>NC_044042.1:86398588-87598588 GCF_901765095.1 Microcaecilia unicolor | reverse complement strand
AGCTAGGCCAGTGGTCCCGTTGTTTGTAACAGCACCCAAAAGCATTCTATTTATTGCAAACCGCCAAGATCTGTGAGTTAGCTTTGGCAGTATAGCAAATTTTAATAAACCATAAACCATGTTTGCTTTTTGTGCATTTGGAACAAAGATACTGTAGCCATCAGAGACAATACAGACATACTTAATGCCATGCAAATAATGAAAACCCAATTACCTATTGCCATAAAAATTTCATTGACATTCATCGCTGTCTTTGCGGAGGTCTCCATGAACAGCAAACTGTTATCTTCTGCATAGGCCTGAGATTCCTGCAAAAGAAAAGTATTCAATTAGCAGCTTCATTTGGATTTTCTCTCTGGTTGTTTTTCCTTTATTTTCAGTTTTAAAATGTCTCAAAGTACTGTCAATACTCTACCCAATATTTTAAAATTCTAAAGAAAATTCAAAGAAAACACTAATTTTATTCTATCAGGATATGTAACATAGTTAATGTCAGTAGATAAAAGACCTACACAGTCCATCCAGTCTGCTCAAATTGGCCAGATTTGAATCTGGCACTCTGCACAGTACTTCTTCCCAACTACTGGAGTTGCTGTCAAAGCCCACTCCAGTCTTGATCTTGATCTGTTTTTTGCCATTTATGGGACCAGATTGTAGAAACCTGACCAGCATTGGTCTTACTTCCCAACCTCTGACGCTGGTGTCAAAGCTCGCTCCAGTTATGCGGTAATTTAAGTTTGGCTTTAACTGGATGCCATCATTTTTCTATATAGTGTTCCTCTGTGTTTATCCCATGTACTCTTGAATTCAATCACCATTTTTGTCTTCACAACCTCCCACAGGAGGCCATTCCAGAAATCCACCATCTTTTCTATGAAACAGTATTTCCTGACATTCCTTGCAACCTTAACTCAACCCTCTAGCTTTACTGCTTCCCCATCTCTGAAAAAGATTAGTTTGCATATTAAATACCTTCTAAGTATTGAAATGTCCATCATAGCCTCCTATCCCTCCTTTCCTCTAGGATATACATATTCAGGTCTTCCTCTTCTCATAATCTTTTGGCACAAGCACATATCATTTTTGTTGCTTTGGTCTGAACTACTTCAAGTCTTTTGATGCCCTTAGCAACATATAGCCATCCAAAATGGAATATTCCAAATGGGGCCTCACCAATGATTTGTACAAAGGCAGTAACCCCTCCTTTCTTCTACTGCATATGCCACTCCATGCAGCCTGGTATCTTGGCTACAGCCACTGCCTTGTCAGAGGATCTTAAGGCAGTGAGACAATCACCCCAAGGCCCCTTTCCTAGTCTCTGTTTCACCCATCACTAATGCAAACAGTTCTTCCTCTCTAAAATACAGCTGTCTAGTGCTTTGAACACCTTTACTTAATCCTTATGCATTAGGCTGTCTACAGATACTACTGAAAATGGAAGTTGGCTTACTTTCTAAAAATAGGGTACCGTCCTGCTATAGAAGCACACACACCTGGAAATCCACAGCTCTTTTGTTTAAAAGGTCTGCTTTGTTACCCGCTAATGCAATGACAATGTTGGGATTTGCTTGTCTCTGGAGTTCTTTCACCCAGTTCTTGGCACGTGCAAATGTATCCTGGAGAGAGTAAAGGAAAACAAATGGATTAAAGAAAATTATAAAGGAAAGCTTCTTCCCCTTCTATATCAAATATCTTGTTACTCATCTCTACTTATGGCAAGACTTCTGTTTACTGCGCAAGAAGCTCTAGCAGATTTATATGTGGGCTGTGCAGCAGGACCATATCCAGAGCAGATACTCTCAACAGATGCTTTTTCAAATTTGTACATGGTTACGTTCATGTGCTGATTCCTTAAATCCCAAACTTTCAAATCCAGAGAGCAAACATATGGAAGATGCTCTTATATGAAAAGCCTACTTATTTTTAATCTATGCGCCGATAGAAACAATAGCAGAGACAAAAGCTGCAACAAGCAGCATCCGAAGATATGGATGAGAATTCAAAGATGATAAAGTAACACCACTACAGGATTAATGGAACTTGGCTTAATAGGAAATGTTGTCCTATTACATTTTTAATTTTTGTACTTTTAATACGCTCCACTAAAAGCTGAAATCTTCCATTTATCCATATAACAAGTAAAACATCATCATCAGGGGTCAATCGATGAGTGCTCAATATTATACCGACTGACAATGGAGCGCATAAACAACTATCTCTTGATCAGGGGAGGTATACTGTCTCGTACCGCCGATTTCAAAATGACCCCTGATGAAGGCTTTTTAAAGGTGAAACACAGACAGTGTAGGGTCCAAATAAAGCTGTATTTGGAGCATTTTATCCTGGTGTTTGGACTGATCTCTTGAAGTTGGTTTCTTTTTCCACTTTTTTTGTTGGTGTTTTCTTGTGGAAAGTGTGAACCCCATCTTAGAGTTAGAGTATATAACACTAAATGATGAGGTAGAATTAATAGGCATCTCAGAGACTTGGTAGAAAGATCAATGGGACACTCAACAGGTTACAAATTGTATCACAATGATAGGATCAAATTTGGAGAGGGAGGGGGTTGCACAATATGGTAAATTGAGTCAAATAAAAAACATTCCACATGAAACAGACAGCAGAGTAGAATCATTATGGATATAAATTCCATGTGTGAAGGGAAGGAGTATTCTTGTAGGGCTGTACTACTGTCCTACTACCTTCCACAGGGACAGAACGAACAGACAGATGAAGAAATGTTTACAGATTAGGAAAGCTGGCAACTTGGGCAACACTATAATAGGCGATTTCAATTACCCCAATATTGACTGGTTAAGCGTTACATCAGGGAGTGCCAAAGAGATAACTTTTCTAGATGTAATAAACAACTGCTTCTAGGTGCAACTGGTCCAGGAACGGACAAGAGGGAGCCATTTTAGATCTGGTCCTTGATGGTGTGCGGGGCATAGTGCGAGGAATTGCGGTGTTGGGTAACCTGGGAAACAGTGATCATAACATGATCAAGTTTGAGCTATTATCTGGGATGAACCCGCAAAGGAAATCTACTGTAGCTGCATTTAATTTTCAAAGGGGCGACTATAATAAAATTAGGAAAATGGTGAAAAAGAAGTATCGGCTGCTAAGGTTAGGGACATTAAATCAGGCATGGACCCTGTTCAAAACTACCATCTTGGAAGCCCAGACCAGATGCATTCCATGTACTTGCAAAGGCGGAAAGAAGAGAAAACGTCAGCTAGCATGGTTAAAAGGTAAAGTTAAGGAGGCTATTACAGCCAAAAGATTGTCCCTCAAAGAATGGAAAAAGGACCCGAATGACAATAAGAAGCAGCACTGGCAAGCCAGATGCAAAGTATTAATAAAGAAGGTTAAAAGAGAACATGAACAGAAACTTGCCACAGAGGCTAAAACTCACAGTAACAACTTTTTCAGGTACATCAGAAGCAGAAAGCCTAAAAGGGAATCAATGGGACCATTAGATCATGAAGCAGCAAGAGGGGCACCCAGGGAGGACATGGCCATAGCAGAGAAACCAAATGAATTCTCTGCTTTGGTCTTTACAGAAGATTTAAGAGATCTACCTGTACAGGAAATGGTTTTTAAGGGTGATCATGATGCAGAGGAACTGAAAGAAATCGCGGTGAATCTGGATGATGTACTGAGCCAAACTGACAAATTAAACTGTAGTAAATCACCTGGACCGGATGGCATACATCCAAGGGTACTCGAACTCAAGCATGAAATTGCTGATCTGCTGTTACTATATACCTGTCGTTAAAATCGACCGTAGTAGCTGAAGATTGGAGAGAGGCCAATGTAACGCCAATTTTTAAAAAGGGTTCAAAGGGTGACCCAGGAAATTACAGACCGGTAAGCCTGATGTCAGTGCCGAGCAAAATAGTGGAAACTATTACAAAGAATATATTACAGAACACAGACAAACATGTTTTAACAGGACAGATTCAGCATGGGCTCAGCCAAGGGAAGTCTTGCCTCACCAATTTGCTTCATTTCTTTGAAGGAGTGAACAAACATGCGGATAAGCCTGTGGATGTGCTGTATCTAGATTTTCAGAAAGCTTTTGATAAAGTTCCTCATGAGAGACTCCTGAGAAAATTTAAGAATCATGGGGTAGGAGGCAAGATTCTGGTGTGGATTAGGAATTAGTTATTCGACAGAAAACAAAGGGTAGAGTAAAGGCGTTTGAACAGTGGAGTATCGCAGGGATCAGTACTGGGACCGGTGCTATTTAACATATTTTAAAATGATATGGAAATCAGAATGAGTGTGGCCAATTAAATTTGCAGATGACACAAAACTACTCAAAAGTTGTTAAAACATGTGCGGACTGTGAAATACTGCAGGAAGACCTTAGGAAATTGAAAGACTGGGAATCCACATGACAAATGAAATTTAATGTGGACAAATGCAAGGTGACGCTCATTGGAAAGAATAATCCGAATCATAGTTACCTGATGCTAGGGTCTACCTTGGGGGTCTGCACTCAAGAAAAAGATCTAGGTGTCGTTGTAGATAACACTGAAATTTTCTGCTCAGGGTATGATGATGCCAAAAAAAACAAACAGGATGCTAGGAATTATTAGGAAAGGGATGGTGAATAAGACTGAAAATATTATAATGCCTCTGTATCGCTCCATGGTGCAACCGCACTTTGAGTATAGTGCTCAGTTCTGGTCACCGTATCTCAAGAGAGATATAGAGGAATTAGAAAAGGTTCAAAGAAGAGCACACAAAAAGGGGATGGAACTGCTCTCGTATGAGGAAAGGCTAAAGAGGTTAGGGCTCTTCAGCTTGAAAAGAGAAACATGAAGGGAGATTTTTATTTATTGCATTTGTATCCCATATTATCCCCACCTCTTTGCAGGCTCAATGTGGCTTACAATTCTTCATGGGTACTGGAAATAGAAGAGAATATACATGTGGTTTTACAGAGGGTTGTGTGTTACATGGTGGTGAAATACATGACAGTGTTAAAGCAAAAGACATTAAAGACAATTCTGGAAGTTTTAAAGATTGTACAGTTACATATGTTGATCTTTGTGATATATCTTGTTGAAGAGATAGGTTTTCAGTAGTTTTTGAGGTCGATTTTTTACTTGTTCCAAAAGTACAAAGACAAGGGTACACACTACGGACTTACAAGGAAATACTTTTAAAACAAATAGGAGGAAATATTTTTTTCACTCAATGAATAGTTAAGCTCTGGAACTCTTTATCGGAGGATGTGGTAACATCGGTTAGAATATCTGGGTTTAAGAAAAGGTTTACACAAATTCCTGGAGGAAAAGACATAGGGAAGCCAACTGCTTGCCCTGGGATTTGTAATATAGAGTTTTGCCACTATTTGGGATTTTGCCAGGTACTTGTGACCTGGTTTGGCCACAGTTTGAAAAACAGAATACTGGGCTAGATGGACCATTGTCTGACCCAGTATGGCTACTCTTATGTTCTTATGAACAGTAAATTGGGACAAAACCACGTCGAGGTTCCCTCTGTATCGCTTCATGGTGCGACCACACTGAGTATTCTACTCAGTTCTGGTTGCTGTATCACAAAAAACGACATAGCAGAATTAGAAAAGGTTCAAAGAAGAGCAACCAAAATGATAAAGAGGATGGAACTCCTCTCGTATGAGGAAAGGCTAAAGAGGCTAGGGCTCTTCAACTTGGAAAAGAGACGGATGAGGGGAGATATGATTGAGGTCTACAAAATCCTGAGTGGTGTAGAACGAGTAGAAGTAAATCAATTTTTTACTCATTCCAAAAGTACAAAGACTAGGGGGACACTCAAGGAAGTTACATGGAAATACTTTCAAACCAAATAAAGAAAGAAATATTTTTTCACACAACAAATAGTTAAAGCTCTGAAATTCTTTGCCGGAGGATGTGGTAACAGTGGTTAGTGTATCTGGGTTTAAAATAGGTTTAGATAAGTTCTGGGAGGAAAAATCCATAGTCTGCTATTGAGACAAACATGGGGAAGCAACTGCTTGCCCTGGGATTTGTAGCGTGGAATGTTGGCACGATTTGTATTTCTTCCAGGTACTTGTGACCTGGCTTGGCGACTGTTGGAACCAGGATACTGGGCTAGATGGACCATTGGTCTTACCCAGTATGGCTACTCATGTTCTTATGTAAACTTACACTGCTGCTGTCCAACATACTGCCCAGAGAACAGGCAGAGCACAGGCAGCAACAGTGAAACACACACACTCCTCCCCAGTACATGTAAATAATGGGCAATACCAATACAAGATTCCCCTCACTGCATTCCTATGTTCCCCTTCCAAAAGGGTAGAAAATCTCGATTAAAAAAAAAAACGTACACAGTGGTAAGCCAGAAGACACGAGAACGACATTGATAAAAGAAGTGTCAGTGCCAAGTGATGAAGATCACTCCACTTCAGAGAATTAAGTAAAAAGAAATGTAGTCAGACCAAGAAAATGTGATAGAAAGGTAAATGTTTCCCTATTGTATCTAGTGCCACAGGCCTGATTAAAACTAGAGACATGAAACAGTCAAACCTCTGAGTTCAACCATAAAATCAAAGGAACAGCAGATTTGGCTTTCTGTTCTTTATTTTTGTCCTGGTTTCAAGCACACCTCGATAGGATACCTATACACGCTCACTTGACTCCCACCCGCTTGGTCCTTCCTTCCCCCAAACATGCACACTATGAATCTGTGTGTTATTCTGCTTTTTATTTTTTTTATAGCATCTAAGCTTTGGAATGACCTTCCCCTCTCCCTAAAATCTGAACTTTCCTTTTTCTCATTTTAAGACCCAATTAAATTTTTTTTTTGTAAGCATTTAATATTGTAGCTCACAGAGACCAATGCTGAGACCTGAGATCCTGGCAGATGGAACTGGAAAAAAAATCTGTTTTTATAGTAAGTGAATGAATGTTAATCTTGGCTGATTCTTTTCTTTCCTATCTGGTATTCCTTTCCTCTACGGATTTTGTTTTAATGTAAATTGCTTTGACCTTTTATTAGAAAGAGTGGTATATCAAACATGTTAATAAACATACTGGATCCTATGAATGCCAGAAAGGTGGTCTCTGATATAATGCCAAGTATTATGGCAAGCACTAGCAGTAAATCTGAGAGACTGGACATCATACCCAACACAACCTGGCCTAAAAGTAAGATCATCATGGTACATAAAGGGTGAGGCAAAGAAAGTAAATCCCTAGAGTTTTTTTTTGTTGTTGCCACTTTCTCAACAACTACTTTGAATTTCAATGAGAAATTCTTACATATTACTATTAAACATCTTAAGCTGTGTTGATGTTAGACATTTTAGTGTTACTACTTAACGATTTTTGTATGTTAAAGATGATTGAGCTAAAAACACTGTAAAGTATCATTCAAATGATTCAATTAATGTGACAGAACTTTGCAGTCATTGTGAATGCTCAATGTCCACCCCCATCTTTAACACAGGCAGTCACTTTGGGAAGTTAACAGCCTTGTCAAATCAGTCCCCATGGCAGGCTGTCCCCGATCATCTGCAGCACTCCCTTGAGTTCAATGATTGTTTACGGCATTGGGTGGAGCTTAGACCGCCAACATTGCTCCCCAGACAAAAGTCTATACCACTGTGACATCATTAGCAGTAAGCTGGTACACAGTTTACCTCCACTCCCAAATAATGGTAGTTTTACAGTGTAAACATTTTTCAATGCGTGAAAATCATTGGGTGGTCATGCTAAAAAGAGTGCAACTTCGCCATATTTAAAGATAAGTAGAATGAGGTTAGCACAAATGTA
This sequence comes from Microcaecilia unicolor, assembly GCF_901765095.1. NCBI lineage: Eukaryota > Metazoa > Chordata > Amphibia > Gymnophiona > Siphonopidae > Microcaecilia > Microcaecilia unicolor. Next base: position 87,590,795 of record NC_044042.1, on the reverse strand, counting down.
GATAGTTACAAAAAGCTTTTTTCCTCACCCTGAACAAAATTAACCCCTGACACATATCCTGCTAATGTGCCTGAACTCTATTCTAGATAAACCACCCTTATAATTGATATGGGAATTCAGTCTTCATTCTTAGGCAACCTTGCCTTGTCTGTTGATATCCAACATTGAAGCCTACTAGTGTCACACTGAATGTGCATTCAGTGATCTTTACAGTCCCTTAGTGTAAAACTGTGGTGTGTGTTGTGCGTGCGCACCGAGTTGTATTATGCATGTAAGGGAGGAAGCGGTGGTTGGTAGGGTAGGTGGAGGGATAGTTTTGGGTGGTGATGGCAAACTTTGGGCAGTAGGGACAATTTTGAGAAGAGGCAGGATAGTTTTTGACAGTGCGACAGTTTACAGGGTGGATGGGCTGTTAGGAGGGTACACTTTGGGGCTGGGAGAGTTTGCAAGGTAGTTTCTGATTGTAGAAGCAGCTTGGAGTGGTTAGTCAGCTGCAAAGAGGTATGTTTTGCAGGTGAGACTGTTGGGAGAGTAGAGAGAACATGGCTAGGCAGTATGAAAGGTGGAATCCTCTAACTGCTGTGTTCCTTATGTTAAACTTTCCATGCTACAGAAATTGGAACTCATTTCTCTGAAACCCCAGATCTTCATTTTTGAATTTGAAATTTTTCCCAGATGCCCAAGTTTCATCCTGTATTGTTAAACTTTGTAATTTTGCCCTGACATACAAAAAACTCCTTTCCATTATCCATTAAGTTGGAAAGAATAATAAAAACGTCTCTTACCTTAACACAGTACTTACTAAGTTAGTGATGTCATAGACAACAATGGCAGCCTGGGCTCCTCTATAGTACATGGGTGCCAAGCTATGATACCGCTCTTGACCTGCTGTATCCCAGATCTCAAACTTGACGGTTGTGTCATCCAGACAGACTGTCTGCGTTAGAAAGGCAGCTAGAATAAACATCTGAAATTAGTTTAGGCAGTCTTGTTTTGAACCATTTTATTTTTAAACTTCAGAATGCAACGTAGAAGGACTTAGCATCCTATGATTTGCCTAAAAGACATTCTAATACACATCACTTTTCTCTTGTCCTGGACACTTTTGAATGGAAGCGTCTAGTAGTTTAACTTGGCAACACACTGAATCATTTCAAATGGTCTAAGAAAAACGCCCATTAGGTTCATACCCAGGAAACTGCCATAGAGGGATCTAAACTCAGAACATTAAAGGTGACATACTTTGTACTACTGACCTGTGTCTCAGACAGATTGTGAAAAGAAAGTTGCTTTTATATTTGAATGGGATTTAATTACATTCTTTTCCAAACTCATGCTCAAAACACATAATTCAAGGACAGTAAGCAGATACCTGCCCCAGTTGGTATCTGCAGGTAATAGAGGATGCAGCAACTTGCACAAGGTCACAAAGAGCATCAGTGGAAGAACTGGAATTCAAACCTTGGATTCCCTGGTTCTTACACACCAAGTACAGGGAAATCAACAGCACAGCACCAATAGCACAACAAAGAAATGAAGTTGGCCCCAAGGAGTTATAGAAGCAAATTTTATTTGAGACTATCATGGGTCATGTTTCAGTGCATCACCTGCGTCAGGGGTCTGTATAAAATGCCGTTCGACATATACACAAACATTAACACACACACACGTTATAATATTCAATTAATAAAATACTCAAATGAAACAAAATAAAAAACATATATAAAAAGCACAGATGAATATATTACACAAACAGCTCTGGAGGAAAATTAGTACATTTAAAGTGCATAAATGATTCCATAAGAAGTGTTAAGGTATCTTTTCACCGTAAGCTAGCAACAAAAATGAAGCAAATAACTGGACCTGTAATACAGCACTTCCCATAGCAACCTGATCCAGATTACAATCCAAAATGTTGATAAAAAAACTATAATATGAATTATTGTATATACACAACTTTAAAAAATATATGCATAAACTCATGAACTTGCAAGCACTGCTACATCATAATTACTTCATAGATTCAAAGAAAAATATATTGTTAAGTTTAATTGTTTATCTACAAGCTTACCTTGCTTTATCTATGGGAAAGATTATTGCAAACTAGTAAAAAAAGCCCCGTTTCTGATGCAAATGAAACGGGGGCTAGCAATGTTTTCTTCTGTGTGCATGTGGGAGTGTGTGTGTCCCTGCCCTCTGGCCTCTCTCCCCTCCCCCCTCTGAGTCCTTCACTGTTACAGAGCCAGCGATTTGATTTCGTGCTCTGCTGTTTTCCTTCACTGACTGTGTTACAGAGAGGGCGGGGCAGACACTCATAGGGAAACCGGATATCTCGCCCCCTTCACACTTCCGGCTGGAGGCTTCATAGAACGTTGGTGTTGCCTTTTATATAGAGAGATAATATCCAATCAAACTTAACACTTGCGCAAAATATATTGAAATCACACCCCAAAGCAAGGGTAAATACATAGAGCCTATTATGATTTCTTTCAGGAAGGAGGAAAAGACACTGCTTTTCTCCTGAAGCAGTGTTTGCTTAATTAAAAACTAGTTTCACACCTATGCAATTTCTGGGAGGTTTTTTCTTTTTCATTAAAGCTTGGAAAATAAAAACCTTAGTTTGACTCAGTAGCTTAGCGGAGATTGGGTGCCAGAGCCGGGGGGGGGGGGGGGGGGAGGGGCTAGTGCTGGGCAGACTTCTACGGTCTGTGCCATGAAAATGGCAGATACTAAAATCAAGGTCAAGTATAACAAAAAGTAGCACATATGAGTTTGTCTTGTTGGGCAGACTGGATGGACTGTGCAAGTCTTTCTCTGCCGTCATCTACTATGTTACTCAACTTTTGCTGTTCAAAACTTGCAGTATCATAACTGCTTAATCCATAGTCGAGTCTTCATCACAAGTCCCAAAAACCTCCACCTCTTTTTTTTTCTTAATTATACAGTGAAACCTCAGTTTTCATTGACTTCGGATTTCGTCAGTTTCGGTTATCGTTGATTTTTTTCGTGAAACTTTCGTCTCGGTTTTCGTCAGTGTGACCACACAGCTAATCTTGCCTTCTCACATGTCGTTCTTCTGGGGCGTTGTTTCCGGTTGTGGGATCACACTGCTGCTGTTTTCGGACCCAAATTTTGTCGTTTTGCCACACTACTGCTGCTGCTGGTTGAGTGCCTGTATCAAAGTCCCTGCAGGTATTTTTGGCAAATCTTAAAGAGGCGACAAAAACAAACCTCTTTGGACACGTTTCTTGTGCGGCATGGGTCCACAGACTCTGAAGCTGGTCCTAGTGGCAAAAGAACAAGAAGGGAAGTGACCCCCCCCCCCCCCCAGAAGCTGGTCCTAGTGGCAAAAGAACAAGAGGGGAAGTGACCCCCCCCAGATAGTGTCCTTATGGAGGTGGATCCCCTTTCAAACAATAATCTCTGCTCCTCTCTCTCCATCTTCCATACACCAAGAAGAGTCTTCAGAAAGGTAAATGCCCTGTTAAATGTTCATTTATTCTACACACTAGTCTTTTTTATTCATTTAAAAGAAAAACTGCTTGTTGCCTCGGTTTCGATTTTAGTTGATAGTTTTCGGACGAATTATCGACGAAAACCGAGGTTTCACTGTTATGTATTCAACAATTTTTAAAATGTTATATCCTCTGGTTCACTCCAGTTCACTTTTATTTAAATACTTATTGCTTCTAAAAAGCAGTGACTTATCTGGTGTATAAATCCTCCGGTTTGTTCCGGTTCACTCAGAGTGCTGCTGTTTTGCTGCAGCTTTTTCAGGAGTTTTTTTTTTTTTTTTTTTAAATATAAATTAATCCTCTTTGCTCCTGGGCTCATGCGCAGACCTCAGCTCTGACACAGGCATGAGCTGACGTCTCAGCACACAGTGACAGTAAATCAGAGACAAATCTCACATGTGCACACCAGAGTGTTCCAAGTTTCAACGTCTATTCCTTCCTTGCCTACAGTTCTGTGGCTCCAATCCAGAGAGAGACTGAGGGAGCTGACCAGAATGTTCTTTTATGTACCATTAAATTCTTACAGGATGGGTTAAATTTTTGCGGGGATGGGTAAGATTCCAGTGGGGACGGGGTAAGATTCCAGTCCCAGTGCAACTCTCTAACCCACATGCTCAGCCAAGGGTGCATGGCTCTGGAATGAGGGGGCATACGACAAAGTTAAGAAAATAGGCTTAGGAGTAACCTAAGGAAGTATTTCACAGAAAGGGTGATGGAGGCGTGGAATAGCCTCCCGGTGGAGGTGGTGGAGTTGAGGACTATTGCAGAATTTAAAAAGGCATGGGATAAGCATGTGGGATCGCTTAGGAACAGGAAGAATTAGGGGTTACAGAGGATGGGCAGACTGGATGGGTCATGTGGCCTTTACCTGCCGTCGTGTTTCTATGAGGCTTTCTGCTTCAGTTCCTCTCAGACTCCCACAGAATTTGAAGTGAAATTCAGGGACTGCAAAGAGAACTATCAGACATATCTAAAGCCATTATAGAAGGGTATATAATCACATCACTGAAAAAAGTGGACAAAGCATGCATGCTCATGGAAATTTTCCAACCCCCCTGTATTGGTTTATTGGGTATTTGCTATATCAGTATTACCATTATAAAGAGGTTTACAGACAAAAACACAGAAAAATTCCAGTTAAGTAAATAGGATAGAAACAAAAATAAGGCAGGGTATGTCAAGGGATAAGAGGGAAATCCATGGCAGGCATGCTGTGCCCCCCACAGCACTGCATATTCAGTGTTTGTTAAATGCAAGTGTAAGATAGTAAAGTCTTCAGGCCTGTTTTAAATTTTGCACACAAAAACAAACAAACAGAAAAATCAGCCCTAAGTGGTAGAGGTAATGAATTCTATAAGGCCAGTGCAAAGTAGAAAAAAATATCTATGAACTGAGTAGAATTTAGATAAGCCTAAAGGAGGCAAAGTAAATAGTAATTTGGATGAAGAATGGAGGTGAAAAGCCGGATGGTATGGTATGGGCTGATATATCTGTGTCTGATACGTGTGTATCAGCTGAACTGTGTCTTTATATGCATGTACATTCTTTCATGTATATGAATGTACTGGAATAGGTGTATTAGTATGTGATTGTACATCTATGTTGGATCTGTACGATTGTGATTAGAAGAGCTGAGGAGATAGGACCATTTGAAAGGTGCTATTCCATAATTGCTATGTTACTGTTAATCAGTATTTAAATGATTCAGCTGTTAGAACTGCTTTTCTCACTTTTTTTTTTTTGGGGGGGGGGGGGGGGGGGGGGGGGAGGAGGAAAAAGGGGTGGTTTCATTTCCCTTCCATCTCTCACCACAAGCAGGAACTTCCTTTTGACAGTACTGAATTTGCCACAGCTCACCACTTCTCTTCTTGTGAACAGAGCTTTCTTCTTCTTCTCTCCCTCACCCCTCAAAGCTTTCCCACTGGCTGGATTCGACTCGTAGCCAGATGCACTAGCCCTTCCCTTACCGATCCCTTAGTGATCGGTAAAAGACGGGCATACATGAAGGAAATCGCATGCAAATGAGCTACTCACTGTTAGCTCATTTGAACGCGATTTCCGTCCTAAGGAGGGGAAGCCAGGTGAGCATGAGCAGAGCAGCCAAGCGTTATGCTGGCTGCTCTGCGCATGCCAAAGATGGCTTCGTACACACAGACAAGCTGAGTGTATAATAGCCATCAATAAATTGCCGGGCATTTTGTGCAGCAGAGGGATAGAAAGGGACCCTAGAAAGAGAGAATCGGGGATCGGGACGAGCAAGGACGTCCAAATCAAAACTATTTGGACGTCCCTTTCAATTATACCCCTCCAGGTCTCTCTCAACCAATCACAGCGCATTTAGCTGACACCAGTGTCAGCTAAACGCGCTGTGATTGGCCGAGACCTGGCGTGGCATAATCGAAAGGGACGTCCAAATAGTTTTGATTTGGACGTCCTCGCACGTCCTGATCTCTGATTCTCTCCGGCAGTGGTCATTTAGGGCACCTTAGTTGTAAAAAAAAAAAAAACACGTCCAAGAGGACGCCCATCACAAAATCTGAAGAAAAAAACGTCCAAGTGCTCATCAGGGACATCCTTTTTATTTTGAGTGAAGGACGTCCAAGTGTTAGGCACTTGGAGGTTTTTTTCTTCCGATTTTTGCGATGGGTGTCTGCCTCTGCATGGGTCCCGATCACAGCAGCCCCAACAAGAGGTGCAAACCTCCCGTTAGGTTTTCCACAGTGCATGGGGTCGGAAAACGGCTGTGCATCTGCCTTGCATGTGCATTATAATACTAATTAGCTCATTATAATAACCTGTAGATCATTTGCATTCCATTTTCGTTAGCTGCTACTGTGACAGGAAAATGGTTCAGAGAACCCTTTTGTGCATGTCTTTGGCTAGAACTGGTTTAAAAACCACGTTGCTGGCTTGTTAAGTTTAGTGCATCTGGCCCTCAGTGTCTGCAGCAATTTACTCTGGGAACAGGCGAACAGGCTCACTCACACCAGAGCAGACTGGAGATCTTCAGACAGTTTTTAAAGTGCTGAAAAATGTGCAGACATGTTAGCCACCCTTCTTGCATCTGGACACAAATATAAAAATCAGTAGACTTTTGAAAAAAGACACACAACTGTCAAACCTACATTCCTGTGTCCTAGGTGCTGGGCTGACTTCTACAGTCTGTGCTCTGATGGAAACGGAGTAGATTTGGGCCGGAGTGGAACTTTTCAGGTGCTTTGACAACTTCAGAAATTTTAGAACAAGGCCAGTGCTGGGCAGACTTCTGCCCTAAAAATGACAAGGATATATCAAGAACAGGTATACATATGATGTAACACTTTATACCATATATAATGCGTTTACATTGTTTGGCAGACTGGATAGACTGTACAGGTCTTTATCTGTCGCCATCTACTATGTTATATGTTACTATGAAATGTTACTATGATAGGATTCTCTAAAATTTCAGTTTTAGGTATGTGCCTAGTTTGCCAACATCTTAAATCTAGCCCTGCCCTTTGCAGCACACAATTCACAGCGAGAAAGTTTTACAGTAAGAAGAAAATTAAATATCTGAAAGACTACAGTACATCAAAGCAAAGAATGTATGTGTGAGAATGTGTGTTATGTGCTTGCCGTGAATGGTAGCTGGAAGTGGTGAGTAGATATGGGGCAGGAGTCTGCAGGTGAGCGGTGGGAAGAGATAGTTTTTTGAAGTAGGAGCAATTTGTAGGATGATGGTAGGACAGTTGAATGGAGTATTTTCTGGTTGTGGGGCTGTTTAATAGGTTGGAAGGACAGAGAGTATACATAGTGCCCACCCATATTAGCACTGGCTCAAGGTAGTTAAGCAACCACTTAGTGTGGTATGAGCCTTGCCAGCCACTGCGGTCACAAGGGACAAATTTCAGAAGAGACCTGTGGTCATTTGGTAGCATATAAACTTGTATTTACAAGGTGTACAGCGCTGCGTATGCCTTGTAGCACTATAGAAATGTTAAATAGTAGTAGTAGTACTGGCATGTAAACTAAAAATGTTCTACAATGTTCATACTATTAACAAACAGAAGATGGCACTACTGCCAACAGGAACCAGTGTATTAAAGTGACATTTTTGCTGTAGGAAACTACTCTTCAAACATTTTCATTAGAGTATTAATGATTTTCTGGATGATGTACCCCTTGAAACTCTGAAATTAGAATATGATATTGCCTTAGATACCTAGAAGGGCAATTTTTAAAGTCATTAAAATAAGTAAGTATGCTAAATGCCCACCAATCCCCTGGTTAAAAGGAAGCACTGGGGAGAACAGTGTGCACACTTACTCAGATAAGATATATTTACTTTTTTCTGCAGAGCCAAATGAACATCTTTTCCTGGGGTCTTTAATTCCTTTTAGAAATTTTACTTGGTGTTTTTTTTGTTTGTTCTGCATAGGTTGCCCTTTTTTTTTCCTTAGTCTCCCTAGTCAAGTTTTTGTGTGTTTAAAGTTTTCATTTTTTACAACTCCTCTCTGGTGACCACCCCTATTCCCACCAGATTCCCCCCCCCCCCCCCAAAAAAAAAAAACCAAAGTCATTTTATTTTAGCAATAGCTATGTTTGGCAATATGGCCTAGAAAACCCCAGTACCTTTAATTGTGGGCTGTGCAGCAAAACTATCCAGAGCAAATGTCCTCAACTAGCACTTCCTGTACCTGGGCCCAGATCAAGGCCTTTAGTGTCATTTGCGCTTTTAAATAACCAGACCCTTTTTGTGGGCATGAAAAGCAGAAGGAAGATTCTTTGGTTCATTTCATTCCACTCTATGTTTACCAGCGTTAAAAGCATCAAACTCAAAGAAGGCTGTAGTGTTTGTTTTAGAGGCTGTATCTCACCAAGGACACAAGACTTCATGTGATTCACAAAAGAAAAATGGTATGGGGTTTGTGTTAAAAGATATATGAGAAGATAACACCTAAATACCAACAAACTATAAGAAATGTACCTGTTAACACGAAATGATTATGTCATAACCACACTCTGTAAGCCACTTTGAGCCTACAAATAGGTGGGAAAGGGTGGGATACAAATGCAATAAATAAAATAAATATGTATAACCTAGAAGAAAGGAGGGATAGGGAGATATGATACAGACGTTTAAATACTTGAAAGGTATTAACATACAAATACATCTTTTTCAGAGACGGGGAAGCAGTAGGACATGAACTGAGGCTGTAGGACTTGGGAGTAACATCAGGAAATACTCTTTCATGGAGAGAGTGGTGGATGCCTGAATACCCTCCTGGAGAAGGTGGTGGGGACAAAAAACAGACTAAATTAAAAAAAATGCATAGGATAAACACAGAATTCCTAAATAGAAAAGCTGGAATTAAAACAAAATTCAAATGACCTCACCATGGTTGTTGATATGTTAATGATGAACAGCAGTGGTGTTTAGATGGCAATGCCAGTAGTTGGGATGGTTAGTGCCGAGCAGTCTCCTATGGTCGGTGTCCCAAAAACAGCAAAGATAAGGATGGGCTGCAGTGGGCTTCAACAGCAACCCCAGTAATTGGGAAGTAAAGGCCAATACTGGGCAGACCTCTAGTTCATTTGCTGGACTCTTCCTGAAGAATCAAGCTCTAGCGAAACGAGACACACTTGTCGAAGAACAGAAGGGCAGTTGGTTTGAGCAGTGAACTGTCATCCACGGATCGGTGATTGAATATCAAGCAACGGAATCGTGGACTGATAAGTATTTGGCTACAGACTGTTTGATCTGCTGGTTTGTTTTTTTTTTTGGGGGGGGGGGGGGGATCTGTTGTGGTGACATTTGCCTGCAGTTTCTGCTAGTTTTTTTGCATTTTTTTTGAACACGATCGTGAGTTATTTTGTATATTTACCACGTTACATTCCGTAAGATTTGGAATTGGTTTTTTGGGACCAACTGTTTTTCTCCAATATCGGGTGGTTATTTTACATTGGTTCCTTTTCCTCCCTCTTTAGTAACAATAGAAACCGATGCTAAAGTGAAGATACTTATCTGTAGCAGGTATTCTCCGAGGACAGTAGGCTTCTTATTCTCACGCCAATCCGCGTCACCCGGTTCAGCAAATATGCCATAGAAAAAAAACTCGAGCTTTGAAGAGCGCGAACCGCGCTCCACCATGCATGCCTTCCCATCTGTCGCGCAAAAGCAACTCCCTCAATTTAATACTAAAGCAAAAAAACAACTAAAAATATGCAAGGAGACAACTTCAAGGGGAGGTGGGCTGGATTGTCAGAATAAGAAGCCTGCTGTCCTCCGAGAATACTTGCTACAGGTAAGTATCTTCACTTTCTCTGAGGACAAGCAGGATTGCTTATTCTCACAAGTTGGGTATCCAGGCTCACTCAAAACAACAAACATTGGTCAACAGCGAGGACATAATACAATTTAACCTGCCACTGCATGCAATCTGAATGAATGCAGCCTGGAACAGAATAAAACAGGCCTAGGAGGGTGGAGTTGGACTCTAGACCCCAAACAGATTCTGCAGCACCGACTGCCCAAACAGACTACTCAGTTGGGTATCCTGCTCAAGGCAGTAGTGAGATGTGAATGTGTGGACTGACGACCACGTTGCAACTTTGCAAATCTCTTCAATAGAGGCCGACTTCAAGTGGGCTACCAATGCAGCCATGGCTCTGACATTATTAGTGTGACATGACCCTCCTTGGGCATAAGTGAAGGAAATGCAATCTGCTAGTCAATTAGAGATTGTGCGTTTCCCCGATGGCGATCCCCATCCTGTTGGGATCAAAGGAAACAAAGTTGGGCGGACTGTCTGAAGGGATTAGTCTGCTCCATGTAAAAGGCCAATGCTCTCTTGCAGTCCAAAGTGTGCAAACTGCTTTCGCCTGGATGGGCGTGAGGTCAGGGAAAGAATGCTGGCAAGACAATCGACTGGCTCAGATGAAACTTCGACAGCACCTTCAGCAGGAAATTAGGGTGCATGCGGAGGACTACTCTGTTGTGAAACTTTGTAAAGTGCATCCACTACTAAAGCCTCAAGTTCACCGACACTACAAGCTGAAGTAACAGCCACCAAGAAAACAACCTTCCAGGTAAAGTACTTTAGATGGCAGGAATTCAGTGGCTGAAAAAGAGCTTTCTTCAGCTGGATGAGAACGACATTGAGATCCCATAACGCTGGTGGAGTTTTGACAGAGGGCTCTCACAAAAGCAAACCTCTCATGAAGCGAACAACTAAAGGCTGTCCAGAGATGGGCTTACCTTCTACACATTGATACACACCAATTGCACTAAGGTGAACCCTTACTGAGTTGGTCTTGAGATCAGACTCTGATAAGAGTAGAAGGTATTCAACAGGGTCTGTGTAGGGCAACACAGGGGATCTAAGGCCTTGCTCTCACACCAGACAGCAAACCTCTTCCATTTAAAAGAGTAACACCTCTTAGTGGAATCTTTCCTGGAAGCCAGCAAGACCTAGGAGACACCCTTCAAAAGACCCAAGGAAGCAAATTCTAGGCTCTCAACAACAAAGCTGTGAGAGCCAGAGACTTGAGATTGGGATGAAGAAGTGACTCCTCGTTCTGCGCGATGTCTGAAAATCTCCACGGTTCTTCAGAGGAGAATTCCAGAAGAGGGAACCAAATCCGACGCGGCCAAAACAGAATTAACAGTATCACGGTTCCTCAGTCTTGCTTGAGTTCCAACAAAGTCTTTCCCACAAGAGGTATTGGAGGATACACATCCAAGGGGGATTGTCCCCCAACTGAGAAGGAAGGCATCTGACGCTAGCTGCTCGGAAGATCTTGTGGGCTACGCCAATATGAAGACACCATTTGTATGGTTGCATTAACCTGCTCAGCCTGTCGGTCAGGTTATTTACACCCGCCAGATAACTGGCTTGGAGAAACATGCCGTCCTGGATAGCCCAATGCCACATCTGGACGGCCTCCTGATACAGCGGGCGAGATCCTGTGCCCCCCTGCTTTTTGGTGTAATACATTGCAACCTGATTGTGTTTGAATTAGAATAATTTGACAAGACAGCCGATCCCTGAAAGCCTTTAGAGCATTCCAGATCACCCAGAGCTCCAGAAGGTTGATCTGAAGATTCGTCTCCTGGGAGGACCAAGCGCCCCATGTATGAAGCCCATCTACATGGACACCCCATCCCAGGAGAGATGTTTCAATTGTCAGCACTTTTTCCTAGCTGAGGAATTTGGAATGGAAGTCCCAGAGTCCAACTGGACCGAATCATCCACCACTGGAGAGTGTACAAGCTCCAGGGACATTTGGATAACATCTTCTAGACCCCCCATGGCTTGAAACCACTGAGAAGCCAGGGTCCATTGAGCTGATCTATGTGCAGACTTGCCATGGGTGTAACATACTGTGGAAGCCACGTAGCCTAACAGTCTCAATATCTATAATAATAATAATAATTTCTATAGTGCTACCAGACATACACAGCGCTGTACACATTATATGCAAGTACTTTCTCTGTCCCTAGAGGGCTCACATAGTTTTTGTACCTGGGGCATTGGAGGGTTAAGTGAAAACTTTTTCTTACCTGCTAAAAATAAAGAAATATAATGTTAAAAAAAAAGGAATACAAATAAAAATATTTCCTTGAAGGGGAAAGCTCATTTTATATAGGCCAAATAGGTTTCAAATACTACTGACATTTGGTCCTAACTCACCTAAGCAGATCATAAAAATCTGGAGGTGAAATTATCTGGGAAACTTTCAATCTCCAAAACCATTTAGTCCCCCAAAATTCCTTCCTCCCCAACACTCTCCACCCCCAAGTTTAGAAGAGAAAGGCATTTCCTTAGCCTTTTTTTTTCCCCCAGGTCTGCTGGTGCAAACCAGTAAATAAATTTGCTGAGCAAGTCTTTGTACTGGAATAGTCTGTAATGGGCCGACTAGCACCAACACAAAATCCATCATAGCTTATATTAATTTTCATTAATACCTTACAGCATTGGTTCTCAAACCTGATCCTGGAGTTGTGATCTGCTGCAAAGCTCGAACCAAGAACACTAAGGAAACAAGACTGTCCGCTCGCGTCTCTGGAAGATAGGCTTGAACAGTCCGCGTATCGAGCACACAACTATGGAATGCACTACCAAAAGCCTTAAAAACTATGCATGACCTAACAGCCTTCCGGAAATTACTAAAGACCAACCTGTTTGAAAAAATATACCAAAATGACTCTACCACAACCAGATAAAATCGAATTCTATACACCTAACTGCTTCAATCAATTTTCACCAATGAACATTAACGCATCACCCCTTTATCTCTCATGCTTGAATTGATCTTTCTACCCAACATACTCAACAAGTTACTTCATCATTTATGAACTTTAATGTTAAACTGTTTTGTATTTCTCATGCCGGAAATGGTGATTATCATTACGGCATAATGTAAGCCACATTGAGCCTGCAAAAAGGTGGGAAAATGTGGGATACAAATGTAATAAATAAATATGCATGCTCAGATGCCATTACAGCAGCCATACAGGGTCAGACCAATGGTCCATCTAGCCCATTGTCCTGCTTCCAGCAGTGGCCAATCCAGTTTGAGTTCGCCATGGCTGAGAAACGTTGGATGATAGTAGGTACGAACAAAATTTGGACTACTTTGGAAACCTACCTTCAAACTGTTCAGACCACACCTTAAACCAACACAAAGGACTTATTTGTCAAACACCTGGATGCTTTCCCCTCCTTTTTTCTTTTCCTTTCTCTTTTTCCTCCCTCAATTACTGTGTATATAGCTTCTAATGTTATTCCCTTATTGTTCCTTTGTTATTGTATACTTGGAAATTAATAAAATATTTTGACAAATAAAACAAGTACCTGGCAGAAACAGGTCCAATCCCAGGTCAAGTATTGGCTTCCCCAATGTCCATCACAACAACAGGCTATGGACTTTCTTCCAGGAACTTGTCCAAACTTTTTTTTAAAACCAGATACACTAACCAACGAGTTCCAGAGCTTAATTTATTCTTTTGAGTGAAAAAATATTTCCTCCTATTTGTTTTAAAAGTATTCTCATGCAATTTCATTGTGTCCCCTGGTCTCTGTACTTTTTGAATGAGAGAAAAACTATTCACCTCTACACGTTCCGCTCCACTCAGGATTTTGTAGACCTCAATCATATCCCCCCTCAGCCTTCTCTTTCCCAAACTGAAGAGCCCCAACCTCTTTAGCCTTTCCTCATACGGGAGCAGTTCCATCCCCTCTATCACTTTGGTCGCTCTTCTTTGAACCTTTTCTATTTCCGCTATATCTTATTTGAGATACTACGACCAGAACTGAACACAAAGTGAGGTAGCACCATGGAGCAATACAGAGACATTATAATATTTTTGGTCTTATTTTGCATCCCTCTCCAGGTCTATAACCCCAGTTCTTCCTGACACATAAGGTACAATCCCATGCCCCCCTGCTTGTTGATATGGTACACTACAATCTGGTTGTCTGTTTGAATGAGAACATTTTGTTCATCGGCCAATCTCTGAAAGCCTTTAGAGCATTCTACACTGTCCAAAGGTCCAGGAGGTTATTTTGAGACTCCTCTATTTTTTGCCAGGAAAGGTGGACACATCACAAGCATCGTAGGTTGCCTGTGTCACATGTTTTCAGCATACCCACTGCTTGCTATTAACTGGCAGAGCTTTGCTGCCTTCTCAGACAGTACTGTCTGCAAACTGTCAACTGTTCACCAAGGACTTGAAGAACATGCTCACGAACAGCTGGTAAGAATGTATGCAGAAAGAAAGCATAACATTCTGAAACACTTTACTCCCAAAAAGATCCAAAGACTGAGCATCCCTCCCTGGGGACACCAAGGAGTGAGGTAGGTATATGCAACATTTCTGCCCTGGGCTCATCTTCAACCAACAACCTAAATGGGATGATCTGAGCAATCTCCCTAACAACATTGGTGAAGGAGTACTCCTCAGGTGGAGATTGTAAGCTCTATCGAGCAGGGACTCTCTCTTTATGTTCAAGTGTACAGTGCTGCATACGTCTAGTAGCGCTTTAGAAATGATAAGTAGTAGTAGTAGTAGGTGGAGATTCTCCTCTCATGTAGTGGAATCTGAAGTAAGGTACAGAAATCCCATCTCCAAGAGAACTTTTGGCTCTTCTTCAGAAGAAAAGGAGTGGTCTGCTCAAGATAGTAGTCCTCCGAGTTCTCACTTGCCTTGGATGACTAGGCTCCATGAGACCGTGCTGAAGAATGGTACATGACCTGGGCCAAGGAAGCTTCCTTCCTTTAGGGGCTGGACACTTTTTCAGCCGGTACAGACCTCGACACCCCTTCAGTGTGTCAATGATCAGCCAATGAGTGTGGACCTCCAGAATGGGCTGGACTTAATCAATGCCCTCAATGCCACAGCATCATGTCAAGCAAGAAGTTGTCCCAGCTACTCCTGGAGCATGGCCCAGAACAGCTCCTCCAAAAGACACCAGTAAAAGGCGGGGTCTCAGTTGGAGTAGTCAGGTAAACAGAAGGTATCAGGGCTGAACTGGAAGATTGGTCCCAGCCTGAAAGCTGCTGACATATCTGTGCCGATTCCATGGAGGGAACTACAGCGTGGATGCTTCTTAGGTGCTGGCGATGCCGACGCCCCAGTGCTTCTACTGCCAGGATTTGAAGGGGAATGCTGATGCACAGCATAGGAGTCCCTCGGCACCAACAAGAACCATGAATCCTCTCATGTCTTTGGTGCGGGATCCGATGATCAGACCCAGTGGGTGTTGCCAATGCTCAATGTCAAGGCAGGTGGAGACAGGCCATAAAGACCGATGCAGAGATCAATGGACTAGACTTGTGAAGAGCAGTGCAGAAATATTTTTGACAACTACAACTCTTAATGGTTCTTTTCAACATTTTGCAACAGTTTGCAGAAAGAAATGTCTGACCCCAAGCATGACAAGCACAAAATTATGAATGTCTGTAAGAGCTTGTGTACTGTTTTGTTCAGATGAGCACAATTGTTTTAATCTGAAAAGCTAACTTGTTGGAATACTATCCCAAAGAGGATGATGTCTGCGATATGATATTAAGAGTATTTCGATCAGTAGATTTTCTATGAATAGTGTCCAATGGTAGAAGTAAATGTAATGCTTGTGTCACAGGTATTCAAATACAATAAAAAACTGTTGTAATGTCATGTCCCCTGACCAGATTAAAAAGGATGAATCGTCTCCATTGCTACTCCCTTAATTTGTAGAAAGTATCTGTCCTGAAATGAAAAATAGTTTTGTAATCACAAATTCAGCTATATTGATTAATAACTGAATTTAGACGATCAGTTTGTTGCAAATATAATTATACATAAAGCTGTAATATCTGAAGCAAACAATATGAATTTTCTAAACATCTTAAAGTATTTAAATACTGAATTAAGTGCATAGAAAACAGAGATGAACAGCCACATTAGTGTCAACAGTTGTTTGGAATACACCAAATGGCTGTTTGGCTGCACATGGGAAAGGAGCCTAAGAACCAGGGGACCCGAGCAATTCCTACTGCAGCTCCTGGTGACTCTGGAAAGGTCATCTAACCCTCCACTGCTTTGATTTTAACTACAGAAAGACGGCATATCAAATCCCATCTATTTCCTTTAAAGAAATGAGGGTAGAGTACAACAGAGAAAGACATCTGTTTTGAATGAGTGATATTCTAGAGGCCCTATAATTAACAGCTTGAATATATCCAGAATGCACAGACCAACAGGCCATTTTCTGCTATAACCTAATTTGCTGTGTATCAATAAGACCGATCCTCCTCAAGTCAAGTAGTCAATCTACAGTGTGCTTCAAAAATATTCGACTTCCTTTAGGCTCGTTTATATATAGAGGCTGGAAACGTGATGGGAGAATCTCAGCCTTGTGTTGCTATTAACGTAGATGATGGCTTGACAACATATATCTCAGCAGTAAACGGAGATAGATTCTGTCAAGTAGGACAGCAGGATATTCATTGCCCTTACCTCCGATTGTGCTTTCTTGGTACTCATGAAACTGTCCTTTCACAAAGCGCAGCACTAGGCTTGACTTCCCCACTGCAGATTCTCCCAGTAGTACGAGCTTAAACTGGCAAATTTTGCTCCCAGCAGCTGGTCCATTTGCTCGAGCCGCAGCTCCCCGACCTGCCATGGTGTTACACTCCTGATACTCACAAATAAATCAATGGCACTGCAACAGTGAAGACACTGGGATGAAGTGGGAACGTAAGGCCCTTTACCAGAACAGCAGGTTTACAACTGAAAGAAGGAGGGGGAAGGAAGAAAGAAAAAAAACACTGTTAGATATATACATTGATATGCAGGAAACAATTTTGATTTTAAGTACAAAGCATAGAAAATCTGTTTACCAGCCTGTTTAATTTTTATAAATATTTCTATAGCGCTAGCACTGACCATAACCTCCCATAATATATCTCCCAGGTCTATAATGGAGGAAGTGACTAACTAGCTAATCACACACACACAAACTTCACATAAACCTTACTATTACTATGTTTATTCAGTTTGTAATATTCTCCTTACAATACTTTGTAATTCTATTTACTATGTAAGCCGCATTGAACCTGCTGTGTGTGGGAAAGCGTGGGGTACAAATGTAATAAATAAAGAAATAAAATAATTTTGCATGTGCATTTACTAAGTACCATGTCTTCCATGAGTGAGTGCTGTTTCCTCTATAATCCAATAATTGCACTTGGGTAGTCAAACCTGGATGGTAAAAATTCCCCAAACTTATAAACTGACGTAATGTAGATGCAAAGGAAGGACAGAATTAACACATAAAATGACAAACAATGGCCCACTTAGGTTGCTTAGTTGAGAGTCTACTACACGCCCTGTGTCTTACCTGAACCTTTACTACCTTCTACATCAGTCCACAACCTATTAACGTACTAGTCTCTACCACATCCACTGAGAGGCCACTTCAGACCTCATCTCCCTCCACATTTCTTACAAAACCTCCTTAACATTTATTGCCACATTTCCAAAGAATCTACACATGTACTAAACTTGAAAAGCTGTTCCAAAACATCCAGTTTCATTCATTGACAAGTTATTCTGTAGAGGGTGCAGTTTCTTCATGGAATCCTGCTGCGGTCATACACTGCAGTTAGCATCATAACCTTTGCTCCATGCAGGTTTGCCCTTGGCAGTTCCCCATAGCCTACTGTGCCACTAGGGCATTCTTCTATCATCTCTACACTTTTGACAAGTAAAGTTCATCTGTGCTTATCTCGTAACTTTAAATTCATTGCAATTGTAGTTTCCATCACCAATTACTGGAGGCATGTTCAAAATCCACCATTCTTTCCATGAAAGAATATTTCATGACACTTTTCCTCTGCTTAGAGCAGGATTCCTATGTTTAGAAACTTTTCATTGAACAAGGTATTGCGCAACTGTGCAGTGTAGAGTTTGTACAGATGTGCATATGCGCCACTGCAACCGCTATGCTGGCCAGAAGAGGCAGCAGCAGACAGGGGACGGCATGAGAGGTCTGGTACAGTCTAGCAGTAAACTAGAAGAAAGAGCTAGATAACTTGCTGGAGAGGAAGACAAAGAAAGAAGCAGGGTGCATTTATACTGTGGTAGGGAGATGGGAGAGAGAACTGGAGGGACCTTGCAGAGAAGATGAGGGATAGCTGGGGTTGGGGGTTTGGCTGATGCGATGGGAACACTGGGTGAAGGGGGTCTAAGTATACAGGAGAGAGAGAGAGAGAGAGAGAGTGTGTGGAGGAGGGGGAATAGAGGTTGAACTAAGAAGGGGAAGAAAGTAAAGGAGTTAGTAGTGAAGTTTGCAACTATGTGCAACTTTCTTTAAATCAGTCACCATACTTTCTAACTCTTCTTACTCTCATACCTATCTATATGTTCCATCTTTGCTTTACCCTTCACTATCAATTAAAATGTTCTATTATGTATCGTGTTGACATTGTAAGTAGTAATATTCTTACTGTACACCCACCTTGAATGAATTCCTTCAAAAGGCTGTAAATAAATCCTAATAAGTAAAATAAGTAAAAAAAAAAAAAAAAAGCTAGGGGATTGACCTTAGGGAAGACAGTTTCTGTATTTTTTTTTTTTTACATTTGTACCCCGCGCTTTCCCACTCATGGCAGGCTCAATGCGGCAATGGAGTTTTTTTGAAGCTAGATGACACGCCATAACTGAAGCCCTATAGCCAGATACATTGGGCGGGCTGGTTGGCGAAACTGAAGCTTTTTTCTCCATCTATAAGATTGACCAGTAGGCATATTGTGTGGAGTGTCTCACAGAATTTTTTACACAGCCAGTGTGAGGTTGTGTTTGGATTTTCAGTGTAACTGAATCAAGCTTGAGTGAACTAACTAGTGGTCACATAATATATGTAAACCATTTTGGTTGTACACACAGAAAGGTAGTATATCAAATTCATCACCCTTTATCCACATTACAAATCAAGTAAGCGAGAATTTGTCTTCCTGCTCCAGGTAGAAGCCCTCACATCACACTTCCCATTTCCTCAAGTTAAATTTCCAAATGCACCCTTAAATAAAACTGGGTAAAGGTGTTTGCGCTGGGGAGCACTCCTGCACCCCCTCACAGCGATCCCTGACCAATCCCTGGCCGTCCCCAACCACACTGACTTGCGCCAAGTGCGACGGCTTCGCAGGAGAAGCCCTGCACCCCCTCACAGCAATCCCTGACCGATCCCTAGCTGTCCCAACCACACGGACTTGCGCCGAGCGCAACGGCTTCGCAGGAGAAGCCCCATCCTGTCTCCACTGAGCACCGAGCGGAGAACAACCGGTGTAAAAGGGTAACCTGAGCAGATGGTCTCTCTCCTGCTCCAGCTTGTTCCGGTCCATCTCGCCCAGCGTGTACCAGTCCGGCTGCTCCGCTCTCCTCGGCTCCAGTCGTTCCAGCCCATCTATTCCAGCTTGTTCCAGTCCTGCTGCTCCGCTCTTCTCTTCTAGACTACTCCAGTCTGTCCTTTCCAGATTGTCCCGGTCCTGCTGCTCGGCTCTCCTTTGCTCCAGCTTGTTCCAGTCGATCTACTCCAGCTTGTTCCAGCCCGCCTGATCCAGCCTGTTCCAGCTTGTCCCAGTCCTACTGCTCCACTCTCTTCTGCTCCAAACAAGCTTGTTCCAGCCCTGCTGCTCAGCTCTCCTCTGCTCCAGCCTGGTCCAGTCCATCTATTCCAGCTTGTTCCAGTCCATCTGCTCCAGCTTATTTCCTATCCGTCTGTTCCAGCTTACTCCAAATTATTCCAGCTTATTCCAGTCCTACTGCTGAGCTCTCCACTGCTCTCATCTGTTCCTGCCTGCCTGCTAGCCCATCAACTTGCCTGCTTGTCAGCCCATCAACTACCTGCCTGCCCTCAAACCTGCACAACTACCTACCTGCCTTCCCGCCTGCTGGCTTGCCAGACCATCAACTTACCTCCCTGCCAGCTCACCCATCAACCTGCCCTGCCTCCCAGCCCATCAACCTACCTGCCTGCTTGCCCACCCATCAACCTACCTACCCGCCTGCAAGCCCTTCTACCTACCTCCCCACCTGCCACGCTGCCAAACCACCTGCCTACCCGCCAGCCCCCCTGTTCCAAATTGTTGCCTGCTGTCCCAGCTTTAAGCCTCCAGTCCTGCTTTCCTGCTCTACCTGTTGCTTAACAACTCAGTCACTACATATACACCCGTAAACACCTCAGTCACTACTCATGGCCCCTATACACATCCTCTTCCTTGCCCTGTCCCTTCCTAATCTATTCCCCCTCCCCCTACAGGAACTCACTGCCCGTCCATGTCCTCGCCCGTCCTGCTCACTACTGCAATACCCTACCCACCCCCATCCCTCACCACCTCTCCTATCCCCCTCCCTCCTTCTTAGCTCTCAACTTTCAACACTTCCTTCCTGCCATTAACCCATCCCTCCTAAGTGCATCCTGTCTTCGTCGCCCTACCTCCTCCACCCTCCTCCGCACTCTCTTGCTCCTTTTCTCCTGCTATCCGCGGGAGACATCAATCCCAATCCAGGTCCCCCACACCTGTCCTCGTCCTATCCATGCAAACAATTCCAGGATGTCTCCAATCTCATCTCTATTCCCCTCCTCCCCCCTCTTCCCTCCCCTTCTCATGTGCCCTGTGGAATGCCTGCTCGGTCTGCAACAAACTTTCCTTCAACCATGATCTCTTCATCTCCCGTTCCCTTCAACTGGAAACCTGGCTCACCCCTGAGGACTGCCTCAGTTGCGGCCCTATGCCATGGAGTTATCTTTTCTCCCACACTCCCCGCCCAGTTGGCCGCGGAGGCGTCAGGTTTCTACTTTCACTCTCCTGTAGTTTTCAACCCCTCCTCCTACCGCAATCTCACTGCTTCTCATCCTTTGAAGTTCATTCCATCCGTCTATTCTACCCGCTGCCACTCAGAGTTGCAGTCATTTACCGCCCCCTGATAAGTCCCTCTCTTCCTTCCTTACCGACTTCGATGCCTGGCTCTCCGTTTTTCTTGAACCCTCATCTCCGTCCCTCATTCTTGGAGACTAACATACACGCTGACGACCCTTCCGACTCTTACGCTGCTCAGTTCCTCACTCTTGACATCCTCCTTCAACCTCCGGCTGAGCTCCACCACCCCTACTCACCAAACTGGCCATTGTCTTGACCTCGTCCTTTCCTCTACCTGCTCACCCTCCAAATTCTGCGCCTCAGCTCTTCCTCTCTCCGATCATCACCTGATCACCTTCCCCCTCAGTCCCGCCCAACACTAACTACTACTTTCAGGAATCTCCAGGCGGTCTACCCTCCCACCTTATCCTCTAGTATTTCTAATCTCCTCCTATCATGTCCTCCGAGTCTGTCGACAAGGCTGTCTCTGCTTACAATGCCGCTCTCGCCTCTGCTCTGGACACCCTTGCACCATCCATCTCCCGTTCCACAAGGCGTACTAATCCCCAGCCCTGGCTGACACCTTGCATCCGATACATTCGCTCCTGCACCCGATCTGCTGAACGCCTCTGGAGGAAATCTCGCACCCATACCGACTTCATTCATTACAAATTCATGCTATTCTCCTTTCAGTTCTCCCTTTTCCTTGCCAAAAACAGGACTATTACACCCAATTGACTAATTCTCTCTGCTCCAACCCTCGGCGTCTCTTCGCCACCCTTAACTCCCTCCTCAAAGTGCCCTCCGCTCCCACCCCCCCACCCCCCAATCACTCTCTCCTCAATCACTGGGTGACTACTTCCGCGACAAAGTGCAGAAGATCAACCTCGAATTCACTACCAAGCCACCTCCTCCTCTTCACCCTTTAACCCACTCCCTCATCCAACCAACCCAGGCCTCCTTCTCCTCTTTTCCTGATATCACCGAGGAGGAAACTGCCCACCTTCTTCCCTCCTCGAAATGCACCACCTGTTCCTCTGATCCCACCCTCACCAACTTACTAAACACCATCTCTCCTACTGTCACCCCCCCCCCCCATCTGTCATATCCTCAACCTCTCTCTCTCAACTGCAACTGTCCCCGACACCTTCAAGCATGCTGTAATCACACCACTCCTCAAAAAACCATCACTAGATCCTTCCTGTCCTTCCAACTACTGCCCCATCTCCCTCCTACCCTTCCTCTCCAAGATACTTGAACGCGCCGTTTACCGCTGCTGCCTTGATTTTCTCTCCTCTCATGCCATCCTCAATCCGCTTCAATCCGGTTTTCGCCCTCTACACTCGACAGAAACGGCACTCACTAAAGTCTGTAATGACCTGTTCCTTGCAAAATCCAAAGGTCACTACTCCATCCTCATCCTCCTCGACCTATCCGCCGCTTTTGACACTGCCAATCATAACCTACTCCTTGCCGCACTATCCTCATTTGGATTCCAGGGCTCTGTCCTCTCCTGGTTCTCCTCTTATCTCTCTCACCGTACCTTCAGAGTACATTCTCATGGATCTTCCTCTACCCCCATCCCGCTCTCTGTTGGTGTTCCCCATACGCCAAGCCCCCTCCCTGCCCATCTTCAAATCCTTGCTCAAAGCCCACCTCTTCAATGTCGCTTTCAGCACCTAACCATTATACCTCTATTGAGGAAATCTAGACTGCCCCAATTTGATTGGCTGCACTTGTTTGTCCTTTAGATTGTAAGCTCCTTCGAGCAGGGACTATCCTCTGTGTTAAATTGTACTGCGCTGCGTAACCCTGGTAGCGCTTTAGAAATGTTAAGTAGTAAGTAGTAGTATAAAAAGCTTGAAAATGAGATAGGTGGGAATTCCAAAGTATAGGCCCCATTATACTGAAAATGGAATGAATACTTTCTAAGCATACATGCTGAAATGAGGGTACAGTTACCACATATACTTGAGAAGTCAATCTCAAGCACAAGTGAAGAGCAGTTTTAGACCTAAAAATGGACACAAATGCTGTGACCCATGTATAACTTGAGGCTCCCCTTCAGCCCTCCCTCCCACCTCCGGAGTTCAAAATTGCTTCATCTCCCTCTGCCAGTCCACTCAGCACTTCAAGCCCCACCTACTTCACTGTGTACCTTCACACCAAGGAGATTAGATACAACAGGAGACAAAGTGAGGTCAAGTGTTGAAATCAATTAGGTCAATCTGATTCCCCTTCCCTGAGCAGCCATTACTGCAGTACACTCAAAAAGCAAGCAAACCTATGAGCTACTATATCCACATTGTTCTTTATTGTTGGCACCATTTTTATTTAATCTCACTTATATTTTCAAACATGCCAGCTTGTGCAGTATATGGATGTACACAGAGGAAGTATAACAACAGAATATCTTTTCATGGGTAGAGGTATCAGTGTGTCATTTGGAGGGGTTGGTTATAGAGATACCCTAGCACTGTTATATTCATGCAGAGATTTGTTTCTCCTGGTAAAGGGCCACTAAAACAGACATGTTATGAGAATCAGGTACTCAATATTCAGAGTTTCTAGCTATATATTTATTTATGACATTTATAATCACACATTAAATGCTTCCAGGTTTCAACCTAATTCATGTTTTTTTTTCCTGTGCCTACATTTAAAAAAAGATGACATATGGGGAACTTGCTCCTTTTCGTTTTGTGGATCGCGATGGTATATTATACGCTTAGTTTAGGTTACTGATGGTATGTTACCTATTAACTACTGTTTTAACTTAAATAATGCACATAACCCTCTCACTAATCTACTATTGAATTACATAGGAGGAAAAGACTTCAGATGCTTAACCTTTCATTGTTATTGCTCTGATTAACTTTATAGAGTTAATGCCTTTAATATTCCACATAGAACTATTTTGCTTGTGCTGTGGATATCAGGCTAGCTCGTCACTAGTCAAAAACCTCCAAATTTAACGCTGCTAATTTTGTGTTTCTATGTTGTATTATATTCAAAAAGATTAGCAGCACTTTTTGAATATAATACAACATAGAAACACAAAATTAGCAGCGTTAAATTTGGAGGTTTTTGACTAGTGACGAGCTAGCCTGATATCCACAGCACGAGCAAAATAGTTCTATGTGGGATATTGAAGGCATTAACCCTATAAAGTTAATCAGAGCATTAACAATGAAAGGTTAAGCATCTGAAGTCTTTTCCTCCTATGTAATTCAATAGTAGATTAGTGAGAGGGTTATGTGCATTATTTAAGTTAAGATGGTATATTATAAAAATGCACTTGCCTTTTTTAATTACTATTTCACAGAGAGGTATTGAATAATGAGGGAAGAGCTTCCTTCAAGCAGAAGTACTGCCCAGCATCAGTCTAAACGTGCCAACAGTCCAGTTCAGCCACCAAATGCATTCAAAATTAATTAAATTCAGTGGAAAATAAATATGTTGGCTCAGGCTGCCTATATGAATATTCCAAAATTGTTTCATTAATACTACCACATATTACATATTATGGGCATTTGCTTTAAACTTTGTTTTAATTTGTTTATCCAGAACTTATACGCACATGGTTTTGCTTTTTAAACCCAAAGGTGAATCCTAAGGGTGGTTGAACAATTAGGTATAAACTGTTTCTGACTTTGTTTTGGAGTGCTTTGGATCTTACTGATCTGTATGTATGCAGTCTGGAATTTTGGAAAAGAGAAAATAAAAATTAAATTTTGGATGTACTCTGTGGAAGTTGTTGTTTACGTTTGCAATGTGATGTATGCCTGTTCTGGTGTGCGCATGTGATAATCTCTGAATAACTGCCTAGACTTATGGCTATGATTTCTGAATATGCAGCATCAAAGGACAGATTTTTAAATGCCTAGTTGAGTATATATGCTAATCTCATCTTTCTCATAGCCATCCACTTAATCCCATGAATAACTAAATTTCATTATTCTGTCTCACTGTATTCACAAATGCAAGCCACGCTGAACCAGAGTTTGCTTAGGATAATGTGGGATATAAATGGGGGGGGGGGGGGGGGGAATCTTTTATCCTCCACCTTTTAAGACTCTGCCTATCCAGCTGGATGGTGACAGCACAAGGAAAGCAAGTTTGGTCCAGTGAAGACTAACTCAAAGTAACTTGTTCCTTAGCTAGCCCTAGTATTACCATATTGAAAAATGTGACCATACCATGCCTCTGAGGTTATGTTCCACTGGCTTTCTTGAAAGGATTATATAAACTTTGGATGCATGACTAGGGACAAAAACACACATTTATTCAATATCACAGTTCCTCATGTACAGCCACAAAACAACCTATAAGGGTGGACAGTGTTCAAAATTAGCTCTTTCGACCAGACATAAAAGAGTTTTCAGTTTTGGCACAGTATAAGTAATCACAAGAACAAAATATAAGAAAACCAATGAACTACAGTAGGGACTTTTTATTTTGACATAAAACCCACTGAAACATGTTCAAAACAGAATAATCCATTGTGTATCTAAAAGGTAAACTTCTACAAAACAGATGAAGATGTAATTCCCCGTGCCTCAATGAAAGGAGAGTTTAATTCTACTTCCATTTAACTTCAACACAGTCCACCATCTTTATAACACCAGGCTTCCCAAGGCAGATTACAACAGTTAAGATGCACCCTTAAGGAAACAGGATACCCTCCCTGAAATTTGGCCATCTGTATTGTATAGAACAGTGTAGAAAAATGAGCACAAAATACAGAGTTTATAACTGTTGTTTCTACCTGCTACAATAAATTTTGAAGTAGTTTTAGCGATATTCAATTTTTATTTCATGATACTTATATATGGGAAGCTTTCAAATAAATTAAAAAGCTGTCAAACAAGTAAAAACACAAAACAAAAAACACCTTTTGTCCTCTACCTTTTAAGGCACTGCCTATTCAACTGGAACAGCTTTAGACTTTTTACAGATGGACCACACATAGTCAGTCCCTTATTTCTAATAATCTTTTGCTATTGTTTTCAATAGTGTTTGCTACTGGATTGGGTGTACTAAAACTGCGGCAAGCTCCGTCTATTGCCAGCAAGCTCCACCCACTGGCTTCAGATCTTTCATAGAGCAGCAGCAGTGCAATACTCCTAGACTGCCTGCAGCCTGCTCCGCAGCACACTCTTGATGATCCCGCCCGTTCCAACTCAATTTCCCTTTTCTGAGTGCTCCGAAGCAGGCCACAAGCAGCCCAGGGATATTGCTGCACTGCCACTGCTCTATGGAAGATCTGTTTGAAGATATATGGGACAAGGGAGGGGATTGTGCTGCTCATGGGGTTGAGGGATGATTAGTTTTTAGCGCTACGAGTGTTACTCATAATTAAGACTATCCCAGTTTTTTTGGCTCAAATTTCTTGACTTAGGCGAGTATATACGATAATTGATTTTGTTCTAAGGAACACATTGTGAGGGGTAGGGTATGAGAAGACAGGTAAGCCAGAGTAATGAGTCATATGAACTAATGTCAGAATCCTAAAAGCGACATTATGAGTAAGAGAGCGCCAATGCTCTCTCTCCAATAGTGATGTCACATGTTACAGAGTCAGTGATGCAGCTAGGGCTAGACAGCCTATGCCAGGAAACTACTACTGTGCTTCAGGTTAGAGCGCCACCAATGTAGAAGGGTTGAAGGAACTGTCAAGGGCTGTAAATGCTGGTCATGGGCTGGAGGACCATCATTAGAAGAGGAGAGTGAAGAGAAAGGAAGAAGACAAGTAGCAAATAAATAAAGTGTTATCACTTCCCATCCTTGCTAATTGTGTCATCTGCAAATGTAATCATCTCATTTGTTCCAATTTCTAGATAGTTTATAAATGTTAAATAGCACTGATCCCAGGACAGATCCCTGCAGCACTCCTCTATTCATCTTTTTCAATTGAGAAAAATGTCCATTTAACCCTACCCTTTTCCATCCAAAAACCATTTCTTAATCCACACAACATTGCATCCTCCCCCATGACTTTTTACATTTCTCAGGAGTCTCTCCAAAGGAATTATGTGCTTTGAAAATACACTTCCATATCAACCAATTCAACTTCAACATGTTTATTCACACCTTCAAAGAAATAAAGCAAATCGATGACAAGACTTCCCTTGGCTGAACCCATGCGCTGTCCCATTAAACCATGTGTCTGTTCTATGAGTTTATTCTTTATAATAGTTTCCATATTTTGCCTGGCACTGAAGTCAGGCATACCAGACTAATTTCCCAGATCACCCCTGGAGCCTTTTTTAAGAATCGGTGTTACATTGGCCACCCTCCAATCTTCAGGTACTCCAGATGATTTTAAAGTCAGGATACCGATCACAAACAGATGATAAGCAATTCTATGTTTGAGTTCTTTCAGGACCCTGGGGTGTATACCATCTGGTACAGGTGATTTATCACACTAACTTGTCAATTTGGCTCAGTACATCTGTCAGGTTCGCCAAGATTTTTCAGTTCTTCTGCACTGTCACCCTTGAAAACCATTTTTGATGCAGGTGGATCTCTTCTATAAAGACCAAAGCAAAAGAACTCATTCAAATCTCTCCATTAAGGCCTTGTCCTCCCCGAGTGCTCCTTCATAATCTAACAGTCCCATGGATTCCCTCACAGGCTTCTTGCTTCTGATATACCTGAAAAAGGTGTTACTATGAGTGTTACTATGAGTTAGTCTCTGTGGCAACTTTTTCTTCATATTCCCTTTTAGCCTTCTTTATCAATGCTTTGCAACAAGCTTGCCAGTACTTATTTTGCTTCTTGTTTTCATTCGGATCCTTTTTCCATTCTTTCAAAACCTTAACCCATATATATATGT
The DNA here is from genome assembly GCF_901765095.1 of Microcaecilia unicolor. Lineage (NCBI taxonomy): Eukaryota > Metazoa > Chordata > Amphibia > Gymnophiona > Siphonopidae > Microcaecilia > Microcaecilia unicolor. Next base: position 87,563,054 of record NC_044042.1, on the reverse strand, counting down.
TGATGACGTAACTATCTACATTCCATTTAAACAAGAGTTAAATGAAATCTCCAACGACATCAACCAAAGCCTACATATCATGCACACATGGGCAGATGCATTTCAACTGAAACTCAATGCAGAAAAAACTCAATGCCTAATACTCACCTCACAACATAACACGAACAAATTCTCCACCTTGAACATACCAAAACTGACTCTCCCAATTTCGGACACCCTAAAAATTCTTGATCGACACCTAACACTAGAGAATCATGCGAAAAACACAACCAAGAAGATGTTTCACTCAATGTGGAAATTAAAAAGGGTAAGACCTTTTTTCCCAAGGACTGTTTTCCGCAACCTGGTACAATCAATGGTACTAAGTCACCTAGACTACTGCAACGCACTCTACGCAGGTTGCAAAGAGCAAATCAAGAAACTTCAAACAGCTCAGAACACTGCAACTAGACTAATATTCGGAAAAACAAAATATGAAAGTGCTAAACCCCTATGAGAAAAGTTACACTGGCTCCCACTTAAAGAGCGTATCACGTTCAAAATATGCACCCTAGTTCATAAAATTATTCACGGAAACGCCCCAGCCTACATGTCAGACCTGACTTACCACCCAGGAATGCTAAAAAATCATCCCACACATTCCTAAATCTGCACTTCCCCAATTGCAAAGGTCTAAAATACAAAACAACGCATGCATCAACCTTTTCCTACCTGAGCACACACTTCTGGAACGCGCTACCGCGCAACTTAAAAACGACCTATGAATTAACTTCCGCAAACTTTTGAAGACCCATCTCTTCAACAAGACATACCACAAAGAACAAATGCAATAAATAAATATTCTTTTGGTTTTAATAGCCTTTTTCACTTCATCTTTTAACCATGTTGGCTACCGTTTACTCTTCTTCCACCTTTGTTAATACAAGGAACATATCTGGTATTTTTAAACAATGTCCATACCTGATTTAAAGTCCTAACCTTTGCATCTAACCCTTTTAGCTTTTTCACCATGTTACTCATTTTATCGTAGTTGCCCTTTTGAAAATTAAATGTTACTACAGTGGATTTCCTTAGTGACTTCACTCCAGCTGTTATGATCACTGTTTCCCAGTGAACCCAACACAGTTACCTCTTGTACTATGCCCTACATTCCACTAAGGATTAGATCTAAAATAGCTCCCCTTCTTGTCAGTTCTTGGACCGGATGTCCCATGAAGCAGTCATTTATTACATTTAGGAATTTTACCTCCCTAGTGATCCCTGATCTAATCTTTATCCCGTCAATATTGGGGCAATTGAAAACACTCAGAAAATAAGGAATCTGTAGAACTCAATATCACTCACAACTAAATAGAAATGCTACTATAATTTGTTTGGTATCTGGAGAGTTAAGTATTATTCACTGACAAAATAGTGGAGAAAAAGACCTCAGTACGAATCAGAGACACCCCAATTTGAAAGATGTACTTTCATTTACAAAGAGGACTCCTTTTAATCATAAGTCTAAAAAAAACTTATATAGAAAAGAAAACCTCTCCAAGATGCAGAAATGAGAAGAGACTGCAACTAAATTATTTGAAGTTTAAAGTTATACACTTACCTTGGATGCAGTAAACTTATCCATCCTTCAATGAAATACAAATACGCTCAAAGTCCCGATCACTTCTTTTAAAATCCCAACAAGGGTGCCCTGTTTCACCATCATTTGGCTGCTTTAGGGGAAAATACTTTCCACAGGACCTATCCATCATCGCTGTTTCAATTCACCACCGTCGGCTCTTCTAGTTTTTCACAAAATGGCAGCTGCTTCTTAAGGAACACCGAGAGCTTTAAATCCCCGCGTCATAGGATTACATCAGAACGTCTCAGGTGCCAAATTATAGGAACGTCTTCCATTCAATAGAAATATTTAATCCTTTAGGGATAACTGTGTGTAAAGTAAAAATCCATCTTTGCTCCCTTTGACGAAGTAAACACCTTATGTCTCCTCTTTGCTCCGTAACTTTTTAGTTGTTCTAACACTGTACACCGCACCTCTGAAAACTTACGTTGCTTTTCCATGAAATGAGATACCAAAGGTTCATGTGTCTTTTGAGAATATATGCAGTGTCTATGCTCAATAAGGCGTGTCTTCAGAGCGCGAGACGTTTGACCAATGTAATATAAATTACATGGACATATTTATTTGGATTTATTTACTGCCTTTTTGAAGGAATTCACTCAAGGCGGTGTACAGTAAGACTAGATCAAACATGAGCAGTAGGCAATTAGAGCAGTAAAAATATTCGAATACAAAGCATGGCATGGTATGGTATACTACTTGCAATGACAACACAATATGTACTAGAACATTACAATAGGTAGTGAAGGGTAAGGCAAACTTGTAACATATAGATGAGTAAGAAAGTAGGAAGAAGTAGAAAGTAAGGTGATTGATTTGAAGAAAGTTGCACGTGAGGTCAGAGAGATGGTTAAATATTATCTCAGCTAGGGTAGGAGTGGATAAACATGTCCCGCTGCATATGTGCAGCCCGAGTCAATCCTTGTGTGTGTGAGTGAGACTAACAAGTTAGTTACTTCTTCCGTTAAAGGCTTGGTTGAACAGCCAAGCTTTCATCTGCTTCCTGAAGTAGAGGTAGTCTTGTGTTAAGCGGAGTCTTTCAGGCAATGCATTCCAGAGTGTGGGGGCTACTCCGGAGAAGGCTCGCTTGTGGGTATCACATCGTGTAATGTCTTTTGGAGAGGGTGTAGTTAGTGAAAGTCCTTGGGAGGACCTTAGTGTCCTTGGCGGTGTGTGGCAGATCATCCTATTCTTCAGATACTTGGGGGCATTTCCTTTCAGGGCCTTGAAGATCAGACAGAGTTTTAAATTTAGCCCTGTATTGTACTGGTAGCCAATGAAGTTTGAGCTCTAAAAGGATAAACCTTTCCCGTATGAGAATCTATACATTGATTAGAGTCCAACATCATGTCACATGTTGTGCATGATTCACACGCTGTATGATGACCTTGTGTTCTAATAGCTCTTTCTTCATGGGTCCATGGCTCAGCTGTGCATAACATGTCATTCAAATTATTATTGCGCTGAAAGGCAAATAGAATTCTCAATTTTTGAAAACAAGGATGAACTTTCAATATAGGAATATGTTTCTTCATCATCCTCGTCACTGTATCTGTGTGAATTATACATGGTTACAAATGTCAAAACTTCCTCCTGTTCAGTCTGGGTGGCTTGAGGAGTCAACAACCATTCTCTGTGATTAAAAAAATGCTCTTTTAGCCTTTTTCACAACAGCTGCAGGATATCCTCTATTAACGAGCTTCTTTTGTAGAGTATCTGCTTTGTTGTTGATATGCAATATTAGAGGAACAGATCTTCTGGTATCTTAAGAATTGAGTGAAAGGTATGTTGGACCTGCAATTACATGGGTGCATGCCATTGTATTGCAGAACAGTGTTTCTGTGTGTAGTTTTTATATGAACTGATGTATTCAGTGTTCCTTGCTCCTTGGTGGTGTATACATCCAAAAAGGATATTTGTGAATCACTATGTTGAGAATCAAACTTAATAGTGGGATGGCAATTATTAAGATATTACACAAACTGTTCCAACTGGAATTGAGTACCTTGCCACAGTAAACAAAAATGTAGCAATGTAGCACCACCAACAGGTAACCAAGGGAAACCACTCACAAGTATACACCCATTTGGATTCAAACTCTGCCATGAATAAATTGGCAATCGTGGGAGAGCAGGCTGCCCCCATGGACACTCCACCTCTCTGAAAGTAATACTTGTGATTGAAAGTGAAATAATTTTATTTATTTATTTGCATTTGTATCCCACATTTTCCCACCTATTTGCGGGCTCAGTGTGGCTTACAATACTTTGAGAATGATGGAAGTACAATTGGTTACAGTACGATTATGGATTACATTATGATGAGTTATAGAAGACAGAGTAAATACAGGATATCATTTGGAAATAGAACATCAGAAGATAACAGTGGTGAGTTGAGAGGGGGACAAACAATATCGAGGGAACATAAAGGTCTAACATTCTTATTTGTGGGTAGGGTTTTAAGGGTGGTGAGGATACGGGAGAAGAGACTTCAGGATAGAGTGTTTTGGTGCGTATCTATTAGTTTGTATGGACTTCATGTGTTTTGATCCTTGCCGTAGATTTTCTCAAAGAGATAGGTTTTCAGTAGTTTGCGGAAGTCGGTCAGTTTATAGATCGTTTTCAGATTGCGTGGTAGTGTATTCCAGACTTGTGTGCTCATGTATGCGAAGGTCGATCCGTGCAATGCTTTGTATTTTATTCCTTTGCACTTAGGGAAATGGAGATTGAGGAAGGTTCGGGAAGATCTTTTAGCGTTTCTGGGTGGTAGGTCTATTAAATCAGACATGTATGCAGGGGCTTCCCCGTGAATGATTTTATGGACTAAAGTGCATACTTTGAAAGTGATGCGTTCCTTGAGTGGTAGCCAGTGTAGTTTCTCCCGTAAGGGTTTTGCACTTTCGTATTTTGGTTTTCCGAAGATGAGTCTGGCTGCTGTATTCTGGGCTGTTTGAAGTTTCCTCAGTATTTGTTCCTTGCATCCTGCGTATAATGAGTTGCAATAATCCAAGTGACTGAGTACGAATGATTGCACTAGACTGCAGAAGACAGATCTTGGAAAGAATGGTCTAATTCTTTTCAGTTTCCACATGGAGTAGAACATTTTTTTTGTTGTGCTGTTCGCATGAGTCGAGTGTTAGTCAATAGTGACTCCAAGGATTTTTAATATTTCTGAGATTGGCAGATTTAGTTTAGGTGTGTTAATGGCGGTAAACTTATTCGTGTTGTATTGGGAGGTCAGTATGAGGCATTGAGTTTTTTCTGCGTTCAGTTTCAGTCGGAATGCATCTGCCCAGGTGTTCATGATGTGTAGACTTTGGTTGATTTCGTTAGAGATTTCATTAATGTCTTTTTTGAATGGAATGTATATCGTTACATCATCGGCATATATGTATGGGTTAAGGTTCTGGTTTGTTAGACGTTTTGCCAGGGGGGTCATCATTAGATTGAAAATAGTTGGAGAGAGGGGGGATCCTTGCGGTACTCCACAATCAGGTGTCCATGCAGCTGACGTAGTTGAGTTTGATGTGACTTGATATGAGCGTAAGGTTAAGAATCCCTTGAACCAGTTTAGGAAATTGCCTCCGATACCAAAATATTCGAGAATGTGTAATAGGATTCCGTGATCTACCATATCAAAGGCACTTGACATGTCAAATTGTAGGAGGAGTATATTGGTGCCGGTTGCAATCATTTGTTTAAATTTGGTCATTAGGGTAATTAATACTGTTTCTGTGCTGTGATTTGACCGGAATCCTGATTGAGAGTCATGTAGTATGGAGAACTTGTTGAGGTAGTTTGTGAGTTGTTTGGTAACCATTCCTTCGGTTATTTTGGTTATTATTTGGTAATTCTGTGTTAGGCTTACTTGGGTGAGAGCTACCAAAACGTCCGAGGGCACTAAGGGGGAGATGCACTAAAAAATCGTTAAAGCCCTTCCCGATTCCCTTACTGAATCGGTAAGGAACAGGCATACATCAAGGAAAAGGAATGCAAATGAGCTGCTTGTTGTAGCTCACTTGCATTCTCTATTCCATCAGTAAACAGTTGGCCAGTTGAGCACGCGCAGAGCAGCCAAGCGTTATGCTGGCTGCTCTGCGCATGCTAAGGACATCCTTTATTCAAAAAAAATAAGTTAGCAGCACGTCCGATCCCGCTGGACAAGGGCTTAGCTGCCCCCCAGCACCATCTCTGGTTTCCTGCCTGTGCATCTCTGTGACTACTCCTTGCCCCGCTCCCTCCCCGTCTGTGACGGTCTCTTTCTCTCGCTTGATCCCTCCCTTCCTCCTGCCCCCGGTATACTGGCTCACTCCCTCCCTCCATGTGTGATCCAGTCGGCTGCCCAGAACTTTCAGCCTGTCAGTGGCTGCTGTAACGGGAGAGATCGAGCCTCTAATCTGGGATCCAAGGCGGCGGCACAGCTCCCTCCTCCAGGTCTCTTTCAGCCAATCACAGCGCGTTTAGCTGTAACTGATGTCAGCTAAACGCGCTGTGATTGGCTGAGAGGCTGTGCGCTGCTCTCCCTCCGGGCTGCTGCTCACCTTTGTGCCGGATGCTGCGCTTACTTTGGCCTCACTGGCACAACTTGTGGATGTAGAGCAGCGCCTTGTTCTCGCCGCACTCCACCTTGATGCAGGGCTCACCGCTGTCAAAGAAGGGCTGGAAGTCTGGGATGAACAAGAAGCGCTCCAGCATCAGGTCCTCCAGGAGGTGCGGGGACTCGGGCAGGCCTAGATAGGCGCTGGGGGGGGGGGGGGGGGGGCAGGTAGGCGAAGAGGTGCTGGTAAGCTGGCAGGTGAGGGGTGACCACCGGCACCAGCCCGGAAAGGTGTCCATGGGCTGGTTAAAGGCGGCCAGGGAAGGCAGCTCGTCCCGGTCCAGTCTCTCCTTCTTGATGGCAGGTATAGCGCGTGCAGGCTGCCCCCAGAGCCAGGACAAATCTGCCTCCTGCCACAACAAATCTCCATTAGAAGAAACCTCAGGGGAACTCATGGGAGAAGAGAGAACATTTCGGGCTGAAGAATCCTCCCTCTCCACTGACAAGTAGCGGCTGAGCAAATCATTCTTTTTTTTTTTCCCTTCCGATTCCCTCACAGCAGCCCCAACGAGAGGTGCAGACCTCCCTTTAGGTTTTCCACGGTGAGGGGATCAGAAACGGTAGTGCATCTCATTGTAATACTCTTTCTACACATTATAATACTGATTTGCTCATCTGCATTCCGTTTTCGTTAGCTGCTACTGTTATCGGAAAATGGCTCGGAGAAGCCTTTTGTGCATGCCACGGTTTACTACTTGCTCATTAATGGCTCGTTAAGTTTAGTGCATCTGGCCCTAAAATGGGGACGTTGTCTTGCATTTAACACCTTCTCCAAAACACTTAGAGCTTCATCTTGAGGTATACACGTATAAAGAGATCGAACATCCAAAGTGACTAGGATTGAAGGATGGATAAGTTTACTGCATCCCAGATAAGTGTATAACTTTAAACTTCAAATAATTTAATTGCAGTCTCTTCTCATTTCTGCATCTTGGAGAGGTTTTTTTTCTATATAAAAGTGGAGTTTTTTTAGACTTATGATTAAAAGGAGCCCTCTATGTAAATGAAAGTACATTTTGTCAGTGAATAATACTTAACTCTCCAGATACAGAACAAATTATTATAGAATTTCTATTTAGTTGGGGGTAATTGAAAACACCCATTATTATACTGCTGCCCAATCTGTCAGCTTTCCTAATTTCTGTAAGCTTTTCTTCATCTGTTTGTTCTGTCCTTGTAGACAATAGTACAGTCCTACAAGAATACTCCTTCCCGTCACACATGGAATTTCTGTCCATAATGATTCCAAGCTGTTATCTGTTTCATGTAGAGTCAAACTAAATAAACCTTCAATTCCCTCTAGCATATAGCGCACCCCGCTCCCCCCACCAATTTGATCCTCTATCATTGTGATATAATTTGTACTCAGTTATCACAGTGTCCTCCTTCCAGCAGATCTCTGAAATGTATATCTTGTAGTGCTATATACTCTAGCTTTCCCATCTTATTTTTAAGGCTTCTAGCATTTGTATACAGACACTTCAAATTATCTGTTCCTTGCATCTACAAACTGCTTAGAAGTTGACAGGGACAATGTGAATCCTTTACCCTTCTCTTTCCTTAAACACTCCTGGCTTTCTTTCACCACTGTTGAAACTTCTCTATTGGGATTTCCTAAATGTCCTGCTCCTGGGTGACTGTCTGCTTCCCCTTCCCCATTTTAGTTTAAAAGCTGCTCTCTCTCAAAAGAAAGCGCCAGCAGCCTGGTTCCACCCCGATTAAGGGCCAGTGAACATAACCAGTTAGCCGTGAACAGGCCATTTTAACTGGTGAGAAACTGTTTCTGGCTGGTTAAATCACTTTGAATATCAACCCAGAAAGATTAATGCTCTGTTCTGTTCTCATTGTGTACTAGTACTCTGCCAGTAACTGGATACAGGGTCCATGATTAGAGGGTTCTGGAAGTAGTGTTGTCACTGCAATTATCAGACTGAAGTGAGTAGGGAAGTGATAAAACAGAAAAACAGAAAAGATAATATGGCCCATAATTTCTAACCCTTCCACTCCTTTACAGACCTCCTCTGCTTATCACATGCATTCTGGAATTCAGATACAACCCTAATCTCTGCTTTCACTGGAAGGCAGTTCCACACATTCTCCACCCTTTTCCATAAAGTAGTGCTTCTTTAGATTTCTTAAGATCAGGGAAAAAATTAATGGGTGCAAATGAAGACACATGGCACGGTCATGCAAATATAAGGTTCTGCTAAGGATCAATACAAATGGGTACATAAAAATTCAGAGTGGACAAGCAGAAGCAAATTCATCTACAAATTTCTTCAGAAATAGAAGTCGAGAAAGAGCAATAAGGCACTACATTTTACAGGTGTATTTGTACGCTGCATTAAATGATTATGATCAGTTTTGCAGTATATAAACTTAATTCAGCCACTTGCTTTCTTATGAATGGATCATGCAGGTCTTTATCTGTCATCTACTACGTTACTATTACAGGTCAATTACAGAGTAGACAAGTGCCATACGGCTAACTTAGCAAAGCATTACACTCATACTCTTATTCAGTAATGACTGGAAACATACTAAAAATAAGATCTCTTTACAAAATAATTTCCTGTTCCTGTTTGGCACTGGCAAAGAACATTTTACAAAAGGAAAACGCTGACAGTTTCCGATGATTTAACACTGGAGACTTACTGTCCGCTTTAAATTCCTTCTCTGTTGACCTTAAACATGCTTTTCAATTTTAGAAGTATTTCGTCACATACACTGTAGCAGCTCTACTGGACTCAAAAAGGAATCCCTTTCTGTTAAGTCTCTGGCTTCTACTAATGAAATGCTTAAAAACAAATAGCCACAATCATTCCTGCAATTATATTTACAAAAGGTAATATGATAAATATAACAAGAAGCAATGGGAGAAGACCTCCCCAGCCCTGATATATAATTCATCATTCTGTGAATTTTCACAATAAACCTGCCAGTGTCTCACACTACAAACACAGACCACTATTGTTCCTCAATACAGTCTGACACTTCTACTCCTGTTTTCAGGATATCCATCAAAAACCACTTGCTTTATTACTAAACATTTATGAATCATATAACTTCATAAAACATCATTATCACTGTGTTACACAAAACCACTTGCATCTGCTTCCCCTTAACTCTCTATCGCAATCCTATATAATATGCCTGGGTTCGTAACACACTTCCCATTGGTCCGCCCTGGCGATGACGTCAGAGGGCGGATCAGTGAGAGGGAAGGGAACCCAGCACCAGCCAGCGGAGGTGAGAAGAGAATCGCCCCCTCCCTCCGTTGCAAGCCCCCCTCTCCTCCAAGTACCAGCCCCCTCCCCTCCAAGTTTCATGCCCCCCTACCTCCCTCCCTCTCCTCCCCTTCAAGTTGCAGGATGTCCCTCCCCCCCCCCCTTCGAGTTGCACAGACCCCTAGGGAACCCCACTAACTACCCTTCTCCATTGAAAATACTGACCATTTAACCCTACTCTCTGTTTTCTATCTTTTAACCAGTTTTTAATTCACAATAGAATACTACCTCCTATCCCATGACACTCCAATTTCCTCTGGAGTCTTTCATGAGGTACTTTTGTTAAACGCCTTCTGAAAATAGATACACAATATCATCCGGCTCACCTTTATCCATATGTTTGTTCACCCCTTCAAAAAAATGTAGTAGATTGGTGAGGCAAGATTTCCCTTCACTAAATTCATGCTGTCTCATTAATCCATGCTTTTGAATATGCTCTGTAATTTTGTTCTTAATAGTCTCTACCATTTTGCCCGGCACCGAAGTCAGACTCCACGGTCTATAATTTCCTGGATCTCCTCTGGAACCTTTTTTTTAAAAATCGGCGTTACATTGGCCACCCTCCAATCTTCCGGTACCACGCTCGATTTTAAGGATAAATGACATATTACTAATAGCTCCGCAAGCTCATTTTTCAGTTCTATCAGTACTCCGGGATGAATACCATCAAGTCCAGGAGATTTGCTACTCTTCAGTTTGTAGAACTACCCCATTACATCCTCCAGGTTTACAGAGAATTCATTAAGTTTCTCCGACCCGTCAGCTTCGAATACCATTTCTGGCACCGGTATCCCACCCAAATCTTCCTCGGTGAAGATGGAAGCAAATAATTCATTTAATCTCTCCACTATGGCTTTGTCTTCCCTGATCGTCCCTTTTACTCCTCGGTCATCTAGAGGTCCAACCGATTCTTTTGCCGGTTTCCTGCTTTTAATATACCCAAAAAATTTTACTGGGTGTTTTTGCCTCCAACGCAATCTTTTTTTCGAAGTCCCTCTTAGCCTTCCTTATCAGCGCTTTGCATTTGACTTGACATTCCTTATGCTGTTTTTTTTTTTTTTTTATTATTTTCAGTCGGTTCCTTCTTCCAATTTAAGAAGGATTTTCTTTTAGTTCTAATAGCTTCCTTCACCTCACCTTTTTAACCACGCCGGCTGTCCTTCTCTGCTGTCAATCGTTTTTGACAGTCTGTTATATCCAAATGTGGAATAGGCATAGTTCCTCTGTTCAAAGTGATGCTTCCATAATATTTTACATACTGCTCAGAAAAGGGTTGCCAGCTGCGGTAAAGGGTCACAGTTCACATTCAACTCATTAAAACTGCATGCAAGCTCCGTGTTTTGCCACTGCAAGGCATCTTCAGGAGCCGAGAGCAAAATTCAAAATGTCAAACATTCAGCTCAACACACACAAAAAACATAATTAAGAATATATCTATATTGACAATTTCTAAGAAAAAAAATAGCATTGCTCACCTTGAATACATTTCACAAACTACCTTGACCCCCTCATGGTGGAAAACTCAATCCGGTACACCTCTTGCCGGATCTCTGAACTACTACCAGAAATGACGTTTTTATAACTACTTTTAAATACCCAGCTATTTACAATCAATTTCTTTATTCAACCCTTGCAGTTCCATCTTTTTCTAGGTGTACATAAATCTGTTCCTTATGCAATAAATGCCAAGCAAATTCCCCTTCTAAAACAGTTGTGAATAAAATTTTAAACGAGCAACCGACGTACAAAGAGAATGGTTATATTTAACCAATCTTGAATTCTCCACCAAGTCGCCTCCATCTTGCCTTCCCATCTTCTTTCCTACAACCCTTCCTTCAACTCCAGCCATCCTTTCTTCCTTTAAAATCACAGATGAAACTGCAAATCTTTCTTCCTCCAAACTCACTACCTGTTCCTGATTCTTTCCCACCTATCTATTCAGCTCTCTCCTACTGTTCTCTTTTCTTCCTGTCATATCTTCAATCTATTGCTTTCCAGTATATCTGTTCCTGATGTCTTCAAAAATGTTAAACCACTGCTCAACAAACCTTCACTAGACCCCCAACTCCTTTCACCATTTTGCATCCAAGCTACTTGAACAGATGTTCACTGCCACTGTCTTGATTTCTCTCAAACTGTTTTTGATCCACTATAATCTGGCTTTCACCCTCCATATTCTATACAAACAGTGCTTGCCAAAGTCTCCAGTTCCTGGCCAGATACAAGGGCCTATACTCAATTCTTGTCTTTCTTGACCTATTTGATGCTGTTGACACTATTGATCACCACTTACTCCTTGATACACTTTCCTGTTCTATCTTGGTTTTCTTTTTATCTCCATCATCATACTTTTAGTTTATGCCCTGGTAAGATCCTCCTCCACTGTTATCCCACTATTAGTCAGTGTACTTCAGGGGCTCCATATTGGGAGCTCTTCTCTATACTTATTCCCCTGGTGCTCTGTGTTCCTTCCTTTCTTGGCACATTACTAAAAACCCTTATCCACACTCATCACTTCCTGCTCAGATTACCACAACTTTGTTCCTCACAGGTCTCCCACTAAACCAGGAGTGAGCAACCTTGGTCCTTGAGGGCCACAATCCAGTTGGATATTCAAGATTTCCACAATGAATAAGCAAAAGATCTATTTGAATTCAATAGAAGCAGTACATGCAAAACAATATCACACATTCACTGTGGAAATCTTGAAAACCTGACTGGATTGTGGCCCTCAAGGACCATGGTTGCCTACCCCTGCAGTAAACCATCTCTCTCCCCTTCAATCTGTTCAAAATTCTTCTTCACAACTTATGCGAGTGTAGTGACACTAGAAGAAGATAACCCCTCTCAAGTCACTTCATTTGCTCCCTATCTATTCCTATATACAGTTCAAACTCCTCTTATTGACTTAAAAAGCATTCATTCTGCAGCTCCTCAGTATCTCATTTCTCCCTATACCACTCCCCAGGAACTCTATTCATTAGGTAAGTTACTCTTGGTGGCCAACTCCAAGCTCTATTTCTTTTGTTTTGCTGAGCAGTATGCCTGGATAGACCTGAGTCAGTACATTATGCTCCATCTCTGCCCTGTTCAAATTCAGGCTAAAAGCTCACCTTTTTAGGTTGCTTATAACTATTAACTGTTAATTCACTTGTTCAGTACTCATGTTTTAATCTCCCTAATCCCATGTTTGTCCTGTTGTGTCTTGAATAGACAGGGACTCTCTTACATGTTTGGATTCAGTGCTGTGTACATCTAGTAGTGTTATATCAGTAGTAGTAATAGACGCTGTAGGCCAACACCAACAGATTTTGGGCACACTTGGAATGGGGATTGAGACCAATGATAGAAAAATAAGAGATCGGGTAAAGGCTTTAGGAGGAAATGTTTATCTGCATACAAGGATTTATATGTTCTTCTATCACTATGGGTAGATGAGCTGAGAACAAATCTCAATTGGGCAGGCTGGCTAGGCCAACTGATCTTTACTTGCCATCACTAACGAAGTACATTTTTGCCTTAAATACTTTATACTGAGGAAGGTTTGGGAGAGATATCAGTACCAGAAATGGTATTCAAAGCTGACGAGTCAGAGAAACTGAATGAAATCTCTATAAACCTGGAGGATGTAATGGCTCAATCTGACAAATTGGGTATTCATCCCAGAGTACTGATAGAATTGAAAAATGAACTTGCAAAACTATTGTTAGTAATATGTAATTTATCTTTAAAATCAAGCATGGTACCGGAAGACTGGAGGGTGGCCAATGAAACGCCAATTTTTTAAAAAAAGCTTCCAGAGGAGATCCAGGAAATTATAGACCATGGAGCCTGACTTCGGTGCCAAGCAAAATGGTAGAGACTATTATAAAGAACAAAATTATAGAGTCTATTCAAAAGCATGGATTAATGAGACAAAGCCAACATGGATTTAGTGATGGGAAATCTTGCCTCACCAATGTATTACATTTCTCTCAAGGGGTGAACATGTCAATAAAGGTGAACTGGCTGATATTGTCTATCTGGATTTTCAAAAGGCGTTTGACAAAGTACTTCATGAAAGGCTCCAGAGGAAATTGGAGAGTCATGGAATTGGAGGTAGTGTCCTATTGTGGATTAAAAAGTAGTTAAAAGATAGAAAACAAAGAGTAGGGTTAAATGGTCAGTATTCTCATAGATAGTGGGGTTCCCCAGGGGTCTGTGCTGGGACTGCTGCTTTTTAACAGATTTATAAATGATCTAGAGATGAGAGTAACTTGATGTCAAACCGCAAGGTAATTGTGAGAAATTACAAGAGGACCTTACAAAACTGGGCACCTAAATGGCAGGCGTTTAATGTGAGCAAGTGCAAAGTGATGGATTTGGGAAAGAGGACCCTGAATTATAGATATGAAATGCAAGGTTCCACTTTAGGAGTCACCGACCAGGAAAGGGATCTAGGCGTCATCGTTGATGATACATTGAAACCCTCTGCTCAGTGTGTGGTAGCAGCTAAGAAAGCAAATAGAACGTTAGGTATTATTAGGAAAGGAATGGAAGTCAAAAATGAGGATGTTATAATGCCTTTGTATCACTCCATGGTGCGACCACACCTCAAATATTGTGTTCAATTCTAGTCACCGCATCTCAAAAAAATATATAGTGGAATTAGAGAAGGGAAACAAAAATGATAAAGGGGATGGGACGACTTCCCAATAAAAAAAAGCTAAAGCGGCTAGGGTTCTTCAGCTTGAAGAAAAGATGGCTGAGGGGAGATATGATAGAGGTCTATAAAATAATGAGTGGAGTGGAACGGGTAGACGTGAATCAATGAAGATACAAAGTAGTAAATTTAAAATGAATAGGAGAAACTTTTTCACCACTCAACATGTATTTAAAGTCTGGAATTTGTTGCCAGAGAATGTAGTAAAAGCAGTTAGCTTAGTGGGGTTTAGAAAAGGTTTGGATGGTTTCCTAAAGGAAAAGTCCATAGACCATTATTAAAATGGACTTGGGGAAAATGCACTGCCTATTTCTAGGATAAGTAGCATAAAAGTTGTGACCTGGATTGGCCACTGTTGGAAACAGGATGCTGGGCTTGATAGACCTTTGGTCTGTCCCAGTATGGCAATACTTATGTAAGTCCTACTGGGGTACAGTATGACTCACTGCCTCTTCGGCAAATTGTTTCAGTCTCTGAAGCATTGTACTCAGTATATTTCTAAACCAGTTTGAACAGTAATCACCAGATCATGTCTCCTCTATTAAATGCTGGCAGTTAAGATGTACAACCAGGAACTTCAGCCATATGCTTTCATAAGAAGTTTGACCTATCAGTCAGAAGTGACAACTTAGCCAGCTAAATTTATCAAAAATTAGGGAAAAGTAATGTCACTGATAAAATGGAAATTCCGTTGTTTCCCTACAGAACGTAACATGCACATCACCTCATATTATTGTACAGTTTGGCTATACCCACCAATGGTCCAACATTCCACTGCACAACAAATATAGAAAGTTCAAGATTTATATTAATGAAAGTAGGTTAACAATTTCCAACCCAATGGAAGTTGAAAAGAATTATTAAAAAAAAAAAAGGATAAATACCTGTCTGGAGGCAAAATAACTCTGAAAAATTAACAGAAGAGACACTTGAGTTTGAAAATGGACCAAATGAGACCAGGGGCTCCAGAGAAACGAGTCTCTCAACATGTGACCCAATGCATTTCTATGGGAAAAGAAGTTTTAGCTTCTGTGGCAGAAACTTGAGTGAAATGTAGGAGTCAGAAGAACAGGGAAAGCAGTTTAAATGGAATTACCTATTCTTTCAAATCCCCAAACTGACCCCTAAGCCCAAAAATGAACCGTCACCATTGCCCCATCCCCTGCAAACTACCATCCTGCAATTTCTACACTAAACTGCCCCATCTCTAAAACTACTCTCTAAACTGCCCCACTCAAAAAATAATAAAAGCCCTCCTCTCAACTGTCCAATATCCCTTCAACTACCCAACAACCTCTCAAGCTGCATCATCTCTAAAAACTAGCCCCTCCTCCTGCAAAAATCCCATCATTCCACCCCACTCACAATTAATACTACCCTACAAACTGTCCCAATCCCCAAACTATCTTGAAACTACCCCTATATGCTATGGGTAGTGCCAGATTAAGCCACTGGCAAATTCTATATATATTTGAAGTCCACATATGATATTTGCTCAGGACCCGCGTTAGTATTGTCAATTATCTGGCTTTTCTAAGTCAGAATGTAACATTAATGTCCATAAGGTAGACAGATGAGTAATATGTCTTGACATTTCTCAGTTTAAAAACTATCTGCAGTTCTCTAGTTCCCTCCCCCCAAGCCCATGAAGTTGGGCGGGGGGGGGGGGGGGGGGGAGAGAACAGAAGAAAAATTAACCCCCTCCAAAAAATACCCTAATACATGTCTATTGAAGAAGCAGTTCCAACAGCTGTAGTATACATAACTGATCCACTGTAACAGAGAGAAGAGGGAAAGGCAGTTGGAATGAAGCAATTCCTTAACCACTATCACACACACAAACATACATATACACACAAGCACAGACACACACACACAACCACCAATCCACCCTCACTCAAGCAACATACATGGATTTACATACAGAGGGGTTGATAGGATTCCATGAGCAATGATATGCTTCTTTTCCCCACCTTGTCCTTGCCATACCCTCCTTGACATTCTTCCCTCTCAGCTTTCTTTCCTTACCTCAAACACTTGAAACTTGCACTCCTTTTACACATTTTGTTCCCACTGGTAGCCATTCATTCTTTCAACATCTCACTCTTCCCGCCACCTAGTCAATTATCCTCATCTTTCTCATCTACCTCTCCCATCACTTTTCTCCCTAAGCACCCATCTTTTATCATCTTGCATTTCTCCATCTCAACCCCATCAACTCTTGTTTCTCTATCATCTATCCCCTACGCTCGACCCTTTCAGCTGGCCCCCCCCCCCCCCAAATTTCTCATGACAACTGGTACTATTTCATCTCAGAAAGTATATCAATAGAAATCAAACAAAATAAAACATGGAAAAGAAAATAAGATGATACTTTTTTTATTGGACATAACTTAATACATTTCTTGATTAGCTTTCGAAGGTTGCCCTTCTTCCTCAGATCGGAAATAGCTAGCTGACAGTGTATATAAGTGAAAACATTCAAGCATTACTATGACAGTCTGACAGGGTGGGAGATATCAATGATATGCTTTGATGTCCCCATGCATACCTCCTACCCACCCCCATCCTCTCACCCTGTCAGACTGTCATAGTAATGCTTGAATGTTTTCACTTATATACACTGTCAGCTAGCACATTTGCTTATTTCCGATCTGAGGAAGAAGGGCAACCTTCGAAAGCTAATTAAGAAATGTATTAAGTTATGTCCAATAAAAAAGGTATCATCTTATTTTCTTTTCCATGTTTTATTTTGTTTGATTTCTATTAATAACCTTAAGAGTGGACTAACACGGCTACCACACTCCTCTATCTCAGAAAGTAAAATGAGGCTGATATTCTGAAGCTAAATAGATGAAGGTAGAAAACCAGCTGAGCATAAAGCACAAGTGATTTTCTCATGTTTCTGATAAAACACTTTCTCCCTTACACTATCATAGGGGTCTATGATAGAAACATATTCTAAGTTTGAAGCGCTAAACCCATTAATGTATTCATTAAATGACTATTTATACAGACTATATATTTTGCACAAATGCAGGTAAGTTACATTTTAACATTTCTGCATAAGTAAAACAAAATATTGTACTAATTACTTCATGAATCATTAACAAGCTATTTATAAACGCACAAGGTACCAGACATTTTATTGATTTTATTTTCTTATTTATATTCCTAACACATGAAATTTCCTACTGGTCCAGGACTGCAATCACTTTACTTTCATTTAACTACTAGTGCATTGGCATGGCGTTGGCAGCAGGCTATGAATTAACTCCATCAACTAGACAATTCTTGTAACTCCATCAACTAGATTTATTTTTTCATTTCTATACTACTTCACTAATAGCATTTTACCTCAGCCTCCATGAACTTTGAACCACATGCACACGTCGCCTAAGTCTCTGCAGCAAAACTAGTTGGCACCGATACTGGAGGCCAATTATTGTAAAAAATCCTAATGATATCCAGGGTGCATACCTCTAAGGGCAGATTTTTTTTTTTAAATACAGTCCTTTGATCTTAGTCATGCTCTGCTGATCATGCTGTTTGTATACCCAAGATATCCTCAGAGATAGCACTCACAGCAAAACCACTCCAATCAGCTGATTTAAGTGCACCTTTTAACACAAGTCCCGTACTGAAATTTTCCTCACAAGTGTAAGTACCATCAAAGCATTTGTACAGAATTGCATTGTTCCTAGCTAGAAGCTCCCTAAAGTAGTTTCTCAACCTTCTAAACAGCAAGTATCCTCCAAAAACTTCTGATAATTTGTATATAGCCCCCCCCCCCCACACACACACACACAATTGGAAGGATGATGCTGGTACTATGCTTATTGCAGCATTCTGAATTTTTAACCCGCTTTGAGAGAGGAAGTTGAGAGGAGACAGTGGAAACCCAAATCCTGATAACACTTACAGAAGGAAAGATTGTGGCAATGTATATTTGCAGCCTCAACAGAAGATTTACCACTCCCAATAAAACTACCAGACCAACACAGTATCTATCTTATGAAATACCACACTAACTGTAATGCAACCTGTACTGTACTTGTATATTTCAACAGGACAGTCCCTAAAAGTTAATTATAGTTATATTAAGTTAGTACAATTAAAAAAAAACCCACCACCAATTCTCGTTGACTTATTTCATGATGTTCAAGAGCAGCATTTCCCAAGTCAGTCCTGCAGTACCCCCTTGCCAGTCAGGTTTCCAGGATATCCACAATGAATATGCATGAAATTGATTTGAATACATTGTCTCCATTATATGCAAATCTTTCATGCATATTCATTGTGGATACCCTGGAAACCTGACTGGCAAGGGGGTACTGCAGGACTGACTTGGGAAACACTGTTCAAGAGGACTGAATTAGCAATACTAATATAATTAATAGATTTAGTATTTAAAAACAAGAACAGAAAAAAACACTATTCTTTTGGAATACATGACTTTTTATAGTAAGAGAGAAGGAAAGCAAATTCATCTTAACACTAATCAAGGGTACTAAGGGACAACTGATAATACCAGGCACTGAGGAAATGATGAGAAGAGGAAAGGAAACAGTACAATTTACTAGATATGAAGAGGGAAAAGGATCTTGATTTGGCTCCTCAAGGAAACAGATTAGATGGCTTTCAGGAAACCAGAATACGTAGATTCATGGAGCTGCTATCAAAGTTCTAAAGAACAGACTGAGGGCTGATCAACCTCAAGGATGTCCAATGTACAGCTCAGAGAATGGTGTGCAGAATGCAAACTTTCCCTCCTCCCTGCTTGATCGTGGTACAACTGGTTGCTCTCAAGTGCGATATATACACGAGTGGGGTCCCATACCAGTGCTCGCCTCCCAGCCTCCCCATCAAGACTTGTATCCCAATAGCTGCCCCATTTCACCACTCTGTGTGCTCAATATTCTTAACTTAGTTTGCAGCTGAAGTAAAAAAACAAAGACAATAAATTAGGAACTATTCAGTACAGAAGACTAAAATTGAGAATATCAACAGTGAACTGTAGATAGTTCTAATGGACCCAGCTGAAGAGATACTGCACAATTAGAAAAGGTTCAGAAGAGTAACAAAACAATAAAGGGGATGAACTGCTCTCAAATGAGGAAAGGATAAGCAGGTTAACGCTCTTCAATTTAGAAATAAGAGGATTATAACAGAAAAGAATAAAATAATAAGCAGTTCGGAACAGTGATATTTATCTTTTCAAATAGTATTAGAACTAGGGGACGTTTATGAAAATTTAAAAACTAGAGGACATTTATGAAAACTTAAATTTAAGTATACAAGTTATACTTTTCAGTTAATATGCAATTAGACAGCAATTGAAAGATTTAACAATAAGTGTTTAATTGCTTTTAAGACTTTTCAGACATGTTACCAATGACTACAAAGAAAACTAACAACCTCCCCCACCCCCCAATATTTAAACATCACAGTCATCTATGACTTCAAACACTGACCGTGGCATTTAAGTATACACCTGAATATTTAGCACTAAGCTGAATAACTTACACATGGATTTCAAGGTACCATCAATATTCAGTAGGGAATGAGGGAGGCATTTCAGAGTACTAGCAATATTCAGTCAAGATAGCTATTCTGGGGAAACTTTCAACTGCCATGACTCTGCTCACACATCTGGATAGTGCCATGGAAGTCAGTGGTTGGACTAAATGATCCAAATTTATCAAGGTAGGAGCCGCCGCTTCTAACAGATAACTGCCACCGATTTATTGGACCGAAAGGATCTAGCAATAGGATTACAATAATTGCTCTAAAAAAAAAGTTAATAACATCCTCAGAATGATTTTGAAACTTGTTGTTTGGATATAACTCCCTCCAGGAAGTATTTTTTTATGATACAGGCATGAAACAGGTAGACTGGATAAGCATTAAAAAGAATGAGGAGCAGAGGACACAAATCTGAAACCAAACTAAATATAGTTACTATTTTCTTTCCCTCCATAAACTGATTTAGCTGAAAATGGCCCTCTTTGTTTGGCATACGATAAGAATTGTGCTTCCCTAGTGCATATACATTTAGCTAGGGTGTAGAGTCATTCCCAGTGCTGCATTTAGTTCAGTGGAGGAAAACATTCACAGGATATGTACTGTTTTATCCATTTTTAATTCAAAAGCTAATTTTCAAAGAAACATCCCTCATACACAGAAAAGTTGGATCAGGGCTGTCATCCAAAATTAGCAATTGTGGCGTGGAATTAACACAGATCTCAAAAAGAAATCATCAAGGGATCCTACTCTGAATTTAATGCTAATATTGATAAAGGCATTCAGCTGCATTTACAAAATGACTTGATTACTACTAATGAGGCAGGGCTTCAAACTTAGCAATCTATAAATGGCTCATAAGGATGAGGGCCTCCAAGACAGGGACAATGGTACAAACTTTAATAGAAATGACCCGACATGGGGCATGTCGGGTCATTTCTATTAAAGTTTGTACCATTTTCCCTATCTTGGAGGCCCTTTTGTGCTTTGTTTTGCTGTTTGAATTTGTGTACCTTCGAACCCTCTCTTCTGCTGCCTTCATAAGGACAAGGCCAATAATCCATAAAAGCCTTGCAGTCTCACCAGAAAACAGTTTTTGGCAACTGGTTCACTTGGTCAACCCTTAGCACAATAGTACAGGAACTACCAAAACTTGAAAATCGGTTATAGGGTTACACTAAGATCCAAGATGGCCGCGACTTACTAAGCACTAGCGGGTCTCGATCTCTCTACACAAAAAAAAATGCCTAAACGGAGAGGGAGATTAGCGGTTAGAGCTTCCCCGCTAACTCCCTCCTTACCTGGTCCTTTGGATCGTTACTTGAGACCCCAGGGAGTTACTCATGATGGCGGAACGCTGCCAGTCGGAAACGCCGGCGAATTGGAGATTTCGGCGCTCCCTGGCCTTGAAGTCACTCTGAGCCCCGCCGAGCGCACCCCTCCTCCACAACCGCTTGGCGCCAGTTCATTCCTCGAGGATTCGACAGGGTCCACCCCGGAAGAGGGCAGGGGCCCAGAAGAACGCCGAATGGAAGCTGTTTTTACATCTGGAGCTGGACTGGAGGGCAGTATGCCCATGGAAACGCCGCGGATTGAGGAGAGAAACTCTGAGGAACGGAGTGCCACATCTGAGCAAACTGTAAGATTTGAAATTCCTTTAGAACTCCTGGTCAAACCCCAGGAGGTTACATTAGAAGCTTTGTGGGATTTGGTTTCTAACCTAGGACAGTTATTCCTAAAACAGTCTAATGAGGTACTACCTAAATTAAAAACCTTGGAAAAAGATCTACAAAAGAAAGAAGAGCAGATAAAAGACTTGAATGATAAAGTTGTTAAAATGGATCAAAGGATTATGAAATTTGAAACAGTACAATCTACTATGATTAAAGACTTGACGAGCCTAAGGGTTAAAATGGAAATCTTTGACAATTATACTAAAAATTGTAACCTCAGATTCGTCAATTTTCCTAAACTTCAGAATGTTGCTCCTATGGAAATGTTGAAGCGCTATATGCGCGAAATACTATTAATTCCTGAACAAAATTTACCACCAATGACTATGGCTTATTATATCCCTGGGAAAGACCTAAATCAACCCGAAGCTCCATTAGATGTCTCACTTTTGTTAGAGACTTCGGATATTGATCTAGCGACTGCAGCCACATTAGTGGCAACGGTCGCATTGCTATCAGACAAGAGTTGGATTTTTCGTCTATTTTTTCGTAACAAAGATAAACCTTTTTTAGGTTTTAAAATATTATTATTTCCGGATGTCTCTAAGGAGACAAGAAGACGGAGGAAACAATTCTTGCTCTTTAAGCCGGAGATTCTGCACTTGGGGGGTACTTTTTTTTTAAGATACCCCTGCAAGTGCATAATAAGGGTTAGAGAAAAAAAATATGTATTTACAGAACCTGCTCATGTGTCGGCACTTATAGCCTCAGTAAAAGTGGAAAAGCGCTAAATATATAAAATAACTCTGCCTAGTTGAATTAGTATGTCTTCCGATATCTATTTTCCTTGTAATGTTTTTTCTCCTTTTGTTTTCCGAAATCTTGGATCTGAATTTATGGACTTGAGTATTGTTTTCTTTTGAAAACGTGAGGAATTCACCTTTTCCTTTATTATAATGATTGAGTATGTTATTGTTAAATGGATACTATCCTGAACAAGAATTTTGCTTGTAATATATTTAATAATATGAATAAATAAATAAAATAAAAAAAAAACTTGAAAATCGATGAAATGGATGGTGATCAGACTAATGGCTCATCAAGTTCTACTGACCGTCTTAGAGTGACTGGTCTGGTTCACTATGAAGTACCTAGCAGGTATTAAGGGGAATTCCATTTTTGTTGCATGCTTCTGAAAAGTGAGATGGCAATGCCTCAATTTCACATAGCTAACAATTGATGCACCTGTTCTCCAGAGGCTTGTACAAATCTTAAACCATGCTATAAGTTTACCACATTCTGGCAACAATCCATATTTTATTCTCTAAAAAAGTTTCCCCAGATTTTACTTTACGTTCACTTTATTGTCTAAGCTGTATTAGCACCGAATCATGTTTATTTTTTTTAACAAAAGCACTGGCTGCCCTCTTGAAGGCTCAATCTTCCTCCTACCCCATTTCCCCCACTCAAACCAGAAGATACCAACAAGTAATTTTGATCCTTTTGCAACAAGGGTTTAGTGTACAAAATATATACAAGCTAAACATTCCTCTGAGTTCAACCAATGATTTCAACCCAGTCTTCAGGTCATACTAAGCCAGTCAAGTTCCCACAGTATCTGCAATGTGTATGCAAAACAGCTGCATGAAAATTTACTACATTTTATGTATTCATTCCCCATGGATATGCTGAATCTCTGACTGGCTGGGTATCTCAAGTACTGGATTTAGAACCCCTGATGTAAGATCAAGACAGACATTTTTGTTAGAGGTACCTAATGACTGAGCCTCAAGATTGACTCAGCAGTTTTGGAAGTCTGGAGAATTCTCACTTCTGACTCTTCTCTCTTGAAGCTATCAGAGAGCTGGTATACACTAGCTAGCTTCCTGGAGATCCCAGGAGGTTCAGGGACCTTAAGCAAACCTCCATTAGAAATTAGTTGAAATCTCCGCACCCCCACCCCCAAAGGGAAAGAAGGAGCTGGAGAATCAAATATTGAACCAACCCTCATTTGCTCTTGGCATCATGTGGAGGCTGGAACTGGTCTACTAAAGGAGTCCACTGCCAACGTGTGTGAATACTGTTGTGTAATTGTTTATTGTGACTCTACTGACTCATTCCCTACTGAACATGTGGGATGAGTTTCAGCTAAGCATTAGGAATTTAACTTATTTTCTAATTAGGACTGAATTACAATAAACTCCACTCTATGAATTATATTTCAAATCTGTTTTAGGAAGCCATTCAAGTATGATATAATTCTGAAATAAAAATAAAAGATTCTAACCAGAAAGAATGCAGGAATGAGGCGATTTTCCTTAGGGCCAAGGAAAAATCATGGGCAACTGAAGCAGGCATGGGCCCCTCAATTAATGCTTCAGTAGCTTAGGGAGCAGGTTATTCAGCATAGCACAAAATGACAGCAACACAGAAAACATAAGGCTGTACAAAGCCTTTAAGGAGAGGGGTGCGATGATACAAACGGGACTAGGTCTCTTGGGAAGGGGCAGAAACAGCAGAGACAATAATTTTGTAGGCTTGTTCGTAAAGTAATGGGAAAATGGTAAAGACAGGACTATAGGGTTTCCCCCAAGGAGATGGGGGGGGGGGGGGGGAGACAGACAAAAAACTATGCAAGATTTTTAGGAAGGAAGGAAGGAAAAGTAAAGAGTGGAGGGAGGAAGAAGTACACTTAGAGCTGTACAGAACCAGAACAGAACCTTGGATAAAGCAAAGGCAGGACTGCGCAGAGCTCCTAAGAAAAGGGGAAAAGATAGTATTAACAGGGCTCTGAGCAGTGTCTTTGGGAAAGAATGAAGAACGCTACGAGCAAGGTTCTCAAGGAGGTGATAAAGTACAATATACAAAAGGCTTCATAGGTTCGGGAACAGCGAGGGGACTATACACGTCCTCCAGTGCGGAAAAAGACAAATAACCCAAACAGGACTGTAGTGTGTCCCCAGAGACGGGAGTCAGGCACAGTATAAAGCGGTTGTATCTTGAAGAGGGTGGGGTAAAGGCAGGACTGTATCGGGGCCCGGAAGAACGGAGAGAAACACAGCTCACGGCCAAAAAAAAAAAACCCTCCGGTAATAACACTCAGGACTCTGCCTACACCTTCAGTTGACACAATGCCTGCCGCGAGAAACGCACCTTATCCCACCGTGCTCACCACTTCACGGCTCGGAAAACCGAAACTGCTCTCCTCACTGTATGCCGGCCTTTACCGCACACACTCCTCCCAAGCTCCGGCCTCCACTTCCGCCTTTCAGCCCTCACTTCCGGATCAACCCACGTTCCGCACGCGCCGTGCACCGCCCTACAGAGGTGACTGACAGAGACTCTCACCAATCAATTACCGACCTTCCTATCAAAGTACCCACCCCTAATAAAAATCTTCAGTCTCCACCTTCTGGCGTGATTCGATGAAGGAAGTGATGAAAGGCGTTAAAGTTGTTTTGTGCGTCAAGATAGTCAACGACGGGCGTTGTAGTTTGGATACCGCAGACTTGTAGTCCAGTTTTCTTGTGTGTAGTAATCTTCCTTGGTAGTAATAGCCTTCACCTTGACAATCCTAATATAATATCAAGCAATTTCTTGACTTTCTTTAATTGTGGCAGTTCTCAATCTTCAATGGCTAATCTTCTCACGTCAAAGGTCATCAAGTGAACATATTAGCAACCGAACTTGGAGACTCATTTAGTTTTTCCTGTTTAATCCACAACCATGGGAGCCAACTTTTCAAAATAGTAACATAGTAGATGACGGCAGAAAAAGACCTGCACGGTCCATCCAGTCTGCCCAACAAGATAAACTCATATGTGCTACTTTTTTGTGTATACCTTACCTTGATTTGTACCTGTCTTTTTCAGGGTACAGACCGCATAAGTCTGCCCAGCACTATCCCTGCCTCCCAACCACCAGCCCCGCCTCCCACCACCGGCTCTGGCATAGACCGCATAAGTCTGCCCAGCACCATCCGCACTCCCAACCACCAGTCCCGCCTCCCACCACCGACTCTGGCATAGACCGCATAAGTCTGTCCAGCACCATCCCCGCCTCCCGCCACCGGCTCTGCCACCCAATCTCGGCTAACCTCCTTAGGATCCATTTTCTGAACAGGATTCCTTTATGTTTATCCCATGCATGTTTGAATTCCGTTACCATTTTCATTTCCACCACCTCCCACGGGAGGGAATTCCAAGCATCCACTACTCTCTCTGTGAAAAAATACTTCCTGACATTTTTCTTGAGACTGGATGGGATCCACCCTAGGACACTGAGGGAACTCAGAGAGGTTCTGGACTGATCAGCAAGTAAATCAGGAGGCTGAGACGCTGACTTCCAAAGCAAGGCAACTTTTATTAGCTAGCTGACACAGTACTAAGTTCAGACTCAGGATACTGCGCCCCGAGCGTCATCTGACGCTCATTCTTATACATCGTTAGTGATCATGCGCATAGCGCATGCCATACATCACACAAGCATACGCGCAGTACAAGCACATGCGCAGTACAGTTTAGTAGTTCTGTAGTTCTCACAGAGAAAGAATACGTCAGTTTCACAGAAAATGTTACTTTGCAAGAAAATGTAACTTATTATATTGTTTCAGCACATCCACATAATACAGCCTCTGTGTATTGATCACGAGACTGCGCTGACAGAGCTAGCTGTCTCCCTTACAAGCCTTAATTGCTGACTACTACAAATTGTTATCTAGATGCTGGTTAACAAATAGGTTTTACTATTAACAAGTTCAAGCTGTAAGGTTTTAGTTTAGGCTTATTAGAGGAACTCTGATTCTTTGGTTAAAACACAAAAGTATATTCAAAGTATAAAAGGTACGTCAGTTCAAGTAGTGCAACCTCACCCCCTACAATCCCCCCTTTGATACTTTATCAATTGTCCAAGTGAAAAGTATCACAACCAAGTCCAAGATGGTTAGTGTGGAGGAAGGTATAGGATTGAAGTCCAGGTCTGAATGTTCCAAATAACAGATAGTTGCGAGTAAAGGTGAAGCTCATTAAGGTATGGCCCTAAGACTCCTCTCTTGGCCGTTGAGGTCTTCACCGGGGTTGAGACTAAAGGGCCCCTAATGGACTCTCCCCCCTTTGTAGCCAGTCTTTGCCAGGAAAGGTGTAGTTGGCCCGGTGTCCCTTATCGGTATGTACAATTAGGACAGGAGTTGTTAGGCATCTGTAATGAGACAGAGAGGTTAGTACTTTAAACTTAATTTATGGTTCATCCACATATGACTCATGATCGAAATCCGCTGAAGGTAAGGGACAATACATCTGCAAGGACATAATGTGTAGTGCTGCCCTTTGGTCAGCAATACGCTCCATTGCACGGCGGGCAAAGGACAAAAAGCAGGGTATTAAACATGGTAAAAAGATGAGTCCTCCAAACAGACATACCCCGAAAAATATTAATTGTTTCCACCAAGTACCCCCAAACATAGAGTCCCACCAACTATCACCCAGCATAGATGTCCACCTCTGTACGGAAACATGTGCAAGCTTTCGAATGTCAGTAGCTATATTCATTACTGCAGCTCCAGTATCATCAATTTTCAAGCAACAATTGGAAGTATTCCACTTCCCACAAACCCCACCTTCTTCCGCAAGAAGGTAATCTAACGCCAGACGATTCTGATATATGGCAGTTCGCATTTGGGTTTGTTGCTTAGCAATGAGTTCAAGAGCTTCAGCTGTATGATTGGTTATGACTTCTACTACTGCCTGTAACCGTATGATACGGTTCAACATATAAATAGGGGCTCGATACCCCCAGGACCCATCCTGGGCCCACGTTGCGGGTCCGTACATCTCTATGATCCACTCTGGGGGCCACTCATCAGATCCCCACTTCTGCTCCCCTCCTATGGGAAAAGACCTACGGGAGTGATGACTCAAATCATCATACAATGGTGTCCCTAAATCTGCAGCTGCAGAGTGAGGCAATAAGAAGAAACCTGGATAGATTAACCCAATAGTGCAAGAGCCTGACCAGGTACCTGGCAATCGGGCATATGCATTGTAGCCACATATCCAGAATAACCCATCGGGTGCTTGCCAATTTCGAGCGCCCCGGAGACCTGGGTTATTCCAGCGTCCTCTCAAATGAGATACTCCTTGAAAGGGGTTAGGTCCAGAACAATTAAAGAGTTGTATAGTACCTGTAAAGTTATAAGGTGAACATGATTTGTTGACTACAGAACTGGGGTACCATGTGACAGCTGCTGGCCAGTATTGTACCTGGGAACCATTAACAGTAAGGATAGATATACATGGAGTGTCTCTCACAGGACTAGTGAAATTGCCATCAGGATATCGGAAAATACATTCATGACCAGGGAGCTAAGAGTCCATTGTTGTCCTGTTTCGGTTTCTGTTGGTGAGCTCTCAGGTTCCCTAAGGCCCCACAAGGCCCCAGAGGACAGCCGAGCACCCCGAATCTTCACCCGCGGCGACCGCCGTTCACCGAGGGTTGAGCCCTCAGCTGCAGGCGGCCAGCAGGACTGCCGGAACCGCGGGGTGAGGGCTGACCCGGATGGTAATCGGACGCAGTCTTTAAGGGAGGACTAGCAGAGGCGGCTAGTTCTCCGAGAGGGAAACCGTCACTGGAGGATAGCTGGCGAGGGCGGCCAGCACGTAGCACAGACTTTGGGCGCGGACCAGCCGGACGGCTGGAAAAGTCACAGTCCCCGGGAGAGGGCTAGCACGAACAGCTAGTTGAGGAGGAACACAGTCTCTGGAAATGGCTAGCGGAACGGCTAGCAGAAGATACACACTGTCTCTGAAGGCGGCTAGCAGGACGGCTAGCTGAGGATACAACACTGTCTCTGAAGGCGGCTAGCAGGACGGCTAGCAGAGGATACCACAGTGTATCTGAAGGAGGCTAGCAGGACGGCTAGCTGAAGATACAGCACTGTCTCTGAAGGCGGCTAGCAGGACGGCTAGCAGAGGATACCACAGTGTATCTGAAGGAGGCTAGCAGGACGGCTAGCTGAAGATACAGCACTGTCTCTGAAGGCGGCTAGCAGGACGGCTAGCAGAGGATACCACAGTGTAGCTGAAGGAGGCTAGCAGGACGGCTAGCTGAAGATACAACACGGTCTCTGAAGGCGGCTAGCAGGACGGCTAGCAGAGGATACCACAGTGTAGCTGAAGGAGGCTAGCAGGACGGCTAGCTGAAGATACAACACTCCGGGATCCACTGTCTCGGCTTCTGACAAACGAAACGGAAGCATTGATCCCGGGAAATTATAGACCGGTGAGTCTGACGTCGGTGCCGGGCAAGATGGTGGAGGCTATTATTAAGAATAAAATTGCAGAGCATATACAAAAACATGGACTGATGAGACAAAGTCAGCACGGATTTAGTGAAGGGAAGTCTTGCCTCACCAATCTAATGCATTTTTTTTGAGGGGGTAAGCAAACATGTGGACAATGGGGAGCCGGTTGATATTGTATATCTGGATTTTCAGAAGGCGTTTGACAAAGTGCCGCACGAAAGACTCCTGAAGAAATTGCAGAGTCATGGAATCGGAGGTAGGGTATTATTATGGATTAAGAACTGGTTGAAAGATAGGAAGCAGAGAGTAGGATTGCGTGGCCAGTATTCTCAGTGGAGGAGGGTAGTTAGTGGGGTCCCGCAGGGGTCTGTGCTGGGTCCGTTGCTTTTTAATGTATTTATAAATGACCTAGAGATGGGAATAACTAGTGAGGTAATTAAATTCGCCGATGACACAAAATTATTCAGGGTCGTCAAGTCGCAGGAGGAATGTGAACGATTACAGGAGGACCTTGCGAGACTGGGAGAATGGGCGTGCAAGTGGCAGATGAAGTTCAATGTTGACAAGTGCAAAGTGATGCATGTGGGTAAGAGGAACCCGAATTATAGCTACGTCTTGCAAGGTTCCGCGTTAGGAGTTACGGATCAAGAAAGGGATCTGGGTGTCGTCGTCGATGATACGCTGAAACCTTCTGCTCAGTGTGCTGCTGCGGCTAGGAAAGCGAATAGAATGTTGGGTGTTATTAAGAAGGGTATGGAGTCCAGGTGTGCGGATGTTATAATGCCGTTGTATCGCTCCATGGTGCGACCGCACTTGGAGTATTGTGTTCAGTACTGGTCTCCATATCTCAAAAAAGATATAGTAGAATTGGAAAAGGTACAGCGAAGGGCGACGAAAATGATAGTGGGGATGGGACGACTTTCCTATGAAGAGAGGCTGAGAAGGCTAGGGCTTTTCAGCTTGGAGAAGAGACGGCTGAGGGGAGATATGATAGAAGTGTACAAAAAAATGAGTGGAATGGATCGGGTGGATGTGAAGCGACTGTTCACGCTATCCAAAAATACTAGGACTAGAGGGCATGAGTTGAAGCTACAGTGTGGTAAATTTAAAACAAATCGGAGAAAATTTTTCTTCACCCAACGTGTAATTAGACTCTGGAATTCATTGCCGGAGAACGTGGTACGGGCGGTTAGCTTGACGGAGTTTAAAAAGGGGTTAGATAGATTCCTAAAGGACAAGTCCATAGACCGCTATTAAATGGACTGGAAAAATTCCTCATTTTTAGGTATAACTTGTCTGGAATGTTTTTACGTTTGGGGAGCGTGCCAGGTGCCCTTGACCTGGATTGGCCACTGTCGGTGACAGGATGCTGGGCTAGATGGACCTTTGGTCTTTCCCAGTATGGCACTACTTATGTACTTATGTACTTATGTACTTATCCCCTTCCGTTTCGTCGTTTAAATCTCCCGCCCGCCGGCCCCTGGGATCAGCTGGAACCAATCCACCGGCCTAGCCAGGTAAGGGAGGTCGGGATTGGCCAGCTCACCCGGCGGGCGGGGTCTCCTTGTTCATGCGCCAATCCGGCGCGAGGAGGCGGGGCTAGCTCCGTCGAGGGAGACGCCGGCGCCGCCATCTTGGCCGGCGCATCCCCTCTTCTGAGACCGGCGCTTGCTCCAGCGGATCGCCGGTCTCAGAGCGACCCGCGGCAGCGCCGGCCCCGTCGGCGGCTGGTCTTCGCCGCTCTGGATCCCGCGGCCTCCATCGGTCTTCGCCCCCCGCTGGGGGCCTCCCGGTAAGGGCCCGGAACGGGACAGTATCCTCCCCGGATGCCCCCTTTTCTCTGGGCCCGGGTCTGGACGGATATCGGGCATGGAAGGCTTTGACCAATTCTGGAGCATGTACATTCGCAGCGGGCTCCCAGGAGTTGTCTTCGGGACCAAAATATTTCCAGGATAACAAGTAATACAACCCTCCCCGCCGCTTCTTTGAATCTAGCACCTCCTCTACTTCATACTCCGGATCGGGAGTAACCTCGAGAGCTTCATCGTTGGATTGGTGAGGGTGCCATCTGGACCCACGAAATGTCTTCAGTAAGGAGATGTGGAAGGCGTTGTGCACTCGTAGGGTTCTCGGTAGCCGCAAGCGGTACGTTACTGTTCCAATTCGTTCTTGGATCGCAAAAGGTCCAATGTACCGGGGTCCCAGCTTCCGGGAGGGCACCCGGAGTCTCAGGTACTTGGTGCTTAACCATACCTTCTGCCCCGGTTGAAGCACTGGAGCGGGTCGCCGGTGACGATCGGCAAAGACTTTATCTTTGGCAGCGGTTTTCTGTAGTTGTTCCCGAGCCATCTCCCAGACCTTCTGCAGATCCGCAAGGGTTTGGTCCCCCATGGGGGTTAATGCTGGAGAAGGGAACGGCCCTGGAAGTCGAGGATGTCGTCCGTATACTAAGAAGAACGGAGAATGTCCTGAGGATGAATGGTCACTTTGGTTATATGCAACCTCAGCCCAGGGAAGCAGAGAGGCCCAGTTATCTTGGCGTTTGTTGACAAAGGCCCGCAAGAATCCTTTCAAGGTTTGGTTAATCCTCTCGACCATGCCGTTGGTTTGGGGGTGGTAGGCGGATGAAAAGTGAGTCTCTACCCCCAAAGCCGTGCACAAGGCTCTCCAGAAGCGTGAGGTGAATTGGGGTCCTCGGTCACTGACGATCCGACTGGGCAGCCCATGCAACCGAAAAATGTGCTGAATGAAGGACTGTGCTAGAGAGGCCGCCGATGGAAGGCTCGGTAATGGGACAAAATGAGCCATTTTAGAGAAACGGTCTACCACCACCCAAATCACGGTGTGACCCCGGGAGCGGGGGAGGTCGGTGATGAAATCCATGGATAACTCCGTCCAGGGAGTGGTGGGTACAGGCAGTGGTTGCAGGTCCCCCACCGGGGGCCCAACCAGTGGTTTAGTCCGTGCACACACAGGGCACGAAGTAACAAATTGGAGAATATCCCGCCTCATATGCGGCCAGTGATACTGTCTAGCAATGAACCGGAGGGTCTTCTGATATCCGAAATGCCCGGCCCATCTAGATGAGTGCCCCCATTGCATTATTCTTTCTCGGTCGGCGGCCGGCACTAATTCCTTAGTCAACGTGACTTCTCCTGTAGCCGCACTGAGACAGGCTGGATTTAACATAGGGTGGATCTCCTTGGTTTCCTCCGGAACTTCAAATGCTCGGGAGAGCGAGTCCGCCGGGGTATTCTGAGAAGCCGCCCGAAACACTAACTGAAAGTGAAACCGGGCAAAGAATAACGACCATCGGGCCTGACGGGGATTTAACCGCTGAGCCTCCTGAAGATACAGGAGATTCTTGTGATCAGTGATCACCGTAAATCGATGTTCCGCTCCCTCCAGCAGGTGCCTCCACTCCTGCAGGGCTAATTTCAAGGCCAAGAGTTCTCTATCCCCTACCGTATAATTCCGTTCTGCCGGGGAAAACTTACGCGAGAAGAATGAGCAAGGTTGACGCCGGCCTTCGGGGTTGACTTGCGAGATGACTGCCCCGGCCCCCAAGGCGGACGCGTCCACTTCCACAATAAAAGGTTTCTCGGGGTCTGGAGCCAACAGGATGGACGCTGAATTGAACGCCTCTTTTACCTGACGAAAGGCCGCTTGCGCCTCTGGCGGCCAATCCCGGACCTTCGCGTTCTTTCGGGTGAGCGCCGTCAGCGGAGCTGTCAGTTGGGAATACTGAGGGATAAACTGGCGATAATAATTCGCGAACCCCAGAAAACGTTGCAGTGCCTTCAGTCCCAGCGGTTGTGGCCATTCTCGAATCGCCCGGAGTTTGTCCGGTTCCATCTGTAGGCCCCCGGGTAACAGAATATGTCCTAAAAAGGGTAGTGATCGCTGATGAAAGGCGCACTTACTGAGTTTAGCGAATAGACGGGCTTGTCGTAACCGATGCAGCACAGCGCGGACATGGCCCGTATGCTCAGCGGGGTCTTTGGAAAAAACCAGGATATCATCTAGGTATACAATCACCGTGGAGTTCAGCAAATCCTCAAGCACATAGTTGATAAGTCGCTGAAACACCGCGGGGGCGTTACATAAGCCAAACGGCATCACCTTGTACTCGAAATGTCCCTCATGAGTGTTGAAGGCCGTTTTCCATTCGTCCCCCGCCCGGATTCGGACTAAATTGTAGGCCCCCCGCAAATCCAATTTCGTAAACATCTGCGCTCCTTGTAGCCTGTCAAAGAGCTCGGGAATGAGCGGTAGGGGAAAGCGATCCTTCACTGTGATGGCATTTAACCCTCGATAATCAATACAGGGTCTCAAGGATCCATCCTTCTTAGTGACAAAAAAGAATCCCGCCCCAGCTGGGGACGTGGAGGGCCGGATGAACCCTCTCCGCAGATTCTCCCGGATGTATTCTTGCATTACCTTGGACTCCCCTCGGGACAGGGTATACAGTCGGCCCCGAGGTGGCATGGTATCCGTCTTCAAATTAATGGCACAGTCGAAAGACCGATGAGGCGGTAGCACCTCCGCTTCCTTGGGATTAAACACATCTGCGGTCTCTATAGTCCATAGGCAGAGAGCCCAGCTCTCCCCGTCCCCCACCGGGCACCATATTTAATGCCGGGCAGCTGCCGGTCCTGCCCTTACAGCAGTTCTTCTGACAGAAGCTACCCCAAGCCTGGATATTTCCCCCGGCCCAGTCGATAACAGGACTGTGACACCGTAGCCACGGCAATCCTAGGACCACTGGGTGAATGGTCCGGGATAACACCAAAAATTGGACTTCCTCCCGGTGATCCTCCCCCACCTGCATTCCCAACACGGGGGTGATCTCCGTGACCGGTTGGGGTAGAGTAGTTCCTTGGATGGAGGTTATTTGCAGCGCCGGCCTCCGCGGGAGTGTAGGCCAGCCCATTTGCTGCAGCAGTTCGAGCCCGATGAAATTACCCCCGGATCCCGAGTCCACCAGGGCCCGGGTCTGGATCGTGGCCTCTTGCCAACGTAACATTACTGGCAGTGTTATCAAGGAGTCCGGTAGGGGAGCGGAGTGCCCCAAGAACCCTCCCCTCAGGGTGCCTTGGGGAAGGCGTTTCCCGGCCGGGCGGGACATGTCCGGATGAAATGTCCTGCCTCACCACAGTAGAGGCACAATCCGTTCGCCAAGCGCTTCTGCCTGTCGGCGGGAGCCAACCGTTGACGGCCCATTACCATTGGCTCTTCACCATCCTCCTTGGTGTCCCGGTTCCCATGGCGAGGGGACGGCCCTTTGCCCATCCGGGACGTCCCCCGCGCCCATTTCTGCCGCTCCGCTCGGGCTCTAGCCCGCTCCTGGAACCGGGTGTCCACTCGTATACAGAGCGAAATCAGGGCATCCAATTGTCCTGGGACCTCCCGTCCAGCCAATTCGTCCTTGATCCGCTCTTGTAAGCCTTCCATAAAGATGGCCATCAAGGACTCCGGATTCCAACGCAGCTCTGTGGCTAAGGACCGGAACCGAATGGCATAATCGGCCACCGTCCCTTCTCCCTGATGGATCCGCAGCAGTTCCGACGCCACGGAGGATGGTCTGCCAGGCAGGTCGAACACCATCCGGAACCGGCGCTGAAATTCGCTGTAGTCATCCAAGATGGGATCCTGTTGTTCGTTTAGTGGGGCCACCCATGCCTGGGCTTTCCCTTCACACAGGCCCATAATGTAGCCCACTTTACTTTGGTCCGAAGCAAAGGCCTCCGGTTGCATCCGGAAGGCCAGGTTGCACTGGTTGAGGAACCCCCGACACCCTCCGGGGGTTCCATCGTATCGTGCTGGTTCAGGGAACCGAGGTCCCATGCGGAACCCTCCCAAACGGGGAGCTGCTGCGGCCCCCTGGACCGCAGCGGCCTGGTTCTGTACCTGAAGCGTAGAAAGTTGAGAGCATACGTTCTGGAGCGCCCCAGACAGGGCGTTCAGCTGCTCCTGCTGCTGCTGAAGTACCTTGGCCAGGTCTCGCAGGTCGGGTTGCGTCGGCGAGCTCATGGCTTCCGTTTCCTGTCCTGTTTCGGTTTCTGTTGGTGAGCTCTCAGGTTCCCTAAGGCCCCACAAGGCCCCAGAGGACAGCCGAGCACCCCGAATCTTCATCCGCGGCGACCGCCGTTCACCGAGGGTTGAGCCCTCAGCTGCAGGCGGCCAGCAGGACTGCCGGAACCGCGGGGTGAGGGCTGACCCGGATGGTAATCGGACGCAGTCTTTAAGGGAGGACTAGCAGAGGCGGCTAGTTCTCCGAGAGGGAAACCGTCACTGGAGGATAGCTGGCGAGGGCGGCCAGCACGTAGCACAGACTTTGGGCGCGGACCAGCCGGACGGCTGGAAAAGTCACAGTCCCCGGGAGAGGGCTAGCACGAACAGCTAGTTGAGGAGGAACACAGTCTCTGGAAATGGCTAGCGGAACGGCTAGCAGAAGATACACACTGTCTCTGAAGGCGGCTAGCAGGACGGCTAGCTGAGGATACAACACTGTCTCTGAAGGCGGCTAGCAGGACGGCTAGCAGAGGATACCACAGTGCATCTGAAGGAGGCTAGCAGGACGGCTAGCTGAAGATACAGCACTGTCTCTGAAGGCGGCTAGCAGGACGGCTAGCAGAGGATACCACAGTGTATCTGAAGGAGGCTAGCAGGACGGCTAGCAGAGGATACCACAGTGTAGCTGAAGGAGGCTAGCAGGACGGCTAGCTGAAGATACAACACGGTCTCTGAAGGCGGCTAGCAGGACGGCTAGCAGAGGATACCACAGTGTAGCTGAAGGAGGCTAGCAGGACGGCTAGCTGAAGATACAACACTCCGGGATCCACTGTCTCGGCTTCTGACAAACGAAACGGAAGCATTGATCCCCTTCCGTTTCGTCGTTTAAATCTCCCGCCCGCCGGCCCCTGGGATCAGCTGGAACCAATCCACCGGCCTAGCCAGGTAAGGGAGGCCGGGATTGGCCAGCTCACCCGGCGGGCGGGGTCTCCTTGTTCATGCGCCAATCCGGCGCGAGGAGGCGGGGCTAGCTCCGTCGAGGGAGACGCCGGCGCCGCCATCTTGGCCGGCGCATCCCCTCTTCTGAGACCGGCGCTTGCTCCAGCGGATCGCCGGTCTCAGAGCGACCCGCGGCAGCGCCGGCCCCGTCGGCGGCTGGTCTTCGCCGCTCTGGATCCCGCGGCCTCCGTCGGTCTTCGCCCCCCGCTGGGGGCCTCCCGGTAAGGGCCCGGAACGGGACAATTGTCCTGTTCGCTGTGCATATGAAGGGCGTCTAGTCCAATTCCAGGCCGCTAATTGTTCCGGAGTCATTGGGGAACCCCGCTAGGGCCAGGATTCTCCCATCAGGGCTCCCCCACAAATCCAACAGTTGGTAACATTAAGTGCCTGGCCTATTCGGGAAGTCATATCAATAAACAAATTTTTCCCTTGCTTAAAAACATCATCAAAATCAGAAGTGAGGTGGACGACAGATTCATATAAAGTAGTACTGCTGTTGGTTCCCTTAGCGAGGGGCGGGACAGGTCGGGTAATCCGCGCAACAGCTTTCTTCACTAATAATTCCTGTACCATGTCCTGTTTCCCTCCCCTGTCAGACAGGCCCCACTGTCCAGCATAAGTGGCACAAATCCTCTTTCAGCCTTTAGGACAGGTATGACACGCCCCTGAACACACTGAACCAAACCTATATGCATGGGGCTTAAGATCACCCATCCAATATTTCTTGTTGTCCTCTATGCAGGAGGTAGGGGGGGGGGGGCAAACCAACAGTCTTTGTGAACAGAAGTATGGGCGATAAACATAATACCCCCTGTATGTGGTCCACTCCGAACTGGGGAGGTACAACTCTGGCATGTCTGGTTGTGGACTACTGAAGGACAGGGGTAGCTATAGAGGAGGACCCCCCATATTAGGTATTGGGTGACTATCATCTGATGGCAGGGAATAGATGGAGGGGAAAATTATGTGAAGGGTTACTCTCCTTATTCCAGAATCAGCCCTATACGTTGGTTGCTGTCTTTCTGGACATATGTGTGGAGCACAATTATCGACTCCTTTTTAGAATCAGCCGCAGAGGGTAATTCGGGTTCGAATGGGCAATCCACTTTCCTTGTGGTGACGATGCAGCAGCAGGTTTCACTCTGGTCCAATGTATCCAGACAGGAGTTCCTGCAATTTTAACAGCAGTGGGGGTGGTTAGAATGACAAGAGAAGGCCCCTGCCATTTGGGTTTTAAACAATCAGCATCATCCCATTCCTTTACCCATACTTCATCCCCTACCTGAAACTGATGTACAGGGGTAGTCAAAACTAATGGGCTTACACTCTCAGTGTACTGCTGAATTTCCTGCACTACCTCCCGTAACCCTTTCATTTGCTGCACGAGGGTACCCTCACCTTGGACCTGCAATGATGTAGGACATGAGGGTAAGGGCGGTGGTCTAGCATACATCATTTCATAAGGAGTGAGACCGGTGGCCCTGGGCAGACACCGGAGATGTAGTAAGGCTAGTGGCAAAAGATCAGGCCACTTGGCTTTAGCCTCCTGACAGAGCTTAGCTGATTCTTCAGGGATCTATTTGCCCTCTCTACCGCCCCGCTACTCTGCGGTCTCCATGCGCAATGCAACTTCCAATCGAGGCCTAGTCTCATGCTGAGTTGTTGAGTTACTTCGCTAGTAAAGGCAGGACCATTATCAGAGTTGATCTGCTTGGGGAGCCCATACCTCGGAAGAAGATGATGGAGAAGTAAAGAGGTGACTTCTTTAGCCATTTCAGTCCGTGTAGGTATGGCTTCAATCCATCCAGTATACGTACATACTGCTACAAGGATAGCTTTATATCCCCTAGCTGGAGGCATGTGCGTAAAATCAATTTGACAGACTTGGAAAGGACTGGTGCCCCGTAAGATGTTACCAGGAACTGGGCCTGGCCCCATCCGTGGGTTATTCCGGGCACAAGTAATACAATGACTAAAAGCATTCTTGGTCCAATGAGACAGGTTGTTGATATAGTAGGTTTTTCCAAGTAATCGACCTAGGGCGTCTCGGCTGAAGTGGGTCTGGTCATGGGCTCCCTTGACCACAGTCCAAGCCAATGTCTCAGGTATCCATATTCAGCCATCTGGCAGCACCCACCATCCGTTACGCAGTTCTAGTGCCTCCCGTCGAGCCCATTCTTCCTCCGATGAAGCATAAGTTGGTGTCTCGGTTGGTAAATGGATTAGGAGTAGCATCCCAGAATCAGAAGAATAAGGAAGTTGGCTCTTCTTCTTTGCTGCATCAACCGCTCGCTGATTGCCCCTGGCAATGGGGTCCATTCTGCTGGTATGAGCTTTACAGTGCATCACCGCCACTTTCTTTGGTTTCCATACCGCTTCAAGCAACCAACAGATTTCGGTAGCATGTGCAAGCCCCTTTCCTTCTGCAGTTAGGAATCCCCTTTCCTTATACAATGCCCCGTGTACCTGAAAGGTTAAGAAAGCATATTTGGAGTCAGTGTAAATGTTAACCACCTTTCCTTCTGCCCACTGAAGGGCTCTGGTTAGGGCAATCAATTCAGCCTTCTGAGCAGACGCTCCGGGTGGTAAGGCCATTGCCTCTATTATGTGGTCCTCTGACACAACAGCATATCCTGCTCGTCGAACCCCTGCTATCACCTGACTACTCCCGTCTGTAAATAGTGTAATTCCCCCTTGCCACGGCTGGTCCTTAAGGTCAGGTCTGCTGGAATGGACAGTGCCCATCACTTCTTCACAATTGTGTAACCTGGGTTCGGGAGCTGGTAAGAGAGTGGCAGGGTTTAAGTTGGTGGTATCTTGAATCTGCACCTCTGGGTTCTCACACAATAGGGCCTGATACGTGACTAACCGAGAGTTAGTCATCCAACGGAGTCCATGGCTTTCTAATAGGCCCGGATGGTATGTGGGGTGGTTACGAGTAGCGTTTGGCCAAAGGTGAGCTTATGGGCTTCTCTGATCAGCAAACAAGCAGCAGCTATGCTCCGTAGACATCCTGGCCAACCTTTTGCTACATTGTCCATGCCTTTAGAAAGGTATGCTACTGGTCGTTGCCAAGTACCGACTGTTTGCGTTAGTACTCCTAGTGCCAGGCCTTTCTTCTCATCTACAAACAGGTGGAAAGGCTTCGTTACGTCTGGGAGTCCAAGTGCTGGGGGGATATAAGGGCCTTCTTCAAATTGGCTAGGGCCTTCAATTCGTGTTTTTCCCACTGGAAGGGTTGGGCCTCGGGTTCAGGTCCTTTCAGTTTGGCATACAGGTCTTGGGTCAAAACAGCGAAATTGAGGATCCATATTCGGCAGTAACCTGCTGCTCCCAACAATGCCCGCAGTTCCTTTTTGTTTGTTGGTATGGGCTGGTTACAAATAGCTTGAGTATGAGGCATACCGAGCCTCCGGGTACCTTCCCGGAGGCGAAATCCCAAGTACTCAACCTCGATTTCACACAGTTGCGCCTTCTTCCGACTAGCTCGGTATCCTTGCACTTCCAGAGTTTTCAGAAGATTAACGGTTGCCACTGCACAATCAGTGTATGTTTCCCTGGCTACCAGCAGATCGTCCACATACTGGACAACAGGCCCATACTCAGTCTGATACGTTTTCAAATCATGGGCGAGTTGTTCCCCGAACAGAGTGGGCGAATTCTTGACACCTTGCGGTAATCGGATCCAGGTAAATTGTTGTTTAGTTCCGGTCTGTAGGTCCTCCCATGTGAATGCAAAGAACTGCTGACTCTCCTCAGCAAGAGGTATGGAGAAGAAAGCATCCTTTAAGTCTATGACACTGTACCACCTGGTTTGGGCCAGCACTTGGGCTAGAATGGAGTAGGGGTTAGGTACAAGAGCAACTATATCCACAACTTGGTTATTGACTTTCCTCAGGTCCTGAACAGGTCGGTACTCAGGGGTCCCTGGCTTCTTGACTGGCAGTAATGGGGTATTCCAGGCTGATCTGGTAGATTTCAAGACTCCCTGTTGGAGGAGTTTCTGCAAATGCGATTGCATACTATGTCGAGCAGCATAAGGTATACTGTATTGGCCCTGGTTAACAATTTGAGCATTGGGTTTTAATTCGACCCAGATAGGGGTGGCGTTTACAGCCAGTCCTCCGGGATTCAATTCTGCCCAGACTCCAGGTACTCCCGCCATAAGAGTCCTCCTCTGCTGTGCAAATGCAGTATCTTCTGTGTATCGACTGGCAGCGGCGGTAACAACCAGAGGAGCATGTAATCGCCACTCTTCCTGGACAGGACAAATAAGGGATACTGGCTGCTCTTCAAAAGTGGCCTCAACTTCCCCCGTGGGTTTAAATTTCAGAGTGGCCTGCAATTTACATAACAGGTCTCGTCCAATAAGAGGAACGGGACACCCAGGTATATGTATGAACTGGTGAGAGACTGTTTTCCCTTCAATCTGGACTTGACGTTCCTTCAACAGAGGCGCAGTAAGGGATTTCTCTGAAGCCCCCACTATCGGTATGGTTTTCTTGGTCTCGGGGGCTATTGCTGTAGTGATGACAGATCTTTGGGCCCCTGTGTCTAACAGGGCTCTCGTTTGTTGCGTCCCCACCCGAATTTCCACCAGAGGGTCAGTGGGGACTCTCCCCTCCCGGTGTCTTCATGCTGTATGTGCCTGAACAGCATCCACAACCATCTGCCACTCCTGCTGCTCCGAGCGTCCCCGGCCTCGCCCTCTTTCTCCACACTCCGCTTTCCAATGGCCTTCTTGCCTGCAGTATGCACACTGGTTCCTCCCTAGGGGAAACTTCTGACCCCTGCCCCTGTACTGTCCCCTGCGTTCTTCCGGTGCGGCCGCTCCTCTGCTTTGTCCCCGGTGTTCTTCCAGTGCAGCAGCTAACAAGGTAGCATTCTCACGCATCTGTCTGCTTGCTTCTCTTCGGGCCTCACTTTTCTCCTCCTGATCTCGATATCAAAAAACACGATCAGCCATCGCTTTCAATTGACTTATATTCATGCTCTCAAACCCCTCGGTCTTCTGCAGCTTGTTTCTAATGTCTGGGGCTGCTTGTGTAACAAAACTCATTACTATCATCGGACGGTTGGCTGGGTCCTCAGGATCTATCGGGCTATATTTTCGATATGCATCCATAAGCCGCTCCAGAAAATCACCTGGGCTTTCATGCTTCTTTTGTATTATGTCATGAATCTTTCCCATATTGGTAATTTTCCGCTTTCCCTTCTTCAAGGCTGCCAAATAGGCCTGCTGATATTGACGTAAGGACTCTCGGCCTGCTGGAGTTCGGTGATTCCATTCGGGCTGGGTAGTGGGCACCAGGGCAGCGACACGATTGTCCAAATCTGGTTCATTCGAATGTGCCTGCCGAACTGCCTCTTCCATATTCTGTTGCAACTGTCGGCGTTCTTCAGTAGTTAATATATGGGAACTCAGTTGCCTCAAGTCAGACCAGGTTGGATTGTGGCTAAATATTA
Source organism: Microcaecilia unicolor (assembly GCF_901765095.1). NCBI lineage: Eukaryota > Metazoa > Chordata > Amphibia > Gymnophiona > Siphonopidae > Microcaecilia > Microcaecilia unicolor. The sequence continues at coordinate 87,521,875 of NC_044042.1, read as the reverse complement.
TGCCCTCCACTAATTCGATAAGCTGCTCAGGTTTCTGTTCATATGTAGGCCCATGATTTTTCCAATTCAGGAGGTCCGAACTCAAGAAAGGAACATAGACAACTGACTCAATCGGATGGTCTGGATCCTCAGGATTTGGTAATTGTACCATGGCTTCTCTGATGGGATACAAGTCGGCCGCGGTTCGGCGGTCTGATGAAACTATAACTGGACTCATGGCAGGGTAGCGGGTGGGTTCCTTAAGAACTCTCTGGCTTTTCCTAGAGGGCTTTTGGTCTACTGGGAACTCTGTCTGATCAGGTGAAGGTGGGCTGTCTGAATTCACTTCCTGGGATTTAGGTCCAGTGTCCCCTCCCCCCTTTCTTAATTCAGTAAGGTCCGGATAGATTGGGCTATAAGGGGGCGGCGCCGGGCTGGGCATGGGATCCTCCTCCTCCGGTTTCTCCAAGACGGGGACTACCTTCTTTGAAATGGTGGGCCTAACATCACAGCGACCATCAGCAACCCTCCCAACTGCCATAGGTAGGGGCTGGGATCTGGATTTCAACTTGGGCCTCTGGCTTTTTCTCTGGGCTACCACCATTAAGGCTGCCTTCTCCACCTTCCTTTGGGCCCATATTGGCGGGTTCCAAACCACATCCGCCCACCCCTCTATGTATGGGATATCCTCTGGACAGCCGGGGTTACCGTCAACTATAACAATGTTCTGAACAGCAGAAACTTTTTCATAGGCAAAGGTGCCCTCTGGCGGCCAGTCGACAGACTGACCTAACCCAGGCCACATAAACTGACAGCGCTGTATCATCCCTGCCCTGGAACATTGTTTCTGGTCGAACACTTCGCTAAAGTGCTCAGTCATTAAATCCAAAGGTGTAGACCCACCCCCGCCCATCCTATCCGACGGTGTCAAAGGATAGTAGTCAGACAGAAGGAGGGTAAAGGATAGCAGAGGGGTAAGGGGTCCCACTCCACCAGACACAAAAGGTTCAACACTCACCCTGGCCAAGACGCGGTCGCCTGGCTTGAAACCGCAGGGCCAATCACTCTGCTTTCACACTTACAGGAAACCCGTCCTCCCGTCTCCGCCTGGAGCCTAGTGGGTTTCGGGACCTAGTCCCTACTCGGCACTGGCAAAGGGGGTGATCAAGCCCCTCTTCGACCCTTTACCGGGTCGGTCAGCTGCTACCCCGAGTATACTCGCCTGATTCTGCTGCAGGATTCAAAAGTCTCCGGAGACCCAAAAAGTTGTCCTGCTAGGATCTCGCACCCCTTGTGCAGGCTACCCAGCCCTGCGCAATTCTCTCACAGCGGCCAGACGCTGAACTCAGTGGTGCGTACTCTCCGGTCAGCTGGAGAGAACCGTCAGTCTCGGCTCAGCCGTACCACTATCAGGGAGGGGAGGAAATATCCTCGTCCTCGGCCCCGCCTCCTGGCTGGCTCTCCAAATGTAACCGGACTGATCAGCAAGTAAATCAGGAGGCTGAGACGCTGACTTCCAAAGCAAGGCAACTTTTATTAGCTAGCTGACACAGTACTAAGTTCAGACTCAGGATACTGCGCCCCGAGCGTCATCTGACACTCATTCTTATACATCGTTAGTGATCATGCGCATAACGCATGCCATACATCACACAAGCACATGCGCAGTAAGTTTAGTAGTTCTGTAGTTCTCACAGAGAAAGAATACGTCAGTTTCACAGAAAATGTTACTTTGCAAGAAAATGTAACTTATTATATTGTTTCAGCACATCCACATAATACAGCCTCTGTGTATTGATCACGAGACTGCGCTGACAGAGCTAGCTGTCTCCCTTACAAGCCTTAATTGCTGACTACTACAAATTGTTATCTAGCTGCTGGTTAACAAATAGGTTTTACTATTAACAAGTTCAAGCTGTAAGGTTTTAGTTTAGGCTCATTAGAGGAACTCTGATTCTTTGGTTAAAACACAAACGTATATTCAAAGTCCAAGTATAAAAGGTACGTCAGTTCAAGTAGTGCAACCTCACCCCCTACAGCGGGTCCTCTTAAAGATTTGTTTAATATATCCTTGCAGACGGGAGAGGTTCCAAGGGATTGGAGAATGGCAGAGGTGGTCCCTCTTCACAAAAGTGGTGATAGGGAAGAAGCTGGAAACTACAGGCCGGTAAGCCTCACTTCGGTTATTGGAAAAGTAATGGAAGCGATGCTGAAGGAAAGGATAGTGAATTTCCTGGAAGCCAATAAGTTGCAAGATCCGAGACAACATGGTTTTTACCAAAGGGAAATCGTGTCAAACGAATCTCATTGAATTCTTTGATTGGGTGACAGGAGAATTGAATCAGGGATGAGCTATGGACGTAATCTACTTAGATTTCAGCAAAGCTTTTGACACGGTTCCCCACAGGAGGCTCTTAAATAAACTGGATGGGCTGAAGATAGGACCCGAAGTGGTGAACTGGATTAGGAACTGGTTGACGGACAGACACCAGAGGGTGGTGGTGAATGGAATTCACTCGGAAGAGGGAAAGGTGAGTAGTGGAATGCCTCAAGGATCGGTGCTGGGGCCGATTCTGTTCAATATATTTGTGAGTGACATTGCCGAAGGGTTAGAAGGTAAAGTTTGCCTATTTGCGGATGATACTAAGATCTGTAACAAAGTGGACACCCCGGAGGGAGTGGAAAACATGAAAAAGGACCTACGGAAGCTAGACGAATGGTCTAAGGTTTGGCAATTAAAATTCAATGCGAAGAAATGCAAAGTGATGCACTTAGGGAATAGAAATCCACGGGAGACGTATGTGTTAGGCGGGGAGAGTCTGATAAGTACAGACAAGGAGAGGGATCTTGGGGTGATAGTATCTGAGGATTTGAAGGCGACCAAACAGTGTGACAAGGCGGTGGCCATAGCTAGAAGGTTGTTAGGCTGTATAGAGAGAGGTGTGACCAGCAGAAGAAAGGGGGTGTTGATGCCCCTGTATAAATCGTTGGTGAGGCCCCACCTGGAGTATTGTGTTCAGTTTTGGAGGCCGTATCTTGCTAAGAATGTAAAAAGAATTGAAGCGGTGCAAAGAAAAGCTACGAGAATGGTATGGGATTTGCGTTACAAGACGTATGAGGAGAAACTTGCGGACCTGAACATGTATACTCTGGAGGAAAGGAGAAACAGGGGTGATATGATACAGACGTTCAAATATTTGAAAGGTATTAATCCGCAAATGACCCTTTTCCAGAGATGCGAAGGAGGTAGATCGAGAGGACATGAAATGAGATTGAAGGGGGGCAGACTCAAGAAAATGATTGGGGTGCTAAAATTATTATTATTTTTTTACAGGTGGTGCATTTCCCCCTCCCTCCCCCCTCCTTCTCCCCGTCCCCATCCCTCCCTGCGAGTTCCAGGCGCCCCCCTTCATCCCTCCCTCCGAGGTCCAGGCCTCCCTCCCTCCGAGTTCCAGGCCCCCTCCCTCCCTCTGAGTTCCAGGCTGGCCCCTCCTCCTTCCGAGTTCCAGGACCCCCCTCCCTCCGAGTGCCAGTCCCAACCCCAGCCAGACCTCTTCTCCCACAACAGTCCTCCGCCAGTCTGCCCTCACCTTCCTGCGTGCCGCCCAGAATTTTAAAAGTCATCTTACCTCGGGGTCCGGCGGCAGCAGTGAAAGGTGAGCAGGCTCGGCGTTTCAGCCTTCCCTTCTGGGTCCGCCTGCCTGAAGTGCACTGCACCCACTAAAACTGCTCCAGGGACCTGCATACTGCTGTCAGGGAGCTGGGTATGACATTTGAGGCTGGCACAAAATATTTAAAAAGGTTTTTTTTTAGGGTGGGAGGGGGTTAGTGACCACTGGGGGAGAAAGGGGAGGTCATCCCCGATTCTCTCCGGTGGTCATCTGGTCAGTTTGGGCACATTTTTGAGGCTTGGTCGCAAGAAAAAATGGACCAAGTAAAGTCGGCCAAGTGCTCGTCAGGGACGCCCTTCTTTTTTCCATTATCGGCCGAGGACGCCCATCTCTTAAGCACGCCCCAGTCCCGCCTTTGCTATGCTGCCAACACGCCCCCATGAACTTTGGTCGTCCCCATGATGGAAAGCAGTTAAAGGCGCCCAAAATCGACTTTCGATTATGCCGATTTGGGCGACCCTGAGAGAAGGACACCCATCTCCCGATTTGTGTCGGAAGATGGGCGCCCTTCTCTTTCGAAAATATGCCTGAAAGTGGGCAAAACACGGCTGTCTGCATTGTATATAGATCGCCACATTACGTTAAAGCATTTCCTCTTCTTAAGGATCTACATTGGTTATCTAACAGTAAAAGAATTTCATTTAAGCTCTGTTTTCTTGTTCATCAGAGTCTTTGTGTTATGTTACCATCTTATATTCATCATTGAAAAGCAACTTGGCATGCTAATTCAATGATTTTCTTAAAAGAATGGCCACTCCTCCCTGCCTTCTCCCAGTAGAAACGTGAATTACGTCTTCCACTCATTGGCACTTCAGTTTAAGATGCTCATTGTCTGTGAGCCTGGTCTCTAGCAAGCAGGCTATGTCCACTTGCCAGCAATTTAACTATGTCAAAATCTTTGCCCCCTTAACAGGAGAGGTTATTATTATTATTATTTATTGCATTTGTATGCCACATTATCCCACCTATTTGCAGGCTCAATGTGGCTTAAAGAGCTCTGTTATGGCATTACCATTCCAGGATGTTAAATACAATTAGTAGTGCAAAAAGATTATAGATAGGAAGAGAGGTTATGCCTTCCCTGTGTTCCACATAGCTATCCTACATGACACCAGCACCTGCTTCTCTATATATCAAAGGCTGTAAGGTCTTTTACAATTGTGAGCTTGTCCTGGAGCTCCCAGCTCGCCCCAGGATTCTAGAAAGCTCAGGACCTCATTCAACCAGGAAAACAAAAATATGACAGTGTCTATTGTGTTTTGTAGTGCCTCAGTGTGGCTAGACCAGATTCCCCCAGCATTACCACATACCCTCCTTCCCTTCCCTATCCATCCCCCCTTTTAGCTCTCACCATGACTATCATCCTCTTCTTAAAGAGGAATAGGGGCGTCAATGACAATTTGCTATTGGGAGATCTCCTGCCCTCTGCATTTGTGTAACAAGTACAAAGGTTGCATTTACAATGCTCTAAGTACATCACACAAAACCTACGTTCCCTTTTGTTTTTGAAACCTTTTTATCTTCAAGCGCTTATTCCAACTTTAAACATAAAACTCATTTAGCTTGTTCTCACACCACTCAAGTTCTAAAGTTCAATGCAAATCGTTCCAACCAATGCTGCTTGCACAGCAATGCTCTTTTAGGGGCCCTTTTACTAAGCCACATAATGAATTTACTGGGGTTCTAGGTCCCCTAAATTTAGGCTTATGTGGGGAAGGCTGTTACCAATTCCATCTGACTCCAATCACTGAACCCAGTGACTTCCAGCCAGAGCTGAATTACCATGGATCAAACATGGACCAACCAAGTCTATCTGGGGTCTGTCTAGGGATGTACATTTCCCCAGTCAGACCCCAAAGGATTGTCATTTTATTCTAGTTAACCTTTTTACTGTCCATGTTAGATTAACAAATTCCCTATAAGTAAGAAATAAGGAGGATGAGAGACAGATTGAATTATTCAATGTATTACTCACCCAAGGCAGGTTACATAAGCAAGATACTCTCATGGGGAGATCTCTGGTAGTGTGACACAGATTCTCCAGACTGCTCCCCTATAGGGAGACTGCCAGCCATATTTATACTCTCTTCATACATTAGGTTCTATGGAGTTCTAGAAAAAACTACTTCTTCTACACAAATGGCCCAGGTGGCCGAATAACAGTTTTTTTTTTCTCTTAACCACAGATTCTACTATTTTTACCCTTGGAACAAGTCCCCCACCTCTTTCCGGCAGATGGGCAGTTGTTTGTATCCACAAATGTTTATTCTCACTTCTGCTTTATTCATGCACCTGGCACCAGGTCCCTCCCAGCTATCTCTGTGGTCAAAATCTATTTTCATCATTCCACAATAACAACTCAAGTCACAGTAAAAAAGTCACAGTAAAAAAAAATACTCTTTTAAAATCAATCTTCCCTTGGCCTGTAATTCCCAGCAACCCTTAGGCTGGCCCAAGCTCTTCCAGCAGGTCCCAGGCTGGGTAGTAGGCCTCAGGCTTATACCATATTTATACAGCTCCCCTCTTGCTGTCCCCGCTGCGGGGGCAGCATAAGGAAGAACGTCTAGGTTATTACCGTCTATTCCAGAAGGTGTTAGACTATCATGTGTGGGAGGGTATTGACCTCTGAGATCTTCAGTGGACATGTACCGTGCAGTGTGCATGGAAAAACCAGAAGTTATATGCATAGGTGCTAACATAAGCATAATAGTGGGGAATATGGTGTTCCCTTTACCCAACCCAATCCTTGGCCTGTTTTTGAGCCTAGATGTAACCCCTCTTGGAACTTTTTCAAATCTGTGGTAAGTCACACAAATATGTCCATCTGTTAAATCTATCATATTAAAGCTATTTCTACAAATCCACAAGCATGATTACATATGATAATGCATGATTACATAAAAAAATAAGAACATATATGATTAATTAATTAAAATTTCTTTACCATAAGCTGATTAAAATATGTATATTTCTGCAAGTATATATCGGTTACATCTCTTAATACTCAGCAATCCTATGTGTCCTACTAAGTAGCTGCAGATCTTTCTACTGCTTCTACTGCATAGCAGTTTGTCCCATGCATGGGAAGATTTATTTATTTATTTGTATCCCACATTTTCCCACCAATTTGCAGGCTCAATGTGGCTTACATTTGCCGTAATGGCGGTTGCCATTTCCGGGTAACAGAATACAAAAGGCGTTGCATTAAGGTGCATACATACATGATAAAGAAGAATACATTATGGTAGTGCATATTGGTTTCCCAAACTGAAATGAGATAATGGGGTGAAAGTTTGACTAACAAGGGATTCGGAAGGGACAAGAAAGAACTAGCTATGTGAACCCACAAAGACTGATAATCTTATCGAGGTAATGGGAAGCAAACTGATTAGGAGAGGCGGCCAGGGATGACTCAGATGGGGTTTTTCTTTCAACAAAAGTTATCTGGAAGTATTACCGTGGATAGTTTTTCTGAAAGGACATTTGTTTGGCAATGAAGGTAGATGCAAGGCACTTCTTTGAGAGGCGGTATCTGGACTGCAGAGATTTGCATTGGGAGATTAAAAGGATGACTTATCTTTCCTCTACTGGCATTCCACTCCTCACACTAGTGTCCTAAGAGCTCAGGAGAAAATCAAGGACTATTAAGACAGGAGTGAGAAGGTAAATCTTTTGTGGAGAAGTCTGTCCAGAGTGAGAGAGAGATGAGAAGAGAAGAGAATGCAGAGACCATCATATTGTTATCTCCACTAATATTCAAGGGTGTGGTGGGAGTGGGTCACACCCTACCCCCACAGATACATATACTGCAGATCTTTCAGGGCTTGCTTTACTGAGGCTATTTTCTAAGATTTTCTTCATAGACACAAATCGGGAGAAATCTGGTCCTTAATGTACAATTGTATAGTGCTGCCTGAAATCAGCAGCCCCTTCCCTCCAAAATTATTTTCTGTCAGCAGTGTGCAGCAAACTCTGATGAGTGAGGCAAAAAAGGTACCATGGCCCAAGTCCCTCTCATTGCTCTTCAGTCACTCTCACTCCTCCATCTATCTCCAGCCATCTCTCTCTAAATTTCCATCTCAAGCCTCTTCCTCTAATCCCTCCATCACCAAACCCCACCTTATTCACCAACCTCCCACTCCCTTTCAGCCAATCTTTGCCTCCGTCAGGCAGTCCTCATCCTTAAGGCATACCTCATACCCCAGCCAACCTTTACATACATTTTCCCACATTGCTATCTGCTACTATCAAAGAGCTATGCACCAAAGAGCTCTTGTGCAGTCTACACTGCAAAGCTCTTGGAAGCTGTGTAGCAACAGAAATCCCACGCTAATCTCAAAATACTTGTCGTAATACTAACATGGGAATTCCTGTACCATGTGCCTCAAAACTGAGGAACAATGTAGACCAGTGATTTTCAACCTAGTCCTCAGGGACCACCTAGCCAGTTGGGTTATCAGGATATGCACAATGAATAATGCACACCTCTCTCATGTATATTCATTACTAGTATCCTGAAAACCCACTGGTGTAAGCAGCACAATGGCCTTTTGTTTCTTCAGTGGCCACCGTTTATTTAGGATGATTTTTTTTTTTAATTGGGAACATGAAATCCTAGGCACCACAGCACAATTTCCAGGTACTATGGTGACCCAGTATCTGGATTTTGTCAAGCCCTGTGGTACATTAATCAGGTTTAGAGGCCGCATTATGAATGGGTTTTAAGTGCAGGCCCAGCACCATTTTGTTGCCCTTCTTTGAAGGGTCTCCAAGTTTTCAATATCCTTTTTTAAGATGTGACCTCCAGAACCAAAGACAATACTGAAGGTGAGGTACAGAGAGGTAACAAATACAGAACAATACTTGACTTTTTCTACTCATGACAGCTTTTTTTAAGCGCCCAAAATATATTATTAATGTTCCAAATTGCTGTATCTTCAGAGAATGACCTACAGGTCTCTCTTTCTTGATGGTGAACAAGTCCTTCCTTAATGGCATTCTGCTCTTAGATTTCTGCACACATGTATGCTTTTTGGACTGTGCCGATTACTGAAGTTTCCAGATCTGACTGTTCTTTTAGTTTTCTGAAATCTTCTTGTCATATTATCTATTCTACCTCCCATGTGTCTATTTTGCAAATTTTCAAATTGAACTGCTCAGCAGCAGAGACCATAGCGTTGACAAAATGTGCAGTTCAGTGTACCGCATGACTAACTTAAGAATGCTTTCATCTCTTCTACGTCAAAGGGCAGTTTTGAATTGAACCCAGGAATTTTATGCTTATGTCACACCTAGAGGATGCATTTACCCACTGAAGGCTGGTATTACTGCAGTGTTGCCTGCTTTTGTGACATAAGAACAGCCATACTATGTCAGGCCAATAGTCCATCTAGCCCAATATCCTGCTTCCAAGAGTGGCCAATCCAGGTCACAAGTATCTGAGAGAAACCCATGCTACCAATCCCAGGACAGGCAGTGGCTTCCTTACTATTACAAATCATTTCTATAGCGCTACTGGATGTATGCAGCCCTGTACACATTATACAGTATACAGGTACTTTCTCTGTCCCTAATGGGCTCACAATCTTGGGGGGGGGGGGGGGGGGGGGGGGGGTTGTACCTGGGGCAATGAAGGGTTAAGTGACTTGCCCAGGGTCACAAGGAACTGCAGTGGGAATTGAACCCAGTTCTTCAGGATCTCAGTCCACTGCACTGACCATTAAGCTACTTCTCCACACCATCCCCCATGTCCATCACAATAACAGACTAAGGACTTTTCCTCCAGGAACTTGTCCAAACCTTTTTTAAACCCAGATACACTAACCGCTGTTACCATGTCCTCAGACAACAAGTTCCAGAGCTTAACTATTCATTACATGAAAAAATATTTCATCCTGTTTGTTTTAAAAGTATTTCCATGTAGTTTCATTGAGTGTCCACTGGTCTTTGTACTTTTTGAAAGAGAGAAAAAAAATCAATTCACTTTTACCCCTTCTACACCACTCAGGATTTTGTAGACCTCAATCATATCCCCCTTCCTCCCCTAGCCCTTTACCAAGCTGAAGAGCCCTAACCTCTTTAGCCTTTCCTCACATGGGAGGATTTCCATCCCCTTTATCATTTTGGTCGCTCTTCTTTGAACCTTTTCTAATTCCACTATATCTTTTTTGAGATACAGCGACCAGAACTGAACACAATACTCAAGGTAAGGTAGCAGGTTTGGGTAGGAAATTTTCATACAAGACATATTGTCCTGTAAGCGCTTTCTTGCTGATAGCGGTTTCAATTGGTGGTAGCTATTGAGATGACAAATGTCTTCCATTTACCAAAGGCTTTATCCATCCAACCTGTCCAAGATGTATCAACCCCAGAGTTGGTGGCACGTTCCTCAGAAAGGGAATTGAGGCCTTCCAATGCTCTAGTAACTGATCCATCTGGTGCAGTATTGTTGGGGATAAAGGTGCAACACTGGGTACCTATCTTCTTGCATAGCCCACCGTCTGCGGCCAGTATTTGATCAAGCACCATTCTGTTCTCAAGCGTCATTCTGCTGGTGGCATCCAACTGAGCTACTATCCCTTGTACTGCTCTCTCATCTCTGGCATGCGCTGTCGGCTCTGGATGTCAAACTTAAAACAAAAAAATCCTTTATCCTCCACTTTTTAAGGCACTGCCTATCTAACTGGATGGTGATGGCACAAGGAAAGCAAGTTTGGTCCAGTGCAGACTAACTCAAAATAACTTGTTCCTTAGCTGGGCTAACATGGAATAACATGTATAGAATGTTTGTACGTTTGGGAAGCTTGCCAGGTGCCCTTGGCCTGGATTGGCTGCCGTCGTGGACAGGATGCTGGGCTCGATGAACCCTTGGTCTTTTCCCAGTGTGGCATTACTTATGTACTTATGTATTACCATATTGCAAATGCGGCCGTACCGTGCCCTTGTGGTTATGTTCCACTAATAAGTTAAATGATTTAATGGCTTTCTTAAAAGGAATGTATAACTAGGAACAAAAACACACATTTAGACAGTATCACAATTCCTCATGTACAGTGACAAATGGGGTTGCCAACTAGGTCCAGATTCACCCGACAGGGTTGATGCAGTCCTGGGCTTACCGCAATGCATGCAGGGCCTTGTAGCCTTGCTTTTCTTAGGGAATCCAATGGGGAAATCAGAATCACAAGTCCCTGCATGCAATGGAGTAAGAGCAGGACTGGATCAACCCTGTTGAGCAATCTGGATCTAGTTGGCAACTCTAGTCACAAAACAACCTTTTAGTTCCTTTAATTATGGCACAGAATAAGTCATCACAAGAACAAAATATAAGAAAACCAATGGACTGCATTTCAACAAATGAGAGATCTGCATGAAAGAAAACATTTATTTTTATTATTTTAACTTTTAAAACCACTTGCTCAACACAGAATAATCCACTTGTGTATCTAAAATGTAAACTTCTACAAAACAGATGAGGTAAAGATGTGTTTCCATGTGCCCCAATGAAAGGAGAGTTTAATTTTACTTCCATTTAATTACAATATATTCCATCTTTATAACACCAGGATGCCCATCTTCCGACACAGCTGCGATGTGTGGCTTGTAAAGAAGATTTAAACAGGGTAGAGAGCATTCTGTTGCATATGGCTTGTTTGCTTCCTACTGACTGGAGGTGCACGGGATGAATCCACCGAATGGATTTCCTGTCTGAGAGATAGTGCCAAAAGGAGTTTGATGAAAAAGTTGTCATTGTAAGTAAATTTGATATGTATATGAATTAGAATGTTGAAATTAATAGATATGAGACTGATGATGTAACATGTATTCACAGCCATTGCAGTTGTTATATACAGCTCCTGAGGACGCCGTTGGTGAAACACAGCACTGTGTAGAGCTGCAAGAAAGGATTTTTTTGTATAAAGAACTGATGGACAATGAGCTAAAATAGCTTTAATTTATGATACAGACTTTTGGAAGAACATAAATACAACTGGAATGGACAATGTAAAATATGGATTTTAAATAACGATGGAGTAAAAAATTAATAAAGAGTGGATTTTGTTAAAATTAAAATTATATCTATTCTTATAAGGTTTTGTGTTATGAAGGTGATTATGCCAAGCCTAAAACGAAGGAGTATTATCACTAGTCCATACACTGACAATAACGTTTTTTACCCAACACCCCAGCGTTCCGTAGAAAAAGACTGTGACCTCTGTGTTGAAGATGAAAGGCCTCATATTTATCCAGAAGCAGGCCCACCAGGCCAGGGACAAAGGAACTGGGTGTCCCAACAGATTTTCCACATACCCCACAAAAGTGCACCAAAAACATTTGATTTTGAGACAACTCCAGATAGCATGATAGAAAGAATTAGTACCCTGGTTACATTTCCGATAGATATCGGAGTCAAGCCAGCCAGATTTAAACAACTGTTCTTGTGTAAAATATGCAACAGTTCTGCATTGATCGAAATTGCCGGAATTCTCTTAATCAACTGACCCATCTCTAAAGCCTCCAAAGGGATCCCCAGGTTCACACTCCACCTACCACACCAAGCCATCCAACTTCTATCCCTGGTCAATTTATGGAGTTCCCCATGTAGCAAGGACACTGACAGATTATCCTCAGGAAAGCAGTCAAAAAATTCACACTGCCTTTCCCCCAGTGATACCTCTAAACCTGCAGAACGCAGGGACCCTATATAATACTGTAACTGCCTGTAAGCTAAAAAAATCCCATAACTCAGCTATCCCTCATGTTTGCAATTCAGCCCAAGAGACCATCCTGCCCCTCTCCTGTAAGACATGTTGCAACAAAATCACCTCTTTCTGACCCAGTATCTAAAACTAGAATTTTCCATTCCCGGGGAGAAATAAAGACTACTGGCAATAGGAAGTTGGTCAGACACTTGAAGATTACCTTCCAATACTCTGCACAATGTAATCCATAACCAATCTGTAACAAATTGTATTTCCAACATTTAACTCATATTGTAAGCCACACTGAACCCGCAAAAAGGTGGGAAAATGTGGGATACAAATGCAATAAATAAATAAATAAAACTGTTGTATCCAAACTCGCCAAACTTCCCTCAATTGGCCAAGCAAGGTACTATGCCACAGAAAAGGTGGCAAAGAAGCCCGCAGTGCATGCAATAAGGACAAAATATGCCAAAGGTGATAAAAAGCAGTTTCATAATGCAGACAGTGAATTGTGTTGACCTAGGAACCAATCTCCAAGGTGCCTGAGTAAACAGTCTTGATTGTATTTCAGAAGATCAGGAAGTCCCATATCCCCATGTCTCCAAAATCCTACCAGACAAGCGAACGGTAGTTTTGGTTTTCTGCCCCTCCAACAGAATCAAGAAAGGACCTTGTGCAGTAAGGCAATATCTTTTTTTAATAACCGGAGAGGCAGTATCTGCAACATGTAAAGTCGTTTGTAATCTGTGTTGATGTGGTGGCTACTCTGTTTGACTCTTCCTTTTGGTCTCTTTTCAGGGTTCTTCCCGTGTTTGCTGTACTTGCTGTTTGACTCTCTGCTGCCTCTGCATATCTCGCGATTCCCACTGAAGGTGACATCAGACTTCTGCATCTATATCTTCAAACTAGCCTCTAGGGGCTTGCTGTTTGTAATCTGTGCTGAAGTGGTGGCTACTCTGTATGACTCTCCCTTTTGTTCTCCTTTCAGGGTTCTCTCTGTGTTTGCTAAGCTTGCTGTTTGACACTCTGCTACCTGACTCTCTGCTACCTCTACGCATCTCCCGATTATCAGTGAAGGTGACGTCAGACTTCTGATCTACATCTTCAAACTAGCCTCTAGGCACGTGACGAAGGAGCAGGTCATGCTCCTTGTGCGCTCCTTGGGGTGTTCCTGAGTTCTGGGTAGGGTTTCCACTTTTCTTCTGCTTTCTCTTCCTCCTTCTTCTGCCTCCTTCACTTGCCTTGGCTTTTTCTAGGTGTCCCTCTATATCTACGTACGACTTTATATTCATTTTTCTATTCCAACCCTCATTCGCCCACACATTCCCATCCATTTCAGCCCCTCCCGATCCAGCGTTGCCTCGTTCTTATTCCTCTTTCTCCTACTCTGGTCTTGGACTCACATGGACATTGTTTAAAAATACCATCGTGGAAGCCCAGACAAGATGTATTCCATGTATTAACAAAGGTGGAAAGAAGAGAAAACAACAGCCAGCATGGTTAAAAGGTGATGTGAAAGAGGCTATTAGAGCCAAAAGAGCATCCTTCAAAGAATGGAAAAAGGATCAGAATGAAGAAAATAAGAAGCAACATAAGCAGTATCAAGCTAGGTGCATAGCACTGATAAAGAAGGCTAAAGAGAATATGAAGAAAAACTTGTCATGGAGACAAAATAGTAACACCTTTTTCAGGTACATCAGAAGCAGAAAGCCTGTGAGGAAATCTGCGGGACTCTTAGACCATGAAGGAACAAAATGGGCACTCCGGGAGAATAAGGCCATACAGACTGATAAATCATCTGGATTGGATGGCATACACCCCCAGGGTACTGAAAGAATTCAAACATGAAATTGCTGGTCTGTTGTTAGTGATCTGTAACCTGTCATTAAAATCATTCGTAGTACCTGAAGACTGGAGGGTGGTCAATGTAACACCAATTTTTTAAAAGGGTTCCAGGAGTAATCCGGGAAATTACAGACCAGTAAACCTGAATTCAGTGCTGGGGAAAATAGTGTAAACAATTATAAAGAATAAAATTATGGAACATGTAGGCAAACATGATTTAATGGGACAGAGTCAGCACGGGTTCAGTCAAGGGAAGTCTTGCCTCACCAATTTGCTTCATTTCTTTGAAGGCGTAAATAAACATGGGGATAAAGGCAAGTCAGTTGATGTAGTGTATCTGGATTTTTAAAAAGCATTTGACAAAGATCCTCACGAGAGACTCCTGAGAAAATTAAAGAGTCATAGAATAGGAGGCAATGTCCTTCTGTGGATTAGGATTTGGTTACTGGACAAAAAAACAGAGGGTAGGATTAAATGGCCATTTGTCTCAAAGGAGGAAGATGAATAGTGGAGTGCTGTACTGGGACCGGTGCTATTTAATATATTCATAAATGATCTAGAAACCGGAACAAGTGAGGTGATTAAATTTGCAGATGACACAAAACTATTCAAAGCTGTCAAAACACATGCACATTGTGAAAAACTGCAGGAAGACCTTAGGAAACTGGAAGATTGAGCATCCAAATAGTAGATCAAATTTGGACAAATGCAAAGTGATGCATATTGGGAAGAATAATCAGAATCATAGATACCTAATGCTAGGATCCACCTTGGTAGTCAGTACTCAAGAAAAAGATCTAGGTGTCATTGTAGACTATATGCTGAAATCTCCTGCATAGTGTGCGGCGGCAGCCAAAAAAGCAAACAGGATGCTAGGAATTATTAGGAATGGAATGTAAAATTAGACCAAGGATATTATAATGCCTCTGTATCGTTCCATGGTGCGACCTCATCTTGAGTACTGCGTTCAATTCTGGTTACTATATCTCAAAAAGATATAGTGAAATTAGAAAAGGTTCAAAGAACAGCAACCAAAATGATAAAGGGGATGGAACTCCTCCCATAGGAGGAAAGACTAAAGAGGTTAGAGCTCTTCAGCTTGGAAAAGAGACGGCTGAGGGGGATATGATTGAGGTCTATAAAATCATAGTGTAGAATGGGTAGAAGTGAATCAATTTTTCACTCAATCAAAAAGTACAAAGACCAGTGGACACTCAATGAAGTTACATAGAAATATTTTTAAAACAAATAGAAGAAAATATTTTTTCACTCACAGAATAGTTAAGCTCTGGAACTCCTGTTTTTACCAGTCCGTCTGTGTTCTGCCTTGTCTCTTGTTTGGGTGGTTCTCCTGCCGCTGCCGCTCCTCGGCAGTGGCCCAAGGGCTCACGAGTCCAGATTATCCTTGAGAGTTTGACATAAATATCCCCCCCCCCCCCCTTGATATCTAATGCTATTTAACCAGCCAGGAGCCATTCCTTGCTGGTTAAATAGTGTTTTGCCAATATTCAACAGGAGATAATTGGTTACCTCCACTGAATATTCGCATTAGTGCATAGGGCTAGACTCTATAAGTGGCTCCTAAAAATTCCACATGGAAAAAAGGATGCCTAAATGTATTCTTTTTTTTTTTGTTACATTTGTACCCCGCGCTTTCCCACTCATGGCAGGCTCAATGCGGCTTACATATTATATAAAGGTACTAAAGCACGCCTATATTTTATAGAATAGGCTTAAATTTCTGCGCAGTATATAGAATACGCCAAGTGCTTCTCCATGTGGCTAAATGTTTTCACAGCCATTTACACCATGTTTTACTTGGCGTAAATCCTGATGCCTAAAGTAGGCGCAGAGCAGATGTATTCTATAACAAAGTGCTTAGATTTTAGAAATGCCCATATCCCAGCAATGGCCACGCCCTTTTTCAACTACGCAACTTAGAATTTAATTGCACCAAGTTACAGAATACAGTTGGCAAGTTGATTGCATAAATCTTAATTAATGCTAATTAGCGCTGATAATTGCTTGTTACCATCCACGAAGCCTCCTAACCAGCCATAAGGTAAAAAATACTTTCTGGACTGCACTTTTAATTTGAGACTTCAAAGATAAGGAAATGTCTTCCAAGATTCCCAGATTTTAAATTTTTTGGACAATAGAGATTTCACAGAGGTTAATACAAAAGGGTCAAAGGGGGTCACAACAAGCAATTCAGCAGTTGACCTGGTGGGCTGCTCTGTGTCTCTATGGGGGAGTTTTTTCCCCAAGACTTGCCGAGTACTTTCACGTGGTGACCCTGTTGTATGACATCTGTACTAGATCTCAGTAAGGCGACACTGCTATATAAGTATGGTATGAAAAAAAAGAAGACATACTGGCCACACATCTCCCAGGATAAAAAGGTGTCCATCTCTGGCTTACGCACTAGGGCAAATGATGGTGGTAGTGATAATGCAAAACCTTCAGGAGAAGAAAATTTTCCTGATGCTGGCAAAGGCCTTGGTGAACTTGTTCGTAGACCCACTGCAGCAGGAGATAAACCACAGAAACTGATGAGAATAGAGTCGGAAACTGAAATTAAAAGTGATTCAGTCAAACTGAAACATGCCCAAAATCCAGTAAGAATATGGAAAATCCAAGAAACCAGACTGTGAATGGTAGAATACTGAAGAAAGAAAAACAGAAGTGTATTTTGTTCTGTACAAAACAAAGCACAACAAATCCACATTTTCAAAGCGGACATGTTTCATTCTCTAAATATTAAAAATAAATGAGTCAATATTCAGTTGGCAGGAGTGAGCATTTTTTTTTAACATTCACCACTGCCAGCTAAGTTAGACCTAGATATTCATTTCCAGGCAACAGCATTGAATATCCGAGTCAGTGGCAATACCCAGAAGTTATGTGGGTACAGCCGATATTCAGTGCTGTACCCATGTAGCTAACCGGTTGTGGGTGGGTGTAGTAAGCTCACCTACCTATCAGCCATCCCCTGGTGATCTTGTCACTCTCCATGCACTCATGGATGACAGATTGTGACAGAATGTAAGCATCATGACAGGATCCTGGGCAGCAGAGACATGACGCTGAAGTTCTGCAGACCACCTACTTATTAAGAGATTGATATATCTTGTGGTTCCTATAAATTGCTTCCTTGCCAGCAGGTGGTCTAATAGCAATGTGTGTGCAGTCAAGGGACTGTAACTCCAAGGAAAAGTGTGCCAGCTCAAGGAATTCTGTCACAGTTTGGTGTTGTTGCTACTTGTGCTCAGGGAAGAGAATATATTGAGTATCTCTCCTGAGAAAGGTCTGTAGAAACCTGAGGTGGCTGGTTTACTGATGCCTGCAGTTGTCTCAAAGGGTGTCTGAAAGGTTCAAGGGGCCAAAAATACTAGGCTGTGGTGACCTTCAGGGGCACTGGCAGAGCTTGTTCCAACCATGCGTTGGGCTTTAGGTTCTCCTGTAGCTGGTTGCCCAGGTACACCATAACATCCCCATCAAACCAGAAACTGCACATACATCATTCGTCTATCATGTCCATGAACTGCGCAGAGGCCTGTATACACTGTACACGGGGGCCATCCTCCTTCTCTATTGCTTCTCAGTCTTGTGAGCAAGGGCCACAGGAGCAACGCCTTGCTTCCACTCATGTTTATACCCACCCCAGTAACATTCGCTGAACACCATCAGAGCTTCTAACTAAGACAGATAGTGGTAGATAGACACATCCAAATGCACACACACACTGAGATGGAGGGGCTGAGGAGTTGTGCATCTGGCTGTGTCTTTTCTATGCCATCTGCATGCCCCAAGCTTATAGAATATGTCCTGTGTGCTTGATTGCTGGTCCCACTCAACCAACGCTTGCCCACTTTCTGCCCCAAACACACCTGCTTTCAGGATGTGTGTGTGTACGTGACATGCTGCACATGCATGCACCAATTTTCCCATTACAGAATACTGTTGAGCGCATTCCCAGCTTTTGGGTGGACTGATGTTGATTTTGCACATGCAAAATAGTGCTTAAGTTTTATAGAATGAGGATCTAAACTATGCAAAGGTTTGAAAGCAAAGCAAAGCAACTTAAACACTGTGGTGCACAGTACTGTGTTAACACAGTAAAGACCAGTCAGCCAGCACAATGTACCATGTCATCATGGATGCAATTTTATATCAGGGAAGTTGATGCAATTTTGCTGCACAGGGTTTAGTAGATTTTGCTGCAATCTCCCAGGCTTGCAGACAAAGTAGACGTCATATACTTCAATTAAGTGGGTTGTTTGTTTGTAAGTGACACCAGGGACCAATCTGGAGCTGTCTCAGCAGAATGATATTAGCAGCGAGAGCAGTAATGAGCAGCCTGTGGCACGGAACATTAGTTGATGGTCAGGGCATGTGCTGCAGGGAGGATTAATCCATGGTGAGTATTGTTTCTATGATATTACTGGTCTTTACTGGAGGTAAAGTGCACCCAAGGAAGTGGCTTTTATTATGGTGACTGCATCAGTAGTTAAGCACTTAAGAACAGGAGCAGAACAAAATGGAGGGTTTTGCATAGTTTCCAACTCCTACCTGAAGAAAGTCAGCACTTTGAATAGTCTCCAGATTGGAAAATATATAGTTCGAACTGAGTGCAGGCTTAACCATTAGGCAGACCAGGTGGCTGACTATAGGGGCCAAAATGAGCAGTAGTCAAAAGGAAAGTTTAATATTTAAAAATGTGGGGCACAATATTGAGCCAGCCCAACCACAGGAACTGGTCCTAATTACCAAACCATGTTAGGTGTTTATCGTGGGTTTTAGCAGAGACTCAGTAACACAAGGGGAAGGATTACAGAACTGTAAATAGAGATTTTAAACTCAGGAAAATGTCCAGACATTACCATCCTTCTGCTTTCTGGACATTAAGGCAAATTTCTGGCCATTCTTACTTCTTGAGCACTAAATATGTGGACACAAAGTATTTGAGTAGTTGGTGATTCCATCTAGCCTTGCTGATGGAGACAGATAGTGTCTGCTATGTGTGCTGCCAACTGATATGAATTGTACTTTAAATTGTATTATTAGTATTTCTTTTGTGTGAGTTGTGTATGTTGATCTGTGATCTGTCTTCTAGAACCTAGGATAATGTGAAATTAAAAAAAAAAAAAAAAAAAAAAAAAGAAAACTGCGATTCAGTACACAATATTCAGAGAAGCATTAACAAAGGAAATGAAACATAGGATAGGCAATTTACAATCCCTTAATGTGCGTCTGTAGAGTTGTGTGTATCTATGTTCTGTGCTGGAGATGTATTATGTCTGTGGGGGAGGTTGTGAAGCATTTGTGGCAGGGGACGAGCTAGTTTTGGGTGGTGGGGACAGTTAAGGGCACATTGCACTTACTCCTTTTTAAATGTTAGTTCCATCAGCCTAGTTTCACTGCAGTTAATGTGAAGCCCATCTTTTCAGAATAGGCTCCCCCTTCCCCAGAATATTGCCCAGTTCCTAACAAATCTAAATCCTCTTCCCTGCACCATTGTTTCATCCACACATTGAAACTCTATAGCTCTGCCTTCCTCTTTGGTCCCATGCATGGAGCAGGGAGCATTTCTGAAAATGCTACCCTGGAACCTCTGGATATCAGCTTTCAAGCTAAGAGCTTAAATTTGGCTTCCGGGACCTCCCTCCCACATGTACCAAGACAGCAGCTCCTCCCTAGCACTGTCTAAAATCTTATCTTGGTAATGCATGAGGTCCATCATCTTCACATTAGGCAGGCAAGTGACCAAGTGATCTTCATATCCTCCAGCTATCTACATGCCTAGTTATAGAATCACCAACTAAAATGCCTGTTTTAATCCCTCTTCCTGGGCAGAAACCCCTGGAGACACATCCTCAGTGCAAGAGGATATTGCATTCTCTGGAGAGCAGGTCCTGGCTACAGGATTGCTTCCTGCCTCACCAAAGTGATGCTCTCCTTTTAGGTGATCTCCCTCCTCCAAAGAAAAACTATGTCCCTTTAGGTCTCCTCTATATACCTATCTGCCTCGGCTCTTCCAAGAATGTTACTCTAGCCTCAAGAGATTGGACTTGTTCTCTGAGAACCAGGAACTCTGTGCACCGAGTGCACAGATATGGGACTCAATTCTGTAAAATGCACCCAAATTTGGGTGCCAAAAAATTGTATGCCAAGTGATATTCTAGAAACAGCACTCAAAGTTGAGCACTGTTTATAGAATAGCGTGTAGTGCCAGGATCTGACCCCAATTGTGGGCAAGAGGATTTACAGCAACTGAACCCTGGTGTAAATTTGCTTGCCTAAATTAGATGTGGAATCCTCAAATTCTATAACACTGTGTGCAAATCCTAGAAACAACCATGACCTGCCCATACTCCTCCCATGGCCATGCCCCCTTTGTGGATCCACACAGAAAAAGTCACATGCCCATCTTTATAGAATAGTGACTATAAAGATGTACACATTGGCAATTAGTGCCAATAATTGTTAGCACCCAATTATCAGTGCTAATTGGCTCGTTGAGCAATTAAATTGCATGTACAATCTGGGCACACCCCCCAAATTTGAATGTCCAATTTTGAGCGCTATATAAGTGGAGGAGTGGCCTAGTGATTAGAGTGGTGGACTTTGGTCCTGGGGAACTGGGTTCCATTCCCATTGGAGGCACAGGCAGCAGTGAGAGCAGCAAAACGAGACCTTCTTGTGAAGGGACAGAAGGAATTAGAGAACATCACAATGGGAAAGAGGAAATAAGCAGTGATATGTGCAGCTTGTAGCTGGCAGCTCATGGACAACCCTGAAGCTAAGTACAGACTGTTTTTGTTTGGGATGGATAGAGATCCACAAAAGAAATGCCAAGAGAAAAGCTGGGTTGGATAATGTGAAGATTGAGCACTGCATAAAACCTTAAATGGAATTCAAAAGTGTACGGGGAGCCAGTGTCAATGGCATATAGGACAATCCTCTCCCCTCCTATTTGATCTATCCTATGTAATTACCACAATAACATTTAAAGAAAAATCCAAACATTCATTTCATTAGTTTTGTCCTAGTCTGTCAAGATGTGGGAATTATTTTATCCCAGTCTGTTCCATTTGTTGTCTTCCTTCCACCAGGTCTCTGAGATGTCTAATATCTTCCTTTTCATTTAGTACTATATACTCTAATTGTCCCATCTTATTTTTTTTAGGCTTCTAGCATTTGTATACAGACATTTCAAATTGTTTTTTCCTTGTATCTACAAATTGCTTAGAATTTGACAGGGATTGTTTAGGGCAAATCACTTGCTGATGAAAATATCCTGTAGTGACAAGTATCTGTCATCAGTGGCGTTCCTAACCTGGCTGACACCCGGGGCGGATCGCCGATGCACCCCCCCCTGGCAAAACTATACCCCCCCGGGTGCAGCGCGACCCCTCTCCCCTGCGAAACTACAGCCCTCCCCCCGGGTGCATTTTTACTTGCTGGGGGGGTGCCACGCACCTGTTAGCTGCGAGTCCGCTCGTTCCCTCCCTGCTGCTCCCTCTGCCCCGGAACAGGAAGTAACCTGTTCCGCGCAGAGGGAAGAGCAGGGAGGGAACGAGTGGACTCGCAGCTAACAGGTGCGCGGCACCCCCCCCCAGTGGCGTGCACCCGGGGCGGACCACCCCCTCCCTTGGTACGCCACTGTCTGTCATGTCTTCTTAACTGGGAAAATTGACTATAAGTCAAGATATGTGCCTGGGGTGAGTGGGGAAGAAGACTAAACTAAGGCAAAATAACGTAGACCAGATTGTAATAACTACCTTTTCTTTAAAAATTTTATTTTATGTTTTTTTTTTACTGCTCTAGGGTTCTAAACTTTTAAATTGAAACTAGGGAGAATGAATGTTAGACTGTTTAAGCAAGCTTTTGCTATGTTTAATGAAATTAAAACAAAATTTTATCCCAAATTTTAAGTCACCTAGAGTTCCTTTTACAAAGCCAATTCCCAGGGGCACCTTTGCATTCAGCACAAGCTAATCAATAGCTCCGCTTTGTAAAAGGAGTCCCAAATCTCCCAGCAAAGTAATATTAACTTACCAGTGAGGCTTCCTACTTTCTGAGAACTCCCTAGAGTACATGTATTTCTGTACATTCTTATAAAATAATCTAGGCAACTCCTTACTAGTCCTTAGGACCAGATTCTATATATCATGCCTAAAGATTTGTTGCCTAAGCGCATTCTAACATAGTAACATAGTAGATGATGGCAGAAAAAGACCTGCACGGTCCATCCAGTCTGCCCAACAAGATAAACTCATATGTGCTACTTTTTGTGTATACCCTACCTTGATTTGTACCTGTCCTCTTCAGGGCACAGACTGTATGCCCAGCACTATCCCCACTTCCCAACCACCAGCCCCGCCTCCCACCACCAGCTCTGGCACAGACCGTATAAGTCTGCCCAGCTCTATCCCCGCCTCCCAACCACCAGCCCCGCCTCCCACCACCGGTTCTGGCACAGACCGTATAAGTCTGCCCAGCACTATCCCCGCCTCCCAACCACCAGTCCCGCCTCCCACCACCGGCTCTGCCACCCAATCTATAAAGTACGGCTTAATTTAGGCATACTTTATAGATTAAGCCTTAACTTCCACACAGAGTGTGTGTGTATATATATATATGTATATATATATATATATATATATATATATATATATATATTTGTGACATTTATATCCCACATTATCCCAAACAAGTTTGAGTTCAATATGGCTTACAATAAACAGTACTGAGTACATAACAAAGAATAATGCATAAGAAAGTAATTTGTTGTAAGAATCCAATTTTACAATACAGTATCATAAACATACTGAGATAGCTATGGATGTTTAACATTTAGAAAATGTATCAACTCAGGTACCTGGTCCTTGCTGCATGGAGACCTCCGTGCCAGCACCTACTCAATGGAGGGGAAGCACTCCTCCCGGTGCTGACACTTCTTGGATACCGGATCTCTCAGTGTCCCCGTGCTCCCAGCACCATGCATCAAGAGGGATTTATGCTTGTACTTCTTAGGCTTTACCCACGATGAGCATCAATACCCCTTGGTGCCGAGAACATTATCGAATCTTCATGCCTCCTCAGCATCCGGTCTAATGCTGACCAGTCCAGGGACCCTGCACTATGGTCAGATTCAAGGTAGGTGGAGACCTGCTGGATGTACGCCCATTCCCAGTGTCTGACATAGTTCTAGCAGCCATGGGGTCTGATTAACCTGAAGCCAGTGCAAGCGCTGACATCGATGATTTGGAATGAGTTCCAAAAATGTTATCCTTTTGAGCCTCTCTGCTCTTGTGTACTTTTTTGCATATGCAAACAAAGAATACAGTTACTAGAGTTGTGGTCTGGCCCCAAATACTGAGAAGTATTACGTGCACGGGTTTGCAGAATACGCTTAGCCACGATTCTATATATGGCATCTGAAAATTCGCACGGAAACCAAAGCATATTGTATAACACTGCATATAATTTAATTGGTTTACTAGCTAATCAGCACTGTTAATTGGATGTTAACAAGCAATTATCAGCACTAATTGGCATTAAAATTTATGCGCACAATTCGCTGAGTATTCTATAATGTGGTGTGCCTTCTCATCCTTCTCGATCTATCCTCCGCTTTAGACACTGTCGATCACAGCCTACTTCTTGACACGCTGTCTTCATTTGGATTCCAGGGCTCTGTTCTTTCCTGGTTCTCCTCCTACCTCTCGCTTCGCACCTTTAGTGTACACTCTGGTGGTTCCTCTTCCACTTCTATCCCTCTACCAATCGGTGTACCTCAGGGTTCTGTTCTCGGTCCTCTCCTGTTCTCCATCTACACTTCTTCCCTTGGCTCTCTAATATCATCCCATGGCTTTCAATACCATCTCTATGCTGATGACTCCCAAATTTACCTCTCTACCCCTGAAATCTCAACCAGCATCCAGGTCAAGGTTTCAGCCTGCCTATCTGATATCGCTGCCTGGATGTCTCAACGTCATCTAAAATTTAACATGGCCAAAACCGAGCTTCTCATCTTTCCCCCTAAACCTACCTCTCCTCTCCCCCCTTTCTCTATCTCGGTGGATGGTACTCTCATTCTCCCTGTCTCATCAGCTCGTAACCTTGGGGTCATCTTTGACTCCTCTCTCTCCTTCTCTGCTCATATTCAACAAATTGCCAAAACCTGTCATTTCTTTTTCTATAACATTAGCAAAATCCGTCCCTTCATCTCTGAGCACTCTACCAGAACCCTTATCCACACTCTTATCACCTCTTGTCTTGATTATTGTAACCTGCTTCTCACTGGCCTCCCTCTTAGCCATCTCTCTCCTCTTCAATCAATCCAAAACTCATCTGCGTGACTCATTTTCTGCCAGAGTCGCTATGCTCACATTAGCCCCCTCCTTAAGTCACTTCACTGGCTCCCTATCCGTTTCCATATCCAGTTCAAGCTTCTCTTATTGACCTATAAGTGTATTCACTCTGCCGCTCCTCAGTACCTTTCCACTCTTGTCTCTCCCTATGCCCCCCCTTGGGTACTCCGTTCTGTAGATAAATCTCTCTTATCCGTCCCCTTCTCCTCTACTGCTAATTCTAGACTCCGTTCCTTCTGTCTTGCTGCACCCCACGCCTGGAATAGACTTCCCAAGCCTGTGCATCTAGCCCCATCTTTGGCTGTTTTCAAGTCCAGACGTAAAACCCACCTTTTTGCCACTGCTTTTGACTCCTAACCACTACTCACTTGCCCTGTCCTTTATCCTCACCTATTTATTCCCTTACCCTTAATTGTTCTGTCTGTTGGCCTGTCTTATTTAGATTGTAAGCTCTCTGAGCAGGGACTGTCTTTGGGTATGGTGTACAGCGCTGTGTATGCCTTGTACCACTATAGAAATGATAAATAGTAGTAGTAGTAGTAGTGCCTAAATTCTAAGTCACGTAGGTCTATAAGATAATGAGTGGAATGGAACGGGTCAATGTGGAGCATCTGTTTACGCTTTCCAAAAATACTAGGACAAGGGGGTATGTGATGAAGCTGCAGTGTGGTAAATTTAAAACGAATCGGAGGAAATGTTTCTTCACTCAACGCATAGTTAAACTCTGGAATTCACTGCCGGAAAAGCTGGTTAAGGTGGTTAACTTAGCAGACTTAAAAAAAGGATTGGACAGCTTCCTGGAGGAAAAAGCCATAGAATGTTATTGAATGGGCGAGGGAATAATACAGTATTTCTAGGATGGGCGGGACAAATTGCTTGTTCTTTTGGCCGCTGTCGGTGACAGGGTGCTGGGCTTGATGGACCCTTGGTCTGTCCCAGCAAGGCGATGCTTATGTACTTATGTAGATGAAAAGTGGCCATAGGTGGGGCGTGGGAACTACTAAAATCTATGCACATTATAGAATACACCCGATCTGCGCCTAATTTAGGCATCGGGATTTACACCAAGTAAAACATGGCCTAAATGGATGCGACCAAATTTTAGTCACTTGGCAAACCGGCTTGGTGTATTCTATAACCATGCAGAAATTTAAGTCTATTCTATAAAATTTAGGCATACTTTAGAGAATACATTAAACGCGTAATTTGTTTTCCATGTGGATTTTTCAAGTACCATATACAAATTCTAGCCCTTAACAGGTAGTGCACATAAATTCTAATTAATGCCAATTAGTGCAGATAATTGCTTGTTAACATTCAATTATCAGCGCTGATTAGCTTGTTAACTAATTATGTGTTATTATCGAATACGCTTCAATTTCCATGTGGAAATCTCAGTGCAATATATAGAATCTGGGGGTTAGTGGCTAAATATTGCTAATTAGATGTATAAGTTAGAAGTATAAGAGGCACTTGGCAAAAATCCCCAAACCCTGACTCCTTTTCACATGAATAGTTTTGGCCATATAAAGATTTAAATGGCCAATATTATTCATTCAAGTGGCCTGAATTTTGTTTTTTAAAAAATTACTTATGCATCCAGACCTGCTTATTTTCTGTGCATTATCTATGTAACACTAATATTCATAATTTGTGCAAAAATGAAATTTCAGGATACATGGTATATATTTTGTTTTGTTACATTTGTACCCTGCGCTTTCCCACTCATGGCAGGCTCAATGCGGCTTACATGGGGCAATGGAGGGTTAAGTGACTTGCCCAGAGTCACAAGGAGCTGCCTGTGCCTGAAGTGGGAATCAAACTCAGCTCCTCAGGACCAAAGTCCACCACCCTAACCACTAGGCCACTCCTCCACTGTTGCTACTATTTGAGATTCTACATGGAATGTTGCTATTCCACTAGCAACATTCCATGTAGAAATTGGCCCTTGCAGATCACCAATGTGGCCGCGCAGGCTTCTGCTTTAGACTCACAGAAACAGAAGCCTGCGCAGCCTTCTACATGGAATGTTGCTAGTGGAATAACAACATTCCATGTATAATCTCCAACAGTAGCAACATTCCATGTAGAATCTCCAATAGTAGCAACATTCCATGTAGAATCTCCAATAGTATCTATTTTATTTTTGTTACATTTGTACCCCGCGCTTTCCCACTCATGGCAGGCTCAATGCGGCTTACATGGGGCAATGGAGGGTTAAGTGACTTGCCCAGAGTCACAAGGAGCTGCCTGTGCTTGAAGTGGTAATTGAACTCAGTTCCTCAGGACCAAAGTCCACCACCCTAACCACTAGTTCATATTTAATTTTTGGATCCTGTTCTCAACAGACTGAGACAAAAATAATGAAATGAAAGTTGGGGTTTTTCTTTAATTTTGTTTTGCTAATACCGTACAACAAATGGCCTCATTAGTTTTGCGTTATTGTCAAATGAAAGCACATTTTCCCCTAGCCTTTCCTCATTCTGAAGTGGCATTCCTATAGCCCAGATACTTTTCTCTTGAATGTGTCTAGTGCAGGGGTGGGCAACCTCGGTCCTCGAGGGCTGCAACCCAGTTGGGTTTTCAGGATTTCCCTACTTGCATGTACTGCCTCCATTGTATGCAAATAGATCTCATACATATTCATTGGGGAAATCCTGAAAACCCGATTGGATTGTTGCCCTTGAAGACCAAGGTTGCCCACCCCTTGTCTAGTACATGCTGAACAAACGGTATTCTGACCATACACCTACTAAACTACGCAATTTTAATGAGTTTCCTCAACTGTAGACCAAATACATAAAGTCTGTAGCTCGCGGATTCTCCATCACCTGAACTGATGAAAAACTGCTTTTGATACTGGACAAAATCAATTCAGATTACCTGAACAATGTTATTGTTTAATTTCATATGAATTAAATAAATAAATAAAGCTTCACATCTCAGCTATAAAAATAAACCTTTATTTGCATTGAATATTTGCAGCATAACCTTTGTGTTAAAGATCCACATTTTGTTGGAGCAATGAGCAGATATTGTGAACAGGGCATGCTGCAGAATGCAGTAGATATACACAGAAGTATGAAATTCTTTCTTGTTTCATTCAGCAAAGGACACTTGGAAAACAACAATATAGAGAAGAAAATTAAGACAGGCAACTTGGAAGAGAGAAACAGATATGGCTCAACAGAGCTGAAACTTCTTGCTTGACCCTTATACATATTAAAGGAATTCTTAAAGTAGATTCATTGTGAATTAAAAAGAAAATCAGGACGCAGTACTTATTAGTGGACTGGGTATGACAGTAAAATACTGACTGATGCCCTTGGCTTGGTTGCATCTGGTTGCATTTCATGATGTCCCACAATTCTTTTGGGTTTGTTTGCTCATCTCCCCTCAATTTTTGCACAGTTTCATATCTAGAACGGTAAATAGCAAAGTGGTATCATTTGATGCACACAGATTGAGCAAAAAGCAGGTGGAATCTACTGCCATGGAGGTCGGTGATACCAGTGCAGTGTCAGCTCAGATACCTGGAAAACTGTTTCTGAAATGGACCAAATAAAAGCATGCCACAGCCACTAGAGTCCTCAGACACTTGTGTTACAGTAGTGAAGCTCTATTTTAATCTGCTTTAGGTTTCACATATAGTTGACTCCTGCCATCTGTGACTTGTTTGATATTTGTACAAAATCCATACTATGTTTTGAAGACCAACTGGCTTGATGTCATAAGATTGGTATGATTAATTCCCTGCATGCAAATCTATCTATCTCATGCATATTCATTGTGGGTATCTTGAAAACCTGACTGGAAAGATAGCTAGGAAAGGGGAAGTACTACTGAAAGGTGATTTTAATATGCCGGATGTCGATTGGGGCATCTGTCTGCTATAGGGCAGAAGTGTAGCGAGGGCAGCACGGCGCATCCCCCCCCCCCCCGGAGCGCGAATGCACCCCCCCGGAGCGCGCAACCCCCCCCCCCAGAGCGCAGGACCGCTCCGCCCCGAGTGCAGTTGCTGGGAGCTGCATCGGCTCCGTTGGTTCCCCTGCTCTCTCTGCGCCGGAACAGGAAGTAACCTGGTCCGGGGCAGAGAAAGCAGTGAACAAGCGGAGACGACACCCCCCCCCCCAGCGGTGTGCACCCGGGGCGGACCGCCCCACCTTCCTACGCCACTGGTATAGGGTCGTCCGTCTAGAAGCAAAGGGATCTTGGTAGAGAACCTCTGCTGTTAGCCCAAGGGAGAAGGAGGAGATTGCCAGCCCTCCAAAGTTGGTTCATTTGGGGTAATATATGCAGCCTCTTTTGTGCCATTTACATTTAATTATAAAATGTACTGCTTGTGTTTTTGGCCAGGCAATTTCTTTCTGCTCCTTTGGGCCTCCGGCTCATGTGTCCTAGGACTAGAATTTGGCATCTTGAGCCCTCATTTGCAACTACCTGAGGATTCCTCCCCTATTTTATACCCCCTCCGACCCGACCACCAGTCATTCGCGTAACAGAGTTCAGATGGGAGCTATATATCCTCCTCGAACCCTGCAGCTACAGGCTCTAAAACTGACCACTAGGTGTCACCATTGTATATTGACTGGACCTGACTCTGCCCTGGTGCTGAGAATACAGGGTTCCCATTCCCAGATCTGACTCTGCCCCGGTGCTGTGAATGCAGGGTTCCCGTTCCCATTCCCAGACAACCTCATTGGAGGCAAATACCTGGGGGAAGAATGAAATGCTAGTTTCTCTGTAAGGCAGGGCACAGCACTACCACTGAGCTATGGGGTCGGCTCCAACATACAGCCTTTAAATTGAATTTGCTTGTTTTGTCGTGAAAGGAACATCTCCTGGATCAGTCGTATCTGCCATCTGCCATCTGTAACATAAAAAACAACAAACAGATGCTGAAGAAAATTCATATTTAGCAGTTATGCAAAACTAAATACTGATTTTCACCTATGTCTGTGAAAAAGAAACTGAGAGACCGATATTTAAAAGAATTTCCCTGTAATTGTTTTGTTCTTTTTGAGCATAAATCATGTTTATTTTTTTGACCCCATACAGCTCTCAGAGTTTTTGATTATAGAAAAGGTATAAAAGCTTGGAATGTAACTCCACGGTATAATTGCTGATGTTGGCTGTAGGATTACCCGGAATTTGTCTTTGGTATGTATTATGATTTGATTTTCTTGTGATTATTTTTCAGTTGTAACCCACCTTCTTTAATATTGTGGATGAACTAGTAAATTTTTATATCTAATACTTCTTATTTCATAGATATAGTTGTTGTTATTTTTCTTCTCACTTCTGAATGATGTGATTATAAGATTGGAAATTATAATTAAAATACAGAAGAAAGGAGTAGCATGATCAACAAAACTCTTCCAGAGATGAGCACCTACTTTTTAGACATATGTCGCTGAGACAGATACAGTCCGTTCTCTTATTTGATGGGGTTAGGTTCTTAGAAAACCCTGTGAATACCGAAAACGCGGATACAGAACCATTAATCCTATGAAGTGTCTTCAGTACCAGACTGGCTAATGTACTAAAGAGGGCTTTAAACTAAATTTGCAGGGAATTAATAACCCTCAGGAAGGTAAGATACCAAATACCCGAATAGAAAGGGGGGAAAAGAGTAACATCTGGAGGGCCTTGTATGCCAATGCCCATAGTATGGCAAACAAATGTCTAGATCTAGCAACTGAAATGATAGAAGCTGACTTGGATTTAATGGCGGTCACAGAGATGTGGTTCATGGAGAACCATGACTAGGATATAGCTATACCTTGCTATAATCTATTCAGGAAGGACAGGGTAGGAAAAGGGGGTGGAGGAGAGGCATTATATGTTAATAATAATATTAAAGTAATAGAACCGCAGGACATATGGGGTAAGGAAGAAGCACTGTGGGTTAAACTGGTAAGAGGAAAAGGAAAATATATTTACATTGGTGTAATATACAGGTCACATTCACAGTCAGAAGAATTGGACAGAGACTTAATTGAAGACATTCACAAGATAGCTAGGAAAGGGGAAGAACTACTGATAGGTGATTTTAATATGCCGGTTGTCGATTGGGGCATCTGTCTGGTATAGGGTCGTCCATCTAGAAGCAAAGGGATCTTGGTTTCTCTACAGGAAGAATTGTTTCAGCAGTGGGTAATGGAATCGACATGGGATGGAGCTATTCTAGACCTAGCACTTACAAATGGGGACAGTGTTTCTGATGTTATGGTGGGAAATCATTTGGCATCTAGTGATCACCATATGGTATGGTTCAATATTAAAACAAAGGAGGAGAGGGCTTATTCAAGACTGAAGGTCCTAGATTGCAAAAGAACTAACTTTGCTGAGATGGGAGGGATTTCTCAAGGAAGTGTTAGTTGGATGGGAACAGCTGAAGGAAGTAGAACAGCAGTGAGCAAAACTGAAAGGAGCCATCTTAAAGGCGACAAACCTTTATGTTGGAAGAAAATTACATAAAACCAAGAGGAAAAGAAGATCGCTCTGGTTCTCAAACTTAGTAGCTGAAAAGGTAAGGGAAAGAAAACTATCCTTCATACATTACAAGAGGACTCAGAAAGAGGAAGACAGGCAAAAGTAGCTGGAAAAGCTGACAGGAAAACGAAGAGGCAAATGGAAGAAAAGATAGTCGACACGGTAAAATTGGGGGACAAGACATTTTTTAGATATATAAGTGACAGTAGGAAATGCCGTAATAGCATTGTGAGGCTCAAAACTGAGGGGGAGGAATATTTAGAAGCCGATAAGGATAAAGCTGAACTGCTAGTGGCCTAGTGGTTAGAGTGGTGGACTTTGGTCCTGGGGAACTGGGTTCGATTCCCACTGCAGGCACAGGCAGCTCCTTATGACTCTGGGCAAGTCACTTAACCCTCCATTGCCCCAGGTACAAATAAGTACCTGTATATAATATGTAAGCTGCATTGAACATGCTATGAGTGGGAAAGCGTGGGGTACAAATGTAACTAAAAGATTACTTCTGTGTTCACGGATGAAAGGCCAGGGGTAGGACCGCAGAAAACAAATGCTAATGGGGATGGATGTATGGTAGACCAGGACCAATTCTCAGAAGACTGTTTTTGTGAGGAGCTAGCTAAACTAAGAGTAGACAAAGTGATGGGGCCTGATGGGATACATCTGAGAGTACATAAGGAACTTGGAGATGTTCTGGCGACTCCGCTATCTGACCTCTTCAATGTTTCTTTAGAGTTTGGAGTGGTCCCGGAGGACTGGAGAAGGGAGGATGTGGTCTCTCTGCACAATAGCGGAACATAGGAGGAGGTTGGGAATTACAGACCTGTTAGTCTGACCTCGGTGGTGAGTAAACTAATGGGAACACTTCTAAAGCGGAAGATCGTGAGGTTTCTCAAATTGAATGGTGTAAAGAGTATGTAGGACAGGCCCCAAAGGAACCCTGGGATAGGCCAGAATACCCCCGTTATAGGCAGGCGTTCCCCAGGAAAAACTAGAAATAAAGAACTACAACTCCCAGCATGCCCCAAGGGAGACCGGGGATAAGAGAAACTATGTGCATTCCCAGGAGTCTCCAGAGGAGGGCCGCAGGGGAAGGAGTAAGGCTGATTCTCCAACCTGGTGGAAGAGGTGGTGGAACAGGTGGGTGGAGAAAGAAGAGACACCAAAGAGCTTTAATGAAAGAAAGGGTGAGCAGCTGGGAGAAGGGCGGGGCGAGGAGAATATGGATTGGGCTCCTGAGGAGAGAGAGGCAGAGAGTGAGCCTTGCCCTATGGAGTTGACTGAACCGGAGAACACCCTGGAAGAGCCGATGGACTTTTCGGCTCTGGCTCAGCGAAAGCCAAGGAAGTAGCGGGGCCAAGCCAGGTCATGCGGGAGGAGGTCAGGTAGGAATATGACTGACCAAGAGGGTGGGACCCTAGGCTTTGAGCCCGCGCAAAGCCATTACTGTGTGTTTTGAAAGCCTGGCTAAACTGAGCTGTGTTTTGAAAGTTTGGCCTAAAATTGAACTGTGTTTTTTGAAAGCCTGGCTAAATTGAGCTGTGTTTTGAAAGCTGGGCTAGAACTGAACTGGGTTTTTGAAAGCCTGGCTAAATTGAGCTGTGTTTTGGAAAGCTTGGCTAGAACTGAACTGTATTTTGAAAGCTTGGCTAGACCTGAACTGTGTTTGGAAAGCTTGGCTAGAACTGAACTGTGTTTTTGAAAGCCTGGCTAAATTGAGCTGTGTTTTGGAAAGCTTGGCTAGAACTGAAATGTATTTTGAAAGCTTGGCTAGACCTGAACTGTGTTTTGAAAGCCTGGCTAAACTGAGCTGTATTTTGAAAGCTTGGCTAGAACTGAACTGTGTTTTTTGAAAGCCTGGCTCAATTGAGCTGTGTTTTGGAAAGCTTGGCTAGAACTGAACTGTATTTTGAAAGCCTGGCTAAACTGAGCAATGGAGTAAGGCTTGGCTAAAAGTGAACTGTGTTTTGGAAAACCCCGCTACACTGAACAGGGTATTTTTTTCTTTTTTTTTTATTATTTGCTGCTACTCTTCCCCAGGAGGGAGGGAGAGGAAGCAGTTGTGGAAGCCTGGACTGGGCAACTAACCGGCTTGAAAAAGGTGAACGATAACTGTGCTTTGTTTTGTGTTTTGGGTGCCACAACTGAGGGAAGGAGGGAAGCCCCTCCTAGGCAATAAAAAGCTTCATTGTTCTGAGGGAAAAAGGAGCAGTACTGGAAGGTGTTCTTCAGGTTGTGGAGAGCTGCAATCGCTGAGGGAAGAGGATCCACTTTACAATTGGTGTCAGAAGTGGGATTCTGTTCGCGGACCTGTCGCTCGAGGAGGCCAAGACCAGCAGGACAGAAAAGCCCGACGGAGGGGCCAACGCTGAGAAAGGCGCAGACCCGTCTGGGGTTCCGGTAAGCAGGGCCTAGATTGGGGGAAATGAAGGGATCCTAGTAAAAGGGGAAACATAAGTAGTGAAACCGCACTTGGAGGTGTCCTCTGTTTTTTTCCCCCCCACCAGGAGTCGCTGTTCCGGAGCAAGGATGGACCCCAAGGAGATCTTCGCTTGGATGACGATGCAGTTCCAGAAACAGCAAGAACTGATGGGGAAGATGGTGGAAGACTCCTTGACGGCGGCACGAGAGCAGCAACAACCGGTGCTGAATATGCTCCAGGACTTTTTTCAGCGAGGGATCGAGGCTCCCAGGGGCGGTGGAGCCGGAGCAACTGGACAGGGGCCAGGAGGAAGCGGTGCGGTAGGACCTTTATCCCTGAACTCACTTACATGGGGAAAGTTGTCTGAGCAGGATAATGTAGATGATTTCCTGACTGCCTTCGAGAGGGTGGCAGTGGCCGCAGGGTGGCCACAAGAGCAGTGGGCCATGCGGTTAGTGCCTTCATTATCTGGGGAGGCTCTAGGAGCCTTTAGAGACTTGGCTCCTGGGGACGCTGCCAACTATGGGAGGTTGAGAGAGGCCATTAAAGACCGGTATGGACTGAGTACCCAGGCTTATAGGCGTAAGTTTCGGTCCACTAAATGGGAAAAGGGGGAAACCCCTAAAGCGCTGGCCACTAGACTGATGGACTTGGTAAAAAAATGGTTGGAACCTGATCGCCACACCACGGGAGAGATTCTTCAAGAATTAGTAGTGGAGCAGTTCCTGCAGGGCCTTCCCAGGGAGATTAGGGCAGGATTGGTCCAAAGGGGCTGTAAGACGGTGGAGGCCGTGACAGCCGGGTTGGAGTGTTATTTGGAAGCCCAACATTGGGGAGAACCCGACCTGGAGGGGGGTAAGCCCCGACCTGTGGGAGGCTGGGGTTCCAAAAGTTCCTTCTTTAAGCCAGATCCCCAGGGAGGGAAACCCGATTACGGCTGGGGTGGTAAAAAGCCCGTAGTGCCCTCAGGCCCGGGAAAAAAGGCCCCCTCGTATGAAGGAAAATTCTGTTATAAGTGTGGGAAGGCGGGGCACTTCAGGAGGGATTGCCCAGGTCGAGAGGGATGGACCTCGCAGGTTGCCCAAGGGTTTAGGCCCCGGTATACGGCTAGGGTGGAGGTTGAGGGTTTACCGATGGTAGCCATGTTAGACTCCGGGGCAGACCAGTCCATGATCTCTAGGAGGTTATGGGAACAAATAAGAAAGAGGAGGACAGGATATAAGGATACCTATGAGGGAGCAGTGGCTATTCAATGTATACATGGGGCCAGTACTCGTTATACCCTCCATAGGGTTCACATGAAGGGGCCCACAGGGGAGATAGAGATAGCCATGGCCGTTCTGCCCAGGCTGCCACAGGAGATGATTTTAGGAAGGGACTGGCCCCCCTTTACCGAGTGTATTAGTGGGAAAAGTGTGTTGGTCACTACCCGCTCCCAGGCTCGGCGAGACCCTGAGGCTGAGGAAGAGGGGATAGGAGGTATTTTTCCTTTTCAAGGGGAGGTCTTAGGGGAGCCGGGAAAAGAGAGAAAGGGGAAAGCTTTGAAGAAAAAGGAACAGAGGGGCAGACGGGAGGCCTTGGAGCAGGCAAGAAAAGAAAGTTATCTGCCAGTGGCCCCGAAAGAATTGAGCAAGCAGTTTCCCCAGTTTCATAGGGAGCAGGCCACGGACCCTACTTTAGAATATGCCTGGGAACGGGCCCGACAGGGGGAGGGCCAGGAAGCCCCGGGGTTCATGATAGAGGGGGACATTCTATATCGCAGGGTACCCCATTGGGAGAACTCTGAAGCGGGGAGACAGCTGGTAGTCCCCCAAGCTTTCCGTCCCCTAGTAGTAAGGCTCACGCATGATCACCCTTTGGGGGGGCATAAAGGCTCCCAAGCTACCCTGACTCAGATATTGGGCCGGTTTTATTGGCCAGGAGTTTATGGGGAGGTGGAGAGGTATTGCAAGTCCTGCCCCAACTGTCAGAAGGTGACAGACCGGCTACCGCCTAGGGCACCGTTAAAACCCCTTGCTAGAGTGGAACAACCGGGGAGGAGAATAGCCATGGATATTATTGGCCCAGTAACAAAATCTCAGAGAGGCTTCCTCTACGTTTTAGTGGTTATGGATATGGCCACTAGGTACCCCTGGGCCATTCCTTTGAGAAGCATATCAGCGAAGGTCATTGCCAGGGAACTGATAAAAATCTTTTGTGAGGTGGGATTCCCCCAAGAAGTTTTGACCGACAGGGGGTCCAACTTTATGTCAAGTACCTTAAGGCAAGTGTGGGAGGCTTTTGGGATACAACATATCCGTACAGCGGCCTACCATCCTCAAACTAATGGGATGGTGGAACGTTTTAATAGAACTTTAAAGGGTATGTTAAGGAAAGCGTTAGGCGAGGATAGGACAGGTTGGGACCAGCTGTTGCCCTTCGTGCTATATGCCTACAGGGAGAAGGTGCAAGACTCCTTAGGGGTTTCGCCTTATGAACTAATGTTTGGCCGGAGGCCCAGGGGAATTTTAGATATTTTACAGGAACACTGGGTACCCCCGGACACCTCCGATCAGTCAGTGGTCGAATACCTACAGGATCTGAGGACCAGATTAGATAAGTTACAGGAATATTCCCAGGATAGACTTGAACAGAGCCAAAATCGGCAAAAGGAATATTATGATAAGGGTACTCGGGAGAGGGAGTTTGTAATAGGAGATAGGGTCCTTATCCTAATCTCGGAGGATCCTCATAAGTTTGCCTCTAGGTGGAAGGGTCCCTGGGTGGTGAGGAGGAGACTTGGGCCTCTTACATATGAGGTGGCGAACGAAAAGGGGCGGGTCCAAACATTCCACGTTAACCTGATGAAACCCTGGGTAGCAAGGGTAGGCTTTCAGACCCGGGGAGATGAAAAGGAGGGAGAGGAGTTGGGACCGCAAATAAGAGATATTTTCAAGCCCGGTGAACCAGGGGTTAATCCCCGGTTGACACAAGTACAAAAGAAAGAGATAGGAAGGCTCCTGAAAGGGTTTGATGATGTGTTGACGGCCTGCCCGGGAAATACTCACCTAGTGGAGCATGACATCATAACGGAAAGGGGTAAAGTAGTGCGGCAAAAGCCATATAGGCTGTCCCCCATGAAAAGGAGGGAGGTGATAAAACAGGTCCAGGAAATGTTAGACTTCGGGGTGATCGAAGAGTCAAATAGCCCCTGGTCAAGCCCAGTGGTGTTAGTACCAAAACCCGAAGGGGAGTGGAGATTCTGCATAGATTTCCGCCAGCTTAATAATATCTCGCAATCAGATGCATATCCTATGCCCTATATTGAGGAGCTGGTGGACAGGCTAGGATCTGCACAATATCTCACCACCCTGGACTTGACAAAAGGGTATTGGCAGATTCCCCTTACGTCAGGGGCACAAGCTAAGACCGCCTTTAGTACGCCCATAGGCCTGTACCAGTTCAAAAGATTGCCCTTTGGCCTTAATTCAGCTGCTGCAAGTTGCCAGAGGTTGCTGGACAGGGTTCTCCGACCACATCAGGCATATGCCGCCGCATATATGGATGATGTGGTAATACATAGTGGAGACTGGAACACCCATTTAAACCAGGTAGAGGCAGTGCTGCAGGCTTTTAGGGAGGCAGGTCTCACCCTGAACCCAAAAAAATGTTATTTTGCGCAGTACAGGGTGAAGTATTTAGGGTATAATGTGGGAAGGGGAGAGGTCCGGCCCTTATTGAATAAGGTTAAAAGCATCCAAGAGTTTCCCAGGCCAAACACCAAGAAACAATTGCGTAGATTCCTGGGGATGGTAGGGTATTACCGCAGGTTCATCCCTCATTTTTCCGCAATGGCCACTCCCTTAACTGACATGCTGAGAGGGAAGAATCCGGACCACTTGAGGTGGGGAGGGGAGGAGTTGAGGGCATTTGAACAGATGCAGAGGGCCCTGTGCCAGGAACCGGTGCTGAAGGCAGTTGATTTTGAAAAGCCCTTTGTCCTTCAAACAGATGCTTCGGGGAGGGGGTTAGGCGCAGTGCTGTCCCAAGAGCATGGAGGGGAGGAACACCCGGTGCTTTATTTAAGCCGGAAGCTCCTGCCTCATGAGGAACATTACTCCACCATAGAAAAGGAGTGTTTAGCCATACGATGGGCAGTGCAGGAGTGTAGTGTCTATTTAGAAGGGAGAAAATTTAAGTTGGTAACGGACCATGCTCCCTTGAAATGGTTGAATGTGATGAAGAATAATAATGGGAGACTAATGCGATGGTACTTAGCATTGCAGCCTTTCCAATATTCGGTGGAGCATCGTCCCGGGCGATGTTTAGGAAATGTTGATGCCCTGTCCCGGGTGGAGGAGGAGGAGGAGAAAGAATGCGGGGGTGGAAATTTAAGGGGGGGGGTATGTAAAGAGTATGTAGGACAGGCCCCAAAGGAACCCTGGGATAGGCCAGAATACCCCCGTTATAGGCAGGCGTTCCCCAGGAAAAAACTAGAAATAAAGAACTACAACTCCCAGCATGCCCCAAGGGAGATCGGGGATAAGAGAAACTATGTGCATTCCCAGGAGTCTCCAGAGGAGGGCCGCAGGGGAAGGAGTAAGGCTGATTCTCCAACCTGGTGGAAGAGGTGGTGGAACAGGTGGGTGGAGAAAGAAGAGACACCAAAGAGCTTTAATGAAAGAAAGGGTGAGCAGCTGGGAGAAGGGCGGGGCAAGGAGAATATGGATTGGGCTCCTGAGGAGAGAGAGGCAGAGAGTGAGCCTTGCCCTATGGAGTTGACTGAACCGGAGAACACCCTGGAAGAGCCGATGGACTTTTCGGCTCTGGCTCAGCGAAAGCCAAGGAAGTAGCGGGGCCAAGCCGGGTCATGCGGGAGGAGGTCAGGTAGGAGTATGACTGACCAAGAGGGTGGGACCCTAGGCTTTGAGCCCGCGCAAAGCCATTACTGTGTGTTTTGAAAGCCTGGCTAAACTGAGCTGTGTTTTGAAAGTTTGGCCTAAAATTGAACTGTGTTTTTTGAAAGCCTGGCTAAATTGAGCTGTGTTTTGAAAGCTGGGCTAGAACTGAACTGGGTTTTTGAAAGCCTGGCTAAATTGAGCTGTGTTTTGGAAAGCTTGGCTAGAACTGAACTGTGTTTTTGAAAGCCTGGCTAAATTGAGCTGTGTTTTGGAAAGCTTGGCTAGAACTGAACTGTGTTTTTGAAAGCCTGGCTAAATTGAGCTGTGTTTTGGAAAGCTTGGCTAGAACTGAACTGTGTTTTTGAAAGCTTGGCTAGACCTGAACTGTGTTTGGAAAGCTTGGCTAGAACTGAACTGTGTTTTTGAAAGCCTGGCTAAATTGAGCTGTATTTTGGAAAGCTTGGCTAGAACTGAAATGTATTTTGAAAGCTTGGCTAGACCTGAACTGTGTTTTGAAAGCCTGGCTAAACTGAGCTGTATTTTGAAAGCTTGGCTAGAACTGAACTGTGTTTTTTGAAAGCCTGGCTCAATTGAGCTGTGTTTTGGAAAGCTTGGCTAGAACTGAAATGTATTTTGAAAGCTTGGCTAGACCTGAACTGTGTTTTGAAAGCCTGGCTAAACTGAGCTGTATTTTGAAAGCTTGGCTAGAACTGAACTGTGTTTTTTGAAAGCCTGGCTCAATTGAGCTGTGTTTTGGAAAGCTTGGCTAGAACTGAACTGTATTTTGAAAGCCTGGCTAAACTGAGCAGTGCAGTAAGGCTTGGCTAAAAGTGAACTGTGTTTTGGAAAACCCCGCTACACTGAACAGGGTATTTTTTTCTTTTTTTTTTATTATTTGCTGCTACTCTTCCCCAGGAGGGAGGGAGAGGAAGCAGTTGTGGAAGCCTGGACTGGGCAACTAACCGGCTTGAAAAAGGTGAACGATAACTGTGCTTTGTTTTGTGTTTTGGGTGCCACAACTGAGGGAAGGAGGGAAGCCCCTCCTAGGCAATAAAAAGCTTCATTGTTCTGAGGGAAAAAGGAGCAGTACTGGAAGGTGTTCTTCAGGTTGTGGAGAGCTGCAATCGCTGAGGGAAGAGGATCCACTTTACAATGGCCTGCAGGACCCAAAGCAGCATGGCTTCACTAGAGGCAGGTCATGTCAGACAAATCTGATTGATTTCTTTGACTGGATGACCTAACAGTTGGATGTGGGAGGGGCACTAGATGTGGTGTACTTGGATTTTAGCAAAGCCTTTGAACAGGTTCTGCATAGGCGACTGATAAATAAACTGACTGCCCTCGGTGTGGGACCTAAAGTGACTGACTGGGTTAAAAACTGGTTAAGTGGGAGGAGACAGTGGTAAATGGAGCTTGCTTTAAGAAAAGGGATGTTATCAGTGGTGTACCACAGGGGTCAGTCCTCACAGGGGTCAGTCCTCAGGCTGGCTGTTTTTAACATCTTTGTGAGTGATATTGCGGAAGGACTGTCTGGTAAGGTTTGTCTCTTTGCAGATAATACCAAACTCTGTAATAGAGTGGACACCCCAGAGGGTGTGGATAACATTGCAACTAAGATTTAATGTTAAGAAATGCAGGGTCATGCACTTGGGTTACAAGAATCCAAAGGCACGGTATAATATAGGGGGTGAAGTGTTTCTGTGTACAAAAGAAGAGCGGGACTTGGGGGTGATTGTTTCTCATGACCTTAAGGTGGCCAAACAGGTAGAAAAGAAGACAGTCAAAGCCAGAAGGCTGCTTGGGTGCATAACGAGAAGGATGACCAGCAGGAAAAAAGAGCAGATAATGCCCTTGTATAAGTCTCTGGTGACCACACCTACAGAAAGATATAAACAGGATGGAGTTGATCCAGAGGGAGGCTACTAAATTGGTAAACAGTCTCTGTCATAAAACATATAGAGACAGGCTCACGAACCTCAACATGTATACGCGGGAAAAGGGGCGGGAGAGAGGGGATATGATAGAGACGTTAAAATATCTCACTGGCGTTAATATACAGAAGGTAAGCCTTTTTCAAATGAAGGAAAACTCAGGAATGAGAGGGCATAGGATTTAGTTAAGAGGAAACAGGCTTAGGAGGAAGCTAAATAATACTCTTCCATGGAAAGGGTTTTGGATGCGTGGAATGGCCTCTCGGTGGAGGTCGTGGAGACGAAGACTGTATCAGAATTTAAGAAAGCATGGGACAGGCACATGGGATCTCTTAGGAAAAGGAGAAGTTAGTGGTTACTGAGGAAGGGCAGATTGGATGGGTCATTTGGGCCCTTATCTGCCGACACGTTTCTCTGTTTCTATGTTACTGGAGAAATATGCCATAGCTTTTCTCAGATCATTTAATATGCATAGGTATGCCATCTCAGCCCAGTTTAGCTCCACAGGCTGATCCAGTTCTAGTTTTGCCCACCAACTGCATGGAATTAGGCGTCCTTAAGGAAATCACTAGGACAGTTAGGAATCCATGCATCCACTGCAGTTGACCTAGGCCAAGGTCACACAATCCTTAGCTCTGCCACAGATAGGTTTCTCATTTTGACAAACTAGTATCAGGCTGAAACCTAATTGATGAAGTTTGCCTGTGGGAAGTTTGTGCATTCCTGTGATACAGCAGTGAAACATAATTTGAAATCCCATCTACGAGTAGCAGTAATTACATTTGGAATGCAGACCTGGACAAATGCAGAAACTCATTCAAAACCTCTCAAATACTGACACTAATTCCTTTAAAATAACCAACATTGGAGAATTGGGACTCCTATTTTCAGGGATCTGTTGTTATTAAAACTTGAAATTGTAATAAATCCACAGATTGCAGTTATATTGTACCAAGATAATCAATATTTCATAGATAATGTGGGATATAAGTGTGATAAATAAATACATCCACCCACCCAGCAACAGCAAGCCTGAGGGAGAACCATGACGCTGTACTGATGTGGAAAATGCAGTATCTTATCCCAGATTAATAAATCAATCAACACATCCCTACACTTCTGCAAGCTACCTCAACTCCCATTCTGCTAACATTCCTGAGCCCTGTAAATGACCAACTACTTCATACTAGAGGGGATTTACTCCTGCACGTCATATGCTGCAAACCTCTGAATTTTGCAGAACAGAAGGCTATGGAGCTCATTTTCAAAGCAATTAAATTTTAAAAAGTTCCATAGGTTGCTGTGGAACTTTGTAAGTCTAAATGGTTTGAAAATACACCTTTAAGTCACTTAACCTTATCAAGGCACAGATTCAGGTGCCAGGAATGCAACTACTGCCATGAGGTTTCCAGCTCACATCTGCTCAGTGTTCAAATGAGAATGCACCACCTTTTACCAATTATCACATCATGAAAAGTAATTTTAAGTACAAGGTCAGGCTCTGGCATTATTCCTCTGTGACCCTTGTCATACTGTTGCATTGGTGACACAGGGCATTTGGATGTGAAGCCCCATTCTACATAGGCCATTTAGGCTGGACATGGAGTGTTCATAACAATTTCCTACACCTATTTTTCGTTTTTGAAGAGAGAAGTAATTTGTTATTCTACTACGTTTGAGTTCGATTATTGTTTGGGAGT
Source organism: Microcaecilia unicolor (assembly GCF_901765095.1). Taxonomy (NCBI): domain Eukaryota; kingdom Metazoa; phylum Chordata; class Amphibia; order Gymnophiona; family Siphonopidae; genus Microcaecilia; species Microcaecilia unicolor. The sequence continues at coordinate 87,479,871 of NC_044042.1, read as the reverse complement.
CAAAAGTATTGGACACTTATTGGTTAAACCGTTTTGTGTATCGTTCAAGATAAACAAATAAACAAATTCTTTTTACTCCATTCAAGACTCCTGAGGCAGGCCTGTGGCCGAAACACAGTACTGTGTCGAGTCTACAATAAAGTATACTCTTTTACACACCATCATAGTCTCAACGTCCTGAAGTCATTGGTCCACTTCCCACTTCTTTTTATGCGGATTTCCTAAACCTACATGTAACAGTCACCAATTAAAGAGCCAACGTCCTGAAGTCCAATTTTTACATTTTTTTTGTGTCATTTCAAAAACCAGAAAGTTAAATATAGTTGTTCTCTCAATCATTCTGTTAAAAGTTCCGGCTGAATCAAGCCATTTACTAACACTTAGGCATACCTTGAAGGGGGTGCAAAAACCAGTGGAGAATCTACATGCATTCCTATGCAAAATCAGGAATACACATAATTATTTGGATCACCCAAACCATGCTCAGAATGAATCTGTATGTCCTGCACATGTACAAGCTGGAAAATTGGCATTTGCAGTGCATGCCCTATATACATGTGTACATCCTATGTAACTGATTTAAAATGTTTTTAATTACTCTTCATTTCAAATCCAACCTTCATATGGTCTGATTTGCATTTCTCTACCCACAAAGGACTTAGTGCTTGGAGCAATGGAGGGTAAAGTTGAGTTGTGTAAAGTCACAAACAGCATCAGTGCAAGACAGAGGATTTGCATCCTGGCTTCCCAGTGTTGTAGTCACACACTACCATGACCACTAGATGAATCCTCTACTTTGTACATTAAAGTGGCTGATATTCAGCCGGAGATGGTTAGAGTGTTTTTGAACACTTACCATCGATGGCCAAATTAACCCCAGATATTCACTGCTGGGTCATGTGCAGGCACCGGCACTGAATCTTCAGAGCTAACTGGAAAACCAGTGACTGAAGAAGCTTACACAGGACCCGCCTAACTTTTAAAATGTTCCCCAGCCTCCCTATCCCCCTGCTACCACTCAGGAACGTTCCTCCTTTTGATCGCCTTTCTCCCTGAAACAGCCCCCCCTTCTAATCCACCTCCAATAGCCTCCCCCTACCATCACAATAGGCCCCCTGGCCTACCTGCAATCCCTGGTGGTCAGTGGGGGCATTGAGGGCAGGAGTAAAGTTCACTTACTCCTGCCCCTTTGCTGATGCTAGAGATCATGGCAGCCATTTTGATAAGGCGTTCGCAAGGGGCAGGAACGAGTATTTGATGTTTAATGTTTAATAAAGCTTTTTCAAAACCGCATACACTGACCAAAAAGTCTAAGCGGGGTACAGGCTAAAAATAAGATTAACCGAAAGGAACAGCATAATCAAGAATGGAAAGAGAACAAACAGAGGCATTCATAAGAAAATTACCCAACAATAAATATAGTGTAACTGGTCATCAAAACAATAAGCTTGAGGAGAGAGAAGTGTTAAAGTCAAACTAATGAGCCCCAAGCATGAGAATTGAAAGCTAGAGTAAAGAAGTAGGTCAAGTAAAGTTTTGAATCTAAGGTAGGAAGGTCATTCCAAAGTTTTGAGAAAATAAAGAAGAATGCTGAGTGTCTGGTGGATTTATAACATGCCATTTTTAGATTAGGTAAGACTAGGCGATTTGAGTCAAGGGAATGAAGCACACAAGCCAGGGTGTAAGGAATGGTCCTGCACCCAACACCTCTAATGGACCGAAAGGGATTGCAGGTAGGCCTGGGGGGGGGGGGGGGGACGACACCTATCCTGGATAGAGAAGGAGTGGGAAGGGGTGTTTTGTTTGGTCATAGGAGGGGGCTTGGAGGGCTTATCACTTGGGAGGGGTGTTCAGAGCCTGAGTACTGGGGGGGGGGGGGGCTATTTGGATCAGGGTAGCTGTGATCATTTTTTTTAGCTATGCAAGTGGTGGTACTGAATATTGCCAGCACTCTTGTAACTGCCGGCTCTTCCCCAACCCCCTTCCACACAAGCCCCCCCCCCCCCCCCATCCCATACCTTAATTCCTTGATAGGGGGATCCTTTGGGGGATGAGAAGCTTGATTAAGGGGATGGGAGTCTTGTGCAAAGGAGGGGTCTTGGGGGGCTCTGGTGTGGGTGGATTGGGGAGCTGGAACTGGGGGGGCTAGATTGGGGGAAGTCATGGCCAGGAGCGTTGGGCTATGGCTAGGTGGCCTGATGCTCTGCGCCACTACATAATGCTGCTTGTGGTATGGGACTGTTATATCACAGGTTGATGACTCCTGTGGTAAATCAAGGTGTGGGGAAAAGCTCACTTTGTACCTCAGTGTCACAAATAAGAAGGGTTAATATTTAAAGGAATTTTCCTGGTTTATAAATAATTGCTTGTTCTGTGTGCTCATAATTGGCCTCCATTTAGTGGCCAAAAGTACTGTACATCTGCCTTTATATAGTCTGTTTTTTCAACTGTGAGGAAAAGGGAAGGGTTCAAGTCCCTACTGCAGCTTTTTGTAATGTTTGTTTCTTTTTTTTTTTTTTTTTAATTGTGAGGGTTTCAGGGCAGGAAAATATTTACTGTGACTCCCCTTACTCCATTCAGTGGAGGACCGCAATGTCATAGCACCTTTCTGTAACCTGGAAGTGCCAAGTACCAGGTATCAGTTCTAAATACTGACGTCCATCTTTTTGAACATGAACGTCACTTCCTCTTCTGCAACTGGAGTTGAACGTCCTTCCCTATTCCTGCTCAAAACCCACCCAGACCACTCCCCCTTACCATATACTCAATGCGGAAACTCAAAAGAGTAAAACCTTTCTTCCCGAGAAACATCTTCCGTACCCTGGTACAGTCAATGGTAATAAGTCATCTGGACTACTGCAATGCACTATACACCGGGTGCAAAGAACAGATAATCAAAAAACTTCAAACTGCCCAGAATACGGCCGCCAGACTGATATTTGGAAAAACTAAATATGAAAGTGCAAAACCCCTAAGAGAGAAACTTCACTGGCTCCCACTCAAGGAACGCATTGAGTTCAAGATCTCCACGACCGTACACAAAATTATTCACGCAGATGCCCCACTATACATGCTAAACCTAGTGGACCTACCTCTTAGAAACGCCAAAAGATCAGCCCGCAAACTCCTCAATTTGCACTTCCCCAGCTGTAAAGGACTTAAATACAAGCAGGCATATGCCACGTCCTTCTCGTACAGGAGCACACAGCTATGGAACGCACTACCCACAGCCCTGAAAACCATGGATGATCTAAGGTAAAATTATGTATCATACCTGATAATTTTCTTTCCATTAATCATAGCTGATCAATCCATAGACTGGTGGGTTGTGTCCATCTACCAGCAGGTGGAGATAGAGAGCAAACTCTTGCCTCCCTATATGTGGTCATGTGCTGCCAGAAACTCCTCAGTATGTCGATATCAAAGCTCCATCCGCAGGACTCAGCACTTAGAGAATTACACCCACGAAGGGACACTCTGCCCAGCTCACCACCGCCGAAACGGGGGAGGGGAATTAACCCAGCTCATCCCCACACAAGTGGGGGAGGGGAATCCGTCCAGCTCATCCCCGCGGAGCGGGGGAGGGACACCACACCCGCCGATGCGGGGGGATCTGGCTTATCCTGCAACCGCAACCGCGGGAGGAGCTGACTGACCCTAACACCGCCGAAGCGGGAGGGGTACAAAGCTGCCCTACAGCCGCACGAAGCGGGAGGGAGTGCCGGCAGAATTTAAATCTCAATCCAGCCCCGTAAAACGGAGGGGAGAGGAATGCAGCAGCTCACTGTAACACAAACTCGTCTCAACTCTTGAAGAATCCAAGTGAAAGAAGAACTTGAACACGAAGTCCTCCTGAAGTAACTGAAGGCTAAACTTGAACCTAAAATTCAACCAGAATATAAACAGTACAGATATCTGGGAGGGGCTATGGATTGATCAGCTATGATTAATGGAAAGAAAATTATCAGGTATGATACATAATTTTACCTTCCATATCATCAAGCTGATCAATCCATAGACTGGTGGGATGTACCGAAGCAGTACTCACCCAGGGCGGGACATAGAAATCCCTGACCGCAACACTGAAGCTCCAAACCGGGCCTCCGCCCGAGCAGCCACAGTCAAGCGGTAATGCCTGGCAAAGGTATGGGCCTTCCCCGCGGCCACCTAAGCCGCTGCAATGGCTTCCTTGCCCATCTTGCCACTGTAGGCTTAGAAGCCTGCAGACCCTTACGAGGACCTGTAAACAGGACAAACAGATGATCCGATTTCCGAAAATCATTGGTCACTTCCAAGTATCTGATGATGACTCGTCTCACATCCAGAAATTGAGAGCAGAGTATTCCTCTGGGTAGACCTCCCTACGAAAGGAAGGGAGACAGAGCTGCTGAATCACATGGAAGTGAAAAACAATCTTGGGCAGGAAGGAAGGCACTGTGCGAATAGTCACTCCTGCCTCAGTGAACTGCAGAAAAAGCTCTCGACATGAGAGTGCCTGGAGCTCGGAAACTCTTCTGGCTGAAGTGATAGCCACCAAAAAGACTGCTTTCAACGTCAGGTCTTTCAGAGATGCCCTCGACAAGGGTTCAAAAGGCGGCTTCTGCAATGCTCTTAGCACCAGGTTGAGATTCCACGCAGGCACCACTGAGTGCAGAGGAGGGCGCAGGTGATTAACTCCCTTGAGAAAGCGCACCACATCTGGCTGTGAAGCCAGGGAAGCACCCTTCAGGCGGCCCCTGAAGCAAGCCAGAGCCGCTACCTGGACTTTAAGGGAACTGAGCGACAGGCCTTTCTCCAGACCTTCTTGCAGGAACGCCAACACTGAAGAAATTGGAGCAGTGAAGGGAGAAAGGGAGCCTGCTTCACACCACGCTGCAAAGATACGCCAAACCCTGGCGTAAGCAGTAGAAGTAGAGCGCTTCCCTCGCTCTCAGCATAGTGGCGATGACCTTGTCTGAGAAGCCCTTCTTTCTCAGACGCTGCCGCTCAATAGCCAGGCCGTAAGACCAAAGGGGGAGGGATCCTCCATCACCGCGGGACCCTGATGTAACAGGCCCTGCTCCACTGGCAGCCGCAGAGGATCGCCGACTGAGAGCCTGATCAAGTCCGCATACCAGGGACGTCTGGGCCAATCCGGACCCACCAGGATTACCCTGCCGGGATGCTTTGCCACCCGGTCTAGCACCCTGCCAAACATGGGCCAGGGCGGGAACACACAGAGAAGCTCTTGTGTCAGCCACCGTTGGAGAAGAGCATCTACTCCCAGGGATAGAGGGTCCCGTCCTCTGCTGAAAAAGCGCGGCACTTGGCAATTGGCCGATGACGCCATCAGATCTAGGCTCGGCTGGCCCCAGCGCTTCGTGATGCCCAGAACGCCTGAGCAGATAGCTGCCACTCTCCGGGCTCCAAGGTATGGCGACTGAGAAAGTCCGCCTTGACATTCATGACTCCGGCAATGTGGGCCGCTGACAGCTGTTCCAGGTTCGCTTCCGCCCACTGGCATAGATTCATGGCCTCCTTGGCTAGAGGGGCGCTCTTGGTACCTCCCTGGCGGTTGACATAGGCCACAGCCGTGGCATTGTCCGACAGGACCCGTACAGGCTTCAACACCAGTACCGGGATGAACTCCAACAACACCAACCGAATGGCTCTGAGTTCCAGGAGGTTGATAGACCACTTGCCTCTGCAGGAGACCAGAGCCCCTGCGCTGTCCTTCCCAAGCAGTGGGCTCCCCAGCCCATCAAAGAGGCGTCTGTCGTGACGACAATCCACTCCGGGGTCACCAGAGGCATTCCTGCAGACAACTTGTCTGTCTGCGTCCACCAGCTCAGCGCCTTGCGCACTGCTGGGTCCAAGGGAAGGCGCACAGCATAATCCTCCGACATCGGAGTCCAGCGCAGCAGCAGAGATTGTTGTAGTGGTCTCATATGAGCCCTGGCCCAGGGCACTACTTCCATCGTGGCCGTCATAGAGCCCAACAGCTGCACGTAGTCCCAAGCCCGAATAGGAGAGGCTACTAGGAACTAGTCCACCTGAGCCTGAAACTTGACAATCCGATTGTCTGGCAGGAACACTCTGCCCACTTGGGTGTCGAATCGAACTCCCAGATACTCCAGGGACTGAGTCGGGCGCAGCTGGCTTTACTCCCAGTTGATGATCCACCCCAGGGAGCTCAAAAGAGCAACCACCCGGTTCACAGCTTTGCCGCGCTCTGCATAAGAGGGGGCTTGGATCAACCAGTCGTCCAGATAAGGATGGACTTGAACTCCTTCCTTCCTCAGGAAGGCCGCGATGACCACCATTACTTTGGAGAAGGTCCGCGGAGCAGTAGCCAACCCGAACGGGAGGGCTCTGAACTGGAAGTGTCGGCCCAGTACTGCAAAACGCAGAAAGCGTTGATGAGGAGGCCAGATGGGAATATGCAAGTACGCTTCCTTGATGTCCAAGGATGCCAGGAACTCTCCTGCCTTCACTGCCGCTATAACAGAGCGGAGGGTCTCCATGCGAAAGTGCCGAACTTTCAAGGCCCAATTGACCCCTTTGAGGTCGAGGATAGGCCGTACAGAACCTCCTTTCTTTGGTATCACAAAGAAAAAGGAGTAACATCCCTTGCCAAGCTGATTTTCTGGCACCGGAACGAACGCCCCCAGGCGGATCAGATTGTTCAAGGTCTGCTGCACTACCACAGCTTTGACCGGAGACTTGCAGGGAGAGAGTACAAACCCGTCTTTTAAGGGTCGGCAGAACTCTAGCTTGTAGCCGTCTCTGATGACTTCCAGCACCCAAGCGTCTGAAGTTATTGTGGTCCACTCGCCCATAAACGAGGACAGCCGTCCTCCAATCTGCACTGGGGCGTGGACCAAGGCCCCGTCATTGGGTACGAGACCCTGGGGGAGGACCGGAGGGAGCACCTCCGGGACGGCGGTCTCTGCGAAAGGAATGCTGCTTGGGGGAGAAGTTCCTCTTGAAGGAAGAGGGGGCAGAGGAGCCCGACCTGCCCGGGCGGTACCGACGGGCTTCCTGAAACCGTCCTCTGGAGGTACCAGGGCGAGTACTAGCCCGAACCCTGACCTCTGGTAACTTCTTGCCCTTAGACGTGCCGAGATCGGTCACGATTTTGTCCAGCTCGACCCCAAAGAGCAGCTTGCCTTTAAAAGGCAATCTAGCCAGGTGGGATTTAGAGGCGTGGTCAGCAGACCAATGTTTCAGCCAAAGCCACCGCCGCGCAGAGATTGTCTGAGCCATGCCTTTCGCTGAGGCCCTCAAGACATCATACAGCAAGTCTGCCAAATAGGCTAAGCCCGATTCCAGGGCCGGCCAATCAGCCCTCAAGGAAAGATCCGAGGGGAAAGCCCGCTGCACCATAGTCAGGCACGCCCTGGCCACATAGGAGCCGCAAATTGAGGCCTGCAAACTTAAAGCAGCTGCCTCAAAGGACGACCTTAAGGCCGCCTCCAATCTTCTGTCTTGGGCGTCCTTTAGGGCCGTGCCACCTTCCACCGGCAACGCCGTTTTCTTAGTCACCGCAGTGATTAAAGAATCCACGGTAGGCCACAGATAGGCCTCACGTTCCCTTTCAGTCAAAGGATAGAGGTGGGACATAGCCCTAGCCACTTTAAGGCTCGCTTCCGGGACATCCCATTGAGCCGCAATTAAGGTGTGCATGACATCATGCACGTGGAAGGTTCTAGGCGGGCGCTTCGTCCCCAGCATAATGGCAGAGCCAACAGGGGCTGAGGGAGAGACGTCCTCCGGAGAGGAAATCTTCAAAGTGTCCATGGCCTGTACCAACAGGTTGGACAAATCCTCTGAGCTAAAAAGCCGCGCTGCAGAGGGGTCATCCGCTCCATCCGAGCGGGGATCCGTCTCCTCCAAGGAATCCGCAAAGGACCGTTGGGAGACCTCAGATACGCTGCCCTCATCTACATCGGAGGAGACAAAGTCCTCCAAGGCCTGGGAATCAACCCGAGGGCGTTTACCTCTGGGAACCTCAACCTCTTTACCAGACGAGGGAGCAGGGGCAGCGTTTTGCATAAGGAAGGCCTGATGCAGCAGCAAAACAAACTCGGGGGAGAAACCCCCCAGACTGTGTACTTCCGCAGCCTGGGCAACAGCCCTAGACGCACCCTCAACCGGCGCTCGCAAGAGCGGGGGAGAGACATGCTGCGCATCCAAAATGGCGTCCGGCGCGACACTCCGCGAAGGAGCCGCGCGGGAAGAACGGCGCTTAACTTTAGCCGCTTTTGTGCCGTCGCCCAAATTAAGGGCGTTCATGTCTCCAACCTCAAGGGCGGCCCAAGAAGAAGCCGTCCGAGCCGCGCGGCCGGCCAAGATGGCGGAGGCAAGGAGCGGGGGATGGGCGTTTATGGCGGGAAAAATCGCCACGCCGGAGGAAGGACCGGGACAGTCATCGGCCACGAAACTGTCACCCAACAAGGGCGAATCAGGCTTTAAGACCCCCGCATCCCCTCTAGAAGCGCCCAAGCGATCCGGGGAGCGACTCTTTACGCCCTCGCCCTCCGACGCCATATGCCACGTGGAGATAAATCGGGGAACCCCCTGCCCGCTATAAAAAGGTAAAAATTACCTGCTGTCCGCTCCGAGCTGTAACGACCTGGTGTCCCAGTGAGTAGCTGCAAGAAACGTTTAAATAAACGTCGAAATAAACGCCTTTAAGGACGTTCAAAATTTTTTTTTTTTTTTTAACGGAGCCAGCGGGAGGGGGGAGAAAAGGAGGGACCTGGCACCACCAGGTTTGCACTTGCTCAAAAGAGCCCTCAACCCCAGGCACTCAACAAAACCTAAAAATTAGGCTTGGCGGCCTAGCCAGAGCTGCTGCTGTGTGTGACCACCACCTGCTGAGATAGAGAACATACTGAGGAGTTTCTGGCAGCACATGACCACATATAGGGAGGCAAGAGTTTGCTCTCTATCTCCACCTGCTGGTAGATGGACACAACCCACCAGTCTATGGATTGATCAGCTTGATGATATGGAAGTACATGAACGTCACTTCCTCTTCTGCAACTGGAGTTGAACGTCCTTCCCTATTCCTGCTCAAAACCCACCCAGACCACTCCCCCTTACCATATACTCAATGTGGAAACTCAAAAGAGTAAAACCTTTCTTCCCGAGAAACATCTTCCGTACCCTGGTACAGTCAATGGTAATAAGTCATCTGGACTACTGCAATGCACTATACACCGGGTGCAAAGAACAGATAATCAAAAAACTTCAAACTGCCCAGAATACGGCCGCCAGACTGATATTTGGAAAAACTAAATATGAAAGTGCAAAACCCCTAAGAGAGAAACTTCACTGGCTCCAACTCAAGGAACGCATTGAGTTCAAGATCTCCACGACCGTACACAAAATTATTCACGCAGATGCCCCACTATACATGCTAAACCTAGTGGACCTACCTCTTAGAAACGCCAAAAGATCAGCCCGCAAACTCCTCAATTTGCACTTCCCCAGCTGTAAAGGACTTAAATACAAGCAGGCATATGCCACGTCCTTCTCGTACAGGAGCACACAGCTATGGAACGCACTACCCACAGCCCTGAAAACCATGGATGATCTAAGTAACTTTCGCAAATCTTTGAAGACACATCTCTTCAACAAAGCCTACAAAGAGATCCCTTAACGACACAAAATCACCACACCAACCCTCCCAGATACCAAAATACACCTCTAATACTACCTTATCTATCACCTTCTTCTCTAATTCCTCATCCAATCTCTGCTTATCACTGATTGTATCTAAGATCCTGTCATGACTATGTCATAACAACACTCTGTAAGCCACATTGAGCCTGCAAATAGGTGGGATAATGTGGGGTACAAATGCAATAAATAATAATAATAATAATAATAACTGTGGTTCATATTATTCTTCCCAGTGTGCATCACTTTGCATTTGTCTACATTAAATTTTATCTGCCATTTGGATGCCCCCCAATTGTACCTACCATACATGTACCTTATCTATCACAATATCACCTTGTATTCATTTACACCATTTATTTGTTCAGACCGGAATCGGCTAACGCCGTTAACGGTAATATGTAAGCCACATTGAGCCTGCAAAAAGGTGGGAAAATGTGGGATACAAATGCAACAAATAAAATAAATATAGATGTACAGCAGTTTTATACATCCATATTCTGACTTTAGAAAGTCAGTCTTCAGATGTCCAGAACATGAAGACAGCTTCTGTAATAAGCACCATAAGTGCTCTGCTATAGAATTAGCCCTAAATTTTTTTTTAAGGAGCTCTAATGAACTGAATGGACGGTAATGAATCCTCTTCCCTAGTGTTCACCTGTAACCTGCTCCTGCAATGTCAACGTCATGCAGAATACTGTCGGAATTGTTGGCTGTAAATATTTTTATTTTTATAAATTTCTCAAAAAAAAGTTTTTTTCTTTTGGTATCAATAAAATTTAGTGTGCTGCTTATTATCTGGAGAGAAATGAGCCAGGAAGTTACAAAATTAACTCGCCTAAGTTAACCATATCCAGGGAAATAGATTTTTAGCTGCTTTAAAACCTAGGCAGACTTTTGGCTGTGAAGAAAGGTGTTCTGGAGGCATGCAATAAATAAATGCATTATAGTCGCATCTTATGCCATAGGTTTGAAACACGTGCTTCTGACCTCTTAAACTGTTATTCAATCACCATATTCATGGATATCTTGTGATTGAAAACTGACTTGTTTTATGCAAACTGAAACTGTATGTCCTGAACTGAAAATGCACCAACATGTGAATTTCAGTATTTTGTGATCCCTTGCTGCCTGATTACCAATGACTTAGGCCAAGGTTTATTCTTGCAAATGTTTAGGATACAGTTTATCAGACCTAGCTTAAAAAATATCTGCACAGCTGGGACTACTTTTTAAATTAACTTCACTGAAGTGTTTTTGACTAATAAAAGACCAGTATATTCTTTCTATAATAGCATTCACATGCAGAAATCTCTTCAGCGTGCTAAAATGCTTTACAATAAATTAGTAAACAATCACCTAGGGGGAGGAGCTTCAGACTGTAAAGTCCAGGGATGGTCTCTTTTCCTGCTCCCCCACGCTCATTTGCTGCTGATCCCTCGTGTAGGGCGAAAGTGGAGAAATACAGAACTGTGTATACAATTCCATAAGCAGATTGCCTCCCAATCTCATGAAATCAACAGACTCGGGGAGAGCAGTAGCTGACTGAGAGATGTAGGTTTAATTCCCAAACTTGGCTGTTGTTCTATGGGTTGGCAGGAACTGTGGAGAGCTGTGAAGGCAGCGCTGACAGGAGGGACCAAGCAAAATCAAAGGATGGAGGAATTCATGGACCGTGCCTCTCGGTTAGCAGACTGTCACTACGATAGCTGGGTGGAATGCAAGGAGAAAAGAGAGGCGCAGTGCCCCCTTGGGTGCACGGAGCCGGAGATAACATGGCGTCGTGCACCGAGGGGGCATGCGCGTTCGGGCCAGCGGGGTGCCCAGGACAGGAGCAAGGTAGTCGCATTCCCGACGCGAAAGGGGCACCCCGCTGGGAGAGGAGGAAACGGGGTATAAAAGCCCCGGGGAGGAGCCCAGACAACCTCTTTCGCGTCCGGGCTCCAAGTAAAATCAAAGGATGGAGGAATTCATGGACCGTGCCTCTCGGTTAGCACACTGTCACTACGATAGCTGGGTGGAATGCAAGGAGAATAAAATGAGGAAATCCTTGATTAGGTTTGAATAAAATGCCATTAAGTGCAAATAGGATGAGTTCTGATTGAGCAGGCAGCCCACAGCCATTAGGCTAAATGGAAGAGCTGTGCAAAAATAAATTGCTGGCAGAAAACCAGTCAGAGGGCTGGCTATATTATTGAATGGGGGAAAGGATGTACTCATCTTTGCAACTGCATAATGCTTGTTGTATAGCTGAGAAAGTCTGTATAGTTACAACGCTGTCTGCATCAGCAGAAACTGCATTCGAGAATGGATTTATTTCACTACAGTTTGATCATTTTCTTCACATGTATACGCTGGGAGAGAGGAGACATGATAGAAACGTTTAAATATCTCAAGGGCATTTAAGTACAGGAAGAGAGCCTTTTTCAAATGAAGGAGAGCTGTGGAATGAGGGGGCATATGACGAAGTTGAGAGGGAATAGGCTTAGGAGTAACCAGTGCGTTTTTTCTAGCAAGAAAGGTTCTGGTACTCAAATGCCAGGCCACCCTTCAGGGGTGGAGTGAACACTGAGGGATCCACCCTACAATAGCCAGGCCCCCTGCAACCAGTCACAGAATCTAGGACAAGGCAGAATTGGTTTGTAGAGCCTGAGCTCTTTCATTAAAACTTGGGGACCATGGGTCAATTTTAGCAATGGAAAAGGTGCTGGTACTCAGTACCCCAAGAACCCCCTAAAAAAAAGTTCTGGCAGTACTACTAAAGGAATTAAAGTTATTTGGACAACACAGAATATCTTTATGACTGCTGACTGGTTAAATAGAGTTTTGGCACTTAACTGCAAATTCAGCATGAGATAACCGGCTATCTCCACTGAATATTCACCAACAGCGCTGAAAAGTTTACCGCCTATATGCATGATACACGGCAATATTCAGCGCTGATTGGCTAAGTTTAGTGAGTAAATCAGACCACATAAATAGCAGTCCTACCTTTGTCTGCTATTAACTTAACCAGCCAGCGCTGATTATTCGCTTAGCTGGTTAAGTTAGCACCAGCCAATAAAACCAGGATAATCAATGTGGTCACCAGAAATGACCCGGCATTGAATATCCGGAGTCAGTGCCAACCACGGCACTTACGCGGGCTGCCTCCCACTGGCTGAATATCGGCCCCATAATGGTTAGCCTCACCCCCAGAAAGCCTCTGCCTTAATGCATCAGTATGCAAATGTGGAATGCATTACCAAAGAGTGTGAAAACGATGCACGACCATCAAAACTTCAAGCGATCTTTAAAGACCTATCTGTTTTGCAAGGCCTACACTATTGATTCTACTTAAATGCCTCAACTCTACAATGCATCTATACATACATTGTAATGGACATTTTTATTTCTTATTTCCTTATCCCTTATTGTACCCATTTACCCCTACCTTACCTGACCCTTTTTCTAATTGTATTTGTTTAATACCTACCATACTTGGCGTTCACCATTACGGTATTTTGTAAGCCTCATTGAGCCTGCTAATATGTGGGATAATGCGGGATACAAATGTTACAAATAAATAAATAATTCAGCCGGCAACAGTGAGCGTTTTGCTGACTGCTGCTGGTGTTCATCTTGGGTATTCGTTGTCAGGGCATGTCCAGGCTTCAGTTTATGCAGTGCTTGCTAGCACATAGTCGATTAAGTCGATATTCAAAACTAACCGGCCATGGGCTGCCCCATAAAGATAGGACTGTGTTTTATGCGGTCCCATTTATGCATTTACCTCGGCAGCTTAAATGCTGAATATCAGTATTTAACCAGCCAAATGTTGATTCCACCCTTGGAACACCCATAAAATAGCCGGTTTTCACTTAGGTGTCAACCGTTATTTTTCAGCCGTGATAACTAGTTAACTGCTGCTCAAAAATTAGCGGATAGCCCCCCAACAAGCGATTTAACTGGTCAGTGGCCATTTGTAACTATCAAACATATAAATGGCGAGTGACCGTACTCACTTACAAATGCGCAATAGAGACTTCCCTCTCTGTCCCACCCCCGCATCAATATGTGATGATGGGGCGGGACAGAGAGAGAAACTGCGCAAAGCCGCCGACGTCGCTATCGCTCCCCCTGAGGTTGCCACTGCCGCCCCCCTCCCCCCAACCCGAGCACTCTCTTCGGTATTGAACTTACATCGGCGAAACGCAGCACGCAGAACAGCTGAGCTCCCGTCGCCCTTTCTTCCCTGCCTGTGTCCCGCCCTCACCGACGTTACATCACACGAGGGCGGGACACAAGCAGAGAAGGAAGGCCGATGGGAGCTCAGCTGATCTGTGTGCTGCCTGTGTTTCGCCGATGTAAGTTCAATACTGAAGAGAGGGCCTGGGCCGGGTGCAGGGGTAGTGGCGACCTCAGGGGGAGGGGCAGCGGCGAGGGGAGGGGGCCTTGCCAAAACCCCATACTAGCCCGTTTTAACGGGCTCAACGGCTAGTAACTAGTGAAAGTGGAGGAGTGGCCTAGTGGTTAGAGCACCGGTCTTGCAATCCAGAGGTGGCCGGTTTAAATCCCGCTGCTGCTCCTTGTGATCTTGGGCAAGTCACTTAATCCTCCATTGCCTCAGGTACAAACTTAGATTGTGAGCCCTCCTGGGACACAGAAATATCCAGTGTACCTGAATATAACTCACCTTGAGCTACTACTGAAAAAGGTGTGAGCAAAATCCAAATAAATAAATATATGGAATGTTGCTACTATTGAAGATTCTACATTGAATGCTGCTACTATTTGAGATTCTACATGCAACGTTGCTATTCTACTAGCAACATTCTATGTAGAAGCCTGCCCTTGCAGATCAGCAACGCAGCCGCGCAGGCTTCTGTTTCTGTGAGTCTGACGTCCTGCACGTACATGCAGGACATCAGACTCACAGAAACAGAAGCCTGCGCGGCCGCATTGCTGATCTGCAAGGGCAGGCTTCTGCATAGAATGTTGCTAGTGGAGGAGTAGCCTAGTGGTTAGTGCAGTGGAACAATGAATGTTGCTACTATTTGAGATTTTACATGGAATGTTGTTATTATTGGTGATTCTACATGGAATGTTGCTGAGTGGAGGAGTGGCCTAGTGGTTAGAGCACCAGTCTTGCAATCCAGAGGTGGCTGGTTCAAATCCCACTGCTGCTCCTTGTGATCTTGGGCAAGTCACTTAACCCTCCATTGCCTCAGGTAAAAACTTAGATTGTGAGCCCTCCTGGGACAGGGAAATATCCAGATTACCTGAATGTAACTCACCCTGAGCTACTACTGAAAAAGGTGTGAGCAAAATCTAAATAAATAGTTTAAATCATTTTCAATATCGACCAGATAATTTTTGCCTTGGCATTGAGATGCCTGACTAAAAGTTGTGCGTTGCTTGACACAACATTTTGAAAGCTGCAGAAGTCCTTTTGAATGTCCATCCCTGTACTGCTAAACATTAGCCCCTCATTTTATAACTTGGCGCATGTACAAGAGGGTGTATACATGGGTGGAGAATGGGCGGGAACTCCCAGAAGGCTGTGTTACGTGGTAACATTCTGCCTGAAATAGACATGACCTAACTGTTCTTGCCTATATTTAAGAGCAGCAATGCCGGCTTAAGCTGGTATTTCTAGAAAGTGATTTGGACACACAGAACATATTAAGGACAATTTGCAAAAACCATTTACTGGGTTTATGGCTATTTACCAATTGTGCACCTTCTATGTAGGTAAAAGATCATGCTGGTAGCTCTTTGATTTGGCCCTCATGATCTATTGGTTGGCTTTATCTGCAGCTACTCCTTGTCACTCATTAGGAAACTGTGTAGTCTGCATCCTGATGTCTGCAATCACCCAGACAAATCAAAACCACACACCATTTACAGCAGAACCCTGTGTTTGTACCCATTGGGCATTCCTACTTCCTCTAGGAAATCAAATAATACAGGGACCCGGGGCATTCCTCCTCCTCCATATAGATCAGAAGAGGATGCAGGGAGTCAAGAAAATCCCTCCCTGTGGGAGAATGTGAGAACCCAGGGGAATCTCTTCACTACTCACTGTGAAAACAGAAGATGCAGAGACCCTGGCCACGTGTCTCCTTCTCACTTGAAGAGCAGAGTATGCAGGGACCCATGGGAATCTCTCCTGGGGCTTTCTTTCCTCTATTTAATTTGGATTTAGCTCATGCCTGTTCATTACTACTTCAAGGCAGACCAGACAAAATATTTGGATGGCAGACAAAGAGAAAAAAATTTGTTCACTGCCTTATAAGTTTTGGCTAGAAAATGGATTTAACTTCACTGTGATCTACATAACAGGATGCACCAGGGCAGATGCCATAATAGACATAAGCTTAGTACTGTCAGTTTCCAGTAGAATTCTCTCGCTAAGAAACCAATTTGAGCACAGTCTTCTAGCTACAGAGTGCAGGTCCAGCTAGGAAGCCCACTTTTGCACAGTCCTTCCATCACAGCAGCATGCAGCAAAAAAAAAAAAAAAAGGTAGGAAATACTCAGAAAGAGTGCAGAGATCAATGCCTTCACACAAGGCCAAAAGATGGCCCACAACTCTCTTCTACTGTGGAGATATTCTACTGACTCTTCAGGTTTCCCCTTTCAAAACTGACATGCATGGAGAACCCGTCTTACGGACACTCAATCATCTCCATACTCAACAGATGATTCCAAGTGAGCTTCTAAGAGGGGGCGAAGGGTGTCAGAAGTGTGACGGAAACTGAAACATTCATACTCTTCATGTGGATGATAAAGCTTGCTCCGAGTGTAGAAGATGAATCAAGCATTGAATTAGTGGAAACTTTCAGAATTAGATTGGGAATGGAATTGTGAAGACACGGGATTATGACCAGACGGGCAGTTAGGGATGGACTGGACAGAACTTCCAGATGGTGAGGTGTGAGATGGAGAACACAACACTGAAGACCCTGAGACAGAATAGCTTGAGTTTGAAGGCTGTGCAGGACATTGAGAGGCTTCTGTGCTGTGCTGCAAGCGGCCCCTCTCTATGTGGTGGCATCTTGGGCTACAGGAAAGGTAACAGCAGTCTCTGACAGAGCTAAAGTTATCAGATTCATCTGCTCTCAGGCAGGACATGGGAGAGCTCCCAGTGGAAGCATTGTCACAATTCAAGGACATAGAGCCCCCGAGCATAAGGTTCCTGGTAAGTGCTGCCACAGACTCCTGTGCCAAAGGCATGGCACAAGACCCCCTCAGCTGTTGCTCGCTCTTGCTGCTGCTTGCCATAGGAATACCATAGGGGCAGGTTAAAGTGGAGATGAAGTGCTGGGCAGTTAAGTGAGTCTGCAGTAAATTCATCATGTACTGAAGTTCCTTGCTGAGCTGAGTAACTTCTCGATTCAGGTTATTTATCTGTATGGGACAAGAAACAATAAAGGTTGTAATCAGACTAGACTCTCCGTAACAGGATTACCATATGTTCACTTTTCTCCAGAGGACTGGGGCCATGTACAATGCCACATGATATATTTTTTTTTAGTTTAAATATCTTAATATGAAAAATTCTTCAATAATCAATTCAATAACAGAACACAAAGCAAACAAATGCATGAAACCCTCTCATTAAACAGTAAAAACAGAACACCTGATATTTAAGACCATTTAACCGGCCAGGAATGACTGGCCAGTTAAATGGCACTTAAATGTCTATCTGGCAATATTCAGCGGGAGATAGTCGGCTATCTCCCTCTAAACACTGCCGGTTAGTGCTTAGCAGATAGCCGGTTATATCACACCATATAGCCAGTTATCCGCCGATATTCAGCGCATTGCCAAATTAGGCTGCCAAAATAGCTAGAATATCTTTGACCAGTTTAAACTTCAGAAAGAAACAATGACTTCCATACAATCAATTTAAGTGAAATGGTACAATTTAATTGCATAATAGAAGTGATATGCTGCCAGATCTCTGCACAGAAAGCCTGCAAATCAGCACACTCATAAATGAGCTGAACTGAGTCCCAACTGACTTTTTACAAGACCAACACAGATCATCCTGATTTCATCCACACGTTTTAGTTTTAATAGGTGTCCATAACAGGGGCGTAGCCAGACACCCAATTTTGGGTGGGCCTGGGCCCAAGATGGGTGGGCAGAAGTACTCTACAAGTGATTTGGTCTCTCCCTCTCTCACCTGCATGCCATATTGTCTCTCAAACATCACCCCCTCCACCGCATACCTTTTTATTTTTAAATTTGTTTATTGAATTTTTCAAATATATTTCAACATATCATTTGAAAATCGAAAAGATGATTTTAAGTCAAAAATAGATACATCAAATAATAGTTAAACTTTGTTTTCTCTTAAGGAATGATCTATTACTCATCTTTAGTCCAACAATTGGAGGCATTTCACAATTCTCAGGAAATCAAATATTTAAGGTAGATTAACAACATCTATCACTTAAAGAAAAAAAGAAAAGACATCTGAGGAGAGTGACCGGATTTTACATACTATTGCGGAGTCGATGTTATTACCGTACTTGGCTGTGTCACTGGCAAAGCAGCCAGTTTAGCTTCCAGAAAAGAATTTAATTGGTTTGATTCATAGAAAACATATTTAACAGCATTAAGTTTTAAAACACACTTGCAAGGAAAGTTCAACCAGAATAATGCACCCAGTTGAACTGCCTTCGGACGCAGTTTTAAGAACTCTTGTCTTTTCTTCTGAGTTGTTCTGGAGATATCTGGGTAAACTCTTATTTTACAATCAAGGAAAAATTGGTCTTTGTTAAGAAAATATTGTTTTAATACCCAGTCTCGATCCGGTTGTAAAATAAAAACAACTTTAAGAGTAGCAGTTGTCATTCCTATTTTGTCGTCTTGCAAAATTTGTGTTAAATTCAAATCCAAATTCACTGAATGTTGATCAGATCTTTCTCCATGTTCTTGTACTTGTTTCTTAAGAAAAGGTTGAATATAATATATTTTGAGATTGGAGGATATGATCCTTCTGGAATTTTTAGTATCTCAGTAAGATACTTTCTAAAAGTTATTAATGGTGAGATTGACAATTGCTTTGGAAAATTTGTTAATCTGAGGGTATTAGACCTTTGAGTGTTTTCTAAGATTTCAATTTTATTATGTAGAAAAAGATTTTCTTTAATAAGCTCAGCTTGTATCTTTTGAGTGTTTTATATTAATTGTGAGTTCTTTTCTACTTCTTTTCCCATTTTTATTAATGTGTTGTCCATCATTTTTATTTTTTCTGATTCAGAATTATGTTGTTGATTGAGAAGTAAAAACTTCTGCGAGAAAGAAGCTTCGAGACCAACCAGAGCTTCCCATATGTTTTCTAAAGATATCACTGTAGGTTTTTTAGGTAAAAAGGACTTACTCAGTAGGCCCAAGTCTGTAATGGAAGTCTCCCCTGGCTGCCTCTGATGTGATTCACGATTTTCCCCAAGACTGGGATATCCTCCCGCTACACCCGCGTTCTCCATTGCGGGGAAAGTCGGCGTTTCACTCGAGTCGGCGCCCGTGCCAAGAAGCCCCGTAGATTCCTCCTCTGGGGTTTCCTGGTCCGTCCTCGGGTTCCCTGCCGGCATAGGAGGTGGTGCTCTCCGCTCGGGGCTAAACGATGTCTCAAGCTCAAGTTGCAGAGCTGGCAACCCTCTCCCCAGACTCTGCAACAACGAGGCAGCTCCCGACACTCCACCCGGAATAAGGAATCGATCCATCGTTCCAGCAACAGGTAAGACTGGCGTCGCGGGGCTGGCGCGTTGTCTTCCTCTCCTTTTAGGCATTAGTGTTAAGGAATATGTTTTTTTTTTCCACAAAAGATAGAAGCTGGGACAGGAGCTAGTTCCTTCACGTCTCACTCGGACGCCATCTTGCCTCCAGCCCGCATACCTTTTAAATAGCAGTTTTTCACTGACAGTGAGCAGCAACTAATACACACTGCTCGTGTTGGCCCCACAGCCTTCTCTCTGATGTAACTTCCTGTTTCTGCATAGGCGGGAATACATCAGAGGGAAGGCTGTGGGGCTAGTGCGAGCAGTATGTATCAGTTGCTGCTCACTGCAGGCGAAGATCTGGTATTTACAAGGTATGCAGGAGGGACAGTTGGGACTTTTCGGCTGGTGGGGCTTGGGGAATCCCTGCCAGCTGCATCATAAATGTGCTGCTATTGGGTGGGCCTGAGCCCAAAATGGGTGGGCCTGGGCCCACCCGAGCCCACCCTTGGTTACGCCACTGGTCCATAAGGATTGCTGATGATATAGAAGAGTGTGGACCGCACACAACCAGAACAGCTGCCTCTGACAATCTGTTAATGTGTCCTGCAAATCAAATTCCCATATCTTTTGTTTACCCACACAGGCTCTACTATACAGAGTCTGACAATACTTGTAAATAGCAGAGGCTACACACTTTGATGCTATAAATTTATCAAATAAGCTTGGCAACCACCAAACTATCTGATAAGTTGCCCAAATCTAACTTGGAACAACGCAATGCATAAAATTGAATATCTGGATGGGCAAATTCCTCTTTTAAATCTTGAAAGGTCTTAAATCTACCTCCTTGCATAAGCTGTTACAAAAACCAAATTTGCTTACCTTTCCAGACAGGCCAATGAATAGGTTTCTTTGTTATTAAAATGTTTGTATTGCTCCAAATTAACATAGACATCTATCACAAAATGCCTAGTACCCACCTGGGGTTAACCCTGCAGTCACCTAAAGGGTCAGTCCCAGCACTGTTCAGGCCTGCCTATACCTGTGCACGTGCTCTTCACTGGCATATCCTCCACCCCACCACACTGGATTTTTTCTTGTCTCTGGGCGAGTTTCCCCACCCGCAAGTTATTCCCTCGGTGGTTTCTAAGGATACTGGGGTCACAATCCCAGAGGTCCCACAGCTCTTAGAAAACACCCATAGACACAAAACACAAACCACCAGGATTCTTAGTCAGTCCAGGACAACAGAGCTAATAAACTAATAAGTTTATTATCAGAAAAATGGAGCAGTGACCAGTGATAAAATTTTGACCGGCAACCAATAACAGGTAACTTAACAGATTTCAACATTAAAACTAACTTCACACTTTATTACAAACTGAATAGCTCCTGGGGAGTTCAGGGGAAATAACTGCTCACAGGTTTTGAACAGGGTCTCAAGGGCAGAGATGTTTACCCTTCACACAAGTACATAAGTAATGCCACACTGGGAAAAGACCAAGGGTCCATCGAACCCAGCATCCTGCCAACAACAGCGGCCAATCCAGGCCAAGGGCACCTGGCAAGCTTCCCAAACGTACAAACATTCTATACATGTTATTCCCGAAATTGTGGATTTTTCCCAAGTCTATTTAGTAGCGGTCTATGGACTTGTCCTTTAGGAAACCGTTCAACCCCTTTTTAAACTCTGCCAAACTAACCGCCTTCACTACGTTCTCCAGGAACGAATTCCAGTGTTTAATTATGCGTTGGGTGAAGAAAAATATTTTCCTATTTGTTTTAAATTTACTACACTGTAGTTTCATCGCATGCCCCCTAGTCCTAGCATTTTTGGAAAGCGTGAACAGACGCTTCACATCCACCTGTTCTACTCCACTTATTATTTTATATACCTCTATCATGTCTCCCCTCAGCAGTCTCTTCTCCAAGCTGAAAAGCCCTAGCCTCCTTAGTCTTTCTTCATAGGGAAGTCGTCCCATCCCCGCTATCATTTTCGTTGCCCTTCGCTGCACCTGGTTGGATTTTGAACTTCAGGGCCAATCAGAGCCTAGAGCATTAACAGTGAGGGGTTTCTGGCCAATAGCAGTGCAAGTTACATTCCCTCAGGGCTTAAGCTGGAAAGAAACAGTAACCTCTGCAACAGCTTTTAAAACAGAGGACAGATTCCACCTGCTGGCCAAACAAGGGTAATACATGTCATAAAAAATAATAATACAGATCACAAGCAGGAAAATCCCCTGTTTCGCCATAACATCTTAATATCCTGGCTGTATACCCTAGGTGCATTTGCTCTAACCAATGAAAGGCTGAGAGAGTAGACTCTGAAGCTCAGGATGTGTTAAAGTGCAGTCCCCAGGGGAAAGAGAGAGATTGCTATATAAATTTAATAATAATCCACACAGAAGAGAGCAGTGCAGAGAGGGCATCACAAAGATGGCAAAAAGATGCTGCTAGACAGAGAAACTCACCCTCTTCCTATATAAGACAACAGAAGATGAAGAAAATAGAACATGGAGCTAAAGGATGCACTGCCTCTAGGGATCTGAGATATTCCTAAAATCTAACTCCAGTATTTTTCTCAGTTTTCTGCCATGCTGGACATTTCACAGTTCTCTGGACTTTGGAGACTATTTAAAGTACCCAGTCTCCTGCAAAGTAAGTATATCTATAGGAGCCAGCTCTGTGCGCCCTCAATATTGAGCCAGGTCCTTCACTTTGTCCAACTAGAGATCATTTTTATTGCATTTGGTACCCTCAATCATTTTGAAATATTGGCACCTATACTCGTACATCAATAGCAATAATTTAGACAAAGCCTGTAGCACAGTACCAAAAGCCCTCAAGGGGCAGGGAAGACTTGGGGATGATTGAAGTTCTAATTTAAAACTAGTTTCTCTCTATTTTTAGTAATTTAATTACAAAAGTAGCCAGGCTGTTCATTAGTGAAGATTACACTTCAGCTCAGCTAGGGTATGCACTAATCCTCTTAAATAAAGAGCAATTCAAGGGATAATGTTTTGTCTCAAGAAAGGTTCTCCCTTTCTTTATACCCTATCCCTCTTTCTCTGCGCACTGAGGCCACTTTTAGTACAGCTGTAAAATTGCCACATTTTCCATTTCTTCTACCAATGGCCACTTGCTAATTTTCCAATTAACACGTGGCCCTTAGCGCGGGAACCCTTACCCACAAATATTTACTAGGCAGTAAGGGCTCCCGTGATAACCATCTGCTAATTGGTTGACACGTATCAGTGTAGCTGTGCTAACCGATTAGCGCTGGGCAATCCTACTCTCCACCCCAGCACTAAAAAATTAAAAAGTATTTTTTAGCATGTGGGAAGCGCATGCAGATCCAAAAACTAGAATGGGACACTTGAGCGTGCCCAGTGGTAGTGAATTTTCCTGGACGGTAAGCACGAGTTAGTGCTTACCACAGCTTAGTAAAGTGGCCCCTTTTGCGCTGTCCTAAATTCACCAGCTTAAGCTTATGCAGGCCTCGGCTGAAATCAAAGTTTGGTGGCTGTCGGAAGGCCAGCACTGGTGGGGATGGGAATATCTCTTTCAGTAGTTCATCTTCCTGGAGTAGGGGCTGTAGGGAGGAGGAGGAGGAGGATAGAGACAGACACCTTGAAACCCTGACTGCATCCTTCAAACAGAAAGGCTACAACCCCAAAATAATCTCCAAGAATATTGCCTCCTCCCTCAAAACATGCAGGGAAAATCTGCTACAGTACAAAGAAAAAAAAAGCCACAGACAGAATTCCCCTTGTAGTGACATACAACCCAGAGCTGAAGAAACTGAGACCTACAGCCCTTACTCCAGGAAGATAAACTACTGAAAGAGATATTCCCATCCAACTTTAAATAATTTTGTGTCATCTGCATATGTAATCACCTCACTCATCAACTCCATTTACAGATTTATAAATATGTTAAAAAGCACTGGTCCCAGTACAGATTGTAACATCTGAGCCTGACTTGCTCCTATCCTGCATGTTTGTCATCACTGCACCTCTTCAGTAGAGCTGACAACTCCCCTCCACTACCAGCTGCGATTTTTCCTGGACTGGGACTATTGCTCCATGTGATGTCACATGGGAATGTGGCGTATATAAAGGCTTGGGAGCAACACCTTCTCATCATGCCGATGAAGGAGCGTCACAAAAGAGTACCCATTTATGTGTTCCTTCGTGTGGACTTTGGGCAAACTGAGGGCCGAGGATTAAAGGGCATCCTTTTTCTTTTCATTATCTTTGTTCTCTTAATATGTGTACATTTTCTGAGTTTTTATTATATTAGCCTATAGAAGATATATAAAACACCAAATAGGATGTGCTATTCATTTTCTGAAAAGTCTGAGCTCATGCCACTTTGTCTTTGGTCAGTGCCTGATTATGTGTATAGTTTCCCTGGCCAATCGGCTTCTGGAAATTACTAAAGACCAACCTGTTCGAAAAGGCATACCCTACTGACCCAACTTAAGTGCCTGAACCCAGCAACACAACGAAACCAAAGCCATAATGAACACTTTATAACTCTTCTTCTCTACGATTCTCCTAATGTGTCTGTAACACATGAACCTCTTTGATAATAACATCACTTTGTATTTGTTTCATCACCGGAGGCGACTAATGCCTCACGGTACTATGTAAGCCACATTGAGCCTGCAAATAGGTGGGATAATGTGGGGTACAAATGTAACAAATAAACAAATAAATTTATGGCAGACAGTATGAAGGTGTGAGCAAATTCCAAATAAGTAAATAAATAAAATAATAAATGAATCCTATGTTGAACAAATAAGGCAGTGAAGGGTGACATACCTTGCCAAAAGTTCTCAGTCTACTATTCCTGCACTCAGATGGCTATTGCTGGGGTTGGTCCTTCATTTCTAAGCCATGCATAACCAGCAGCTGAGTGCGGCATGTATGCAGCCCACTCACTCCATGCTGCGTTTCTTACCTACCTCTTGGTTTAACCTGCTGATGTTCTGCTTGATTGCTTCTGCCTCTGCAGCTAAGGCCGGCGTTGCATGTTGTGTTCCTGGAAAGAGAAGCAGCAGCATTAAAGAAGGAAAGCTTAGAAAAGAAGATTCAATGACAGGCTCAGCTCCAGCCCTACTTTGGGCTCTTTAAACAGTTAGTTTGTTGTCTGTGAAACAGAAATGATATATTTTCCTTGTTTAACAAATACATAGTAACATAGTAGATGACGGCAGAAAAAGACCTGCACGGTCCATCCAGTCTGCCCAACAAGACAAACTCATATGTGCTACTTTTTGTGTATACCCTACTTTAATTTGTACCTGTCCTTTTCAGGGCACAGACCGTATAAGTCTGCCCAGCACTATCCCCGCCTCCCAACCACCAGCCCCGCCTCCCACCACCAGCTCTGGCACAGACCGTATAAGTCTGCCCAGCACTATCCCCGCCTCCCAACCACCAGTCCCGCCTCCCAACCACCGGCTCTGGCACAGACCGTATAAGTCTGCCCAGCACTATCCCCGTCTCCCAACCACCAGCCCCGCCTCCCACCACCGGCTCTGCCACCCAATCTCGGCTAAGCTCCTAAGGATCCATTCCTCAGGATCCTTAGGACTCCAAAGGTTTCAAAGAAATAATATTCATGCCTCCATGCCAGAGGTTCTTAATCCACTCCACAGGATACACCAAGCCTGTCTGATTTTCAAAACATCCACAGTGAAAATGCATGAGAGATATTTGTACACACTGGAGATAGTGCACTCATATCTATCTCATGTATATGTATTATGGCTATCCTATCCTGAAAGCCTGACTGACTTGGTGTGTTCTATACTCAAATTTCTAGTAATGTGAATAACAAATGCACAAAGAACAGTATCACCATTAAAAAAATGTCTTTGGAAGATGTGATCCTTCACCAAAAGCCCGATGTGGCCACGCTTCACCCTCAGGCCGCACCAGGGCACAAAGACACAACAAATCCCAGCGTCAAACACAAGGCCAGTTCAGTCATAGGACAAAACAGCAATGCAAAACTTTATGTTGTAATGCTGTGCAAGAAATATTATCAGAGCAATTTTACATTGCTGTTTTATCCTACAACTGAAATAACCCCGTGTCCAACACTGGGACCTGCTGCATCCCTGCATCCCTGAAGCATCCCGAGGCATAGCATACTATAAAACTAGGGCTTCTGTCTTAGGTGTTTACAAATTGTAAATTTAGAGTTTTATTTCCAGCTAATTAGGGGTTCTTTGAAGGTACAAAAAATATCAGCATTTATCTTGCTTCCACATTACAGGAACTATTGCTTGGTACCTTTTCTGGTAGAATCAAATATGTACATTTGTGTCATTTAAGAGTCATCAGTGCAGGATACAAGACAAGGCAAGGGAGGGGTGACAGAGTACCAGGGAAGGGCCACCAGGGAATTAGTTTTTGTGTCAGGGGAGGTTAGGGGGCCTAGAGATCCACCAGACCTCCATTCCTCATGTTGCTGTCTGAGGGGGGTGTTGGGGCTTGGGGGGCACTAGGCCACCAGGGCCTTGCCTTTGGGGATGTGTTGGGAGGTCCCATGGACCCCCAGGACTGACAGGGGTGTGGAGGTTAATCCTAATGCCAGCTCTGAGCTGGCGTAGGGTTAAGGCACTATTCAGCCTGTAAGATCAGAGCGCAGTGCTCTGATCAGGGTGCAATACCGGAGAGCTACATCCTATATAAAGCGAATGCTACATACCTGTAGAGGGTATTCTCCGAGGACAGCAGGCTGATTGTTCTCACTGATGGGTGACGTCCTCGGCAGCCCCTCCAATCGGAATCTTCCTAGCAAAGTCCTTTGCTAGCTCTCGCGCGCCCGCGCGCACCGCGCATGCGCGGCCGTCTTCCCGCCCGAAACCGGCTCGAGCCGGCCAGTCCAGTATGTAGCAAGACAATACACTTCAAGGGAAGACACAACTCCAAAGGGGAGGCGGGCGGGTTTGTGAGAACAATCAGCCTGCTGTCCTCGGAGAATACCCTCTACAGGTATGTAGCATTCGCTTTCTCCGAAGACAAGCAGGCTGCTTGTTCTCACTGATGGGGTATCCCTAGCCCCCAGGCTCACTCAAAACAATAACCATGGTCAATTGGGCCTCGCAACGGCGAGGACATAACTGAGATTGACCTACAAAATTTACCAACTAACTGAGAGTGCAGCCTGGAACAGAACAAACAGGGCCCTCGGGGGGTGGAGTTGGATCCTAAAGCCCAAACAGGTTCTGAAGAACTGACTGCCCGAACCGACTGTCGCGTCGGGTATCCTGCTGCAGGCAGTAATGAGATGTGAATGTGTGGACAGATGACCACGTCGCAGCTTTGCAAATTTCTTCAATGGAGGCTGACTTCAAGTGGGCTACCGACGCAGCCATGGCTCTAACATTATGAGCCGTGACATGACCCTCAAGAGCCAGCCCCGCCTGGGCGTAAGTGAAGGAAATGCAATCTGCTAGCCAATTGGATATGGTGCGTTTCCCTACAGCCACTCCCCTCCTATTGGGATCAAAAGAAACAAACAATTGGGCGGACTGTCTGTGGGGCTGTGTCCGCTCCAGGTAGAAGGCCAATGCTCTCTTGCAGTCCAATGTGTGCAGCTGACGTTCAGCAGGGCAGGAATGAGGATGGGGAAAGAATGTTGGCAAGACAATTGACTGGTTCAGATGGAACTCCGACACGACCTTTGGCAAGAACTTAGGGTGAGTGCGGAGGACTACTCTGTTATGATGAAATTTAGTGTAAGGGGCCTGGGCTACCAGGGCCTGAAGCTCACTGACTCTACGAGCTGAAGTAACTGCCACCAAGAAAATGACCTTCCAGGTCAAGTACTTCAGATGGCAGGAATTCAGTGGCTCAAAAGGAGGTTTCATCAGCTGGGTGAGAACGACATTGAGATCCCATGACACTGTAGGAGGCTTGACAGGGGGCTTTGACAAAAGCAAACCTCTCATGAAGCGAACAACTAAAGGCTGTCCTGAGATCGGCTTACCTTCCACATGGTAATGGTATGCACTGATTGCGCTAAGGTGAACTCTTACAGAGTTGGTCTTAAGACCAGACTCAGACAAGTGCAGAAGGTATTCAAGCAGGGTCTGTGTAGGACAAGAGCGAGGAGCTAGGGCCTTGCTCTCACACCAGACGACAAACCTCCTCCACAGAAAAAAGTAACTCCTCTTAGTGGAATCTTTCCTGGAAGCAAGCAAGACGCGGGAGACACCCTCTGACAGACCCAAAGAGGCAAAGTCTACGCTCTCAACATCCAGGCCGTGAGAGCCAGGGACCGGAGGCTGGGATGCAGAAGAGCCCCTTCGTCCTGCGTGATGAGGGTCGGAAAACACTCCAATCTCCACGGTTCTTCGGAGGATAACTCCAGAAGAAGAGGGAACCAGATCTGACGCGGCCAAAAAGGAGCAATCAGAATCATGGTGCCTCGGTCTTGCTTGAGTTTCAACAAAGTCTTTCCCACCAGAGGAATGGGAGGATAAGCATACAGCAGGCCCTCCCCCCAATCCAGGAGGAAGGCATCCGATGCTAGTCTGCCGGGGGCCTGAAGCCTGGAACAGAACTGAGGGACTTTGTGGTTCACTCGAGATGCGAAGAGATCCACCAAGGGGGTGCCCCACGCTTGGAAGATCTGGCGCACCACTCTAGAGTTGAGCGACCACTCGTGAGGTTGCATAATCCGGCTCAGTCTGTCGGCCAGACTGTTGTTTACGCCTGCCAGATATGTGGCTTGGAGTACCATGCCGAGACGGCGAGCCCAAAGCCACATGCTGACGGCTTCCTGACACAGGGGGCGAGATCCGGTGCCCCCCTGCTTGTTGACATAGTACATGGCAACCTGATTGTCTGTCTGAATTTGGATAATTTGATGGGACAGCCGATCTCTGAAAGCCTTCAGAGCATTCCAGATCGCTCGCAACTCCAGGAGATTGATCTGTAGACCGCGTTCCTGGAGGGACCAGCTTCCTTGGGTGTGAAGCCCATCGACATGAGCTCCCCATCCCAGGAGAGACGCATCCGTTGTCAGCACTTTTTGTGGCTGAGGAATTTGGAAAGGACGTCCCAGAGTCAAATTGGACCAGATTGTCCACCAATACAGGGATTCGAGAAAACTCGTGGACAGGTGGATCACGTCTTCTAGACCCCCAGCAGCCTGAAACCACTGGGAGGCTAGGGTCCATTGAGCAGATCTCATGTGAAGACGGGCCATGGGAGTCACATGAACTGTGGAGGCCATGTGGCCCAGCAATCTCAACATCTGCCGAGCTGTGATCTGCTGGGACGCTCGCACCCGCGAGACGAGGGACAACAAGTTGTTGGCTCTCGCCTCTGGGAGATAGGCACGAGCCGTCCGAGAATCCAGCAGAGCTCCTATGAATTCGAGTTTCTGCACTGGTAGAAGATGGGACTTTGGGTAATTTATCACAAACCCCAGTAGCTCCAGGAGGCGAATAGTCATCTGCATGGACTGCAGGGCTCCTGCCTCGGATGTGTTCTTCACCAGCCAATCGTCGAGATATGGGAACACGTGCACCCCCAGCCTGCGAAGCGCCGCTGCTACCACAGCTAGGCACTTTGTGAACACCCTGGGCGCAGAGGCGAGCCCAAAGGGTAGCACACAGTACTGGAAGTGGCGTGTGCCCAACTGAAATCGCAGATACTGCCTGTGAGCTGGCAGTATCGGGATGTGTGTGTAGGCATCCTTCAAGTCCAGAGAGCATAGCCAATCGTTTTGTTGAATCATGGGGAGAAGGGTGCCCAGGGAAAGCATCCTGAACTTTTCTTTTACGAGATATTTATTCAGGGCCCTTAGGTCTAGGATGGGACGCATCCCCCCTGTTTTCTTTTCCACAAGGAAGTACCTGGAATAGAATCCCAGCCCTTCCTGCCCGGATGGCACGGGCTCGACCGCATTGGCGCTGAGAAGGGCGGAGAGTTCCTCTGCAAGTACCTGCTTGTGCTGGAAGCTGTAACACTGAGCTCCCGGTGGACAATTTGGAGGTTTTGAGGCCAAATTGAGGGTGTATCCTTGCCGGACTATTTGCAGAACCCACTGATCGGAGGTTATAAGAGGCCACCTTTGGTGAAAAGCTTTCAACCTCCCTCCGACTGGCAGGTCGCCCGACACTGACACTTGGATGTCGGCTATGCTCTGCTGGAGCCAGTCAAAAGCTCGCCCCTTGCTTTTGCTGGGGAGCCGCGGGGCCTTGCTGAGGCGCACGCTGCTGACGAGAGCGAGCGCGCTGGGGCTTAGCCTGGGCCGCAGGCTGTCGGGAAGGAGGATTGTACCTACGCTTACCAGAAGTATAGGGAACAGTCTTCCTTCCCCCGAAAAATCATCTACCTGTAGAGGTAGAAGCTGAAGGCTGCCGGCGGGAGAACTTGTCGAATGCGGTGTCCCGCTGGTGGAGAGACTCTACCACCTGCTCGACTTTTTCTCCAAAAATGTTATCCGCACGGCAAGGCGAGTCCGCAATCCGCTGCTGGAGTCTATTCTCCAGGTCGGCGGCACGCAGCCATGAGAGCCTGCGCATCACCACACCTTGAGCAGCGGCCCTGGACGCAACATCAAAAGTGTCATAAACTCCTCTGGCCAGGAATTTTCTGCACGCCTTCAGCTGCCTGACCACCTCCTGAAAAGGCTTGGCTTGCTCAGGGGGAAGAGCATCAACCAAGCCCGCCAACTGTCGCACATTATTCCGCATGTGTATGCTCGTGTAGAGCTGGTAAGACTGAATTTTGGCCACGAGCATAGAGGAATGGTAGGCCTTCCTCCCAAAGGAGTCTAAGGTTCTAGAGTCTTTGCCCGGGGGCGCCGAAGCATGCTCTCTAGAACTCTTAGCCTTCTTTAGGGCCAGATCCACAACTCCAGAGTCGTGAGGCAACTGGGTGCGCATCAGCTCTGGGTCCCCATGGATCCGGTACTGGGACTCGATCTTCTTGGGGATGTGGGGATTACTTAGTGGCTTGGTCCAGTTCGCAAGCAATGTCTTTTCAGGACATGGTGCAAGGGAACAGTGGACGCTTCCTTAGGTGGAGAAGGATAGTCCAGGAGCTCAAACATTTCAGCCCTGGGCTCGTCCTCCACAACCACCGGGCAGGGGATGGCCGTAGACATCTCCCGGACAAAGGAAGCAAAAGACAGACTCTCGGGAGGAGAAAGCTGTCTTTCAGGAGAGGGAGTGGGATCAGAAGGAAGACCCTCAGACTCCTCGTCAGAGAAATATCTGGGATCTTCTTCTTCTTCCCACGAGGCCTCACCCTCGGTGTCAGACACAAGTTCACGGTCCTGCGCCTGCAACCGTGCCCGGCTCGACTCCGTGGAGCCACGTCCACGATGGGGGCATCGAGAGGTAGACTCCCTCGCCCGCATCGGCGAAGCTCCCTCCGCCGACGTAGTCGGGGAGCCCTCCTGGGAGGTGGCCGCAGTCGGCACCGCACGCGGTACCGACGTCGGGGACCTCACCCCGGGCGATGGGCCAGCCGGCGCCACGCTCGACGGTACCGGAGGCGCAAGCACCGCCGGTACCGGAGGGGTAGGGCGCAACAGCTCTCCCAGAATCTCTGGGAGAACGGCCCGGAGGCTCTCGTTCAGAGCGGCTGCAGAGAAAGGCATGGAGGTCGATGCAGGCGTCGACGTCAGAACCTGTTCCGGGCGTGGAGGCTGTTCCGGACTGTCCAGAGTGGAGCGCATCGACACCTCCTGAACAGAGGGTGAGCGGTCCTCTCGGTGCCGATGCCTGCTGGGTGCCGACTCCCTCGGCGACCCAGAGCTCTCGGTGCCGACACGGGGAGGGGACCGATGTCGAT
Source organism: Microcaecilia unicolor (assembly GCF_901765095.1). Lineage (NCBI taxonomy): Eukaryota > Metazoa > Chordata > Amphibia > Gymnophiona > Siphonopidae > Microcaecilia > Microcaecilia unicolor. Next base: position 87,448,658 of record NC_044042.1, on the reverse strand, counting down.
GCTTCTTCGACTTCTTCCGAAGCATGTCACCGGAGCTCCCCGGCACCGACGAGGAGGACGTAGAATCCATCCGTCGCTTCCTTGGGGCCGAGACCGAAGGGGGTCGATCTCGGGGGGGCTGTACCGCAGGAGCCCTCAGGGTAGGAGGAGACCCACCCGAGGGCTCACCGCCACCAGCAGGGGAATGGACAGCCCTCACCTGCACTCCACTCGATGCACCACCGTCCGACGACATCAGGAGACGAGGTCCCGGTACCACCGACGTCGATGCAGCTATCCGATGTCTCGGCACCGATGCAGAGGGCCGATGCCTCGATGCACTCGATGCACTGGCAGCCAAGGAAGATGGTCTGGACGCTGATGACGTCGATGCACACGATGACCCCGGTGCCGATGCCGACGAAGAGCCCGAGAACAAAAGGTTCCACTGGGCTAATCTCGCTACTTGAGTCCGCCTTTGTAAGAGGGAACACAGACTACAGTTCTGGGGACGGTGCTCGGCCCCCAGACACTGAAGACACGAAGAGTGCCTATCAGTGAGCGAGATTACCCGGGCGCACTGGGTGCACTTCTTGAAGCCGCTGGAAGGCTTCGATGTCATGGGCGGAAAAATCACGCCGGCGAAGTCAAAATCCGAAATGACGAATTTGGAGCACCAAAACTTTAAGGGAGAAAAATCTCGACCGAGGCCGAAAAGAGGCCTACCCCGACAACGAAAGAAAACTTACCGGGGCAAAACTGGAAATACGGGAAGGGGTAAACGAAACCCAAGGGGGTTTCCGGAGCACTTTCCGAACGAAAATGAAACTTTTCCGAAGAAAAAACACGTCGATTTAGATAACGGACGCGCGAGGTCGACTCTCCGGGGCCCGACACGACAAAAACACAGCCGTACCGAGTGCGGACGAAAGAAGACTAACCGGCTCGGGCGCGCGAGAGCTAGCAAAGGACTTTGCTAGGAAGATTCCGATTGGAGGGGCTGCCGAGGACGTCACCCATCAGTGAGAACAAGCAGCCTGCTTGTCCTCGGAGAATAATTCTCACCTCCAACGTTCTAAAATCTGGCTGCCTGTGTCCGTAACTTTGGGTCTCCGAAGCCTCAGCTGACATCACGATGCATTACGCCGTGGAATCTGTTTGTGTGCGTGCGTCAGACATCAGACACACGAGCGCAAACTGATTCCACTGCGGGTCCTCATTCAAGCCGTCCGGCCGACAACAGGAGACTTCGGCTGGCGGGGGTTGGGGTCCCCCGCCAGCACAGGTACGCGACGGCGGCTGTGGAGGTTTGCCGGCGGGAAGGGGGGCTCAAGAGGGTCGCGACAGGGGGGTCCAGAGGTCAGGAACTCCGAGGGGGGGGGAGGTCTGGAAATCAGAGGGAGGAAGGCAGGGAGGTGCGATCTGGAACTCGGACCGGCAGGGACGGGCCTGGAACTGGGGGGGGGGGGGGGGGGGGGGAGAGTGATGGAGGGGTCTGGAACTGGGGGAGGGGGGGGAACCTTGCTAGCGCCCATTTCCTTTCTGCCTGAAACGGGCCTTTTCTACTAGTTTAAATATAATTTAAATGAGCACAGCTCATTCAAATATATTTTAGATGAGTTCTGAGGTATTCCCTGTGCACTTGCACCAGATAACATTTGATCATTGGTGCTAGCAATGGCATAGCCAAGGGTGGGCCTGGGTGGACTTTGGGCTCAGGCCCACCCAGTAGCAGCATACCTATGATGTGGCTGACAGGGATTCCCAAGCCCCACCAGCTGAAAACTCTCAACAACTGTCCTTCCTGCATACTTTGTAAATAGCAGAGCTTCGCCTGTGCAAGCAGCGAGTAATACATATTTCTTGCACCAGCCCCACAGCCTTCCTTCTGACCTATTCCCACCTATGTAGAAACAGGAAGTTGCATCAGTGGGAAGGCTGTGATGCAAGTGGAGGACTGGCCTAGTGGTTAGGGTGCTGGACTTTGGTCCTGAGGAACTGAGTTCGATTCCCACTTCAGCCACAGGCAGCTCCTTGTGACTCTGGGCAAGTCACTTAACCCTCCATTGCCCCATGTAAGCCGCATTGAGCCTGCCATGAGTGGGAAAAACGCGGGGTATAAATGTAAAAAAAAACAAACAAACATGAGCAGTGTGTATTAGTTGCTGCTTGCTGCTGGTGAAAATATGCTATTTAAAAGGTATGCGGGAGAGGGGGGATGTTTGAGAGACCATATGGCATGCAGGTGAGAGGAGAGACCAAATCACCTGTGGGATGGGGTGGGTTCTTCTGCCCACCCATCTTGGGCCCAGGCCCACCCAAAATTAGGTGTCTGGCTACACCTGTGGGTGCTAGTGGTAGATCACAGCATTTTACAAAAGAAAAAGCAATATGTACATCAAAGTCAGGAAAAGGAAGTACAAAATTTAGACAGGAAAGATGAAACAATCATTCCAATTTCATAAAAACCTTTGGAAAAGAAAAGTGTGTGTGGTGGGGGGGGGGGGGGGGGGGGGGGGGGGGGGGTCGGGAGGGGTGTGTGAAATAATAAACTGGGAGGCAGAGTGAGGCAGCTAAACAAACTATTTATTCACTCCCACTCCAACCCAGCAGAAGTGTAGTTTGGGCCCTGCAATTCTCACTAATTACTGCAGGAGGGCATTTATATGTTTATATGTCTAGAAAAAAACAACACCAAAAAAACAGGAATCCAGCATTAAGCAAGAGGGATTTTATACTTTGTGACATCCTAATTATTTAACTGGTTATTCTTTTGCAATCCACAAAGAACTTAATAGGTATTTTGCAGAATATAAGTTACTGGATTGTACTATAAAAGGTGAGCGGTATCTTTACATATCTATCCAGCCTGTGTATGAATAGTGGCAGGCTGAATATCCAGCTGTTCTTCCACTATTCATATAGAGTTGAGGACGGATTAGAGTTGAATTATTTTGATGAAAACAATTCTGAAGCCTCATCGCAATCTAAATATTTATTTGCAATTGTGGAAGCTTTAGTAGTCCCTAGATGTTCTAAAGCACCTTCTCCATCTAGTCAGCGACTTACACTTTATTTTTAAGGTAAAGCAAATCAGACTGCTGATGGTTTCAAAGTGATCTATGATTCTGCTGTACCTCTTTGATCAGAATGTCTCAGGTTATTCTGGCACTAAGTAACTCTTAGTCCATTGGATTCTTGTTCTAATTTAGTTTTGAAAGCTTTGAAAACTGATTTATCCTTCTTCTATGGCATCTATTATTAATAAAGCTTTTCGAGAAGGAGCGATGCCTCCTTTGCTGTGTTGCCTTTATTAAAAAAAACATTCTCTGGACTCCAGTAAAGTGAAGAACTACTGTCCGATTTTTAATTTGATGTTCTTTGCTAAAGTGAAAGGGAAGATGGGTTAGCTCAACTGATTTTGTTGATCAGCACCATTTACTCGACACTTTTCAGTTTGGCTTTAGAGCTAAGCATAATACAGAAACATTATAGATTTCTATGCTGGATGAAATTAGATCAGGCTTTGATAGAGGAGAACGTTATTTTTTTTACTATAGCTTTGGATTTAGTGGCGGTATTTGATACCATTAATCATGTTCTGAAGATTGAATCATTTGCAATCGTTGGGCATCTCTGGTAAGGTGTTAACATGGTTTAGATCATTTTTGTCAGACTGTATTTTTCAGGTTATAAATGTCATCGAGACCAGATTGGATATCGGTAAAGTCAGGTGTCCCACAGGGCTCTTCATTATCTGCCCTCCGATTCAACCGTTTATGCTTCCAGTTTGCAAATTGCTAACGGATTTGGGTGTCAGCTTTCACTTATATGCTGATGATCTCCAGTTTTATTTTTCTGTTTTCATCTCAAATTGAGGAAGGAGTTAAACTGATTGAATTTTATCTTGGAGTGATACTGGCCTGGATGAATACCAATGCTCTTGGCTTTGAATATTGGGAAAACTCAAATATTATGGTTGTCTTCCTCTAGGGAAAAGTGTTCACCATCGACTACTCAGTTTGACAACGTATCCCTTCCTATGCTATATAAGTACATAAGTAATGCCACACTGGGAAAAGACCAAGGGTCCATCGAGCCCAGCAATAACCCGGGTCCCGGCACACAGGAGCTGGAGAGTGACAGATTGAGGGAGGAGCAGAAGCTGGAAGATAAGGGGCGGGGGGCAGTGGCAGCCCGAGTAAGAGGTGGTGGTGGTGGCAGCAGCCCGAGTGGATGGGGTGGCAGTGGCCGAGTGGAGGTGGGCAGCGGCCATGGTGGCCCTGCCCCGGCTCTGTCCCTCGGCGGTCCAGCAAAAGCCTGAAGTTGTTTAGCACTTCCAGGAAGCTGTTATCTGTAACCATGAGTTCCATCCGATGCATCAGTAACTGGTCCCATTTTATGTGTTGCAGATGTGCTCATAGTTGCTCCAAGATGGTGTAGCATCAACGCAGCCTTAAGCACCAGTGACTTATCATTATCAGCTGTCCCTCATATTCAAGAATAATTTCTACTAATACAGAAAAAGATCAGTTTTCAAATGCAGATTACTGGTTTTATTCTAGCAATTTGATGAGCTGAAATGGAAATTGTCAGGCTGGAACCATTACTTAATTTTATTTTGTTTATGTTGTACTATTTTATTGTATTATAAATGTAATTCTGTAACTAACTGATTCTGGGCACTGTCAGGAGGACAGACTAAATAATGCAATAAATAAATACATTTTGAAACAGGGTTTCTAGGCTATCAAGGCACATTAGTACACATATATTTTGCTTATTTTAGAAAGACAACAAACGGTATTCACCTATTTGCTTAAAAACATTGTTTCCCTGAAAGCTGCCACACAAAATTATACCTGCTCTAAGGCAAGAATAAATTTTGCTTGAGTATTTACTACTACTACTATTAAACATTTCTATAGCGCTACTAGACTTACGCAGCGCTGTACAAATCAACATGAAAAAGACAGTCCCTGCTCAACAGAGCTTAGAATCAGCACATATGTGCACATTTTATAACACACAACATAAATGTCAATCTTGCTCTCACTTCAGCCATATTCTATGCTTGAAAATAACTTTTGGAAGGAATTCAGTAAATGGTGCTGAAAATTCCATGCCCAAAAAAATTGGCACTAGGCGTGATTTTATAATGGGCGCACACACTTTATAGAATAGGTAGAAGTGAATCATTTGTTTACTCTTTCCAAAATTATTAGGACTAGGGGCATGCGATGAAGCTACAAAGTAGTAAATTTAAAACAAATTGGAGAAAAAGTTTCTTCACTCAATGTGTAATTAAATTCTGGAATTTGTTGCCAGAGAATGTGGTAAAGGCGGTTAGCTTAGCGGGGTTTAAAAAAGGTTTGGATAGTTTCATAAAGGAAAAGTCCATAGACCATTATTAAAATGACTTGGGGAAAATCCACTGCTTATTTCTGGAACAAGCAGCATAAAATGTATTGAACTTTTTCAGGCTCTTGCCAGGTGTTTGTGACCTGGATTGGCCACTGTTGGAAACAGGACAATGGGCTTGATGGACCTTTGATCTGTCCCAGTGTGGCAATACTTATGTACTTATATTCTATAAGCGTCACCTAGATTTAGGCGCAGTATATAGAATACACTTAGTTGATATCCCAGCGCCTAAAACTGTGCACCTCTATTTTCACCAACGAAAATGTGGTGTAAATCCCTGCGTGTAGAATTGTGAGCACTGGGCCATATTCTATAACTACGCGTGTAAATTTTGGAACACCCATGAAAAGCCCATTTCCTCACTCATAACCATGCCCCTTTTGAACTGTGCGGTAAGATAATGTTCATGTGGTATAGCCACATAAGGGAATTGGGCATGGAAGGGTTGTGCTATGTCCATTACATTTTTTTTCAGAGATCAAGCATTGGATTGGTATGGTATGCCTTTTTAAACAGGTAAGTTTTTAGTGTTCTCCAGAAGTGCGGGTGGTCATACGTAGTTTTCAAGGCTTTTGGTAATGCGTTCCACAGTTGTGTGCTTATGTAGGAAAAACTGGATGCGTAGGTTAATTTGTATTTGAGTCCTTTGCAGCTTGAGTAGTGCAGGTTTAGGTACGTTCGTGCTGATTTAAGTGCATTTGTAGTTGGTAGGTCGATCAAGTCTGTCATGTATCCCGGGGCTTCACCATAGATTATTTTGTGAACCATAGTGCAGATTTTGAAAGCAATGCGTTCTTTGATTGGCAGCCAGTATAGTTTTTCAAGGAGGGGTTTTTCACTTTCAAATCGCGTTTTCCCGAAGATGAGCCTGGTTGCCGTGTTTTGAGCTGTCTGAGGTTTAAGGTTTGTTCTTTGCATCCCGCATAAATTCCATTGCAGTAGTCTACATGGCTTAGTACCATTGATTGTATCAGGTTGCAAAATGTTCCCCTCAGGAAGAATTGCTTCACGCGTTTGAGTTTTCACATTGAGTGGAACATTTTCTTTGTTGTTGTTTTCACTTGGCTCTCTAGTGTTAAGTTGCGGTCCATTGTAATGCCGAGGATTTTCAGGCTGTCTGAGATATGGAGGGTGTAATCTGGGGTGTTGATGATTGTGGGGTTGTCTGTGCTGTGTTGGGATGAGATGATGAGAAAGTGTGTTTTTTCTTTGTTGAGTTTTAGTTGAAATGCGTTTGCCCAAGAGTCCATGATATTTAAGTTGATCTTGCTTTTTTTTGTTATTTCTGTCAGTTTGGATTTGTAGGGAATGTATATTGTGATGTCCGCATAGATGAAAGGGTTAAGTCCTTGGTTGGATAAGGTCTTGGCTAGAGGAGTCATCATTAGGTTGAAGAGGATTGGTGATAACAGTGATCCTTGTGGGTCTCCGCAGTCTGCTTTCCAGAGTGATGATTTCCATGTTTACATTATAGGATACTGCTGAGCGTGCGCCTCATCCAGGCACCTCCCCCTTGCATTTATGCGCTATATGATTTGCATGTTTACATTATAAAATACTGCTGAGTGAGCGCCTAGTCCATGCGCCTCCCCCTTGCCTTTATGGGGAGATTCTATATATGGCACCTAAAAAATCAGCGCTGAAATCAGTGCCGACTAAGTGTATTCTATAATCGGCGCCTAGATTTAGGCGCCAATTATAAAATACACTTAGTTGATATTTCAGCACCTAAAACTATGCGCATACATTGACACCAATGAAAAGTGGCGTAAATCCCACCGCGTATATTTAGGCGCAGTGGGCCATATTCTATAACTGCATGCATAAATTTCAGAATGCCCACGAAGTGTCCATAACCATGCCCCTTTTTGCCTGCGCATATTAGAAGTTTGCACACTTAGCGAATTGTGCATCTAAATTCTAATCAGTTCCAATTAGTGCTCATTACTGCTTGTTAAATGCTGTTATCAGTACTCATTAGCTTCTTAAGTTACGTACATTGTTAAAGAATCTATCTGCTTGGATTTCAGCGCAGATCTCTAGGCGTGCTATATAGAATCCCCAGGTTTGCGAGTTGCTCATTTATATTATAGAATATTGCTGAGTCCGAGCCCCATCCATGCACTGCCCCCTTGCATTTATGCGCTATGTCAGCCTATGCAGCTTATTTTCGAAAGAGAAGGGCGCCCATCTTCCGACACAAATTTTGGCTGCCCTCAACTGCAGTCCGTCGCAGGAGCAGCCAAAGTTTAAGGGGACGTGTCGGGAGCGTAGCGAAGGCAGGAATGGGCGTGGTTAACACATGGGCGTCCTCACCCATAATGGAAAAAAAGGCCACCCCTGACGAGCACTTGGGCAACTTTACTTGGTCCTCAAAAAGGTGCCCGAACTGACCAGATGACCACCGGAGGGAATTCAGGATACTCCCCGTCACTAACCACCTCCCACCCTAAAAAAAAAAAAAAACAACTTTTAAAAATATTTTTTGCCAGCCTCAAATGTCATACCCAGCTGCATGACAGCAGTATGCAGGCCCCTGGAGCAGTTTTAGTGGGTGCAGTGCACTTCAGGCAGGCGGACCCAGGCCCATTCCCCCCCACACCTGTTACACGTGGTGGTAAATGTGAGCCCTTCAAAACCCACCAGAAACCCACTGTACCCACAGCTAGGTGCCCCCCTTCACCTATAAGGGCTATGGTAGTGGTGTACAGTTGTGGGGAGGGGGTTTGGGGAGGGGGGGTTCAGCACACAAGGTAAGGGAGGTATGCATCTGGGAGCAATTTGTGAAGTCCACTGCACTAACCACTAGGCTACTCCTCCATTCCAGGCATCTGAAGGCATCTGATCTTTGGTCATGAACCTTGCAGCATACATGAGGGTATGTACTGAAATCCCATCATATATACTTACGTGTGGCACAAATGGTGCAAATGGCATCCAAGTTATACTATTACTCTCTCACTTCTGATCTGGATTCAAAATTCACCTCTTCATTCGAATATCTTTGGACTCCTCAAATCCTTAGCTTTACTTCACTTCTGATGTTACTCATAGGCGCCCGGTATAAGAGGCTTGGGGCCCCAGCCGGGCAAGTGGATCCGTGAGTGTCCCCTTCCCTCCCTTTCCGTTTATTACTATCTGCCCCGCGCCATCTTTAATTTACCTCCGCTCCGTCCCCAGCGTTGGCCGCATCATTTCAAAGCCCGCCCTGCTGCCCGTCTCTATTCTCCCCTCGCTCCCTTCGCGCCGTGATTCGTTCTGCAGACAGAGTCCTGCCCTCGAGGAAATGATGTCAGAAGGCGGGACTCTGTCTGCAGAATGAATCACGTCGCGAAGGGAGCGAGGGGAGAATAGAGACGGGCAGCAGGGCGGGTTTTGAAATGATGCGGCCGAGTCGACGCTGGGGACGGAGCGAAGGTAAATTAAAGATGGCGTGGGGCAGATAGTAAGTAAGGGGAGGGAAAGGGGAGACCCAGGGTGCCACTGGCCCAGATGGATGGAGGCAGGGGAGAGGAGAATCGGGCTGGGAATGGATGGAGGGGGGCAGGGGACAGAAGGGAATTGCTGGATGTGCATGGAGGGCAGGGGAGAGGAGGGTTGCTGGAATGGGTGGATAGAGAGGATGGCAGGGGAGAGAGGAGGGTTGCTGGAATGAGTGGGTGGATACAGGGGATGGCAGGGGAGAGAGGAGGGTTGCTGGAATGGGTGGGTGGATAGAGGGGAGGGCAGGGGAGAGGAGGGTTGCTGGAATGGGTGGATAGAGAGGATGGCAGGGGAGAGAGGAGGGTTGCTGGAATTGGTGGGTGGATAGAGGGGAGGGCAGGGGAGAGGAGGGTTGCTGGAATGGGTGGATAGAGAGGATGGCAGGGGAGAGAGGAGGGTTGCTGGAATGGGTGGGTGGATAGAGGGGAGGGCAGGGGAGAGGAGTGTTGCTGGAATGGGTGGATAGAGAGGATGGCAGGGGAGAGAGGAGGGTTGCTGGAATGGGTGGGTGGATAGAGGGGAGGGCAGGGGAGAGGAGGGTTGCTGGAATGGGTGGATAGAGAGGATGGCAGGGGAGAGAGGAGGGTTGCTGGAATGGGTGGGTGGATAGAGGGGATGGCAGGGGAGAGAGGAGAGTTGCTGGAATGGGTGCGTGGATAGAGGGGAGGGCAGGGGAGAGGAGGGTTGCTGGAATGGGTGGATAGAGAGGATGGCAGGGGAGAGAGGAGGGTTGCTGGAATGGGTGGGTGGATAGAGGGGATGGCAGGGGAGAGAGGAGGGTTGCTGGAATGGGTGGGTGGATAGAGGGGAGGGCAGGAGAGAGGAGGGTTGCTGGAATGGGTGGATAGAGAGGATGGCAGGGGAGAGAGGAGGGTTGCTGGAATGGGTGGGTGGATAGAGGGGATGGCAGGGGAGAGAGGAGGGTTGCTGGAATGGGTGGATAGAGAGGATGGCAGGGGAGAGAGGAGGGTTGCTGGAATGGGTGGGTGGATAGAGGGGATGGCAGGGGAGAGGAGGGTTGCTTGAATGGGTGGGTGTATAGAGGGGATGGCAGGGGAGAGGAGGGTTGCTTGAATGGGTGGATAGAGGGGATGGCAGGGGACAGAGGAGGGTTGCTGGACATGGGTGGAGGGGAGGTCAGGGGAGAGAAGATTTGCTGGACATGGGTGGCTAGAGGGGAGAGGAGGGTTGCTGGACATGGGTGGCTAGAGGGGAGAAGAGGGTTGGTGGACTTGGATGGATGGAGGACAGGGGAGAGAGGAGGGTTGCTGGACATGGATAGAGGGAAGGGAAGACAGGAAGGAGATGCACATGAATGAAGGGGAGAAATTCTGGACATGCATGGAGAGGAGGGAAGACAGAGGAAGGAGATGCACATGGATGGAGGGGAAGGGAGAGAGGAAAATGCTGGGCATGGATGGAGGGGAGGGAAGAGAGAGGAAGGAGATAAGATGAGGGAAAAGGGAGAAAACCTGCACATCGATGGAGAAAATAGGCAGAAGCTGGATCCACTGGACAGTCAAGTCTGTAGAGGACCCAGCTTTTACTTACGGATGTAAGGCAAGAAATGAAGAAGAAAGGCGGACAGTAAAGAAATAAATGGAAAGGAAGCACTGGAAACGGAGTTAAGAGGACAGATAGCAGCAGAATCGGATACTTGGCCAGGATGATCAGAAAAACAGTCACCAGACAACAAAGGTAGAAAAGATCATTTTATGTTCATTATAGTGTTTGGAATATGTCCACTTTAAGAATCAGGTGCTCAACATTAAAAGTTTATATTTTTTTCTTATATATGGCATTTTATCCCACATTAAACATGAATTAGGGTGTTTTGTGGCTCTACATGAGAATTGTGATATTATGATCCCTTGTTTTATATTGTTGATGGTCTGCATTTTCCGTATGGGTGGTATATTGGTGTATTAGGTTCTGCCCAGTGTAATATTTATGGTACAGTAAGGTTCTGAGTGTGTTTTTGCACAAAGTTGTGCATAGTGTTTTGCAGTTGAGCGATTGTGGTTAGTATATGCTTTGAGCAACCACTTTATTCTTTGACATATGATACATAGCTAATATCTAAATTTAATAAAAGGTATTGTGACTTTTATTTTTATTTATTTTTTCTGTGTGTTATCAGACAATTATGGATTTAAGCTCCACCCATGGCCCCACCCCTAACCCCGCCCCCTTTAGCCTCCCCAAACAGTTGGGCCACCGACTGCCTATGATGTTACTCCTTATCAACTTTGTACTGGCTGAATAAATACAAAGAGTGATTTCTCCAATTTTCCCTCACTATATGATAAGGATGAAGTTACTGCTTTTGTTATGGGCTCAGTATGCAACTTGGTTACCTGAGACTGGAGACTCACTGATGGGAGTTTTCAGATTCTGATGATCCACACTGAAATGAAATGCTTGCATTTCCAAAGTGCCCCCATCATCTTCAATACCATCAACGACCCTGTGCATAAAGGAAAGAGAAAAAAGCATATGTACCTACAAAACAGCCATGAACAATCATGCAAAGTTGTTGGTTAGACTGGGTCACATGAACATTTGATGTCTGGTGTCTGCTTTAAGCATTATTTTCTAAACTTTTTTTTTTCTCTACGGCAAAACAATACATCCCACAATGCTCTGTATCAGCTGAAAAAATTAGAAACTTCAGTAAAAAACTAAATGGAAGAGCTGAGAATGCCAAAGCAGACCAGAAAAAACCCCCCCCAAAACAAACGAAAAACAGGAGCTGAAAATACTGGCGGAAACACCAACAAAATGCAGAGAATGTGGAGACTGAAAATATCAGAGAAGAATCCAAAAAAGGTTTTGGTTAAACTGCACAGAAAGAAATTACCACCCAATCAGTAGTGATATGACTGTACTGGGCTTTCAAGAAGGCACAGAGTGATTATGGTGAAATCCTAAACATCAGTGACCTCGGGGAGATTGCCTATTTTGGACAAGGTTTTTGTGAGTTTTGGTAGCTGGATTGCTTATTAGAAAATAATAAGACATGGCAGGGAACCTGGGTGTTGGATTTAGTGTTAGCTGAGTCAGAATCACAGATGATGACAAGTCCTGAAATGGGTCAGAGGGCAGTATTCCACCATATTCTGGGCATGCTTGGGTTGGATATGGTGTAACTGTCAAACTTACGCGACTTCAATCTACGTATCAATACTGGTATATATATCACAAAGGTAGATAGATGGTGGGAGGCAGGGCTGGTGGTTGGGAGGTGGGGATAGTGCTGGGCAGACTTATACAGTCTGTGCCCTGAAAATGACAGATACAAATCAAGGTAAGGTTTACACAAAAAGTAGCACATATGAGTTTATCTTGTTGGGCAGACTGGATGGACCGTGCAGGTCTTTTTCTGCCGTCATCTACTATGTTACTATGAAACAACTGGAGTCAAGTTGTTGTGTACTCTCGTTAAATGCAGTTGAAAGAGAAAGACATGAGAGCAGAGACCTGACGTTAAAGTTTCCCCTTGAGAAAGCTAGGACAGTGAAACAGGCACCTGTCGGGGGGTCAAGATTCAGGGTCTCGAGGCTCTATATTGACAAGTCCAGATAAATGACTATTGCAAGCCTGCCATTACTCAATATTGTTATAAATTGCTGCTAGGTCAGCTAATAAGTTGTGAAATACAGCCTTGCGACAGTATAACAAAAGTAAAAAAGAAAAAAAAGAAAATTTGTTTAGGCACAAACAGTAATTTAAAGGTGTGCAGCAGCAGGGCGGTAGGGGGTTATGTCGATGATTACACCGCGTCACAGAAAGGGTCTCGCCAATCACTGAGGGATAAGTGACCCTGTGACTTTATATGAGACTTCCCCTATACAAAAACCAGCAATTAGAACATTAAAAGAAAAAGGTTCTAACTAGCATTTAATGAGAGTACACAACAACTTGACTCCAGTTGGTTCATCTACCGTTGTGATATATATACTTGGGTTGGATATGGTAGACAGCAGGAAGAAAAAGGTTGAAGTTCTGGTAAATTACAAGGAGATCAGGGAACTGGTGTGAGACTAGGGAATTTTAATTTAACTGGCAAACTAGATGGGTCAGTCTGGTCTTCTGCTGTCACTTATTAGGTTACTTTAAGAGTTGTAAGGGTTAAAGGCTCAAGAAATATCAGTAAAATGCAGAATGTGGGCTATAAGTACTGGTAACATGGAAAGTCATGAAAGGGGAGGAAAAGTGCATGAGAGGGGATTTGAACTCACTTTTAAGTACAGGACACATTACAGATGAAATCTTTCCCTGATCAGGCAGCATTACCTGGGGCTGAGGTCAGGTGGCCCAAATGTGTTCAGCACTGGGATGCAAAGCTTTGAGGGCTTCTGGCTGTTGCCTGAATCAGCATTTGAATTCTTTCCTTCCTTCCTGCACTGGGGTGAGGGGCTCCTACCCTTGCTGCACCTGGCTGGGGAGCGACACGTGCGCCTCAGAGCTGACAATTGGCGAAGGTCATCCCCCAACAGGCTGCTGAGAGAGCCACGCCGCACTGGGCTGTTCAAGTTCGGCAGAAGCAGCTTCCTGCGTGTGATGGTGGCAGGCGAGTGGCGGAAGAAATTGTCAGCTTCACCATCATCCTCCAAAATGGATGGCAGACTCTTTTCAGGTGTTGGGCTACTCTCTGGGCGAGGCTGAATGGGGAAACATAAGAGAACAGCCAACAATCGCTAAGATGATCCAAGTGTTCCTTTTATGATTTAATTTAAATCTCAATGCCACTTTTCCAATCAAGACTGTCCAGTCATTTAAAGATTAATCATCAGCACAAACGCAGAATATAAACATGCATTATAAACAGTAAAAACAATAAAACATAAAAACATGACTGAACGTAAACTAAAATCAAGTGTAAACATGACTAACACCATCTAAAACTCCAACTATGACATATCTGCAACTTCTTGCATCTATATAAATTAAACAGAATAGGGGAGAGTTTGGGGGTACATCCTGCAACTAATGCCATGTATTAGATAGCTCATTTTGCCATAGTACCTGAAAAAATCTATTTTGTAAAAATCCTTTAAACCAATTTTTCACCTATCTCGGTAAGTCTATCTAACAAAATGTCATGATTAACCAAATCAAAGGCAGTGGATAAATCCCGTTACATTAAAAAATATATCTGCTGCTTTTTATCCAAATGAAATCTGATTTCAGTGATAAATGCAGCTAATACTGTTTTTGTATTAGCAGTGTTTTGAAGCCAAATTCTGTCTGATTAAATATATGAAGTTGTTCAAACAATCTTGTGGTTGGATTGCTACCAGTGCCTCAATATCTATCTATCTATCTATCTATCTATCTATCTATCTATCTATCTATCTATCTATCTATCTATCTATCACATTTTTTGCAGTTATGCCATTCTTCACAGATTCCCCATGGATCAATTTTCCTCATTAAAAAATCACAAGAGGATCTGAGATGAATGTTACAAACTGTATCAACATCAATCCGGCTGAGGAATCAGAGGAAACCAACCTAACACAGAAAAGTAAAATCACCAGTCAAAGCACTTTGATAGCATTTAGTATAGAAAGATAATTCAAGCAAGGGAAGGTCTATGAAGTACCACTGTGTTTTTCCATTTGATTTGAAGATGTAGATTTCACAACCTATAATCCAAATACTACATTTGGCCCAGTATTCAAAAATATTAAATTAGGTCTTACCTGCTAATTTTCTTTCCTTGAGTCCCTCTAGACCAGTCCAGCATCAGCCTAGTGTCTCATTTGTAAATAGCTATGCAGATATATGTTTAAAGGGATGTTAAATTTGTTCACTTCTCTCCATTTGTAGTTCAGTTAATTGGTACTTCACATGTTTAGCTTATGTCTGTAATTGGGTTTCTCCTAGGGTTACCATAGGACTCCAGAAAAAGGAGGACACATTGATCCAGTCCAGGTTTTGCTTCCATTTTGCTCTCTGTGAATGATTTTGCCAAAATGAACCAATCGTCCATGTAGGTCTGCACCAACCCTCCTTCCTTGCGTAAGGCTGTGGTGACAACTACCATTATGGTGGAAAATTTCTTTGTCATGACCAAACTGAACGATAGGGCTAATATTCAGCAGAGATAACTGGCTATCTAGAACTGAATGTTAGCGCTTAGCAGGCTAAACGCTATGTAACTAGCCGGGAGCCGTTCCTGGCCAGTTAAATAGTGCTGAATGTCGGGTCATTGATCTCAGATTTCACGTTGTTTCTTTTATTACTTGTTATGTTAAAGCTCAATGCCTATTATTCGTATTCAGTATTCATATTTAACCGAATAATATTTTTCATTATTTCTATTCTTACAAATAGTAAAATATGCTATTCAGTACAGCTCTAGTACGAATTTAATCAAACCCATATCTAGCGAATTCTCTAACAACGCTCTATCAGCAGAATCCTGCACTGAAGTCTCCGCAATTTGTTCTAGCCATCTAAAGCAACCCCAAGTCAAGTGACCAACACAAGCAGCTGCCAGAAACTTCAAATGCGTGTTTAAAAATAGCCTCCATGCAATAATCCTGAGGGTCTTTCAATGCAACTCCGCCTCTGTCATGGGATAGGAGGCAATGTCCTATTATGGATTGAAAACTGGTGGAGGAGTGGCCTAATGGTTAGAGTGGCTTAGTGGTTAGGGTGGTGGACTTTGGTCCTGGGGAACTGAGGAACTGAGTTCGATTCCCACTTCAGGCACAGCTCCTTGTGACTCTGGGCAAGTCACTTAACCCTCCATTGCCCCATGTAAGCCGCATTGAGCCTGCCATGAGTGGGAAAGTGCGGGGTACAAATGTAACAAAAAATAAATAACTAAAACAGACAGTAGGGTTAAATGGTAAATACTCTCAATGAAGAAGGGTAAATAGTGGGGTTCCCCAGGGGTCTATGCTGGAACCATTGCTTTTAAACGTATTTGTAAATGATCTAAAATGAGAATAATGAGTGAGGTGATTCAATTTGCTGATGACACAAAGTTATTCAAAGCTGTTAAATCACAAGAGGATTGTGAAAAATTGCAAAAGGACCATATGAGACTGGGAGACTGGGCATCCAAATGGTAGATGACATTGCATGTGCGAAGTGATGCATGTACGAAAGAGGAATCCAAACTGTAGCTGCATGATGCAAGGTTCTGCATAAGGAGTCACTGCCCAGGAAAAGGATGGTGTCATTACTACTACTCATTTCTATAGCACTACTAGATGTATGTAGTGCTGTACACATTATATGCAGGTACTTTGTCCCTAGAGGGCTCTCAATTTAATTTTTTGTACCTGAGGCAATGGAGGGTTAAGTGACTTGCCCAATGTTAGAAAGAGCTGCAGTGGGAATTGAAACCCAGGTTGCCAGGATCAACACCTGCTTCACCAACCATTAGGCTACTCCTCCATTATTAGTGTGTTTTCTCTAGCAAAAAAGGTGCCGGTACTCAAAGGCTAGGCCACCCTTCAAGGGTGGGGTGATCACTGAGGGGGACCCACCCCACAATAGTCAGGCCCCCTGCAACCAGCCACAGAATCTATAACAAGGCAGAATTGGTGTGTAGAGCCTGGGATCTATCATTAAAACTTGGGGTCCATGGGTCAATTTTAGCAGACAATTGAAAAGGTGCCGGTACTCAGTACCCCCAGGTACCCCCTCAAAAAAAGCCCTGACCACACCTCGAATATTGTGTGCAATTTTGGTCATCATATTTCAAAAAAGATATAGCGGAATTAGAAAAGGTACAGAGAAGGGTGAACAAAAATAAGTAAGGGGATGGGATGAGGACAGGCTAAAGAAACTAGGGCTCCTCCACTTGGAGACGAGATGGTTGAGTAGAATGGAATGGGAAGACATGAATTGCTTGTTTACTCTTTCCTTTTTTTTTTCCAAAATATTTTATTAGTTTTCCAAGTATAACAATAACAAGAGACAGTAAAGGAGGGGAATGTGGAACTAAAAAGAAAAATAGAGGGTAAGAGAGAAAAGTACCTTTGCATCTACAGTATAAGTCTCTCACATTGGGCCAACATTATGTCTGAATAGAGTGAAGATAGTTTTCCACAGGTGACCAGATTTTTCTTGTGGAGACTGTCTTTCGAAATTTCTCTGCCGTTACAAACTCAAATTTCTGATGCTGTAGAACTGTATTCCACCAACACTGAACATTCAAAAGGTGTGCAGATTTGTACACCTATTGTAGGATGTGTCTTTGGGCAATGGTAAGGAGAATGTCCAGTAATTTTGCTTGTGACATTGACAGGTCAAAGGGTTACGAGACAGATTTAAACATTACAATGGACTATGACAGGTCACCTTCAATTAATAGCATCTTTTGTATAATGTTCCAGATTTCTTTCCAAAATTTAGAAACCACTTGGCACTCATGCATCATGTGGAGGAGAGTGCCAACTTGTTGAGAACAATGCCAACATTTGTCTGATGAATTCAGTCCAGCAATAGCAAGTTTCCTAGGAGTCCAGATTGTTTTATGATATAGAAAAAACATTGACTGTAGAACAGATGCAGAGGAAAGGGGTTTCATTACTTTTGACCAGAAATGAGACTACATTTTTTTCATTTAAATCACAGTCAGTGCCCACTTGCCAATTATTTTGAAGAACAGTATTAAATTTATATGTTACATTAACAAAAATGTTGTAGATGGCAGAAGCCATATGGCCTTTTAATACCAATGTTTGCGCATGAGAATACAGAGAAGGCAGTTGGGATGACAATGGTGTCGACTTCAGGAGTGCCTTGACACAATATGAGAGTTGTAACCATTGAAAGTATCGAGACTGTGACAGAGAGAATTTAGATATCAATTCTGAGAATGACCACAGACTATTATCTGTGTTGACAATATCTGACAGATGGAAAACTCCCTTATCTATCCATTCTTTCCAGAAGAATGGAGCCTTATTAATTAAGATGTGTGGATTATGCCAGTGACATAAAGAGAGACATATTGAGGGGGAGTAGTTTGAAGTTTATCTAGATCTAAAAGACATTTGATCGTTGAGACTACAATTTGGTCCGTTCTGTTGGATGGAAATGAGGTGGAGGTGAGAAGAAGCGGTAAAGGAGCTATGATTGCCTCTTCTAACTGCAGCCACAGAGGCTTATAATCTGTTTGTTGCAAGAACCATCTGCAACCTTGTTGAGAGACAAAAGATTTGTGGTAAGTTAAAAAATCAGGAAACAAAACCCCACCGGTCTCCCTTGTATCTTTAAGTATTCTGAGAGCAATTCTTGGGTTTTTGGACGACCAGAGGAAGGAGGATAAAAGCTTATCAATCTGTTGATAGAATGAGGACAAAAAGAGGATTGGAAGCATGCTTAGGATATAGTTGATCTTAGGGGAGATCATCATTTTAATAGCTTCAAGTCAACCCCACCAGGACAGATTTAGCGGATGCCATGAATGCAGAAATGATATAAGAGTTTTAAGTATGAGGTCCGCATTATGCTGAATAGTATCTGCAAGTACAGTATAGAGATCCACTCCCAAATACTTGATTTTTGGCATGGCCCACACTAGATTAAAAGATTTGGCTATATCTGGAAGCGAAAACCTATTAAGAGGTGTTCTGTCTTTTGTTGGTTAATTTTATATCCTGAGAATTGTGAAAAATGAGTTATTAAATCAAGCAGGATAGGAATAGATAACCAAGGATCAGATAAAAAAAAGTAGGATGTCATCTGCATATGCAGAGCACTTGATCTCTAGATCCTTATAAACAACTCCCTTAATGGAAGGGTGAGATCGAATAGCAATCAGGAGTGGCTCAAGTGCTATATTAAATAGATATGGGGAAAGGGGACAACCTTGCCGCGTGCCACGATGTAAAATGATATTATCCGATAAAAGATTATTAGTGATTACTTTAGCTATTGGGTTTGATTTAAAAGAGACTTTCCAAAAGTACGAGGACTAGGAGCACACAATAAAGTTACTAAGTAGTAAGTTTAAAACAAATTGGAGAAAATATTGTTTCACTCAATGTGTAATTAAACTCTGGAATTTGTTGCCAGAGAATGTGGTAAAAGCAGTTGGCTTAGCAGGATTTTAAAAAGGTTTGTCTACGTCCCCAAAATAAAAAGTTCATAAGCCATTATTAAGATGGACTTTGGAAAATCCACTGCTTATTGCTGGGATAAGCAGCACCCACTCTTCTAGAACAACCCTTTTTCACTGCTCTGGCCACTCTTCTCAAACAACCCTTCACTGCTCTGGACCTGGTGAAAAGTTGTGCATGAGAAAAACGTTTTGTTTTATTTATTTATTATCTCATTTGTACCCCACAGTTTCCCAACAATGTCAGGCTCAATGTGGCTTACAATGCACCACAGAGGCAGGCGCCAATGTAGTAAAATGAAACTAATACAGCAAACCTACAAGAGATAATGGGGAAGAATAGGAATGGATGGAGATAGAGGGCAAACTGTGAGGGAAGAGGGAAGCGGGATATGTCCAAATGTCTTTAGGTCGGTGTGGTTCCAGCAGTGGGGTCACTGGGAGAGTCCGCAGGGTAGGCACTTCTGAATAACACGGTCTTTAGTGATTTCCGGAAAGTTAGATGATCTGTAGTGGTTTTGATGGACTTCGGTAAAGAGTTCAAAAACTGAGTCCCAATGAAAGAGAAGGCTGCAGAATCTATAATAACCATGGCCACACATTTTCATGCAGTTCATGGTAAGGGTTTACATACCTACGCTGAAACCTTTCCTGCATTACTCGGCCAGCAAAACCCATGGTTTAACAATTTTAAACCTGCAGTAATGCTTTATGCATCAGCCCCTAAATGTCTTTTTTTGTTTTGTTTTAAATGTCTGCCAGTGAGACTCTTACCAAAAGGGCATTCAAGTGACTCTCTCAGAACCAGGGTCAGGGAATAAGGTACAGCAACTCACCCTTCCACAAGAAATGAGTATGGGGAGGGAGGACAGGAGGAGAGACCTCTCTGGTATAACACCAAAAGATATAGATAAACCACTGAAAACCTCAAAGCAACGAGACTTATTTATTTATTTTACTGTTTTCAAACTTATCCTCACAAAAAAATAAAACAAAGCCAGTTTTATCTCAGCCTCACTGATCAGAAAGTACAGAATATCTCACCAAATGCTGGAGACTGAAAACATACTGGCTGCTGCTAGGTTGAACAGAATGCTATATAGAGTGATGTCATAATTCAGTAGTTCTCAGTCTCCATCAGCTGGCAGGAAAGCATATACCCAAGCATCTGGACTGGTCTGGAGGAACAATAAGGAATAACAGATATTCTGATATGTGTCAGCACCACAATGAATACCTTCCCCTATTCGATCACTCCAAAAATAAATACTGCACAAAGTTACCTGGGATAATCGTGGAGACCTGGAGAACCTGAACACACCCTGAGAAGAAGGAAAAATATTGGTTACTTTCTGTGTATTCCCTGAAAGCAGCTTTTTAAAGGAGGTCCATGGGGTGGCTTTATTTTTATTTTATTTAAATAAATTCATGCCAGCACATCATCGTACTCCTGAACAGTTCACAATAAAACAGACAATATCAAATAAATCATAAAACATTAAATAACAGTGTGAAAGCCAGGGCTTTTTTTGAGGGGGTACTTGGGGGTACTGAGTACCGGCACCTTTTCCATTGTCTGTTAAAATTGACCCATGGACCCCAAGTTTTAATGAAAGAGCTCAGGCCCTACACACCAATTCTGCCTTGTCATAGATTCTGTGACTGGTTGCAGGGGGCCTGGCTATTGTGGGGTGGGTCCCTCAGTGATCACCCCCACCCCTGAAGGGAGGCCTAGCTTTTGAGTACCGGCACCTTTTTTGCTAGAAAAAATGCACTGGTGAAAGCCAAGACAAATAAACAAATAAATAATAGAACATTAAGGGGTCCTTGTACCAACCTGCGGTAAAAGGATGCCTGCAGTGGCATCAGTACACGGGTTTGCCGCACGCCGAGGCCTCCTTTTACCACAGCAAGTAAGGTAAAATTAGTCCTTACCTGATAATTTTATTTCCATTAGTCCCAACAGATCAATCTAGAGATGATTGGGTTATGTCCCTCTACCAGCAGGTGGAGATAGAGAGAACTTCAGAGGTTTACTGGTGGTCATGTGCCACCATCTTAACCTCAGTATTGTCAATACCAAAGCAGTGGAAGAAGGATGAGGAAATATCCAACATGTAAGCTCTCTCCTGCCTCTAAAACACCCATGAAGGGTCCTCCTCAACTGCTTCAGCGGAAGGGAAACAGCCGAAGTGGAGAACTGTAACCAAATCTTTCTTTTTGTGTTTCTTTTAACAAAATCCAAATGAAGGAACAGATGGAGCCAAAACAACCAAAAGAAAACCCAGTCAAGATCAACAAAGGGCAAGTCTCTGGATTGATCTGATGGGAATAATGGAAAGAAAATTATCAGGCAAGGACTAATTTTACCTTCCATAGCGTCCCACAGATCAATCTAGAGATGAGTGAGATGTACCAAAGCAGTCCAAAACTAGGACACAGCACACCCTTACCCCTCGGTCTAGTTAGCAACAGCAAACAACCATAGGTGCTCTCGTGAGGGAAAAGCTAGCAGCCAACGTCAAGTAGCCTATTGCTATCACAGAAGAAAGCGCAAATCTGGGATGGAAAGAGCAAAAAACCCTAGCAGGGCAAGGAGAAGGTGATGTGAAGCCTGAAAGAAAATTATAAACAGGAGAAGTACACCCAATCTCCTTTAGAACAGGGCTTCGAGAGAAAGCCCAAGGACAGAAGACTCCTAGTAGGCAGAGTCTGACCGGGCCATCCCCAGGAGCAACCCTCAGAAGCCTGGAGAGCATCGCAGTGTCCTCAACATGGAATCTGACACGAAAATCCACCGCCTGCGTGGAAACCCATAAGGCACTCATGCTCATGGTGAAGCGGCCTGCAGGGCTAGACCCAAAGAACAGCAAAGGTTCAAAATGAGGGAAAGTGTCCAGCTACCTCCACAGCATACAAAAAAAAAAGGCCCGCAAAGGCAACAAGAGAGAGATAGACGCCCCAAGTGGCATCTGGGTATGGCGAGCAACTGCCTGGACCACCTGGAGCAACCACAGAGTGAGCAGAGCCCCAAAAAATGCCGAGATGCAGCCAGGAGCCAAGAGCACAGATCAATGCCTAGCTCTGACTCATCACTGGGAAAAGAGAAAGAATTTCCCAAAGACATGACATCCACTGCTCACACTACATAGGACATGCAGAGACCGAAAACGTTGAGACAGATGTGTCCCCGGCAAGTGCTAGAACCGGGCCAACTGTCAGGATGCTGCAAAGGCCTCCGACTAGCCCCAAAAGTAAATGGGGCAGATTATACCAGCAGAAAGAAAATGGACAGGTAGAGTAGTAATTTGTTATAAACCGTAATCAGTGTGTCATTTGGAAGGACACCCTAGCATGTTCTATATTCATGCAGAGATGTTTTTCGCCTGGTAAAGAGTCACTAAAACAGCCATCATGTTATGAGAATGAGTTGCTCAACATTAAGAGCTTCTATCTATGTATTTACTTATTTACAACATTTATATCCCATGTTAAATATGATTTAGGTTGAAACCTGGGAGAAGTAAAACCTTTTTTTCCTGTGCTTAGATCAAAAGAGATAGATGGTTTGTGGTGAGAACTTGCTCCTTTTGTTTTGTGGGTGGATGGATGGATTATGAATTTGTGTTCATTATAATTATGATGATGATGCTGACTATGGTTCTGATGTTTATGATTATGCTGCTGCTGGTGATTATGATTATGCCGATGATGATTCTGTTTATGATGATGATGACTTCATTAATATTCATGTTGACCTCGTTAATATTTATATTAATATTGGGCTACTTTTGGGCTGGAAAAATTTTCACCATCTGGCAACTCTGATTACATTTCTCCCAGAAACATGGAGTCAACAGCACTAAGCCTGACTAAACACCATCTGTACTGCCAAGCTCTGAAAAAGGGTAAGAGTGAAATATCTAGAGGAGGACCTTCCCTAATCTTGATCCCTTTCTCCTTTCCTTAAATGTTACACACACATCATAAACCACCTTGATGAGGGTACCAAGTAAAGGTAAAACTAGACAGAAATATTCTTAGTGCTTAACTACATAATAGTGCATAGTCGCTGTCCTTAATAATACATTCACAGTATAATCATTACCTGCAAAACTGCAGTCGTTAAGCTTGGGGAAGCCATAGCCCAGTCTCACGGTCCCGCTGGACCTCCGACTCCATGTCGTGGCTGCTTTGGAAGCTGCAGGAGACCTGAGGACTCCCCCTGGGGCCTTCTGACAGGAAGCTGCCTGTGAATCCACAATAACTAAGCTCCAGAAACCATAGCTAGAGCAAGGAGAAAAGGCAGGCTAGAAAGCTTGGACTTGGAAAACTTTTAGACAAATACCTAGAAGAAACTCCAGAAATTGTGAAGGCAGGCAAGGGGGAAGACAACATCCTCGAGGTAATTGCAGGAAGATATCACTTTGAACCCTGCCAGGCACCTAAACACCCGGACTGGTCACATGGGGCGCAAAATAGTGTTCCAGAGGGACCCAGGGCCTGACTCGATATGGCTCTAGAGCCTAGAGCCAAACCTCTCTCAGAAAAACAGAAACTGTCCTTGTCACCTTATGCCTCATCTCAGACCAGAACCACCAAAGAGAGTACTAATCAGAGGCACATTAAAACAAAAATATACTTACTGAGAACTCATGTGGCTGAAGCACCGGCATTTACCACCGGAATAAACCCCTATAGCCATTTACTTGCCTTTAGGTTCACAGACCCAACAGAGCTGCTTCACGGACCTTCTGGACCTCCACCCATGGCCACCTGGGAAGCTGTGGGCGCCTGCAGAATGAAAGGTGTCCGAGAGCCCCCAGGCCTCCTCTCCTAGAAGGCCTTGTTCCTGCAAAGTATTCAATGCGGAGAAATGGGGTGAAATACCCCTACTCCCACAGTCACATAAGCCTGCAAAGCCATCAGGTGAATGGAATCCCACGGGAGCGTCAGGACGATCAGCAACAAGGCTGCCAGAATCACCAGAAAGAGGTCCCAAGAGTGCACCAGTGCCTCGGGCTTACGCGTGGCATGATGGGAAAGATGATGCTCTCAGGCGCGCCAAGAAAATGTTCACCGTGCCCGCCAAAATGAGTTGTGAAGGAGAAGCCGCTCCCTGGTGTCAGGCTGCATGGTGGCATCCAGAGGTGCAGTTGTCGTACAGTTGGCGTGGTAACAGCCAGAACAAATGCCTCCCGCAGGAGCCACGTTCGCGCACCAGCACTGCAAGAGTAAAACCACTCACCCTTTCGGGGATCTGCAGGTAACACCTGTCCTCCCTGGTGAACTGGTACTACAGACTGGCCTGAGCTTTGCAAGCCTGACTAAGCTGAGGAGCTGTCTTTTTTTTTTGTTTGCTATGTCCAAACGGCTGGCTCTTTTTTTTTTTCGAGGCAGGAGAGAGAAAAATGTCTGGAGAAATCTCAGCCAAAGCTCCTTAGGGCATAGCAGGACAGGACTGATGACGGTGAGGAAGGGAGGGACCTGGCACCACCAGGTGTACACTGAGACCCGAAGCCCGGGCCGTCTCAACCCCAAAAGCTCTACTGTACCCGGGGGACCGGGCCAGGAGCCAATCAATACAGAGCTGTTTGTAACCATCCACCTGCAAGATACAGAGAATATTGAGGTTAAGGTGGCTACACATGACCACATTCAGTAACTCTGAATTCTCTCTATCGCCAGCTGCTGGTAGAGGGATATAACCAACCTGTCTTTGGATTGATCTGTGGGACGCTATGGAAAAGACTTAAAAAAAAAAAAAGGAAATGGACGTACGGTAAGGTAAACACTTGCTGTGCAGCCATTTCCTGGAGAAGCCCTTACTACCACCTATTAAGGAAGCAGTATGGGCTTCCACGCCAACCAGCTGGTAACCGGGCAGCACATGGGGCTGCCTGATTACCGCCAGGCAAGCCCCCAGTGCTAAAAAAATGTTTGAGCACCAGAAATGGTGCGCAGTGGTCCTGCAGTAGTACCAAATTGGCGTGTGTCTTGCCACACCTTTGTAAAAGGGCCCCTAAATGACAGTGGAGAAATCCAAGAGAAATCCAAGACTTCATTAATTTGCAAAAAATGCTGAAGAGTGAGGGGGGAAGAACATTCCAGTATAAAGGGCCCTGTGCAGACAGCATTTGAGAATCCTCACTCTAAGAAGACCCTATAAGTCCCTGAGCTTGTCTCTGCTCAATCCCTATACTGGTAAATTAGAGGAGTTACTTTTTGTTCCCTCATTGGTTTGCGAAGTACACTGATCTCTTCTTCTTATACCAGGCTGTCAATCACAGCTTCATTTACCTCAAATTGAACAGAGAGTTCATGGCAAAGACTAAGGACTGGATTTAGGTTTCAGCCAAAAACTAGTCTTAAAAAAGTGCAAGATGCCTGCAAGCCAGTTTTGAAATAGCCCAAGGTTTTAATATAATTTCCAGAAGGGAAACAAATGCCACAGAATACAGTGTGGAAGTGTATTGTTGAAGAAACAGTGCTGAGGTATTCTTTTAATACTAAGAGTTAATTTTAGAATTGTGGAATTTTTTTACCATTCCTTTTGTACAAGCTTTTTGTAATGACCTGATATAGCAAATGCTGAAGAAAGGGGATGGGATTTGATATACTGCCTTTTTGTGATTACAATCAAAGTGGTTTTACATATTACATACAGGTACTCATTTTGTACCTGGGGCAATGGAGGGTTAAACGACTTGCCCAGAGTCACAAGGAAGCTACAGTGAGAATTGAAGCCAGTTCTCAGGCCACTATGCCAACCATTAGGTTACTCCAAGAAGCTTTTAAATTACTCTAATGACTACAGTGATGCAGGGCCGCCGAGAGCGGGGGCAGGGGGGACAAAATTCCCTGGGCCCGGGCCTCCAAGGGGGGCCCAGTGCCGCAGTTCCTCCACCCGCCCCCCTCCGTCCACCACCGGGCCGGGCCCCCCTGAATTCAAATCACAGCGCCTCACCTCGACCTCGCTCCATGTGAAAGAAGCACAGCAGAGGCAGTCTGCAGATCGCCTTCCTTCGGGCCTTCCCTCCCTGTGTCCTGCCCTCGCGCAAGTTACATCAGACGAGGGCGGGACAAAGGGAGGGAAGGCCTAAAGGGAGGCGATCTGCAGACTGCCGCTGCTGCACTTCTTTCACATGGAGTGAGGTTGAGGTGAGGTGCTGTGATTTGAATTCAGGGGGGCCCGGCCCGGTGGTGGACGGAGGGGGGCGGGTGGAGGGACTGCGGCACCGGGCCCCCCTTGGAGACCCGGGCCCAGGGAATTTTGTCCCCCTGCCCCCCCGGTGGTCCCTGCATCACTGTAGTGAGGGGGCGGCGGCGACGACGACCTTGGGGAGGGGGGCGGGGTGAGGCCCTGGGGGCGGCCTTGCCCCGGGCCCGGCCCAGTCTCTCAGCAGCCCTGCAGTGATGTAAAAGAGTAGCTTGGTGTTTATAGCAGTAGGCTGGGAAGCAGGGTTCAAATCTCATTGATGCTCTGTGTGACCTTGGGCAAGTCAGTTATCCTTCTATTGTCTCAAGTACAAATTCAGGGGCTGATAGTAAGTGAGAGATAACTGTGGGTAGGAGTTATCGCCTTCTGACTACTGTGACACTACTTGGTTACTGCCAGGGTGAAGATAGCCATTATCTGGGTACTGCTGACTTCTGGTACTGCCACTGAGTATCAGTGGGACCTGGGTAACTCCTGCCACCAACTGCCCCGATATTTAGTGCCGATACTGAATATCCAGGCAGATTTCAACCAGTGGCAGCCAGTGTTTAAAGAAAGGCTGATGGCCACCAGTTGAATATTACCTCCTCAGATTGTAAGACCTCTGGGGATAGGAAAATACCTCCTAACCTGAATGTAATTTACTTTGAACTACTGTACTACTGAAAAGGCATGAGATAAATATTGTGAAAGATATCATGTACAAACTGTGTATAACCTTCATTTCCACACATAAGACTTGGAAGCCTGCAGAACCTCTTTCTCTCTGTCAATAAATCTAAAATAAATGTATGAAATATACACCTTAAGGGAGCATGATTGACTGCAGTTTATGATTTATGGGATTAGTCAAAGTACTGGACAGATGCGGGACCTTTTTTCCTTTGGAGATCCCTTGACATCATATTGGTGGACCTTACATTGAGAGAAGTATTGAAATAAGAAGTTTATGAGTGTATATGAACATTACAGGGGAAATTCGATATATGGTGCCTAGAAATTCCGTGCGGAAAACATTTCTGCCTAAGCATATTCTACAAGGATCGCACATATATTGAGGTGCAGTACATAAAATACTCTTAATTGATATCATAGCCTAAAACTATGTGCCTCCATTTTACACCAATGAAAATGTGGTGTAAATCCTGGTGTGTAGATTTAGGCACATTGGGCCATATTCTATAACAACGTGCGTAAATTTCGGAATGCCAACAAAATGTCCATTTCCCCGCCTATAACCACACCCCTCTTTGCCTGCGTGCATTAAAATTTAGGTGCAGTGCATCAGAGAATATGTTTATGGAGTTGTGCACACAGGGGCGTAGCCAGACACCCAATTTTGGGTGGGCCTGGGCCCAGGATGGGTGGGCAGAATAACTTTGCCCTGTCCCACAAGTGATTTGGCTCTCCCTCTCTCGCCTGCATGCCATTTGGTCTCTCAAATATCCTCCCTCCCTCGCATGCAGCAACTAATACACACTGCTCATGTTGGCCCCACAGCCTTCCCTCTGATGCAACTTCCTGTTTCCGCATAGGTGGGAATACATCAGACGGAAGGCTGTGGGGCTGGTGCCAATAGTATGTATCAGCCGCTGCTCGCTGCAGGCGAAGATCTGCTATTTACAAGGTATGCAGGAGGGACAGTTGTTGGCAGTTTTTGGCTGGTGAAGCTTAGGGATCCCTGCCAGCCACATCATAGGTGTGCTGCTACTGGATGGGCCTGAGCCCAAAGTGGGTGGGCCTGGACCCATCCAGGCCCACCCTTGGCTACATCACTGTGTGCACGTAAATTCTAATCATTGCCAATTAGTGCTCATTATTGCTTGTTAAGTGCTGGTGACAATGCTAAACGGCTTGTTAAGCCAATTAAGTTACGTGCATTGTTACAGAATTTGCTTGGATTTCGGTGCAGGATGCTAGGCGTGCTATACAGTGGCGTAGCCAAGGGTGGGCTTCGGTGGGCCCAGGCCCACCCACTTTGTGCTCAGACCCACCCAGTAGCAGCACATCTATGATGAGGCTGGCAGGGATTGCCAAGCCCCACCAGCTGAAAACTCCCAACAACTCTCTCTCCTGCATACCTTGTAAATAGAAGATCTTCGCCTGCAGCAAGCACCAACTGACTCATGCTGTGGGGCCAACATGAGTAGTGTGCAGAGCCATAGCGAGGGGAGCTGACACCCGGGGCAGGTCGCCGCTGCGCACCTCCCCCCCCCCCGGGTGCAGCACGGCGCACCCTCCTCCCGCTGGAGCATACCCCCCTCCCAGAGCGCATACCCCCCCCCCCGGAGTGCATACCTGCGGCGAGGGACGGGCGGGAGGGCCGATCCGCCCCGACTGCACGTTGCTGGGGTGTGTCGGCTCCGCGCTGGTTCACTACTCTCTCTGTCCCGGAACAGGAAGTAACTTGTTCCGGGGCAGAGAGGGCAGTGCACCAGCGCGGAGCCGATACCCCCCAGCGGCGTGCACCCGGGGCAGACCGCCCCCCGCCCCTCCTTCCTACGCCACTGGTAGTGTGTATTAGTTGCTGCTCGCTGCTGGTGAAAATCTGCTATTTAAAAGGTACGCGGGGGTGGGGGGAATGCTTGAGAGACCATTTGGTATGCAGGCGAGAGAGGGAGAGACCAAATCACTTGTGGGACAAGGCGGAGTTCTACCCACCCATTTTGGGCCCAGGCCCACCCAAAATTGGATGTCTGACTACGCCCCTGGTGCTATATAGAACCCAGGGTATATGTGATGTAAACTTTGACACATTGTTATAGGGTCTTTGAGAAGGATCACCAATAAGGACTGCACATACTAAAGAAATGACTGAAGTGTGAACTGAGCACTCTTAAAAATCTTTTCAGTACTTGTGATTGTATTATATGTGGTTGTGAGTTATATTTAATAGATTAAACCAAAAAATATTATTTTGGGTTACTGAATGTATATTTTTAGCCATATTTACATACTGAGCATTTGGTACAGATTTAATTTATTTACTCCCTCATTGTTGTTCATGAAAAATACGCACCTCTGTCTCACTACCCTCCCGTAGGTTAAAGGTCAGATCTCGGTGAATATCAGCAATAAACTTGTTGGAGTACTCTGGATACAGTTCCAAGACATCAAACAGACCTCGTAGGCTGATGTACTGCAGATCACAGTAAGTCAGGGCCTTTACATCCGCATTGGTTTTGATCACCTGATCTTTGTTCGGGAGGTCTGCACCAATCAAGTCCCCTTTCCCTGCAAGCGCAAAACATAATATTAGGTAGGCGTGGTCCTCAGGGTTTCTTTTGCAGTCTCATGTTTTCTGTTGTGACAACCATTGCTGAGGTAGCTGCCGGAAAATGATGGGTCAAAACTGATTATGAACTAGGTTCAAATGGCTTCGGAGTTTCTAAAGAATATTCTGGCCAATATTCAGAGCAATTTAAGTGGGCAGGAGATGTTCTGGCCCACTTAAATCATGGTGAATTGCCCAACCGCTCATATTCAGCGGCACTAAACCGGGCAGTTCCACTCAATAACATCTGTGACCGCCCATGTTAAAAGTGGGCAGGTCAGAGGCGGTACAAAGGGTAGCTCTGGGGAGGAATCAGTGGTTATGCATGTGCCAGCGATATACAGTGCCATGACCCGCATACCTAAACCAAAAGCTGTCCTAACTTGGCTAAGTTAGATATGTGGGTCTTGGCACTGAGTATCAGCCAGGACCCACATAACTATTTTGCTTTTAAAAAGCCCCACCAATTGCCCTCCTAGGGCTACCTGCTATCCATGGTGGTACACTCACTCCTGTCCCTTGCAGCTGCCATAGAAAAATGGCTGCCGTGACATCTTGTGGTACTGCCACGAGAGGTCATAGCAACCATTTTCCTATGGCAGCCACAAGGGGCAGAAATGCCCCCCATCACCCTAACATAGTAACATAGTAACATAGTAGATGACGGCAGAAAAAGACCTGCATGGTCCATCCAGTTTGCCCAAGACAAACTCATATGTGTATACCTTACCTTGAATTTGTACCTGTCCTTTTCAGGGCACAGACCGTATAAGTCTGCCCAGCAGTATTTCCCGCCTCCCAACCACCAGTCCCGCCTCCCATCATCGGCTCTGGTACAGACCGTATAAGTCTGCCCTCCCCTATCCTAGCCTCCCAACCACCAACCCCCTCTTCCCCTCACCTGCTCCGCCACCCAATTTCAGCTAAACTTCTGAGGATCCATTCCTTATGCACAGGATTCCGTTATGCATATCCCACGCATGTTTGAACTCTGTTACCGTTTTCATCTCCACCACCTCCTGCGGGAGGGCATTCCAAGCGTCCACCACCCTCTCCGTGAAAAAATACTTCCTGACACAAAGGTGCGCCAAACACGGGCGTACACTGTGCAAGTGGATCGCTTATGAGCCTGCAAAAGAGTGGCTATAACATCAGAATAGCCCTTTTTCCTCAAACGTGACCTCTCAATAGCCAGGCCTAAGACCAAAGTGGTAGGGATCCTCGATGCTTACTGGCCCCTGATGGAGGAGGCCTGGTAGGACTGGAAGCTTCAAAGGCAGTTCCTCCACCAGACGAACTAGATCAGCATACCAAGGATGCTGTCACTAAGACCACCAGGGCTATCAGAGGGTTGAAAGTTGGGGGGCTGATGGGGGGGAGGAGGAAGGGCTTCATCTGGTGGGTTGGGGGAGGGGGTACACAGAAGGGGGACTGAGAGGGGGATCGGGGCCACTTAAAAAGTAAAACCCAGTTTTGTGGGTCCCAGCTAATCTTCAATGCTTTTGAGCTAAATTCACCTGCACACTGCAGTATGGCGGGGGGGGGGGGGGGGGGGGGGGGGGGCGTTGATTGGCATGTTTTGTGTGAGACTAGGGAATGGCCAAAATATGGGTTCAACTCCGATCACTGAAGGGGAAGGGACGTCCATGTGCATAAAGATGGACATCTGTATTTAGATCTGGTACTTGTCACGTCCAGGTTACAGAAAGGTGCTCTGATTGAGCAGCTGTCCACTGGGAAGGGTTAAGGCATGACACCTCCTTCATCCCCCAGTGGTTGCTGTCCCCCTAACTCTCCCACGAATTTGAAACCGGCAAAGGATACCAGCTTGTATGACAGCTTCAGGTACTATGGACATTCTTAGCAAAACATTATACAGACCTGAGAACTAGCCTAAAGGTTAGTGCATTAGAGTGAGAACCGAGGATCAAATCCAATTCAGTTCTTTATTTCATTTTATTTTATGTGAGCCCTCCAGGGACAGAAAAATAATCACTGTACCTGAATATATAAGACACCTACAAACCTGAAGGCTATTGAAGTGGTGTACTTTCAGATACAGTAGGTATTTTTCTGATCCTGGATGGCTCACAATTTTAAAAAATATATTTAAAAAGAGTGGAAGTGGGATTTCAGCCTGGGTCCCTTGGTTCACAGCCCACTCTAACCTTTAGGTGACCCCTCTGCTCTGTGTGGACATCTGTGTGACCATTTTCTAAGATGGACCTTCCTATGCTGTCACACAGATGTCCATGTCTCTTGTTTTCCCCCATTCATAATGTCAACGTTTCAATTTCTAAATGGATGTTTATGCTCAACTGCTTATGTGAGTCTGCATGGTTCAAATAAGCAGTGGGCCTAGGCTGGTAGAGGAAGAGGAAATGTTCTGATGTGCAGCTGCTTGCTTCTGATGTCACATGATCTGGGAGAAAGACATGGTAAAGTGTGGGGGGGGGGGTCAAGGAGAGAAGGAATAATAGAGAAAGGTAGGTGTTGGGGGCTAAGAAGAGAGGAAGAACTAGGAAGCTGGGGAAAGGGAAGGGGTTCGAGCTAAGTTGGGTTCAGAAAGAAATGGACAGTGATTATTACTGGGAAAGGAAGAAGCTGGGACAGGGGTCAGGCCTTATGACTGGGGAAATTCTGCACAAAAAATGACAAATAATGCAGAATTTTCAAATATTGCGCACAGACCCCCATGTTTACTAAGACGCACTAGGGCTGGCGGCATGCTAATGCCAACACAGCCCATTCACTTTGAAGGGGTTTGGGTGAGTAGGGTGGAGGGTGGGCTAGGGTGGAGGAGTAGCCCAGTCAGCAGGGTCGTAGCCAGACACCCAATTTTGGGTGGGCCTGGGCCCAAGATGGGTGGGCAGAAGAACTCCACCTTGTCCCACAAGTGATTTGGTCTATCCCTCTCTCACCTGCATGCCATACGCAGTGGCATAGCAATGTGGGGCCTGAGGAGGCCTGGGCCCCCGTAGATTCCAGCCTGGACCCCCCTCCCGGCGAACCCGCCCCCGCCTACCTTCACTTTTGCTGGCGGGGGACCCCACTCCCCGCCAGCCGATGTCCTCTCCATCCTGCTCCTGCTGTTGCATGCATTGCTGACGTCCTGCACGCTGTACGTGCGACGTCAGACTCCGAGAACAGAACTCTGTTCTCGGAGTCTGACGTCCTGCAAGAGTTCTGTTCTTGGAGTCTGACGTCGCATGTGCAACGTGCAGGACATCAGCAATGCATGCAACAAGAGCAGGACGGAGAGGACGTCGGCTGGCGGGGAGTGGGGTCCCCCGCCAGCAAAAGTGTAGGTAGGCGGCGGGTTCACGGCGGGAGGGGGGTGGGAAAAGACATGGGGGCGGCAGGGGGTGGCGCCGGGGGGTGGCGCCGGGGGAGGGCTAAAATGTGCCCCCTCCCTTTGGGCTTTGGACCCCCCTCCTACAGAAGTCTAGCTACGCCCCTGGCCATATAGTTCTCAAACATACCCCCTCCTCTACATCCTTTTTAAATAGCAGATTTTCACAAAAATGTGGCTGTGAATACACACTGCTCATGTTGGCCCCACAACTTCCTTTTCCGCATAGGAGGGAATACATCAGAGGAAAGGCTGTGGGGCTAGTGTGAGCACTATGTATCAGTTGCTGCTCGCTGCAGGTGAAGATCTGCTATTTAAAAAATATGCAGGAGGGACAGTTGTTGGGAGTTTTTGGCTGGTGGGGCTTGGGGATCCCTGCCAGCCACATCATAGGTGTGCTGCTACTGGGTGGGCCTGGACCCACCCTTGGCTACGCCACTGGCAGTGGACTTTGATCCTGGGGAACTGGGTTCAATTCCCACTGCAGCTCCCTGTGACCTTGGGCAAGTCACTCAACCCTCCATTGCCCCTGGTACAAAATAAGTACCTGAATATATGTAAACCGCTTTGAATGTAGTTGCAAAAAACCTCAGAATGGTAGTATATCAAGTCCCATTTCCCTTTCCCCTTGTTGGCATTGCTGCGTGGCAGCCGCTAGCGTAGCTTAGTAAACAGAGGGGAGAATTTCCCAAAATGTTTTATGCAGAAAATTTAATTTTGTGCTGGATTCCCCCAGGAGTAATAAGTACAGTTCCTGCTGTTTGTATCATAGCATTGGTGCTACTGCTGTATGACTTGTTTGTTAACCCCTTGTTTACTATGCCATGCTAGCAGCTGCAGTGCAGCAATGCCGACACAGCCCGTTCAAAGTGAATGGGCTGTGTCGGCATTAGCGCATGGCAGCTGCTAGTGCGGCTTATTAAATAGGGGGGTAAATGTATATTAAGTTTGAATTTTCTTCAGGTTTTGTATTTTTTCACAATGGGTGGATGGGTAGGTGGGTGGGTAGGGGGGGCACATGGGCCCTGGCCGCGGCAAATGCATCTCCGTTTCTACTTTCTTGTGGTTCTGTTGCATCCACTCTGGGTTTTTTTTTTGTTTTGTTTTCCATGTCATTTTATGTCTACATATTTGTTTCTAGTTTGCAGTCTATTATTATTATTATTATTATTATTACTAATTTTCACTTAGTGATGGCCTTTGTTTTCCTTGTATAAAATATATGAGGGATTCTCTTGATATATAATTTTCATATAGGAATCTGAAGCTGTCTATCTTTTCCAGCTGGAAAAGAGCCCCTGAACCTCCTCCCCTTAATAAAAGACACTCCCCACCCTGTACCCCCGATCCCCCAGCAAGGCTGTGGCAACTGCCAATAGCAGAAGGCTCAACCTTGGTAGAATGGACAGGACATTTTTCTTCTGTGTGTGGTTCGATGCATCAGGCTGTTTGACTTTGGCTTTATGACTCATATATGCATTTTTATGATTTCATAATAATCTTAATTGCTTTCTATGACTCCCAACCCCCTTACTACCTGATCGTAGTTTTGAGGAAGAGCTGGGGGTGGTGATGTGCAGCACACCATCTCAACCTTTGCTTCAGGCAGCAGATTGCCTTGGGCCACCCCTGGATGTCATGCTATAATCCCTTGAATGGAGAGCTGCTCAGTCAAAGCACCTTTTTGTACCAACGTTCCTGAAACAGACGTCCTTCCTTTCAGACTTGAACATTTCTTCTCCTTTGGTAATTATTGTTGGACATACTGATTTTAGGCCTTCCCTTTATCCCATCCAAAACACATGGATGTACAGCAGTGTCAGATATCCAAATCCTGCCTTTGAAAAATTGGAATTTGGACATTACAAGCACATGGGCATCCATCTCAACATTTTGGGATATCCATATGTTTCAAAAGTAAGTGCTATAGGGACTCTAGACATAGTATCACAGAAAAATATTTTTTATAAATTAAATGACAAAGTAGACCTCGTAGCTCCTCTCACCCAAGATGGCCAGAACCATGTTGTTTTTCAGAACCTCAAGGGAGCCCGAGCACACAAAGTAGTTAGCTTGGAGGGCGTCTCCCTGTCGGAGAAGATATTCTCCCGGTGCACAGAACGAGGTCTTGATATGCAGAGAGAGTGCTCTCAGGCAACCACGACTTGCTGATTCAAATAGCGGTAGCTGCAAGATATCCTTGTTGAGGTGCATTGCAATGTCGGCACGCAGTTCATCTGGGAAGTCTCTCAGTAGCTGTCAAAGGACATATATGACAATTAGGAAAACAGGAGGGGTGACCTTCATCTTAATAACAGCAAGAAAAAATTCCCACAAACAAAATAGGGATGAGAATACCATAAAAAATAAATTGTGAAAATATATTGTAAGGAAAAAGGTGATGCAGTTAGCTAAGCTATAACGTACCCAGTGTCTAAAGTTTACGAAGGCAACAAGAACTCTGAGCAATTTGTTTCACGCTCTAACATTTGATGCCTAGATACATCCTTGAATTCACCATTTCCATATATATGCAATTCTAAAGTCAATTAAACCATAAGTAACTTGGACATAGAAACGTAGAAACATGATGGCAGATAAAGGCCAAATGACCCATCCAGCCTGTCCATCCTCTGTAGCCCCCAATTCTACCTGTTCCTAAGCGATCCCACATGCTTATCCCATGCCTTTTTAAATTCTGGAACAGTCCTCAACTCCACCACCTCCACCGGGAGGCCATTCCACGCCTCCACCACCCTTTCTGTGAAATAATACTTCCTTAGGTTACTCCTAAGCCTATTCCCTCTTAACTGTGTCATTTGCCCCTTCATTCCAGAGCTCTCCTTCATTTGGAAAAGCTCTTTTCCTGTACATAAATGCCCTTAAGATAGTTATACGTTTCTATCATGTCTCCTCTCTCCCTCCTCTCTTCCAGCATACACATGATGAGGTTCATAAGCCTGTCCCTATAATTTTTGCATTCATGACCGCTTACTAATTTCGTAGCTGCCCTCTGGACCGACTCCATCCTGTTTATATCTTTCCGTAGGTGAGGTCTCCAGAACTGCATGCAGTACTCCAAATGGGGCTTCACCAGAGACTTATACAATGGCACTATCACCTCCTTTTTCCTGCTGGTCATGCCTCTCTTTATGCACCCAAGCATCCTTCTGGCTTTGGCCGTCACTTTTTCTACCTGTTTGAAAGCTTTAAGGTCATCATTATTGAATAACTATTATGTTATATTGCATCTGTATTTAGAGTCTTTCCTTTTTTGGGGACATTTTTCCTCCTTTGGGATGGTTTAATTGACTTTACAATTGCACATATATGGAAATGGTGAACTCGAGGATGCATCTAGGCATCAAATGTTACAGCGTGAAACAAATTGCTCAGAGTTCTTGTTGCCTTAGTAAGCTTTAGACGCTGGGTACATCATAGCTTAGATAACTGAGAGTCACCTTTTTCTTTACACTATATTTTCACAATTTATTTGTATGGTATTCTCATCCCTATTTTGTTTGTGGGATATTTTCTTGCTGTTATTTCATATATTCCCTCATTTTGTTTTTGTTTTTTCAACTTCATCTTAATAAAGCAGCCATCAAGGGATGCCTATTACATAGGAAGAAAGGAGATGTGAGCTATTTACGTAGCAGCTGTCCAGAGACAAATGTTAGTAGGATAGCCCTGGATCCCCAGAATACAGGATATTTATTAAAACTATTCATGGGTTTAAAAGACCAACAAGTCTCAACTTCCTCTTCTCCCTGGTAGTCTGATCAGTGGTAGGGTTACCT
Organism: Microcaecilia unicolor; assembly: GCF_901765095.1. Classification (NCBI taxonomy): domain Eukaryota; kingdom Metazoa; phylum Chordata; class Amphibia; order Gymnophiona; family Siphonopidae; genus Microcaecilia; species Microcaecilia unicolor. Next base: position 87,412,037 of record NC_044042.1, on the reverse strand, counting down.
TATGTCCGGTTTTACCCGGACATGTCCTCGTTTTGAGGACATGGCCGGGCAACTGGGTGGGTTTTGCCAGCCTGCCCGTTTGTCCGGATTTCCGGACAAACGGGCAGGTGGGCGGGCCTAGTGGTGTCCTATCCTTACATTACTATACTGCATACTGTTCCTTGCTGACGGTCCCAGCGCAAATTCAAAATGGCCGCAGAGAGTTTTTGTCTCCCGAGGCCGCTTCAACTCTTGGCGGCCATTTTGAATCGACGCCGGGACCTGAGTCAGCAAGGGACAGTATGCAGGCGCTCCGGGCAGAAAAGAGGGGGCTCTTTCTTGCCCTGAAGAGGTCACTAGACCACCAGGGCAGTATAGTAAGGGGAGGGCAGGATAGGACACCCTTAGGGGTGTGTGATTGGGGGGGGACGGGTATGTGTGAAAGGGGCGGGGTGGGGTGTGTGAAAGGGGGCGGGATGGGGCATGTGTCCTCTTTTTGAGGGGAGCAAATATGGCAACCCTAATCAATGGTAGTGGTGGCAGGTTGGGAACACAGTAGCACCCAGTCTTTCTGGCTGCTCTACTTTCCTGTTTCCCAACCCCTCCTGTGCTTCCTGATTAACAAGGAAGCACCCACCAGCAGCCAAAGGGACAGGAAGCACATGGTCACTGTGTCTCTGCTCTGCTGGCCTGCTACTGTTGCCCAAGAAGCTGAGAGGAACCTGGGACTAGGGCAAGAGAGATTTTCTGAAGAGGAAAGAGGCTGGAAAGTAGTGTTGCTAGTCAGTAAATTTACTGTTGTAAGTAAAGCAAAAAAATATGAACAAAAAATGACATAGCCAATAGCCATAAAACGTAATTTTTTTTTTTTTTAAATTGAAAATTTTTATTAAACACAATGTGAATAATACAGTATAAGGCCATGTAGCCTTCAAAAGTCTTAAATACAACAGGCATTTGAGTTACATCGCAACATATCATAATTTTTAATATTTTTCTCCCTGCCCTCCCCCCTCCCACACCCCCCCTCCCCTGTTCATCATAATCCCTTGCTTGGTGAAATCCCCCTACTCCGACCTCGCATAAAACGTAATTTATGAGCAGCGGGCCAATGCAAGGTTATTAGATGCCCTAGACAAGCTTTCAGCCTTGTAACTACCCCATCCCCCCATAATATTTCATGCCCCTAGGCTCCGTTTCTAGGTCCTCCCCCAGCCTAAGATTTTCATAATTAAACACAACAAGCATGATTATCCCTATATCACCCATTCCAGAAATATCCTGTAAAAATGCATAAATGGAAATCACACTTTTAAATATTAAACTTTGCTCTGTATGCACAGATGCTTCTTATTTGACCCCCACCCTCCCCAAGATATGGGTTTAATGAGAATTAAAGGGAGAGAAGAACAGGTTTATCCTTTCTAAGGTGAATGGCGGGAGGGGAGTTCATATCATAACGGTGAGTTTTAGGTGCCTTAGTAGGAGCTGCACAGGAATATAGCTGATTGAACATTATTACATTTGCAAAAGGGGGATGGGCCCCACAGCTCTGCCTGCATGTAAATGGAAGCAGACAGATAGGCTGCTGGGAGCACTTTCACACATTTTGAGGTTGTTAATTCAGTAAAAGGAAATAAAGCTTGTGGGAGAAATGATGCACACCCACTTAATGGTGAGAGCTGGATCAGAATAAGGGAATTGGAAAATCTGTTCCCCAGGGGAGAATGGTGGCCTTCCTAGAGAGCTTGGGAGGGGGGGGGGGGGGGGGAGGGTGGAGATTGGGTTATGATTTTGTGTTCACCTTTGGTGAATGGTCTTAGCTTCTGGCTAAGATGGGAGACAGCTCTCTAGAGGGGAGACCCTGCTATTGGTGGTTGAAAAACTGTACCTGCAACAAACCAGTGAGTAATATTTGTCTACTAAAATACCTGCTTTGCTGGCCAGTCTCAAAGTTCATTTCCTTCCATTCTGCAGAGTCTGTAGTATGGCGGCTTTGTGTGCATAGTTGAGGATCTTTAAGATTACCACCCATAGACTGGTAGGAAGTCATCGGCTGCATCCCAATCCAATGTTCTACCCTCAGTGGCCCTAGATGTTCAGGCAACTGAAGACTGCATGGAAACCAGGCCTCCTGGAACCCATTCAGTTCCTTATCTTCAACTTACTAAGAAAGGCCAACCGGTTGTAAATTACTTCTTCAGGACCTGTTCTCAGGTTCCTTGCATTTGTCCTCACAGATCGTGAGAGCTTTCTTCAGCTGTGCCTGGGAGTCTTCCATCACCTTCACACGAAGTCACAAGTGTGCTGCTGGAATTGCACAAATTTATGGATGAGTTTCCAGTTGCTCTTGTATTCGTTCCAACTTGGTGTTAACTGGAAGCAGTCTCCTATCTAATAGAGACTCCATCACCATAGTCACCTCAGCCGTCACCTCAGCCACCCATGCAGAAGTGATGGCCCAGGCAGCAGGACTAGCCGACAACACTATCTTGTCTTTCCCAGCACAAAACTGCTCCTTGTCTGTTTTTGTCACCATTGCTCTAGTCAAAGCCCCAACTTGTACACCACATAGTTGTAGAGGTAATTACTTGTCGAAATAGTGACCCTCAAGGTGCAAGAGTAGTCTTACGATAGGGTTTAAGAGGAGGTAGCAGGAGAAGCTGATTTCAGTGGCCTCTCCCAAGCATAGCATCATTTGACCCCCATGGTAATACTTTTAAAACGAATAGGAGGAAATATTTTTTCATTCAACGAATAGTTAAGTTCTGGAACTTGTTGTCAGAGGATGTGGCTACAGCAGTTAGCATATCTGGGTTTTAAAAAAGGTTTGGACAATTTCCTGGAGGAAAAGTCCATAGTTTGCTATTGAGATAGACATTGGGGAAGCCACTGCTTGCCCTGAGATCAGTAGTATGAAATCTTGCTACTATTTGGGATTCTGCTAGGTACTTGTGACCTGGGTCAGCCACTTTTGGAAACAGGATACTGGACTTGATCTGACCCAGAATAGCTATTCCTATGTCCTAAATCATGTAGTGGGATTTCAAAATGAAATTCTCACACCTTGTCTGTTGGCTCTGCCATACCACTGGCCCACATTTGATGAATGGGTACATTTGTCTACAGAAAAGAAGGACAATTCAATCCTCAATTGTATCCACAGGTAAAATACTTTAAAAATTACTATCACAATAAGTCTGGATTCTTATTTGTTTATAAACAGGGCAATAATGAGAGCCTTTTCCTTGGTTTAAATACTGATTTACCCACAAAATGGCTTTTATGAGTATTGCTCACTGAGTGCATAGCTACAACTGTATACCATAAAAGAGCCAATATTTTTGTCCATGAAACCCTTCATTTAGATAAGAATATAAGAGCATAAATGTTGCTATACCGGGACAGACCAAAGGTCCATCAAAGTGGCCAATCCAGGTCACAAGTTCCTAGCAATATCCCAGAAAAGTAAAACAGAATTTATGCTTCTTATCCTAGAACTAAGAAGATGATTTTCCCAAGTTCATCTTAATAATGGCTTATGGACGTTTCTTTTAGAAAACTAGCAAAACCTTTTTTTTAAACCCTGCTAAGTTAACTGCTTTTACCACATTCTCTGGCAATGAATTCCAGAGTTTAATTACACATTGAGTGAAAAAATATTTCCTTCAGTTTGTTTTAAATTTACTGCTTAGTAGCTTTATTATGTGCCCCCCTAGTCCTAGTATTTTTGGAAAGAGTAAAGAAGCAATTCACGTTTTCCTGTTCCACCCCACTCAGTATTTTATAGATCTCTATCATATCTCCCTTCGGCTATCTCTTCTCCAAGCTGAGGAACCATATCTGCTTTAGCCTTTCCTCATAAGCCCTAGTCTTTCCTTTTGCACTGTATTTTACTCCCAAATACACACACAATTCAATGGGGCTTACACTGCCTCAGCTAGAATTTAAGCATAAAACATTCTTTAGAAGAGTTTTTTGACCAATTGCATCCTCCTGCTCCTCTGACCTTTCAGCTCAATTAGAATTTGCCCTAATTGAACAAAGGTGTCATTGTCTTTCATTCACAGGTGCCCGGGATTTGACCCTTTTCTTTTGCCAGATAACTCAGTCATTGTTTTGACAGACCTCAACCAGGGGCAACAAACTGTGGTTCCCTCCAGATCCTTGTGGCATGGACCCTTCACGGGGTCAGGAGATGTTGTAGGATTGCTGGATTGTCTTGTTCAGGATTCCTAATCTACCTGAGGAACAGAGCCTAGGATAAGAATCAAATCTAAGCCTTCTTCTTGGCTGCCTAGACCGTTAACTGTCAATCACTGGGCTGGTCCAATAATAAGAAAGACTGTACTAAAATTTAGAAATAAAGAAGAAGAGCATCAGCCCTACGAGGTTCAGCTGATAACACTGAAGGAGACATGATAGACCAGATGGTCTCTTACCTCATTGGCGTCGATGCCATTGTTCACTGACCATGTAGTCTGGAAGTACTCTAACATTCTCTGTTTTAGCTGCTGTGGCAGGCGATGGACACGGATAAAATCCTTCAGGTCCTTCATCCTGGTATGATACAGGGAACGACGGGAGTACATGCGCTGGATGATAGCTGTTACATTCCCAAACACCACGGCATGCATCAGGGCTGTAAAACCAAGCCAGCAGGGGAATCACACAGTCATACAAACTCATCCCCAGCCCTGCTCTTTGAACAGGAAGTCATATCACAACTTTTATGTTTACAAACCATTTTTATTGACAACAGATCTTTGTAAACAGTCCCAGCCCCCTATGACAAATACATTTACATTTTAGGAGACACTGCTCCTTTACACAGCAGCCTAGCCCAGCGACCACCACATTTTCTGCAGTTTAGACCAAGTGTTACCAGCAAGTTAATAAGTTCACTATTTGCTTTTCTGAAATCTAAAATCAGACTTAGGCCAGATATTAAAGTACTTGTCAGTAGCATTCAAGTTCACATGCTTGTCAGAAGGGAAAACCAGAACAGGTGATTCAGACTCAAAGTCCACTGCACTAACCACTAGACTACTCCTCCACTAGCAACATTCCATGTACTGGGGCCGCTTGATAACAGTGATCATAATATGATCAGTTTTGATAACAACCTTGAAGTAACTATACATAGGAAGTCAAATACGTTTGTGTTTAACTTTAAAAAAGGAGACTATGAAAAAATTGGAAGAACGGTTAAAAAAAAACTTAGAGGGGCAACTGAGAGGGTAAAAACTATACAACAGGCGTGGATGTTATTCAAAAATACCATCCTGAAGGCTCAGGCCAAACATATTCCGCGAATTACAAAAGAAAGATGGAAGTCCAAAAGACAGCCGGCGTGGTTAAAAAGTGAGGTGAAGGAAGCTATTAAGGCTAAAAGAAACGCCTTCAGAAAATGGAAGAAGGAACCATCTGAAAATAACAAGCAGCAGCATAAGGAGTGTCAAAGCAAATGCAAGGCGCAGATAAAGAAGGCCAAGTGGGATTACGAAAAAAAGATAGCAGTAGAGGCAAAAAACATAGTAAAACTTTTTTCGGTATATTAAAAGCAGGAAACCGGCAAAAGAATCGGTTGGGCCGCTGGATGAACGAGGGGTAAAAGGGGCGATCAAGGAAGACAAAGACATAGCGGAGAGAGTAAATGAATTCTTTGCTTCGGTCTTCACCGAGGAATATTTGGGTGGGATACCGGTGTCGGAAATGGTATTTCAAGCGGACGAGTCAGAGAAACTTACTGAATTCACGGTAAACCTGGAGGACATAATGGGGCAGTTCGGCAAACTGAAGAGTAGCAAATCTCCTGGACCAGATGGCACTCATCCTAGAGTACTGATAGAACTGAAAAATGAACTTGCGGAGCTACTGTTACTGATATGCAATTTATCCTTAAAATCGAGCGTGGTACTGGAAGATTGGAGAGTGGACAATGTAACGCCGATTTTTAAAAAAGGTTCCAAGGGAGATCTGGGAAATTAAAGACCGGTGAGTCTGACGTCGGTGCCAGGGAAAATGGTAGAGGCTATTATTAAAAACAAAATTACAGAGCACATCCGAGGACATGGATTACTGAGACCAAGTCAGCATGGCTTTAGTGTGGGGAAATCTTGCCTGACCAATTTACTTCAATTCTTTGAAGGAGTAAACCAACATGTGGACAAAGGGGAGCCAGTTGATATTGTGTATCTGGATTTTCAAAAGGCGTTTGACAAGGTACCTCATGAAAGGCTACAGAGGAAATTGGAGGGTCATGGGATAGGAGGAAATGTCCTATTGTGGATTAAAAACTGGTTGAAGGATAGGAAACAGAGAGTGGGGTTAAATGGGCAGTATTCACAATGGAGAAGGGTAGTTAGTGGGATTCCTCAGGGGTCAGTGCTAGGACCGCTGTTCTTTAATATATTTATAAATGATTTAGAGATGGGAGTAACTAGCGAGGTAATTAAATTTGCTGATGACACAAAGTTATTCAAAGTCATTAATTCGCGAGAGGATTGTGAAAAATTACAGAAGGACCTTACGAGACTGGGTGGCTAAATGGCAGATGACGTTTAATGTGAGCAAGTGTAAGGTGATGCATGTGGGAAAAAAGAACCCGAATTATAGCTACGTCATGCAAGGTTCCACGTTAGGAGTTATGGACCAAGAAAGGGATCTGGGTGTCGTCGTTGATAATACACTGAAACCTTCTGCTCAGTGTGCTGCTGCAGGAAGGAAAGCGAATAGAATGTTGGGTATTATTAGGAAAGGTATAGAAAACAGGTGTGAGGATGTTATAATGCCGTTGTATTGTTCCATGGGGCGACTGCACCTTGAGCATTGTGTCCAATTCTGGTAGCCGCATCTCAAGAAAGATATAGTGGATTTGGAAAAGGTGCAGCGAAGGGCAACTAAAATGATAGCGGGGATAGGATGACTTCCCTATGAAGAAAGACTAAGGAGGCTAGGGCTTTTCAGCTTGGAGAAGAGACGGCTGAGGGGAGACATGATAGAGGTATATAAAATAATGAGTGGAGTGGAACAGGTGGATGTGAAGCGTCTGTTCACGCTTTCCAAAAATAGTAGGACTAGGGGGCATGCGATGAAACTACAGTGTAGTACATTTAAAACAAATAGGAGAAAACATTTCTTCACCCAACGCGTAATTAAACTCTGGAATTTGTTGCCGGAGAACGTGGTGAAGACGGTTAGCTTGGCAGAGTTTAAAAAGGGTTTGGACGATTTCCTAAAGGACAAGTCCATAGACCGCTACTAAATGGACTTGGGAAAAATCCACAATTTCGAGAATAACATGTAATATAGAATGTTTGTACGTTTGGGAAGCTGCCAGGTGCCCTTGACCTGGATTGGCCGCTGTCGATGACAGAATGCTGGGCTTGATGGGCCTTTGGTATTTTCCCAGTATGACATTAGTTATCTACTTATGTACACTAGTATTTTATAATGGAATCTGAGTGTTCAGAAGTTGCTATAGAATTTGCGCTCTGTGAACTGCATTTAAGTGCCTAACTTTGGCGCCAGTTTCAAAATTGCCTCTAAATAGAGAAAAGGAAATGGAATTCCATGTAAAAGATAGGAAATCAAAAGGAGCATGAACAGAACATCCTAGAGAGCAATGTTCTAGGGAGACCAAGAGTACACAGGCCAAGCAGATTGTCATGCTTCCACCCAACCCTGCACTTAGTACCTTGCAAATAGTTGTTTCTTTCAAAATCAAGTCTCAAGTAAGCTTATTAACGATGGTGAAGCATTCCCTAGCTAGTTCTAGGTTTATAATTCCATGGAAAGGCAGGCACCTTTTGGGCAGGAAGGGAGGAGGAGGAAGCTACGAGGTCAAAAAAAAACCAAAAAGAATATTAAACCTTAATTATTGTCTTTCACTGAGAAACAGTCTCCACTATAGTTCACAATATAATCAAAATGTCTGTCTGCATTGAATCCTGAAAAAAACAATAAACCAGTGGTTGCCCATCAGTTCCAAAGACTTACCCCCAATCAGCATCGTACAGATGGAAAAGATCTTCTCAGCATCAGTGTTGGCACAGACATTGCCAAACCCAACACTGGTAAGGCTGCTCAGGGTGAAGTAGAGAGAGGCAATGTAGGAACTGCGGAGGGACGGCCCCCCCAAGGAGTTGTTGATGTATGGGGCTTCTAGTCTTTTCCCAAGTTCATGAAGCCAACCTGGAAAATAATATATGCTAACAACAAATATTTTTAAATGAAAGAACTTGCAAAAAAGAAAGAAAAAAATAAATCAGCTTTGGACCTTTTTGCTGACCTAACTTTGTCTGCATTATTTACCTCATAAGTGCATTGAATAACGTTGCTAACTGCCAGCTCTACCCAAACTCTGCCCGGACTGCTTCAGCACCGTTGAGGTACTGCCACAGCAGTCTGAGTAGATTTTTAGCAGCACCATCCAGGTAAATGCTACTAAAAAATCAAGAAGCCAGACAAGTCCTACTGAATATCAGGCACAAAAACTTTTTGTTTAGAGAATATGAACATTTTTTTCCTTTTCTTATAAGTAGTCTTAGCTTGGCCATGGTTCTTTAGGATCTGCTGACTAGTAGTATAACTCGTCTCTTCATTATGTTGTTAGTTTTAACATATATAGCTGGCTTGTGTATTCTATTTGTCAAATGTTGTCTTATGATATGTATTGGTTTATGTTTAGAAGTCCTGAAAAAAATCAAGAATTAAGGACTTGCAAGCTAAACATATATATAAAGAAACAGATGGGTTGCTATATGGCTAAGTGCCGTAGTCATCAATTTTCAGTGGCATTATCTGATAGTGCAGTGAGAAAGGAACTGCACAGAGGACTCAGGAATAGGTCTGTATTGACTGAAATTTGGGGTGCATTATTAATGAACTGCCACTAGATGGGAGTACTGGGGCAGATTATGTTTGCCAATGTTTGCTAATGAATGTACCAATGTGACTGAGTCAGTGAAGTGCCTTAGCAACCTTCCACCTCATTTTTGTTTGTTAAAGGGGAGATGTTGAGTTTGGGATATAACAGCAAACTAAAAGCATCAGGGGATAGTAATTTGATACGCTTTATTTCAGTGGTTTCAGGCAAAGGAAAGTATCAGTGTGACATGGTACAATAATGTTTAACTGGTAATTATCCCCATGATAGTTAATGTGTGATATAAAGTATATTATATCAACATGATGGGGTCTGATGATAATGTATCTGCTATGTATCAGCTGGGGTTAAATGTTTTAGACCTGATGGAAGGATTATTTTGTTAAACAGATTAACTAGTGCCTTTCCTTATGAGACTCTACGTGTGTGCAGTTCCTCGGTTTTGTCTATGACTAGGTAATGTGTTTAAGTACATTGCTATACTGGGACAGACCGAAGGTCCATCAAGCCCAGCACCCTGTTTCCAACAGTGGCCAATCCAGGTCACAACTACCTGGCAAGATCCCAAAACAGTACAATATATTTTATGCTGCTTATTCTAGAAATAAGCAGTAGATTTTCACCATCCATTTTAATAATGGTCTATGGACTTTTCCTTTAGGAAGCCATCCAAACCTTTTTTTAAACCCTGCTAAGCTAACTACTTTTACTAAGTTCTCTGGCAACATATTCCAAAGTTTAATAACACACTGAGTGAAGAAATATTTTCTCTGATTCATTTTAAATGTACTACTTTGTAGCTTCATTGTGTGCCCCCTAGTAGTAGTATTTTTGGAAAGAGTAAACAAGCAATTTGTGTCTACCCGTTCCACTTCACTCATTATTTTATAGACCTCTATCATATCTCCCCTCAGTCATTTTTCTCCAAGCTGAGGAGCCCTAGCCGCTTTAGCCTTTCCTCATAAGGAAGTTCTCTCATCCCCTTTCAGTTTAAGTAATCAATTACATTACTGTATCATGTAGTAAGAAATCCTTTTCAGTGAAGGGAAAGATATAGCAGGACAGTAGTAGTGCCACTCAAATGTAAGTAGGGGTGGGCTAGTCTGGCAGACCCCAGCAACAGGTGTTCCTTAGATTTGGAAGGAAGTATAAGAGGGAATGCTAGAAGGAGCTTGACATTCTCCTACAGGAGACCATGGAGAAAAGGGGAACTAAGTCCACTTACAATTTAATTCAAACGGATTCAATCATTTTTAACAGGAAGAACCCAAACATTTTTTGGAATGGTCAAGTATCTGGTGCTACTGCTCTTACTTGTGGATTATCCCAAGGCTCAGTATTATCACCTCTGCTTTTTAAATTATATCTGAGTCCAATAGTGGACATTACAGAGCAGCATGGCACTATCCCCGAAGTTGTTCACTATATTCTTGTCCTTTGCTTACCTTAATTCAAAGTTTAGGTTTGCGCGTATTTTGTTATGCGGATGACATTTTAATTACTGCATGAATGAATCCACAAACATTGGATAGTTCTAGGTTGCAAGATACAGTGTCGAAATGGTTACAAACTGTTCAAAAAGCTAGGGTGTGCTGGATTACAGGACATCAGGACAGATGCCAGTATTGTTTGGGATTCCAATTTCACTAGCAGAATCTTTCAGCTACCTGGGAGTGCTTATTGACTGGAGGTTAACTTTTGATGATCAGGTCAATAGAGTAGTGAAAGAAGGTTTTGCAATATTACAGAGGCTAAGGTCTTTAAAATATTTGTTTAGGACTACACAAATGTGACCTTTGCTGGTCTACCTGGCAATAAATTAAAGAGATTGCAAACCCTCAAAAATAAGGTAGTCAAATTGTTGGGTAACAAACATAAATATGATCATGTTAATCTTCTCCAGTCTGTTTAGGTATTTCTCCCTCCCCCTTCACCTTCCTTACAGTATGCTTTGTTTTTTTAATATTTTGTATGTGATTTGTTCCCTGCTTAGACTTTTAAACATATAGCGGGTTATAAATAAAGTTGTATTATTATTATTACTAAGGAAGGATGCGTTATGGATGCGGTGCAAGAAGCAGTCTCGCCCGCAACAAAACCTCACGATCCAGGGGTGCTTACAGCTGTCCAGCCCATAGACACAGAAAAGGGAGGAAGCGGTAGCAGAGACACTGAGGAACGGTATCTGGGGTCAGTGAACAATGCCACAGGCAGTGGTACACTTCCTAAGAAAAGGAACAAGAAAGACCCACATCCCAAGTGTATCGAATCACCTGTGAGCAAAAGGATCCCCAAACAACAGAATAAGAGGAAGAAGGACGAGGCAGCAACACAAGGAAAGACCTCACAAGAGGGGAGGGACAGTGGTGCAAGCATGACTTCCTTAAAACATAGCACCTCCCACTGGTAGTACCCAGTGGCCCAGAAACTCTGAGCCTTACTCAAGTGCCAGGATGGGGCTTTGCAGGCGGGCACCTGCTGACAACACCATTTCCCTGACTCCACACCTGATGCCGAATGGAGTTAATGCCTCTGTGACTGGAAACCCATGGACTGGCCTTGGACCTTGGTCTTCTTTTCCTCGGGCAGCACTGCCACCCTATCAAGCTGGCTGGGCCTACTCCCCATTTACACCGATGTACGAAGCATGGCCAATGAATTATCCACAACGACCTACTTTTCAACCCTTGCTCCCAAGTAGCCAAGCTCCTTTGTCCACATCCGTGAGCCCCGCATGCCAGACTGTGCCTGCAAATTATAACCAGCTTCAAGGTGGTTTTAACATGGTCCACTGGAAAGAACAGCCTGGCACTTCTGAAAGTAGCAAAGAACTTTCTTATGTTAGTATTGGTAGATCATTTGTTTCAGAGACTATGCAGGCACCTGCTGCAGAAGTTTTCTGCGGGGCAACAGTGCTTCAAGCCCCTCCCTCTAAAATGGATGCAGGTAACATTATCAGCTGGATTGTATTACAAATAGCCAAGAAACCTGCGTGCCTGGGAGAAGTGAAATGGCTATAGACACCAGCGCAGTGCAGGCAGAGGTAAACACGGACACAGCGCTGGTAGCAGTAGCGACAGACATGCAAATATTGGGTTAACACGGCCAATCAGTTGGTTACTGTTGCAGCAAAGAATAAAAGAAAGAAAAAAGGAAAGGGAAAAAAGAAAAGGAAGGGTAAATTTAGTGAATCCAGTAGTGACAGTAGTTCCAATTCCTCCTCTTTTTCCTCCTCTTCAGATAAGGAGGCACGATTGGAGGCAGGCAAGTCTCACAGGTCTGGGGGAGGACATCGTTCCCCGGCGTTAGCTGCCCTCCCTTGTTTGTGGGACACGGTTCACTAGGAAGAAGATAATGGTTTATTGACATATTCCAACTACTACAGGGGAGGAGAAGGGTAAGAAAATGAGTAAAAGCAGGAAAGAGGAGAACACGGGTAAAATCAAAACTGCGGTTGGCCAGACTGATCCAACTCAATTTAGCCCTATGCTAGCCTATGCCCACAACAATTTACTAACTTACAGGGATTACAAGGGTTTTAGATGGTTCAAATATGATGAGGAATTCAGAGATAAAATGGAGGAGAATTCCTTTCTGTCATGGGGTTCCAAGGATGTTGACCTACGGCTGTAAGGGGCCATTTGTCAATACCCCGAATGGGTCCTTTTGACAAGGAGCCCACAGCCAGGGAAAAAGCACAGGCACACCTGACGGGGTCTGTTGGCGTTTCAGCAGATCATCCTGTAGCATGTGAGCATGCAAATAAAGAGATGCCTGTTCCATGTATGATGCAACCCACGCAGCTGCCAAATGTAGTATAAATGCTGTAGATAGACACCGCCATCTGAAACTAAACATGACCAAGACAGAGTTTTTTTATCTTTTGCCCTAAACCAACTTCTTCTCTTCTCCCATTCTCTATCTCTGTGGATAACACTCTCATACTCCCTGTCTCATCAGCTCGTAACGTTAGGATCATCTTCGACTCTTCTCTCTCCTTCTCTGCACATATTCAACAAACTGCTAACACCTCTCATTTCTTTATCTATAATATCACCAAAATCCATCCTTTCCTTTCTGAGCACACTACCGGAACCCTTATCCATATTCTTATCACCTCTTGCTTAGACTACTGCAACTTGCTTCTCACAGGTCTCCCACTAAGCCATCTCTCTCCCCTTCAATCTGTTCAAAATTCTGCTGCATGACTTTTATTCTGCCAGTGTCGCTATGTTCATATTAGCTCTCTCCTCAAGCCATTTCATTGACTCTCTATCCGCACTCCTCTCCAGGAACGCCATTCACTGGGAAATCTCTCTTATCTGCACCCTTCTCCTCCACTGCTAACTCCAGACTCTGTTCCTTTTATCTTGCTGCACTGTATACCTGGAATAGACTTCCTGAGCAGGTACGTCAAGCTCCATCTCTGGCCGTCTTCAAATCTAGGCTAAAAGCCTACCTTGTTGATGCTGCTTTTAACTCCTAACCCTTACTCACTTGTTCAGTACCTATGTTTTATCATTCCCACCTTAGTAATTCCCTTATCCCTTATTCCCTTATTTGTCCTGTTTGTCTGTCCTAATTAGATTGTAAGCTCTGTCGAGCAGGGACTGTCTCTTCAAGTCCAGTGTACAGTGCTGCGTATGTCAAGTAGCACTATAGAAATGATAAGTAGTAGTAACAGCCTTGACAGTCGTTTTCAGATGGTCCCCTCTCCAGTGCACCTCCAAAATTTGGTGTCCTGGTTAACCAAATTTCCCTGTTAAAAGGATGCTCGGACACTTTGGAAGAGTTTTGAATCTGGCTTCAGAATCCCTTACACAGGTTCCATAGATTGAGGATATGCCAAGAATTCTACATCTGTCACATGCTTATCTTCCATTGTACAGGTAATGTTAGACAAAGAGGTGAAGTTGGGGTGGGTGGCAGGCCCTTTCAAGCACAGGCCTTTTTTAAAAAAATGTTTGTATCTCCCTTAGCTATGGTGCTCGAAAGAACCCGGAAAATTCAGGCTGATCCACAATTTGTCACACCCAGGATTTTCACTGAACAATTTTCTGCCTCCTGAAGCCTGCTCTGTCCAATATGCATCTTTTGACCATGCAGTTCAGTTGCTGAAGCACTGTAGTCAGGGAGAACTCATGGCTAAAGCAGACATCGAAACCACCTTTCAGTTGTTACCAGTACACCCTGAGAACTTCCCTATACTGGTTTCCAATTTAGAGGGCAGTTCTACTTTGATAAGTGTATGCTGATGGGATGCTCAGTTCTTGATCCTACTTTGAGTGTTTCAGTACCTTTTTACATTGGGCAGTTGCCAGATGTGCGGAAAGCAGAAATATCGTTCATTATTTGGATGATTTCCTATTTATTGGTCCTGCAACAATGGCTCATGTCAGCTCTTGTTGAATCTTTGGATTCAACAGCTCTGGATAAAACAGTGGGTTCAGATTCTTGGTTATTCTTCTTGGGCATTGAGCTCAACTCTACTACCATGGTTTCAAAACTTATCTTGGACCTTGGGCAGAGAAACAATTACACTACAGGACATGCAATCTTGAGGCAATCTTAATTTTGCCTGTCAAGTTATAATGATGGGTAGAACTTTCCTGTGCAGGGTTTCCAGTTCTATGGCTGGGACCCACAGACCATCCCATTTCATAAGATATGACCCGGCATATGAAGGATGATCTTAGAATATGGGACCTGTTTTTAGCACAATTCAGTGGCAAGGCAGTATAGTTGGGTGACCCCATTATGAATGTGGATCTGCAGTTGTATTCAGATGCTGCAGGCAGCATCAGTTTTAGGGTTTATTTCCAAGGTTCCTATTGTGCAGGGATTTGGCCTTAGGAATGGAAGGAGATGGTAACCACCAAGAATTCCTTGAATTGCTCCCCATAGTAGCAGCTATTTCTATATGGAAGGGGAAATTAAGTAATAAACGGGTGATATTCTGGTCAGATAACAAAGCGTAGCTGATGTCATTAACAGACAAACTGCTTGATGTTTCGATGTAGTTGACCTAATGCAGGAATTAGTTTTACTGTGCTTAGTGTGCTGCGGTGGCTAAGAAAGCAAATAGAATGTTAGGTATTATTAGGAAAGGAATGGAAAACAAAAGTGAGGACATTATAATGCCTTTGTATCGGTCCATGGTGCGACCGCACCTTGAATATTGTGTTCAATTCTGGTCACTGCATCTCACAAAAAGATATAGTGGAATTAGAAAAGGTACAGAGAAGGGCGACGAAAATGATAAAGGGTATGGGACGACTTCCCTATGAGGAAAGGCTGAAGCATCTAGGGCTCTTCAGCTTGGAGAAGAGAAGGTTGAGGGGAGATATGATAGAGGTCTATAAAATAATGAGTGGAGTGGAACGGGCAGATGTGAATTGTTTGTTTACTCTTTCCAAAAATACTAGGCTTAGGGGGTATGCAATAAAACTACAAAGTAGTAAATTTAATACGAATCGAAGAAAGGTTTTCTTCACACAATGTGTAATTAAACTCTGAAATTCGGTGCCAGAGAATGTGCTAAAGGCGGTTAGCTTAGCGGAGTTTTAAAAGGGTCTGGACAGCTTCCTAAAGAAAAAGTCCATAGATCATTATTAATTTGACTTGGGGAAAATCCACTGCTTATTTCTGGGATAAGCAGCATAAAATGTATTGACTTTTTTGGGATCTAGCCAGGTATTTGTGACCTGGATTGGCCACTGTTGGAAACAGGATGATGGGCTTGATGGACCTTTGGTCTGTCCCAGTATGGCAATACTTATGTACGTACGTACTTATTCAATAATATTCATTTCCATGCAAAGCATGTCCCTGGTACCGTTAACGCTATTGCTGATGCTCTTTCTTGTTCCAAGTAGGAGTTGCTTCATGAACCGGCTCCACAGGCAGAATTGACAGGAGAAGGCATCCCAGAATACCTGTGGCAGTTTGTAGACCCTAGGCAATTGCATTGCTGTGACACGCCGTTTCACCTGGAACCTGGAAAGTGTACACGAGAGGATTCAACAGGGTGAGCTCTTTCCTGTCTGGGAAGGGATGTCACAGCGGCCCAATTCTCAAGGACTTACTTGCCAACTATATTGTGCAGGCGAAGGCTGTATCCTTTTTCACAAAACTGGCAGGTTGGGGGAGAACCCTGCTAAGAGCTTCATTATAAGGAAGCTGCTAGTGGGCTGGAATCGCGAACGAGGCAATAGTCGTGACAGAAGGCTTCCTATTACTCACAAGATCCTACTGGATTTATGGCACGCCATTGCAGTCATAGGGAACTCACAGTTTGAGACTTGCCTTTTCAGGGCCTTTAGAATAAGAAAAACTTGTAGTCCCCTCCAAGAGGTCTTCCACAGGATGTAGTCTTTTGCAAAGGAATGTTGTCCTGGAGGGTGCAAGTCTCAGGCTAACTATTCACAAATCCAAAACAGATCAATTGGGCAGAGGGCAGGTCATTACATTAGTCCAGGTGGACTCCCTTGTTGCATGTCCGATATCAAACACAAGGACATACATGACAGTGAGACCACGGGGCAGCAAGTCTTTTCTCATACATCAGGACGGCTCTCCCTTCACAATTTTTTAGTTTAGTATGGTTCTCCATGTGTGTCTCCAGAGGGAGGGGTACAATCCTAGGAATTTTGGCACTCACATATTCAGAATAGGCACAGCCACTAGTACGGCTGTAGAGACTATCATCTGGTTCAATAAAAAAATAGGTAGATGGAAATCAGAGGCTTATAAAACCTATGTTAGGACCAAGCATCATCATACACCCCAGGCTTCACCTTAATTTCATATAATCATGTTTGTTTTATTACAGAGGCTGCCCATGAGGTGAAAGTGGTGTGGACTGTTGGACATTCATTTCTTAAATTGGCTGCCTGTCGAGCTGAAGCAAGACCTTATGGCCCTCACCTTGGTCTGGCTTCCCAGGGCATACAAGTGCATTGAATGGGGGTTGGGGGAATGAGATGGGCCTAGCTCTTGCCAATCTTTCAGTGAACACCAGCTGAATTGGCCCCTCCCAAACGTCATTGTTGTACATCTAGGTGGTAACAGCCTGGGAGCTCGGTCTTCCATTGAGTTGATGCAACTGGCAAGACACAATCTGTCCGTCATTTTACAGCATTTCACTCACACATTGATTGTTTGATCGGACATTATACCTGGATTGCTCCATGGACATTCAAGAGTATGGAGAAGAGGAAGGAAAAAGGTCAACAGACAAATTGCTACATGGGTCCTCCAGCTCAGAGGCTGGAAGATATTACATACATGAGCAGAGGAGCACTGTGAGGGTTTCTACTAGAAGGATGGCATCCATCTTTCCGATATCTACAAGACTTACTAGATAATGTGTTCTTGGCCACAACTGACCACAGCTGATGGGCTTTTGGTCCAGGACAAGTGATACTACCCTGGACTGGTGGCGGGTGTACCGAGCCTGGATGGGTAATGATGCTTGTAGCTGAGATAGTTGCACATTGAGTTGAATACCCTTGGCTGGGTGGCAGAGAAGTTCTGGAGTTTTTGGAAATTATCAGTCTTGCTTATGGAGGCAGACTGGAATACTCACAGTTAGCTTGGGTACCCTAGTTTATGAATATTTGTTCCATAATTATGCTTTGGAATAAAGCTGTGGCCAAGTTGTTGCCACTAATTTCAAGTGTCTGTGTGATTACTTATCAAGTTATATGTGCAACACCATGGCGAGGTCACAGTGTCGTGATTGCCTATGTTAGTAATAAAGCGGAGTGCCTCGGGCACATGTAGCCGACATTAACATGGCACTGTGCACCCGATGAGCTTGCTCCCTGGGATAGTTTCGGCAGGGTGCCTGGTGGGTGGTGGCAGTATCTTCTCGCCAAGGCCAGGCACCCTACTGTGTGGAAGGACACAATGGGGGGGGGGGGGGGTTTAAACCCCATCAATCCCCTGGATGCCCTCTTTGGTGGACGATCAGGAAGAAGCGCATCCCCACCCACCCCTCCCTGAATGTTACCAAGACCATTCCTTTGTCCTTAAATGTTGCAGCTTTTGTTGGGTGGTTGTACCTGAGCCTGGATGGGTAATGATGCTTGCAACTGAGATAGATGCACATTGAGTTGAACCCCCCATTGCTGGGTAGCGGGGGAGATCTGGAGTTTTTGGAAATTATCAGTCTTGTTTATGGCGGCGGACTGGATCACTTACAGTTGGCTCTGGTACCCTAGTTTATCAATACTTGTTCATAATCATGGTCTGGAATCAAGCTGCGGCCAAGTTGTTACCACTCTAATTTCAAGTGTCTGACTACTTATCAAGCCACATGCGTGACACCAGGGTGAGGTCGCGATGTCTCGGTTGCCTATGTTATATCTGTGTGCTGTGGGGTGGGAAGGAGAAAAGCAAAGTAGTATGTGAGTTGTAACCACAGATGCCTATAACTTCTTTGATTGCACAGCCTCAGGGGTCTCTCTCAGTCACACCTAACAGAGGACCCCTTACACCTGCTGTTAGCATTAATAGCTTCTATGTGTTCAGGCTCTAGAGCTAGTGACAGAGATTTGTGCCTTTATGCTTGGATGATCTCAGCACTAAAATTCAGTGTATATAAATGCCAGGCTCACAGTGGCTGGGACATTCTTTGTTCTGGGTTTTTGTCTTCTGCCTACCTATTTTCCCTTTAATTTCTTTTTGTGTTTGCTGATGCTGAAGTGAGCTTGCTGCACATTTTCTGTGGAGGCAGTAAAGATAATAGTCTGGCTGTCTTCCTCCTGAAGAGTCACTAGGCGGAATTATGGGTACACACCAGAAGGAAGTGCTTGCTTTGTGGAAGCTTCATCATTTATCCCAACTTTGGAATCAGCTGTGCTGAATTTTGCCAGACATAAATTATTTGTGATAAGGATTTGTTTTCCTGCTAAAAAATCTATGAGGCTGATATTCAGCGGGACTCATCTGAGTAGGAGGGGCTCCTACCGGGATACATAATACTGACCGTGACCAAGTCACACCTGGATTTTCAGTGGCACTTACATAGACAGACCTCCTTGGTATATCCAGACAGTGCTAGTGCAATCCAGGGGTGGAGCCTGGGCAGAGCCAGTAGTTTTCTAGCAGCCCAGCACTGAATATCCAGGCATAAAAGTCAGCAGATGTCAGTGTTTATAAACACAGTGATTGCCATTGGATGAATATAGCTTGGCTGAACTTTTGTTTGTGGAAATGAATAGAAGTTGAATTTGTGGAAGACACCTTAAACTGTGTTAAATAAAATTGACATTTTTGGAACCACTATTGCATTGTTTGGACTCAGCTCATTATTCAGGGCTCGAGTTTTAGTGAGATAGAGGTTGCCAAACATCAAAATTAATGCAACTGCAAATTTCTTGCAGCTTAATTAGGGTTCTAAGAACATCACACAATTTTATAACTAGAGAAATGATGGATAACCATAGCTTCTGGTTAACAGCGCTAAACAAACAAACATTTTTCCCAACAACAACCATTTCATGAGCAAATGGGATGAATTAAAGCAAAATCAGCAAAAAAAAAAAAAAGGAGGTAAAAAACCTCACGCACCGTGAGATGTAGAAAAAAAGTGAGGATGGACCAAGGAGGAATACCAAACAACTTCATTAAGGATTTTCAAAAAACGACCCGACACGGCCGTGTTTCGGCCCTAAGGCCTGCCTCAGGGGTCTTGATTAATCTCAGGTGTGGCAGTATGAAAATATTACACCGATGCGAGTATATGTTCAATTACTGAACAATGCAATGCCTCCTTCAATCTCTATATCTCAATAAAAAGTGAAATGATAAATTCAAAATATCTCTCCTCCATAGGACATGGAGTATTGTCCGTTGAAAAGCCGTGTCGGGTCGTTTTTTGAAAATCCTTAATAAAGTTGTTTGGTATTCTTCCTTGGGCCATCCTCACTTTTTTTCTACATGAATTAAGCAAAAACACATTGAGCAAAATAGCACCTGTCAAAATGAAAACAAGAAGCAACAAACAATCACGTCCCTGGTTCAATAATGAGCTGCTAGAGATGAAAAACACTCTGTAGGAAATTAGAACGAAAGTGGTCCAAAACAAGTCAGACACAAGCAAAGCTACATGAAGAGAAAAGCAATAAGAACATATAAACAAAACATAAAGAGAGCCAAAATGGAATATACAGCACATACGGGAGCCCAGAACAGATCAACACTGAAAAAGTATATGAATTCCTGAATAATCTACTAAACACTCAAGCTCTACAAGCATCAAATGAAACACCACCAACACAGACCAGCTTGCATAATATTTTGAGCAAAAAATAAGAACAAACCTTGCTGAAATACAAATATTCCCCATAGGCTTCCTACATGAATATGAATCTAACAAAGATCATATGAAGGCACACAGAATCTAGTCCACCTTTAAAATGCATACAACTAGCACAGGTAAAGCATTACTGACAAAATATGCACATGCAAAACTATCTATTAGACAGCTGCCCTATTTACATGACGAAAAATCCACCAGAATGCTTTACTGAACACATAAAATACATTTTTTCGAACGGTCACTTCCCTCCGGATAAGTGCGAAATTATACTGACCCCAATCCTCAAAAATACCACTAGCAAGATCAGCGAACTCACAAACTACAGACCAGTAGCTTCAATACCACTACTGACCAAAACAATGGAAGGTCTAGTAGCACAACAACTAATGGAGAATATCGGATGTATTTCTCAGTCCTACAGCTCTCTATTAGGTTTCAGACCACTATACAGCACCGAAATGGTCATAACCACCCTGATAACAAAATTTAGAAGACTAATATGCCAAGGTGAGAAGATCGTACTACTACAATTTGATATGTCAAGTGCTTTTGATCTAGTAGACCACACTACTCTAATGACCCTGCTCAACAACATAGGAATTACTGGTGCAGTAATGGACTAAATCTTATACTGTAATTATGTCTAATCAGTTTTCAACTTCTTGGATCTCCGAATGTGGGGTGCCACAGGGTTCCCCAATAACACCCATACTGTTCGATACTATGATAGCTCCACTTGGCATAAAATAGGAAAAAAATTGAATTTAACCCACTCATATATGCTGATGATGTCACCATCTATGTACAACAATATCACAGAAATATTGGATAGGGTTAAAACTGGGTCACAAAACTTTAAATAGAGATAAAACAAAATTCCTGGTCCTTTCCAGTCCGCATAATCCCACTTCTTACCAAACTTCAGAATCAACCAACAAACGTACCAAATCGAAACACAACTAAAAATATTAGGAATCATTCTTGAACACCTATCTCTTGAAAATCAAGTTTCAGTAGTCACATCAAAATGTTTCAAAACTCTATGGAAACTGCGAAGAATTAGAGACTACTTTCCCAATCAATCATTTCATCTCATAGTACAATCACGAATATTGCCACAACTAGACTACTACAATACAACATATGCAGGGTGCAAAGAAAACATACTGAAATTGTTGCAAAACGTTCAAAACACAGCAGCAAGGCTGATCTTCAAAAAGTTGAAATATGAAAGAGCAACCCCATTGATCATAATGGGGTTGCACAGCTGCCTTCTTGGACACGATGACAGCACTAGGATTTACGCAGGTGAGCAATTCTCCAACCCATGAAAAGGGTCACATGCTAGACCTGGTATTCTACAGAGGGGTGGATATCCCAGAATTCTGGGATAACAGTATTGAAATAACACCCCTATCATGGTCAGACCATTTTCTAATTAAATTCTCCCTAAGTGACCACCTGAAACAAATGGCACCTCCCAGAGTTTGGAAGGAGATCAGAGACAAAAAAAAAACTGACCGCTGAGAATTTCCTAGAGGCTTGGACTATCCACATGTGGATGAAAAGACAACAGTGTCAGAACAAGTTGACATCTGGAATACACATTTAGCCAAGACCTTAGAGAAAACAGCACCACTAAAAAAGGTCTTATGCCCCACTCACAAACGCTCACCTTGGTTTTCTCCAGAACTTTGCATCCTTAAGCGTGAAGGATGAAAACTGGAAAGGAGATGGCGCAAATCTTGCCTGGATGAAAGACTAAACTGTAGGAAGCACATGGCAAAATACATGGCAAAGCATTAACAGCAACCAAAAAACAGTATTTCTCTCAATGCATTGCACAGGCTGCCAACTCAACCAAGCAGTTGTTCAGTATAGTAAACAGCCTACTACAGCCCCCAAAACTGAACCAGCCTGCTCAGTCTAAACTGAACTGTAATGCAATGATTTTGCTGCATACTTTGCCAACAAAATTAAAAGTCTCCGCCGGGATTTACAAGCAATCCCACCCACTCCCCAACCAGTCAACCAGGGGTGCACAAACTCACCCCCCCCCCCCTCCGACAGAGACAGATGGGACACTTTTAACCCAATGACAGCCTTGACAAAATCCTAAGAGACCTTCGACAAACTACCTGCTCCCTCGATCCCTGCCCAGCAAAGATAGTTCAGCAGGCAAATATGGGCCTTACAGAAGGTGTCACAAAAATTATGAACACCTCTCTTTCTAATGGGCAGCTACCAACAGCATTAAAAAGGGCAGTAGTCCGCCCTCTGCTGAAGAAAAACAACCTTGACCAGGATAAATTTGAAAAGTTAGAGGCCAGTATCCAACATCCTGTTTCTAGGGAAACTCATAGAACAGACAGTCTGTGTTCAACTAAATGAATGGCTAGAAAAGAGTAACTGGCTAGATCCATGTCAATCTGGATTCAGACCTGGTTATGGTACAGAAATGGTCCTCGTATCCCTACTAGATGATCTTCACAGAAACCGAGACAAGGGTTTCACCTCAGTGTTAGTACTGCTTGACTTCTCAGCAGCTTTTGACACTGTGGATCATGATATCATGCTAGCACGAATGACAGAAACAGGTATCAATGGAACAGTTCTTGCCTGGTTCAGATTCTATCTATCAGACAGGCAACAATCCATAATGTTTTGCAGCAACTCATCACCATCATGGACACTGACCTGCGGGGTACCACAAGGATCGATACTGTCACCTATTCTGTTCAATATCTACCTCAAGACACTAGCTGAGCTGATTTGGTCAATGGACACTCAGTTCTACATCTATGCGGATGATGTGCAGCTACTCATACCCACTGAACCTGACTTACCTACAGCCTTGAATAAACTGATTATCTGTCTAACATCAATTCAAGAATGGGCTAAAGACAACAAACTTTGCCTGAACCCAAGTAAAACCGAGCTTCTCTGGGTCCCTAACACAAGTGGATACATACCTGACATACTTTTGGTAAGTATGAACTCCCCCTCAAATCACAAGTCAGGAACCTTGGAATACAGTTAGATTCAACACTTACTCTGATTCCCCAAATCCAAGCAACCTTCAAGAGCTGCTTCTTTAGACAGCTATGCTGCCTCTCTCCTTACATTAAGAAGGTAAATCTTATTCCAGTTGTACATGCCATGGTAACATCAAGAATGGATTACTGCAATGCACTATACAATGGTCTGACTACAAAGGGCCTGCACCAGCTCCAGTTGATTCAGAATGCAGCAGCAAGACTCATAGAAGGTTGCAAGCGATGTGACCACATCACACCATTTTTGCAAAAACTTAATTAGCTACCAGTACAATACAGGTTTAAATTTAAAACTCTATATCTGATCTTCAAGGTCCTGAAAGGAAAGGAAATGGCCCTGAGTACCTGAAAAATAGGCTGATCCTCCACACACCGCCAAGAATACTAAGGTCCTCCCAAGGACTTTCACTAATCACACCCTCTCCAAAAGACATTACACAATGTGATACCCACAAGCGAGCCTTCTCCGGAGTAGCCCCCACACTCTGGAATGCACTGCCTGAAAGGCTGCGTTTAACACAAGATTATCTCTACTTCAGGAAGCAGGAGAAAGCTTGGCTCTTCAACCAAGCCTTTAATGGAAGAAGTAACTAACTTGTTAGTCTCACTCACACATACAAGGAGTGACTCAGGCTGCATATACTGCAGTAGGACATGTTTATCCACCCCTACCCTAGCTGAGATCATATTTAACCATCTCTGACCTCGTGTGCAACTTTCTTTAAATCAATCACCTTACTTTTCAACTCTTCCTGCTTTCTTACCTATCTATATGTTACATCTTTGCTTTACCCTTCACTGTCAATTATAATGTTCTACTACGTATTGTGTTGACATTGTAAGTAGTATACCATGCCATACTTTGTATTGTTTTTGAATATTTTTACTGCTGTAATTGCCTATTGCTCATGTTTGATGTATTCCTTACTGTACACCTTGAGTGAATTCCTTCAAAAAGGCGGTAAATAAATCCTAATAAATAAATAAAATAATGCTATACTGGCTTCCGATCAAGGCCAGACTACTATTAAAAACTAACACCCTTATTTTCAAAATACTGTTCGGCATGGCCCCTAATTACATGTTAGACCTGATCAAATTATCACCAAGAAACACAAGTCCAGATGCCAGACGTTACTTACTACTTCACCTACCCAAGTGCAGAAACAGAATCTACAAAACCATTTATATGCCTAAATTTAGTTACCTGGGTTCGAAATGGTGGAATTCAATTCCTAAGATCTTCAGAAAAGAACTGAAAACCTATCTCGTCAAGAAATGTTATGTGTAACTGTAACGCAACATTGTAATTTCTCCTGATTGTCAACTGTACACCACATTGAACCGAAACTTGTTTTTGGATAATTGTGGCACACAAGAATGAATGAATGAATATATATATATATATATATATATATATATATATATATATATATATATATATATACATTTCAGGACAGGAGACCCAAATTGACAGAAAGCATGGTTTGTACATACAGTAGATGACTGCTCTTGCTCAGTAACTCACCAATGTCCCAAGTGACTGGATCATTGCTCTCCATTTCCTTCCGCCCTATCACATACCAGATACAGGCCATCCAATGAGCGAGGAGGGCAAACATGGACATGAGTAGCGTAAGCACCATGGCACTGTACTGGGAATAGCGATCCAGCTTCTGTAGGAGCCTCAGCAATCTCAGGAGCCTCACTGTTTTCAGAAGGTGCACGAGAGAAGTCTGGGGAAAAGGAGGAAGGTCTCACTGCTATGGTAAAATACAGTAATTAGAGATCACATCAGTAAGGTA
This sequence comes from Microcaecilia unicolor, assembly GCF_901765095.1. Classification (NCBI taxonomy): domain Eukaryota; kingdom Metazoa; phylum Chordata; class Amphibia; order Gymnophiona; family Siphonopidae; genus Microcaecilia; species Microcaecilia unicolor. The sequence goes on along the minus strand of NC_044042.1, from coordinate 87,386,981 downwards.
GAAAAATGGAAGAGCCTCAGGCAAAGATCTGCAGGGGAGTTTTACCTTTCCCCTTGCACAGACTTGCAGATTTGCTGTTTTGGGGAGAAATCAGAACTGTTAAATCCATGATTGCAGGAGGGTGAAATTAGAAACAGCATTATCAGAGACTCAGAACCAGGAAGGAGATGCCAGGGCAGTTCTGGCTTTGTGATATTTGCCTCCCCCTCACCTGTATCCTTTATACCTATCATTCTGATTGCACATGGGAAAAAATAGGGTTTGCAAATATAGAAATGCTTTGGAAAAGGAGCTCAAAAGCATATCTAATCAAAACTATCCACTGGAACACTGAGTCACATCAAATCCTTGGATATGACTCTAATGGAATATGGCATAAAGTGAATATTAAACTTTTAGGGTCTGCCATTCAAAGGGTTTTAAGCAGTCAGGAGAGGCTCCTGACTGGTATAACCCTGCTGAACTGGCCACTGCTGATATTCAGCCACACTTAACCAGGTAGTGCTGCTGAATATCTCTGCTAAAAACGGTCACTCCTTAACTGGCAAAGTTAGGGTTGATTCAGAGGCAAAGTTTGGTCAGAGCCAGCACTTAGCTGATTAGTAGTGATATTCAGCCCAATTCTTTGCTAAGCAAGTGCATAAATTTAGGACAGAAAAAAGGTTGTCCTAACTTTATGTACAGAGTTAACTAAGCACTAGCCCAAATATCTGTCAGTTAACTTTTGGATCAGTCCACATACCCGGATATTCAGGAGGCCATGTATGCCCCAGCATTGAATATCCAGAGTTAGGTCAGCCCAGCTACGTACCACCATAGGCTGATTACCCTCCCTCCCCCCCCCCCAAAAAAAAAAAGGTTTGTGAAGCAATATATCTCTTGCCATCCCACCTCCAAACTCCTATCGCCCCTCTTCTTTCTGTTGCTGTGCTACTTTGGGCTATCATAGTGTAGTGCATCCACCTGTGGGATATAATGGGTCTGTGTAGCCAGCAGGAGTGACCCTGTAATGAGGTCAGCTGAGGCAGTGGCCTCAGATGGCACTCTTAAAGAAGCAGCATCTTGCCACTTATCAGCTATCTTTGCTGCACCCTCCCCCCGGGCGGCATCTCCTCCCTTCCTTCCTCAACCCAACCCCCCCCCCCCCCCAGACGGTATCTCCTCCCTTCCTTAACCCCCACCCCGAGTGTATCTTCAATTTGTTCTAAAAGTTACTGGGCAGTGGCAGCGAGTCAAACACACTGCCCTGCTGCTGGTCCCGGCATCCTCTATCTACTGCAGGCCACCCTTCTGTCAGAGAGGATGTGCTGCAGTAGAGAGACGACACCGGGGCCAGTGGCAGAGCAGCATGTATGAATTACTGCCGCTGCTTGATGACTTTTAGAACAAATTGAAGGTAGACTGGGTGGGTGTTGTTTAAGGAAGGGAGTAGATGTCGTCCAGGGGCGGGGGACTGGAAGGAGATATGTTGGAGGGGGGGGGGGGGGGTTGAAGAAGGAAGGGACAGAGGAGATGCCAAGATGTTGCCAGGGGGTTGAGGAAGGAGAAACTCAGGGTGAGGGGAAGGGGTTTGAGGAAGGAAAGATACCAGATTGTAGTCTGGATGGTGGAATGACAGAGTGTGAGTGATGCTGGATTATAGGAGGCAGAAGAAACAGATGATGGGCAGAGGGAATCCTAGAAAGAAAAGGAGGGAGACATGTGAGACACAGGGGAGGGATGGAAGGGAGAGAGAGAGAGGGAGAGATGGACTTTGGAAGGGAGTGGGGGGAAGGAGAGATTTGACTCTGGGGAGGGAGGGATGTCAGACTTGGGGATGAGGTAATGGGAAGGAGAGATGTCAGATTCGTGGGAGCAGGTAGGAGAGGGAGATATGGAAGGGGAGGGTGGGGGCAGAGGAGCAAGAGGGGCAGATGAGGGAGGGCAGGAAGCGATGTAGAGGGGGTGGAAGGGGGACAGGGAGAGGTGGAAGGGGGACAGGGAGAGATGGCAGAGGGTGGAGAGGTGGAAGGGAGACAGAGAGAGATGGAGGGTGGAGGAGTGGAAGGGGGACAGGGAGAGTTGGTGGAGGAGTGGAAGGGGCAGGGAGAGTTGGCAGAGGTGGAGGGGTAGAAGGGGGACAGGGAGAGTTGGCAGAGGTGAAGGGGTAGAAGGGGGACAGGGAGAGATGGCATAGGGGTGGGAGGGGGATAGGGAGAGATGGGTGGTAGAAAGGGGAAAGGGAGAGATGGGTGGCGAGTGAGGGTGAAGGAGTGGAAAGTTGAAAGGGTGAGATTGGACTTGGGGGAAGGCAGAAGGGGTAAAAGGGGGCCAGGGAGAGATGATGGAAGGTGGTGGGGTAGAAGGGGAAGAAAGAGAGGGGGCTGAAGGGGGAAAGGGAAAAATGGAGGGGTTGGGGAAATGAGGAAAGGGAAGGAGCCTCTGGGGAGGGGACAGAAGGAGGAGATGTAGAGATGGATGGGGAAGGGGTGGAAGGAGAAGGAGAGATGGACTCAAGGAGAGCAGAGGAAGGGAAAGAGAGATGGATAGGGAGGGGGTGGAAGGGGAGAGGGAGAGATGGACTCAAGGAGAGCAGAAAAAGGGAAGGAGAGATAGACAGGGAAAGATAGAGGGGAGATGAATGGGGCAGAAGCGGGGAGGGAGATATGCCAGACTCAGAAGGGGCGGAAGGGAGGGAGGGATGTCAGACTTGGGAGGAGGGGTGAAAGAGCAGGAAGGAGAGATTTTATTTATTTGTTACATTTATATCCTACATTTTCCCACCTATTTGTAGGCTCAATGTGGCTTACATAGTACCGGAGAGGCGTTACAGACTCCGGTGTAAAGAAATACAAAGTGATGTTGTGGTAAGATAAAGACCAATCTAAATCACAAAAAAGAGCTATGTAGGATATCCAACAATTAATGATTCATATAGCCATAAATGATATCCCCAAATACGTTTGATGTATCCGAGTAATTTTAAATAGGAGGAAAAGCCTCAAATTATAAGGGAACACTCCGTCGTTGATATGACCAACATTAGGGGGGTCATCATGGGCAAAAACCTCCTTCTTTTATTTCGCAAGTATGGCTCCTGCTCTAATACTTGTAGCAAATAAGAACCGTCTATATTTTTTAAATGGATCAAATGCTCTTATCTTTTGACTTTACATTCATTAAGACACCTTCCACGGCCCGACTTCGGCCCAAGTTTCGAATCCTTCCTCATGGTCTGTGGTGTCTGACTCATAAGATAAAGTACTCCGTGATCTGTGGAAGCGAACAGATCACGGAGTACTTTATCTTATGGAAATTGATATACTACCTTTCTGTGTTACAATCAAAGTGGTTTGCATATTATATACAGGTACTTTTTCTGTTCCTAGTGGGCTCACAGCCTACTTTTTTTTTTTATACCTGTGGCAATGGAGGGTTGAGTGACTTGCCCAGGGTCAGAAGGAGCTGCAGTGGGAGTTGAACCTGGTTCTAACTGTACTACTCGTCCACTCAGGTACAGTCTTATTCCCAGTGGACCAGAATAAGGCATTTAAAGTGGTTCACCAATGAGGCTACAAATTAACACCAGAGGGACAGGTATAAGAGAAAATGACAGTGGGCCTCAGGATGGTCAGTAACACAGATCTTAACCCTTTTTGCTCCCCAAGAAGAGGGTACTACAAAATCACAAAGAAGCCCCCGAGGACTGAAATTAAAAAAATTATCATGACATTTTTATGAAAACGTAGAGCTGGTAAAATTATGTTTTGAAAAACGGGATATACATGGATACCACTCAAAAGTATGGTTTGTGAAATTATTTCTATTGAGGGCTTTGTGTGGAGATTCATGATTAGACACTGGCTATCTCAGTTTCACAGATACACACACCAGAAGGACCTAGGAGAACATCTTTCCTTCAACAGATCCTCCTTGCACCAAACTTTCCTTTTTCAAGAGGCTAAAGGAAGGGGAGTTACAAGAGTATAATGCAGTTCATTAATAGATGTTTTAAAATTGTAAATGAATACACGCACGGAATCCACCAAGGTCTTAACCTAATTCAATACTTCAGTGAGAGATCCCCACAGACTCTCACTGCCTCCATCGAATTGCTAATCCCACGCGCTACATTGTAACCGCCCACTGTTCCATGTAAGCCACATTGAACCTACCATCAGGTGGGAAAATGTGGGATAGAAATGCAATAAATAAAAAAAATAAAAAATAACATCTGACAAAGAGTTAAAACTCTAAAAGGTTACATTCAATTAAAGAGACACCAGCAGAACTGTTAAATCTCTTAGCAACATACACCTCCATTTTCAAAAAAGTATGACATGCCTATCATAGCCAGCCAAATTGCTGGCTGGCTAAATTTAGGACACATCTACTTATACATATCTAACAAGTGCTGAAAATCTGTGCTGAATTGCTAAGCCCATTCCCAACTGGCCCAACTCCATTTAAAGTGTGAGGCTGTCAGGGCCTTCCATGCCTGTGTTCTTTCCTCCATCCCAACAAAGTTAAAAGTTAAGCATGGTGCTAATAGCCCTCTTCTAGTGATTCACGTGCCTCTCACCCAAAAATAAAAGGTTGGTGGGGGAGAGAGCCAGAATATATCACAAATTTGTCCCCTACCCCCACATGGGGGGTAATTCTTAATAAACTGCCTAAAGTTAGACGCCAGGATGATGTGCAATAAGCACGAATTCTCTAACAGCAGTTGTGTGCGCCACTGCTGTCATACAATACTAGGATAGGTCATACATAGCATAGGCCGCTCCCCAGTACCTCTCCACTCTTGTCTCTCCCTACGCCCCCCCTTGGGTACTCCGTTCTGTTGATAAATCTCTCTTAAATCTGTCCCCTTCTCCTCTACTGCTAATTCCAGACTCCGTTCCTTTTATCTTGCTGCACCTCATGCCTGGAATAAACATCCCGAGCCTGTACGTCTAGCCCCCTCTTTGGTTGTTTTCAAGTCCAAACTTAAAGCCCACCTCTTTGCCACTGCTTTTGACTCCTAACCACTACTCACTTGCCCTGTCCTTTTTATCCTCACCTCTTTATTCCCTTTCCCTTAATTGTTCTGTCTGTCTGCCTGTCTTATCTAGATTGTAAGCTCTTTGAGCAGGAACTGTCTTTTTGTGTATGGTGTACAGCGCTCCGTATGCCTTGTAGCACTATAGAAATGATAAGTAGTAGCAGTAGTAGCGTAGCCAGACATAGTATTATGAGTGGACCTGTGTCCAAACTGGGTAGGCATACAATCCCCCCCTGCCCCACATACAATCCCCCCGTGCAAGTGTGCTTTTTGCCCCTGCCCCACACCACCGACCCCAAAGAATAAAATAAATACCTGAGCTGGCGGGGGATCCCGAAGCCCCGCTAGCTCAACTGAAGATGTCCTCTGGCAGCCAGAATAAGTGATTTTCCTACCTGCTATAGCCGGTGGCACTTGCTGGCCTCTCCCCTCCTCCATATGCTCGGTTTTCAGGCATGCACAAAGAACAAGCATGTGCATGAGGTGGTGGAAGGTTGGGGGGGATAGTACTGCAGCAATGAATGAAAAACGCTGCTAACCGAAGCAGGTAGGAAAACCATTTGTGCTGGCTGCTGAAGGACATCTTCAGTTGGCGGGGCTTGAGGATCCTCACCAGCCATAAGGGTGTCAGATGTTTCTGATGGGCCTGAGCTGAGACTGGGTGGGCCAAGGCCCACCTGGGTTCACCCATGGTCCACATGGACACGCATAACTAGGTGTGAGCACTTATGCTAGTGCCAACTGAAGACAGTTCGGTGCATATTCTACTACTACTATGTTAAGGCCAATTAGCAACTAATTAATCTATTAATTTGCAAGTGCAACTGACCTGATTCAATAAGTTGAGGATGCAGCTTTCTAGAATTAGGAGACATATGTTTAAGTTTGATGAGGGAGACACTTAGGGGCTTATTTTCAAAAGAGAAAAAGCATCCAAAAAGTGGAGTAAGTCTGCATTTGGACATTTTTCTTACAAAAAATGTCCAAATTGGTATTTTCGAAACCAATTTTTAGATGTTTTTCTATGGAGTCCATCAGAAGTGTGTTCAAATCACAAGGCGGCGTGTCAGGGGCATACTAAGGGCGGGATCTGGGCATTCCTAACACTTGTACATTTTTCTGCCATAATGGAACAAAACAAAACATCCAGGGCTATAAGTTGGACATTTTGGTCTAGACCTGTTTTATTAACGAATAAGCCACAAAAAAAGTCCCCTAAATGACCAGATGACCACTGTGTTTAAATTGTACAGCGCTGCGTAACCCTAGTAGCGCTTTAGAAATGCTAGTTAGTAGTAGTAGTAGGGAATAAGGGATGACATAAGTACATAGTACATAAGTACCGCCATACTGGGAAAAGACCAAGGGTCCATCAAGCCCAGCATCCTGTCTCCGACAGTGGTATATCCAGGCTTCAAGAACCCGGCAAAAACCCTCCCCCAGTGGACACTTACCCCCTCCCACCCTCCAAAAATGTGATTAAAAACATTACTTACCAGCCTCTATGCCAGCCTCAAATGTTATACCCATAAGTATATATAAGTACATAAGTATTGCCATACTGGGAAAGACCAAAGGTCCATTGAGCCCAGCATCCTGTTTCCAACAGTGGCTAATCCAGGTCACAAATACCTGGCAAGATCCCAAATATGTACAAAACATTTTATACTGCTTATCCCAGAAATAGTGGATTTTCCCCAGTCCATTTAATAACAGTTTATGGACTTTTCCTTTAGGAAGCTGTCCAAACCTTTTTTAAACTCTGCTAAGCTAACCGCCATTACCACATTCTCAGGTCCACCATAAAGGTCCCTTGATTAGTCTAAAGATAGGTGCAGTGCACTGCTGTAGACAGGTAGGGGGAGGTATGGACCTGGGTCCACCTGTTACACTTGTGGTGGAAACTGTGAGTCCTCCAAAACTCACCAGAAGTCCACTGTACCCACATATTTGTTTATTTATTTGTTACATTTGTATCCCCCATTTTCCCACCTATTTGTAGGCTCAATGTGGCTTACATAGTACCAGAGAGGCCTTTGCAGGCTCCGGTGTGAACAAATACAGGGTGATGTTGTGGTAAGATCAAGTTCATGTGGCACAGCCACATTAGGGAATCAGAGAACGGAAGAGTTGCGTTATGTCCATTACGTACTTTAGTTTGGTTGTGTTGCAGAGATTAGGCATTTAAGTTGGATCGGTAGGGTATGCCTTTTTAAACAGGTTGGTTTTTAGTGATTTCTGGAAGTTTAGGTGGTCGTACGTCGTTTTCAGGGCTTTTGGTAATGCGTTCCACAGTTGTGGGTTTATGTAGGAAAAACTAGATGCGTACGTTGTTTTGTATTTAAGTGCTTTGCTGCTTCGGTAGTGCAGATTTAGATAAGATCGTGTTGATTCGGATGTATTTCTAATTGGTAAGTCAATCAAGTCTGTCATGTAACTCGGGGCTTCTCCGTAGATGATTTTGTGAACCAGGGTGCAGATTTTGAAGGCAATGCGTTCTTTGATTGGGAGCCAGTGTAGTTTTTCGCGGAGGGGTTCTGCACTTTCAAATCGCATTTTACCAAATATAAGCCTAGCTGCCGTGTTTTGAGTGGTCTGAAGTTTCTTTAAGGTTTGTTCTTTACATCCCGCATAAATTCCATTGCAGTAATCTAAGTGGCTTAGTACCATTGATTGTATCAGGTTGCGAAATGTTTCCCTCGGGAAGAATTGCTTCACGTGTTTGAGTTTTCATATAGGTGCCCCCCCCCCCTTCAACATAAGGGCTACTGCAGTAGTGTACAGTTGGGGGTAGGGGGTTTTGTGAGGTTCAGCAATGGTGAAATGTGTACCTAGGACCATTTATTTGAAGTCCATTGCAGAGCCCCCTACGGTGCCCCATTGATCTCCAGGGATGTCTATGTTACCAGTGTACTATGAATGCTGGCTCCTCCTACATCCCATTGGCTTGATTTTGTACGTTTTTCACTTGGATGTTTTTTTCTTTTTCAAAAATGAACCAAAAAGATAAACACTCAGAGCACAAAAACATCTAGCAAATAGCCATTTTTGAGAAAAAAAAAAAAGATAGATATTTTTCTGTTTTGAAAATAGCTGTATTCCCCACTTGAATTTTGGATGCTTTTAGCAAAATGTCCAAAGTTGGACTTGGACATCATATTGAAAATGTCCCTCCATTGTCGTAGTTTAGCAGGAGCCCCGACTGTCCATGTGATCCTCCATCCTGGCCAAAAGATACAGCCTGGTGGGGTGGAGGGCAGGTGCCCCCCAAACTGTAACATGATGCTAATTAAATTCTCTGTTTTTGTGTTAAGGCTATAGAAACCAGGAATTTGTATTACAGACAGGTCAGACCCCTGTCTTATTCAAGACTACATTAACCAAGTGATCAGACAGCTGACGTAGCAAAATAGCATGTGAAATAACTTGAGAAACAATACCAAATGAACATTAAAAGAAGTCAGTTGAGCAGTAACAATTGTCTGGGGAAAAGATGTATCTCTTCAACAGGTATTTGGCTCTCCGCATGTCACTGAGCCAAACTTTTTAAGTTATTAACAGCAGTTACCACATTTAGAGGTACGCTCACCAGAGAAGACCTATCCTATCAAGTTTTAATTTCAAACAGCCTATTCTTGGTTTCCCGAAGCTGTCTGGGGACCCCACCACTAATCGGGTTTTCAAGATATACACAATTAATATAAATTAGATCAATTTGCAAGTTAATATTGTGATAGTCACATCCAGGATAGTTGGGTTAAGGCAGTTTCAGTATGAAATACAAGTCCCAGAAGGCATTGCAGGCAAGGAGCTAGTGGGTGAGATGAAGAACCCGGACTGGACTCCTAGCTGCAATAGGGGAAGACATGGGTTTAAGCTGGCAGGACGTGTAGATTGGCTGCCACTAGGGGGAAAGAGAGATAGGAAACCCTTTGTGCAGGAGCTCATCATTAGTCTAATGTTCAACTCAGCTGGTATGGGTGTGGGGGAAGCTAATGGAAGGAGAATGATTGGTTGTGGTAGCAGAAGCCAGGGATTGATTAGGCAGGTGGGAAGGAGTCCTAGGGAAGAGAGAAGCAGAAGGAGAGAAGAGGGTAGAGTGAAGCAGATACAGGGTGAAATCCCTTGGGTGTGAGAAAGTCCCAAAAGTATTTGCAGGCTGAAAACCCTTGGGTAAGAGAGGTCCCTAAAGTATTGAATCTACCAGTGAAGCTGATGTAAAGGGGAATCCCTTGGGGTATGAGAAATCCCTAAAGTATGGAACCCCTCCTGAAGATGAGTGGAGGAGTGGCCTAGTGGTTAGGGTGGTGGACTTTGGTCCTGGGGAACTGAGTTTGATTCCCACTTCAGGCACAGGCAGCTCCTTGTGACTCTGGGCAAGTCACTTAACCCTCCATTGCCCCATGTAAGCCGCATTGAGCCTGCCATGAGTGGGAAAGCGCAGGGTACAAATGTAGCAAAAAGAAAATAGATACTATTGGAGATTCTACATGGAATGTTGCTACTATTGGACATTCTACATGGAATGTTGCTACTATTGGACATTCTACATGGAATGTTGCTATTCCACTAGCAACATTCCATGTAGAAGGCTGCGCAGGCTTCTGTTTCTCACAGAAGCAGAAGCCTGCGCGGCCACATTGGTGTGATTCTGGGCAAGTCACTTAACCCTCCATTGCCCCATGTAAGCCGCATTGAGCCTGCCATGAGTGGGAAAGCGCGGGGTACAAATGTAACAAAAATAAAATAGATACTATTGGAGATTCTACATGGAATGTTGCTACTATTGGACATTCTACATGGAATGTTGCTATTCCACTAGCAACATTCCATGTAGAAGGCTGCGCAGGCTTCTGTTTCTGTGAGTCTGACGTCCTGCACGTACGTGCAGGACGTCAGACTCACAGAAGCAGAAGCCTGCGCGGCCACATTGGTGTGACTCTGGGCAAGTCACTTAACCCTCCATTGCCCCATGTAAGCCGCATTGAGCCTGCCATGAGTGGGAAAGCGCGGGGTACAAATGTAACAAAAAAAAAAAAGGTAAAGAGCGTAGAAGGTAGAAACTGCTGCTTTGTGATTTAACTGTGATGATGAACTGAATGAACTGCTTCTATTTGGAATTGAACTACTGCTTATTGTGCACTGGATAAAGAGCCCAGATTGGAGCTGACTGGGCGCCTGTATTGAATCCTGGCATGTGCTGATAGCCTACTGCTTAAAGGGGACTATTTGCCACACACTTTCAGGTGGCTTATATGTGCTTAAGATTGAAGGTGAATGCTGCTGTTGGAACTGTGTATCAGGTCTGCTAGAAACCTGCATGGAATAACGTCCTTAAGATTGAAGTTGCTGGTGGACATTTATTTCTTGACTGTACTGGGAGCCTGTGGCTGGAGGAGATTATTCTATCCTTGGCTGCACCTAGAGGGCCCTGGCTACAATATTCAGACAGACTGGTACATTTACCAGTTGCTGAACAGTGCAGGTGAAAATCCCTCTAATTGCCCTGGCACTGTCTGGATTGGAATAGCTATAAATGATATCCCCAAGTGCTTCTGATGCAACCAAGTGATTTTTAAAAGGAGGAAAAACCTCAAATTATAAGGGAACACTCCGTCGTTGATACCAACATTAGGGAGGTCCCTTAAATCATCACGGGCAAAAACCTCCTTCTTTATTACACAAGTATGGCTCCTGCTCTAATACTTGTAACAGATAAGAACCGTCTATATTTATAAAACGATCAAATGCACTTATCTTTTAACTTTACAGTCATTAAGACACCTTCCACGGCCCGACTTCGGCCCAAGTTTCGAATCCTTCCTCAGGGTCCGTGGTGTCTGACTAATAAGATAAAATGCTCCATTATTAATTATTGGATATCCTAGATAGCTCTTTTGTGTGATTTAGAACTGTCTGGATTGGAGTCAGGGCAAAGTGACAGTGGAACAACTGGATACATGTTATAGGGTGATTTTCAGCTAATATCCATATAGCTAAGTGATATAACTGAGGCCTGCAAAAAAAAAAAAAAAAAGAAGCTATTCTAATATAGACTGCTTAATATGCATATAGCTGAATATCTCTGCTATACTTGGAGGTGGTCAGTAGCAAACCTGTATATCCATATAATTGTGCTGAATATAGGGATATAAAAGAATTTCCATAGCCAGTGTTTTAAAAACCCACTGGTCATGGGAACTGAATATTGACCTAAATATAAGCAAATTAGGGATTTAATGGATACTCCTTGTGGATATCCTGAAAACCGAACTAGCTGTGGGGTCTTCAGGATAGGTTTGGGAAGTGCTATACAATGAAACATTCCAGATAACATGACATCCCTCCAGGTCTGTCATAAATCAATTAACAGAGTGTTTTGTACAGTGATACAGAGGCGCCCGCCTCTGCTGTTTGAATTACAAAAAGTACAATATGTTTGACTCAGTTTTATATGTTGACATTTTGTTAAGAGTCTATTGAAGAAAGATTATTTGAGCAACACAGAACATAGAAAATGATGGCAGGTAAAAGCTATACAGACTATGAAATCTGCCCATCCATAACTACTGTACTAATAAGCTCTGTAATTACTTCCTCTCCCTTAGAGATCTGCTGTGTATGTCCCTCGTCCCTATCACCTCTGCTGTAATCTCCACGCTTTCTGTAAAGAATTATTTCCTGAGTCCTTCCCCTTTCATCTTCATCCTAGGCCCCCTGATTCCAGAGCTTCCTTTCAACTGAAAGAGGCTCGCCTCCTGGGCATGTATGCTATTGTAGGTGTGTATAAATGTTTCTATTATATCTCCCTACTCCCATCTGTGGGCTATCAGGAAGCTGCCTGATTCAATCAATCTTATTACTCCCTCCCTCACCCACCATCACCATGCACTGAAATAAAAAGCCCATGGCAGCTGGTGTTTGAAAAAACGCTGACACTATAGGCTGAATATTAACCCTTGCATTTATAGCTACTAGAAAGGAAAATCTGACATGCAATTTGACTACTGCCTGAAAAGTAACTGCACTGTGGAACAGTACAAGCACCATCACTCAAGCCACAAAGGAGCAGTGAAGACAAAAATTGCAAGGGATTTCATATTGAATGGTGTATAGGAACATTGAGGCATATTTTCAAAGCACTTTGGGAGGCTAAGTTCCATAGGTTTCTATGGAACTTTGGGAGGCTAAGTGCTTTGAAAATGAGCCCCATAGTAACATAGTAGATGACGGCAGAAAAAGACCTGCATGGTCCATCCAGTCTGCCCAACAAGATAAACTCATATGTGTATACCTTACCTTGATTTCAGGGCACAGACCGTACAAGTCTGCCCAGCAGTATTTCCCGCCTCCCAACCACCAGTCACGCCTCCCATCACCAGCTCTGGCACAGACCGTATAAGTCTGCCCTCCACTATCCTCGCCTCCCAACCACCAACCTTCTCTTCCCCCACCTGTATACTATTCAGCAATTGCACAGAATCAGCCATCAGGATTTATTTAGCTAATTCCAAAGATTAGTTGGACACTGTCTAACAGTCCCATACACCCATAGCATTTCAACTCAGAGGTCCTAAGACCTGATTTCACTGTTCTGAAATGCTACCTTCAACTATTCAACTCCAGCAGCTTTTCTGGGTTGCAAAAGGAAGAGTGAAAATAAATGCTGGTTTACAATTTTGCCCTTTGTGAAGACTACTCCTCAGTTCATAGCCAGGGCCACAATTTCTGAAACCTCTACATTCCCTGTCAGCTTTGCCAGTATCGTGGTTTAAATTAGAACACGTGTGGGAGGCTTCTAGCTTCAGCTGTGATTTCTCTATTCACTGAGTCAGCCCTCTGTGATAGCTTTGAAGGAACAAAACCGCTTTGCATGAGACGTTTGTATGGATCAGTTCCACACTCGGCTTTTAAGAGCTGTCTGGAGTTACCAACAATGCGTATAAGCAGTGGAATGGGATGGGCCACTAGGGCCATGGCCCAACCAATATTTTGTCAAGCACATCAATAATTAGAAAGCTCAGGGGCAGGACCAGAGATTGATTTATTTGGCCCCTCCAACCAAAAAGGTGATCCAACATTCTCAGTAGAGATTCTGTTTTCTCTTTCTCTGCTAGATGAGCCCAGGGAGGGAGGATGATGTTATACTTCCAAGCAATTCCACAGAACAGACTTTATCAAACCTACTATAGTATCAATAAGACTTAAATATTATGAAGTTATGTCCATGTCATGGCTTTGCAAATCTGCTCCACAGAGTCTGATCTCAAGTGGACTACTGACAAATTCTGGCAAGAGCCTTGGTATGACCCACTAAGCTCAAACCTGCTCAGGGAAAAGCAAAGGATATGCAGTCTAGTAGCTAATTAGATAGTGGACACTTAGCAAAGGCAGCCCTGAGCTCTTGAAGTCCACAGAAACAAAAAACTGGGTAGACTTAAGTCTGTTCCAGGGAGAAGGTTGAAGCTCTCTAGCTATCCAAATGGGGTAAGACGTCTTCACTATTATGGATAAGAGGGTTAGGGAAAAATGTTGGAAGAACAATTGATTAATTAAGGTAGAAAGTCAACCATCTTAGGAAGGAACTGTGGCTGTGTGTAGAGAGCCACCCTACTGTCCAAAACTTTGTATAAGCTGAATAAGTCGCTAAGAGGTCCTTTTACTAAGCTGTGGTAATCACTAATGCGCGTTTACCGCAGCTTAAAATGCCTTACCAAGGGACACCTGCTACCTAAACACTAAAAAAATAGATTTTATTTTTTAGCACTGGGAGTGGATCTGGGGGCGAAGAGTAGGCACTAATCAGTTAGCACAGCTACATTGCTGCATTCTAACCAAGGAAAAGGGGATCTAGGTGTCATCATTGATAATACCAGTGGCATAGCCACAGGTGGGCTCAGGCCCACCCAACAGTAGCACACGTTTAGTGGTAACTGGTGGGATCCCAAGCTCGGCCAGATGAAGACTTCCTCCTGATGGTAACAAAAATGCTACTCTCCATGATACCGACACCTGCGTATGTTCAGTTTTCAGCGCATGCCTGCTGCAGACTGCCAAGGTGGAAAGAAGCGTTTTCCCACCAGCTGAGATACTTTTTGGGTTGTGGTTGGGGGAGAGGGGAGAACAATTGGTGCCCACCCAGTTCTTCCCTAGGCCCACCCAAAATCTGTTGTCTGGCTACGCCCCTGGATAATACATTGAAACCCTCTGCTCAATGTGCAGCAGCGGCTAAGAAAGCAAATAGAATGTTAGGAAGTTTTAGGAAAGGAATGGAAAACAAAAATGAGAATGTTATAATGCCTTTCTATTGATCCATGGTACAACTGCTCCTCGAATACTGTGTACAGTTTTGGCCAGCACATCTCAAAAAAGATATAGCAGAATTAGAAAAGGAACAGAGAAGGGCAATAAAAAGGATAAAGGGGATGAGATGACTTCCTTATGAGGAAAGGCTAAAGTGGCTATGGCTCTTCAGCCATTATTAAATATGGACTTGGGAAAATCCACTGCTTATTTCTAGGATAATCAGCATAAAATCTGTTCTACTATTCTGGGATCTTGCGAGGTACGCCTAACTTTCGGCATACTTTACAGATTACACCTAAGAGTATTTTTTTGGGTGCTAATTTTTTAGTCGTGATATATAGAATCTGTTCTTATATGTCAGTAAATATATTGCTTGTTCATATCTCTATTTTGTAATGGTGGCCAAACATAAAAAATGAAAGAAATATCCTTTTTTTGTGCATCTTTTCCTTTTATTTTCTGGCTTGGTTTGAGATTTATCGCTTGAATCACTCTTTTCTGCTCAGAAGATGTGAATGCCAGCTGGAGTAGATCAGAAGATTATAAATCATGAAGAGCAAATGGTTTAGCAGCACAGCCTGATGACATAAAAGGACCAGTAAGATATCTTCAAGGGTTTTCTACATGGGTAAATTTGTTTATTCCCATCAAATTACCCCCTCTCCATGTGAGTTACAGGATATGAACTTTTCCCTAGATGCTCAATTTATTCATGCGAAAGAGGACAGGGTTAGAGCAGAAGGGAGGTGCACATGCTTATTAATGAGGCATCGGCTGTGTTGAACTGTGCGTATAAATAAATCAGGTCAGTCTGGAATGACATCAGTCCACTTGTTGGAAAAGGTGGCCAACAAGAAATCTGCACAGGGATTACTAAAGAGAATATTTCTATACTATTGTGTATGGATTTGTTGATTCTTCCTGCTATCAGCCAAGAAAAGAAAGTGTTAATTAGTGATTATTATGAGTAGTCAAAAACAAGCGCGGTAAATAAACATGAGTCAGTGCTGGTGTACAGCAATAAGTGAGAAAGCATACGGCACATGATTCATGTGTCTGTTCCTCTGGCCTGGAGGAGAGAGGGCTTAATATAACAAAACCAAGTGTGATGATGGCCTTTATTTTGAAAGTATTTCCATGCAAAAATAGCCTGATATACATGTGTAGATCGCCTACACATATAAACAACGATTTGTAGAAAGTCACTATTGACCTGTGGAGATCAATACCACTCAGAGATTTCAAGGTAGTGTGGTTAGGATGTTGGGGTGGGGGTGGGGGGGGCGTGGTTTGTGTGGGTCCAAAATATTGATGTGCAGTCACCTTTTTACACGAAGAATGCAAACTAAACAGTTGCACCAGGACAGAAATTTCACCCATTCTCACTGGAATCTAACTAATAACCACCCTTCTTACCCTGCTAAGATTCATTCATTCCATTCTCACCCATCCCCACAATTAATCTTCTCCATCCCCACCCATGCCTGCAGGTAATTCCTACCCCACCCAAACTTTCCTTCAGATTCTAGAGTGTATAAACATTACAAACCAATGGAAAACAACATTTGTATCTTAACTGAAATTATGTATTTCTTAAGTCCAGGCAGAAACAATGAATGTTCCAAGCCTCATTCTGGTTCTCCTATAACCCCTCTCAGTGCAGCCCAAGCCTCACTCTGGTGTTACCAGAGATTCTGACTAGACTCCTGCATGAATCTCGCAGCAACTTCTATCCCTGTGGGAATCCCACATACCCGGAAGCCATAGTAACAGGATTTCAACAGTCCCCAATCCTGTGTAGCTCTCTAATGCAAATGTATGCCAACCTTATTCTATGTCAGCTTTAATAAGTGTCCCACGGCATGCAGAAGTGCCAAGCTGAAGGAGCAGGTGCAAAATGCAATGGAATCCTCTTCCTCCCACAGCACATATGTGGGGAAAAATGTCCTCAACAGGTTTTATGCTATCTTGGACACACAGTCAGATTTTTAAAAGGTACTCAATTTAGCAAGAGCTTTACACAAGGGATTAAGGGAGTCATTCTCCCTCGCCTGCCAATGTTTATTTCCAACTTCAAAATGATGAAAAATAAAAAGTGCACCCTTATTTCTTAACTGGCAGCACTTACAGCTTTGGGTTTGTGAAATGGGATGACTACATGTGGAAGCTGTCAAGTTTGTACCATTCATTTTTTCAACATATATATATTTGTTAAAATGGCTGCTTCACAGCCAAATACACCTGCTGTTCAGCAGGTATTTTACGAATGGTTCTGTGTCAGCAGATTCTTTTCTAAAATATCACTGGAATTGAGTAGAACCAACCTGGATGTCTCAACCCATTCTCTACATTTTATGTAACATGGGTCTGTTTCAAAATTGCCCTGTTGGAGGCAGTATTGCAGAGGAATTTCTACGGGTAAGCAGGAGTTTCCCTGCTGCAGGAAAAACTACTGATGGTCGGACCAGCTCGGATAAGGAAACTGAGCAGTGTCGGGGGGGGGGGGGGGGGGGTAGATTAGGGCAGACCACCAGAAGTATGAGTAGGGATTTAATTCTTAAATCCCTATGCCTGCGTTCTCCTTGTTCTCCCTGTATACTTTCGTAAGTATGTGGGAGAAATCCTCCTTGTAGCACTACAGCCAGGTAGGTTTTAAAAGGGAAATCCAGGGCAAGTTTTCCTTTCAAGATCAGCTTGCAAGCCTGCTGATACAAAGCATTTTAATTTAAAAGTGCCAGCCTGAATGTTCTCTGAGAATGGTGATATATCCTTTGGGATTTTATGGTATTGTAATGGACTTGCCTTATATAGTTTGACTATCTTGCTTCTTTTCAGGTGTTAAAGACTCTTTGACCTAAAAATCTAGATTAGAGTGGGAGCAAGGAAATGATATTTGAAGAATGCTTTAAATGTAAAAGGAAACTGCTGTCTGGAAATAGTTTCCAGGGTCCTTCCCACACTTTCCCTCACCCACTTCTTTCTCAGTTTTTCTTGCATAGATTGTTCCCCCTCCATCCAAAAGGTTTCATTTTTGCTGATTCACCCAGTTAAAATGGTCCCTGTTTTCAGTGTAGCTCCTCATTAACCTACCTCCCTATACAAGTGGTTAGTGCTGCTTGTTCTCTCATATTTCCTCCCACTCACTCTGCAGGCAAGAAAATGCTTAACTAGCTTGAAAAAAAAAACAGGAATCTGCTTTTCAGGGATACATTAGTCTCAAGACAAATATGAAACATCCCTCATATATTCCACTGGTTACTTTCTGAAATTAACTCCTACGATACCTTCATTCTTATAGATTTATTGAATGAAAAGCAGCCCTTCCTCAATTAATCACATCTTATCATCTCCACTTTAGATCTTCTGTATCGTTTATCGTTTATCATTTACTAGTAAAAAAGGCCCGTTTCTGTTTGAAAGGAAACGGGTGCTAGCAAGGTTTTCCTCTGAGTGTGTATGTTTGAGAGAGTGTATGTGAGAGTAACTGTGTGAGAGAGGCTTCTGTTCCAGGGTTGCCAGGTGGAAAATTTTTTTCCCACCCAATCCAGCCTAAAAACAGCCCAAAACCCGCCCAAACTCAAACCCCGCCCCTGACACCCCCACCCCCGCGTCATCACCCCCGCCCCCGCCGTCATCAACCCCACCCCCGCTGTCATCAACCCCGCCTCCCCCGTCATCGGCTCCGCCTCCCCCGTCATCGGCCCCGCCTCCCCCGTCATCGGCCCCGCCCAGAACGTCACTAACCCCACCCAAAACGTCACTAACCCCGCCCCCGCGGCCGAAAAAACCGCCTGAAAACCGCGGAACAGAAAAAAAAGAAGCCAAAAAAACTGCGACCCGCCGCGGGCAAAAATTTCCCGCGGCGGGTCGCGGAAAACCGCCCAATTGGGCGGTAAAACCGCCCACCTGGCAACACTGCTTCTGTTCCTGTTGCAGTGCATTCCCAGTGTTGTGCTGATTCGCTGCTCCCTGTATCATGGCTCCGCCCCTCTCCCTTCTATTGGCCAATCTGGTGTGGGTTGTGTGACATCACTCTTATCTACTACATGAAGGACACCACCTCCAGCAGAAAACAATTGTTCCAGGCAGCCTCAGAAATTTGGAGGTGAGAATTATTATATACGATTTATTTACTATACCGTTACTTATTGCTTTGGCAAAACAGAACGGTTGACATGTTTAAAAAAAAACATTTAAAAACACACAAAATAACATCTAGGAAATCCAGTAATTGATAGGAAAGCACAGCAAACCAACCAAACAAAAGTTAATAACAAATAATAATAACAATTACACCAAACCTAAAAATGTATAATAATTCAAGCTGTAAATTAGCATCTTTTTTTTTAATCATTTCTTTATCCTGCATTATTATCAAATGTATTTTGAAAAAGATATGTTT
Organism: Microcaecilia unicolor; assembly: GCF_901765095.1. NCBI lineage: Eukaryota > Metazoa > Chordata > Amphibia > Gymnophiona > Siphonopidae > Microcaecilia > Microcaecilia unicolor. The sequence goes on along the minus strand of NC_044042.1, from coordinate 87,368,250 downwards.
TTAGGGTTTTATGAAAAAGGGTCTATGTATCCTCTAATCTTAATAATTTTGGGAGACCGTTCCAAAGTGAGGGCGATAGAAAAAAAGAAAGCTGACTTTGGTGTAGATTCCTATCTAGCCCTTATTGATGATGGAATTATTAACCTGTTATCTGTAAGCGATCTAAGAGTGCGTATCTGTGCATACGGTATAGTAAGATTAGCTAAATATGATGGGATTGATAAATGTAACACTTTGCATGTCAAGATGTAGATCTTAAATTTTATTCTGGCTTCAATCGGAAGCCAGTGAAGCTGGTATAAAGTGGTGTAATTCTGTCATATTTCGATGCTCGACAAATAACACATGCTGCGGTATTTTGTATCAGTTGTAGACGTCTTAGATATGCCTTTGTGATGCTTGCATAAATAACATTACAGTAGTCTAAAATGAATTAATATAAGCATACGTTAACGTATGTAAAGAATCTTTATCCAATGAGTTTCTAATAGAACGTAATCTCCGTAAATGATAAAAAGATTTTTTTTATTACATCTGATATTTGCTCATCAAAAGATAAGGCGGAGTCAAGAATAACACCTAAATATTTAAACGATGACGTTTAATGTGAGCAAGTGCAAAGTGATGCATGTGGGAAAGAGGAATCCAAATTATAACTACATCATGCAAGGTTCCACGTTAGGAGTCGCAGACCAGGAAAGGGATCTAGGTGTCGTCATTGATGATACGTTGAAAAGTTCTGCTCAGTGTGCTGCTGCGGTTAAGAAAGCAAATAGAATGTTAGGTATTATTAGGAAAGGAATAGAAAACAAAAATAAGGATGTTATAATGCCTTTGTATCGCACCATGGTGCGACCACACCTTGAATATTGTGTTCAGTTCTGGTTGCTGTATCTCAAAAAAGATATAGTGGAATTAGAAAAGGTGCAGAGATGGGCGATGAAAATGATAAAGGGAATGGGATGACTTCCCTATGAGGAAAGGCTAAAGCGGCTAGGGCTCTTCAGCTTGGAGAAAAGGTGGCTGAGGGGAGATATGATAGAGGTCTATAAAATAGTGAGTGGAGTGGAACGGGTAGATGTGAAGCGTCTGTTTATGCTTTCCAAAAATACTAGGACTAGGGGGCATGCGATGAAGTGACAATGTAGTAAATTTAAAACAAATCGGTGAAAATGTTTCCTCACTCAACGTGTAATTAAACTCTGGAATTCGTTGCCAGAGAATGTGGTAAAGGTGGTTAGCTTAGCTTAGTTTAAAAAAGGTTTGGACGGCTTCCTAAAGAAAATGTCCGTAGACCATTATTAAATGGACTTGGGGAAAATCTACTACTTCTGCGATAAGCAGTATAGAATGTTTTGTACTTTTTTGGGATCTTGCCAGGTACTTGTAACCTGGATTGGCCACTGTTGGAAACAGGATGTTGGGCATTTGGTCTTTCCCAATATGGCAATACTTATGTACTTATGTAACTTAGTCATAGTAACATAGTAAATGATGATGGCAGATAAAGACCTGAATTGTTCATCTAGTCTGCAAAAGTAATTCCTGATGTTAACTCTTGTTTACCTCCTTGCAACTTCTAGTTCTTCTGCTTCCCTTTCTCTGAAAAAGATTTGTTTGTATATTAATGCCTTTTTAACCATTTAAATATCTGTATCATATGTTCCCTGCCCCTTCTTTCCTATAGTGCAGGGGTTCCCAAACTTTTTCGGTTCACGGCACCCCCTCCCCGGGCCACATGGGTCTGCCTTTCTGTGCAGCCCCTCTTCTCATACCAGCACACCTCTGCCTCCCTGCAGCCCCCTCCTCTCACACTAGCACACCGCTACCTTCCTTCCTGCAGGTCTAGGATCACTGCCGCTTCCTTCTCCTTCCCCTGCTGCAATACTTGCCCTCTCTGACGCAACTTCCTGTTGCGAGGGTTGGATGTGGCAGAGGGAAGTCCCCACAGTGCTTGTATGAATCGCGGATGGCCTGCAGCAGCAGAGAAGCAGGAAGCGGCAGATGCCCGAACTGTGGGAGGAGAATGTAGGGAGCGATGCGCCATGGCACCCCTGAGAGTTCGTTGCAGCCCACCAGGGTGCCGCAGTGTACAGTTTGGGAACCACTGCTATAGTGTATACATATTTATCTATTTAAGTCTTTTGCATGTCTTCTGACGCAATCCCTATACTATTTTTGGCTTCTTCCTGTGGAACAGCATCAAGTCTTTTCATATCTCTAGAGAGGTACAACCTCCAAAACTGAACAGACACAGTGCTCCAAGTGGGGCCTCGCCAACGACTTATACAGTTGCATGAACACCTCCCTTCTGCTGGTTATACCTCTCTCAAGGCAGCCTAGCAGCCTTCTGGCTTTGGCCATCGCGTTTTCACATTGTTTCAGCACCTTGAGATGCTCGAACACTATTACCCCAAGAAGTGTTTTGTTTCCTGCAGCATTTTCAATCTATTTGATTCAAGGCTCTCGTTAATATACAATGCTACCCCTCCACCAATTCGACCCACCCTATCACTACGATATAATTTGTACCCCGGTATGACAGTGTCCCACTGGTTCTCCTCCTTCCACCAGGTCTCAGAGATGCCTATTGTATCTAATTTTTCATTTAGTGCAATATATTCTAACTCTCCCATCTTATTTCTTAGGCTCCTGGCATTCACATATAGACATTTCAAACTATGTTTGTTATTCCTATGCTCAGTACTTGACAGTATTAATTTGCAATCTTTTGTCTGTTTTTTTTATTTATTTATTTAAGGACACCTGATCTACTACGGTCTCTCTTGCAACCTCACTATCGGGATACCCTATCTTCCCTGTTTTGGTGAAATATTTGAAAGATACCTTATCCCGAACCATGTGCTTTTGAGCAACTGTCGGCCTCCCCCCCCCCCCCCCCCCCCCCACCGTTTCTAGTTTAAAAGCTGCTCTATGTCCTTTTTAAATGCCGATGCCAGCAGCCTGGTCCCACCCTGGTTAAGGTGGAGCCCATCCTTTCGGAATAGGCTCCCCCTTCCCCAGAATGTTGCCCAGTTCCTAACAAATCTAAGTTAAAGGCCTCCAAGAAATCCAGAGAGACCAGATGACAAAGTTACATTGGTCTACAGCAGTTCTAATTTCATTGGTCACTGCAGATGTGCTTATATGGTATTTCGGTTGTGAGGAACTAAAGCCAGTGCCAGGCAGACTTCTACGGTCTGCGTCCCACATATGACAAGACAGATTAGGATGGGCTGGAGATAACTTTGATGGGAACTCCAGTAGTTGAGATGTAAGGACAGTGCTGGGTGGACGTCTATGATCTGTGTCCAGAAAATGACAAAGAAAGTCCAGAATCAAGTATTTTTATACCACATTAATTTGTCTAGAATTTGTCTAGAAAGGGATTGAGCTGGTTGAGGATGATTTTCTCTAGGAGTTTCAAAAGGAAAAGTAAGTTAGAGATTGGCTGGAATTTGGAAGGGTCAATGAGATCACCATTTTTCTTCTTGGGTATCAGGAGCATAGGTAGAATTAGATTTTGGGGGAGGGGGGTGCCCAAGGGTTGATGGGGGAGGGGGGATGTATTTTCTCCTCCTCCACCGTGATGTTAATCTTAGTTTTGCTGGTGAGGATGCCCAACTTCACATATAATGCACTCCCTCCTATACCCTACCTACTTCATCACAATATCCCCTACATATACATAAACTCCAGAAAGAAGCTCTGTTTGGCATGATGCAAGTACTAAGGCAAGCGTTAGCAGTAAATTTGAGAGCCTGAGATCATACGCCACATGCTCTGGCTTAGAAGTGAGGTTCATTCTTGTCATGGTATGTGCAAAACTAACCCAGTTGGAGAAATTGCCCCAACACAAACTCCACTTTACAAATTTTACATTGGACAGCATTCCCAAAACCAAGCCTTTGCATTCTTTACCTACTTGTTTGTGTATGAATAATTAGTCACTTACCACAGTCACATTGAAGGCATAAAGGAGGTCAAAGGGCAAGGCAGCAATCAGATCCACAAAGAACCAGGTGGCTAGATAGTGAAGGCAGATGGAGCGAGGGTCATACACTACCTGCCCAGACTGGCTAACATAGGTTGTGCGAAAGTTCAGAATGATATCTGCCAAGAGAGAAGACACCTGCATCATTTCTGAGCAACAACCAGAAAAATTTACTCAAGAAATTTAAGAATGCCAGTTACCAGGGACTATGGGCCTTGAAGGAAAGCATTTGCTAACACAATTTCAGTTCTACAACATAGTTACAGAATTGTTGTAGGCTGACAGAAGCTGAGCCATCCATTGAGACTAGCCTTCTGATTGCAAATCAGCTCTATCCAAGCAGCTGTACACTATGCATCAGTTCTGCAGGACTAAAAAAAAAAAACTCCTTCCCAATTCCAAAATCTGGTGACCAGCTTATTATGTTCTTGTATCAGTGCTGATCCATAGAATTTATATCCACCAATATATTTTTCATATAAAAAGAATAGTCTAGTTTGCTTTTGAAGTTATTTAGGGGTTTTCTTCTTTGTTTTCAGTTGTATTGGCAATTATTATAATATCAGGTTCTCAGCAAGTTCCAGGGGACGGAGCATTAACTTGGTAGTACAGAGGTTCAGAATTTATTATCTCAGTAAAAAGGCCAAGAATGTAACCTGTTTTCAGCTCATAGCTCAGACCTGCACTTTGATCTTCACTAAAAAAAAAAAAGCGGCTAATAAATTAATTTTAAATGATAGAATAAGAGTGAGTTCCATTTATGATTATGGTTATTGAACTTGTTATACTGCTAATACTGACTGGCACATCTAGGTGGTTTACAATTCTAGATAAAACATAGAGCAGGAAAAGAACAAGTACAATTTCCAAGGACTTTCCTGTGCACTAAGCCCAGATTGAACGAGATATTTGTTAGAGCTTTTTCAGTTGTGTTAATTGCAGGTTGTGCACTTATGTTCCAATTACTGTACAGTACTCGCAAAGAATTAATATGACAGCACTTACTACCTCCTATATAGGAGGCGTTAACTCCCTAATTCTAAAAAGTTGTGTGCCCAAATGTATGACTTGTGCAAATTTGTGCCTGCAAGATAGAGAATAAGGTCAGTTGTGCATATCCTATATAATAATTTGCACCTCCAACGTTCCACGTCTGGCTGCCTGGGTTCATAACATGTCCTGACATCAGCCAGCCTCCAGCGTTCCATTCCCCCTCACTGTCCTGCCCTCGCGTCAAGACGTAATGACATCAGAGGGCGGAACAGTGAGAGGGAATGGAACGCTGGAGGTTGGCTGACGTCAGGAGATGTTACGAATGGAACGGAAGCCAACGCCAGTCAGCCAGAGAACGTTCAGGTAAAAATCGAGGGGAGGAGAGAATCGCAGGAAATTGAGGGGAAGGAGGGAGGAAGGGAAGGGGAGGGCAGAGCAGAGCAGAGGAGAATTGATGGACATGGATTGGATGGGAGGACAGTAGAGGAGAGAATCGCGGGACACAGATGGGAGGGCAGGGAAGAGGAGAATCGCTGGACATGGAGGGGAGGGAAGAATCACTGGATATGGAGGGGAGGGCAGGGCAGGGCAGGGGAGAGAGAAAAAAAAGCTTACATGACAACCTTCCTAGGGCCCGTTTCCTTGTTGAGAAAACGGGCATTGTTCCACTAGTAATTTAATAATGAGCTTACATTTGGTGTTAAAAAGGCTTTGCTATAGTCAAAGCTTGCTCAGTTTTGCTTTATTGTGTTGATTGTGTTTCCAGCAATTTGCGCTGCTTAATTTTTTCCTCCAGGTGAACTCTGGGGAATTAGGTATGTTTAGGGAGAACTCACAAATTATGTTAGTTTTGTCACTAAAAGGTTTGGCATTCACTTAATATATATACAAAAAAATATTAGAAATAGGGTGATATCTGGGGAGGATAAATCATGATGTGTAGAGCTGTTCAGGTGAGCCGCTTTTAGCGGTGTGACTCACTGAAATTCTGCTCGGCTGTTGGTTCAGCCTATACTGAATCCTCCGCTTCTGCCCTATTTCAAAATTTAAAACTTAGAAGAAATAATATGCTTGCAGTACGTTCTCCGTGAACATCCCTTCCCTTACCTTAGGTTCACAGTATCAGGGATTGACTCTTTCATTACAGTTTCTACATTTTGTGTCTCCCTTTGGGAGTTTTTGATAACGTTTGTTGACTTAATTGGCAGTAATTAGGAGTTACGTGCGCAACTGCCCTATGCCCTATTCTCTAACACGGGTGCCTAAATTCCATAGCGTGCAACTCAAAAGGGGTTGTGGCCAGTGCTCCCAGAAATTAGGTTCGATGATAGAGAATGCTTGGATTTCTGCGCAACGATTTATAGCAGATTTCAGCAAGCGTAAGTCCTTCTGCCCAAAGATGGGGAGAGAATCCACTCTAAGGGACCCCTTTTACTAAGCTGTGGTAAAAGGGACCCTGCACTAGCGGCAGCAGCCGTTTTTGATGTGCACTGAGACCCTTTTTACCACAGAAGGTAAAAAGCCCAAAATGAAGAAATAGCCAAGTAAGCATGTTCTGTCCTCTGACAGCCTCGCACTAGTTTATAATGTGATCTTAAAATGTGTTTAATGCTTTACTGTTATTTTCACTTCTAAGGATTTTCATTGCTGCAGTTCTCACTGCAAAGATATGTGAGCAATGCATTGTGTGTAATGTAGTTCACAGGCAATGCAGCCACTCCTGTCTGTCTGTCTGTACAAGAACTGTTACCATTGGTTGTGCTGCTGCCTAGACTTCCTCTCTTTCCCAGCCAAGCTTGGCTCCTTTGTCTACCTGCTATCATTTCCTGGTCATTCTTACTATCTCTGTCCTGAGAGGTCAGCCAGGTACGGCCTTTCCCTCCAATCGAGGGCTGTCCTCTAGGACCACCCTTTGCTACCTGATGGCAGGCTCTATCCCCATTGGTCTTTACCTCCTCCTCCCTGGGCCTGTGTGAGCCTTCTTGACCTCCCTGTCCCTCTCGCCATGAGGCATTCTCCATCTTGCTTCAGACAGCACTTGTCCTGCTTCAAACTCCCTGGAACGAATTGGTTTTTACCTTGAATATATCTTCAATGAGATATTGCACTCTACAGTCATCCAGCTCTGAGCCACTTTTTCCTGTTCAACTATTTTCTCACCTCTGCAATAAAGCTGCCTCTCTTCAGATTTCTACCTCCAACCACTGATACTGCCCTCAGAATTATGGAGTCTCTGTGCCCTGGGGCCACACTTCTGAACATCTGACTGTGAGTAAATTATCTGTGTTTTATTCAATAAAGGAAACTTCAGAAAATATAGAGACTTCAGGTGTGTGCTGGTGTGCCAAGGTTATGCTTCAAGATATTGAGACTTTGTAGTAAAACAAGTCTTAAGAGGCTTGACAAAGCACATACTGCATGGCCATTTCAGGGGGGAGCAATTACCACCACCCACTGAGGTGGTGGGAAAGGATCTGGCGCTAACCTGGCGGTAACCAGGCAGCACTTGGTGCTGCCCGATTACGCCGGGTAATGGTAGCACCGGGAATGCCATGTGCTGGGGACGGAACTACCACCGGTGGCCGCATTAGGCCTACGGTAGTTCTGATTTGCCGCATGGCAAGCCCGTTACTGTGTGGCAAACCTATAGTAAAATGAACCCTGCTATTCTATAAAGGTTGCTTAGCACTATGCAGCTTTATAAAATTGGCATTTAGTGTGAATCTTAATGGTGTGGCGCCATTTATTTTATGTTTTATTGTATTTGATATGCTGCTTTACTTTTTCAGAACACAGTAGTTTACAATATAATACAATTTTACAAAAGAAAAAAAATAAAACTAATAACTAAAATAAATTCAATAAAACAGATAATGAAATAGCAAACAAATAAACAAGAACTCCACTTCTTAATAAGACAGTGTGTGGGGGTGTGTGTGTGTGTGTGTGTGTGGGGGGGGGGGGGGTCTATAGAACACTGCCTCTCGCCCTTAAGAAAAGTTCCTTCTAACTAGAATGGGCCACCTTAAGAGCACTGATCTCACCCCGGGAGGAAGTGAGCTGGGAGGGGTGGAGTCAATACCTGGGAGTTTAAAAGAGAGGCCTAGGGAAGGAAGAACTGAAGCCCAAGTCTACACCTTTACAGAATATATTTAGCTGCTGTAACCCAACTGAGGTAAGCCAACTTTTGCTTCTTATTAAGGCTTGCAAGCCTTGCCAAGATCTGGCCGGGGCCAGACCTGAATCTCCTCAGAAGACCAAAGAATTTACAGTCTGTGTTTGGGGCAGGGCAGCCCCCACCAGCCACAGACTGTTTGGCCTGCTATCCAGAGGCCTACTCAAGATTGTTACTAAACCAGAGAAACTGTTGCATCTGAGGTTCCTGGCCTATGAGTAACAGTCCCAGGGCTCAGGTGAAAAAAACATTTATTTTCACATTTATACACCTTGTCCTGCTGAGTTATTCCCAGAACCATCCCAAATAACTGTCACCCGGGGTCTCACAGAAAGCCAATGTCAAGCTGTGACACACTTCCCATTCACCTTTATTGTTGTTGTGTGTCACAGCTTCACCTGTACAGATATCTTACTCAAGTCCATGGGTGCATAAATAGGTTTTCAAGAGCACTTTAACATTTTTTTCTGCGTCCTCATGTAATGATCTTGGCAACTTATTCCAAAGCTCTTTTTCTGGTCCAGTATCCTGTGCTCTACCAAGGTAGGGTATGACCATTCTGTGGTCTTGTAGTGATCTCAGCAGTCTAGATTTATTTATTTATTTACTTATTTTATTTATTGCATTTGTATCCCACATTTTCCCACCTATTTGCAGGCTCAATGTGGCTTACATGGTACCGTAAGCCGTTCTCCAATTCCAGTATAAACAGTTACACAGTGATGTTATAGTAGAATAAGGTTCATGTGGAACAAACATATTAGGGAATAGTATAGGGGAAGAATTAAGTTATATCCATTACGTTCTTTGGTTTCGTAGTGTTGCAGGGTTCAGGTATTTAAGTAGGGTCGGTAGGGTATGCCTTTTTGAACATATAAGGAGTAACTAATGAATGTAAGTATGAAGGCTGCTGTTTATAATAAGCATTATGAGCTATTTTAGGGATTTTAAAATTAATCCCATAGGAAATTGGAAGCCAATGATAATGCTTGTACAATGGAGTAATATGTTCATATTTACGCGCACTACCTATCTAATTGCCGCATTTTGCAATGTTTGCTGAATTTACTGAATCCAGCCTAAAATGCTTTAATATATTCTGAAGTAGCCTGTTAGCATAACACCCTTTAGTAAATGCCCCCCCCCCCCCCCCCCCCCCCCCCCATAAAATAACAGAAAGGAATTCCTTGAACATCAGACTAACACAAACCACAATCACATTTAGTAATAAAATAGTTGTAGGTTCTCCTCTGAAATAAGAGAGCTAGCCCCCTGGGCTAGTGAACCAAATGCAGAAAAATAATGATGACTTCAATAGTGCTTTTTATCTTTTCGAGGAAACCTTCTGCATGCAGAGCGACATCATTTCACAGTGCAGGCAACTAAATAAGGAAATGCACTCGAACGAGTACCCCCTTCCCTCAATGGGCTCGTGCTAATGCTGTTCCAAGGTAGATGCACCAGCCAGCCATTGGTCAGAAGAGGCATTTCTCTGGTAAGTGAATATTATTTTGCTCTGTGCCTTGGTGACTTAAAGATTGGGTTTAAAGGACGGAATTGTAGGTTATTGATAGACAGAATTTAAAAAAGCAAACTTTATCACTAGTCTCATCCTTTTCCCCCTAGTTTTAAAACTTTAACTTTGTACCACAGGCATTAACTGATAGCCTGTAGCAGGCACAGCAGATCCTAGTTTCAGTCTTAGGTGAAAAAAGAGAGAGACGCAAGCATTATACTAGTTTCCATGGTCTAACAATCTTTTCCCTTAGTTTTAAACTGAAACTTTTCTAGAGGCAGTGGCGTTCCTAGGGGCGCTGACACACCCGGGACGGGTAGCCAATGCGCCTCACCCCCCGGAGTGCAGCGCCCCCCCGCCCGGAACAGCGTGAACCCCCCCCCAAGGGTGCACACCGCTGGGGGGGGGTGCCACGCGCCTGTCGGCTCTTCGTTTCCATGCTCCCTCTGCCCCGGAACAGGAAGTAACCTGTTCCGGGGCAGAGGGAGCATGAAAACGAAGAGCCGACAGGCGCGCGGCACCCCCGCAGCGGCGTGCACCCGGGGCGGACCACCCCCACCGCCCCCCCTTGGTACGCCACTGTCTAGAGGTACAAACTTAACAGCCAGAGAACATTAAAAAGGATAGTAGCAAGGCTCAAATTTTGTTCGAAAAGACAGTTATGTTCTGTTCTTTGGCTGCTGAAGAGGTAACACAGCTACTGACATTGGGTGTTAATTAAGATGTGAGGAAGTAGAATATTTGCAAAGGTTATTAAGGGCAATCTGGATTACTGAGTTAGCTTGAACTTCTGCCACAGCCTACAACATTAACAGAGAGTCTCTAGAAGGCACAGCGGGACCCAGTTTAGTCTTCAATCCCACCCACCCCTAGCACAGCTCTTCATTTACAGTCAGTTATTCTAATGAGGATAACAAGGGAGGAGTTCTTTTACAGAGTTTTAATTTACATTTCATTATTTCTAAGAAGAAAACACTAAATGAATCACACAATATACCACATAAGCTAAAGACTTTTAAAAAATATATTAGACTAATATCCTTAATACCTTAGCAAGTTTTAAATTATTGAAAACTCAAAAATACTAAGATGGAGACAGCAGTCCAGCAGCGAGAGGGGTGCTATCCAGTCTTTTGCACTGAGTGTCACATGTATGGTTATCTCCCTGTTGGTGAACGGTTACGTGTGTGTGTGCCCAATGCAAAGAGCTCCTAGCTTTCGGAGAACAGGTCCGTTCTTTTGAGACTAGAGTAGCAGACTGAGGAGCTGAGGGAGACAGAGATGTAACATCCTAGGCCTCAACATTAAAAACTACTTCCTTCTAGTAACATCTCTGTTCTCTGTTTATCACCCTCTTCTCACCTACCAACACCCATCCTGTTAGAATATCAATGAAATGCTTTGATGTCCCCATGCATACCCCCACCCTCCCACTCTGTTAGACTGTCAAAGTAATGCTTTGATGTTTCTCTTATATATACTATCTGCTACCACATTTGCTTATTTCCGATCTGACGAAGAAGGGCAACCTTCAAAAGCTAATCAAGAAATGTATTAAGTTATGTCCAATAAAAAAGGTATCTCTCCTTCCCCTCATTCTTTTTCCTCCTTTCCTGAAGTTACTATAGAGGAAACTACACTTCTCCTTTCTTCCTCAAAATGTACCACCTGTTCCTCTGATCCCATTTCCCACCCACCTTCTTAATGCCATCTCTCCTGCTCTTATTCCTTTATCTGTCACATTCTCAACCTCTCACTTTCCACTGCAACTGTCCCTACTGCCTTTAAACATGCTGTGGTCACACCTCTCCTTAAGAAGCCTTCACTCGACCCTACTTGTCCCTCTAATTACCGACCCATCTCCCTCCTCCCTTTTCTCTCCAAATTACTTGAGCGTGCTGTTCACCGCCGCTGCCTTGATTTTCTCTCCTCACATGCTATTCTTGACCCACTACAATCTGGTTTCGCCCTCTCCACTCAACCGAAACCTGCTCTTACTAAAGTCTCCAATGACCTATTACTGGCTAAATCCAGAGGTCTCTATTCCATCCTCATTCTTCTTGATCTTTCCGCTGCTTTTGACACTGTCGATCACAGCATACTCCTTGATATCCTGTCCTCACTTGGATTCCAGGGCTCTGTCCTTTCCTGGTTCTCTTCCTACCTCTCCCTCCGCACCTTTAGTGTTCACTCTGGTGGATCCTCTTCTACTTCTATCCCTCTGCCTGTCGCCATACCTCAGTGTTCTGTTCTTGGTCCCCTCCTCTTTTCTATCTACACTTCTCCCCTTGGTTCATTAATCTCATCCCATGGCTTTTCCTACCATCTCTATGCTGATGACTCCCAAATCTACCTTTCTACCCCTGATATCTCACCTTGCATACAAACCAAAGTTTCAGCGTGCTTGTCTGACATTGCTATCTGGATGTCTCAACGCCACCTGAAATTAAACATGACCAAAACCGAACTTCTCATTTTTCCCCCCAAACCCACCTCCCCACTCCCCCCGTTTTCTATTTCTGTTGATGGCTCTCTCATTCTCCCTGTCTCCTCGGCTCGAAACCTTGGGGTCATCTTTGACTCTTCTCTCTCCTTCTCTGCTCACATCCAGCAGACCGCCAAGACCTGTCGTTTCTTTCTTTACAACATCCGTAAAATCCGCCCCTTTCTTTCCGAGCACTCTACCAAAACCCTCATCCACACCCTTGTCACCTCTCGTTTAGACTACTGCAATCTGCTTCTTGCTGGCCTCCCACTTAGTCACCTCTCCCCTCTCCAATCGGTTCAAAACTCTGCTGCCCGTCTCGTCTTCTACCAGGGTCGCTTTACTCATACTACCCCTCTCCTCAAGTCGCTTCACTGGCTCCCTATCCGTTTTCGCATCCTGTTCAAACTTCTTCTACTAACCTATAAATGTACTCACTCTGCTGCTCCCCAGTATCTTCTCCACACTCGTCCTTCCCTACACCCCTTCCCGTGCACTCCGCTCCATGGATAAATCCTTCTTATCTGTTCCCTTCTCCACTACTGCCAACTCCAGACATCGTGCCTTCTGTCTCGCTGCACCCTACGCCTGGAATAAACTTCCTGAGCCCCTACGTCTTGCCCCTTCCTTGGCCACCTTTAAATCTAGACTGAAAGCCCACCTCTTTAACATTGCTTTTGACTCGTAACCACCTGCCTCCACCTACCCTCCTCCTTCCTGTACACAATAATTGATTTGATTTGCTTACTTTATTTATTTTTTGTCTATTAGATTGTAAGCTCTTTGAGCAGGGACTGTCTTTCTTCTTTGTTTGTGCAGCACTGCGTATAGCCTTGTAGCGCTATAGAAATGCTAAATAGTAGTAGTAGCAGTAGTATCATCTCATTTTCTTTTCCATGTTTTATTTTGTTTGATTTTTATTGATAACCTTTATGGACTAACACGGCTACCAGACCTCTCTAGTAACATCAGGAAACCGTGTATTTTAAGAAGTATGTCACATGCTGTTATACAAAAATGCATTCCCATTCCCACATGTAAAACGGGCTTTACTGTCAAGTGGAAAAAGCACTATAAACTTACCACCTAAATGTCTGTCAAGCTACAGCTGATGGGATTTAATTGCTTCTGTAGTTTTCCCAGTCTCTGCCGACCCAGGAAGTAGGTCTGGGAGCAATCCCATTGGCCCTTCTTAAAGTATTTGATTAGAGTTTAATATTTAATATAAACCAAATATTGCAGGGCATTTAGTATTGCTAAAAAGAAAAGCAATGCTAGATTTACTCTGACCTCCCTGCATTCCCATCATCCCACCCACCTTTCCTTTTCGTGAGTAGCATTTCCTGTTCCTTACCCAGAATGAAGAGCATCTCCACTACAATGTCGCTGACTATGGTACTCCGTGCAGCTGAGACGCTCTCATCCTTGTTGGTGAAGCAGACATTGTAGGGAACAGTGACAGCCACATAGAAAGTGGCCAGTAGGATCAGCCAGTCCCACAGGGCTTTGGAGACGCTGTAGTGCAGTAGGATGAAACAGGACTTCTGAACGGAAGCCACCTTGTACTCTGGCACTGACGGCTTATTGTCAAATACATTCTGCAAGGAGACAAAGGGAAATGGAAGCATAAGAAACAAGCAGCTTTTTGTCTCCTTACAAAGGACTAAAGAGAGTAGTGGCATGGTATTGTCTAATTTCAGTCAAATATTAGGCAGAAAGTTTAGTTCATCTGAAGAAAAAGCTTGCCACACCAGGGGCGTAGCTAGATGGCCAATTTAAGGTGGGCGGGCATGGAATTCACCCCACCCCCACGGTCCCCCTCCAGTTTGCTCCTCTCTCCATCCCTCCCTGCCCCAAAACCCCAAATATTAAATACTTAAGCTGGCGGGGATCCCCAAACCCTGTCAGCTGAAGATTTCCTCCTCCTCCTCAAGCAGCCAGCACTCTTCCAAACGGCAGCTGGCAGCACTTGCCTCAGACTGATGCTGCTGCTGGCAGGCCGTGCATGCTCAGTGCTTTTGCATGTGCGAAAACTGAGCATGTACAGAAGGGCCAGTCTGTGTCAGCTCAAGGCAAGTGCTGCTGGCTGACATTTGGAAGAGCGCTGGCTGCACAAAGAAAATGTTCAGCATGGCAAGGTTTGGGGATCCCCACCAGCCACAGCAAGTGTCACAATTTTGGGTGGGCCTGAGTCCAAAGCGGGTGGGCCCTGGCCCACCTGTAGCTGCACCACTGTGCCACACCCCAGTTCCTCTCCTCTGCCACCTCGGGCACTGTAGTAAAAGATACAAATGATGTAGTCTGGTCAGTCTAGCACACAGATGTGTGGAGGATAATTCTGTGTAGGGGAGCCTAATGAAGCCTGTTCTATAAAGGAAAGCAGGCTCCTAATTTCCCTTGTAGAATAATTAGCAAAGCAGTAAAATACACACACATATTTTAGGCACGATCACCTATATCGGTCATAGAACTGGTGTAAATGTTTATGCCTAGAATACTACAATTTATGCAGGTTTTTTTAAACATTCTGTAATGTACATACATACTTGTGCATGATCTATTGAATAAATCCTTAAGAGGTCCCGTCAGGACTTATTTGAGCTCCTTCAGTACCCTGGGATGAGTCTCATCTGGCCCAATAGCTTTGTCCACTTTCAGATTTCCAAGCTGTTTATAAACGCTTTCTTGTGTGAAAGGCTCAATATCCACTCCATTCCCAGACATTTCCTCGGTCCTTCTCCAGGATTTTTTTCCAACTGGTTGCTTGGGTTCCATGTCTATACTAGTGTGTTAGGTGGGGCTAAACTCATACGATTCTGTAATTTCTATGTGCACTGTGGGTGTGTGTATAAGTGGTATGATTCTATAGTGTATATGTGCGCCTGTGGGGGGGGGGGTGTAACTAATACCATTCTATAATTTATATGTGCATCTGTGGGAGTGGGTGTAAATGGTATGATTCTACAATTCATGCCTATGGGTGTGTATGAAAATGGTACTGTTCTATAATTTATATGGCACCATTAGAGTAGGGGCACTTTTCTCTTTTCTTTTGTTTAATGAAACTTTAACAATTTACATCTCGAGTTCCTGAAGATTTATTGAAACCTGCAGAGTCGGACTCGCTATGATTCTGCTAAAGAAGGCAACACATCGAGTCGGGTAGCATAGGGATGTTGGGACGCTGAGATATAGAGAAAATTGGAATCGCTCAATGTCGAGGAACGCAGTACCGGTGTGCTGACGAATGAAGTAGAAAGACGCGGACACAAATTGGAAACCATCCGGGTGTGTGCACACACTCGAGAAAATTAAGTTAAGTGCACCGATAGTTAAGGTTTATTGTTTTTAGTTGACATTACTGAGAATATTATATGAAAGGTTAATTTGATGTAGAGATAGCACACAAGCGTGATTAAGAGTGTATGAAAGTTGTATATCTGCAACTTCATTGAAAGTTGCCAGATAATGTGAATTGTGCGCATGAGGTTAATGGAGAAAGTGACAGGATTGACCTAGCAATTAAGTTAACAATATTAATATTTCTTGTAGGTGAAGTGTTTATTATTATTTAAAGAAGAGCACTGGTGTGTATTTGCTCACATAAAAATTAAAAATCCTTTGGGAAGTTCTATGATCAAGAAACTTGTCCACCCTTAGAGGCGAAATCTACTTTGTGGTGTAGCCCCGCTTGGGTGAGTTAACACTCTGAGAACTTCTCCTTTATTCACAAAAATTTTCTTTACATGTTTTCTGGGCCAATCCTTTCACTGTTTTGACTCCTTAAGGTTATACTCTGGTTCTTTGTGACTATAATTTATATGTACATGTACGGGTGTGCGTGATTAAATGGTATGATTCTACAATTTATAAGTGCGCCCGTGGGTGTGCGTGTAATTGATAGGATTCTATCATTTATAGTGCATTTGTGGGCTCTGCCCAAACTCCACCCATTCGTATGCCCACTAGCAAATTATATGCCACCAAATCATGGTGCATACTTTTCCATTAATCGATATTCCAAAAAAGGTCATTTATGTACATTGTAAAGAGTATGTAGGAAAGGCCCCAAGGGAACCCTGGGATAGGCCAGAATACCCCCGTTATAGGCAGGCATTCCCCAGGAAAAAACTAGAAATAAAGAACTACAACTCCCAGCATGCCCCAAGGGAGCCTGGGGATAAGAGAAACTATGTGCATTCCCAGGAGTCACCAGAGGAGGGCCGCAGGGGAAGGAGTAAGGTTGATTCTCCAACCTGGTGGAAGAGGTGGTGGAACAAGTGGGTGGAGAAAGAAGGGACTCCAAAGAACTTTAATGAAGAAAAGGGTGAGCAGCTGGGAGAAGGGCGGGATGAAGAGAATATGGATTGGGCACCTGAGGAGAGGGAGGAGGAGAGTGGGCCTTGCCCTATGGAGTTGACTGAGCCAGAGAGCGCCCTGGAAGAGCCGATGGACTTTTCAGCTTTGGCTCGGAGAAAGCTAAGGCAGTAGCGTGGCCAAGCCGGGTCAAGCGGGAGGAGGTCAGGTAGGAGTAGGACTGACCAAGAGGGTGGGACCCTAGGCTTTGAGCCCGCGCAAAGCCATAACGGTGTTTTGAAAGCCTAGCTGGACTGAGCTGTGTTTTAAAGCTTGGCTAAAAGTGAACTGTGTTTTGAAAGCCTAGCTGAACTGAGCTGTGTTTTAAAGCTTGGCTAAAAGTGAACTGTGTTTTGAAAGCCTAGCTGAACTGAGCTGTGTTTTAAAGCTTGGCTAAAAGTGAACTGTGTTTTGAAAGCCTAGCTGAACTGAGCTGTGTTTGAAGCTTGGCTAAAATTGAACTGTGTTTTGAAACCAGGGCTGAATTGAGCCGTGTGTTTTTTTTTCTTTTTACTGCTACTCTCCAGGGGACCGGGAGAGAAAGCAGCGGTTGAAGCCTGCACGCTGTAGCATTGTTTGTTGTTTTGGGGAAAAGGGGAGCCATACAGGAGTGGGTTTTTGTTTAGTTTGGTTTTGTGGAAGGGCTGCAACCCAGGAGAAAAGAGGACCCCTTTTACAACATGAATGGCCCGAATACCACATTCACGCGGTTTCCTGTCTCCTAAACTAGGCCGTTCCTTATAGCATTACCACCACATGTTGCATTTTGTATGTCTGATTTTATTATGTATGTAATTTTACCTCACTGAAAACTGTAGATTGTGTGGGTAAAAAGATATCTTAAGTAGATGTAAGTACACAAATAAATAAATAATGTGGGTTTATGAAGGAATTACCCACTAGTTAATGTGTGGGGCACACAGTCAACTTTGAATCAAGTATCACATCCACATAACACATTTTGTTATGGAACAGAAGAATGAAAACTAACAGTTCCCGATAAAAATTATAAAATATGGAATTCATTACCTAGAGACATAAGGCACATAGCCAAATATCTGGGATTCCACAAAATGCTTAAAAGACACCTAATAAAGATGTTCTTACTAGGTGAAGGCTAACTACTGACTAACAACCAGATGATCAAAGGCAAATCCAGGCGGTAGAGGCCACTAGCGCCTGCATTTACCTACACACCCATGATCATCGGGCTAACAGCGCTCATGCTAGGCAATAGCGCAGAGCTCATTTAAATTAGACTTAAATGAACTCTGCTTGTATTCTACCCCTATGATCAGAGAACAGTGCTCTGTTCATAGGGGTGGAATAGCGCCTTAACCCTACGCCACTGGACCTCCGGAACCCCCACCATCGCTTTAGTGGTGGCCTAGTGCCCCCTAAAGCCCCCCAAGACAGTGACATGCAGACCCCCAGTCCCCCCAACCCCCCCCCCCAACACAACCCTCACATCAAAAAAGAAATCCCTGGTGGCCCAATTGGGCTGCCAAACCAACCCCCCACCCGCCCTGGTGGTCTAGCAGCCAACTCTCCCCTGGTATCTGCGTGTTGGAGGAGGGACTAGCACTACCTCCTCTTCCAGTGTTGCCTTCAAAATGGATGTGCCCTGCCCAGTGCATCCTGGGATGCGCTGGGAGGAATTCCCTACCATATACTCCCTTATAAGGTGGGGAAACCCCTCCCTGCGCATCCCAGGATGCTCTGGACAGTGCGCTATTAGCTCTGATCATAGGGGCATTATTGACCCCATGCTGTTCCAGTGCTAATTTTAGAGCACTGTTTGGAACAGTTCAGGGCTTCTGATCATTGGAGCCTAAAAGTGTTACTAGACCATGATAATGAATGTCAGTTCTTAATGTATACCCATTCTTAAGAGAACAAGATACTTGTTAAAATGACTGATCGATTGTTTCCCTGTAAATCACATAGAACCAAACCCCATTTGGATATTGTGGGATGCAAGCATCAGTACATAAATACATAAATAAATATTGTCAAACAGTTTATTTAAACAGTAAAATCAATATAAAAGATCTAACATGGCCATGTTTCGGCCCAAGGGCTGCACTTGCGTCATAGAACTCAATTGGGTATATGGTTTCTCTTCAACGATAAGGTAAATGAATGTTACCAATATAAAAAGGTTTAAATGTCACAAAACAAGCCTGGGGACCAGTGCCCCTTCTTGTGCCATAGCAGATAAGACCACAGTGAACCATACTGCCTTGTTTCATGCTTAACTGGACCACAGCTGAATGTATCACTTTGTACCTATGAGATAGAATGATATAATTGTGATACATTGGCTGTCATCCAGTTCAGTGTGATAGAGCACATTACAATGTGGCCTGATCTGCTATAGTACTTGTTTTGTGCCTTTATATTGATTTTGCTATTTAAATATAGCATTGATCTTGTTTATTATTTTTATCTGGTGCTGCTATTTTTCATCTTGGTTTTCGTATACCACCTGCCTCTCCATTTTTTTTCTTTCCTGACAATAATATTTACAAACAATCTATCACGTAAAACTATAGGGAGCATTCTATTCCCTACTAATGTTTCCATTTTCTCCATATTCAGCGGAAAAAACCCCCCCAGTTCAAATCATGATGACAGAAGTAATTGAAAACCAGAAGCAAATTCAAAATACAAAAGCATCTTATCATCCATATGTACTCAGAATGAAACGTTATGCTTTAGTAGCACCTCACGAAGAACTATAAATAGATATTAAACAAGGCGACTGACAGTGCAGAACCCTGAGAGGCAGCAGAAGAGAACACGTTCCAATTAGAGCAGTCAACCTGACCTTCTGAGTGTGTGTAGTCAAAAGAGATGTAAATCAGTGCAAAATAGCAGAACTAATTCCAAGCCTTCAGCAGAACAGAGTAGCCAACTGTACTGAACACAGAAAACGAACAGCGCCCTGTGATTTTTATTCAGCATGTAGTGCAATGGCTCAACTGTGGAAAGCAGCAACATCTCTGCTCTATGATGGACACAACAACTATGTGGTGGATACCTGGAATGCCCTCCCGGGGAAGGTGGTGGAGATGAAATCGGTAACGGAATTCAAAAATGTGTGGGATAAACATAAAGGAATCCTGTTCAATAGGAAAGGATCCTCGGAAGCTTAGTGGAGATTGGGTCGCTTTACTCATACTACCTCTCTCCTCAAGTCGCTTCACTGGCTCCCTATCCATTTTCGCATCCTGTTCAAACTTCTTCTACTAACCTATAAATGTACTCACTCTGCTACTCCCCAGTATCTCTCCACACTCGTCCTTCCCGTGCACTCCGTTCCATGGATAAATCCTTCTTATCTGTTCCCTTCTCCACTATTGCCAACTCCAGACTTCGCGCCTTCTGTCTCGCTGCACCCTACACCTGGAATATTTATTTATTTATTTATTTAGTTGCATTTGTATCCCACATTTTCCCACCTATTTGCGGGCTCAGTGTGGCTTACAATACATTGTAAATGATGGAAATACAGTTTCTTATATTACATTACATTACGATTATGGGTTACATTGTGAACAGATAAAGGAAGACAAGGTCAGATCAGTCGCCTTTGGGGCGTGGAAACTAAAGGATATGGTGTAAGGGATTTAATACGCTGATCGAATAATAGTAAGTGAGCGATGGGGTAGACAGTTTTTATCTGTGGGTAGATATTGAATGGGAGAGTATGGGGACGTGGATTATGTGGGGTAGTATCTTGAGGCATTGTTGTGATGTATATGGGATTTATATGTTTTGCTCCTTGCGGTATGTTTTGTCAAAGAGATAGGTCTTCAATTGTTTGCGGAAGTCTGTCAACTCGTAGACCGCTCTCAGGCCGCGTGGTAGTGCGTTCCAGAGTTGCGTGCTCTTGTAGGAGAAGGTTGAAGCATGTAGTCCTTTATACTTTATGCCTTTGCACTTAGGGAAGTGGAGGTTGAGGAAAGTTCTGGATGATTTTTTGGCGTTTCTGGGTGGCAGGTCTACCAAGTCGGACATGTATGCAGGGGCTTCACCGTGAATGATTTTATGCACTAATGTGCATATTTTAAAGGTGACACGTTCCTTAAGTGGGAGCCAGTGTAGTTTCTTGCGTAGTGGTGCTGCACTTTCGTATTTTGGTTTTCCGAAGATGAGTCTGGCCGCTGTATTCTGAGCTGTCTGAAGTTTTCTCATTATTTGTTCTTTGCAGCCTGCGTATAATGAGTTGCAGTAGTCCAGATGGCTTAATACGAGTGATTGTACCAGGTTGCGGAAGACAAATCTTGGAAAGAATGGTTTTATTCTTTTCAGCATAAACTTTTGGTTTTATTCTTTTCAGCATAAACTTTTCAGAATAAACTTCCTGAGCCCCTACGTCTTGCCCCATCCTTGGCCACCTTTAAATCTAGACTGAAAGCCTACCTCTTTAACATTGCTTTTGACTCGTAACCACTTGTAACCACTCGCCTCCACCTACCCTCCTCTCCCTGTACACATTAATTGATTTGATTTGCTTACTTTATTTTTTGTCTATTAGATTGTAAGCTCTTTGAGCAGGGACTGTCTTTCTTCTATGTTTGTGCAGCGCTGCATATGCCTTGTAGCGCTATAGAAATGCTAAATAGTAGTAGTAGTAGTAGTGGCAGCACCGGTGGTTGGGAGGCGGGGCTAGTACTGGGCAGACGTCTACGGTCCATGCCCTGAAAATGGTAGATACAAATCAAGGTTAGGTATACATATCAAGTAGCGCATATGAGTTTATCTTGTTGGGCAGACTGGATGGACCGTACAGGTCTTTTTCTGCCGTCACTTACTATGTTACTATACGTTGATTCTAAAAAAAAAGAACTACTGTAAAACCACCTGCTGAGAAAAAGCAAACATAAAACAGGACAAAATTGTTCAAATCATCCAATACTAATGAGCGTTTCTTCAGTAGGAGCCATACATTTGTCTTCTTTAAACAAGAAAGTAAAATACCTTCAGCTAAAGTGGTGTAACCTCTGCCATTCTGGGGACCCTCACAGAGTCAATTTTTTGCTATGTGGCACACTGGGGGCACGTCGTCAGGGAGATAAGACAGGAAATAGCAGGTTTAACTCTGAGAATTTAGGGTTCCAGGTTAGGTCCAGTTTAACTGGGAGGCCGATGGTACCAGAATTCACTCCCTCTATTTTGTTGTCATACTGTGTTTTTCCAGTGCAATATTCAACAGTTAGCTAAACCAACATTCATAGAGAAGACTCATAACTACATAAGCACCGCCATACTGGGAAAAGACCAAGGGTCCATCAAGCTCAGCATCCTGTTTCCGACAGCGGCCAATCCAGGCTTCAAGAACCCGGCAACCCCCCCCCCCCCAAAAAAAAAGTAATAATGTTCAATGGACTTTTCCCTCAGGAATCTGTCCAACCCCCCTTTAAATTCCGTAAGGCCAGCTGCTGTTACTACATTCTCCGGCAACGAGTTCCAGAGTTACCGGAGGGGGAGTTATCAACATGCATGGGTGACGGTTGAGATGGGTTATTTTACTGTTAACCTGGGTTATTAGAACTAGGTCTCACTGCATAAAATGGGACCTGTGCTAAAATAGCACGTTAGTAGTAAAATAACCCGTCTTAATGGTGGTTCATGTGGTAACATAGTAGATGACAGCAGATAAATACCTGTACAGTCCATCCAGTCTGCCTAACAAGATAAACTCATAGAAGAAGGTATAGTGGGATACTACTAGTGTATACTTCATCTTGCTTTGTCCTTGACATTTTCAGGGCACAGATCGTAGAAGTCTGCCTGGCAATGTCCTTGTTCTTCAACTCCTGAAGATGTCACTGAAGCCAACTCTATCCCATCCAAATCTGTCCAGCCATGATTAGTCTGCCCAGCTCTGGCCTTGTACTCCAGCTACTGAAGCTGAATCTGTCCTGCCACAATCAGGGCACAGACAACAGAGCTCTGCCCAGCACTGACTTTGCTTCCCAGTTACTGGTGTTCCCATCTAATCACTGCTAAGCTTTTTTTTTTTTTTTTTGATCCATGCCTTCTAAAGAGGATTCCTTTGTATTTATCCACACATTTTTGAATTCTGCTACTGTTTTCAACTTCACCACCTCTGGTGGGAAGGCATTCCAGGTACCTACCACACTTTCTGTGAAAAAGTACTTCTTAACATTATTCCTGAGTCGGCCCCCCTGCAACCTCAATTCATGTCCTCTAGTTCTACCACCTTCCCATTTGTCTGTAGGTAAATATTTGATGTCTGTATCATATCACCCCTGTCTCTCCTTTCCTCCAGGGTATACATGTTCAGGTCATCAAGTCTCTCTTCATACATCTTTGACACAAACCCCATACCATTTTCGTCACTTTTCTCTGAACCACTTCAAGTCTTTTTATGTCCTTAGCAAGATACGGCCTCCGAAACTCCAAGTGGGGCCTCACCAATGTCTTATACAGGGGCATCAACTCCTCCTTTCTACTGCTGGTTATACCCCTCTCTATGCAGCCTATAATCCTTCTAGCCATGGCCACTGCATTGTCACATTATTTTGTCACCTTGAGATCCTCAGACACCATCACCCCGAGGTCCCTCTCCTGATCTGTGCTTATCAATCTCTCTCCTCCTATCTAGCACATCTCCTTTGGATTTCTTCACCCCTAGTGATTCACTCTGCACTTCTTGGCATTAAATTTTAACTATATACTATTCCGGGTTCTCAACAATATTCCTGGTATCCTACACTTATATCCTACTATTATTGAAACCAGTTTTAATTTGTAAATGTCATGTGTTCCGAATATTTAACAGCTAATTTTTAAAATAAAATTAAAAAAATATTTCGCTAAATGTGGCACCATGTTGAGAACAGTATTTTATTTATTTATTTATCTATCACATTTATACCCCGCATTTTCCCACATATTTGAAGGCTCAATGTGGCTTACAATAGACCGAAAAGGCTACCTCCAGTCCAGTAGTTATACAAATACAATAAATTGTGGTAGTCAGATAGGATAGAAGGAACAGGGTATAAGGGAAAAAGAGTAAAGGTAAGAGAGTCCAATATGGTCCATATATATGCTGTTTTGAAGGACTTTAGGTTTTATGTTGGATCCTGGGGGTAGGCCTTCCGGAATAGGCTGGTCTTGAGTAATTTCCTAAAGTTGAGAAGGTAAGGAAAGTATAGGAAAGAGGATCTTATACGTGGCACAAAGCACTATAGATCGATCCACTGTAAGCTATGTTCAAAGTTGAAAGTTCCAATTAATCATCAGATCAATCTTTCTCATAAGTTAAGTTGTTTCTCTTATCGAGATTTCAGCTCTGATGATTTTGCTATAAGCTTTTCCATTGGAAATAGATCCTGACAATGGACCTTATTTGCGTTCAGAAGAGTGAATCAAAAAATGGGTAGAGACCCTGGGAATATAGTAGAGAGTTCATGTAGAGAATAATGGAACACATTTACTGTTCATTGTGAGCTGATTAATATATTTCCAGCAATCCCTGCCAGAAATAGGGCAGGAAGTGAGAGCTACTGGTGCAATGATGGAATCCAGTGTAATGCATGAATAGGTGTTCAAACATTCAGTGGAATTCACTTTACTCACACAGCACAAAATTTATTTTTTAATTTTATTTAAAAAATTAGGCATTAAATATTGGGAATACATTACATTTAAAAATTAAGGACCCTGTTTACTAAGACGCGCTAGCATTTTTAGCGCACGCTAATTTTTAGTGTGCACTAATGCTAGAGACACCCATATATTCCTATAGGTGTCTCTAGTGTTAGCTCACACTAATTTTTAATGTACGCTAAAAATGTTAGTTTGCCTACAGCGCAGCTTAGTAAACAGCCATAAAACTGGTTTCAATAATAGTAGAATTAAATTTTAACTACCAGACCTTTGACCATTCTTCTAGTTTTCGGAGATCTCTTTTCATAGTTTCTACTCCCTCTGGGGTATCCACTCTATTGGCTGTCTTTGTGTCATCTGCAAAAAGGCAAACTTTCCCTTCTAATCTTTCAGCGATGCCTCTCACAAATATATTACACAGAATAGGCCCCAGTACCGACCCCTGAGGCACTCTATTACTCACCTTCCTTTCCTCCGAGAGGATTCCACTGTCACCTGTCTGTCAACCAGTTTCCAATCCAGTTTACTACTTTGGGTCCTATGTTCATGAGTCTTTTGTGCGGGCCATATCAAAGGCTTTGCTGAAATCCAAATAGATTACATCTAGCATATGTCCTTTATCCAGTTCTTTGGTCACCCAGTCAAAGAAATCAATCAGAATCGTTTGGCAGGATTTTCCTTTAATAAAGCCATGTTATCTCGGATCCTGCAACCTGTTGGCTTCTAGAAAGTTAACTATGTTTTCTTTCAGCAGTGACTCCATTATTTTTCGTACCACTGATGTGAGGCTTACAGGTCTGTAGTTTCCCACTTCTTCCCTGTCCCCGCTTTTGTGATGAGGGACCACATTAGCTCATTTCCAGTCCTGTGGAACCTGTAAAAGGTTTTGTCACCTCTCATTACATCTTTAGCCATTTTTTCTTCTACCTGTGCTTTTGCTAGCCATATTTCCTTTTTCGCTTCTTTGAGTTTAATCTGGTATTTTTTCCATGATCTTCTTGTTGCGTTTTTCTATATTTCTTGAACCAAGCCTCTTTTGCCCTTATTTTTGTCGGCCACTTGTTTGGAGAACCATATAGGTTTCCTCAGATCCTTGTCCAGTTTCTCTATTTGTGCCAGAGGTCTGTAGAAAACACCTCTGTGGATACAGATTCCATCTTCTCTTTCCAGGATAATCAATATAGCTTCTTCCTTTCTTCAGGTTCCCTGCATTTCAGCCGCTCTGATATTTTTCCACATACAATGCCACTCCTCTACTTCTTTGACCCTTCCTATCCTTCCTAAAAAGAATATAGCCTGGTATGGTCGCATCCCATTCATGGGAATCACTGAACCATGTCTCTGTAATAGCAACAAAAAAAAAATAGAAGGAAGAAAGACCAAATGACAGCCGGCATGGTTAAAATGTGAGGTGAAGGAAGCTATTAGAGCTAAAAGAAAATCATTCAGAAAATGGAAGAAGGATCTGACTCAAAATAATAAGAAACGGCATAAGGAATGGCAAGTCAAATGGAAAGTAATGATAAGGAAGGTAAAGAGGGACTATGAAAAAAAGATTGCATTGGAGGCGAAAAAAACACAGTAAAAATTATTTTTAGGTATATTAAAAGCAAGAAGCCGGCAAAAGAATTGGTTGGACCGCTAGATGACCGAGGGGTAAAAGGGGCACTCAGGGAAGACAAAGCCACAGTGGACAGATTAAGAGGGTCTTTTAATAAAGATTAGCTCAAGCTATCTGCAACAGAGCCCATTACATTCTTATGGGGCCTGTTGCAGATAACTCAAGCTAATCTTTAGCAAGACACCCCCTCAGTGCCGTAGTGAGGGCGGCTGACACCCGGGGCAGGTCGCCGCTGCGCACCCCCCCCCCCGGGTGCAGCACGGCGCCCCCCCCTTGGCGCGCGATCTTAGTTTAGAAGCGAGGGGCAGGCGGGAGGGCCAATCCACCCCCTAGTCCACGTCGCTGGGAGCTGCGTTGGCTCCATTGGTTCCTTGCTCTCTCTGCTCCGGAACAGAAAGTAACCTGTTCTGGGGAAGAGGGAGCAAGGAACCAACGGAGACGACACCCCCCCAGCGGCATGCACCTGAGGGGGACCGCCCCACCGCCCCCCCCCCTTCCTACGCCACCGCACCCCCTAAATGAATTCTTTGCTTTGGTCTTCACCGAGGAAGATTTGGGAGAGATACGAGTGCCAGAAATGGTATTCAAAGCTGACAAATCATAGAAACTTAATGAAATCTTTATAAACCTGGAGATGTAATGGTGCAATTCGACAAATTGAAGAGTAGTAAATCTCCTGTACTGGATGGTACTCATCCCAGAGTACTAATAGAATTGAAAAATGAACTTGCAGAACTATTGTTAGTAATATGTACTTTATCTTTAAAATCAAGCATGGTACTGGAACATTGGAGGGTGGCCAATGTAACGCTGATTTTTAAAAAAAGGTTCCAGAGGTGATCCAGGAAATTATAGACCAGTGAGCCTGACTGCTGGTGCTGTGCAAAATGGTAGACACTATTATAAAGAATACATTTACAGAGCATATTCAAAAGCATGGATTTAGTGAACGAAAATCTTGCCTCACCAATCTATTACATTCCTTTGAAGGGATGAACAAACATGTGGATAAAGGTGAGCCAGTCGATACTGTGGATCTGGATTTTCAAAAGGCGTTTGACAAAGTACCTCATGAAAGACTCCAGAGGAAATTTGAGAGTCATGGGATAGGAGGTAGTGTCCTGTTGTGGATTAAAAACTGGTTAAAAGATAGAAAACAGAGAATAAGGTTAAATGGTCAGCATTCTCAATGGAGAACGGTAGATAGTGGGGCTCCCCAGGTGTCTGTGCTGGGGCTGCTGCTTTTTAAGATATTTATAAATGATCTAGAGATGGGAGTAACTAGTGACGTAATTACGTTTGCTGACGACACAAAGTTATTCAAAGTTGTTAAATTGCAAGAGGATTGTGAAAAATTACAAGAGGATCTTACGAGACTGTGAGACTGGGCATCTAAAAGGCAGATGATGTTTAATATAAGCAAGTGCAAAGTAATGCATGTGGAAAAGAGGAACCCGAATTATAGCTATGTAATGCAAGGTTCCACGTTAGGAGTCACCGACCAGGAAAGGGATCTAGGTGTCATCGTTGATACGTTGAAACGCTCTGCTTAGTGTGTGGTTGTGGCTAAGAAAGCAAATAGAATGATAAGTATTATTAGGAAAGGAATGGAAAACAATTCTGGTCACCACATCTCAAAAAAGATATAATGGAATTAGAAAAGGTACAGCGAAGGTGATGAAAATGATAAAGGGGATGGGGTGAATTCTCTATGAGGAAAGGCTAAAGTGGCTAGGGCTCTTCAGCTTGGAGAAAAGACGGCTGAGGGGAAATACGATAGAGGTCAATAAAAAAATGAGTGGAGTGGAATGGGTAGACGTGAATCGCTCATTTACTCTTTCTAAAAATACTAGGACTAGGGGGCAGGCAATGAAGCTACAAAGTAGTAAATTTAAAACGAATCAGAGAAAATATTTTTTCACTCAATGTGTGATTAAACGGTAGAGGAGTGTGGTAGCCGTGTTAGTCCACTCTTAAGGTTATCAATAGAAATCAAACAAAATAAAACATGGAAAAGAAAATAAGATGATACCTTTTTTATTGGACATAACTTAATACATTTCTTGATTAGCTTTCGAAGGTTGCCCTTCTTCGTCAGATCGGAAATAAGCAAATGTGCTAGCTGACAGTGTATATAAGTGAAAACATTCAAGCATTACTATGACAGTCTGACAGGGTGGGAGGATAGGGGTGGGTCGGAGGTATGCATGGGGACATCAAAGCATATCATTGATATTCCGATCTGACGAAGAAGGGCAACCTTCGAAAGCTAATCAAGAAATATATTAAGTTATGTCCAATAAAAAAGGTATCATCTTATTTTCTTTTCCATGTTTTATTTTGTTTGATTTCTATTGATAATGATTAAACGGTGAAATTCATTGCCAGAGAATGTAGGAAAAGCAGCTAGCTTAGCAGGCTTTAAAAAAGGTTTGGATGGCTTCCTAAAGGAAAAGTCCATAGACCATTATTAAAATGGACTTGGGAAAAATCCACTGCTTATTTCTAGGATAAGCAGCGTACAATGTATTGCACTGTTTTGGGATCTTGCCAGTTACTTGTGATCTGGATTGGCTACTGTTGGAAATAGGATGTTGGGCTTAATGGACCTTCGGTCTGTCCCAGTATGGCAATCTTGAAGCCTTAACCAGAGACTCAACCTCTCTTCACCATACAGTACCCATCTTCCCAGCTTTGTCTTCTGTTACTGTGGAGGATGCACAAACCTAACAGTGAGTGTTCCCTTTGCTCCATGGAAACATCAGTTGGCCTTCACTACAGATGCCTCTAATGAAGGGTGGGGAACTCACCTCAACAGGTGAATTTGTTCAAAAAGGTTGTTAAATAATAAAAAATTAAATAAATATAGTTTTTGCAGAGAATATGGTTAAGGTATGATACAACTCATATTAACCACTAGTAAATCAGAGTGATGGTCTAGTAGTCATGTCTTACAGGAACAATCAAGTAAGCTCATGCTCTCTACACCATATGAGAACATTTTTTTCATAGTCCTTCCTTTGGTAAGTAATTCATTTTGTAAAACTATTCTATTCATAAAAACAGATTGTTAATGTGCCATTTTTCTTCCCAGGGAAGTAATTCCTGTTACAGTGCTATTTTGCTTTAGAAAAATATTTTATATAGTACAAAGAATGTTCTTAGAAAGAACCAGAGATATTACCTATAATTATATGAACAATAACACTGATCACTGCTGGTGCATTTAATATTTTGCCAGTCTTTGTCTTGAATTTAGATAGTATCTAGGAGAGGAAATTTATGCTCCAAATCCACACAAAAAATGGCCTTCCAACCAAGGCCTGAATCATGGTTCAGAATTTTGTGCTGCTAAGCAGGTAATATGCATTGTATGAAGTGAGCTGTGACAAAATTTCAGCTATTGAAAAAAATGTAGGGACCCGCTGTTTTTTTTAAAAAAATTTTTAACAGTTCTAATATACATCTTATGAGCGATAATACACAAATTTGGAAAATAAATCTAAAGAAATATAAATCATTTAGCTAAGATTTTACATTAAATATCGACCACAATAATTTTAAGGTAATTGATCCAAGAGAAGAAATAAAAAAAAGAATTAGATATATATACTTATACATCTTATAATTAACTAGAATTAATGATACAGCTTACCCAGGTGGCTTACTCCAAGCTATCTAACAGTGTAACATCTATGACTAGACTGTTACATTAACCTCTTCCTTAACAAGAATTCTTCTAATTGTTTGGGATCAAAGAATTGAAATTGCTTAGATTGAAATAATATACGACAAATACAAGGAAATTTAAGTACAAAACTTGCACCTATTGCCAGAACCCTCGGACGCAAAGCTAAAAAAACTTTGCGTCGTTTCTGCGTTTCTCTAGATAAATCAGGATAAATTCTTATTTTAGATCCCGAAAATGTGGAGTCCAAATGTCTCAAGGAAAGTTTTAACACTGCATCTCTGTCCATCTCCAGGGCAAAGGAGACCAACATAGTTGTTCTCTAACCTCTAAAGAGGATTCTAAGAAGGTTGTGAGGTTCATTACTTCACCTCTCTGAGGTTGTAGAATACGCAGTGGATTCATTTTAATATTACCTTGTAAGTAAAACACCCGGGTTATAGGTGGTAAAGAATCCTCCGACATGCCTAAAATTTCAATTAGGTATTTTTTAACCATTTGTATCGGTGTAATTAGGGGTGATCTAGGAAAATTTATCAGTCTCAAATTAAGCCTCCTGGATTGGTTCTCTAAATATTCCAAGCGTCTGAAAGTAAAGTTTTTCTCTCTTAATGAGATTTGTCCCACAAGTTCCATTTTCTGAATCCTTTCATCCAATTGTTTCACTTCAAAAGCTTGTTGTTCACAAGTCTGTGCCTAAATAAGAGCAGCCTCCGATAAAGACTTAATTACTTTAGTATTTTTAGTTATCAAGGATTGTAAGGAAGATTGCGTAGTAAAAGTCAAGTCCCAGAGTGACTCCATTGTCACTACGGCTGGCTTTTCCATTTTCCCCAAGAAAAAATCAGGAAGAGGGGCTTTAGCAGCCTGTTCCAATGTACTCACTATCTGTGAAGACAGCGCAGGAATAGATATCATCATTGGTTCCTCCAGGCTGCTAGTGTTTGGTTTTCCTCTCGCTCTGGTCCCCACTCTGAGACTGAGCTACAGTGCTTGACTCCAGGCTTCCTGGACCTGGCTGGGAAGGAGCCGCACGTTCGACAGGGCTCAGAGAGACCCCGTCTACACTGCTAGCAAGCGCTGAGACACTTGCTTCACCTGCAGGGGTAGACACCATCCTGGGATTGGGCGTAACTCCGAACTGTTCCAGGGTCGTCTGTTGGAGCTGGTGAGTCCCGGCAGGGGTGGAGGGAGTCTCCCTAACTTTGCCTCTCCTTTTCTCCATTCCGGCAATAAGAGAGGAAACCTCTTCAACAGCGTTTGTGTCTCAGGACAGAGCGTGTCTGGTGCTGTATCTCAGACCGTCGCCATCTTGGATCTGGCCTTGGGGACCCGCTGTTTGAGAGTAATATCTGGGGCTACACAAGCATGAACATAGTAATATAGTAGATGACGGCAGAAAAAGACCTGTATGGTCCATCCAGTCTGCCCAAGACAAACTCATATGTGTATACCTTACCTTGAATTTGTACCTGTCCTTTTCAGGGCACAGACCGTACAAGTCTGCCCAGCAGTATTTCCCGCCTCCCAACCACCAGTCCCGCCTCCCATCACCGGCTCTGGTACAGACCGTACAAGTCTGCCCTCCCCTATCCTCGCCTCCCAACCACCACCCCCTCTTCCCCCCACCTGCTCCGCCACCCAATTTCAGCTAAGCTTCTGAGGATCCATTCCTTCTGCACAGAATTCCTCTATGCATATCCCTGAAGCACGGGAGTGAAGAATATCTTCAAGAAGTAGCATAGTGGTTAGAGCATCGGGCTGACAACCAAGGAAGCCCAGTTCAATTCTCACTGCTGCTCCTTGAGATCTCAGGCAAGTTATTTAACCCTTCTTTGCCTCCGAGCCCCTTTTACAAAGCGGCGGTAAGCCCAACGCGGGCTTACCACTTGCTAAAAAGGAAGTACTGCCGGCTACCGCAGCACCAGTTCCCACCCCCAGCGTGCCGTCATATCCGGAGCGCTGGTGTGTACTTGGCAGTAATCGGGCAGTGCCATGTACTGCCCGGTTACCACCGGGTTAGCGTGGGAGCCCTCCTTAGTCTTTCTTCATAGGGAAGTCGTCCCATCCCTGCTATCATTTTAGTCGCCCTTCGCTGCAATATTAGGGGTGCTCAACCACCCACTGCACCCCAGGAACTGGCTTTTGTGGCTACTGCTGCACACAGAGGTCTATCTGTTCTCCCTAAGCCCTGTCTATTGTCCTTCAATAAGCAGGAACAGGGAAACCAATTTGATGCTTATAAACAGTAGACTGCTTATAAGCAGTGGACAAACTGCTGTAATTCATCTGATCCTATTAGCAAGATCTGTTGTTACTGATTTACAGCCCATTTATTTTTAATGTGATCAGATTCCTATTAAAAAGAGCAGACTGCGGCTCATTCCTTTTGATCATATTCAAGAGGCTGATAACTCGCAGAGCAGCTGTGCTGGTCCTGCCTTCCCTGACATGTGTGGAGACTGATCCCGGTGCTGCTCTGATCTGCATAGATTTCACATTGTGTCTGTGGTATGTTTCTGCAGGGGCACATTGCAAGAGGTAAGCTAACAGGGTGACTCCCTGGGCACTAGGTCAAGGAGGTACCACACTGTCCTTTTGAGTCACTCTGTGAGTCTGCAAGCCTTGTAAGCAACCTTGCTGTTAGTACCATTTGGCACAGTAGCTGTCCTGTGATTCTGTCTGCCTGTGCAGGCAATACAAGCAACCAGCCTGCTATATGTGCAGCTGAGAACCAGTTCTACACCACCATCCTTAACAAATTCAGCAGTAGCATAGAGGGGCATAATTGAACGGCGACAGCGAAATACATGGCTGGCGATGTATTTTGGCGGCATCGCAAACAGCTGGCCAGACCCGTATATTCAAAAAAGATGGCCGGCCATCTTTTGTTTCGATAATACGGTTCCGGCCAGCCAAATGCCTTGGATTTGGCTGGGGTTTGAGATGGCCGGCTTCGTTTTTTAGCGATAATGGAAAGTTATGTCGGCCATCTCAAACCCCAGCCAAATCCAAGGCATTTGGCCATGGGAGGAGCCAGCATTTTTAGTGCACTGGCCCCCCTGACATGCCAGGACACCAACCGGGCTTCCTAGGGGTCACTGCGGTGGACTTCAGAAAAGCTCTCACGTGCATAGCTCCCTTACTTTGGGAGCTGAGCCCCCCAACACCCCCCCAAAAACCCACTACCCACAAATGTACTGCACCCACTAAAACTGCTCCAGGGACCTGCATACAGCCTCTAGGACTTATTGCTGCTGTATAACTTTGGCACACCAGTTCACACCTGAAGACTAATCTCTCTGAAAAAGTCCTTTCTTGAAATAACCACGTTTACTCACAGTTAACTGCAGATCAGAGGTTGTGCCCCACTGGCAAAGAGTCCCCTGGTACTAAGATGAGCAGTAGGTCAGAGGTGGCACAATGGTGTACAATGCCCTCTTTCAGCACCATTCAAGGTAAGAACTACGTTCTCTAACGTGGGTAACACAGGAAAGGGAACTAAAACTGGCTTATAAAAATGGCCACTACCGCATGGACTACAACAGGAAACAAAACAGGGCACACTCTGACCCAGTAAGCAGGGGGAAAGCACCAGGGGAGTAGAGCCTACCAACTACCAATACCTACACCCACCACAATGCATTGCTGATGTGACTCTGCAGTGCACCTAACAGAAAAGGTGTCACACTCACCCGAGAGCCAAATCACAACCAGGGAAAGGATGTCAGAGGATAGAACACATTCTGCTGTCATGGAGGTGGGTACGGCATTTGAGGCTGGCATACAGGCTGCCAAAAAAGGTTCTTATTTTTATTTTTTTAGTATGGGAGGGGGTTGGTGACCACTGGGGGAGTATGGGGAGGTCATCCCCCATTCCCTCCAGTGGTCATCTGGTGAGTTGGGGCACATTTTGAGGCTTGGTCGTGAAAATAAAAGGACCATGTAAACCCGGCGAAATACTGCTTAACGCCGTATTTTTTTCCATTATCGGCAAAAGCCGGCTATCTGGTAGCCACGCCCATACCCGCCCATGTCCTGCCTTCACTTTGCCGCCGACATGCCCCTTTGAACTTTCGCCGGCGAGGCGATGGGAAAGCGGCGATGCTGTCAAAAAAAGCAGCTTTCGATTATACCGATTTCGCCGCTTTTCCGAGATTGCCGGCCATCTCCCGATTTGTGTCAGGAAATGGCCGGCGATCACTTTCGATTATGAGCTGGATAGTAACATAGTAGGTGACGGCAGAAAAGGACCTAAACGGTCCATCCAGTCTGCCCAACAAGATAAACTCACATATGCTACTTTGTATGTATACCTGACCTAGATTTGTATCTACCATTTTCAGGGCACAGAGGTAGAAATCTGCCCAGTACTAACCCCGCCTCCCAACCACCGGTGCTGCCACCCAATCTCCGCTAAGCTTCTGAGGATCCATTCCTTCTGAACAGGATTCCTTTATGTTTATCCCACGCATTTCTGAATTCCATTACCGTTTTCATCTCCACCACATCCCACGGGAGGGCATTCCAAGTATCCACCACTCTCTCCTTGAAAAAATACTTCCTGACATTTTTCATACGTCTGCCCCCCTTCAACCTTATTTCATGTTACTACTACTACTAATACTACTTAACATTTCTAAAGCGCTACTATGGTTACGCAGCGCTGTACAATTTAACATAGAGGGACAGTCCCTGCTCAAGGAGCTTACAATCTAAAAGACAAGCGAACAGTCAATCCGAAAGGGTCATGTTCTCTAGTTCTACAGCCTTCCCGTCACCGATTCATCTCTACTACTGTAAATTAAGACAACAATATCCTCAGTCAAATGTACAACAGTGTACATGGAAGGGAATAGAAACAAAGCAACACATGATGTTAATTATATTTCAAGGAGAAAACCTGACCCCATGTGTCAAATAGTGAGTAACAGAGTCCTGGGCAGTGAGGGGCCATTTTACTACAGGATTACCACGCGGTAATTGGCTTACCACATGGCAAATCGAAACTACCACAGGCCTAACGCAGCCTTCATCAGTAGTTCCAGCGCTAGCATACAGCATTTCTGGTGCTACCGAAAAATATTAACGCAGAGGGTTACCTGGCTGTAATCGGGCAGCACCGCACACTGCCTGGTTATCACCAGGTTAGCAGAGGAGCCCTTACCGCCACCTCAATGGGTAGCAGTAAGTGCTCCCCCCGAAATGGTCATGAGGTATGTGTTTTTTCGGGAGAACTACACGCATCAAGCTCAGACAACTAAGTTAAACTGAATTTTGATTTATTTTTTCTGAACTTTGTACGTTGGACAGTACGCTACATATGAATGTATTGTTTTTAAGTGCATAAAGAAAAAATATTTTTAAAATGAACATAAAGATGTGAAGATTTTTCCCAACCGCTGCGGTTGGCTGGGGAGTTTTTGACTGATGATTACAGCAAATTGGCACCAGACAAACATTGTCTAAATTGCCATGGGCTTGCAGTGACAGGTCCGTTTTCTTATGAGGTCTTTCCCCCTTCATTTCTTTTTTTTTTTTTTTAAGTAGTGTTAATCACTTGTTGAATTTAGCTCGCTCCTTTGTGTGTGACCAGTGAGGTTGAATTTGAGTGGGTTTTCCCCTGCATTGTTGTGGTATAATTCCAAACTTACCACATGGCCATTTCTCTTTTCGGACTTTTTACCTACTGCAGTAAAAAGGGCCTCAGCACACTGCCAAAAATGCCACCGCCTCTAGCACAGACCCACTTTTACCGCACCTTTGCAAAAGGGCCCCTGAGTGAGGAGCCAGACGGAAGTGACCACTCTTGGAAAAATGCCAGTATTTTCCTTCTCTCTTTGCACAGAGGTTAGAGTGCCCATTCTTCTTTCGAATATGGGAATTAACAAATGTTATTTCTTAAAATGAAGCTGGCAGTTGAAACATGGTTAGTCATAATAATGCTGGATGATATGAGAATATAAACCATGCCTTAATCTCAAGCGTTGCAATGTTTGAATCACAGTACAACAGTGAGACCTTTGAGTGGTTTCCTTATGGCTTCTGCTCATGCTCATTCAGTTTACCGGCATGTGTTCTTTGTCAACGCTATTTCTACATGGCGAAAATAGAAGCCATCATGACAATAATCTTTCCTGATGTTACGTCTGTGCTCCCCTCGCCCTCTGGTGGCCAGAACCGGTGGCTGCTATGTTCCTACCCGGTCCAGACTTCAGCCAAGTCCGGTCCAGATCTTCCAGACTGCCAGACTTGCTTGCTTTGTTTGAACCTGCACAGCACCCTTAGTGTCCTGGTGATTGCTGCAGCTGAGTCTCAGGTGCTGCTGGGCTTATTAGCCATTTTGATACTCTCTGCCTTTGCATTGCGTCTAAGGCCCTGGTATGTTGGTGCTTGTTGCACTTCAGCCTGAGTTTGTTTCCTTGCTCTTGTTCTTGCCTGAAGTCTTGCCTCTTCTAGTTAGTCTATGTTTAGTTTAGGGTGTTGCTTGTTTACTGTATTGCTTGTTTCCCAGTCTTGTTTGTAGATCTTTGTCTAGTTCTGGGTTTATCTGTGTTTGTTCCCTGCTTCAGTGGCTGCTTGCAGCTTTTAGTTCAGTCTCGTGTCTAGCTGTGTTTGTTCCCTGTTTCAGTGGCTGCTCGCAGCTTTCAGTCCTGTCCTTTAGCCTATCCTTTCCCTGCCTTGCTGTCCCTTTGCTACCTAGCTGTTATCCAGTCCTGCCCTGTCCAGTAAGTCCTGCCGGCCACCTGAAGCCCGGAGCTCAACTCTTGGTGAAAACTGGCCAAGTGCAGGTGAAGTTTAAGGGTCCATGCTCTGCTTTAGTCCTGCTTGTTTGCCTCTGCTGCAACTCCAGTCCGGAGTTCCAGTCCTGTTCTACCTAGACTCCGGTGTGGGGTGGTTTTGCCTGCCACTGCCGCTCCTCGGCAGTGGCCTAAGGGCTCACAACCTAGTTTCCAGCTTTGAAAACGTGACACCTGAGCACATGTTATTCAACAACATAACTGTCAAAGAACATCAGTCCCACATATACAATAATAAGGTGATTTGCCTGGTGTTTCAGATCTTAGAAAGCTACTGCCCAGAGGGATTATCTCAACTGGTGAAAACTACTGAGTTTGATCACTGTGACCAGGAGATATAATCACTTGCTTTTGGCTTTTCCAACAGTCAGAATTGTAAGATTTAAAGCAATTTTTTCTCATTCTTTTATATATTCTGCTGTGCAATTATGGAATGATCTTCCTATTGAGATCTGTTCTTTAAGAAGTTATTTTTCTTTTCATAAAATGGTGAAGAATTATTTGTTCTCCAAGTCTTTTTACAAACTAGTTTATGATCAGTTTTTGTCAGTCCTGATAGACTGTATGAGTTCTCTTTTTGCATTCCGCTTAGAACCTCAACTGAGGGAGTTGGCGGGTTATAAGTCCATTATAACATAATATAGCATAACTTTATATATATATATATATATATATATACAAATTATAGCCCGTCTATCAAATATCAGGTAACAATAAAATATAAACAATTCTAAAACAGTGGTTCTCAACTTTTTTTCAGTTGGGACATACCTGATAGACAATGTTTGCATGCGTGACATACTATACACATGACACTCATGGTCTGACACACTATCCAGCTTATTTTCAAAAGAGAAAAACGCCTATAGTGCGACCTAAATCGGGAGATAGACATTTGTCTCGCAAAGGCGCCCAAATTGGTATAATTGAAAGCCGATTTTGGGCGTTTCCAACTGCACTCCATCGCGGAAACGAATAAAGTTGACGGGGCGTGTCGGAGGCATGGTGGAGGCAGAACTGGGGCGTGGTTATCAGCCGAGGAGAGATGGGCGTCTTTAGCTGATAATCGGAAAAAAAAAAGCGTTTTTACTGCGATTTTGGGTCACTTTTTTTGGACCCTTTTTTTTCACGAACAAGTCCCACAAAAGTGCTCCAACTGCCCAGATGACCACTGGAGGGAATCGGGGATGACCTCCCCGGACTCTCCCAGTGGTCACTAACCCCCTCCCACCAAAAAAAACCCCACTTTACAAACTTTTTTTCCAGCCTCTATGCCAGCCTCAAATGCCGTACCCACCTCCATGACAACAGAATGTGTTTGATCCTGTCACAGCCTTTCCCTGGGTCAGATGTGGCTCTCGGGTGCAGTACAGGGTCACATCAGCATTGCATTGTGGTGGGTGTAGGGTATTGGGCTCCGTGATTTCATTAGCTTGTGTTACAGTCTCACGATGTTGGTAGTTGGTAGGCTCGTCTCCCATGGTGCTTTTCCCCCTGCCTACTGGGTCAGAGTGTGCCCTGTTGTGTTTCCTGTTGTAGTCCATGCGGTAGTGGCCATTTTTGTAAGCCAGTTTTAGTTCCCTTTCCTGTGTTAGCCACGTTAGACAACTTAGTTCTTCCCTTGAATGTGGCTGAAAGAGGGCATTGTACAGCATTCTGCCAGCTCTGACCTACTGCTCATCTCAGTACCAGGGAGACTCGTTGCCAGTGGGGCACAACCTCTGATCTGCAGTTAACTGTGAGTAAAGGCGGTTATTCCAATAAAGGACGTTTTCGGAGAGATTAGTCTTCAGGTGTCAACTGGTGTGCCAATGTTATATAGCAGCAACCAGTCCTAGAGGCCTGCGTGTATGCAGGTCCCTGGAGCACTTTTAGTGGGTAC
The DNA here is from genome assembly GCF_901765095.1 of Microcaecilia unicolor. NCBI lineage: Eukaryota > Metazoa > Chordata > Amphibia > Gymnophiona > Siphonopidae > Microcaecilia > Microcaecilia unicolor. Next base: position 87,330,093 of record NC_044042.1, on the reverse strand, counting down.
CGCAGTGCACTTCAGCCAGGTGGCCCTAGGCCCATCCCCCCCACCTGTAACACTTGTGCTGGTAAATGGGAGGCCTCCAAAATCCACTGTACCCACATGTAGGTGCCTCCTTCACCCCTAAGAGCTATGGTAGTGTTGTACATTTGTGGGGAGTGGGTTTTGGGGGAGGGGGTTTGGGAGCTCAGCACCCGTGGTAAGGGAGCTATGCATGTGGGAGCTTTTTCTGAAGTCCACCACACTGACCTAGGGTGTCCAGTTGGTGTCCTGGCATATCAGGGGGGCCAGTGTACTACGAATCCTGGCCCCTCCCACGACCAAATGGCTCGGATTAGGACGTTTTTGAGCTGGGCGTTTTTAGTTTCCATTATCGCTAAAAAAAACAAACGCCCAGCTCAAAAACGTCCATTTTATCGAAAATTCGGTTCGGCCCGCCCCTTCACGGACATGTTCTCAGAGATAAACGCCCATGGAGATAGGCGTTTCTGTTCGATTATGCCCCTCCATAGCAGTTCCTATGAGTTAAATATAAAAATGCTCTGCATTCACAATAAGAGTCCTCTCACAATGGGCGTCCTTCAAAACAAGGTCTTTATTCAAAACAATCAATCAAACAACCCGACACGTGACGTGTTTCGGCCAAAAGGCCTGCGTCAGGGGTCTATAAAATAAATATAAGAACAAAAAATATATATATGTATTGTGCAAAACAAATAAAATATAACCATATACATAGAAATGTAGATATGAAAAAATATATGTAAAACCTCAAAACATGATTAATAAAATATAAATTATAAAGATGATTAAAATAATTATAAAAATACCTTGGAAATCAGATGGCTCTCAGTAAATAAATAAGGTATTTCACATATAGTCATCAATAGGTACGTTTTTTTAGTAATAGATGTATATCCGTTTTGATATTTTCCTTTTTGTATCTCTATGTTTTTCTATATATCTTTTATAACATCTTTTTATAATTATTTTAATCATCTTTATAATTTATATTTTATTAATCATGTTTTGAGGTTTTACATATATTTTTTCATATCTACATTTCTATGTATATGGTTATATTTTATTTGTTTTGCACAAAGCGAATGCTACATACCTGTAGAAGGTATTCTCCGAGGACAGCAGGCTGATTGTTCTCACTGATGGGTGACGTCCTCGGCAGCCCCTCCAATCGGAATCTTCCTAGCAAAGTCCTTTGCTAGCTCTCGCGCGCCCGCGCGCACCGCGCATGCGTGGCCGTCTTCCCGCCCGAAACCGGCTCGAGCCGGCCAGTCCAGTATGTAGCAAGACAATACACTTCAAGGGAAGACACAACTCCAAAGGGGAGGCGGGCGGGTTTGTGAGAACAATCAGCCTGCTGTCCTCGGAGAATACCTTCTACAGGTATGTAGCATTCGCTTTCTCCGAGGACAAGCAGGCTGCTTGTTCTCACTGATGGGGTATCCCTAGCCCCCAGGCTCACTCAAAACAACAACCATGGTCAATTGGGCCTCGCAACGGCGAGGACATAACTGAGATTGACCTAAAAAATTTACCAACTAACTGAGAGTGCAGCCTGGAACAGAACAAACAGGGCCCTCGGGGGGTGGAGTTGGATCCTAAAGCCCAAACAGGTTCTGAAGAACTGACTGCCCGAACCGACTGTCGCGTCGGGTATCCTGCTGCAGGCAGTAATGAGATGTGAATGTGTGGACAGATGACCACGTCGCAGCTTTGCAAATTTCTTCAATAGAGGCTGACTTCAAGTGGGCTACCGACGCTGCCATGGCTCTAACATTATGAGCCGTGACATGACCCTCAAGAGCCAGCCCCGCCTGGGCGTAAGTGAAGGAAATGCAATCTGCTAGCCAATTGGATATGGTGCGTTTCCCTACAGCCACTCCCCTCCTATTGGGATCAAAAGAAACAAACAATTGGGCGGACTGTCTGTTGGGCTGTGTCCGCTCCAGATAGAAGGCCAATGCTCTCTTGCAGTCCAATGTGTGCAGCTGACGTTCAACAGGGCAGGAATGAGGACGGGGAAAGAATGTTGGCAAGACAATTGACTGGTTCAGATGGAACTCCGACACAACCTTTGGCAGGAACTTAGGGTGAGTGCGGAAGACTACTCTGTTATGATGAAATTTGGTGTAAGGGGCCTGGGCTACCAGAGCCTGAAGCTCACTGACTCTACGAGCTGAAGTAACTGCCACCAAGAAAATGACCTTCCAGGTCAAGTACTTCAGATGGCAGGAGTTCAGTGGCTCAAAAGGAGGTTTCATCAGCTGGGTGAGAACGACATTGAGATCCCATGACACTGTAGGAGGCTTGACAGGGGGCTTTGACAAAAGCAAACCTCTCATGAAGCGAACAACTAAAGGCTGTCCTGAGATCGGCTTACCTTCCACACGGTAATGGTATGCACTGATTGCACTAAGGTGAACCCTTACAGAGTTGGTCTTGAGACCAGACTCAGACAAGTGCAGAAGGTATTCAAGCAGGGTCTGTGTAGGACAAGAGCGAGGATCTAGGGCCTTGCTGTCACACCAGACGGCAAACCTCCTCCATAGGAAGAAGTAACTCCTCTTAGTGGAATCTTTCCTGGAAGCAAGCAAGATGCGGGAGACACCCTCTGACAGACCCAAAGAGGCAAAGTCTACGCTCTCAACATCCAGGCCGTGAGAGCCAGGGACCGGAGGCTGGGATGCAGAAGAGCCCCTTCGTCCTGCGTGATGAGGGTCGGAAAACACTCCAATCTCCACGGTTCTTCGGAGGATAACTCCAGAAGAAGAGGGAACCAGATCTGACGCGGCCAAAAGGGAGCAATCAGAATCATGGTGCCTCGGTCTTGCTTGAGTTTCAACAAAGTCTTTCCCACCAGAGGAATGGGAGGATAAGCATACAGCAGGCCCTCCCCCCAATCCAGGAGGAAGGCATCCGATGCTAGTCTGCCGGGGGCCTGAAGCCTGGAACAGAACTGAGGGACTTTGTGGTTCACTCGAGATGTGAAGAGATCCACCAAGGGGGTGCCCCACGCTTGGAAGATCTGGCGCACCACTCTGGAGTTGAGCGACCACTCGTGAGGTTGCATAATCCGGCTCAGTCTGTCGGCCAGACTGTTGTTTACGCCTGCCAGATATGTGGCTTGGAGTACCATGCCGAGACGGCGAGCCCAAAGCCACATGCTGACGGCTTCCTGACACAGGGGGCGAGATCTGGTGCCCCCCTGCTTGTTGACATAGAACATGGCAACCTGGTTGTCTGTCTGAATTTGGATAATTTGATGGGACAGCCGATCTCTGAAAGCCTTCAGAGCGTTCCAGATCGCTCGCAACTCCAGGAGATTGATCTGTAGACCGCGTTCCTGAAGGGACCAGCTTCCTTGGGTGTGAAGCCCATCGACATGAGCTCCCCATCCCAGGAGAGACGCATCCGTTGTCAGCACTTTTTGTGGCTGAGGAATTTGGAAAGGACGTCCCAGAGTCAAATTGGACCAGATTGTCCACCAATACAGGGATTCGAGAAAACTCGTGGACAGGTGGATCACGTCTTCTAGACCCCCAGCAGCCTGAAACCACTGGGAGGCTAGGGTCCATTGAGCAGATCTCATGTGAAGACGGGCCATGGGAGTCACATGAACTGTGGAGGCCATGTGGCCCAGCAATCTCAACATCTGCCGAGCTATGATCTGCTGGGACGCTCGCACCCGCGAGACGAGGGACAACAAGTTGTTGGCTCTTGCCTCTGGGAGATAGGCACGAGCCGTCCGAGAATCCAGCAGAGCTCCTATGAATTCGAGTTTCTGCACTGGTAGAAGATGGGACTTTGGGTAATTTATCACAAACCCCAGTAGCTCCAGGAGGCGAATAGTCATCTGCATGGACTGCAGGGCTCCTGCCTCGGATGTGTTCTTCACCAGCCAATCGTCGAGATATGGGAACACGTGCACCCCCAGCCTGCGAAGCGCCGCTGCTACCACAGCTAGGCACTTTGTGAACACCCTGGGCGCAGAGGCGAGCCCAAAGGGTAGCACACAGTACTGGAAGTGGCGTGTGCCCAACTGAAATCGCAGATACTGCCTGTGAGCTGGCAGTATCGGGATGTGTGTGTAGGCATCCTTCAAGTCCAGAGAGCACAGCCAATCGTTTTGTTGAATCATGGGGAGAAGGGTGCCCAGGGAAAGCATCCTGAACTTTTCTTTTACGAGATATTTGTTCAGGGCCCTTAGGTCTAGGATGGGACGCATCCCCCCTGTTTTCTTTTCCACAAGGAAGTACCTGGAATAGAATCCCAGCCCTTCTTGCCCGGATGGCACGGGCTCGACCGCATTGGCGCTGAGAAGGGCGGAGAGTTCCTCTGCAAGTACCTGCTTGTGCTGGAAGCTGTAACACTGAGCTCCCGGTGGACAATTTGGAGGTTTTGAGGCCAAATTGAGGGTGTATCCTTGCCGGACTATTTGCAGAACCCACTGATCGGAGGTTATGAGAGGCCACCTTTGGTGAAAAGCTTTCAACCTCCCTCCGACTGGCAGGTCGCCCGGCACTGACACTTGGATGTCGGCTATGCTCTGCTGGAGCCAGTCAAAAGCTCGCCCCTTGCTTTTGCTGGGGAGCCGCGGGGCCTTGCTGAGGCGCACGCTGCTGACGAGAGCGAGCGCGCTGGGGCTTAGCCTGGGCCGCAGGCTGTCGGGAAGGAGGATTGTACCTACGCTTACCAGAAGTATAGGGAACAGTCTTCCTTCCCCCGAAAAATCGTCTACCTGTAGAGGTAGAAGCTGAAGGCTGCCGGCGGGAGAACTTGTCGAATGCGGTGTCCCGCTGGTGGAGAGACTCTACCACCTGCTCGACTTTTTCTCCAAAAATGTCCGCACGGCAAGGCGAGTCCGCAATCCGCTGCTGGAGTCTATTCTCCAGGTCGGCGGCACGCAGCCATGAGAGCCTGCGCATCACCACACCTTGAGCAGCGGCCCTGGACGCAACATCAAAAGTGTCATAAACTCCTCTGGCCAGGAATTTTCTGCACGCCTTCAGCTGCCTGACCACCTCCTGAAAAGGCTTGGCTTGCTCAGGGGGAAGAGCATCAACCAAGCCCGCCAACTGCCGCACATTATTCCGCATGTGTATGCTCGTGTAGAGCTGGTAAGACTGAATTTTGGCCACGAGCATAGAGGAATGGTAGGCCTTCCTCCCAAAGGAGTCTAAGGTTCTAGAGTCTTTGCCCGGGGGCGCCGAAGCATGCTCTCTAGAACTCTTAGCCTTCTTTAGGGCCAGATCCACAACTCCAGAGTCGTGAGGCAACTGGGTGCGCATCAGCTCTGGGTCCCCATGGATCCGGTACTGGGACTCGATCTTCTTGGGGATGTGGGGATTACTTAGTGGCTTGGTCCAGTTCGCAAGCAATGTCTTTTTCAGGACATGGTGCAAGGGAACAGTGGACGCTTCCTTAGGTGGAGAAGGATAGTCCAGGAGCTCAAACATTTCAGCCCTGGGCTCGTCCTCCACAACCACCGGGAAGGGGATGGCCGTAGACATCTCCCGGACAAAGGAAGCAAAAGACAGACTCTCGGGAGGAGAAAGCTGTCTTTCAGGAGAGGGAGTGGGATCAGAAGGAAGACCCTCAGACTCCTCGTCAGAGAAATATCTGGGATCTTCTTCTTCTTCCCACGAGGCCTCACCCTCGGTGTCAGACACAAGTTCACGGACCTGCGTCTGCAACCGCGCCCGGCTCGACTCCGTGGAGCCACGTCCACGATGGGGGCGTCGAGAGGTAGACTCCCTCGCCCGCATCGGCGAAGCTCCCTCCGCCGACGTAGTCGGGGAGCCCTCCTGTCAGGTGGCCGCAGTCGGCACCGCACGCGGTACCGACGTCGGGGACCTCACCCCGGGCGATGGGCCAGCCGGCGCCACGCTCGATGGTACCGGAGGCGCAAGCACCGCCGGTACCGGAGGGGTAGGGTGCAACAGCTCTCCCAGAATCTCTGGGAGAACGGCCCAGAGGCTCTCGTTCAGAGCGGCTGCAGAGAAAGGCATGGAGGTCGATGCAGGCGTCGACGTCAGAACCTGTTCCGGGCGTGGAGGCTGTTCCGGGCTGTCCAGAGTGGAGCGCATCGACACCTCCTGAACAGAGGGTGAGCGGTCCTCTCGGTGCCGATGCCTGCTGGGTGCCGACTCCCTCGGCGACCCAGAGCTCTCGGTGCCGACGCGGGGAGGGGACCGGTGTCGATGCTTCTTCGACTTCTTCCGAAGCATGTCACCGGAGCTCCCCGGCACCGACGAGGAGGACGTAGAATCCATCCGTCGCTTCCTCGGGGCCGAGACCGAAGGGGGTCGATCTCGGGGGGGCTGTACCGCAGGAGCCCTCAGGGTAGGAGGAGACCCACCCGAGGGCTCACCGCCACCAGCAGGGGAATGGACAGCCCTCACCTGCACTCCACTCGATGCACCACCGTCCGACGACATCAGGAGACGAGGTCCCGGTACCACCGACGTCGATGCAGCTATCCGATGTCTCGTCGCCGATGCAGAGGGCCGATGCCTCGATGCACTCGATGCACTGGCAGCCAAGGAAGAAGGTCTGGACGCTGATGACGTCGATGCACACGATGACCCCGGTGCCGATGCCGACGAAGAGCCCGAGAACAAAACGTTCCACTGGGCTAATCTCGCTACTTGAGTCCGCCTTTGTAAGAGGGAACACAGACTACAGTTCTGGGGACGGTGCTCGGCCCCCAGACACTGAAGACACGAAGAGTGCCTATCAGTGAGCGAGATTACCCGGGCGCACTGGGTGCACTTCTTGAAGCCGCTGGAAGGCTTCGATGTCATGGGCGGAAAAATCACGCCGGCGAAGTCAAAATCCGAAATGACGAATTTGGAGCACCAAAACTTTAAGGGAGAAAAAATCTCGACCGAGGCCGAAAAGAGGCCTACCCCGACAACGAAAGAAAACTTACCGGGGCAAAACTGGAAATACGGGAAGGGGCAAACGAAACCCAAGGGGGTTTCCGGAGCACTTTCCGAACGAAAATGAAACTTTTCCGAAGAAAAACACGTCGATTTAGATAACGGACGCGCGAGGTCGACTCTCCGGGGCTCGACATGACAAAAACACAGCCGTACCGAGTGCGGACGAAAGAAGACTGGCCGGCTCGAGCCGGTTTCGGGCGGGAAGACGGCCGCGCATGCGCGGTGCGCGCGGGCGCGCGAGAGCTAGCAAAGGACTTTGCTAGGAAGATTCCGATTGGAGGGGCTGCCGAGGACGTCACCCATCAGTGAGAACAAGCAGCCTGCTTGTCCTCGGAGAATACATGTATATATTTTTTGTTCTTATATTTATTTTATAGACCCCTGACGCAGGCCTTTTGGCCGAAACACGTCACATGTCGGGTTGTTTGATTGATTGTTTTGAATAAAGACCTTGTTTTGAAGGACGCCCACTGTGAGAGGACTCTTATTGGATCCACTGTTCGTTTGTCTTTGGTTCTCCTGTGGAGAGATCACCTTCTGTGGTGTTTGCTGCATTCACAATATCCTACCCCCCCCCCCCCCCCCCCCAACAATAGGTGTATATTATAGAAGTCACCATCCAAAAACTCATTCGAATTTTTAAGTGACTCTGGGCAAGTCCTTAACCCTCCATTGCCCCATGTAAGCCGCATTGAGCCTGCCATGAGTGGGAAAGCGCGGGGTACAAATGTAAAAAAAAAAAAAAGTCATCTAAGCAATAGCAACATATCAGGCATATTGTGAAGTTATGTAAAACCTGAAAAAAAATCCCCATTCAACATACATGTAATAAAACTGCCATGATTCAAACAGCAAGAATTCTACCTATGAATAGGCAGCACTACAAATATTCCACTTGACCCTAAATCACCAGAACACCTACTACAGGTAAAACTGAACAAGTAGAACGGCTATAGATTTTTACACAAAACCTACATGCATACAGAATACCACACCTCAGTCACATACAAAATATACACAAGCCAAATAAAGAACCAGACATATGAAGACAAAAATTAAACTGGGAACGCTAAGATGTCAAATTTGTCCTGTACAGCAACACTGAAAAATAAAAACAGAAATGCATTTCTTCTTGTACAGAACAAAATTGCACAAAGACATCCGTGATGCACATTTCCCAAAATTAACATGTTCTAGTTAATACATTTTTTTAAAAGTTTCTAACTTTTGTGATCTGGGCATTGTATTTTTCCAAAAATGTTGGTCTCAGTTTTTTTTTTCTACCTGTCTTCTGCTAACCCTTTTTCCAGTGGTTGCCATTCATTTGTCCTTTCCCATACTTAGTCCTCTCTTCTTCCATTCCCTCATTACATTTGTCTCTGAAAATTGATCTTTACCTTTTATCTACTTCCTCACTTTTTTTTTTGCCTCTTTCTCCACTCAGATTTCACCCACTGTATTTTTACTTGTCACCTACCTCTCACCTCCAGCCCTGCCCATCTCTCCTAGCTCTCTAATTTCTCCTGTCTTTCTCCTTACCCAGTCTCTAATCCACTACCTCTTACCACATTTCTACCCTCTATATTCACCAACCTCCTCTCACTCATTTCCTTGACAAGCACCTGTGGCTTCTCTCACATGGTTCCACCATGCCCAGCATCTCCTCTTCATCGCCCTCCCTTCACTTTTGTAGCACTGCATATCCTCTGTCTCTATCTCTCTCCTCTTCCTCCACCCTTTCAGCTGAACATATCTCCTCTCGACCCTCCCTCCTACTCTTGTAGCTTAGAATCTCCCTGTCCTCTCTCCCTTTCCTTCCATCCCTATGGTCCAGAATCTCCCTGTCTTCTCCCTCCCCTTCCACTATTACGGTCTAGAATCTCCTCGTCATCTCTATTCTCCTCCATCCTCTGCAGTCCAACATCCCCCATGTATACTCTCTCCCCTCTAACAGTACAGCATCTATCCCTGCCCTCTTCTCCCACAACAATGTAGCATCTTCTCTATCCCCACCCCACCCCCACCCCCATAGTTCAAGATATTTCTCTCTCCATCTCCCTTCCTAACAGTGCAGCATGTCCCTTCTCCACTGTAGCAGGAGTTGTGGTCACATAAGCCCTAACTTTCATCTTTAATTTGTTTTGAGTTACACTCCTTCCTTTCTCAAGGTGCAGCAGCATGGAGCACTTAGAAAAACCCGAGGAAGGAAGAATGTTGCACTTGTGTGGCTGCATCTCCTTCCACTGGACCTTTCTTATGCCACTGTACTTTCTGCTACTACCACCATGTGTTAGTGTGGGTGGCAGCCAGCATGGAGCCTTCACAGATACAGTCAGTAGACAGGGTCAGTCAAAGCAAAATTTTTTTAATGTGAGACAAAAGATACCAAAAGTCTGTTCGTATCACAGATCTGGTAAGCAAACATAGGCAGAATTCAAATGAAAACTCAGTCACACAGAGAAAGGAACTTTATTCCCTCAGGTTCCCACGAATCCCAGCTTCACTAAACTCACACTTGTTAACACTCATAGTGACCAGCTACTAGCAGGCCCAGGTTCAGCACTCCACTTGCCCTCTATAATTTTCCACCTTGGCCCATCTTGAAACACTGTGGCTGTAATGGTATCAGTTTATTATCAGATATATACACCAATATATTTGTGCAGCTTTTAAATATATATATTTGACACTGCAGCAGAGAGAATAGTTTCATTTCAAGCCCCTCTCTCCCCATCCCTTTTTCTGGGAACTTCTGAGAGCAGGGATAGTTAATTACAAACACTTAACAAACACAAAAGAGCTTCCTCTGCCCTCCCACCTAACAAAAGATGGACTAAGGTGGGCACCTGAATACCCCATTGAAAACAAAGAACTCAGAGGAAAAGCATAAACAGGACATTTGCTTGTCAAAGGTATACCTGCCCCTCCCATCAGCTTTCAGACATGTGCAGAAAGGAAGGACTTGTAATGTGTATCTGCCCCAGAGACTGAGCAGGAAGCCCTGTACATCAAAAGACCATTTGCCAGCAAAATCCAGACAGCAAGTCTCGTGATGTCATAAGACATGAGACCAAGACTCAGGGGTCGTGTGCAGACATGAGACCAAGATACCACAATGCTTTGCAAATGCCCAAGGGTCATGTGGAAACCAGGACAAAGATCCACATGGCATATCCTCCTGCAGCTTGCAAGATATAAAAGCAAAAGCTGTTTCCCCAAGATTCAGATTCTCTTCAGCTGCAAGCAACTCAGATCCATTCACAGCAGAAGCCCTCCTGTCCTAACCATGTGCTCATCAATCAACTGGACCACAGCATGCTTGTAACAAGGACTTGTAAGTTAACCTACCTGCTACTTTGTTCTATTTTATGCACAGATTATCTGTAAAGATCTCTTAAAACCTACCTCTCGTGTGCAATTGTATATTAAATCAACCTTTTTGAACCTAAAAATACGGTCTCCTTGTGTTCTGAATATATGGTTTAATTTATTTAATTTATTGCAATTGGTGATTGGTGGAGAAATTAATATCCTAAAACTTATAAATACAGCGCCTGCTCTTAAATTATAAACAGTAGCGAGTGCTCGCGAGCTCTTTTCCCCAAGAAAAATAATTTCTTGTAACATGGCCACAGGCTAAGCAAACACTTCACAATACGATCTTTCTACCTTGACACGTATTCAAACACAAATTCAGTCACAGGCTAGGAACTCTCCTGGAGGATCCCTTCTTCCTGCTCTGGGCCTATCTTTAAACACTGCTTCCCCGGCTTGGAATCTGTATTGCAAGACCCATTCTCCCTGTTCTGGGACTCTCTGTTCTGTTCCCATACTAGGGATTTTAATCTGTTCTCTTCCTGAGCCCTACCCTCCTCTTAAGAGGGATTGTGTTTAATCTACTTACTCCCTCACAAGTCCCCTCAGAGCCACTGCCCTGCTTGGACCAGCTGTGGCGTTCCTAGGGGGGTGCGGTCCGCCCCAGGTGTATGCTGCTTGGGGGGGTGCTGCGCGCCTGTCCTCTGTTCATTCCATGCTTCTTCTCTGCCCTGGAACAGGTTACTTCCTGTTCTGGGGCAGAGAAGAAGCATGGAACGAACGGAGGACAGGTGCGCGCGGCACCCCTCCAGCGGCGTGCACCCAGGGGGGGGGGTTCCTTCGCGGGGGGGGGGTCCTTTTGCTGTGGGGGGGGTCCGCGCTGCATCCGGGGGGGGGGCGCTGCACCCGGGGGGCGGGGTGCATTGGCGATCCGCCCCGGGTGTCAGCCCCCCTAGGAACGCCACTGTGTACCAGTTATGTGACAAACCTTCTGGGTCCTCAGAAACACATGCCAGTTCAGACCCACTGATATAAAACAAATGTTAAATAGCAATCTGAGGTGACACAAACTTTTTAAATAACCACCTATTATTGAAAAAGCATGTTGCATGTGCCATTCACAAGGAGAGCATGTTCAGCGTACCTTGCTGTGACATAAGTAAAGACTCAGTTGCTGAATAAGAAACCAAAAATCAGGTCAGTATTCAAAAGAACTTACTCAGATAATAGTCTCTGAGCATCCTTGCAGACTCAATGTGGAAACTCAAATGCGTGAAGAAATTCTTCCCGAGGGAAACATTTCGCAACCTGATACAATCAATGGTACTAAGCCACTTAGATTACTGCAATGGAATTTATGTGGGATGTAAAGAACAAACCTTAAAGAAACTTCAGACCACTCAAAACACGGCAACTAGGCTTATATTTGGTAAAACGCAATTTGAAAGCGCAAAACCCCTCCACAAAAAACTATACTGGCTCCCAATCAAAGAACGCATCGCCTTCAAAATCTGCACCCTGGTTCACAAAATCATCTACGGAGAAGCCCCAAGTTACACGACAGACTTGATCGACTTACCAATTAGAAATACATCCGAATCAGCACGAACCTATCTAAATCTGCACTACCCAAGCTGCAAAGGACTTAGATACAAAATAACTTATGCATCTAGTTTTTCCTACATAAGCACACAACTTTCGAATGCATTATCAAAAGTCTTGAAAATGACGTATGACCACCTAAACTTCTGGAAATCACTAAAAACCAACCAGTTTAAAAAGGCATACCCTACCGATCCATGCATCCATTTTGGGCCTGAGACCTTACCCCCACCCATTCACTTAGCAGTAAGGTCCCACGCATTAACCGGGCGGTAATCGTCAGCACATGTACAATGACGATTACCGCCCGGTTAGCGCCGCGTGCCAGAAAATAAAATGAAATTACCGCCCAGGCTACATGGTAGCTGGGCGGTAGTTCTGAATTGGCATGCATTGGGCATGTGTAGGCGCCTACACAACATAGTAAAAGGGCCCCTCAGTGCTTAACCATGGATATTCAGTGGGAGATAACGGTTATCGGTTATCTCCAACCTAATATCCCACTTAGTGGCTAGCTAACTGGCTCTAGCGTGCAACATAGCCGGTTAGGTGCGGATATTCAACACCACACCAGCTATGTTGCACAGCCAAAATAGGCTGTATCTTTGACCACTAAAAAGTTAACTGGTTAGCGCTGAATATTAGCATGGCTGGTTAACTTCTTAGTGGCCAAATTAAATCTGGATATTCAATGCCGGTTGCTGGATATTTATTTATTTATTTGTTACATTTGTATCCCACATTTTCCCACCTATTTGCAGGCTCAATGTGACTTACATAGTACCAGAGTGGCGTTTGCAGACTCTGGTGTAAACAATTACAAAGTGATTGTTGCGGTAAGATAAAGTTCATGTGGCACAGCCACATTAGGGAATCGTACAACGGAAGAGTTGTGTCACGTCCATTATGTTCTTTGGTTTTGTTGTGTTGCAGAGATCAGGCATTTAAGTTGGATCGGTAGGGTAAGCCTTTTTAAAACAGGTTGGTTTTTAGTGTTTTACGGAAGTTTAGATGGTCGTACGTCATTTTCAAGGCTTTAGGTAATGCGTTCCACAGTTGTGTGCTTAAGTAGGAGAAACTGGATGCGTAAGTTGATTTGTATTTAAGACCTTTGCAGCTTGGGTAGTGCAGATTTAGATAGGTTCGTGCTGATTCGGATGTGTTTCTAGTTGGTAAGTCAATCAAGTCTGTCATGTATCCCAGGGGCTTCACTGTAGATAATTTTGTGAACCAGGACGCAGATTTTGAAAGTAATGCGTTCTTTGATTGGGAGCCAGTGTAGTTTTTTCACAGAGGGGTTTTGTGCTTTCAAATCGCGTTTTTCCAAATATAAGCCTAGCTACCGTGTTTTGAGCGGTCTGAAGTTTCTTTAAGGTTTGTTCCGGCATATGATCTGGCATTGAATATTCAGGTTTAGCGCTTCCCACCATCAGCTGAATATCGGGCCCAGTATATAACCATTTGAATTTGATGCATCATTCATAGGCAGTGTAAACAGGTTAGGACTATTCAGCTTGAAGAAAAGAGGACTGAGAAGGAATATGATAAAACGTGATAAAAATCATGAGTGGAACTCATGGGTGGAACTGGTAAATAGGGAGCAGTTGTTTAAACTTTTAACCAACACTAGGGTTACCATATTTTGTCCCCCAAAAAGGAGGACACATGCCTCGCCCCGCCCCCTTTCACACCCCGCTCCGCCCCTGTCACACCCTCGCTCCGCCCCTGTCACATTTTCCCCTCCCCCTGTCACATACCCCATCGCCCCCCCCCCTCCCCGTCACCCCCCTCCCCTTACCTTACTACTGCCCTGATGGTCTAGTGACCTCTTCGGGGCAGGAAAGAGCCCCCTCTATCCTGCCCGGAGCGCTGCCCTGCATGCATCCTTCCCGTTGCTGATCCTCGGCGCCGATTCAAAATGGCTGCCGAGAGTTGGTCTCGCGAGGTCACTTCAACTCTCGGCGGCCATTTTGAATCGGCGTCAAGGATCAGCAACAGGAAGGATGCATGCAGGGCAGCGCTCCGGGCAGGAAAGAGGGGGCTCTTTCCTGTCCCGAAGGCGGAAGAGGTCACTAGACCACCAGGGCACTAGTAAGTAAGGGGAGGGGAGGCTAGCAATCTGCCTGTTTGTCCGGATTTCTGGACAAACGGGCAGGCTGGTGGGCGGGCCGACGGCCAACCTACCAGCCTGCCCGTTTGTCCAGAAATCTGGACAAACAGGCAGATTGGCAAAACCCGCCCGGTTGCCCAGACATGCCCGGGTAAATCCGGACATATGGTAACCCTAACCAACACCAAAACAAGAGGACAGTTCATGAAACTAACGATCATCAGATTGAAAACTAATTGTATGAAGATTTTTTATGCAGTGCCTAATTAAGTTGTGGAATCTGTTGCTGGAGGATGTGGTAAAGGTGAACTACAGAGCAGGATTCAAACAGGTTTGGACAAGTTCCTGAAGGAAAAATGAATAGCTAGGTAGACTTTGCTGATCCCTGCAAATGAACTTTGAGAAATAGATCTAATTTTTGTAATCTGCAAGGTACTTGTGACCCAGAATAGCTACTGTCAGTGACAATGCTCAATGAACCTTTATGGCTTCATTCCTTTAGAACAGTCTGCCTCCTAGGATTCGAGCTGAATCATCTCTGAAAACCTTTAAATCGAGTCTCAAAACATCTATATAATGAGGCCTCTAATTGACTCGGGGTCTATGCCACCTGAACATTACTGTAATGCTGCTGTTCACTAATATTCCCTTATCTCTTGTTTGTCCTGTTTGTCTGTCCTAATTAGATTGTAAGCTCTGTCGAGCAGGGACTGTCTCTTCATATTCAAGTGTACAGCGCTGTGTACATCTAGTAGCACTATAGAAATGATAAGTAGTAGTAGTCTTTGGGATTCCGGAATCTTGCTACTCTTTGTCCTTATCCGTTATTTGTCCTGTTTGTCTGTCCTAATTAGATTGTAAGCTCTGTCGAGCAGGGACTGTCTCTTCATGTTCAAGTGTACAGCGCTGCATACGTCTAGTAGCGTTTTAGAAATGATTAGTAGTAGTAGTACTAGGATGTATAACTATTTCTTATATGATTGGTGTACAAATTGGAGTTCTTTTCCTCAGCTTAATTTTATTGTGGATCACCTTGAATTATCTGGTAAAAAAAAAGGTGATGTAACAAACCTGAATAAACCATAAACTTGCTCCGACCCAGCATGATGTTTCTTATGCTGATTTACATTTCTACTCAGGCGCAAACATTGACAGGGACTGCTGCCTGCAGTCAAAAGGCTGGGCTGCTTGCCAAGTATTTTATTTGGAAACTGCTGCTTGCACAAGAGTATTAATAAAAACAGCATAATATTTTGAGTAGAAAATTCCCTTGATACAGGCGCTATTAACCAAGCGCACTCAGATGATGAACTATTTTTAAGTGCTTTAATAGGTACCCCTGCTGGGAGAGAACAGATCAATGATTAGTTTTATGTTATTTTGAAGCTACGGAATAAAGACATATAATATATATTGGATTTTGTCCAAGCCAATCTCAACTTAATTAGCAAATGATATCACACTACTGTTTACATGATGTAATTTTCATTTTCATGATGGTAGTTGATTAAGCGCTTTTACATTATTAAAGGAGAGCACCATTTCATCACTAAGGGATGGTTAGGTTTAGCCTTAATGCAGGGATGACAGTAATATTATAACATAGATTTATTGCACCCATCTAGATGGCCAGGAGTTGGTTTCTGGTGTGCAGACACCTCCCATGGAAAATTATGTTCTTTGGCAGGACAACAGGAAAAGGAACTAAGGTATTGTTAGTGGGAAGACAGGAAGAGCATGCAGGGAAGCTTGAGTGTGTAGACGTAGTTGCTCAATAACAGGTGTCAGAACAGGAATTTAGGAGGCAGGTTCCGGGAGAACTTGTTGTAATACAGTTATGAAATGGATGACAACACCAAGCTTTTCAATAGGAGTAGGAGGATGCCATACTGCTAGAGTGGAGTGGAGGGGTGGCCTAGTGGTTAGATCACTGGTCTTGCAATCCAGAGGTAGCTGGTTCAAATCCCACTGCTGTTCCTTGTGATCTTGGGCAAGTCACTTAACCCTCCATTGCCTCAGGTACAAACTTACATTGTGAGCCCTCCTGGGACAGAGAAATATCCAGAGTACCTGAATGTAACACACCTTGAGCTACTACTGAAAAAGATGTGAGCAAAATCCAAATAAATTATTTGAGATTCTGTTGCTACTATCTGAGATTCTACATGGAATGTTGCTATTCCACTAGCAACATTCCATGTAGAAGCCTGCCCTTCAGAAGCCTGCACGGCCACATTGTTGATCTGCAAGGGCAGGCTTCTACATGGAATGTTGCTAGTGGAGGAGTAGCCTAGTGGTTAGTGCAGTGGAACATTGAACATTGCTACTATTTGAGATTCCGTTGCTACTATTTGAGATTCTACATGGAATGTTGCTATTATTGGTGATTCTACATAGAATGTTGCTGAGTGGAGGAGTGGCCAAGTGGTTAGAGCACCAGTCCTGCAATCCAGAGGTGGCCTAGTGGTTAGAGCACTGGTCCTGCAATCCAGAGGTGGCTGGTTCAAATCCCACCGCTGCTCCTTGTGATCTTAGGCAAGTCAATGAACTCCATTGCCTCAAATACAAACTTATGGGGGTCTTCTACTAAGCCGCGGCAGAGTTTTTAGCTCACATTGGAAATTAGCTAGCGGTAAATGCTGAGACATCCATTACATTCCTATGGGCGTCTCAGCATTTACTGCCAGTTGATTTCTACCGTGAGCTTAAAACTCTACCGCGGCTTAGTAAAAGACCCCCTTAGATTGTGATCCCTCCAGGGACAGGGAAATATCCAACGTACCTGACTGTAACTCACCTCAAACTCCTACTGAAAAAGAAGTGAGCAAATCCAAATAAATAAAATAACATCAAAAAGAGGACACTGTTGGAGAGGGTGTTGAAAGGTGGAAACTATGTTCTATTCAACCAGCTCCTGCTGTTCCATATCAAAGGATAATAGAAAGTCTGCCCTTTAAAGCAGAGGAGCGGGATAAGAGGAGTAAAAATAATGTTAAAGCATATAATTGAAAATTGATGTTAATGGACTGGTTTTTTTTGTTTGATACATTATCTACCTCAAAATAAACTGAATCCCTTGGAAACAACAACTATTCATGTGGAGTGAAATTACTCACACGGTTTTCTCCCTGGGAAGCTAAATCTGTATTTTGAATCACTGAAGTCAAAATTTACATAACCATGGGGAGTCCTAAACCCACCATCAGAAGCTAGTTTATATAATTTTCAAAACATTTCATTCTTTTTGGACAATGACGGTTTGATGCTATTGCAAGGCCTGAAAGACGACAGGGCAAAAACTTTGGTGAATCAGACCCAGGGACTATCCCATAGCCTGGATGATGTCAGAGCTCCTGAAATATTATCTTGAATTTTGCATGGTATTGTAGAGATTTATTTAATAGACGGCCACAACATTTCTTAAAACATGACCAAGAGAAATGCTACTAATTGATAATATCATAAAATATAAGTTTAATGGAAATGTGAGGGCCAAGGTCGTAGCCAGACCTTACGGTGGGAGGGGGCCAGAGCCCGAGGTTGGGGGCATATTTTGAGTGCCACCCCACCGCCACACCTCGCCTTGCCTCATCTCACCCCCCGCCACCGCCTCGCGCCTCCTCACACCCCCCTCACCTCGCAAATGCCTTTGCTAGTGGGGGTCCCCAACCCCCGAAGCCTTCTTCAGCGACGCCCGTCTCCGGTGCAGCCACGTTCCTGCCTTGCTCTTCTTGCTCCTCCTGTCCTGTGCAAGCTGACGCTCCTTTACGTGAAACTGAGAAGGAGCGTCAGCGTGCACAGGACAGGAGGAGCAAGAAGAGCAGGTTCAGGAATGCGGCTGTGCCGGAGACGGGCATCGCTGAAGAAGGCTTCGGCTGGCGGGGGTCCCACCAGGGGCCCGGACATAATTTGCGGGGGTCCAGGCCCCCGTGGCCCCCCTAGCTACACCCCTGGTGAGGGCACTAACCTCTTCCAACACCATACTTGCTCTTGATATGAGAACCAGCAGCCATACCCACCCCATATGAGTTTACCAGCGATATTTATAACGATTTAACTGGACGGAAATGGCTGCTTATTCGCAGTTATCCAATCATTTTCAGCAGCATTTAACCGGTTAAAATATATTTTCTAAGCCGTTATTTTGTAACGCTGAAAAAAGCTCCTTCTGCCATTTCTATGTGTCTGCAGAGATACCCTCAGCAGCACCAACATGGAGCAGGGCTGAGGTCCCATGTAATCTTTTGGCCAATATGGACCTTCACAAGGGGCAGGTCCAGAGTCACTTCCTAAATAGATACACAACTCATGGCAGTCGTGATCCAACTCCTGCCAAGGGAAGATCAGTTATTACCATTTAGACAAATTAAGAACAAAATTTTAAGCTCAATGACTTCTAGACAAAAAGTGGGAACATTTAGAATTATATAGCTCACACTGTTGATGCTCATCTGACGCTTCCTCTTGCCAGACACCTGGTTGGTGAGGTGATACAGAACTGTGCGACTTTGCCTGCGAGTTGTGCTGAAATGGGAGCTCCCAACCTTTTTACTCTTGCGCTTTTCTTAGAATGAAAAAGAAGAGAAATACATGTTAGATATTAAATGAAAGCTAAGTGTGTGTAGACGTACTTGTCGATGCAGCTCAATAACATCTTAACACATTTCAGAAGAGGAATTTAGGAAGCATGTTCCAGGAGAACTTGTTGTAATACAGTTACGAAATGGATGACAACACCAAGCTTTTCAATAGGAGCAGGAGGATGCCATACTGCTAGAGTGGAGTGGAGTGGAGGGGTGGCCAAGTGGTTAGAGCACCAGACTTGCAATCCAGAGGTGGCCGGTTCAAATCCCACTGCTGCTGCTCCTTGTGATTTTGGGCAAGTCACTTAATCTTCCATTGCCTCAGGTACAAAATTAGATTGTGAGCCCTCCTGGGACAGAGAAATATCCAGTGTACCTGAATGTAACTCACCTTGAGCTACTACTGAAAAAGGTGTGAGCAAAATCTAAATAAATAAATAAGATTCCATGTAGAACCCCAAATAGCAAAATTCTGGAGTGGAGGAGTGGCCTAGAGCAGTGGCGTACCAAGGGGGGGGGGGCAGTGGGGGCAGTCTGCCCCGGGTGCACGCCGCTGGGGGGGTGCCACATGCCTGTTGGCCGAGTCCGCTCGTTCCCCCCCTGCTGCTCCCTCTGCGCGGAACAGGCCGGGGCAGAGGGAGCAGCAGGGAACGAGCGGACTCGGAGCCGACAGGCGCGGCACCCCAGCAGGTAAAAATGCAGGGGGGGGTCGCGCTGCACCCGGGGGGGGGGGTGTAATTTCACGGGGGGGGGGGGGGGGGGTTGCGCTGCACCCGGGGGGGGGGGGGGGGGGGACGCATCGGCGATCCGCCCTGGGTGTCAGCCAGCCTAGGAACGCCACTGGGTTAGAGCACCAGTCTTGCAATCCAGAGGTGGCCAGTTCAAATCCCGCTGCTACTCCTTGTGATCTTGGGCAAGTCACTTAACCCTCTAACCCTCCATTGCCTCAGGTACAAACTTAGATTGTGAGCCCTCCTGGGACAGAGAAATATCCAGTGTACCTGACTGTAACTCACCTTGAGCTACTACTGAAAAAGATGTGAGCAAAATCTAAATAAATAAAATAAACAAGTAAGCCATTTATACAAATAAGTTTTTGAAAATTCAGGTTCCATGCATATGGTAAATCTGTCTTTCTCTGGCTCCATTCCCAGAATGCCCCCTGTGTTTTTAAAACTTTACACGGTTTTGTAATTTTGTAGATTGGGTAACTATAAAGAACTGGAGAATCTGCTGCATCAGAGAACATGCTCATGACCCCGAGGTAAGAAAAATTAAACAGCTTTCCAGTATCCTGATTCAACTGTATATCTATGAGTGCTACAGAAATGATAACTAATAGTAATAGTGATATTTGCAAAAATGGCCATAAAACAAGAAGGGTCTCTAGCTCAGCCATATAATGTACATAAATTACATATCCATCTTTTTTAAAAGCCATTTTAGTACTTACATTGCAAAACACAAAAGAAAATCACCATTAGAACATAAGAGTTGCCATACTGGGACAGATCAAGCCCAGTATCCTCTTTCCAACAGTGGACAATCCAGGCCACAAGTACCTGACATGATCCTAAAAGAGTAAAACAGTTTTTATGCTACTTATCCTAGAAATAAGCAGTGGATTTTCCCAAATCCATCTTAATAATGTTTTATGTCTGCTAAGCTAACTGCTTTTACCACATTCTCTGGCAACAAATTCCAGTTTAATTTCACCTTGAGTGAAAAAATATTTACTCCTATTTATTTTAAATTTACTTCATAGCAGCTTCATTGCATGCTCTCTAGTCCTTGTATTTTTGGAAAGAGTAAACAAGTGAGTCACATCTACCCAGTGCTTTTTTTGTGCCGGTACGGTGTACCGGCACCTTTTTTGTAGGTCCCCTCCTCGACCCAGTCCCCACCTGCCTACCAGCTCCGTGCCGACGACCCTCTTCTCCTGCCACCCGGCACCGTGACCCAGCCTTTAAAAATATCTACGAAGCGGCGGAGCGGTGCCTCACGTCTGCCTGTAAAAGAAGAAAAATCGCCTCGTCGGCCGGCCTTCCCTCACTGTGTCCCGCCCTCTGATGTAACTTCCTATTTCCGCAAGGGCGGAGCTGGTAGGCAGGTGAAGACTGGGTCGGGGAGGGGGGCTCAGATGGATATGGGTGGCTGGAGGGCGGGGGAACAGGGAAACGAGGAGAGTTGCTGGACATGGGTGGATGGCAGGGGAGGGCAGGGGGGGGACAGGAGGGTCGCTGGACATGGGTGGATGGCAGGGGGGACAGAGAGAATCGCTGGACATGGGTGGATGGATGGGGGGGTCGCTGGACATGGGTGGGTGGCAGGGGGAAGAGAGAATCGCTGGACATGGGTGGATGGCAGGGGGGACAGGAGGGTCGCTAGACATGGGTGCATGGCAGGGGGAAGAGAGAATCGCTGGACATGGGTGCATGGCAGGGGGGACAGAGAGAATCGCTGGACATGGGTGGATGGATGGGGGGGGGTCGCTGGACATGGGTGGGTGGCAGGGGGAAGAGAGAATCGCTGGACATGGGTGGATGGCAGGGGGGACAGAGAGAATCGCTGGACATGGGTGGATGGATGGGGGGGGGGTCGCTGGACATGGATGGGTGGCAGGGGGAAGAGAGAATCGCTGGACATGGGTGGATGGCAGGGGGGACAGGAGGGTCGCTAGACATGGGTGCATGGCAGGGGGAAGAGAGAATCGCTGGACATGGGTGCATGGCAGGGGGGACAGAGAGAATCGCTGGACATGGGTGGATGGATGGGGGGGGTCGCTGGACATGGGTGGGTGGCAGGGGGAAGAGAGAATTGCTGGACATGGGTGGATGGCAGGGGGGACAGGAGGGTCGCTAGACATGGGTGCATGGCAGGGGGAAGAGAGAATCGCTGGACATGGGTGCATGGCAGGGGGGACAGAGAGAATCGCTGGACATGGGTGGATGGATGGGGGGTCGCTGGACATGGGTGGGTGGCAGGGGAAGAGAGAATCGCTGGATATGGGTGGATGGCAGGGGGGACAGGAGGGTCGCTAGACATGGGTGCATGGCAGGGGGAAGAGAGAATCGCTGGACATGGGTGCATGGCAGGGGGGACAGAGAGAATCGCTGGACATGGGTGGATGGATGGGGGGGGTCGCTGGACATGGGTGGATGGCAGGGGAGACGGGGGTTGCAGGGGGGTTGCTGGACATGGGTGGATGGCAGGGGAGGGCAGGGGGGACAGGAGGGTCGCTGGACGGCAGGGGGAAGAGAGAATTGCTGGACATGGGTGGATGGCAGGGGGGACAGGAGGGTCGCTGGACGGCAGGGGGAAGAGAGAATTGCTGGACATGGGTGGATGGCAGGGGGGACAGGAGGGTCGCTGGACGGCAGGGGGAAGAGAGAATTGCTGGACATGGGTGGATGGCAGGGGGACGGGGGGTCGCTGGACATGGGTGGATGGCAGGGGGGACAGGAGGGTCGCTGGACATGGGTGCATGGCAGGGGGAAGAGAGAATCGCTGGACATGGGTGGATGGCAGGGGGAACAGGAGGGTCGCTGGACATGGGTGCATGGCAGGAGGAAGAGAGAATCGCTGGACATGGGTGGATGGCAGGGGGGACGGGGGGGTTGCTGGACATGGGTGGATGGCAGGGGAGGGCAGGGGGACAGGAGGGTCGCTGGACATGGGTGCCTGGCAGGGGGAAGAGAGAATCGCTGGACATGGGTGGATGGAGGGCATGGGAGAGGAGGGCTGCTAGACATGGGTGGATGGAGGAGAGGGGAGGGAAAGAGAAGAAATGCTGGATATGGATGGAGGAGAGGGAAGAGTGAGGAAGGAGATGAGATGAGGGAAAAGGAAGAGAGGAGAAAAACTGCACATGGATGTAGAAAATAGGCAGAAGCTGGATCCACTGGACAGTCAAGTCTGCGGAGGACCCAGCTTTTACTTACGGATGTAGGGCAAGAAATGAAGAAGAAAGGAGGAAAGTAAAGAAATAAATGGAAAAGAATTAAGAGGACAGATAGCAGCAGAATCAGAAATTGCACCAGCATGATCAGAAAAACAAAGTCACCAGACAACAAAGGTAGAAAAAAATCATTTTATTTTCATTTTAGTGTCTGGAATATGTCCAATTTGAGAATTTACATCTGCTGTCTTATTTTGCACTGGGTGTACTGGAGCTGTAACAGCTTACAGAAATGATTTATAATGAAAAAAAAATCACGTTATTTTTTTCTCCTATACTAGTATAATATTTTCAATGATGTCTGTTTATATGCGCTATGGCTGGTATAAGGGGTGTGGCAAATGTGGGTGTGGCTATAATAGGGATAATGTCATATGTGGTAACTCCGCCCACAATGAGTGCCGGCACCTTTTTTTCTACAAAAAAAAGCACTGCATCTACCTGTTCCACTCCACTCAGTATTTTATAGACCACTATCATATTTCTCCTCAGCCGTCTCTTCTCCAAGCTGAAGAACCCTAGTCTCTTTATCCTTTCCTCATAGGGAAGTTGTCCCATCCCTTTTCTCACTTTTGTCACCCTTCTCTGTACCTTTTCTAATTCCACTATATCTTTTTTGAGATGCAGTGTCCAGAATTGCACATAGCATTTGAGGTGTGATCCATATCAACGAGAAGCATGCACAATATAAAAAAAAGAATAGAATATAGAGAGGGAGAAAGCGACATTTCTAACCCTCAATCATTATGAGTGAACATATCTACTATAATAAAACTCACCCTCAACATTCTGAAGACAACGTTCTGAAGTCACTCAGTCACTCACTGAAGGGTTCATGGATTCATGGTGGTGAAGCCATAACACTGACCATGTCTCTCTGCCCCGCCCTCACATGACGGACCAATCAGAAAAAACACCCTCAACATTCTGAAACACAAAGGACCATCACAACACCGTTCCCAGGCAACACTAGGCAACGTAAGACGGACCAATCAGAGGAAACTACGTGACAATAAGGGAGGAGCATTCCCCAGCAGAATGGCTCATTATCTGTGCAGCACGGAGAGCACAGAACCACCGCTGGAACGAGAGAAGAATATTCCTGCTGTGGGTATGTGCAAAAATAGACCGGGGGAGGGGGGGGGGGAGAAATTTTTAAATGCCTAATGCCAGTACTGAAGAGTGCCAGAGGGCCTATAGCACAGACTATATTTGGGATCGCTTGACATGGAGTCAGAGGAGTCGGAAAACAACGTGCCTGCCACCATCTGGGACGTGGGCGAACAGGACAAGCTGCGGCCTATCTGGAAGGATTACCCGCGATCCAGCCAGCAGCAAACAGCGACCAAGGAAGGGGGAGGAGTACTCCTTCCCTGCCTAGGAATCGCTGGAGACTGGCTGCCAAACTAACAAAACAACCGCACACCTACGCACCACCTCCATCATTCGAAAGGCATCCACTCTTTCTTCAACAGAAATGCAAATTAATAATACAAAACAAACAAAGAATACATGGTTTCTCAGGCGGCTGCAGGTAACTCCCCACCCCCTTCCTCTTCCCCTTTTGCCGAAGCAGCCAAGGACGTGCCCAACCATCCCCAGCCTCAGGCAAGCAGTCTCCCACCTCGGGGATTCCCCGAGCACCCGGAAAAAGACGGCGCTGATTCCTGCAGTGCATAAATGTTCCAGCATTCCCCTGCAGCCGGCCTGAAATGGACCAAACATACCGGATCACCCCCCGACGGCCCGAGACCGTGCTCTTCTCCCTTCCGCCAACTTAAAACAACCATCCCCGTCCTCAGCCAAGCCATCACCCACATCCCCCAAGCAAAAAACAAAACAAAACAAAAAAAGACACACATCAACAACCTGCACACACACCGCACCCTCACACACACATACAAAATAACTCTGTGACACATACACACACACACAAAAAAAACCACATGCTAGCGCCCGTTTCATTGGTTTCGGAAACGGGCCTTTTTTTTACTAGTTCTACATAAAACCCCATATCTATCTTTTTAAATGTTTATTTAAAACCTCATTAAAAGTCACTGAAAATGACACATCAGATATTAACATATATACTAATATAAGCAAATGGTACAGTAATAAGTGGAATAATGCATGCTTTCTTTTAAATCACATTGCGTACTGCAGGGGCATAGCTAGGTGGGGCCACGGGGGCATGGGCCCCCGCAGATTTAGCCCTGGCCCCCCTACTTTCACCCCCCGCTGCCAACCCTCCCCCGTCGCCACCATCAGGTACCTTTGCTGGCAGGGGTCCCCAACCCTCGCCAGCCGAAGTCCTCTTCACCGCCGGTCTCCGGCATGTTGCTGATCTGGATTCTGTTTCTGTGAGTCCTGACGTCCTGGTGTCAGGACTCACTGAAACAGAATCCAGATCAGCGAACACGCCGGACTCGGAGACTGGGGCGCTGAGGGGGACTTCGGCTGGCGGGGGTTGGGGACGCCCCTCACCAAAGGTACCTGGTGGTGGCGGGAGAGGATTGGCGGCATCGGGAGGGCGGGTTGAAAGGGATGGGGGAGGGGCGGTGGTGCCAGTGGGGGGGTCAAAAGTGGCAGGGGGAGTCGGCGGCGCTGGGGGGGGGAAGCCAAAATGTGCCCCCTTGCTTCGGGCTCTGGACCCCCCTCCCGTCGAAGGCTGGCTACGCCCCTGGCGTACTGAGGAGTTTCAAGCCCAGTAAAAGAGACCAAACATTGGACTATGTGATAAGACAATTGGAATGAAATGGCAACATTAGTGTACATCTAATGTACTGAATGTCATCCAGGATGAGTCCTTTGTTCAAGTTGTTAAGCCACATACAAACAGATGGATAGGTAGATGGAGTGAGCGTCGACTGTAGATATTCCCTCCCTCCCTCCCCCCACCCATCTTTTCTTTTTCTATTGCTCCTCAGTCTCCTGTGCTCTCTAGATTTTCTCTATACCCTGTGCCCTCTTGTTCTCCCTCCCTCCCTCCCATCTGCTTCTCTATTGTCAGATCTGAAGGGCATCTACAACTTTAGTGTCTTCTAAACCTAAGAACCGCAATACATTACTGCACTTTAGTAATATGCATCAGAGACGTTCAAAGACTTGTCTTCCATTTTCTCAATTCCTGCGGTATAGAAGAATATGCTGCTCTACAATGGAATAATGAGTGTTCATCCTCTATATTGGAAAGGAAACTATAGGAGAGTGCATATCTTTAGAAGTTAGTTCGTTGAGCCCGGTAGAGGCTGCTCTACAATCATAGAGAACATCTGTTCCTCCCTAAAGTTAGTGATACAGAGGATGCATTGACTTGTGTAATGAAATATACAAATCACCAGAAACTAAGATAATTCTAGCATCTACTGACTGTGCATCCTTGTTTTTCTCCAGTTCATTGTTATATGGCATTTAGTCACAATGAAAATCTTGGTGTTGATTTTTGATTTCTGATATCTGGTCATCTATCAATTTGGAGACACTTGGGCATAGGAAGTGTGGTGCGTGTTCTACTCGTAACATGACAGAGGAATCTACTCAAGTTATTAAAACATGAACTGGTCAAATATGTTCTGCTAGGCATATACATATTTACTATTGAGCATAGACATTGTGTCACAGATGGTAAAATGGAAGAACCCTGTTATAGGTCAGTTTTAGGGAACATCAAAAGAGGAAGACATTTAGAGAAATTTACACCAAAAAGAGCAAAAGTGAATATTTTCCTTGCAGACAGTGGAACCAGAAGGTTTAAATACCCATACTGAGCGAAATGATTTCTTCTAATTTTTTAAACATGGATTTTGGTTCCCTTCAGTTTTGGGTATGGAGTTAATTGGACATGATGGTTTGCCTCTTTAAATGCTAGCTGTGCTTTCATTGGTGGATCAGTCCTTGGTGTCTTTGTTATCAGTGGGCGCCATTTTGAAACATTTTCTTTTGGTGTTTGTGGGCTGGAGTGCCAGCTCCTCTGATGAAGTAGTAGCAAAACAGATGGCCATGACCATCAGGAGAATTGGACATGTTGTAATCTCTAAGTCAGAGCTGCTGTGTGATTAATATATAGATAAGTGATTTGCTATTCAGTGTTTATTGGCTGTTTGCATTAGAACTTGTGACTATTTGATACAGCGTTACAAGTAACTCACAGTTCTTTGAAATACAGCAGTTAAAACAATACTCAGTCTTTTGAAAAATTATAATATTTTGCTACAAGTTTAAGTGAGCTCGTTGAGTGAGTGTGGTGCAATTTCTGAATTTTTTTGGCTCAGACTTATTGGTCAACTCTTTTTTCTCCAGATCTTTTAAATGCATCCTTTGGAGAGTTATCGTGTAGCTTGCCAGGCGCCCTTGACCTGGATTGGCCGCTGTCGGGGACAGGATGCTGGGCTCGATGGACCTTTGGTCTTTTCCCAGTATGGCATTATTTATGTACTTATGTGTATTTTTGAAAAAAAAAAGTTTTTGACAAAAATGGATGTAGTCAGAGCAGCGGAGCCGATGATAGGATAGGCCACTAAACGTATTCTGTTCAAGAGCTGAAGGAATCTGAAGTTACTGCTCTGCATTTATATATTTGGTATTTTCCAGTGCACCCACTTTACGCTCTCGATTAATGACAATATTAGGGCCCTGTTTACTAAGCCGCGCTGTAGGTGAATAGTGGTATGCTGCAAGGCTCTGTACTGGGTATTTATAAATGATTTGGAAATGGGAACAATGAGTGAGGTGATCATATTTGCAGATGACATGAAACTGTTAAAGTTGTTAAATCATATGGAGACAGTGTGAAATTGCAGGCGGACCTTGGGAAGCTGGAAGACTGGGCATCCAACAGACAGAAGAAATTAAATGTGGACAAGTGCAAAGTGATGCACATTGGGAAGAATAACCCAACATATAGATACAGGATGTTACGTTCCACAGGTTGCTGCTGGCTGTCCAACCTAGGATAGCAACTTTACTGTAACCAAAAATGAATGAGCTTGCAGGTAATGTGTAGTTCTTTAATGTTTTTTTAGGCTTTCTCAGGTTATATGATCTGCCTGAGGATGGAGTCCAGGACCTATTCCAGGAGAGTTGAAGAAGAAGAAGGAAGACTACTACTCTGCTACTTTTGTTGCTAAAGAAGTACAAGACTCTTGAAGTGAATTCAACTGGAGTGTAGACTTCGCTTAGTCTGAGTGGTCCTGTCAGTGGATCATGACAATCTCAGGTCGGGGGTTCAGGAGATTAGCCCGAGGTTCCTGAGAGATGCCTGGAAGCATGCCAGTGTACAATCCCCCATATTGTGGAAGTTGTATTACCATGTGCTTAAGTATAGGAATGGTGTGTGTTGATTTTTTTTAAAGGCGCAGCGCAAATCAATGTGCTGTTTGTAGCTTCTTGTTGTTGGCCAGAACAGTGAAATCTATGTATGTAGTGAATGTATTTAACATCTTCTTTCCTTCTTGTCTTAGAAAAGAGAGCATTGTGTGGAAAGTCTTCCGTGGGTATATTAATTGGATTTTGTTACAGTTAAATAGGGAGCAGTAGTGTAAATTGAAAGTGGATTTTGGGTGGGTCTAAGGAGGAAATGGATGCACACTAAAGCTATCTCCACCCTTAACCCCACCCTCAACATCTTTCAATCTTATAATTCTATTTTAGGGCTTCTTTCTCTCTCCAATGTACCTGAAAAAAGTCTTGTCACCTTGCTGTACTTCTTTAGCTGTTTTTTTCATCTCCGTGTTATTTGCCCTCCTGATTTCTTTCTTTGTCTCTTTCAGCTTTATCCAGTATTCCTTTCTGTGTTCCTCTTCTTGGGTGCTTCTGCACTTTGTATGTAAATTCTACCTTTTTAGTCTTTGTGCTTTTTCGCCACTTCTTTGAAATACCACATTGGTTTCTTTTTCTTCTTGCTTTTATTTTCTTTCCTCACATAAAGGTCTGCTCCATTTTTATAGCTCCCTGTAGCTTGGCCTATTGCCTTTTCACTCCCGTTACCTCCTGGCAACAGCTTTTTCAGGTACCTACCCACTTTATAAAGTCAGCCTGCTTGAAATCCATTACTTTGAGTTTTGACTGGACTCCGCTTTAGCTCAAACATCAAGCCATACTGTGTGATGATCACCGTTGCTCAAGTGGGCGAATGCCCTGACATGATACTTACTGGTGTCAATATTTAGCCAGTGGCAGTCAGTGGCTTTTTTAATGCTGGCCATCATGGACATTTTCTACATGGGTATTCAATGCTAGGCTGTGCCTGGATACCGGCACTAAATATTGGAGTATAATGTGGCTGCTGACACTCATCTGAATACCAGTTATATTTAGACCACCTCTGGATAAGTATCCAGATAAAGTTAGGGTCCAAGAAAGCAAAGGGGCAGTTTCTTGAAAAGAAAGAATGGGTTAGTTGAGAATTGGGGGTGAGAGGGGTAAGAGAACAGGGGTTCTGAAAATGAATGGCTTGACATTTTGGGGAGTTTAGGAACAGATGATTTTTGCAAAGCCAGGTGGATGCTTTAGAGAGGCAGAGGCTAAGTTCTGTCCAATCAGACTTTGAAGGGTGAAAATGATACAGGATTTGGATATCATCTGCTCAGCAGAAGGGGAGACAGTGATTGGATTGATTGAGAGTGAGAAGTGGTGCAAGAAAGATATTAAAAAGCATGGGAACGAGAATGGAGCTTTGCAGGACACTGGAAGTGACAGAAAAACTGTGTAATTGAATATGATGAGGGGAAATGGGACTTGATATACCACCTTTCTGAGGTTTTTGCAACTACATTCAAAGTGGTTTACATATCTTCAGGTACTTATTTTGTACCAGGGGCAATGGAGGGTTAAGTGACTTACCCAGAGTCACAAGGAGCTGCAGTGGGAATTGAACTCAGTTCCCCAGGATCAAGGTCCACTGCACTAACCACTAGGCTACTCCTCCACTCCTTTGTAAGTACTTTGTAAGTACAATCAGAGAGCTAGCTAAGGAACCACTACTACTACTACTACTTAACATTTCTAGAGCGCTACTAGGGTTACGCAGCGCTGTACAATTTAACAAAGAGAGACAGTCCCTGCTCAAAGAGCTTACAATCTAATAGACAAGTGAACGGTCGGTCCGATAGGGGCAGTCAAATTGGGGCAGTTTGGATTCACTGAACGGTAAGGGTTAGGTGCCAAACGCAGCATTGAAGAGGTGGGCTTTAAGCAAAGACTTGAAGACGGGCAGGGAGGGGGCTTGGCGTAAGGGTTCAGGAAGGTTGTTCCAAGCATAGGGTGAGGCAAGGCAGAATGAGCGGAGCCTGGAGTTGGCGGTGGTGGAAAAGGGTACTGAGAGGAGGGATTTATCCTGTGAACGGAGGTTACGGGCGGGAACGTAAGGGGAGATGAGGGTAGAGAGGTAGTGAGGGGCAGCAGACTGAGTGCATTTGTAGGTAAGAAGGAGAAGCTTGAATTGAATGCGGTATCTGATCGGAAGCCAGTGAAGTGACCTGAGGAGAGGGGTGATATGAGTATATCGGTTCTGGCGGAATATGAACCAGTGAAGAACTGTGCCATCGATACCGAGAGATTGTAGGAGGGATAGGAGTAGAGTATGATTAACAAGATCAAAAGCTTGAGGATAAGTCTAGCGAGATAACTACTACAGAAAGGCATTGATCTAAAGATGTCCAGATGGAGTCATGAAAAGCCACTAAAAGGGGTTTGGTACTGTGACCCTTACGAAAACTTGCTTGATACAGCTGCAATGTTAGAGAGGCCTCTAGAAAGGAAGAAAGATCAAAGTGGACCACCTTTTCCAGCCCAATACAACAATAGTTTGCCCAGTATCCTCTTAAAATGAAAAATCCTTACCCCTGGGTAAGCCAATTTATAACATTCACTAGAACATAAATTCCTGTTAGGAATATAGAACTCCACCAAGTGTAACATGTACTGAAGAGCTTTGGGGAGGAAGACTAATTTTGATTCCCAGTTTAGCTAGAGAGAAGATATACAGTGGGGGAAATAAGTATTTGATCCCTTGCTGATTTTGTAAGTTTGCCCACTGACAAAGACATGAGCAGCCCATAATTGAAGGGTAGGTTATTGGTAACAGTGAGAGATAGCACATCACAAATTAAATCCGGAAAATCACATTGTGGAAAGTATATGAATTTATTTGCATTCTGCAGAGGGAAATAAGTATTTGATCCCCCACCAACCAGTAAGAGATCTGGCCCCTACAGACCAGGTAGATGCTCCAAATCAACTCGTTACCTGCATGACAGACAGCTGTCGGCAATGGTCACCTGTATGAAAGACACCTGTCCACAGACTCAGTGAATCAGTCAGACTCTAACCTCTACAAAATGGCCAAGAGCAAGGAGCTGTCTAAGGATGTCAGGGACAAGATCATACACCTGCACAAGGCTGGAATGGGCTACAAAACCATCAGTAAGACGCTGGGCGAGAAGGAGACAACTGTTGGTGCCATAGTAAGAAAATGGAAGAAGTACAAAATGACTGTCAATCGACAAAGATCTGGGGCTCCACGCAAAATCTCACCTCGTGGGGTATCCTTGATCATGAGGAAGGTTAGAAATCAGCCTACAACTACAAGGGGGGAACTTGTCAATGATCTCAAGGCAGCTGGGACCACTGTCACCACGAAAACCATTGGTAACACATTACGACATAACGGATTGCAATCCTGCAGTGCCCGCAAGGTCCCCCTGCTCCGGAAGGCACATGTGACGGCCCGTCTGAAGTTTGCCAGTGAACACCTGGATGATGCCGAGAGTGATTGGGAGAAGGTGCTGTGGTCAGATGAGACAAAAATTGAGCTCTTTGGCATGAACTCAACTCGCCGTGTTTGGAGGAAGAGAAATGCTGCCTATGACCCAAAGAACACCGTCCCCACTGTCAAGCATGGAGGTGGAAATGTTATGTTTTGGGGGTGTTTCTCTGCTAAGGGCACAGGACTACTTCACCGCATCAATGGGAGAATGGATGGGGCCATGTACCGTACAATTCTGAGTGACAACCTCCTTCCCTCCGCCAGGGCCTTAAAAATGGGTCGTGGCTGGGTCTTCCAGCATGACAATGACCCAAAACATACAGCCAAGGCAACAAAGGAGTGGCTCAGGAAGAAGCACATTAGGGTCATGGAGTGGCCTAGCCAGTCACCAGACCTTAATCCCATTGAAAACTTATGGAGGGAGCTGAAGCTGCGAGTTGCCAAGCGACAGCCCAGAACTCTTAATGATTTAGAGATGATCTGCAAAGAGGAGTGGACCAAAATTCCTCCTGACATGTGTGCAAACCTCATCATCAACTACAGAAGACGTCTGACCGCTGTGCTTGCCAACAAGGGTTTTGCCACCAAGTATTAGGTCTTGTTTGCCAGAGGGATTAAATACTTATTTCCCTCTGCAGAATGCAAATAAATTCATATACTTTCCACAATGTGATTTTCCGGATTTAATTTGTGATGTGCTATCTCTCACTGTTACCAATAACCTACCCTTCAATTATGGGCTGCTCATGTCTTTGTCAGTGGGCAAACTTACAAAATCAGCAAGGGATCAAATACTTATTTCCCCCACTGTAAGATATCATCTGAGCAGAATAAAGCATAAGCCACTACGGCACATATTCAAGAGGAATCTGTGTCTTGGAATACTTCTCAGCTAAGATAGGCTGTTTTAAAGGATCTGAGCTGCAGCCTCTAGAGTGGAAAGGCAGGATCCCATTATGTAAATAGCCATATTCTATTACAGTGCTCTTCATCCTTCTCATGATGGACATACCTGTCTAGTCAGGTTTTCAGGACTATTACAATGAATATTCCTGTAATAGATTTGCATACAATGGATCTCCAATATATGCAAATTTGTCTTATGCATATTCATTGTGGTACCAATGTAAACTCAACTGGCAAGGTGTGCCTGTAGGAAAGGGTTGAGAAAAAGTGTTTTGAGTAATTGACTTTGGTTTTAACTAACTAGCAAGAACCTATTTGGGTGGAAGCCCCTAGAGGCAACAGAAACCAGGCATCATTGTCCTTTCCAAGGTTGTAGGGGCTAGAATACCTGGGCAAGGGGAAGGTTAGGGGTAGGAGTCAAGTGAGCAAGTAGACCAGCAAGTACGGGTTAAAAGGGAGTGAACCAGATGACTTCACCCTATCAGCATTACACATGTCCAGGAAGAGTAATGAAATTGCTGACTCTCTTTCTTATTTTGATTGTCTCTTTTCAGGAAACTCACTCCACAAGCAGAAGAAGGAGAAACACCTAGTGACCAGAGGACCTTTGGGGGCTTGGGACTGCACAACCTGAGAATTGCCAAGAAAATCAGCCCCCTGGGAAATTAGAGAGCATACAAGCAAGGGCTTCAATGCAGTATAAGGGCTCTTAAGGGAGAGAATTTGGACCCAGTGCTAGGAAGCATGTTGGTGGCATACATCATACAAGCATGGAGTAAGGAACAAGCATAATGGACAGTCTTATCACACATGTTAGGATTCACATTTTTTGTAAAAATATAGGGTTGGGGTCTGAGACTAAAGTTTCATCATCAAAGAATTATTTAAAGAGTGGGCAAGGAGTGAAAGGGCCAAGAGTGATGGGACGTGCATGGTGATGCATGAAATGTAGATGAAATTGTGGGATGGTGCTGGGTTTGAGGCAGCCTTATTTAGATTCACGTTTTCACTGGCATCTTTGAAACACTGTGGATTAGCAAATTAGTAGCAGCATCAAGGAGTGAGACTGTGCAATGGGTCGCTAGTGTGCAACATAGTTTTGATTGAGGACAAGGTATTGAAGAAGGGACACAGACCCAAGACTGGCCAGGAAGTCTATCTTGTGCTAGGTTGGGCCCTGTTTGTAACTTGCCCAGTTTGAGCCTTCATAGCAATTAGGCCCCAGGGAGAGGGATGGAAGTGCTAGTGCACAAAGATGAATTTCCCCCTCATTAGGGTTCAATTCATAGCAGTTTTTAAGAAGGTGATCAGTGCAATCCGGATGGAACCGGGTATCTTTGATATAAGCTCCTTCTGCATAGGTGCAGTATCAGATGTGGTTAGTTGGGGACTAGCTAGATCTACCATTGAAAGGAATGGGAGATGGAAATCCTTAGCTTATGTAACCTATTGCAATGATGAGCAGGGCACACCCTTTCTGCACCACACTAACACTGTATGTCCAATCCTTCACAAAGGAAGCGTGACACAGTCAGGAGGAGATCGTTGATTACTCATGTCTTGTGGGTTGACCATAGAGTGAGGAGCCAGGTGTACAGAGACCAGAGAAATATTTGTGGCTAACTATTAGTGGCTTGGCAGGGAAGGTGTGAAATGTGCTAGTATCAGGTGCTGCTTACGATGGTGCTGTTAATGGGAAGACAAGCATGGCCAGCAATAGTGGTCATTCAGTTGGGAGGCGATGATTTCAGTAAGATACCAACAATAGCCCTAATAAGAGACATAAAGAGGGACTTGACTATCCTATGTTCAGCTTACCCATCTGTCAAGTTTATGTGGTTGGATATGATCCCATTACCAGCATGGGTGCCTGGAAGCAGTTTGACTGAGCCCACTGAAAGGCCAACAAGTAGTCTGATAGCTTTATACTTATTAGCTGATGACTGTGAGCATTTAAGAGTTCTACCACACAAACAGCACACACCTGTCAGACATTGGGAATGACATTGGGGCAGACTCAAGAAAAATGTCAGGAAGTATTTTTTCACGGACTGGTGGATGCTTCAAATGCCCTCCCGCGGGAGGTGGTGAAGATGAAAACGGTAACGGAATTCAAAACTGCCTGGGATAAACATAAAGGAATCCAGTTCAGAAGGAATGGATCCTCAGAAGCTTAGCGGAAATTGGGTGGCAGAGCCGGTGGGGGGGGGGGGGGGGGGGGGGGCTGGTGGTTGGGAGGCGGGGATAGTGCTGGGCAGACTTCTACGGTCTGGGCCGTGAAAATGGCAGATACTAATCAAGGTCAGGTATGCACAAAAAGCAGCACATATGAGTTATCTTGTTGGGCAGACTGGATGGACCGTGCAAGTCTTTCTCTGCAGTCATCTACTATGTTACTATGACATGGCAAGACGCAGTTAAGGGAGTTCTTGGGCACTGTAAATACGATCATAGCTTCATACTGGGAGGGCCTAGAGGCAAATGGAACCACTATTTCTAAGCTGTAGTGGACACCCAAACCAGTAAGCTTTATCCTGGGGAAAAGGGGTATGATGAGAAAAGTAGATTGTAACAAAGAACAGATGGGAGGCAAGTGTTGCCTCATTGGGTAGAGGCTTAATGGAATAGCTAGCTAAGAGCAGGGGATGGGATTCAGGACAGTGAACTGGGACTAGCTCAGATTATAATGTCACTGTATATTCAATAAAGCTTCTATCTTGTAAACCACTAATTGAAATGTGTGTGTATAGTCATTTAAAGTAGCAGTGAGGGGAGGAAGCTCACAGCTGCCTGAGGGGCCCATGCAGAAAGCCAGTGTTAGAGCTGTGAGCTGATGACTTAGTGCACAGCTTCTAATGCAAACTTTAACACCAAAGGTTTCCTCGCAAGTGCAGTAAACAATTTATGTGCAAATAGGATATGTGCAGAACTTGTGAACTAATCAGGAGGAGCGTAACTGGATGAATGCACTAAGTAAGCCCACCACGGGCTTACTGCGCAGCAATCTGGAACTACTGCCAGCCCAATGCGGGTGCCAGCGGTAGTTCCATCTTAGCGTGCGGCATTTCTGGTGCTTAGAGGAAACAGGTCCATATTTTTTTTTTACCACAGCAGTTACCCGGCGGTAATTGGGCAGCACCATGTACAGGAGCCCTTACCCCCACCTCAATGGCTATTGGAAAGAATGCCATTGGCGTGGATAATAGCGTTTATTTCTCCTTGGGAGATACACCATTGCCGCTAGGAGCTGTTTTCCTACTTTGTTTTTTTTTTTTTTGAACATTGTGACTTTGGACCCCTGAGGCAGGCGTTATTACACCAAAACACGGCCCGTGTCGTGTCTCTTCAGAATAAAGGACTCCGTTTATCTCAATCTTGAAGGCCCAGCTGTGCTTTTTTTCCTTTTATTCCTGGCAAAACTTGAACATCAAGCACATATTGCTGTCTGCTTTCTGCGACCTTAATATAAACGTTTAAATTTTTTTTTTTTTTTGCTTTGATGCAGGAAACATACACCAATGTGTGCTTTCACCTTTGGGTCTGCTGTGACTTGCGCATATTCGTTTCTCATGACCAGTGCTTAAGGACTTCCAGGGGCTTCCTTCTGCTTCCAAAAGCAATCAAAACTGGCAGACCTTGAAGAAAGAATTGTGAGAAATCCTCTCTTCCAATACCCTAATGCCTGCTCCAAAATGGCATTATTTTTGCTGCCGTAAGGCAGTTTTGTTTGGACGCTGTTTTCTGAGCATTGGGGGAAAATACAAAATGACCTCATTAACATGAGCTTGACTACATTAGCATGCAACTTGCACTGTTTGTCTGCACACTCTGCGCCGCTGAACATTTTGCGCAGGTAAATACGGGTGCTCATATGGCACTAATGGCCTGTAGCGCCCGCGTTTGCTTTTCAGCGTTGGGGCCTACTACTACTACTATTTAACATTTCTAAAGCGCTACCAGGGTTGCGCAACGCTGTACAATTAACAAAGAAGGACAGTCCCTGCTCAAAGGAGCTTACAATCTAAAGGACAAAAAGTGCAGTCAGTCAAGATTGAGGCAGTCTAGATTTCCTGGATAGAGGTACAACAATGGTTAGGTGCCGAACGCGACATTGAAGAGGTGTGCTTTGAGCAAGGATTTTGAAGATGAGTAGGGAGGGGGCTTGGCGTATGGGCTCAGGGAGTTTATTCCAAGCATAGGGTGAGAACAGGGCAGAGAGGAGGGTTGCTGGACATGGGGGGAGGGGGGGAGTTAGAAGTACTATCTTCTACTTAATACCTCCATCACCTCCCTATTGCAATCATTCCCCCACCTGCAGTAAACAGCTTCAGAAACATAGGTCTGTTCCTTTGTCCTATTATACCAAGTGGGCGAGCCTGGCAATGAGATGCCAAGCATTCGGTGAAATTAGAGAAGTCTTCCATTATAATGCTTAATGAATGTAAGGCAGGCTAGTGAAAAAGCCTTAGGTTTATCAAAAGAAAGAGGAGGGGACCAGAAAGAAAGGTTTGGTGTGGCACTGTTTGTTCCTCTTTGAAAACCTTTAGAAGCATTTAAAAGTTCAGAAGTGTGTGTACCAGCCTGCAGAGTGGATTCTTTGTAATAAAATTCACAGGCACAGAGGATCCCAACTGCTCCTTTATATAACTGCCTTTTTCTTGTATATAAATCCAAACACAGCATCGCTTCAGAATATTTCACTGCTATCTCAAGCACATCAGTCTTTCCTCTCAATGTCTGTGTTGTAAACTAGAATAGGAATTTATTCTATCACAAGCACATTTCTAGGAATGAATGAGCGATTATTTTCTTTTCTCTTCTGTAGCGATGGTGCTGGTAGAACATAAAAGATTAGCATGAGTATATCATAATTGCCTTCTGTGGCTCATGTTAACGTAGCATTACATTGTGCTTCCTGGGCTCATAATAAATACAGTGTAATTATACCAGAATATAATACACACAAAATTTCCAGACTACTTTGGTGTAGTATTTGCTTTTCTAGCACAGTGGTTTTCCACCCAGACCTCAGGGCCCACCTTGCCAGTCGGGTTTTCAGGATATCCACAATGAATATACATGAGAGACATTTGTATGCACTGCCTTCTTGGTATGCAAATCTCTTCCATGTCTATTCATTGTGATGGTCCCTGAGGTGTAGGTTGAAAACCACTGTTCTACCATGTTACTCAAATCAGCTTCTGGATGTGTTTCTGCTCTTGCTCAATGATTATAAATCCATGCAGCAAGACCGCTTTGCCTATTTACAGGTGCATCATTACATCAGATCTCTGGGGTGGTACAACTTAAGTGAGGATGTTCAGGACACTTTAAACACTGCATTGACTTCAGGGGCACAGAACCCGGTACCCCTGAAATACCACCACAGATATCTACAAGACTCGACAGAGGACATAGATTATCGAACTACGGCGTGAAAATGGGCAGCAGACCTGAAGGTGGAGATCACGGAGGATACATTGAGTGGTTTCCTGACCTCCATACAAAGTACCTCGGTCTTTACCCGCTTCTGGGAGTTACAATATAAATTTGCCCTTCGACTTTACGTTTCTCCAAGCAGAGCCTTTAAAGCAGGATATGGACAGTCTGATACCTGCCCGTGGTGTGGTTTAGCTCAAGCCTCCCTTGGACATATGTTCTGGGCTTGCCGCCACTCATCATTGCTATGGGCACAGATACTGCGTGAGACTAGAAGATATTGGGGTCATACAATTCAGCGACAACCCTTACTCCTTTTTGGAGAATTCAAATGCGCTGGACCCTCTCCCCCAGGCCTTTGCGCTTTCTTACAGAGGGCAGCATTGATGGGGAAAAGAGTTATATTGCTGCACTGGAGAGACAGTAGAGCACCGTCCATAGCAGCCTGGCGGATACAAATGATTGAACTATTGAAGTTAGAGAGGCGCGGAATTCAAGATTTGACATCAAGAGAAGGTCGGATACTGCAGAAAACGTGGGCGAACTTTTGGGACACTCTGCAACCCACAGCACAAAGTAGAATCCTCAATTCATAGTACCTAATAATGATAGTAATGTTAACATTAATAAATCTTGTGCGGATAGGGAGGGAAGGGAGGGGAGAAGGGAAGGGGGATATACTAAGTAGGAGAGGGGAGGAGGGGTGTGCTAGGAGGGCTAGGGAAGGAGAGGGGAGGGGGTTGAGGGGAGGGGAGTCTGAGGAAGGGGTTGGGGGGGTTGGAGGAAATGTAAATGGCATGTTGACGCCTGGCTAGCTGTTGATCATTGTGATTCTTCACTGTTTGTTGCATATGTACTGGTTTTTCCTATTATTGCACAAAAAAGATTTAAACATAAATCCGTGCAGCCCCCTTATCCCTCGGAGATTATTACCTTCCTTTTTGTCATTCTTCTGGGGTTTCTCTCGGCCCTCTGAAAGATCTTTGAAGGAGAAGAGGAACAGGACAACTTCACCTTTTTCATTCTTGATTGGTACAATGTCCAGTAGACACCAGAAAGGGGTCCCTGAGAAAACAGAGAGGGAAATAGGTGAAAAGTGACAATTATTGATGCATACCGTGACCTTGGGCAAGTCACTTAACCCTCCATTGCTTCAGGTACAAATTTAGATGATAAGTCCTCCAGGGATATGAAAATACCTACTGTACCTGTATGTATTGTAACTCACTTTGAGCTATCACTACAAAAGGAATGAACCAAATCCTGCCCTCCTCCCCCCCCCCCCCCCCCCCCCCACCCAAAAAAAAAAATCCCTCATAACCATTCTCCAAAACATGCCTCACAACATCTCTGGCAATATACTTCCATCCTAGTCAGTAGCACCTCTTACTCTTCCAGTGCTAATTCTCACAGACCCCGGCTATTAGTGCCATCATAACTCTCCCGTTCCTACCTTGAGGCATCCCCTCTCTCGCAAATAATTCAACCAATATACATCACTCATGTACTGTGGAGGAAGGTGTGAAGAGGCTGTAACTGGAAGTTCAATGTACAGAGCTTGCGGACAGGGACAGATTTAGATATGGATTTTGAAGACACCAAAGCTGACTGAACAAGAAGCTTGTTACCACTTAATTTAAGGCTGTGTGCTTGAAACCCTTCAAGGGGCGACCATCACAGCAATCCAATCTCCTCCCCCCCCCCCCCCCTCCCCACAGGTCTGACTAAAACTGAGATCATGAAGGGAAACAGAAAATATTTCCTGAAAGAAGAAAGCCAAGGCATAAAACTGCAAATAAACTTTTATATCCTGAATTGGTAAGCTCTAAAACCAACTGAGGGCACAGCTAAGCAGAGTGAGATATGCACTGAGATTTCCACTGACAGAGGACACTGCTGGCCCTCAAATCTGCACCACTGCGCATTGCCATAAAGCAGTGTTGCTTCCTATGGGTCCCTCCCGCCTTCTCTCACTCCCACCTCCCAGGGGCATAAACCCTGAGCTTATCCCCTCTTTCCCTAACCCTCCCGCACAGCACAGTCCCTCCCCCCTTTCGGCAAGAAAAAACACCGCAGGACAAACAGTTTATGATATTTGCCTTACCAAGAGAGCCTAAACTGTAAAAGCTGTTGAGGAGGAAAGTGGCTGACGACAGCAGGGCCAGCATTAGAGGAGGGTAAACGGGGAAGCTGGCTGGACCCCACAGCTCCAGGGTATCCCATGGTTCGGCATCTCTTCCCCTTCTTCCCACCATGGTCTCCCTCCCTTTCCCTCCCCTTCCTGTCTAATTTAAAAGCAAGTCACTTCACAGGGGGTCACCAATTTTTATTTATTTATTTGTTGCATTTGTATCCCACATTTTCCCACCTATTTGCGGGCTCAGTGTGGCTTACAATAAGACATGAATAATAGAAATACATTTGTTACGACTAGGTTATGGATTACATTGAACAGAGTTGTGCGAGACATTCGAATATCATTGGGAGTATAACAATGGGGCATCAACATAGAAACATTAGAAGGAGACAATGGGAAGAAAGGGCACTGTTAGAAACCTAGACATATAGTGTACATAGTTCCGTGAATAAATGTATGATTGACTGGATAAAGGGATGAGGGATCAGAAGTGGATGTGTATTGCATTGGTGAACAGTGAGTGTGGTCTCTATGTGTTTTGGCTCTTTCCGTAAGTTATCATTTATAACTAAATGCAACATTTATAACCAATGCAGCAGTGACTCGGATATGCTGCCTGCGGTTTCCCCGAAGCTTTACCTCTGCCGTGTTCTGCCCAGGCAAAAACAGGAAGTTGCATCAAAGAGGGCAGAACATGGAAGAGGGAAAGCTTTGGGACAGCTGCAGGCAGCATATCCGAGTCACTGCTGCACCGGTGACCCCCTGTGAAGGGACATGCATTTTAAAGTAGATTGGAAGGTGAGGGGAAGGGAGTGAGATGATGGATCACAGTGGTGAGAAGGGGAAGAGATGGCCCTCTGGAGCTAGAGATGGCCCTCTGGAGCTGTTTTAAGTTATCCTGGGGGGGGGGGGGGGATGCTAGACCAGAGATCCGGAGAAGAGACTGGAGGAAGAAATGATGGGCCCAGAAACAGAGGGGAGAGAGTGATAGAGAGATGGTGCACAATGGAATTAGGGAGGGAGGAGAATGAGAGAGATGTTGGACTTGGGGGTGGCAGGAGGGGAGAGAGATTTTGGATGGGAGGGAAGTTAGGAAGAAAGAGAGAGTTGTTGGACCAGGGGGTGGGAAGAAGGGAAGGAGAAATGCTGAACAATGGAAAGGAGGGAGGGAAGAGAGAAAATGATAAATTTTGGACCTGGAGCTGGAAATTCTGGGTCATGGGGCAGGAAAGAGAAAGGGAGCAATGTTGTATGTGTGTGGGGAGGAGGGGGAGATGTGAAGAGATGATAGACCATGGGGGGGGGGGGGGAAGCAGGAGAGAACAGAAATGGATTAGAAAGTTAGTTGGTGGAGGGAAAGGACAAGGAGATGTCAGGCTATTGGGGGGGGGGAGAGGGAGAGAAGATGCTGGACTTGTGAGAGGGGAGTGGGAGAGGATATGCTGGACTTCAAGAGTGCAGGTAGTGAGGTAATGGAAATGGTGGAATCATATGGGAGAGGCCAAGTGGAGGGGGTAGCAAGGAGAGGAGGATAGTGAGTACAGAGATAGAAATGTGGTAAGGAGGAGTAAATGAAAGATAGAAGGGAATAGGTAGCTGGGGAAGGAGTGAGATGGGAAATGGGAGAGCTATGGCATGGTGATGGAAAGTTGGTACTTAGCTGAAAAGTAAAAAGAAGGAGAAGGGTGAGATAGAGAGTGAAATTTGAGTGAACAGAGAGAAAACAGGAAGGAAAGAACTGATAGGGAAAGATCAGTATATCAGATACAGGTGTAGTGAGGGAATGAAACAAGATAGGAGACTGAAGAAAAGACAAATGGACAGCAGCCACTGGAAAGAGAATTAGCAGAAGACACAGGAAAGCTGAAGAAACTAATTGGGACCAACATGATAGAAAAATAAAATGTCCAGACAACGAAGGTAGAAAAGTGTTTTAATTTGAATTTATTAACTGGAATATGTTAGTGCAGGGATATGCAGAAAACAAAAGAGGGATCAATGTTACACAAACCAAACCAGAACAAAAAAAGCACACAAGAGCCTTGAAGACTGGGACAATTGAAGAAAATGTATTCAAAATATGACCCGACATGGGCCATGCTGCAGCATGAATCCGCCTGCATCAGGGGTCTATAACAACAACATAAAAAAGCAAAAATGATATACCATACATTAATATGTCACAAATTATATAGATAGATAGATAGATAGATAGATAGATAGATAGATATACAATGAATTCCCATAAATAACTAACATATAATTTATTATAGATATAGATATATTTGTGATATATCTATATCTATTAATGTATGGTATATAATTTTTTTTGTTCTAGTGCAGGGATATATGCATCACCCAAAGTAGGTGAGCACCAAACTTTTTTCTCCTTGCCTTCCCCCATGCTCCCTGCTCCCTGCCCATATGCAAACTATAAATACCTGAGCTGGTGGGGATCCCCAAGACCCACTACCGAAGACCTCTTACTCTGGTCTGATGGCCAGAAATCTCCAGGTTCTGCAGCTGGTGGCAGCTCGGGAACACTGATGCTGGAAGCAGAGCTTGGAGATTTCTGGCTGCCAGACTAGAGGAGGAGGAGGCAGAGGTGGTCTTCAGCTGGCAGGTCTTCAGGATCCCACCAGTCTTCATATTTCTATTTGTGATTCCATCCCCCAATATTTAGCCGGTGGCAGTCAGCATTTTTTAAAAACGCTGATAGTCGCTAGCTAACTTATCCCCCAATATTCAGTACTGGGCCATGTCTGGGGACCAGCACTGAATATAGGGGATAATTTTGGACGGCCTGGCCACCCGGAGTTTATGCGGGTCCAGCCGATATTCAGCCGGGGCCACATAAAAGTTATGCGTCTGCCAGCGGTAGTTCCTCCCCCAATGCGTGCCACTTCCGGAGCGGCCGGAATTTTTAAAAACTTATCACTGCAGGGAGTTACCCGGTGGTAACTGGGCAATGCCGCACGCTGTTCAGTTAGCACAGGAGACCTTACCGCCACCACCTCAATGGGTGGCGGTAAGTGCTTTCCCTGAAATGGCCACATGGCAAGTGCAAACTTACCGCACGGCCATTTCTTTTTTTCCATCTTTTTACCCACTACAGTAGAAGGGGACTCAGTGTGCAGCAAAAAACTTGCCCTGCCACTAGCACAGCCCCCCCCCCCCCCCCTTTTTAGTGCACCTTAATAAAAGGGGCTTTACATTCCTCTAGATATCTCAGAAACCTATTACTAAAAGAGCTATGCTGTTGGTTTCCTTTTCCTCTGAGGAACATAAGAAACTTACTTGAAAGCATATTTAAAAAAAAAAGCAGTTTCTTTTTATGGTCAAAGGATTATGATCTTTCCTGATGTCGCCAGATCCACTCAGCTTAGGCAAAAAGCTTTCCTTCAGCTAAGACCGAGGGTTCTGGCTTTAGATGCTTCATTCTTTTTGAAATTTCCATGTAAGTGTTTGGTGACATCAGGGGAGAATTCATATATTTTCCTGGATCTGACTCACGTGGAGAAATTTGTATTGGAGAAGGAAGACTTGAAGTAATATGGATGGTGTTTTTTTCTGTTTGGGTTGGGCAAATAGGGTTTGAATGTGTTTAACATGAGACCTGCTGTTTTTTCTTTTCTTTCTTGAGTGTTTTTTGGATCTCCGTGATCTGGACTAGTATGCTATTTTGATTTTGTAATTTTGGTTATTCTGTATAAGTATGTTCTTGCATTTTGCTAATTATGTTATGATTAATGGAATATTGAAAGTTTCAATTAAAAATTTTAAAGAAAAAAGCCACAGACAGAATCCCTCTTGTAGTGACATACAACCCAGAGCTAGAAAAATTGAGAAAAATCATGAAAGATCTACAGCCACTACTCCAGGAGGATGAACTACTGAAAGAGATATTTCCATCCCCACCAGTGCTGGCCTTCCGACAGCCACCCAACTTAAAACACAAACTAGTGAGAAGCAAGATCCTGATAGAAACTCAAAAAGAAGAGAGCAGCATACATCCTTGCAATATATCCAGCTGCAAACTATGCCAAAACATTTCACAGGATGTCACAGTCATTCACAAAGGAAAAATATTCAATATAAAGGAATCCTTCACATACTCATCTTCCAATGTGGTTTATATCATTCAATGTAAAAGGTGTGATGAAGGGTGCTATATTGGAGAAACAAGCCAGATGCTAAAGAAGAGATTTAATTTACAAAGACATCATAAGAAAAATGCCAGTGCCAACCAGGATGACACCTCTGTGAGACAGCACTTTACAAAACCAGAACACTGTAGCAATGATTTTATGAGAATACTAAAAGGAAACTTTAAGACAATCCAGGAACATAAGACCTTTGAAGTCAGAATGATTAAATATTTTGACACCCTCCAGAAAGCACTTAACAAAGATCTGAGTTTTCTAACCCACTATAAACCGTAAAATTCTGCTGCTTTGTCACCCTCTTATCACCATGCATATTTCCCTGTCC
This sequence comes from Microcaecilia unicolor, assembly GCF_901765095.1. Taxonomy (NCBI): domain Eukaryota; kingdom Metazoa; phylum Chordata; class Amphibia; order Gymnophiona; family Siphonopidae; genus Microcaecilia; species Microcaecilia unicolor. Next base: position 87,285,829 of record NC_044042.1, on the reverse strand, counting down.
CTCATCCACCCAGCTCCCACGTTTTTCTCACCTTACATAAGTATTGCCATACTGGAAAAGACCAAAGTTCATCAATCCCAGCATCCTGATTCCAACAGTGGCCAATCCAGGTCACAAATACCTGGTAAGATCCCAAAAAAGTACAAAATATTTTATACTGGTTATCCCAGAAATAGTGGATTTTCACTGTCCATTTAATAATGGTCTATGGACTTTTTTTTTTAGGAAGCCGTCCAAACCTTTTTAAAACTCCGCTAAGCTAACCACCTTTACCACATTCTCTGGCAATGAATTCCAGAGTTTAATTACATGTTGAGTGAAGAAACATTTTCTCCGATTCGTTTTAAATTTACTACATTGTAGCTTCATCGCATGCCTAGTAGTCCTAATATTTTTGGAAAGCGTAAACAGACGCTTCACATCTTCCCGTTCAACTGCACTCATTATTTCATAGACCTCTATCATATCTCCCCTCAGCTGCCTTTTCTCCAAGCTGAAGAGCCCTACCTACCCCACCCTCTTCCTGTGAGACTGTTATTGGAATGCTTTGATGTTTCACTTATATATACTGTTATTTATCAACATGTGCTTATCTTTCATCTGAAGAAGAAGGGTTACCTTAGAAAGCTAATCAAAAATGTATTGTTTAATAAAAAAGGAATCATCTTATTTTCTATTCTATGCTTTATTTTATTTCTATTGATTACAATTACAAAAAAATAAAGTTGTTTTATATGTGGGAGTAATGGCAGGTGGGGAATTTGAGGGAGCGGACAGGGACATGAAGGGCCCCCTCCTCAATTTCCGCCCTGGGTTCCAGCATGTTTAACACTAGCCCTGGATGACAGGCTGTGTCTTCCTCCTTCACTGCTCAAGGCTGAGTGTAGTATTTGAAGGTCAATGAATGAGATTTTTCATGGAATATATCTAAAAATATGTCTGTATTGTATTGCTATTCAAATGAATCTAGCAATACAAAAGGATATTTTAGTAATAAAAACACAAGTATAAATTGATGTTCATGTTTCTCCAATTTTACTTTAGTTTATTTATTTAAAATGTATAAAGTGTACAATCTACTGTTCTTGGCGGTATACAATAAACCATATATAATATGAAACATAACAAAAAAGACAGACTAAAAAAATTACAAAATAGCTTCAAATATAAGTATAAATCCTCTGAGTCACAGTCCCCCCAAATTCTATATATGGCACCTTAAGTTGTGTGTGCTAATTGGTTGCATGACCGAATTCCACATAGAACTTAATTAACAAGCAAATCAATGTCAATAATTGGTACTTAACAACCAATTAGTGGCACTAATTGGCTTTAATTAGAATGTACATGCACAACTTTCTAGGTGTATTCTACAACACGGTGCATGTAAATTCTAATGTGTGCAGTTGAAAAGGGGGTGTGGCCATGGGTGTGGAATGGGTGGGTTGTGGGCATTTCAGAAAACTATGCACACTATTATGGAAGACACCCGATCTGTGTTTAACTTAGACGTGTGAGCCTATTCTATAAACCGCCAAACTTTAGGCATAGGTTATAAAATCATGCTAACCGTGTGGTTTATTGATGCTGATTTTTAAGGTGCCATTTATAGAATTTGGCCTATTGTCATTTTGGGTCTGCAATTAAATAAAGACATCATACACTGAATTCAAATGAGTCTGCCCTCAAAAGCCTGCTTAAAGAGGAATTTTTTTCAGCATCTTCTTAAAATGTCCTACTTTCGTAGTTGTTCTCATACCAGCTGTCAAAGAGCTGCATAATTTTTGTCTTGCAACATATAAAATAGAGAAGTTATACTCATCTAGTTTTATCACATGAAATGATGGCACATCTAAAATATGCTTATCAGCAGATCTTAAAAGTGTAGACGGTTGATATAATTGCAAACTAGCAGTGATAAGCAAGGGAACATAATTATTTAGAATCTGAAGAATGAGCAAATGTATTTTATATATAACAGGGCTGAGGAGTTGAGTCAGGAACAATTTCGGGTGGAGTCAGAGTTGGTAAAAATGTACTGACTCCAGCTTCAACACAAAAGTTTACAACATTATAATATATGGTAAATTTATCATTTTATACTTACCTAATCTTTTTAGTTCAGGATCTTTGTTCAAACTTCAAATAAATATTATATTGTGGTTTATTAATCCTAATTAATCCTATAAAGAAATAACCTAAGTCTCTATAATTAATCAAATTTCTCTTAGATTTACTATTTATAGTAGGAGTCAGAGTCAGACAGTAGAAAAATAGAGGAGATGGAGTTGAAGGTTAGCTGTACCAATCCCACAGCCCTGGTATTTAATCTTTTATTCAATCGGAAGCCAATGTAATTTGAACAGAACGGGACAGAGATGAAGGAAGACCAAATGACAGCTGGCATAGTTAAAAAGTGAAGTGAAGGAAGCTTCAGAAAATGGAAGGATCTGACTGAAAATAATAAGAAACAGTATAAGGAATGGCAAGTCAAATACAAAGCGCTGATAAGGAAGGCAAAGAGGGACTATGAAAAAAAAAGATTATGTTGGAGGCAAAAACACATAGTAAATTTTTTTTTAGGTATATTTAAAGCAAGAAGCTGGCAAATGAATCAGTTGTACCACTAGATGACCAAGGAGTAAAAGGGGCACTCAGGGAAGTCAAAGCCATAATGGAGAGATTAAATGAATTCTTTGCTTCAGTCTTCATTGAGGAAGATTTGGAAGAGATGCCGGTGCCAGAAATGGTATTCAAAGCTGATGTGTCAGAGAAACTGAATGAAATCTCTATAAACCTGGAAGATGTAATGGCACAATTTGACAAAATGAAGAGTAGCAAATCACCTGGACCGGATGGTATTCATCTCAGAGTACTGATAGAATTCAAAAATGAACTTGCGGAACTATTGTTAGTAATGTAATTTATCTTTAAAATCAAGCATAGTACTGAAAGACTGGAGGGTGAATGTAATGCCAATTTTTAAAAAAGGTTCCAGAGGTGATCCGGGAAATTATAGAACAGCGAGCCAGATATTGGTGCCGGGCAAAATGGTAGAGAGTATTATAAAGGACAAAATTACAGAGCATATTCAAAAACATGGATTAATGAGACAAAACCAACATGGATTTAGTGAAGGGAAATCTTGCCTCACTAATCTATTACATTTCTTTGAATGAGTGAACAAACATGTGGATAAAGGTGAGCTGCTCTATATTGTGTATCTGGATTTTCAAAAGGCATTTGACAAGGTACCTCATGATCTAGAGATGGGAGTAACTAGTGAGGTAATTAAATTTGCTGATGACACAAAGCTATTCAAAGTTCTTAAATTGCAAGAGGATTGTGAAAAATTACAAGAGGACTTTATGAGACTGGGAGACTGGGCATCCAAATGGCAGATAACATTTAATGTGGAACCCGAACTATAGGTACGTAATGCAAGGTTCCACATTAGGAGTCACCGACCAGGAAAGGGAGCTAGGTATCATCATTGATGATACGTTGATACCCTCTGCTCAGTGTGCGGCTGCGGTAAAGAAAGCAAATAGATTGTTAGGTATTATTAGGAAAGAAATGGAAAACAAAAATGAGGATGTCATAATGCCTTTGTATCGCTCCATGATGTGACCACACCTCAAATATTCTGCTATTCTGGTCACCGCAACTCAAAAAAGATATAGTGGAATTAGAAAAAGTACAGAGAAGGGCAATGAAAATTATAAAGGGGATGGGACGACTTCTCTATGAGTAAAGGCTAAAACAACTAGGGCTCTTCAGCTTGGCGAAGAGACGGCTGAGGGGAGGTATGATAAAGGTCTACAAAATAATGAGTGGAGTGGAACAGGTAGATGTAAATCGCTTGTTTACTCTTTCCAATAATACTAATAAATAAATAATTTAAAAAGTAAAGAAAAGTGAAAGCTTCATAAAGCAAGAACCCGAGTCTTAGCTATATTCAGTGGCAATGATTTGCTCTCATCCATGTTCTGATTGTTCTCAAAACAAAATTTCAGAAATTCAACAGCATTTTTCACAGGTCTTTTCTAAAAGAAAGAAAAATCAGTATATATCCTAAATTGGACTCTCAAACATGCCAGAGTAGATCCTTGTGAAACACCTGATGGAGCATCAAACCACTGAGAAATCTGATTTCTATTTACAACAATAATGGCACTGTTTACTAAGGCATGTTATAGTTTTCAGTATATGCTACAAATTAGCGCATGTTAATGCTAGAGACACCCATATATTCCTATGGGTGTCTCTAGTGTTAGCGCGCACTAATTTTTAGTGCGCGCTGAAAATGTTAGTGCACCTACAACGCTCAGATGCAAAGAAATATTCAAATCATGTTAAACGTGTTTCATGATTAACTGGATCAAATGCTGCTGAAATATTTGTTTGTTACATTTGTACCCCACATTTTCCCACCTATTTGCAGGCTCAATGTGGCTTACATAGCACCGTGGGGCGAAAGCCTCCTCCGGTCAATAAACAAATATAGAGCAATGTATTACAAATGAAATAGATATGTACAGACACAATAGGAAACATAGAGAGCGAAGTTATATAAAGTTCACTAAGTTCAAAACAAGCCTGGATTTACTTGAGTCGCTGGATTCAGGTGATTAAGTTGGATCATTAGGATATGCCTTTTCAAACAAATAAGTCTTTAGTGATTTCTGGAAGTTGAGGTGGTCATACGTAGTTTTCAAGTCCTTTGGGACTGCATTCCACAGTTGTGTACTTATATATGAGAAGCTGGATCCATGAACTGATTTGAATTTGAGTCCTTTGCAACTGGGTTGGCGGAGATTTAAATAAGAACGTGATGATCTGATTGAGTTTCTGGTTGGTAGGTCTATAAGGCCAGACATATATCCTGGGGCATCGCCATGTATAATTTTATGGACCAGGGTACAAATTTTAAAAGTAATACATTCTCTGATTGGTAGCCAATGTAATTTCTCATGAAAAAGGTTTCGCCCTATCAAATCACGGTTGTCCAAATACAAGTCTAGCTGCCGTATTTTGAGCAGTCTGAAGCGTCTTTATAAGATTTTCTTTGCATCCAGCATAAATTCCGTTAGAGTAGTCGGCATGGCTAAGGACCATTGATTTTACCAGATTGCAAAATATTGCCCTTGGGAAGAACGGCTTCACTCTTTTAAGTTTCCACATTGAGTGGAACATTTTCTCGATTGTAGAATTAACTTGGCTCTCAAATGTAAGGTTCTTGTCAAAAATAACACCGAGTATTTTCAAATTAATTGAAATAGGAAGAGTATAGTCTTGGGTGATTAGGTTTGAGGGAATATTTGAGTTGTAATGGGATGAGAGGATGAGGCAATGTTTACTAAGGTGCGCTAGTGTTTTTAGCGTGCACTAAAATTAGTACACGCTAAATGCTAGAGACGCATATATTCCTATGGGCATCTCTAGCACACGTTCTAATTTTTAGCATGCGCTAAAAACACTAGAGCGCCTATAGCGCAGCTTAGTAAACAGGTCTCCTAATGTCATCAAAAATTACTGTGCCTCTCTATCAAATCCTGATCGAATTAAATCCAAAACAGAAATCAAGTCGGTATTATGCTGAGTACAAAATTCAAATTGGCATTTGTCTAAAATTCAGAAAAGGCTCCTTTTACTATGCCATGGCAGTGATTCCCACGTGGCAAATGTGACAAAGCCCATAGGAATCACTATCATGGCTTAGTAAAAGGAGCACAAAGTTTTGTAATTAGTCAAATGCTATCTTTTTAACATGGACAGATGACATGGGTCTAAAAATCAAATTGAATTCCTGATTTATAAAAATGTCCTTAATCTGAGAAGAAACAGTAGAAAAGTTCATCCACTGCTTCTCTTAATCCAAAGGACATATTGATTCAATTGGTAACCCATCTGAGTTATTCATAACCTTCCGTTAAAAGTGCAAATTCCTGACAAGAGGCAGATATCTTTTTCTTTCCACAATTTAAAAAGTAGTAAGTCAAAGAGCATACTGGGTCAGACCAATGGTCCAACTAGCCCATTTTTCAAACAGTGGCCAAGCCAGGTCACAAGTACCTGGCAGAAACCCAAATCATGGCAACACTCAATACTAAAATCCCAGGGCAAGCAGTTGCTTTCCATGTTTGCCTCATAGCTATCTCCCTAGCACTCCCTGATGTAGCATTTATCCAGTCAATACTGGGGTAATTGAAATTACCCATTATTATAGAGTTGCCCAATTTGCCAGCTTTCCTAATCTCTGTAAACATTTCTTCATCCGTCCGTTCGTTCTGTCTCGGCGGACGGTAGTACAGCCCTACAAGAATACTCCTTCCCTTCACACATGGAATTTCTAACCATAATGATTCCATGCTGCTATCTGTGTCATGTGAAATGTTTATTTTATTTAACTCAATTCTCTGTTTAACATATAGCGCAACCCCCCCCCCCCCCCCCTCCAATTTGATCCTCTCTATATTTGCAATACAATTTGTACCCTGATAACACAGTGTCTTCTTTCCACCAAGTCTCTGAGATGCCTATTATATCCACCTCATCATTTAGTGCTATATATTCAAACTTTCCCATCTTACTTTTTAGGCTTCTAGCATTTGTATACAGGCACTTCAAATTGATCTACTAGCTGCCTAGAAGTTGAAGAGGATAATATGCATCCTTTATCCTGCTCTCTCATTAAGTACACCTGGCTTACTTTCAGCATTGTTGAAACCTCTGTACTGGAATTCCCTAAATGTCTTGTTTCAATAGTATGTGAAGCGTCTGTTCACGCTTTCCAAAAATACTAGGACTAGGGGGCATGCGATTAAACTACAGTGTAGTAAATTTAAAACAAATTGGAGAAAATTTTTCTGCACCCAACGTGTAATTAAACTCTGGAATTCATTGCCGGAAAATGTGGTGAAGGCGGTTAGCTTAGCAGAGTTTAAAAAGGGGTTGGACGGTTTCCTAAAGGACAAGTCCATAAACCGCTACTAAACGGACTTGGAAAAATCCATGTTTGTACGTTTGGGAAGCTTGCCAGGTGCCCTTGGCCTGGATTGGCCGCTGTCATGGACAAGATGCTGGGCTCGATGGACCCTTGGTCTTTTCCCAGTATGGCATTACTTATCTACTTATGTACTTATGGATACTCCACACCAAACCATGCACTCCTGGGCAACTGTCGGCTTTCCCCCCATTCTAATTTACGTTTGGGAAGCTTGCCAGGTGCCCTTGGCCTGGATTGGCCGCTGTCATGGACAAGATGCTGGGCTCGATGGACCCTTGGTCTTTTCCCAGTATGGCATTACTTATCTACTTATGTACTTATGGATACTCCACACCAAACCATGCACTCCTGGGCAACTGTCGGCTTTCCCCCCATCCTTTTTAAAAGTTAGCACCAGCAGCCTGGTTCCATCCTGGTTAAGGTGAAGCCCATCCTTTCAGAACAGTCTCCCCCTTTCCCAGACTGTTGCTTAGTTCCTAACAAATCTAAATCTCTCATCCCTGTACCACTGTCTCAACCACTCATTGAGACTTCGGAGCTCTGCCTGCCTTCTAGGTCCTGCGCGTGGAATGGGGAGAATCTCGGAAAATGCGACCCAAGAGGATCTGGACTTCAGCTTTCTACCTAAGAGCCTAACTTTGGCTTCCAGAACCTCCCTCCCACATTTTCCTATGTCATTGGTACCCACATGTACCAAGACAGCTGGCTCCTCCCCAGCAGTATCTAAGATCCTGTCTAGGTGATGCCTGAGATCCGCCACCTTTGCACCAGGCAGGCAAATTACCAAGCAATCCTCACGTCCACCTGCCACCCAGCTATCTATATGCCTAATGATTGAATCACCAACTACAACAGCTGTCCTAACCCTTCCCTCCTGGGCAGTTCTTGGAGTAATGAAGGCGGGCCCTGGACAAAAGGAGGGATGTCCGAAGATTCTTCAGCGAAGAGGATCAGCTGTTCTTGCTGTCGCAGCTTCACACAGAGGTGAGAGGCGCTGCGAGGGCCCGGTAAGACGGAGGGGGGGCCCGGTGGAGGGGGGAGCGGCGGCAACGACCTCAGGGGGGGCAGGCAGGAGCGGGGCACGGGGCGGAGGATGGCGGGAGCTGTTTAGAAAGAGAGGAAGGAAGGGAGGGGGGCCGGGGCTGCCTAAAATCATGATTTTTTTAATGCAGGGGGGAGCGGGGAGCAGCAGCGACCTCGGGCGGGGGGGGGGTGAAGGCCGTCCTTAAAGGACGTCCATAACGGATGTCCATAGGCACTTATTTTTTAACGTACCGACACTGTACCGAAGGTATTCATGCATCCGACTTTTGAATACCGCACCGAACATTTCTGAGGTGTTTTTTTAGTGCATTCTTCGTTTTTTCAAATTCGGTAAGAACTTTTATGTTTTACTTTCTTTTACATTTGGTTGATGCATCTTGGCCCAAGTTACCAATGCACAACATTAAGAAATCCTACAGAGATTGCCTTACACTTCCAACAATGTAATAAAATTAAATATCAAAAAATTCAAAAACGCTGCAGAGCAAATCAAAAAGAAACTATATCAAATCAAATTGCTCTAAGTTCGGGAACTTAGAACAATTTGATTTGATAAAATTAAATACAAAATAATTCACACTGTTGGTTTTTCATATCAGTATACCTAAACAACCACGTCACACAAATGAATATTACATATTCCACAAATTGCTAAAAACAAACGGTAAGATCATTTATTAATGATGGAAGCAACCAAGCTCACATGTAATCTACAGGCTGAAAAACTCATGATTTCATTGTATTTTATGTCTGTTATTACAATAATTGTTTCACTTAAATTGTCTGCAAAATTTTGTTAATATTGAGTTTTAGATATACGTTCAATGTAACTAGAAGTTGTTATCAAATGATTCTGTTTAATATGAGTATATATAGAACTCAAATTTGTTTGGGATAATGTGGGATATAAGTGTCATAAATATATAAATTTAGTAATATATATATCACATCAAAATCTCATCCCTTATTCTTTACTGACCTAGCATTAATAAATCAATTTTCTTACGTATAGAAATTCTTGGCTGCCATGGTGTCCTGCTGGTCCAGTTCACTTTTGCTACACTGCCTATGGTCTAAGGTCTGCCTGCTGCACATTGGTGTGTGTGCTGGTAGAGAGAAAGTAGTTTTTCAAGGCAGCTATCCTGGACCTCTGCAGGCTGCTCCCTCTACTAGGGAAAGCAAATAGCATGTGTTTGTCTTTGCCAGTGCACTAAATGCAATCCAAGCCCACATCTGCAGCATGCTAAGCATAGTAACATAGTAGTAACATAGTAGCAAAAAAAGACCTGCACTGTCCATCCAGTCTGCCCAACAAGATAAACTCATATGTGCTACTTTTTGTGTATACCTGACCTTGATTTGTATCTGCCATTTTCAGGGCACAGACTGTAAACGTTTGCCCAGCACTAGCCCTGCCTCCCACCACCGGCTCTGCCACCCAATCTTGGCTAAGCTTCTGAGGATCCATTCCTTCTGAACAGGATTCCTTTATGTTTATCTCACGCATGTTTGAATTCCGTTACCGTTTTCATCTCCACCACCTCCCGCGGGAGGGCATTTACTTGTTTTGTGAGTCTTTATTCCCAAAACAAGGCTTTACCTCTCTTTAAAGGCTCACAGAAATCACTTTTGGATGTGTATTCTATATTTATTAGGCTTTTGCTTCTGTTTAGTTGATTGGTATGATTTCTGGCACTGTTTATGATATTTTTGAAGGCAATGCAAGCTCCATATGTATGTCTTTGTCTTATTTTATGTAATGTTAGTATTATTTTATTGTGTATGTTTTTATTGTTCACTGCCTAGAATTGTAAGATAAAGCAGCTTACAACATTTTTTTTAATACATAAAAATAAAAAATAACTCTCTCCAGCTCTCAGCTGCTTACCAGTGACTTGCTCTGCCCCTCAGCTTTGGTGGAATCAAGTTTCAGAGAATTAGCCCTTCTCTAGCTTCCTGCTGATTTGCAATCTCTTCTCCTTTGGTTACAGGGCTGACAGCCACAAAAACAAATCTATTCTCTCTCCATGGTACAGTCTCTTCCTTTAGATCCCAGATGCACAAAAGGAAGAGCTATGTGTGTCCAAGCATGCGAAGCATATTAGTTGGTATCTCTGCAGATTGCTATTCTATTAAATTGGGGAATAGGAAACAGAAGTTTGCGACCCACTGAAACTCACTACCACATCCACGTGCAAAGCCATCCTAACAGTGATAGGACAGTATTTGCTCCAAATTAGGGTTACCATATTTTGTCCCCCCAAAATGAGGACACATGCCCCGCCCCCACCCCGCCCCCTTTAACAACACATCCCGCCCTTTCACACCCTCGCTCCGCCCCCATTCACCCCTCTCCCCTGTCACATACCCTGTTGCCCCCCCTCGCCTTACCTTACTACTGCCCTGGTGGTCTAGTGACCTCTTCGGGGCAGGAAAGAGCCCCCTCTTTCCAGCCCGGAGCGCTGCCCTGCATGCATCCTTCCTGTTGCTGATCCTCAACGCTGATTCAAAATGGCCGCTGAGAGTTGAAGTCTCGCAAGGTCAGTTCAACTCTCGGCGGCCATTTTGAATCGGCACCGAGGATCAGCAACAGGAAGAATGCATGCAGGGCAGCGCTCCGGGCAGGAAAGAGGGGGTTCTTTCCTGCCTCGAAGGCAGAAGAGGTCACTAGACCACCAGGGCACTAGTAAGTAAGGGGAGGGGAGGCTAGCAATCTGCCCGTTTGTCCAGAAATTCGGACAAACGGGCAGTTTGGCAAAACCCGCCCGGACATGCCCTCAAAAAGAGGACATGTCCGGGTAAATCCGGACATATGGTAACCCTACTCCAAATAGCAATGAAATTGTAGTGAGGCTTTGAAAAGACCAAAAAGATGGAATAGACCTCTATTTTACAGCACCATGGACATTAGCCAGCACATGTTATTTTGGAGAACTGACTGACTCTTTGATTTGCGTCCATATTGTTTAATCGCCAAGGGGTTCTTTTATAAAGGCGCACTGAAAAATGGCTTGTGGTCATGTAGGCGCAGGCTTCAGGCGCGTGCTGATCCATTTTTCAGCGCGCCTGTAAAAAAAGGCCTTTTTAAAAAGTTTTGCCGAAAATGGACGTGTGGCAAAATCCAAATTACCACGTGTCCATTTTGGATCTGAGATCTTACCGCCAGCCACTGACCCAGCGGTAAAGACTCATGCGGTAACTGGGCAGTAATGACCTACGTGCATCAGGTGTCACTTGGCATGCGTCGATTTCTTGAACATGCGTATCACACGCACACCAAAAATGAAATTACCGCAACGGCCATGTGATTGTCGTGAGGTAATTCCATTTTGGCGTGCGTTGGTTGCATGTAGATGCTTAAGCGACTTATTAAAAGGGCCTCCAAATGAGAGAGTAGTTCCTCTGAGAACCAGATCTTTCACTGCTTTTGCTTGTACTTATTTTATACTAGTAAAACAGGCCCGTTTCTGACACAAATGAAATGGGCGCTAGCAAGGTTTTCCTCGGAGTGTGTATGTTTGAGAAAGTATGTGTGAGATTGACTGTGTGTGAGAGAGAGAGAGTGAATGTGTGAGATTGACTGTGTGTGAGAGAAAAAGAGTGAATTTGCAAGTGTGTGTGTGTGACAGAGAGAGAGAGAGAGAGTGAGATTGCTGGGTGCGAGTGTGTCTCCTCTGTTTCCCCTCCAGCCACCCAGCAATTCTCCTCTCTCCCCTGCTCCCCCCTCCAGCCACCCAGCGATTCTACTTTTTCCCTTACCCCCCTCCAGCCACCCACTGATGCTCTTCTCCCCTGCCCACCCTCCAGCCACCCAGCGAGTCTCCTTTGTCCCCTGCCCCCCTCCAGCCACCCAGCGAGTCTCCTGTGTCTTGCTCCCCCTCCAGCCACCGAGCGATTCTCCTGTGTCCCCTGCCCCCCTCCAGCCACCCAGCGATTGTCCTATCTCCCCTGCCCCCCTCCAGCCACCCAGCGATTCTCCTGTGTCCCCTGCCCCCCCCCTCCAGCCACTCCTCCACTTTAATCAGCATATATTAAATTCCTCCCATGTGCTACAGAAAAGCACCGAGCACATCCTATATAATAAAATACACCTCCAATGTTCTGAAGCCGAGAAAGTGAAGCCTTCAAGCCTTGAAGCATTCGTGCACTCTGTAAGGCTCCATCTCCTTAATTGACGACACGTAGTTCCGGAACGTTGCAGGAATGCTTCAAGGCTTGAAGGCTTCACTTTCTCGGCTTCAGAACGTTGGAGGTGCGTTTTATTATATAGGATGGGCAAACAGAAGCCTGGGAGAGCAGTATATAAAATTTAAAATACATAAAACAATAAATAAATAAATTATGTTTGTCCCTAGTACTTGGCTCACTATCCAGGCAGCTTAGGTCTGTTATTTACATAGTCCAACTGGTCCAGATAGTTATCTGGGAAATGGTGCTGGATTTTGGCAGTGGCCAGAAAACCTTTGGCTCCGTGTCTGCATGGCCCACAGACTTTCCCAGCAGTACTCGGATAATGCCACGGTGGTCTGTGCAACATTCAGAGGCACTTTCTGATTAAGTGCCCCTGAATATGTGCCCCTGACCTGGTCAGTGTAAGTTAACTGGGCTGGAGCTACCTGGTTAACTCGCACTGAATATTATTGAGCTGTTAAACTGTAAAGCCTCTGGGGACAGGAAAATACCCTCTGAACCTGAATGTAACTAATCTTGAACTGCTACTGAAAAGGTATGAGCCAAATCCAAACTGAGTTATCCATAGCTACCTTCATGAGACTCTGAAACATTATACCATTTCTAGAACATCTGCATCCAGTGTCTTTGTTATTCATGGGTGCTTGGGAGGGAACTGCAGCATTCAAACTGGATCTGGACAAGACTGTTACATTAGTGCTATGCCTTTATATCATTTTTCATAGACCATTGATTAAGAGCAGTTCAGTTACACAAGGCCATCCAGGAAGGAAGGAAGGAATCTACAGACATCATTAAGATGATGGAGTATGTAGATGAAATGACATGGTTTGTTCTTAGGGTCAGGTATGAGTGCCCTGTGAGAGAGAGTAAAAAAAAATAATTGAAATTTGTCCAATTTGAAAAGGAACATAGCAAACTCTAAAGCCTTCTGGGTAGGCTCTGATGAATCCACATTTCCACTTAGATATAGGATTCAGGTATCCATTGAAGTTTGTGTGAAGGATCTTCTTTGGTGACCCACAGATACTGGAAATCAAAGGTAGATGAAACCATTAGATACCTCAATGGAAAAAAAAATAATAATCTGCATTACCAGATCATTAAAATATTATTTAACCACTTTCATGTATTTAAGATTTTTCTGCTCTCTGACCAAAAGCCTGATGAGCAGGTTCGACACTTTTTCTCTGTGGTGAAAAAAAACATAGGGCCCTCTTTATTAAGGTGTGCGCATGCTAAAATTTAGCATGCACTAACGCTAGACACCCATGTGCTAAAAACGATAGCGTCCCTACAGCGCAGCTTAATAAACAGGGCCCATAGAGACTAATCCCAAATTGCTGAATCGCATGCAAAAGAGGCATAGAAAAATAATAAACAAAATTGGAGAAAGGGCCGAACCCTGAGAGATGCCACAACACAACTGCTGAGGTTCATCACCAAAATAGTTCTTCCTGCTAGAAAATCAGTAAACCAGGCCAATACCATATCTCCCACCTCAGTAATCCTTTACTGGTCTAATAGCAACCTATGATCCACCACATCAAACGTGGAGGCTAAATCAAGAAACACCACCAGTTCTACCATTAATAAACTCCACCAAAGTAGTCTCTGTACTATACCCCTGGTGAAATGAAGTCTCTAGGGTGATTTCTAGAAGATCTGAACTCATACATCCCACTGTTGCCTGCCCTTCAGCTCTTCTTTCACACCTTCTCCAGCCTTCTGGCCATTCCTCCTGATAACTTCTCTTCCTAGGCCTGACCTGAGTCTCTCCTTTGGATCCTGCCTGCTGTTTCTCATCCTTCACTGTTCAGTTGCCTTGTCCTTTCTGCTTCCATCCTCTCTATATTGTCTTCTTCTCGTCTCTAGAATGTGATTCTTCCTCTAACTTACAGTGTACCCTGCTTGCTCAAGTTTCTTTTCACCCATAAAGCCTGGGAGCATTTGAAGGTGGAAATGTAATTCTTGCACAATTTCTGCTTTGTGGTATCATCTCTGACTTCACACCCCTCCCCAGAGTTTGTTCCATGGAAGGCAGCTGTTTATTTCCAATCCACAGGGTTACCAGGGACTGAGTTATGTTTTGCTCAGTGGCGTAGCCACAGGTGGGCCGGGGCCCACCCAATTAGGGCTCAGGCCCACCCAACAGCAGCACACATATTAGCGGTAGCAGGTGAGGATCCCAAGCTCTGCCAGCAGAAGACTTCCCCCTGATGGTAATGAAAACGCTATTCTCCAGGATACCAGCACCTGCGCATGCTCAGTTTTCAGCGCGTGCCTGCTGCAGACTGGTAAGGTGGAAAGAAGCGTTTTCCCGCCAACTGAGATTTTTTTTTTGGTGGTGGGTGAAGGGGAGAACACTTGGTGCCCACCCACTTCTTGCCTAAGCCCACCCAAAATCTGTTGTCTGGCTACGCCCCTGGTTTTGCTTCTCTATCTAGGTGGTTCCCTCAGTTGGCTCCAGGCTGCAGGACTGAAGCTCAATGCAGGTTCTGTCCAGTTTCTTAGCACGGAGTGTTCCGGAACTGTGATGCATTGTGTGGTCTTTGATGTCATCAGTCTGTATCCAACCGAGGCAGTAAATTCTGACAGATTATTTCTGTGCAGGAAGTTTATTGCAGTGTTTTCCTTTACCAGATAGACAGTTTTTGTGGAGAAACCGATTTCCTCATGTTCCATGGAATAAGCGCACAGGAGATCAAGATCAAGAAGTCTGCTATGCCCTCACAGTCATGGGCAACACATTGCATAAACCAGTGAGCATGGCAGGGAGGTGACAATGTTTGGGAAGGACACCAAAAGCTGCCACAAGCTACTGCTCTACCACCTTTGCACAAGTAGTTTGGTTCGTATCAGCTTTGCCACATAGTGCAGGAAAGAAATCTGCTGCAAATCTCACAAAACTGCAAGATTTGCTCCAGAGGTTTTCCTGCATCTTTCATGCAAAGGTAGTAGCGTGGTGGTTGTGGTGGCACCAGGCCTGGCTGGGAGGGGAGCTACTGAAGATAAATGGGACTGCATTGATTTATAAGCTGTAGGCAGGCACCAGAAATCCTACACTTAAGGACCTGGAATAATAACCATAAGCTGAAGATGACAAAGGGACAACAAGCAAGTCTTCTGGGAACAACAATTCATCCCAGGACCAGTCTTCCTTTTTGTTTTTTAACCTTGAATTTTTATTGAAGATGTGAAAAACAATGAACACACCACATCGAAATGTAAACAGTATACAACATCACATCAAGATTATACAACATAACCCCCTTAAATCCACCCAACCCCACACCCCTCAAACCCTCCCCCTAACATGCCCAATTACTACTACTACTACTATTTAGCATTTCTATAGCGCTACAAGGCGTACGCAGTGCTGCACAAACATAGAAGAAAGACAGTCCCTGCTCAAAGAGCTTACAATCTAATAGACAAAAAATAAATAAAGTAAGCAAATCAAATCAATTAATGTGAACGGGAAGGAAGAGAGGAGGGTAGGTGGAGGCGAGTGGTTACAAGTGGTTACGAGTCAAAAGCAATGTTAAAGAGGTGGGCTTTCAGTCTAGATTTAAAGGTGGCCAAGGATGGGGAAAGACGTAGGGGCTCAGGAAGTTTATTCCAGGCGTAGGGTGCAGCGAGACAGAAGGCACAAAGTCTGGAGTTGGCAGTAGTGGAGAAGGGAACAGATAAGAAGGATTTATCCATGGAGCGGAGTGCACGGGAAGGGGTGTAGGGAAGGACGAGTGTGGAGAGATACTGGGGAGCAGCAAAGTGAGTACATTTATAGGTTAGTAGAAGTTTGAACAGGATGCGAAAATGGATACGGAGCCAGTGAAGGGTCTTGAGGAGAGGGGTAGTATGAGTAAAGCGAACCTGGCGAAAGACGAGACGGGCAGCAGAGTTTTGAACTGACTGGAGAGGGGAGAGGTGACTAAGTGGGAGGCCAGCAAGAAGCAGATTGCAGTAGTCTAAACGAGAGGTGACAAGGGTGTGGATGAGGGTTTTGGTAGAGTGCTCGGAAAGAAAGGGGCGGATTTTACGGATGTTGTAAAGAAAGAAACGACAGGTCTTGGCAATCTGCTGGATATGAGCTGAGAAGGAGAGAGAAGAGTCAAAGATGACCCCAAGGTTTCGAGCTGAGGAGACAGGGAGAATGAGAGAGCCATCAACAGAAATAGAAAACGGGGGAAGCGGGGAGGTGGGTTTGGGGGGGAAAATTAGAAGCTCGGTTTTGGTCATGTTTAATTTCAGATGGCGTTGAGACATCCAGATAGCAATGTCAGACAAGCACGCTGAAACTTTGGTTTGGATGCAAGGTGAGATATCAGGGGTAGAAAGGTAGATTTGGGAGTCATCAGCATAGAGATGGTAGGAAAAGCCATGGGATGAGATTAATGAACCAAGGAAGAAGTGTAGATAGAAAAGAGGAGGGGACCAAGAACAGAACCCTGAGGTACGCCGACAGGCAGAGGGATAGAAGTAGAAGAGGATCCACCAGAGTGAACACTAAAGGTGCGGAGGGAGAGGTAGGAAGAGAACCAGGAAAGGACAGTGCCCTGGAATCCAAGTGAGGACAGAGTATCGAGAAGTATGCTGTGATCGACAGTGTCAAAAGCAGCGGAAAGATCAAGAAGAATGAGGATGGAATATTGACCTCTGGATTTAGCCAGTAAAAGGTCATTGGAGACTTTAGTAAGCGCAGTTTCGGTTGAGTGGAGAGGGCGAAAACCAGATTGTAGTGGGTCAAGAATAGCATGTGAGGAGAGAAACTCAAGGCAGCGGCGGTGAACAGCACGCTCAAGTAATTTGGAGAGAAAAGGAAGGAGGGAGATGGGTCGGTAATTAGAGGGACAAGTAGGGACGAGTGAAGGCTTCTTAAGGAGAGGTGTGACCACAGCATGTTTAAAGGCAGCAGGGACAGTCACAGTGGAAAGTGAGAGGTTGAGAATGTGACAGATAAAGGAATAAGAGCAGGAGAGATGGCATTAAGAAGGTGGGTGGGAATGGGATCAGAGGAACAGGTGGTACATTTTGAGGAAGAAAGGAGAAGTGTAGTTTCCTCAATAGTAACTTCAGGAAAGGAGGAAAGGGAATGAGGGGAAGGAGAGAGAGGGGAACGGACTAGTGGAGGGAGAGGTGGTGAGGTAGAGAAAGCAAGGTTTATCTTTTGAACCTTGTTGTGAAAGAATTCAGCAAGGGTCTGAGGAGATAATGAAGGGGGAGTTGGGGGAAGGGGCACCTTGAGGAGAGAGTTCAATGTGGTGAAGAGAAGTCGAGGATTAGAGCCAAGAGAGTTGGTCAGTTGGATATAATAATCCTGTTTGGCAAGTAAAAGAGCAGATTGGAAGGAGGTCAGCATGAACTTAAAGTGTAAGAAATCAGCAAGGGCCAGAGATTTCCGCCAGAGGCGTTCGGCGGAGCGGGTACAGGAACGTATGTAGCAGATATTAGAAGTCAGCCAAGGTTGGGGTTTTGTACGCCTTACAGGGCGGGTCATCAAAGGTGCAAGAGTGTCTAAGGCAGAGGATAGAGTATTGTTGTAAGAAGAAACAGCCTCGTTGACAGACGTGGATGGTGCCATAGTAGAGAGGAGGTTTGAAACATGGGAGGATAGAGATGAAGGGTCAATATCGTGAAGATTCCTAGATAAATTAGATAAGATAGGACAGGACTGGGAGGGAGGAGATTTAAGTGTGAAAGTTATAAGATGGTGATCAGAGGAGGGAAGATCAGAGGCAAGGAAACTAGAGGGTGAACAGTTGGAGGAGAAGATGAGATCAAGACAGTGACCATTTTGATGAGTGGGGGAGGTGGAGCATAGTTGGAGATTAAAGGAGGACGTTAAAGCGAGTAATTTGGAAATATAAGAGTTGGAAGGATCATTAGCAGGAATATTAAAGTCACCAAGGATGAGAGAGGGGGACTTCCAGGAAACCAACTGAGTTCTACCCCATCACAGGCTGTATGATAAATTATAAACTCCCCCCCCCCTTCCCAATAATACTTAGTTGTTGTCCATTATTTGGTCCAGGTGCACCCATTCTTCTGCAGCAGCATCATACCGCCCCTGACTGCGATCGGTCAGTTTCTCCAAGTCCCCCACCAACTGGACTCTCATAAGCCAATTGGCTATCGTAGATGCATTATTCTGCTTCCAGTGGGCCGAAGTAACTGATTTTGTAGCTGCTAGACAAAGCCGCTTAATATGACGTTGCCATTTCATCCCTCAGCAATTTCCCCAACCAAGGAGACACCATTTAGGATCACAAGGGAACAGAGAGTCTATTGTAGTAGACAAACGATAAGCCACAGCTTTCCAGAAGGCCTGCAGATCACATGTCCACCATATATGAAAGAAGGTGCCTGTATCCTTCCCACACCTCCAACATAGGTCGGTATATCCAGGAAACATAATTTTAATCCTATCAGGTGTATAGTACCATCTACTTAACACTTTGTAAGCATTTTCTTTAATCAATACACATATAGAAGCTTTTTTCAGCTCCAAACACACAGCCTTCCATTCATTCAAACCTAATTCACACTCCAAATCCCTCTCCCAAGCAAGCATATAAGGCAACTTAACAAAGTCATGTCCCCTTCCCAGGACCAGTCTTTCATCTAAATGATTAGGGATTTGATATACTGCTGTAGTGAAAAATGCTTAGGAAAGTACAAATAGTCACAGAACCTAGTTATACTCTGCCGGAGATAGAAATTCACCCAGCCTGCAATTCTCTGGACTCATGTGTCTAGGGAATGGTAGTACAGAACATCAAACAGGATTCGTTTCCCACTGGTAGCAGTCAATTTAGAACTATGCTAAAGTAGAAGTATATATATTTATTATATAATAATAATGAGCAAAATGGCAAACAAACACAAAATAAATACCGCTAGGATTACGCTAAAGACCTGATTAAGAAGTACACAAAAATAAATATCTGCATATATATTCTATTACAGTACTAAGAATTATTCCTGAGAAGAGAATACTAAAAGCCAAATATATTCAGCTAATAAACCATGCCAATGATAGCTAATACAGCCTTTGGAAGACTATAAATAGTAACTGTCCCCAAAGTACAGGAGTGAACCCTGATTTCTCACCATCATCAGCTCGCAATTATGGAATTCTTTACCAAAGACTATGAAAACCATCAGGAAATCACTTAAGACCTTGCTATTTGGGAAAGTTTATCCCAAGAACTCAGCATGTGTCTCCTCTGCTTGATACACATCAATCTAGTGACAATTTGGGACACATTCACCCTTCCCTCCTCTCTCCTGGTTTCCCTTTTCGTCCCTTCCCCATCCTCCCCATTATTACTTATGTAGGTTTTCAGCTGTATTAGCATATTATTACTGCATTGGCGTCTGCCTCTGTGGTGCATTGTAAGCCACATTGAGCCTGGCGCTGTTGGGAAAATGTGGGGTACAAATGAGATAATAAATAAATAACTCATAAGTCACTTGCTTTGTAGCAGAATCTCTCTGGATTACAGGCTGGATTCGTTCCTTCGGCTCCAGCTGTTTACACAGTGATCCTACCAGTAAACATCTGGTAAATATAGAGAAAAGTTACAGATCTCGCCAGCACAGATAGTTGGTCTCTTGCACAAGGCTAGAAACTGTCACTCTCAGCTTAAACTTCTCTGTAATCCTATATAATAAAACGCACCTCCAACGTTCTGAAGCCGAGAAAGCGAAGCCTTCAAGCCTTGAAGCATTCCTGCAACGTTCCGGAACTACGTGTCGTCAATTGAGGAGATGGAGCCTTACAGAGCGCACTAATGCTTCAAGGCTTGAAGGCTTCACTTTCTCTGCTTCAGAACGTTGGAGGTACGTTTTATTATATAGGATGTGCTCGGTGCTTTTCTGTAGCACATGGGGGGAATTTAATATATGCTGATTAAAGTGGAGGAGTGGCTGTGTTCAAGTCTAGGCTTAAAGCCCACCTCGTTCTACTGCTTTCGACTCCTAACCATGACTCTCTTACTCAACACCCTCACTTATCACCCCTACCACTGCAATTTCCCCACCCCTAGCTGTCTGTTCGTCTGTCCAATTTAGATTGTAAGCTCTGTTGAGCAGGGACTGTCTTTTCATGTTAATTTGTACAGCGCTGCCTAAGTCTAGTAGTGCTATAGAAATGTTTAATAGTAGTAGTAGTAGTAGAGGAGTGGCTGGAGGGGGCACAGGGGAGATAGGTCAATTGCTGGGTGGCTGGAGGGGGGCAGGGGAGATAGGAGAATCGCTGGGTTGCTGGAGGGGGGGCAAGGGAAAAAGGAGAATCGCTGGGAGGCTGAAGGGGGGGCAGGGGACACAGGAGAATCGCTGCATGGCTGGAGGAGGGTAGGGGAGATAGGACAATCGCTGGGTGGCTGGAGGGGGGCAGGGGACAGAGGAGACTCGCTCGGTGGCTGGAGGGGGGGCAGGGGAGAGAAGAGCATCAGTGGGTGGCTAGAGGGGGGACAGAGGAGACACACTCGCACCCAGCAGTCTCACTCTCTGTCACACACACACACTCGCACATTTACTCTCTCTCTCTCTCTCTCTCTCTCTCTCTCTCTCACACACAGTCAATCTCACACATACTCTTTGAAACATACACATTCCGAGGAAAACCTTGCTAGCGCCCGTTTCATTTGTGTCAGAAACGGGCCTGTTTTACTAGTGTTGTTATAAAGAGAGGCTCAGTACTTAGAAGACACAGAGGGATAGTATCTCTCCAGAGATATCAGCTGTGCATCCACTCTAGTCCCGCACCAAAACTCTTCTTCTTTAAGTCCGGTATCAGACTTCTCTCCACTGTTCTCAGGTGACAATTTTGGCCCAATCAGATCATGTATTCCTCCTGTCCAGCAGATGACATGGAGACCTGGAGAACAATGATGTCCATAGTTGATTCAGAGGGGGATGGGACTTGATATACTGCCTTTCTGTGGTTACAATAAAAGAGGTTTACATAGTATATACTGGTACTTATTTTGTACCTGGAACAATGGAGGGTTAAGTGACTTGCCCTTTTGGCCCATTCTTCCATACAGAACCGTTCTGACATTTAAGGATTTCCATGTTTGAATAGCTCATATTAGGTCTTGCAACAAAATTTTAATTGGATTTAGGTTGGAACTTTGACTTCGCCAATCAAAACCACAAAACATCTTCCTTCCAATGTGGATTTACTTGACTGTTTAAGGTTATTGTCTTGCTACATGACCAACCTTCAGCTCAACGTGTAATTAAACTCTAGAATTTGTTAGCTTAGCGGAGTTTTAAAAAGGTTTGGACGGCTTCCTAAAGGAAACGTCCATAGACCATTATTAAATGGACTTGGGGAAAATCCACTATTTCTGGGATAAACAGTATAAAATGTTTTGTACTTTTTTGGGGATCTTGCCAGGTATTTGTGACCTGGATTGGCCACTGTTGGAAACAGGATGCTGGGCTTAATGGACATTTGGTCTTTCCCAGTATGGCAAAACTTATGCACTTACGTACTCAGCTTTAGCCCTTGGACAGATAATCAGACATTCTCCTCTAGAATTTGACATAAAACAGAATTCATAGCTCCATCAATGACAACAAGAAATCCAGGTGCATGGCAGTTGGCTTGAAGTTCTAACTTTAGAAGGCACAGTTTTTGATAAACAAAACATTTATTATTGTGACCAAAAAGTTCTAATTTTTGACTCATCTGTCCTGAGAACATTATTCTTGAAGTTCTGTGTGTCATTCACATGCTCTGTGGCAAACATTTGGTGGGCAGTAATATTCTTTCTAGAAAGAACTAAACATGTATACTCTGGAGGAAAGGAGAAACAGGGGTGATATGATACAGACGTTCAAATATTTGAAAGGTATTAATCCGCAAACGAACCTTTTCCGGAGATGGGAAGATGGTAGAACGAGAGGACATGAAATGAGATTGAAGGGGGGCAGACTCAAGAAAAATGTCAGGAAGTATTTTTTCACGGAGAGAGTAGTGGATGCTTGGAATGCCCTCCCGCGGGAGGTGGTGGAAATGAAAACGGTAACGGAATTCAAACATGCGTGGGATAAGCATAAAGGAATCCTCTGCCGAAGGAATGGATCCTCAGGAGCTTAGTCAAGATCGGGAGGCGGGGCTGGTGGTTGGGAGGCAGGGATAGTGCTGGGCAGACTTATACGGTCTGTGCCCTGAGGAGTACAGGTACAAATCAAAGTAGGGTATACACAAAAAGTAGCACACATGAGTTACCTTGTTGGGCAGACTGGATGGACCGTGGAGGTCTTTTTCTGCCGTCATCTACTATGTTACTATGTAACGCAGTGATTTCTATTTAGTTATCCTTCCACGATCACCATTCCCACTCAGCTTTTTTCTTTATGATTGATGCACAAACTATCACGTCATCCTCAGTAAGTGAGGACTTTAGATCTTTAAACGTTAGTCTGGGGTTCTCTATGGCTTTGTGGATGATTCTAAATTAGTCTTCTTAGGCCCAATATTCAAAGCCATTTATCCAGATAACAACAGCTTTTATTCACATACATAGTTAACCAAGGCTATCCCTGGATATTCAGCAGTATTGTATTACAGACTAGCTCAGCACTATCCAAATAATGCTGATGCAGTGCATAAGCAGAGCAAGGGCAGAGGGGGAAGTTATCAGATTTTAAACAATATTCAGTCCAGTAGCTGAATAATTATGCAGACAAAGTTAGGACAGAGAGCTACCTTAATATCAATTTCAATATTGCCGCTGTCCAAATATTGGTGACACTGCCCACCCTGCACAGATATGGATAGTGACGCTGAATATCTGTGAATTTAGAACATACTCCAGCAGCAGAGTTTAAATACACACTTATTCTTAGCACTGTATATTGTAATTCCCAGAAAGAAATGATGAAACATTGGTTTGTCAATTACTTATTTTCTATGCGGTATGGAAAGAGCCACAGAATAACTGGGTATATCCACATATACCAGTCCCCTGCTGAAATGTATTCTATAAGGAACCTCTAGAGCACACATAACTGCTGGTGTTTTACTACTACTACTACTTAGCATTTCTATAGCGCTGCCAGGGTTACGCAGCGCTGTACAAGTTTAAACGTGGGGAAGGACAGTCCCTGCTCAAGAGAGCTTACAATCTAAAGGTAAAAACTATGTAGTCAGAGTAGGTATCAGGAATGGGAAGGTGGTTAGGCACCAAAAGCAAGGGAGAAGAGATGGGCCTTGAGTAAGGACTTGAAAATGGGCAGGGAGGGCGCATGGCGTATGGGCTCAGGAAGTCTCTTCCAGGCATAAGGTGATGCGAGGCAGAAGGGGCGGAGTCTGGAGTTAGCGGTGGTGGAGAAGGGTACAGAAAGGAGTGATTTGTCCTGAGAGCGGAGGTTACGGGTGGGAACATATGGGGAGAGGAGGGTAGAGAGGTAATGGGGAACATATAAACGCAAAAATTGGTTGAATGGTAGGAGACAGAGGGTGGTGGTAAATGGAGCTTGCTGTGAAGAAAAGGAGGTCGTCAGTGGAGTACCGCAGGGATCGGTCCTAGGGCAGGCTCTTTTTAACGTCTTTGTGAGCAAAATTGTGGAAGGGCTGTCTAGTAAGGTTTGTCTCTTTGCGGATGATACTAAACTCTGCAACAGGGTGGATGCCCTGGAGGATGTGAATGACATGAGGCAGGGCCGCTGAGAGACTGGACAGGGCCAGGAGAGGCCCGGGGAATTTTGTCCCCCCTGCCCCCCCCCCCCCCCCCTCGGCGGCTATGACATGAGGAAGGACCTAGCGAAGCTAGAGGAATGGACTGATATTTGGCAACTAAGGTTTAATCCCAAAAAATGCAGGGTCATGCTCTTGGGTCGCAAAAATCCGAGGGAATGGTACAGTATAGGGGGTATAGTGCTTCAGTGTGCAAAGGAAGAGCGGGACTTGGGGGTGATTGTGTCTGACGACCTTAAAGCTTTCAAACAGGTAGAAAAAGCGATGGCCAAAGCCAGAAGGATGCTTGGGTGCATAAAGAGAGGCATGACCAGCAAGAAAAAGGAGGTGATAGTGCTGTTGTATAAGTCTCTGGTGAGGCCTCATTTGGAGTACTACGTGTAGTTCTGGAGACCGCACCTATGGAAAGATATAAACAGGATGGAGTCGGTCCAGAGGGTGGCTACGAAATTAGTAAGCAGTCTTGAATGCAAAAATTATAGGGACAGGCTTATGAACCTCAACATGTATACGCTGGAAGAGAGGAGGGAGAGGGGAGACATGATAGAAACGTTTAAATATCTCAAGGGCATTTATGTACAGGAAGAGAGCCTTTTCCAAATGAAGGATAGCTCTGGAATGAGGGGACATATGACAAGGTTGAGAGGGAATAGGCTTAGGAGTAACCTAAGGAAGTAGCTGGTTGAAAGATAGGAAGCAAAGAGTAGGGTTGAATGGTCAGTACTCTCAGTGGAGAAGGGTAGTTAGTGGGGTCCCGCAGGGGTCTGTGTTGGGACCGCTGCTTTTTAACATATTTATAAATTACCCAGAGATGGGAGTAACTAGTGAGGTAATTAAATTCGCAGATGACACAAAATTATTCAGGGTCGTCAAGTCGCAGGAGGAGTGTGAAAGATTACAGGAGGACCTCGCGAGACTGGGGGACTGGGCGTCCAAGTGGCAGATGAAGTTCAATGTTGACAAGTGCAAAGTGATGCATGTGGGTAAGAGGAACCCAAATTACAACTATGTCATGCAAGGTTCTGCGTTAGGAGTTACGGGCCTAGAAAGGGATCTGGGAGTCATTGTTGATAAGACGTTAAAAACATCTGCCCAGTGTGCTGCCGCGGCTAAGAAAACGCACAGTATGTTGAGTATTATTAGGAAAGGGATGGAAAACAAGCACAAGGATGTTATAATGCCGTTGTAACGTTCCATGGTGCGACCGCATCTCAAGTATTGTGTCCAATTCTGGTCACCGCATCTCAAAAAAGATATAAAGGAATTAGAAAAGGTGCAGAGAAGGGCAACGAAAATGATAAAGGAAATGGAACGACTTCCCTATGAGGAAAGGCTGAGAAGGTTAGGGCTCTTCAGCTTGGAGAAAATGCGGCTGAGGGGTGATATGATAGAAGTCTACAAGATAATGAGCGGAATAGAGCGGACAGATGTGAAGCGTTTGTTTACACTTTGATGGACCCTTGGTCTTTTCCCAGTATGGCGGTACTTATGTATTTCACAGAAAGGGTGGTGGAGGTGTGGAATGGCCTCCGGTGGAGGTGATGGAGTCGAGGACTGTTCCAGAATTTAAAAAGGCTTGGGATAAGCATGTGGGATCGCTTAGGAACAGGAAGAATTAGGGGATACAGAGGATGGGCAGACTGGATGGGTCATATGGCTTTTATCTGCCATCATGTTTCTATGTTTCTATAAATGAGTAATTTCCAGTTAAGCAGTGTTCTGGAAGCACGTCTAGATGCAATGACTTGTACTTTGAGGGTAGGTGTTCATACGGGCACTGGTCCCTCTACGCTGAGCAGGAGTCCTCCATCTACATAGTCCTGCCAGTGGGAGGTGCTGTTTCACTATCACATTTTCAATAATGAAGGACAAGTAAGTGCTGCAGGACTCCAGGGAACTTGTCTGTCCCTAGTGATTGAAAATACATCCCCCACTGGCAGCAGTACAGTTGGAGGACTCCCGCTCAGTTTACAGGGAACAGTGCAAATGGGAATACAATTATGCAGATAGATTATAAAATCTTGTGGCCTTTTGCAGTCTAGGCACAAGAATTTACATCAGTTCTGCTGTGGCTGCTGTATGTGTTCATACCTTATATACAGATGTGTTTTCAGCCACTTAGGCTAGCATTCTACAAAGGAAAGTAGACACCTAATTTATTTATAGAATAAGTTCCAAATAGGTGCTTTCCTAGGGCTGTCCCTTTCTAGAATTACCCTCTATTGGACTTAAATCCACTAAACCTTTGTGGGCACATGCTCTGTGGTTAATTACTGCTCATCATAAAATATAAAATATGTTGTGTGTGCTTTTCATACAGAAACAAAATCTCCATTGTGATTAATATAGTTATATCCTAAATGGTGAGTACAATATAGGGGCTAAGACTCCAAAATGAAACAGTATACCTTGTAAATGTGGTAATCATTCTGCAGTAACCTGACAGCAACATCCAGATTACTAAAGACATTTATGTCTTAGTTTCTTTTCATGTATACTTTGTAAATAATTAAATGTGTATTTGTTACAGACCAATAAACTAGAAATACCATGACTCTCCCCCAGGCTCCCATCTCTGCCAATGCAATTACTGATCTGCAGCACTCCCAGTATGAAGACTCCACATACAGTTCTACCAATGTACCTCAATTTTTACCCAGTCAGCACTTGTGCAAGTGCTTTTCATGCTGTGAATACAGTGGCAAATCTCACAGGCATTTTGATTATCTATCCCTAAGTAAGTTCAGGTCCACCGAAAGGTGCTGAATGAGACCAATATTCAGAACAGGGATGTGCAAGTCTTTAAAAGAGTTTGCCTAACCCATGAAAACTCTGTAGGTTTACCAGCTCAGTCTGACCAAAAGAAAATACTGCTTTTGTGGCAGTCCTTAAAAACCAAAAGAGGATGGACAGAATTTACCAGCATCATCCTGATGAATTTTGCAGTTTTCTTTTGGGAAATTTGGAAACCGATTTGGATTTTTTTTTTTCTTAATAGGTCTCAGGGCCTGAAATTATTCTTGTGTCTATAGCTGAAGCAGAACAAGCCACAGCGGTGCCCAGAATGGCTTGCAAGGCTATTGACTCACCGTCCTTTTTGTAAAAGCACACTTCTGCCTGGTACTCCTGCTTGCCATCCAGGGCCTTCTCAATGCGTTGTAGGACTGCATCACTGGTCTCAGCACCATACAGGAACCGACAGGTGCAGTTCTTCTGCATGACCTCTGTCCGTCCGAAGCCCGTAAGATCACAGAAGCCATCTGAGCAGTACACAATGGGGAAGCCACGGTGGACTTGGGCATTTGCCAACAGGAAATTACTATCTAGAAAAATCACACAAGGGAACAAAAGGCTCGTTTTTGGATTTAAAGCATTTCTATCAAATAAAAACCAACTGTGATGAGGATAATTCTTTTGAATTTATATAGCATTTCTCACTCATATAGGGATCCCAACCAATTTGATTATTTTAAAAACCATACATAAAATCACCTTTGGAGTAGATAACCTAGAATCACATTTCTGACACCCATACTACAGAGAGGCTATCCAACGGAAAACACTGTTATTTAATCAGGGGGCGTAGCTAGGTGGGGCCACGGGGGCATGGGCCCCCACAGATTAAGCCCTGGCCCCCTCTACTTTTGACACCCCGCTGCTGACCCTCCCCCGCCACTTTTGATCCCCCCCTCCCGTCGCCAGGTACCTTTGCTGGTGGGGGTCCCCAACCCCCACCAGCCAAAGTCTTCTTCAGCGCCGGTCGACTCTGGCACCTTCGCTGATGATCTGTTTCTGACTCCTTATGTCCTGCATGCATGTCCTGCATGGGGCTACATACAGGACGTGCACGGAGAACGTCAGGAGTCAGAAACAGATCAACAGCGAAGGCACCGGAGTCGACCGGTGCTGAAGAAGACTTGGGTTGGGGACCTCCGTCAGCAAAGGTACATGGCGGCGGTGATGGGGGAGGGTCGGTGGCGGCAGGGGGGGGTCAGCAGCTGGGGGAGGCGGGCTAAACTGTGCCCCCCTATCTCGGGCTCTGGACCCCCCTCCCGCCAAAGTCTGGCTACACCACTGATTTACATTACCACACTGGGTGAACAGAAGCAGGGAAAGCTGAGATCCTATCACAAGGTTTCCTGACCTTTGCAATTCTCTGTTCTAATTCATACAGTGCTAAGCACTCTCTGCCAGATTCTATATATCGTGCCTAGCGTTCTGCACCTAAATCTAAGCATATTTCACAACAATGTGCGTAACTTAATCGGCTTAAAGCCAATCAGCATTGTTAACAGCACTTAACAAGCAATAATGAGCACTAATTGGCAATAATTAGAATTTACACACATAACTCATTAAGTGTATGCTGTAATAAACTGCGCCTAAATTCTAAAGCATGCAGTTCAAAAGGGGCGTGGCTATGGGCGTGGCTGAAATGGGCATTTTGTGGGCATTCCCAAATTTATGTGCATTGTTATAGAACATGGCCCAGTCCGCATAAATCTATATGCAGGGATTTACGCCACATTTTCATTGGTGTAAATGGATGCATGTAGTTTTAGGTGCTGGGATATCAACCAAGTGTATTCTATATACTGCACCTAAATCTTATAGAATACGCTTAAGCGAAAATGATTTCCATGCAGATTTTCTAGGCACTATATATAGAATCTCCCCCTCTATGCTTTGGGTCACTCACAAGTACTGTAGTAGCAAACATCCCTGTCAGACCGGGTGGCACTTGGCACGTACTGAGGGATAGTATTTATCCACTTTTATTTTTAAAGGTGAACCCTGGGCACTGAGTGAAATTTTGCCCCATTACTTCTAAAGCTATTCATGAATACAGCTGACCAGATCCTTCTGTGTGTTTCCCTTTGGCCATCTGATCATCAGGGCTCTGCTGCAGTAAACAACAAGATCAACCCATGCCAGGTGACAATAGTGATATCTGAACACAATTTTGTAATGAAAATGTGATAACATGGAAACTGAACCAAGTACCAGAGTACCGGAAGTACAACTTGTTAAGCATCTATCAGAGAGCCTGACTTTTTATGCTTGGCAAATGCCTGCCAGCCATCCCTGTTAGGATCTCAGCAACTTGTGCTGGTCCATGCCTCTGGTTTTACGGTTCCAAGTTTATGAATTTATCACCTATCAAGGTTCCAACTAAGTGGTGTACAATAATTACATAAAATGTAGTATAGTGATAAGGACAGGAAAAGAGTGATGGGGAGGGAAATTACACAGTAAAAGGATGGTACAGAAGGGAGAGGAATAGAATGGTCTAGTTTGTACCACAGTTGACATCCAAGCTTATCCCATCAACCCTTAGAAGTTGTTTTCTACCAAAATGTATTTTCAAAGAAATATGTTTTTAAATCTGTTTTAAAACTTTGGAATAAGGACTCTGACCAGAGATGGAGCAGTAAATTATTCCAAAGTGAGGGGCTTGCAATACTGAAGAGACAGTTGCAAAGTCAAATTGGATTCGCTGGAATCAGGGAACCACTAAAAGATGTTGATCTAGGAGTGATAGGGTTCTAGATGGCAGCTAGAAAATCAGTAGATGCAATAAAAATGATGGTAAACTGTAGGGGCCAGACCCCTGCCTATATGGTAATAGGAGTGGAGGAGTAGCTAGCCTAGTGGTTAGAGTACTAGTCTTGCAATCCTGAGGTGGCCGTTTCAAATCCCACTGCTGCTCCTTGTGACCTTGGGCAAATCACTTAACCCTCCATTGCCTCGGGTACAAACTTAGATTGTCAGCCCTCCATGGACAGAGAAGTATCGAACGTACCTGAATGTAACTCACTTAACCCTCCATTGCCCCAGGTACAACTAAGTACCTGTATACAAGGTGTAAGCCGCATTGAGCCTGCCATGAGTGGGAAAGCGCGGTGTACAAATATTAAAAAAAAAAAAAAAAAAAGCTTACCAGAAGACAATACACTGTCCACTGTCTAGCTACGTCCTCCACTCAATATACGCTTGAGTCAAGAGTTCCTCAAGGCTCCATTCTATCTTCAATGTTAATTAATCTCTTCTTAGCCCCCTTACTTACATTAGCACAATCATTAGACCTCAGTAAGTTTGTCTACGTGGACGACATCCAACTTCTTTGTACCCTCAATTATTTAGACCACCAAGAGATTTTTTATCTTAATGGTAAGCTTGAACGACTAACGACTTGGTTCCAGGACAAATGCCTAGTCATAAATCCTACCAAATCTAAAGTCCTCCTCTTCACAACCCACTCCATCAAGTTACGTTGTCAGCCCATCTGTCTTTGTAATAGTCCAGTACCACAATCTGATACCATTCAAATTCTTATTTCACACTAATCTCACATTTCAACAACAAATTGGACAGGTAATTCATGGTTCCCTCTACAAATTTTGCCTAATCAGATCAATTCAATCATTGCTCAAGCCATAAGCATGTGCAATTGCTAGATTAACTACGATGACTCCAAGAATTCTTAAAGAATCAACAATCAATTCTTGTGTCATCTAAGGATAGATGGTAGAGTAATAAATATCTGTTTGTCAAGAGAAGATGACAGCTTTGGCCTTGTCTGGGTTGAGTTTTAATTTGTAGAGAGTAACTAACTTGCTATGATGTTAAGTTTACTACTGATGACTGAAATCTAATGTATTTGTAAATGGTCTACTTAGAGTTGTCAATATCTGTATAGCAACTGTAGAAATGAATGATGTTACTATTATCCCTGCTAGTGCGGCCATAAAAATGTTGAATAGGATGAAAACTAGTATTGATCCTTGCCATTATACACTACTGAAAGACAAAAGGGACTCTGAAAACACCAAGAGACTGAGAAGGGAGTAAAGTGGGATAAAGCAGAGGCTCTGATATTTCTGTGTGGCATATCAGAGCCTCCTCTGTAATAATCCACAGTATCCTCCCTATAGGGCAGTGAAAAGCCCCACTAACATTGGAGGTTGTCATGTCATAGAAACTTAAATTACAAACACAGAGCAATGGAACTTAGAGACTACATAGAGGAGCCTATCTCATTAAATAATTACTATGGGTAAAAAGCCTTCTTAATACCACAGCTTAAAGCAGTAGCTGAGAAAATAAAGGCTCTTTTGCTTTGACTTAAAAGTTCAAAGCAGCTAAGAACAATTCCAATACAATGGGATTTGTGATTCAGAATAACTAACTTGCTATTAATATTAGAATATCTCTTCTTAGAGAGGTCTTCCATGAGTCTGATCCCAGAATTCTAATAATAAAAGGGAGTCTAGGCTTTCATCTAAAAAATAAAAAAAGGTTCCAACTTACTTTACAATTTCATATTTCAGAAATATACATGCAACCACTTGTAGAGTAGACAGGATGGAAAGGATATGGATGACAGGTGTAGAGTGAATCAGAGTACCTCCCAGCGAGTGACACAGATTACCTTGTAGTAGAAACAACGAGAGATGGGAGCAGGGGCGTATCTGGACTGCGGAGGGAGGGGGCACATTTTAGCCCCCCCCCGCCACCCCCCGCCATTGCCAGACCCCCCCGCCGCCACCGCTGCCAGACCCCCACCACCGACTCTCTCCACCCCCCGCTGCCAACCCTCCCCCGCTGCCGTTGCTGGCGGGGGACCCCAACCCCCGCCAGCCGAGGTCCACTAATTCTTAAACTTGGACGCACATTGAAAATTGCACACACAAGATACAGAATAGCACCTTAGTTAATTCTGTACAAAGCGCTAATTGTCTTTTACTGCCAAATTTGGCCCTTAAGTGGCATTAATTGGCACAAATTTTGAAATTATGTACGTAACTACACTTAGGTGCAATTCTATAATCAACGCCTAGGCTCTACAGCATGTAATTGCAAGGGGGGGGGGGGTTAACATGGGACGGGCATGAGAGGGTCAGGGGTATGTCAGACACTTATGTGCTAATTTATAGAACACCACCAGTTACGTGTGTAACTGACAGTATTTAGGTGCAAACATTTACACCAGCAATTGACGTGGCATAATACTGACTTACACTAGGGGCCCTGTTTTCTAAGGTGTGCTAGCGTTTTTAGTGCGCGCTAAGGGCATTAAATACACCCTTATACTCCTATGGGCATCTCTAGCGTTAGCACGCGC
Organism: Microcaecilia unicolor; assembly: GCF_901765095.1. NCBI lineage: Eukaryota > Metazoa > Chordata > Amphibia > Gymnophiona > Siphonopidae > Microcaecilia > Microcaecilia unicolor. The sequence continues at coordinate 87,253,744 of NC_044042.1, read as the reverse complement.
TAATTTTTAGCATGTGCTAAAACCGCTAGCGTGCCTATGCAACAGCTTAGTAAACAGGGCCCTAGAATTCTAGAACAGCAGCCACGCCCAACTTTGCTGTTAGAGACTACTTGCTTAGCGTTCGGTTTTTATGCAACTAATTTTGGGCACTTTTCTTGAATCTAACCTTAGTGCATGCAAAATGAATATAATGTTCATTAATTTACAAATCAAAATGTGGCAAGCAAGTAGATTTCTGTGTGTTAAAACATTCTAAAGTGTCTTAAAAATGTTTATTAAAATTAATGAATGAAATAAACTGAAAGAGACATCTGAAAATTGAGAAAAGGCCAAACAAAGACAACATTTTGCTCTCTGCACATCCTTTACTAAGCAGAGAGCAAATGAGATTTGAGAATAGTGTTTCTGACTGGTTCTATATTTTCACATCAGATTTATTCAGTTATGGCTTTAAGTCCCTGTTTGCATGGGCGTCAGACTGGAAAATCAAAACTACACAAGTCCGTGCACACAGATAGATAAAACCAGAACTGAATCAAGTTGTCCTTAAAAAATGAAACCAGTTGGTAGCCCTACCTGGGAACTAAGGGAAGCAGAGGATATTTCCCCCGATATTCAGCTGGTGGTGGACAGCGCTTTTGCTCTCCGCCACTGGCGCTAAATCCGGATATTCCATGCCGGGCCATATCCGAGCAATGGCATTGAATATCCAGTTTTTTTGGCTGCTAAAAAGTTAACTGGTTAAGCCAATATTCAGCACCGACTAGATACATTGTTGGTGGCTAAAGATAGGACTGCTATTTATGTAAGTACTAAACTTATCTGGTTAGGCGCTGAATATCGGTGCTTAACCGGATAAGTCCCCCAACTTAACTGGTTATGCGGAATACACTAACTGCGAATATTCGGCAAAAATAACCAGTTAAATCCTGCTGAATATTTGCGGTTAGGTGCTACTTCTGGCTGTTTCTGGCTAGTTAAATAGTTTTGAATATCAGCCGGTCTGTCCCCAAAATGACATGGTGAGACAGGATTGGGTGGGGTGGGAAGGGGTGTGGAGGAGGGAATATGAAGAGCTAGACTGCTTTGGCATTGTGGGCTGCAGAGTAGTTGAAAACAGATGAAATGTTTGGAGCTTTGTATTGGAAAGCTTTCTTTACCTTCAAATTACACCACTGTTACAGATAATAATTCTGTCCTATTATTTTGTGCTTCTGATCATTGGCCTTTTGGTGACTCTTATATTGGCATTGATAAGTGGATGTTGATGAAATTAATTTACAGTATATGCCGCATTTTGAGGCCAAGTGGTGTAGAGTAAATGATGCACTCAGACAGAAGAGTGTACATCAAATTCAATAAAAATTAACAGAAGATAAAGTTTAAAAATTCAATAAAAATGAATATTCCTTCAAACAAAAAGGCTATAACACCAAAATAATCTCCAAGAATACTGCTTCTTCCCTTAAAATACCTAGAGAAAACCTACTGCAGTACAAAGAAAAGAAAGCCACAGAGAGAAACACGGCCGTGTCAGATTGGTCATTGTGTCATCCTCTACTCCTGCTTTGGCTTCTTTGTATAAGCACCTATTAGAACATTCAAATAACACAGATAAGATGCTGATGCTTTTCTAGGCTTACCACATAGCTGAGGGACCAAGCGCAGATGTATAGATGGGGACATGATGGGTGGTACAGAGTCAGTTGGGATTAATAAATGGGAGGCTAAATTCTAGGCATGGAGTAAGTGTTTGTGCTTAACCACATACATGAACGTGTACCCAGTAATGCTAATATTCTATTAAGGAAAGTAGGCACCTACCTTCCTTTCTAAAATAAACTCTACATAAACACCCTCTGGTTGCCCTTTATAGAATTGCCCTGAGCACGTACAACCTGTAACAGAGAACCCGCAGGGGCTTCAAATTCTGGTCCCAGAGTGCTACAGACTGGTTGAATTGCATGATAACAATTAGCTAGAGCCTCAAGGATACTTTCTTGCCTGTCTCTGTGTCTCTAACTCTTACTGTGGTACTAGTTGGTCCTTTTGAAGGAGTGGAACGCCGGTACTACCTGAATACTACTGAGCAACAGGACAACCTCATGTTTTGTGCCTACTGATGGACTTTTACTTATGCACTCTACCTCTGCTTTTGGCTGTTTGGCCACACCTTATTACTGCACTGGACATTTGTGCCTTATCCAGTTTTACTGTTTACTAATGAAAGAAGTTGCTGTTTACTAATGAAAACACAGAATGCAGGGCTATTAGACATATAGCTTGTAACAGTAGTTAGCAAGGCCTATACAAGACCAGCTTGCACGTAGCAACGCCATCTGAATAGGCGACCTTGGAGGGTGCTGACACCCCCCTGCATTCCTGAGCCGCACCTTATCTCCTGTGCTAGAAAGGAGCATTGTGTGTGTACAGAATAAGCTGCTAAGTTTCGTTTTTCTTGCCAGTATCATTTCAGTGTTATGACGTGTGTACGTACTGGGACTACAATTTTGTACTGTAAGAACTACAAATGTTTACTGCGCATGATAGTTGTGACGTGTAAGGGGCCAAATGCGCAGGCCCAGTAGGGAAGTATAAATGTAAGTGTCAGATGATTTATGACACACAGTGTCCCGAGGCTACTCGGTGCTGTTCACTTGCTAGCAATAAAGTTGCCTTGTTTGGAACCAAAATTTGCCTTTCGTCTCCTGATTTCCCACCTGTTTCATTGGCGACCCAGATGGGACAGAAGTAGAAAGGGGAATCGGATTATATTCTTCCCCTCCCCCACTGCAGTCGGATCGGGTCATCGATTCCCACCCGAGGAGGTGGTGAGTGGCCACCGCTGATTTCAGCGTCCATCTCCCGGAGGAGGGCCGATCAACTCTGCCTGACTGTAGAGGGGGCTGTGTGGTTCCGACAAGGCACCTTTTCTATTTCAGGGAGAAGCGCACGACGGCGCGGCCTGCGACCCCGGCGGACAGGCGAGTATACTCTACGTAGTGACCGGCCCAGTAAGGACCGAAGAAGAGGCGTGATCACCCTCTTTTAGCCAGTGACTAATACGGACTATTGGTATCCGACTAGGTCCCGAAACTCACTAGGCTCCGACGACGAAACCGAGCGGCGAACGGGAGGGTTTCTTGTGGCGTGTGAAAGTGTGTGAATGGGCTTGCAGTTCCAGGCCGGGCGACCGCGTCCTGGTCAGGCCGAGTGTTGACCCTTCTGTGTCTGGTGGAACGAGACCCCTTACTCCTCCACCGCCCTTTTCCCCCTTTGTCCGTCACCTGTCCTTTGGCACTCAGGTTAGGATGAGCGGGGGTGGGTCTTCACCGTTAGATTTAATGACGGAACACTTTAGCGAAGTGTTCGACCTAGATAAATGTAGCAGGGCCGGGATGATACAGAGATGTCAATTTATGTGGCCAGGGCTAGGAATTGCTGGATGGCCCCCGGAAGGGTCATTCGAGTATGAAAAAGTGGCGGCGGTCATGAATATTGTTATAATTGAGGGAAACCCAGGCTGCCCCGAGGACATTCCATACATAGAAGCGTGGTTGGATGTAGTCCGGGATCCGCCGGCTTGGGCCCAACGGAAGGTAGAAAAGGCCGCCCTTATGTTGGTAAAGCAGAGAAAAGGCCGGAAAACCAAACTTAGAACCCTGCCGACCCATGCCTTCGCTCTCCAAAGCTCGGCAACCGTTGCCGTCCCGAAGGCCGCAGGGACCGCCCCCATACGGCCTACCGCCCCTAGCACTGAAGCCACTGAGGCCACGCCCCCTGCTACCAGAGTCAAGGCAGGAACTACGCCCAGTACTACCAACACACTTTCTAGAAAAAAACCCCCAAAGAAAACCGCAGGGAAAGTTCAGGGTTCGGCCGAGAAGAAGCCTCCAAAAGCCCCGATACTTGCTACGGCGGAGGCATACGAAGACGACATTGCGCCGCCGCCCTATGCTCCTATGTACCCTGACCTTACGGGCCTAGCAGAAGGCCCCGCTGACGCCGAGACTTCCGGGTCAGAGTCGGATGCCGGGGAGACGTCCCGCCCAGCCTCACCTGAGTCACCTGGCCTCGCAACCACACGGAAGAGTACACGGGTTGTGAAGAACATTACTCGGTTCCCCCAATCGAGTCCGCAACAGGCCCTTCCGTCCAGCCGAAAAGGGGGAACCTCTCACTTATTCCCAGTCCGACAGTCCACCACCTATACCCCTAACCCGGCAGAGGGGGGGGGCCAGCCCATCGAATCAACAGTCTATAGTCACGTTCCCTTCTCAAGTGCCGATTTGTATAACTGGAAATTCCATGGGCCGTCCTACGACCAGAAACCCGAGCAGCTGATAGAGCTGGTGGAAGGCATTATATACAGCTACAATCCAACTTGGGCCGACCTTAGGCAGTTGAGCGCCCACATCCTGACCTCTGAAGAACGCCGCCTTTTACAACAAAATATGGAGCAAGCCATCCGGGATGCGAATCCGGCCCATGCCAATTTACAGAACCTACTAGAAACGGAGGCGCCCATCGCTGCCCCCACGTGGGATTACCGAACCGCCGAAGGCCAAACCTTTATCCGCCGATACCAGCAGGCGTACCTGGCCGCCTTAAAGAAGGGGAAGCAGAAGGTTACCAACATGGGAAAAATCCACAGTGTGGTCCAACAAAAGGACGAGAGTCCAGGGGACTTCCTTGAACGACTTATGGAAGCATTTAGGAGGCACAGCCCGATAAATCCCGAGGACCCTAAGAACCTCCCAACCGTGGTTATGAGTTTTGTTAGCCAGTCAGCACCGGATATACGAAGAAAGCTACAGAGAACGGAGGGGTTCGAAGGGATGAGCCTAAGCCAACTGAAAGCTATAGCTGATCGCGTATTCGGATATCGCGACCAGGAGGAGAAGGTGGAGGCCCGGAAGGAATCGACCAGACGGATGCGGGAGAAGGCAGATGTGTTGGCTACGGTGCTGGAAGAACGAATGAGGTCTAGACCAAAGGGGAGGGGCAGGAGAACAAGAGGAACGCGGTCCCCCATAGGGCGTAACCAGTGTGCAAATTGCCGACAAGAAGGACACTGGTGGGCTGATTGTCCAGAGGAGATACGGGACAACCCGAGAGAAGAGGAATCATGGGACCGGCAGAGAGAGGAGGAGACCGGCGACCGTACGGGGGCCCCTAGGCGAGGCCGTGGGAGGGGCCGAAGAGAGAGAGGACGGGATGACCGGAGGGAATGGCAGATGGCTGTGGATGCTACCCGAGACAGCACAGCATGAAGAAACCGGGAGGGCAGAGTCCCCACTGACCCTCTGGTGGAAATTCGGGTGGGGACAGAATCTATGAAGGCCTTACTAGACACGGGGGCCCAGCGATCTGTTATCACCACTGCCATAGCCCCAGCCACGAAAGAAACTATACCAATTGTGGGAGCCTCCGGGAAATCCCTTGCGGCCCCCCTCCTCAAAGAGCGCCAAGTCCAGATCGGAGGGACGATGGTGTCCCATCAGTTCATACACATCCCTGGATGCCCGGTCCCCTTGATTGGTCGAGACCTACTCTGTAAGCTCCAGGCCACCTTGAAGTTCAAGACTACGGGTGAAGTGGAAGCTCGCTTTGAAGATCGGCCAGTAACACTTATCTGTCCAGTAAGAGAAGAATGGAGACTACATGTTCCCCCAACTGTGGGACCCGGCGACTGCCGTTACGACCAGAACACCCCTTTCGCCCAGCAGAGGCGGGCCATAATGGATGAAGTGCCTGATGTATGGGCAGAATTGAACCCCGGCGGACTGGCCGTTAACGCTATCCCCATCTGGATTGAGCTCAAACCAAATGCTCAAGTTGTCAACCAAGGACAATACCACATCCCCTATGCAGCCCGGCATAGTATGCATACACATCTACAGAAACTCCTTCAACAGGGAGTCCTTAAACCAATCAGATCCGCATGGAACACCCCATTGTTGCCCGTTAAGAAACCAGGAACATCCGAGTACAGACCCGTCCAGGACCTGAGGAAAGTCAACAACCAGGTAGCCGACATAGTTGCCCTCGTACCAAATCCATACTCCATCCTGGCCCAAGTGCCATCTCAGACCAAGTGGTACAGTGTCATTGATTTGAAGGACGCCTTCTTCTCCATCCCTCTTGCTGTTGACAGCCAAAAGTTGTTTGCCTTCACGTGGGAAGACTTACAGACGGGAACCAAGCAGCAATATACATGGACCCGGCTTCCTCAGGGGTTCAAGAACTCCCCCACCCTCTTTGGTGACCAGCTTGCCCAGGACCTGAAAACGTACCAAGACGAGTACGGGCCGGTCGTCCAATACGTGGATGACCTGTTGGTGGCCCGTGAGACGTACACGGACTGTGCAGAAGCCACCCTTTACCTCTTGAAAACCCTGGAAGCCCAGGGGTACCGGGCCAGTCGCAAAAAGGCCCAGATATGCGAGATCGAAGTCGAATACCTGGGTTTCCGCCTCCGAGAAGGAACCCGAAGGCTCGGTACCCCCCGAACCCAAGCTATCCGCAACCAACCCACTCCTGCAAATAAGAAGGAACTACGGGCACTCCTCGGAGCCGCTGGATATTGCCGCATTTGGATCATCAATTTTGCTATCCTGACCCACAGTTTGTATGCCAAACTGAAGGGGCCTGAACTAGAGGGCCAAGATCTCCGGTGGGAGAAAAGCGAACTGAAAGCCCTTCAGGACCTTAAGGATGCCCTTGCGGCCCCACCAGCGCTCGGACTACCAGATGTGACTAAGCCGTTCCACTTGTTCATCGACGAAAAGAAGGGATTGGCACTTGGAGTCCTCACCCAACTGGTCGGTACCTGGCAACGCCCTGTAGCATACCTCTCCAAGAGCATGGACAACGTGGCACGAGGATGGCCGGGCTGCCTACGAAGCATTGCGGCTGCTTGTCTCCTGATACACGAGGCCAATAAACTCACATTCGGCCAAACACTTTTTGTGACCACACCCCACACCATCCGCGGCCTACTCGAGAGCCACGGACCCAGATGGATGACCAACTCCCGATTGGTCAAATACCAAGCCCTCCTGTGCGAAAATCCGGAGGTGCGGATCCTGGACACGACCAACCTCAATCCTGCCACCCTCCTTCCGGCCCCTGAACCACCACTCCACGACTGTGAAGAGGTAATGGCCACTGTGCACTCGAGCAGACCTGACCTGAAGGATCAACCCTGGCAAGGGGGCATCACCCTTTTTACCGATGGAAGCAGCCAGGTGGTAGAGGGAATTCGAAGAGCTGGCTATGCGGTGGTGTCTGAGGACCATGTGATCGAGGCTATGGCTCTGACACCCGGAACATCAGCCCAGAAGGCGGAGCTGATCGCCCTCACCAGAGCCCTCCTATGGGCTGAAGGAAAAGTTGTCAACATTTACACCGACTCCAAATACGCTTTCCTCACCCTCCAGGTGCACGGAGCCTTGTACAAGGAGAGGGGATATCTAACAGCTGAAGGGAAAGGACTTGCAAATGCCGCTGAGATCTGCCAATTACTCGAGTCGGTATGGAAGCCGAAGAAGGTGGCTGTGATGCACTGCAGGGCCCACACTGGAAGAACGGACCCTATCGCCCGGGGAAATCAGCGGGCAGACGACGCTGCAAAAAGGGCAAGTCAGCTCCCCTACTCCTCTCACCCTTCTGACCCCGTACTCGTCGTCCAGCTCCCTACGGAGACCCCTATTTACACCCCCCAAGAAACGGAATGGGCCCAACAGGAGGGTCTACAGTCACGCAATGGCTGGTGGATACTACAGGATGGGCGCATATGGATACCCGAAGCCTTGGCCTGGACGGTGGCCAAGGAGGCTCACGACCGCACCCACCTGGGAAGGGACGCCCTGGGGCGCTTACTTGAGAAGACCTACTACATCAACAAACTATCCCTGTGGACCAAAAACGCTTCCAGCCGATGCGCGACTTGTGCCCGGAACAACCCTCGAACGGGGCCCGGCCCTATGCCAGGACATGTTCTCCGAGGCACCAGCCCTTTCCACGTGTGCCAGATTGACTTCACACACATGCCCCCGGCGCGCGGCTACAAAGCTATCCTCGTCGCCGTGTGTACCTACACCGGATGGATTGAAGCCCAGCCTACTAGAACGGAAATGGCTAAAGAAGTTACCTCCCTACTGCTTCATCAAATCCTACCCAGATACGGCCTCCCCAAGCAAATAAACTCTGACAACGGTCCCGCCTTCGCTAGCGAAGTAACACAACAGCTCAGTACCAGACTGGGCCTCGACTGGAAGTTGCATTGTGCCTGGAGACCCCAAAGCAGTGGAGTAGTGGAGAGGGCTAACCGATCCCTGAAGAACCAGCTAGCCAAGCTATGCCAAGAAGCAAAAGCCAAATGGCCCGACCTGCTTCCACTGGCCTTGCTGCATCTTAGGTGTACCCCCAAGGCTACCGGCCTTACTCCCTACGAGATGATGTATGCTAGGCCACCACCACTACCCTCCTTTCCCGATTCCTTGCAGATACAGGGTGAGAGTTCCTTAGTGAAACAGATGAGAGCCTTACACCAGGTAGTGCAAGACATCCAGCAGTACACTGAAAGAGTAGCTCCCTTGGTCCTCACCAATCCTACGCACAGGTTCAGGGTGGGAGACGAGGTCTGGGTAAAAGAGTGGGATGAATCTGACTGCCTCAAGCCAAAATGGAAGGGGCCCTCCCTTGTTCTCCTAACGACCTCCACCGCTGTTAAAATTGCAGGAAGCCCAGTGTGGATACATTGGACCCGATTGAAGCCTGCTGCTCCCACTAGCAGCACCCTGAAGCGTTGGACTGCGCACCAACATCCTGACGCTCCATTACGGCTGACTCTAAGAAAGACGTGAACCACTAGATTCATGCCTGCCCAGCAACAGGAACTCAGTTTCTGGACCCACTGCGTTTTTGGCTCTCTCTTTATCGCAGCCTTCATCGTGGGCCTCATTATCTTCTTGCTGCAAAAGCTCGGATACCTCCCACCACATATATAATGCTGACCATTTTCCTTCTCCTGTGTGCAGTTCCGAGCTATCATCCTGCCACCCTGAGCCTGAATTGCACTGAATGTTTGCGCCTCGTGCGCCACCGTATAGAGGGAGGATATCACCTAGTCACTACCCTCATTCACCAGACGCAGCCCCCGGAAGGCGATTGCCAGTTTCTCCCGACTTGTGCCCTCATCACTCCGAATGGCCTCCAACAGTTCCACAGATGCCTCCAAGGAAATCTCACTATCTGCCACAGCCCTACCAAACCAAGATACTACAATGTCACCCTCAGCGTAGGACTCCCTGCGTATGTGGCAGGACCTCCGGGAGTCGAGGGAGATGGCATTCTGTATTACATTAATTCCACTCGTATCCTTGTCGGTGGCATCCAAACTGTGGCAACCCTCACCTTCGACGTCTGTGCCGCCATGGACAAGCACCCTTGGTCTCGCAAGTGTGGTAGCCAGAGTTGGCGAGAGGCATACGTTAAGGACCACAAGTATGTCTGCCCCTTCAGTCCAGACATGAGATGCTGCTCCCCGTGGGTGTGGCTCCCATGCGCCGGCGACACTCGAGCCTCGGGCTGGGACCGAGTATGTGCTTATACGGGAGGAGGATATGCCGGATGCGCCGGCCTGGGCGAATTTCGTCGAGGTTCTGGTAACTATGTGTCCCTAGACTGGCCCATCCGAGGACACGACATGCCCTGGAGAGGAACGTGGGGCCTCGGCATTGACGGCGGAGGAATGGATCCGTTGACATATATTACCATATATCAGAGTCTCGAAACGAAGCCTCCTACGCACTACCAGACTACTGTTGTCGGCTACCAAGACGTATTTGATGAAATTGCTCGTGCTGAGCAGACCGAGACTAAATTCCCCATTTCCCCAGAAGCCCGAAATATGTTCCTCAATTTGGCTGAAAACATCGCCCTCTCCCTCGGAATTGCCAACTGTTTCGTCTGTGGAGGTACCGACATGGGTGAACAATGGCCCTGGGAAGCGAGAGAGATCCGACAACACACATGGGATGCACTCAACACCACTAACATTACCTTTCCCCAACGGCCGAAGCCGTACGAATGGGCCCTGAGAACAAATATCATAGGTACCCTCTGCGCTAGTCGAGCGCCATCGAAGCGTTACTCTGTACCAGTGGGAGACTCTGCTTGTACGGGGGTTCTTCAGTATAATGGCAGCCGGACGACCTGGTGGCAAACGGACAACCTGCCCGCCCCGGAGCCTATCTGGACAGAACCCACCTTGAACACGACATGGACATACGGAGGGAACGCCTCCCTCAAGTGGGTAGCCCCGGCGGGCTACTACTATATCTGCGGACGCAGGGCCTATGAACAACTCCCGACCCGCTGGTACGGTACCTGCCTCTTGGGCACGGTCCGACCTAGTTTTTTCCTTCTGCCCATACAAGTCGGCGAAACTTTGGGAATCCCCCTATACGTGGAAAAGGGGCCTGATAAACCTACCCGACGAAAACGGTCTTTCCCAATCATCAAGCCCAAAGTACAGATTGGAGACTGGAAGGACAACGAGTGGCCGCCTGAACGTATCATTCACTACTATGGACCGGCCACATGGGCTGAAGATGGTACATACGGGTACCGCACCCCTATCTACATGCTGAATCGCATTATTCGCCTACAGGCCGTACTTGAAATCCTTACTAACGATTCTGCCCTGGCCCTCAATATCCTAGCTCGACAGAACACTAAGCTCATTACCGCCGTCTACCAAAATCGCTTGGCTCTTGACTACCTCTTAGCCCAGGAGGGCGGGGTGTGTGGCAAGTTTAACCTCAGTAATTGCTGCTTACAGATTGATGACCAGAGCCATGTCATCAGGGAGATAACTGACCGGATGGTCAAACTAGCCCACGTCCCCGTCCAGACCTGGAACAGTGCGTGGGATTGGACTTCCTCCCTCACCAGCTGGCTCCCAACCTCCGGGAGCCTGCAAGGCCTCCTCGTCATGGGTGGCCTGTTCTTGCTGTCTTGCCTAATAATACCTTTGTCTCTTCCCTTAGTTTTCAGGTGTCTCCGCTCCACCATGGAAAGCATCGCTGACCGCCGTGCTGCTGCCCAACTTATGGCTCTCCAGATGTACTCCCCCATTCCCCAGTCTGATGAAGCTGACGATGAAGCACCTTGTGGCTGATGTGCACTTTGAACCCCCTGAGTCACTCAATGGGCCATCACCCTTGTGCCAGCAAAAGACCGGCTACAAAGGGGGGGGGATTCCACTAGGGGCCCTCCGTCTCAACCCCGGCGAAGCAACCAACGGCTGCGCAAGGGCTTAGGGCTCGCTTGTTGCCTCCCTCGCTAACTGTCCTTGTCCTTTCTTTCCTTTTCAGGGTTCATGGAGGTGATACTCTCCACCAGAATGGATGTTCAAGTATCAAAAGGGGGGAATGAAGGAGTGGAACGCCGGTACTACCTGAATACTACTGAGCAACAGGACAACCTCATGTTTTGTGCCTACTGATGGACTTTTACTTATGCACTCTACCTCTGCTTTTGGCTGTTTGGCCACACCTTATTACTGCACTGGACATTTGTGCCTTATCCAGTTTTACTGTTTACTAATGAAAGAAGTTGCTGTTTACTAATGAAAACACAGAATGCAGGGCTATTAGACATATAGCTTGTAACAGTAGTTAGCAAGGCCTATACAAGACCAGCTTGCACGTAGCAACGCCATCTGAATAGGCGACCTTGGAGGGTGCTGACACCCCCCTGCATTCCTGAGCCGCACCTTATCTCCTGTGCTAGAAAGGAGCATTGTGTGTGTACAGAATAAGCTGCTAAGTTTCGTTTTTCTTGCCAGTATCATTTCAGTGTTATGACGTGTGTACGTACTGGGACTACAATTTTGTACTGTAAGAACTACAAATGTTTACTGCGCATGATAGTTGTGACGTGTAAGGGGCCAAATGCGCAGGCCCAGTAGGGAAGTATAAATGTAAGTGTCAGATGATTTATGACACACAGTGTCCCGAGGCTACTCGGTGCTGTTCACTTGCTAGCAATAAAGTTGCCTTGTTTGGAACCAAAATTTGCCTTTCGTCTCCTGATTTCCCACCTGTTTCACTTTGTTCAAGGGTATATTCTCCTGATAGGTAGGAAAATCTTACCGCATGCTCTGAAAGGAGAGGTACCACAGGGAGGAAGGGAAGTATGTATGTCACTGTCTGAAAAGAGATTTCAAGGCCATATTGTATTTTACCAGGATGTGATTGTTCCCAAGCCTCATTACAGGTTGCCCTGAGGTGCCTTCATCTCAGGAAATGAACTCAGCAGAGACCTACAGCAAACTGCTGACCAATTCCAGGCTAGCCGGGGCTTTGACTGACCTCAATTTTTCCATTTACAAAACCTCTGTGAAAGAGATAAATGAAATAACCTGGCAAGCAAGCAAGTTTCTTCTGAACTTTTTTTTTTTGTCCCTAACAGCCCTGGAGTTATAACAGTAGTTCTGTGCTGCATGCATTTTGGTCTCCGTTAGGGATTGTCCTTAGCAGATTCTACCTAGCACAACTTGGCTTCCTTCAATTCCAGTATATCATACGTAAAGTGTATAAATATTTATGTTTTATAGGTGGGCATTTAACATGTTATTTTACTATGATTAATATTAAAAATTTTAATGTGATTAAGAATGTTTAGCACAGGGACACAGACAGAGCAAGCCATCAACAGTAAGTAAACTGGAGTGGAGGAGTGGCCTAGTGGGGAGTGGAGGAGTGGCCTAGTGGCTAGAGCACCGGTCTTGCAATCCAGAGGTGGCCGGTTCAAATCCCACTGCTGCTCCTTGTGATCTTGGGCAAGTCACTTAACCCTCCATTGCCTCAGGTACAAACTTAGATTGTGAGCCCTCCTGGGACAGAGAAATATCCAGAGTACCTGAATGTAACTCACCTTGAGCTATTACTGAAAAAAGGTGTGAGCAAAATCTAAATAAATAAATAAACTATAAGAGCAGGACCTCTGAACTGCAGCAGGGCTTTGATTCTCACTAACCCTGCAACAGGGGTTTAGCTACAGGTGGGCCTGGATGGGCCCAGGCCCGCCCAGTTTGGGCTCAGGCCCATCCAGAGAAGACTCCCAACACCTCCGTCACCGACGTGTCTCCTCACACCCTCTCCCACCCCCACCTTAGCGCTTCCCTTTAACGCTATTGGCGCTGCCTCTGCTGCGTGCGTTCCACCCTGCGTAAACAGGAAGTTGAATTAACGCGGCAGAGGGAAGGCCCTGGAGCAGGACATCATGCCGCATCTCTCAGCTGTGTCAGGCAGCGCCCACAATAGCAAATTGCAAGCGCTGCAGTGGGGGTAGGACACGGAGACTGTGAGGTGAGCAGGCACTGGACTTGCAGGGGGAGGTTGCATGGAAGGGGAGATGGAGAGGTGCTGGATTTGCAGGGGGGGAAGGGTAGAGGAGCTGCACATGCGGGCGGGCGGTTGGCAGGAAAGGGGACGTGAGGTGCTGGACATGTAGAAGGGGGGCTGGGATAGGTGCTGGATATGCAGGGGATTGGGGATAGCTGAAGGGAAAGGAGAGAGATGTGGACCATGTGGGGAGTAAGGTAGAGGTCCAGCATGGAATGGGGTAGGGACAGAGCATGGGTGCCCACCCATCCAGCCTGCTGGCCCACCCAAAAATTGCTTTCTGGCTACGTCACTGCCCTGCAACCTCCCTCTCCTGTCCCCTCCATTTCTCCCTCCTCCTAGCTTGCCTAAGAATCAGTTTTGAATGTCCTATGAACTTCTAACCCTCAATCAGCAGCTGATCCTTACTCCCCCCCCCCAACAGGAGCTCTGATCTGAGACTGGGGGCTTGAGTGGCAGGGATTGCATATGGGTAAGCACTTTCCACATGAGATTTTTCCCCATTGTGTGTGTGCTATATGCAGCTTTTTGTATTCATGGGCATATTCGGTGACTTTGAGAATCAAACTGAAGCCAAGTAGCTGCTGCTGTGAAATTTGCAAACTTTGGCAGCGCAGGGCAGTTAATCATGGAGGGATGCACAGAGATTGAATAAAAGGGAATGAAAGAGAGTTAATGTGGAGCAGGAGACTGCAAAATTGTTATGAATTGACAGTGATGAATTTTCTATTTGATTCACATGGTAGTAGTGAGTGATTGCAAACTGCAGAGAAGAGGTGGTGGGGGGAGAATCCTCGGGGCAGCCAAAGTGGGAGGTGGGGAGGAGAGAGAATGTGCAACACAGAGAGCTGAAGTAGCAGGGCAGGAATCTTTAAGTAGAGCCAAGGGTAGAAAAGATCGGAAGGGGGTCTAAATACAGATTAAGTTCTTGACATAAGGCAAATGTATTTTTATTACATTTGATATTCCATATTTCTATTGAATACCACAAAACAGATTCCACTTAAAACAAATTGGCCTATAGCCAATGGCATTTAGGGGGTTGTTTACTAAAGCTTAGCTCAAGTTATCTGCAGCAGGGCCCATAGGAAAAAATAGGCCCTGCTGCAGATAACTAGAGCTAAGCTTTAGTAAACAGGAGGGTTAATTTAAACTTTATACTAATAGATATTGGGTCTGATAGTCAAAGCTATTTATTCAGGTAGCAGGTGCCACTTTCTGATAAATAGTGCTGACTGAGGCAAGTCAATAATTTTCAGTGGCATTTATTTTATTCAATCTGTAATTGATATCCCAGCCTTCAAATACATATTATATCAGAGTGGTGTACAATTCCACAACAGGGCTGAACAACCAGAGCACAGAAAATCAAATCAGAAGTAAAATTACAGATTCAAAAATAAGGGAATGGTAAGAATGCACAATTAATTATCCTTGAGATAATGAATGGAGTTGGAAATAAGAGGTACAGCAACAGCCTTAGGACCCCCCCCCCCCCCAAAAAAAAAAAAAGTAACAAAGCTGTAAGGCTTGAAATGTAGGAGCATTCATAATGCCTCTTTTATGTATCAAGCTCCTTTTATTTGGAATGAACTTACATTCAAAATTAGCTCATTGCAAAGCTATTCTCATTTTAGGAAAGCTTTGAAAACTTACCTTTTTAAGCTATTTTTAACTGGCTGTTAGGCTATGACTTGTATTATTGTATTTCACATGGGTTCTGTTTGTTAGGGTTAAAGGGTCATGGATTTGATATACCACCTTTCTGTGGGTACAAGTAAAGCGGTTTATATATATTATATATAGATATTGCTGTATCTTTCTGTCTCGCCTCACCCCATGCCTGGAACAAACTCCCTGAGCCCATACGCCGTGCCCCCTCCCTACCCATCTTCAAATCAATGCTCAAAGCCCACCTCTTCAATGTCGCCTTCGGCACCTAATCACTACACCTCTTCTCAGGAAATCTTAACTACCCCAACTTGACATTTCGTCCTTTAGATTGTAAGCTCTTCTGAGCAGGGACTGTCCTTAATTGTTAATTTGTACAGCGCTGCGTAACCCTAGTAGCGCTCTAGAAATGTTAAGTAGTAGTATCTCTTATTATGTAATTCACAAAAAAAACCTGATTGGGTATGTAATATAAGCTGAACTTCAAAAGTAACAAAGGAAACCAGCCAGAGAAGATGAAGGATGGTTTGAATACCCAGGTTTTAACATCAGTCTCAAATTTAAAAAAAGAACACCCTTCCCCCAAATATGCTGGCTGAGAGTTTCAGAGCATAGGGGCTAGGCATGAAAAACAAGTGTGGCATGAGTAATCAAATCTCAGCACAAGGGGAACCTCCTGTCAGGGCTCAATGTCTCCAAATGGGTTAGTTTTGCACATTCCTCACTCCTAAGCCAGGGCATTCAGTGTATGATCTTCTTCCCTCAAATTTACTGTTAACGTTAACACTCATTCCAGTATAAGCATCCAGGCAGAAACAGCTTTCTTCTGGATGTCACATGTATAGGCAACCTATCCAGGTATGCTTTAAAACTCTTTCTAATCAGGCCCTTTATTAAGAACATAAGAATAGCCATACTTGGTCAGACCAATGGTCCATCTAGCTCAGTATCCTGTTTCCAACAGTGGCAGAATCTCAATTAGTAGTAAGATTCCATGCTAAAGCAGTGGCTTCCCCATGTCTATCTCAATAGCAGACTATAGACTTTTCCTCCAGGAACGTGTCCAAACTTTTAAAAACCCATATATGCCAACCGCTGTTACCGCATCCTCTAGCAACGAGTTCCAGAGCTTAACTATTCACTGAATGAAAAAATATTTTCTCCTATTTGTTTAAAAAATATTTCCATGGAACTTCTTTGAAAGAGTATAAAATCGATTCACTTCTACTCGTTCTACACCACTCAGGATTTTGTAGACCTCAATCATATCTCCCCTCAGCTCTCTTTTCCAAACTGAAGAGCCCTAACCTCTTTAGCCTTTCCTCTATTTAGAGGAGTTCCATTCTCTTTATCAATTTTGGTCACTCTTCTTTGAACCTTTTCTAATTCTGCTACATCTATTTTTTAAAAAATTTTATTTGTACCCCGCGCTTTCCCACTCATGGCAGGCTCAATGCGGCTTACATATTGTATACAGGTACTTATTTGTACCTGGGGCAATGGAGGGTTAAGTGACTTGCCCAGAGTCACAAGGAGCTGCCTGTGCCTGCAGTGGGAATCGAACCCAGTTCCCCAGGACCAAAGTCCACCACTCTAACCACAGATACAGTGACCAGAATTGAACTCAACACTCAAGGTGAGGTTACACCATGGAGCGCTATTGAGGCATTATCGTATTCTTGGTGTTATTTACTATCCCTTTCCAAATAATTCCTAGCATCCTATTTGTATTTTTGGTTCCACCGTACACGGGGCAGAAGATTTCCACGTATTGTCTACAGTGACACCTAGATCTTTTTCTTGGGTGCTGACTCCTAAAGTGGACCCTAGCATCAGATAACTATGATTTGGGTTATTCTTCCCAATGTGCATCACTTTGCATTTGTCTACATTTTCCGATCTGAGGAAGAAGGGCAACCTTCGAAAGCTAATCAAGAAATGTATTAAGTTATGTCCAATAAAAAAGGTAACATCTTATTTTCTTTTCCATGTTTTATTTTGTTTGATTTCTATTGATAACATTTGTCTACATTAAATTTCATCTGCCATTTGGATGCCCAGTCTTTCAATTTCCTGCAATTTTTCACAGTCCACATATGTTTTGATAACGTTGAATATTTTTGTGTCATCTGCAAATTTAATCACCTCACTTGTCATTCCCATTTATAAATATATTAAATAGCACCAGTCCCAGTACAGATCCCTACGGCACTCCACTATTCACCCTCTACCATTGAGAAAAATGAACAGTGTCTTCCTCTCAGAAGCAGTATGAATGAAAGGATTGAGACAGGTCAGCAGGGGCTGCGGGATTTATATATGTGGAGGGAAATTTTAAAAGACACTTCTCTCACGTAAAACCGTACTTCATATGCGGAAATGGGTGTTTATAAAACATTATGGATCAGATATATGCTTGTAGCCTATGAATGTGCAACTTTACCAGGACAGAGCAGAGGCAATCCTGTGGGCAAAGTGAGGGAGGGGTCCACGTGGATGCATCAACATTATAAAATGCACCTAGGTGATGTCGTTAGCCCTGGAAATGTATGCAGTAGGTGTACTCTGCAGACTTTGCATGATTTTCATATTAAAGGTAGGCACATAATTTCACTTGAAAATTACCCCAGGAAAAACACCCAAATATATGTATCCCTGATTAATGTGTGCGGATACTTACTCTGGCTAAAAATGCATGCAAACGTTTAAAGACTCAGAGGCGTGGGAGTAACTTCATAAGCAGCTTGTCGCAAAGCCAGTGCTTCTTATATGTGATGCACAATTAGGTGTTGCTGGAGTCAGAGAAGGAGTGCAGCAGGGATAGGATCAGCATGTTTATAAGTGTCTTAGAAATTGCATCCATTACCACTGATTCACGCTTGCACATACATGCACAATGTTATTCTCGCCTTAGAGGAGGCGAAGTTTTGAGGAGAATCTTTCAGTCTAATGCCAGAATGTTACCCTTTCAGAAACATGAGGCATCATCTACAGGACACAGAACTAAAGAAGTCAAATAAAGGGCAATTCTATTTATTTGCTGCATTTGTATCTCACATTTTCCCACCTAGCTGTAGGCTCAATGTGGCTTACATTGTTCCATCATGGCGATCGCCATTCCAGAGTGAGAGATACAAGTCCACCATTCCAGAGTGAGAGATACAAGTCCACCTTGTCCAAGGAAAGAGAACCACACTGGTCTCACTGGCATGCAGAAAGTACCAGTATGCAATCTCTTTGCAGCTGGGAACTGTGCTGGAAGAAGTGACTTACCCTGGACTGGTGCTATATGTTTTGGGCAAACCTTCTTGACAATTTTGTGGTCTGAGTCTCACTTCATTTTACCAAGAGTTCTGACCTGTTGGTGACCTTTTTATATTTATTTATTGGTTCTTGTATCCTACATTATCCAAAAACAATTTCAGTTCAACGTGGCTTACATACATTACAAAAGTTGAATTATAATGAGTGAGATTTGAAGATTACAAAGCAAGAGAACAATTTTACAGCTAGTGCAGTGTTATGATGGTCTGTGGAAATACTGAAATTAAGTACATAAGTACATAAGTAGTGCCATACTGGGAAAGACCAAAGGTCCATCTAGCCCAGCATCCTGTCACCGACAGTGGCCAATCCAGGTCAAGGGCACCTGGCACGCTCCCCAAACGTAAAAACATTCCAGACAAGTTATACCTAAAAATGCGGAATTTTTCCAAGTCCATTTAATAGCGGTCTATGGACTTGTCCTTTAGGAATCTATCTAACCCCTTTTTAAACTCCGTCAAGCTAACCGCCCGTACCACGTTCTCCGGCAACGAATTCCAGAGTCTAATTACACGTTGGGTGAAGAAAAATTTTCTCCGATTCGTTTTAAATTTACCACACTGTAGCTTCAACTCATGCCCTCTAGTCCTAGTATTTTTGGATAGCGTGAACAGTCGCTTCACATCCACCCGATCCATTCCACTCATTATTTTATACACTTCTATCATATCTCCCCTCAGCCGTCTCTTCTCCAAGCTGAAAAGCCCTAGCCTTCTCAGCCTCTCTTCGTAGGAAAGTCGTCCCATCCCCACTATCATTTTCGTCGCCCTTCGCTGTACCTTTTCTAATTCTACTATATCTTTTTTGAGATACGGAGACCAGTACTGAACACAATACTCCAGGTGCGGTCGCACCATGGAGCGATACAACGGCATTATAACATCCGCACACCTGGACTCCATACCCTTCCTAATAACACCCAACATTCTATTCGCTTTCCTAGCCGCAGCAGCACACTGAGCAGAAGGTTTCAGCGTATCATCGACGACGACACCCAGATCCCTTTCTTGATCCGTAACTCCTAACGCGGAACCTTGCAAGACGTAGCTATAATTCGGGTTCCTCTTACCCACATGCATCACTTTGCACTTGTCAACATTGAACTTCATCTGCCACTTGCACGCCCATTCTCCCAGTCTCGCAAGGTCCTCCTGTAATCGTTCACATTCCTCCTGCGACTTGACGACCCTGAATAATTTTGTGTCATCGGCGAATTTAATTACCTCACTAGTTATTCCCATCTCTAGGTCATTTATAAATACATTAAAAAGCAACGGACCCAGCACAGACCCCTGCGGGACCCCACTAACTACCCTCCTCCACTGAGAATACTGGCCACGCAATCCTACTCTCTGCTTCCTATCTTTCAACCAGTTCTTAATCCATAATAATACCCTACCTCCGATTCCATGACTCTGCAATTTCTTCAGGAGTCTTTCGTGCGGCACTTTGTCAAACGCCTTCTGAAAATCCAGATATACAATATCAACCGGCTCCCCATTGTCCACATGTTTGCTTACCCCCTCAAAAAAATGCATTAGATTGGTGAGGCAAGACTTCCCTTCACTAAATCCGTGCTGACTTTGTCTCATCAGTCCATGTTTTTGTATATGCTCTGCAATTTTATTCTTAATAATAGCCTCCACCATCTTGCCCGGCACCGACGTCAGACTCACCGGTCTATAATTTCCCGGATCTCCTCTGGAACCCTTCTTAAAAATCGGAGTAACATTGGCTACCCTCCAGTCTTCCGGTACTACACTCGATTTTAGGGACAGATTGCATATTTCTAACAGTAGCTCCGCAAGTTCATTTTTTAGTTCTATTAATACTCTGGGATGCATACCATCAGGTCCCGGTGATTTACTACTCTTCAGCTTGCTGAACTGACCCATTACATCCTCCAAGGTTACAGAGAATTTGTTTAGTTTCTCCGACTCCCCCGCTTCAAATATTCTTTCCGGCACCGGTGTCCCCCCCAAATCCTCCTCGGTGAAGACCGAAGCAAAGAATTCATTTAATTTCTCCGCTACGGCTTTGTCCTCCTTGATCGCCCCTTTAACACCATTTTCGTCCAGCGGCCCAACCGACTCTTTGGCCGGTTTCCTGCTTTTAATGTATCTAAAAAAATTTTTACTATGTATTTTTGCTTCCAACGCTAATTTCTTCTCAAAGTCCTTTTTTGCCCTCCTTATCTCCGCTTTGCATTTGGCTTGGCATTCCTTATGATCTATCCTGTTACTTTCAGTTGGTTCTCTTCTCCACTTTCTGAAGGATTGTTTTTTGGCTCTAATGATTTCCTTTATCTTACTGTTTAGCCACGCCGGCTGACGTTTAGTCTTTTTTCCCTTTTTTCTAATACGTGGAATATATTTGTCCTGAACCTCCAGGATGGTGTTTTTAAACAGCATCCACGCCTGATGCAAGTTTTTTACTCTGCGAGCTGCTCCTTTCAGTCTTTTTTTCACCATTTTTCTCATTTTGTCGTAATCACCTTTTCTATAGTTAAACGCTAGCGTACTTGATTTCCTAGTTTCACTTCCTTCAATGCCAATATCAAAACCGATCATATTATGATCACTGTTATCTTGAGATAAAAACTTTATGAACAAGAAAGGTTTTAGGGATTTGCGGACAGACAGGTAGTTATCATTATGTCTTAGTTCTCTTGGAAGAGAGTTCCACCATTTTGTGCCTAAATATGAAAAGCAGCAGGTAAAGATAGATTTGTACCTGATATTCTTCCAGTTAGGGAAATGCAAAATAAGATAGTCTCTGGTGCTTAAGGTAGCATTTTGTGGAGGTCTATCAAGTTTTGCATTTAGATTAAAAGAAAGCTGAAATTTCAACAGAGCTCAACTCTTAAGCATATCTTGTCTTACCTCTAGGGTGGACACATGCACCAGGCAAAGACGATTCATATGGGTCAAAGGACATTTTTCCAACATCAGAACTTGAGGTTGGGTGGAACTGGAGATCATGGCGATGGAGAGTATTTTCAAACATTGTGACTTGACTGGTGGTGGGAAAGACATTAAGTCAGCAAGAAATATTGTGAAGCATCAAGACTTGAGGAAGGGAGATTGAAGCAGTGTTGATTTTCAGCAATAATTCACTAAGGGCTCCTTTTACTAAGTAGCTGTGAAAGGGGCTCTGCGGTGTCATTGGAGCGTGGGTTTGCCGGGCACCGAGGCCCCCCTTTTAGCGCCACTGGTAAAACTCTTTTTTTTTAACTTTATTTATTGATTTTAAAGCAACATAATATTTATAAAAACATATAACAGCACATAATATGGATCAATGAAGAAAAAACAAACAAACAAAACCCATACAGGTCAGTGAGCTGATAAAAATAAAACAGGACCGTATGCGCAACATACTTAAGAGAGCTAATTCCCTTCACAAGTCACATGGTTGTCTAGCAGCGACCATGCTCTATGGAAAGAGGAGATGCAACCAAATCTTATGGCAGCCCGTTCCTCATATCTCCTATAAGAACACAGCAGATTCCACCATTTGTGATATGAAACAAGCTGATTATTCTTCCAATGCAATGCAATCAGATGAAGAGCAAGAGAAATCATTAAAAAAAGGAAATGACTACGCAGTAAGCTAAATACTTGCCGTGTGGCCATTTCCTGGGGGAAAACTTACCGCCTCCTAAGAGCTCCTGTAGTAGCCCAGTGATAACTGGGCAGTGCCCCCAGCGTTTGAAAACACAAAAATATTTTCTAATGCAAGGAATGGCGCATGTTGGGGGGGGGGGGAGCCTGGTGGTAGAGCCAAATTGCTGCACGGCAAGCTTGCGGTAGATTTGCTGCGCTTTTGTAAAAGGGCTCCTAAGTTTTGGTACTGAAATCTGGGTGTCTGTGTCTAGCTAGCCAGATTTAGGATGATTTTTAGCCTAAATTTACACAGGCAACTGCAGTTAAAAAAAACAAAAATGCACATCTTTTTGTGTTTGATCATTTTAATTTCACGTGTCTTATCTTCTTGGGTAGTTGTGAAATTTTCTTTTGTGATTCTGACCTGAAATAACATTCCTCCATCAAAGTGGCACCTTGCACTTCTCTGTCATATGTAATTTGTCTGTGAACATTTCTTGATGTCCTTTTGACCCGTTTTACTAATGTAGCATTTCTTTGCATCTGAGTACTGTTCTCACACGCACCTCTGCTACAGGAGGAAATGCACATTCTGGGCTCACTATTACCTCTGTTCCCATTAGAATGCAGTCAGAGAGTTCTTTATTAATCCTGACATCTCACCTAATGGGTTGGTTTCACTCCCAGATGCAGCTAATGCTGTAACTCATGTGTACCAATGGAATTATGCCACTAACTCCTGGATTACAGCTCATATTTAATTTTGGAGTATGGAAAGAACGGGAACTGATAGGCTGATTAATCCAGATGTAATACCATATTAACTGATCTAATAATAAAGGAGTTTAGGTGTGACTTTAAAGAAGCTTCAGACCGCTCAAAACACGGCAGCCAGGCTTATATTTGGAAAAACGCGATTCGAAAGCGCCAAACCCCTCCGAGAAAAACTGCACTGGCTTCCAATCAAAGAACGTATTGCTTTCAAAATCTGCACCCTGGTTCATAAAATTATCTACGGCGAAGCCCCGGGATACATGACAAACCTCATAGACCTACCAACCAGAAACACAACAGGATCAACACGAACATACCTAAATCTCCACTACCCAAGCTGCAAAAGACTCAAATACAAATCAACCTATGCATCCAGCTTTTCCTACATAAGCACACAACTATGGAACGCATTACCAAAAGCCGTGAAAACAACTTATGATCACTTAAACTTCCGGAAATCATTAAAAACTAACTTGTTCAAAAAGGCATACCCTACCAACCCAACTTAAATGCCTGAACCCTGCAACACAACGAAACCAAAGCTCGTAATGGACATATAATAACTCTTCCTCACTACGATTCCCTTCTTCTCTACGACTCCCTAATGTGTCTGCACACATGAACCTTATTCTACCACAACATTACTGTATTTGTTCATACTGGAATTGGCGAATGCCTTTACGGTACTATGTAAGCCACACTGAGCCTGCAAATAGGTGGGAAAATGTGGGATACAAATGTAACAAATAAATAAAATAAATAAATAAAGCACACCACTGTCTAATCCCGTCCTGGTTCATACACTGTAGCATTTTTCTTTAAATGCATTTACTTGATGAAAGTATAGGTACTATTCATGCATTTTCTATATGTTCCATTGTTAATCCTTCTGTTGCATTTTCAAGGCGCTGGAGTACCCTGTCCCTTTTCTGTTATTTATATGCAGGAGGGTCCCTTGGACAGCTGCTTTTGACATTCAGTAGCTCCTGACTTCATTTGATGCCTTGGCTCACAGTTTCTGTTCTGGTCACTGTGGTGCTCAGACTGTCAGCGATGTGTCTTCCCTCTTTTCTGTTCATTCTGAAGTAGGCCATTTTTGCTACCCTTTTATGTTGTGCTATTAATTTTATTTTCCTCTAGAGCCCAGAGGAATATATAACTCCTTACCTCAGTAAAATAACATCTCTCCAGTTTTGCTAACATAAAATGCACAGAAATGAGATTTCTGGGTCTCAGGAGTAAAATTAGGTGGTAGCTGTGTTAGTCCACTTTTAAAGGCAATAAACAGAAATAAAACAAAATATGGACAAGAACATAATACAGTGGGGGAAATAAGTATTTGATCCCTTGCTGATTTTGTAAGTTTGCCCACTGACAAAGACATGAGCAGCCCATAATTGAAGGGTAGGTTATTGGTAACAGTGAGAGATAGCACATCACAAATTAAATCCGGAAAATCACATTGTGGAAAGTATATGAATTTATTTGCATTCTGCAGAGGGAAATAAGTATTTAATCCCTCTGGCAAACAAGACCTAATACTTGGTGGCAAAACCCTTGTTGGCAAGCACAGCGGTCAGACGTCTTCTGTAGTTGATGATGAGGTTTGCACACATGTCAGGAGGAATTTTGGTCCACTCCTCTTTGCAGATCATCTCTAAATCATTAAGAGTTCTGGGCTGTCGCTTGGCAACTCGCAGCTTCAGCTCCCTCCATAAGTTTTCAATGGGATTAAGGTCTGGTGACTGGCTAGGCCACTCCATGACCCTAATGTGCTTCTTCCTGAGCCACTCCTTTGTTGCCTTGGCTGTATGTTTTGGGTCATTGTCGTGCTGGAAGACCCAGCCACGACCCATTTTTAAGGCCCTGGCGGAGGGAAGGAGGTTGTCACTCAGAATTGTACGGTACATGGCCCCATCCATTCTCCCATTGATGCGGTGAAGTAGTCCTGTGCCCTTAGCAGAGAAACACCCCCAAAACATAACATTTCCACCTCCATGCTTGACAGTGGGGACGGTGTTCTTTGGGTCATAGGCAGCATTTCTCTTCCTCCAAACACGGCGAGTTGAGTTCATGCCAAAGAGCTCAATTTTTGTCTCATCTGACCACAGCACCTTCTCCCAATCACTCTCGGCATCATCCAGGTGTTCACTGGCAAACTTCAGACGGGCCGTCACATGTGCCTTCCGGAGCAGGGGGACCTTGCGGGCACTGCAGGATTGCAATCCGTTATGTCGTAATGTGTTACCAATGGTTTTCGTGGTGACAGTGGTCCCAGCTGCCTTGAGATCATTGACAAGTTCCCCCCTTGTAGTTGTAGGCTGATTTCTAACCTTCCTCATGATCAAGGATACCCCACGAGGTGAGATTTTGCGTGGAGCCCCAGATCTTTGTCGATTGACAGTCATTTTGTACTTCTTCCATTTTCTTACTATGGCACCAACAGTTGTCTCCTTCTCGCCCAGCGTCTTACTGATGGTTTTGTAGCCCATTCCAGCCTTGTGCAGGTGTATGATCTTGTCCCTGACATCCTTAGACAGCTCCTTGCTCTTGGCCATTTTGTAGAGGTTAGAGTCTGACTGATTCACTGAGTCTGTGGACAGGTGTCTTTCATACAGGTGACCATTGCCGACAGCTGTCTGTCATGCAGGTAACGAGTTGATTTGGAGCATCTACCTGGTCTGTAGGGGCCAGATCTCTTACTGGTTGGTGGGGGATCAAATACTTATTTCCCTCTGCAGAATGCAAATAAATTCATATACTTTCCACAATGTGATTTTCCGGATTTAATTTGTGATGTGCTATCTCTCACTGTTACCAATAACCTACCCTTCAATTATGGGCTGCTCATGTCTTTGTCAGTGGGCAAACTTACAAAATCAGCAAGGGATCAAATACTTATTTCCCCCACTGTACATTTGTTGATTAGCTTTCAAAGGTAACCCTTCTTCTACAGATCAGAAATAAGCAAATACTGACAAATATCATAAACATACATAGTAGATGACGGCAGAAAAAGACCTACACGGTCCATCCAGTCTGCCCAAGAAGATAAATTCATATGTGCAACTTTTTTATTGGTACTGTCCTCTTCAGTGCACAGACCGTATAAGTCTGCCCAGCACTATCCCCGCTGCCCAACCAAAGTGAAACACAAAAGCATTCTAATGACAGTCTCATAGGAAGAGGGTGGGGTGGGTTAGGTAAGAAACCAGGGAGAGCTGAGTGAGAGACAGGAAGAGATGGGTGGTGGACCAAGACATGACCCTTTCTGTGATTTTGTCTAAAACGTCCTATGCTTTCTTCAAAATAAGTGGCAGGATCACTTTTTAGTGCTAGCAGCGTTGTCTACAGGACCCCTGAGGAAGGTTTTATAGCCGAAACATGGCCTAAGTTGGGTCATTTGTGCCAATGCATCCTGTTTTACCATTGAAGAATGAACTTTTATTTTCTTGATCATCTTGTGACTTGGTATCTTGTGGCTTGGCTGTGTATAATGGACTTTTTTTGTATGTGAAGGGTGGAACCTGGAGTTGTAGAGATAACTGCATCTCTCTATAGGTTTTCTGTATATAGATGTTTGTATATAGCCATTGCTGATGGAAACTGTGGTGTCTAAAAAATTGACATTTTCTGGAGAGTAGTCAATTTTGAATTTGATCGTAGGATGACTTGTGTTGAAAGAACTATGCAATTTCTCCCTCAGTCCAAATCATAAAAAAATGTCATCAATATACCGGTAATATTTTAGGGGTTTAGTCTGATATGTATTCAAAAATGTCTCTTCCAGTTCTGCAATGAAGAGGTTACCATAGTGTGGCAGAACCAGGGAGAAGAAGACCAACTCTTCCACAAAAGGAAAACAGATGAGCAAATAACAGTGGAAGATCCAAAACACCATCGTTTCTGCTCTGACCCAAGAGACAGAGATACCTCAACATCCCGACTGAATCCTTCAAACAAAAAGGCTGAAACCTCAAAATAATCTCCAAAGATATTGCCTCTTCTCTCAAAATACCCAGGGAAAACCTATTGCAGTACAAGGAAAAGAAAGCCACAGAGAGAATCCCCCTTGTATTGACATACAATCCAGAGCTAGAAAAATAGAGAAGAATCATAAAAGATCTACAGCCACTATTCTAGGAGGATGAACTACTGAATGAGATATTCCCAGTTCTGGCCTTCCGAGAGCCACACAATTTAAAACACAAACTAGTGAAAAGCAAGCTCTAAATATAATCTCAAAAAGAAGAGGGTGGAATACATCCCTGCAACATATCAAGCTGCAAACTGTGCCAAAAACATTTCACAGGATCCCACAGTCATTCACATGGGAAAAACATTCAGCTTAAGGAGATTCTTCACATGCTAATCTTCAAATGTGGTATATAATCATTCAAGTAAAAAGTGTGAAGAAGGATGTTATATTGGAAAAACAAGCCAGGTGCTAAAGACAAGGTTTAATCTACAGAGATATCATCTGAAACATGACAATGCTAACCAGAATGTCACCCCTGTGAGACAGCTCTTTACAAACCCAGAACACTGCCTCAATTATTTTATGGTGAGAATACTAAAAGGAAACGTTAAGACAATCCAGGAATGTAAGTCCCTTGAAGTCAAAATGATGATATATTTTGACACCCATCAGGATTTAAAGATCTGGATTTTCTAGCCCATATAAACCATAAAATTCTACTGCTTTGTCACCCTCTTATCAGCCATCCATCTCTGCCTGTCTCTCATCCACCCAGCTCTCACTGTTTCTCACCTAACCCACCTCACTGTCACGTCTGTGGTCGTGACCCCTCTCAGGCTTACCTTATTTCTGGCAGTCAGCCTCTAAGCTGGCTGCCATCTGGTCTTTCTAAGTTAGCTCTGTCTCTGTGTGCTGGCTGCTTCCAGCATGGCTCTGATTGCTCCTCTGTGCTACACCTGTGTATGCTTCGTCTCTCTATGCTTCAGTATGCTTTCTGCCTGCTTCTTGTTTTGTGCTCCTCTCGCCCTCTGGTGGCCAGAACTGGTGGCTGCCATAGACTGTCTTGCTGTCTCTACCCATTCCAGACTTTAGCTCAGCCCGGTCCGGTTCTTCCAGGCTGCCAGACTTTCTTGTTTGTGCCTGGACAGCACCCGTAGCTGCCTAGAGATTGCTGCAGCTGAGCCTCAGGTGTTGATGGCAGTGGCATAGGAAGGGGGGGCAGTGGGGCGGTCCGTCCCGGGTGCACGCCGCTGGGGGTGGGGGGGGGGGGGGTGTCGGCTCTGCTGGTTCCCTGTTCCTTCTGCCCCGGAACAGGTTACTTCCTGTTCCAGGGCAGAGAGAGCAAGGAACCAGCGGAGCCAACGCAGCTCCCAGCGATGTGCACTCGGGGGCGGATCGGCCCTCTCACCCGCCCCTCGCTTCCTAATTGAAGTAAGAATGCGCTCCGGAGGGGGGAGGGTGCGCGCTGAGGGGGGGCGCCGTGCTGCCTGTATTTCTCAGCTACTGGAGCTCCAGCCATAGCCCTGCACCCCTGTCTGCCTTGCTTTTCTCTAGGTGCCTGTGGGCACTTCTGAATCCTGACTCCTGGTGTTCCTGCCTGCTAGTTCCAGTACCAGTTTCCCTCCAAGCCCTGCTGGCTATCTGCACCCGGGGGCTTAATCTCCAGGGAACGGTGGCTAAGTGTAGGTGAAGCCTAGGTCCAGTCCCGTGTGTTCCTGTCCAGTGTGTTCCAGTCCAGTGCGTACCAGTCCGGTGCGTTCCAGACCAGTGTGTTCCAGTTCAGTGCTCCAATCCAGGGTTCCAGTCCTGTTTTGCCTTGTCTGGTTTGGAGTTGATTTTGCCTGCCACTGCCGCTCCATGGCAGGGGTCCAAGGGCTCACAACCCAGTGCTTCCGGGAGAAGCGTGACACCCACCCTCCTCCTGTGAGACTGTCATTGGAATGCTTTTGTGTTTCACTTACATATTATGATATTTGTCAACATTTGCTTATTTCTGATCTGAAGAAGAAGGGTAACCTTCGAAAGCTAATTGAAAAATGTCCAAAAAAAAGGTATCATCTTATTTTCTTTTCTATGTTTTTTTTTCATTTCTATTTATTACATGGGTATCAGGACAAATAATACAGATATTCACTTTCTCTGTCTCATCATACAGTTGCAAATCCTAGATATTCCACCATAAAATGAGTGTCTGAGACCCATGTTAAAATAAAAAAAATTCCTATTAAATTTTGTACTTCAGTTCTACTGTGATTAACAATTCTTTTGCAGCCCTCTCCCTTCCAAAAACAATTTGCTTGCACAGGAACATGCATAAATCCATGTTTAAGTTCTTTCATACTGTCACGTACAACTACTAGGCATCGCTGCCGCTCCAACCTCTGCCCCACTGTTTCTGCCATGAGGCACCGCTCTGGCTGCCCTACGGCATTGATCTCCTCTATGGCCACCATGGTCTTCCGGCGTGTGCCGCCAGCTTCCGATGTCGATGGGCACTGCAGCATTGGGGGCTCTGGTTGGGTTCATGGGACATCTCTCTCTCCAACCCTCTCTCTGTCAGTGCGAGACCTTGGCTGTGACGCTCCTCCTTATGGAAGACATGGGAAGCGGGCACGTCCCACTGCTCTCTCAGGGTGGGGCTGGGAGGATGATGTTAGATGCCTTTCCCTATTTCTTCTGTCCTTGCGCTGCTTTCAGGGCCTCAGTATTCGTTTCTGTGGATTTGCTTCTGTGCTGCCTCTGCTTGACCTGATCTTGTTGGAATGTAATTGTATTTTACATGCATTGCCTGTCACCTATTATTTCTCTGTGATTACTCTGTGACCTCTGATGTGAATTACTTAGAGAGGTCACACAGCTATGCAACTTCCTGTGGGGGTTAGACACAGCAGATGCAGCACATGCAGCACATGGAGCACATGGAGCTCATGATCTCTCCTAACCTGAGAGGATCTATGGTGGTGTGAGCATCCATTACCATCTAAGCACATGGAAGGAGCTGATAATACAAATGTATAGTAATATGTATATATAAGCCTGTCTGATTATAATCTAACTGCAAACTGTGAGTAAACAGATGTTTTGTTACTTCAACTTTAAAGTGACTCAGCAGTGAATTATTCAGGGGTGTATGAGAGAGATGAAGAAAGAAATTAACATTTCTAAAGCTGAAGCTGTGTGTACTAAAATCTGCTAATTATTTACTATAAATAATCCAACAAAAGGGTTATGGGCCCAAGGGCCAGGAATTGAAAAAGAAGAGAAATATTACCAGGCAGAAAAAAAGGCCACATTTTTCTCTTAAGTTTTAAAGGAAAGATTCAATCTGTCTCTCTCTCCCCCCACACAGCAGACAGAAGGCTAAGAAAATGGCTGAGGGAAGAAATTCACTATTGTTCTACTCTCTCAAGGTGCCTAAATTAACTGAGTTTAATTATCAGCAGTGGGAACTAAGATTCATATGTCTCCTTCGAGCAAAAGGATTAGATATATGCTTAGACCAAGACAGAACAGCTGAAAATATGGCTGAATGGGACAATGCAAACTATTATGTGAAGTGCATGCTTTTGGAAGCTCTCTCAGAGAAACAAGCCATATTAGTGGAGGGAAAAGATACACCAAAGGACATTTTATATAAACTGAGAACTATGTATGCAACTACATATGCAAAGCAGCAACCAATTTGGCTGGCAGAGTTGAATGAAACCAAATTAAGGGATAAAAGTAAATGTAATGATCACATTATGCATCTTATGTCTTCATTTCAAAAGTTAGAACTTTCAGGAATTCCCATGTGTGATGCATTGAAAAGAGCATTTCTTTTTACCTCACTATCAAAGAAGTTTGATGTTTTTAGGTCTGTAAATGAGGCCATTGAAGGGCAATCTTTTGAACAGGCAACATCAAAACTAAGGCAGGAATGCATAATAAATGATTCTGAGGAGATGTGTTCTCAAAGTCAGTCAGAGAGAAATGAAACAAATTTCTTGGCAAAGAACAGAGGAAGGCGGAGCTATGGGAAAACTCCACCCAAGGGCAAGCTGATTTGCTACTCATGTGGAAAGGAGGGACATGTATCTAAATGGTGTAAGGAAACACAAAACACTCCCTCTAGCTCACCTAAGCCAATGGAACTAAAGAATTTTCAAACCAGGAAATGTATGAAGGACAAAGATAAACACAAGGGCTTTCTAATGGCAGAAAAATCTTTGACTATGGTAAATAATAATTCAAATGAAAGTACTTGGATTTTGGATTCGGGGAGCACATGCCATTTAACCAATTCTAAAGATTTCTTTCAGGAAATGTGTCCAGAAGAAGGAATTCTTCAAACTGCAAACGCAGGGACTGCTAAGATCCAAGCAAAAGGGATTGGATTCTTAAAATGCAAAGTGTCTAATGAAGTTAAAGAAATTCCTGTAAGTGATGTCTTGTATATTCCCCAAGCAGTTTGCAATATGCTTAGTGTATCTACATTAGATAAGAAGGGATTTGTGATTCATTTTGAAAACAGTAAGTGCACAATCTCTAAAAATGATGAAGTGTATGCTGAAGCTTTTATGCATAATGATGTTTATAAGCTGAACATTTCAGGTGAAGCCTCACATATGGCGCAAGTAAGGAAGAATGATGGAAAATGTAGTCTGGAAATCTGGCACCGCCGCCTGGGACATCGTGATTCTAAGGTGATCCAGGATCTTTACAGTAAGCAACTGGCCACCGGCATTCAGATAAGTGCAGATGCTGGTAAAATGGAGAAATGCATAGACTGTGTTACTCAAAAAGGTGTGAGACCCTCATTTCCTGCATACACAGGAAATAGGAGTAATAAAGTGCTGGACTTAATACACAGTGACTTATGTGGACCGTTTAATATCCCATCATTGGGAAATAACAGATTTGTGCTAATATTCTTGGATGATTTCTCTAGATATTGTGTGGCCTATTTGCTGAAAGAAAAAAGTCAAGTCACAGACATGCTGAAGAAATACGTAGCCATGGTGAGCAACAAATTTGAAAGAAAACCAAAGGTTCTTCAGACCGACAATGGTGGTGAGTTCACTTCACAAAGCATGCGCACATTTCTAGAACAAGAAGGCATTCAACATATCACAACAGTAGCTTATACACCAGAGCAAAATTCTGTTGCAGAGAGAAAATTTAGGTCACTTGTGGAAATGACCAGATGTATGCTGTCAGATAGCAATCTCCCTAAAAGACTATGGGGGGAAGCCATTCTCACAGCAGTGTACCTACAAAACAGAATGCCAACTAAAGGCGCTGAGCGCACACCACATGAGACATGGCATGGTAGGAAGCCAAACCTGTCACACATAAGAACATTTGGAAGTACAGCATATGCTCATGTACCAAAGCAAAGAAGGCATAAGCTGGATTCCACAACAGAAAGGGGCATTTTAGTTGGCTATGCTCCAGGACACAAAGGATATAGAATTTTGAATCTGAAAACTGGCATTGTTGGCATAAGACATGTTACATATTTTGATGAAAACAAAAGGGTTGATAAAGGCTGGATTATCCCAGATGAGCCTTATCATCCAGAATATGAAACTAGAACCATAATAGACATGCCAGTGTATATAAATGCCATACCAAGGCAGATGTCTGAAAGCAACTCACCTGTATCTAACGAGGAACAGGCAGAGGAAACAGACACAGAAAGGATCATTGAAGAAGACAGTACAGTTGGAGAAGGGGAATCAATTGGAGAAGGACTCTCAGATTTAGAGGATGCGGAAAGGTCAGACCAACCTGTTGTCAGACGCTCATCCAGGGAAAACAAAGGTGTTCCACCCCTAAGACTGTCTTACCTAACAAAGTCAGCAGAAGCTCAAGAGCCCTTAACATGGGATGAGATTGAGAAAATGCCAGCAGAAGAAGCTGCTGAATGGCGTAAAGCTGCACAAGAAGAAATTGATGCATTGGATAAAAATAATACTTGGATTCTTACAAAATTACCTCCTGGCAAGAAAGCTATAGGATGCAAATGGGTATTCAAGTTAAAAAGGAATGCACAGGGAAAAGTGGAAAGGTATAAAGCCAGATTAGTGGCAAAGGGATATCTTCAAAAATATGGAGAAGATTTTGATGAAGTGTTTGCACCTGTAGTGAAACACACGACAATTAGAACACTTCTGAGCATTGCAGTCTCAAAAGGCATGCAAGTCAACCACATTGATGTGAAAACAGCATTTCTTCATGGAGATATAACTGAAGACTTGTACATGGAACAGCCAACAGGTTTCATAAATACAAAACAAAGACAGCTAGTATGTAAATTAAACAAAGGTCTTTATGGATTAAAGCAAAGTGCAAAATGTTGGAATGAAAAATTGCATGAAATATTGACAAATTTAGGATTTAAGCAAGGTGAAGCAGATAAATGCTTGTACACTAGGTGCAGAAATGGACAATATGCATACATTTTAGCTTTTGTTGATGATCTGCTCATTGCAAGCAAAAGTGAGCAAGAGTACAAGGACATTGTAAAGTGTTTAAACCAGAATGTTGAGATAAAAGAACTTGGTAATGTGTCATACTATCTTGGTATAGAAATTGAGAAACAAAATGATGGTTCTTATCTTCTAAGCCAGAAGCAGAAAATAAATGAGCTTATTGAAAGTTTAGGTATGCAAGATGCCCAAGTTGTAAGCACTCCCATGATCACTGATTTTCTGAAGGATGAAA
The DNA here is from genome assembly GCF_901765095.1 of Microcaecilia unicolor. Classification (NCBI taxonomy): domain Eukaryota; kingdom Metazoa; phylum Chordata; class Amphibia; order Gymnophiona; family Siphonopidae; genus Microcaecilia; species Microcaecilia unicolor. The sequence continues at coordinate 87,220,265 of NC_044042.1, read as the reverse complement.
CAGTAAGAGAACCTTTACCAGATAACATCCAATATAGATCAGCCATAGGTAAGCTTTTATATCTAGCTACCACATACAGGGCTGATATAGCAAATGCAGTAGGAATTTTGAGCAGAAGGGTCAGCTCACCTACCAAATCAGATTGGACTGCAGTTAAAAGGATGGTAAGGTATTTAAAGGGTACCATTGATTGTAAATTAAAGATTTCAGCCAATAGTAATCCAAAACTAATATGTTACTGTGATTCAGATTGGGCAGGGGATCATTCTGATTATAAATCCACAAGTGGATATGTGTTTATGTATGGAAATGTACAAATTTCATGGGCCAGTCATAAACAAAGTATTGTGAGTTTGTCTTCTACAGAAGCTGAATACGTGGCCGTATCGGAAGCGTGCAGAGAACTGATGTGGATTGAAAAACTTTTGCTGGATTTCGGAATAGCTGAAAAGAGACCAATCCAGATAATGGAAGATAATCAGAGCTGCATCCGACTGTCACAGAATGACAAGGTTCAGTCACGCACCAAGCACATCGCAACGAAATACCACAACGTGCGAGAGTTGGCAAAAGAAGGGGTCATCAGTCTACACTATTGTCACACCAGTGAGATGACAGCTGACATCATGACCAAACCGTTACCCAGAGAACATTTTGTGAATTTGCGTATAAAGCTTGGACTTTGTATGAATAAATAATTGCATGACAGTTATGCATGAGAAGGGGTTTGTTGGAATGTAATTGTATTTTACATGCATTGCCTGTCACCTATTATTTCTCTGTGATTACTCTGTGACCTCTGATGTGAATTACTTAGAGAGGTCACACAGCTATGCAACTTCCTGTGGGGGTTAGACACAGCAGATGCAGCACATGCAGCACATGGAGCACATGGAGCTCATGATCTCTCCTAACCTGAGAGGATCTATGGTGGTGTGAGCATCCATTACCATCTAAGCACATGGAAGGAGCTGATAATACAAATGTATAGTAATATGTATATATAAGCCTGTCTGATTATAATCTAACTGCAAACTGTGAGTAAACAGATGTTTTGTTACTTCAACTTTAAAGTGACTCAGCAGTGAATTATTCAGGGGTGTATGAGAGAGATGAAGAAAGAAATTAACATTTCTAAAGCTGAAGCTGTGTGTACTAAAATCTGCTAATTATTTACTATAAATAATCCAACAGATCTTACTTCTGCCTGCCTGCCTGCCTGACCTCTACCTGGACATTGACACTGCTCTGGCCTGCTGCCTGACCTGAAACTCTGCCTGGACTCTGACACTGCTCTTGCCCACTGCCTGACCTGACCCCCCGCCTGGACACCGACTTCTTCATTTGTCTGCTGTTGGTTCCTACTTCTGTTCCCTTACCCTGGGCCTGGGACGGTTTTTCTTCTGACTCCTCAACAGCCCAGACATTTGACTCGGATCCAAAGCCTGCTGACTGCCTGCAACCTAAGGGTTCAACCCAAGGGGAATGGTGGTCGGTACAGGTGAAGAATTCCTGGCTTGTCGACCACCCCTCGGTGGTTATTCTAGAGCTCACTTCTCCAATCCCAGGGGAACAGCATGTCACATGGTTTTAAATGCCACTACCTCTGCAGATTAACTATTACAGTGATCTACCACTCAATTAGTGAAAAAGTATTTTCTCATGTTCATTCTGAACCTTTCTCTGAAACTTAATATCTTGACCACCTATCTTTGACTTTCCCTTTCTACAGAAAATTTCTGACTTTATAAAAGTCTGTCAGAGAGTTGAATTCTTTACTATATTCCCTGTTCCTTTCTTCCAGCAATTCTATTTTGAGAAATTAAGCCCCTTTGAGTACTTTGATAGGACAACTTCATAGAGGATTTTCCACCCGTAAAGCCTGTTTTACACAGTGAAAAGGGATTTTATGTAAGTGCACAAGGAAAAGTGCATTCTTTTTCTGTTTAACAGATGATATATCCCTTATTTTACACCACTGCCTGGATTCTATATATGGTGCCCATAGTTCTGTACGCAAATTTAGGCTTGAACTCAGTTTGCACGCAGAATTTGAGTAACAAACCAATTCATGCCAATAATTGGGTGCTAAGAACTAATTATTGGCATCAGTTTGAATTTTTGCGCTCACCTTGTTACATGCTATTCTATAAAGATGTGTGCACCAATCTTTTAGCATGTGACTGAAAGGGGGGCATGGTCATGGGAGGGGCATGGACGGATCTGGGATGTTCACTCAAGATGCATGCAGTATATCGGAATTCGGGGGATCTGTGCCTAATTTAGATGGGAGGATTTATACCAGGTTTCAGTTAGTGTAAATCCTCATGCCAGTGGCATAGCCACAGGTGGGCCTGGGCCCACCCACTTAGGGCTCAGGCCCACCCAACAGTAGAACACGTTTAGTGGTAGCTGTGGGATCCCAAGCTCGGCCAGCTGAAGACCACCTCCAGATGGTAATGAAAACGCTACTCTCCATGATACCGACACCTGCGTATGTTCGGTTTTTAGCGCATGCCTGCTGCAGACTGCCAAGGTGGAAAGAAGCGTTTTCCCACCAGCTGAGGTATTTTTTGGGTGGTGGTTGGGGGGGGGGGGGGAGGGGGAGAACAATTGGTGCCCACCCACTTCTTCCCTAGGCCCACCCAAAATCTGTTGTCTGGCTACGCCCCTGCCTCATGCCCAAAGTTGGCCACAGATCCCAGTGGTACGCGTTATTCTATAAACAGCGCTGTTTATAGAATAGCACTCAGTGCACATTTTCTTTCAGCACCATTAACTGAATCTAGTCCTTTACATAAGTACAAAACTGTGGAACGCGCTACCAAATGCTTTGAAAAAGACGCACGACCACCTACACTTCCGGAAAATACTAAAAACCACCCTGTTTAAAAAGGCATACCCCATCGATCCAACTTAAATGCCTGATCTCGGCTATGCAAGAAAATTAAAGCAGGTAATGAACACAACACAACTCTTCCGCTCTATGATCCCTAATGTGACTTCTGCCACATGGATTTTATCTTACCACAAACCACATTGTATTTGTTCACACTGGAGTCGGCAAATGCCTCTCCGGTACTATGTAAGCCACATTGAGCCTACAAATAGGTGGGAAAATGTGGGGTACAAATGTAACAAACAAATAAATAAAAAAATAAATAAAGATAATATTAAAGTCATACAATTGCAGGCCTTACAGGGCAAGGAAGAGGTACCTTGGGTCAATCTGGAAAGAAGGAATGGAAAATATATTTACATTGTGTGTGTGTTATTTTTCCTAAGTCGAAAGCCACTCTGAGCCTCTTTTGAAGATGGCAGCATATGAATCAATTTCTAAAGTGCAAAAGAAAAGACCTCAGGGGCCTATCGAGACCCACCACTAGAATATTAATACATTTTCAAGTTATTCTGAAAATATAAACATCTGGCTAACAGCTGCTCCAAGGTGACTTATCAGTGACTGTGATCCGTTTTGCAGTAGACTTCTACAGGGAGGGAGGTGGAACAGTGTACCTTATGCATATCTCATATGTTATTGCCGAAATAATTCTGCGCTTTCTGCAGCAATAATTTAGAAGCATGATTTCTTCTAGAAACAACAAATAAGCCCCTCAATTACTGAGGGCCTCTTTTACCAAGCTGCCCTAAAAGTGTCCCTGCAGTGGCATCAGTGTGTGGATCAGGAGCATAGCTAGGTGGGGCCATGGGGGCATGGGCCCGCAGATTTAACCCTGCCCCCCTGCTTTCAACCCCCGCCGCCGACACTCCCCCGCCACATTGGACCCCCCCCCCCTCCCACCGCCGCCAACCCTCCCCAGCCGTTGCCGTCAGGTACCTTTGCTGGCGGGGGTCCCCAATTCCCGCCAGCTGAAGTCCTCTTCAGCGCCGTTCTCCGGCGCGTTGCTGATCTGGATTCTGTTTTTGTGAGTCCTGATGTCCTGCACGTAGGAATATGCAGGACGTCAGGACTCACAGAAACAGAATCCAGATCAGCGAACGCGACAGACTCGGAGACTGGCACTGAAGGGGACTTCGGCTGGCGGGGGCTGGGGACCCCCACCAGCAAAGGTAAAGGTACCTGGCGGTGGCGGGGAAAGCTTGGCGGCAGCGGGAGGGGGGTCGAAAGGGACGGAGAGGGGTGGCGGCACCGGGGGTGGTCAAAAGAGGCAGGGGGGTTGGCGGCGCCGGGGGGGGGGGCAAAAATGTGCCCCCTCACCTCGGGCTCTAGACCCCCTCTCCCACTGGCTACACCACTGGTGTGGATTCACCACCGTTTTACCACAGTGGGTAAAAGGCAGAAAAAAGGAAATGGCTCTGCGGCCATTTCCTGGGGGACCATAGGAGATGACTCTGTGGGTGCTGTGGGTGCTTGAGCACCCCCAGTATTGAGCAAATTCCTTGTATGTGTCCAGGGAGGAATTATTTCCATTAGGCTTAGCACCCCCCAAGAATTTTGAAAAGTTGGCTTCTATGTGGGGGATCCCTTATAGGCGGCAGTAAGGGCTCCCAAGCTATCCCAGTTGTAATTGGGCAACACATGGCACTGCCTGATTACCACATTGGTACACCCCTGGCGCTAAGAAATTACAAAGATTTCTGATGTGCCGGAGATGGCGTACCGTGGGCTAGCACTACTACCATCTCCTGTAGTAGACTGGCAGTAGTGCCGAATTGACACGCACCAACCAGTGGCGTAGCTACATGGGGCCACGGGGGCCTGGGCCTCCATAGATTTGGCCCTGGACCCCCTTGCCGACGACCCTCTCGACCCCCCCCTCCCGCCGCCAACCCCAACCCCCGCCAGCCGAGGTCCTCTTCTTCCGGTGCAAGGCACGTGCAGGACGTCAGACTCACAGAAACAGAACGAAGCCTTGCGCCGGAAGAAGAGGACCTTGGCTGGCGGGGGTTGGGGTCTCCCGCCAGCAAAGGTAGGCGGCAGCGGGGAAGGGTTGGCGGTGGGAGGTCAAAGTTGTTGTTGGTGGTGGCGGCGGCAGCGGGGGGGTGGCGCCACCGGGGGGGGGGTTAAAATTTCCCCCCCTCACTTCAGGCTCTGAACCCCCCTCCTGCCGAAGTCTGGCTACGCCCCTGGCACCAACGCCGAGCTCTACCAAGGAATTGTAATAGGGTCCCTAAGTTTTGTTAACCAGTTAACATATTGTATTGCACATGAGCCTGTGTTAATGAAAGCTAAAAAGAAACAGTGAATAATTTTATAACAGGTTGGGAAGGCAAGTGGGGGCCTATTTTAGAAAGACACAGAGACATTTATGTTTAATGTTTGTTTGTTTATGTTTAATACATTTTTTGATACCCTGCCAATTCTGAAAACAGATCTTAGCGGCTTACAATAAAACAATCCAAAAGATGTAGGAAAGGAACGCCATTCTGGATAAGACAGTAAAACTAATCATACATCAGACATACATAGTTAAAAGAACCATATCTCATAATACCATATTCCAGTCATTGAATAATCACAGACCCATTGGACACCTGGAGTTAACTGAATACCGAAAGCCTATTCAAAAAAATAAGCTTTCAAAACCAAGATGTAAAGCTCTGTGATTAAGGCATAAAATCTTGAACCGACATCTGAACCGGACAGGAAGTCAATGCAACTGCAGAAGAAGAGGAGAAGAAGCATGATCCCAGTGCTTCGAATTACATAAAAATCGAGTGGCAGAGTTTTTCAAATTGCACCAGAAATCACATCTACAGACATTTACATGCACTGGCAGCAGATGTAAATGTTTACCTGTAAAGGACGAAGTATGTGTGGAAGATCTGCCTCTGCTCTACCCAGACTTCATCCTGAACACACCTACCCCATAGTTACATGGAAGAGCATAATCAAAAAGGGGCGCCCAAGTTTTCCTGAGGACGTCCTCGCAAGACGTCCTGGCGAAGGGGCAGGGAAACCCATATTATCGAAACAAGATGGGCGTCCATCTTTTGTTTCGATAATACGGTCGGGGACGCCCAAATCACGAAATTTAGGTCGACCTTAGAGATGGTGGTCCTTAGAGATGGTTGTCCCCGATTTTCGGCCATAATGGAAACCAAGGACGCCCATCTCAAAAACGACCAAATGCAAGCCATTTGGTTGTGGGAGGAGCCAGCATTCGTAGTGCACTGGTTCCCCTGACATGCCAGGACACCAACCGGGCAACCTAGGGGGCACTACAGTGGACTTCAGAAATTGCTCCCAGGTGGGATGGGGGCGTGACAAGATGGCGATCTAACACACACGCTAACGCTCGTGCTGCTTTTGGATGCTTGTTTGCTGAAATCATTGTTTCCTGAGATGCCACATACGAAAAGAAAGGGGGTAACGAAAGGCTATCTGCCGGCAGCCAGAACCTCCTCTCCAGTGCAGCAAACGTTAGAGCGCTACGTGGTGACTCAGCCTTGTGCGACCGGAGGAGCGGGACCCGCATTGGACGCCGACACGGAAGTATTGGCGATTCAGGGCCTGGATACCACGCTGTCGCCCCCGGGTATTATTCCACCTCCATGTCCTGCCAAATCAAGGGGAGAGCAAGGAGGGTTAAACGAGACGGAAGGCGCCAGCGGAAACCCTCAGCCTGGCAGTGCATCCCTTGATTTTGGTAAGGAGAAAAACGTGGAAGAAGCTTCGCCTAGGGAAATAACTTTGGTTTCGATATGGAAGGTCCTTCAAGATTTAAACAGTACTGTCGATAAATCTGCACAAGAGACCACTTCAATAGTTAACCAGATGACTTCATTAACGGATTCCTTGGAAAAGGTACGCTCTGAGACTTTGGAAAAAATTTCATTGAATCAGGAGCAGATTAAATCGGTAAAAAATGTAACAGACTCCTTGGTAAAAGATAAACTTCTGATTCATAAAAAAATAGAAAACTTAGAAAATTACAATAGAAGACTCACTTTGAGGTTACTGAATTTCCCAATAGTTCCAGGAATAATAGCAATAGACTTATTTAAAAAATACCTAATGGAGAATCTAGGTATATCTCCACAAGCTATTCCTCCTTGCAATAAAGTTTATTACTTGCCGTTACCTAAAAAAAAAGAGCTTCCTGGACGAGTGGGAAATGAAATAGATCTTCAAAATTTAACAGCAATTCTAGAAGAATCGATTACTGAGGTGGAGACACGCGGAACATTAATTGTTTCCTTAATATTTGACCAAGATCTCAGCTCCTTGATGAGACTTTATTTTAAGAACTCAATGAAACCATTTTATGGTAAAAAGATATGGATTTACCCTGATGTTACTAGAGCTACACAGGAGAGGAGAAGGCAGTTTTTGTTATTGCGGGATAAAGTGAGAGAGATGGGTGCAACATTTTTGTTAGCCTATCCTTGTAAATGTGTGGTAAAATATTTGGGAAATAAGTATATTTTCTATGATTCTAATCAATTGCAGATTTTTGTAGATAGGAAAAGCTTAAATAAGGAATAATGCTATAAAGATATAACAAGGTAATAACAGACGTTAAGCCACTATAATGGATATTTTTGTCCTCTCTTTGAGGATTTTCCTTCTGTTTATTATTTCTAAACACTCCCCCCTTCTTTCTATATATATTGTGGTCTAAGGAAGAGCAATATTGTTACCTTTGGAGCCGAATTAGGTTCAAGAATGCTTTATGTTAATTTCTTTCTGTGTTTCAACAAGTATGATTTGTTTGTCAACCTGTATAAATGATTAAACTTATTAAAAAAAAAAAAAAAAAAGAAATTGCTCCCAGGTGCATAGCTCCCTTACCTTGTGTGCTGAGCCCCCCAACCCCCCCCCCCAAAAAAAATCCACTCCCCACAACTGTACACCACTACCATAGCCCTAAGGGGTGAAGGAGGGCACCTACATGTGGGTACAGTGGGTTTCTGGTGGGTTTTGAAGGGCTCACATTTACCACCACAAGTGTAGCAGGTAGGGGGGGGGATGGGCCTGGGTCCGCCTGCCTGAAGTGTACTGCACCCACTAAAACTGCTCCAGGGACCTGCATACTGCTGTCATGGAGCTGGGTATGACATTTGAGGCTGGCAAAAAATATTTTAAAAGTTTTTTTTTAGGGTGGGAGGGGGTTGGTGACCACTGGGTGAGTAAGCGGAGGTCATCCCTGATTCCTTCCGGTGGTCATCTGGTCAGTTTGGGCACCTTTTTGAGGCTTGGTCGTAACCAAAAAAGGACCAAGTAAAGTCGCCCAAGTGCTCGTCAGGGATGCTCTTCTTTTTTCCATTATCAGTCGAAGACGCCCATGTGTTAGGCATGCTCCAGTCCCGCCTTCGCTACGCTTCCAACATGCCCCCATGAACTTTGGTTGTCCCCGCCATGGAAAGCAGTTGAGGACGCCCAAAATCAGCTTTTGATTATGCTTATTTGGGCGACCCTGGGAGAAGGACGACCATCTCCTAATTTGTGTCGAAAGATGGGCGCCCTTCTCTTTTGAAAATAAGCCTGATAGTGTGCAACTCAAAAGGGGCAGGGTTGCCAGCTGGGAAAAATTTTCCCAGCCCCAAACAAGCCGTAAACCCGCCCAAAAACCACCTGTAGTCAATCCCCGTCTCCCGCGTCACCGAACCCCGCCCCCCCCCGCGTCACCAACCCGCCCCCGCGTCACCAAACCCCGCCCCTGCATCACTAACCCCGCCTCCCACGTCACAAACCCCGCCTCCTGCATCACTAACCCCGCCCCCTACGTCATCCCTGACGTCAACCCCGCCCCTGAAAGGCTTCTATTGGTCCAATTTGGACCAATAGAAGCCCCGGAAAAGCTTCTATTGGACCGAATTGGACCAACCAATAGAAGCCCCGGAAAAAAACGCCGAACTCGCACAGCGGCGACGGGAAAACCGCATCCCGCGGCCGGCGAAATTTTCCCGCCGCCGCTGGCGAAAACCCGCCCACCTGGCAACTCTGAAAAGGGGGCATGTCCAGGGGAGGGGCATGGGTAGGTCAGGGGAGTTCTGAAAATCAGTTGAGCACTCTAGCTGATAAATCATTTGTAATGGTTCAAATATATGTATTTTAATTCCATTATGGCCTGAGCCCCTTCATTAGCTCAGCTGAGAAAGGGGAGGGGGGTAGCCCACATCAGTATACTGTCCATTAATGATAGTAAACAGGAAATGAATAGCACTCTGCAGGAAAGTGAATGAATAGAAATTCTGGGAATTGTAGTCCTGGGGTATCCTGGACAGAAAGTGAGTTCATATTGTGGACAGGCAGTCTGGGGGATGTTGTAAGAAAGAGCTAAGGCTCAGAACCCAGGTAAAGCAATCTCCTGGTAAAAAGAAGAAAATCCCAAACTGTGGTGAGGCAGGAGAGCCCAAAGAAGAGAGTCAGAAAGAATGAGAAGCAAAGCAAAACAGTTCCAGGAGGGTGAATATGGAGATGAAATGCTGACTTAGTTGTCAGGCACTGAAATAAGATATGGATGTACAGCTTGTGAATTAAGGAATTAAGTAGCTGTCAGGACTTCAGGCAGTGACAGGAACATTACACACCAGGGGCCCAGGGCAAAATAAACTCCTGATTAGTAAAATGTTGAAGCTAAGCCAATTGTAAATTTTCTGTAGAATTTAACTCTTAAGTATACTATTTAAAGCCCACAGGTGGTAACTTGGACCATGGAGGTTCAGGACAGCTAGATCTAGGCAGTGTTATTGATTATAATTGCACTTTGGATTAAGTCGTGCAAGGGGGCTGTATGTTAGATGTACACCGTGCTAATAGGAATATCATGGTGAAAAGTACACTTAAAGCATGTAAACAGTACACCAGTCTCACATATCAGTGTTTCCCAAGTCTGGTCCTAGAGTACCCCTTGCCAGTCAGGTTTTCAGGATATTCACAACAAATATGTATGAAAGAGATTTGGATATAGTGGAGGCAGTGTTATGCAAATCAAGTTCATGCACATTTATTGTGGATATCCTGAAAACCTGACTGGCAAGGCGTACTCCGGGACTGGACTTGGGAAACCCTGTCATGTATCAACGAAAAGGATGTTAGCATTTAGTTTCTAACCCTGAGAGCTGAGCTCCAGGGATCAGTCTATTACACTGCTCCTCAAAGGCAGTAGCTATTTTCTGAGTCTTGAGTTTTCTGATGTGTATCCTACACAGTTCTCACAGACTGCATATGATTAACCATATTGCTTACATTAGCAAAATGGTTCCAGAAGCCCAGAAATGACAAACCATACTGAGAGTGGGAAGGATAATTAATTGAAACAGGAACAAATGCATATTGGTAAACATTTACTGAAGATACAGTCTGTGCAATAAAAAAAAATGTGTCCTGCATCTAAAGTCACAAAAAATAACAATGAGCTGTTTAATGGGAAACTTAACCTAATTTACTTTATTATGTGAGGTCTCATAATATATAGACATTATGAGCAAGGTAGTGACTGTACAAAATGGAGAAAAAAGGCAAGGGTTGCTTTTCGGTACCACATTTCACTTTTAGGCTTGCATGTTTGCAGATTGACTCAAAAGGGCAATAGGATAACCAGGGCTGTTTCTCTGCTTTCCCACCCCATACAACAGGAAAAGCAGTCCAGATGAAAACAGCAATGTAAAACAATCAGCAACAAAGATGCAGTGAAGTGGAACTGGATTGACACGCAAAATTTGTCTTTTTTCCCCAGAAAATCACTAAGCTGATCCAGAATTGTCTTCTCAAGTACCTGAAATATGTGGCAAATCTCTTCCACTATTACAAGACATAACAACATTAGGTTTTCAGTGTGACAAAGATACTGCTTGCCTGGTATTGTTGATTTTTAAATTCTGTACTGCAGACACCCAATTTTGGGTGGGCCTGGGCCCAAGATGGGTGGGCAGAACTCTGCCTTGTCCCACAAGTGATTTGGTCTCGCCCTCTCTTGCCAGCATGCCATATGGTCTCTCAAACATCCCCCCTCCCCCATATAACCTTTTAAATAGCAGATTTTCACCGGCAGCAAGCAGCAACTAATACACACTGCTCATGTTGGCACCACAGCCTTCCCTCTGATGCAACTTCCTGTTTCCGCATAGGTGGGAATACATCAGAGGGAAGGCTGTGGGGCCGGTGCGATAAGTATGTATCAGTCGCTGCTCGCTGCAGGCAAAGATCTGCTATTTACAAGGTTGGCAGGAGGGACAGTTGTTGGAAGTTTTCACCCGGAGGGGCTTCGGGATCCCTGCCAGCCACATCATAGGTGTGCTGCTACTGGGTGGGCCTAAGCCCAATTGGATGGGCCTGGGCCCACCCTTGGCTACACCACTGTTGTACTGTAATTGTCACTTTATTTTATATGATTGTATTTGTAAACCTCTTTGGCACTAAGGAATAAGGTAGTATATAAAATGAATAAATTCAATCCAATTCTTAGTCAACAAGGAAAGATTTAAAATAGGAAAGAACTTTGAATAACCATCACCATCTTTCTTTCCTTTCTTTAGAATGGGAGTAATAGCAGCCTGTTTTAATCTGTCAGGAATATCACCAGTTTGAAGAGAAAGATTACCAAATAGGTCGTTAATGGCTGCACTCTGACAAAACAGAAAAAGGAACTAAATCCAAGGACATAGCTGAAAGTGCTTAGCCACCTCAAAATCAGTGACTATATGAAAGTCAGTCAGTCAGTCAGTCCAAACCTTGGTAGAAACGCCATCAGTAAAGACAGGACGATTAACAACCGAAGCAGACTTCGAAATAATTTAAGTCTTCTGTCTTATTATAAAAAAAAAACAACAGTAGCCAAAAGCAGGAAGAACCAAACTCCACAAGTAAGTCCAACAAGTCAAACAGTAGAGGGCAGGGCCCAAAACCAGGAAGAAGTAGAAAACCCAGAAGGAGTGAGAGACTCAATAAGTGGACATATTAGAGACAGAGGTTAAAATAAGTGATTATTTTAAAAAGGTAATGAGGATTGTTATCAACCTGAGCCAATTTTTTGTTAATGAAATTTCTTTTGCTAAGCAACACTTCTGAGTAGTAAAACATACTCATAGCTCTACATTTAACTTTCAACCCAGAAAAGGGTTTGAGTTGGCATAATTGTTGCCTTAAAAATCCTTGATGATATCACTTATTTCCATTAACCAGTGAACATTTAGCCTCTTTGACTTCTAAAAAAAATCATCAGTTATCCTATCTAAAGCATTAACCCAATTATCAACTCCTTCTTCTAATTCAAAATCTAAGGTGGTAGGTAGGTGAGAAGCAACTACTGTTTTTAAATCATTATCTGATAAATTTTGACATAGCTTAACTATCTTAATACTCTTGAGACTTACTTTCCTCGCTAGTAGGAGTAGAAACAACAAAGCGATGGGACCATGACACAGGATCAATAGTTAAGAATTCCAACCAATGAATAGCTTCTGAGAAGCAAAAAAAACAAATCCAGAATATTCTCTGAGTGTAGGAGTGAACCATCTGACTGAAACCCATATTTTCTAATGAATCCAAAAATAAACATGCACATTGTTTTTCTTCTTATTACCAAGAGGCATATTAAAATCATCTAAAATTAAAAACTTTCCATATTTTAAAGACAAAGCAGAGATAAAAAATCAGTCAATAAATTCACATGTGCTATAGGAGTATCAAGAGGACAATATGCTATAAGAATGTACAATCCAAGAAGCACCTTTGACTTAACTAACAGATATCAAATCCTTTATGATTACTTGAGAAAACTAGCCCATTATAAACCATAAAGCTGTATGTCTCTGTTGATCATCCTCCCCTCACCTATCCACACCCATCCTGTTAGAATATCAATGATATGCTTTGATGTCCCCATGCATACCTCCGACCCACCCCCATCCCCCCACCCTGTCAGACTGTCATAGTATTGCTTGAATGTTTTCACTTATATACACTGTCAGCTAGCACATTTGCTTATTTCCGATCTGATGAAGAAGGGCAACCTTCGAAAGCTAATCAAGAAATGTATTAAGTTATGTCCAATAAAAAAGGTATCATCTTATTTTCTTTTCGATGTTTTACTTTGTTTGATTTCTATTGATAACCTTAAGAGTGGACTAACACGGCTAGCACACTCCTCTACTTGAGAAAACTTAAAACAGGAATGAAAAATAAAAGTCACCCCCCCACCCTTCTTAAAACAATGCAGCCTGTTAATACAAACATAATCCTTAGGGCAATCTTGGGTAGGTGATAAACTATCACCCTCAATCATCCATGTCTCAGTAAGACACAAAAAATCCAAACCATGTTGGTCTATCCAATCATTAATGACAAACTTCTTTTTGTTAATAGCTCTTACATTAAAAAATCCACCAGATAGCTGTTGGAAACTTGAAGACTTACATCGAGAAATAGGAATTAAAACACGTGATTTACACATAGTAGATAACTTACTGACCATGTTTGGCCTAGCGGAAATTATTACCGGAATGACAGTTAGTAGACAAACACATAATGAAATAATAATATGCAATATAAGACTTAAGACAAAATAAACCACAATAACTTTTCTCCACTCAAGTTGCTGCTTATGTTGCTGTGATAAGAAGCACGCCTTTAGCTTGCACCTTAGATGACTCACTGAATAATGACATGCCGCTAGGCACTGAGCTCTTATCAGCATGGTATCTGATGTCAGAAGGTGGGCAGAGCAAGTTCCTATGCCCAGCTACTTTGGGAGATAGTCAAACTAGGCTGAATGGCCCAATCAATGGTCCCAGAACCAAAAGCAGACCACGAGTTGATGGTAAAGCAAATAGGGCTCAGAGATGAGCAATTAAAAGCTACTGATCTCTTCCTGGTGCAGCGCCTGATGCTATAAAATGGGCAGAGCAAAGTCCTACACCCAGCAACTTCAAGTGATGGTCAAACCATGCTGAATGGCCCCAATCAATGGTCCTGGAACCAAAAGCAGACCACGAGTTGATGGTAAAGCAAACAGGGCTCAGAGATGAGCAATTAAAAGCTACTGATCTCTTACTGGTGCAGCGCCTGATGCTATAAAATGGGCAGAGCAAGGTCCCACACCCAGCAACTTCGAGTGATGGTCAAACCATGCTGAATGGCCCCAATCAATGGTCCTGGAACCAAAAATAGACCACCATAGTTGATAGTAAAGCAGAGATAGTAAGTGAGCAATTTCAACTAATGCGCTTTTATCAGCATGGGGTCTGATGTCAGAAAATGGGTGGATATTCAATCATTAGGCATGTAGATAGCTGGGTGGCTGGAGGACACCAGGGTCGCTTGGTCACTTGTCTGTTTGGTGCAAAGGTGGTGGACCTCACGAGTCATCTAGATAAGATTTCAGACACTGCAGGGGAGGAGCTGGCTATCTTGGTAAATGTGGGTAGAAAGAACCTCAGAAGTGTTCCTCATTCTAATCACAGTTGTGAGGACCAGTTTTGGGGTTTCAAGCAGTTTACAGGGCAAAATTTTGGGATGAAGCAATTTTGTGGTGAGGTGGAACAGTTGCAGGGGTGAGTTTTGGATTTGGACCAAGGTGCTAGAATAGCTGTGGGGGTTTAAGTTTTGGGGGCTGGTGAGGCAGTGGGGTAATATAAATGTTCATTGGACAGTTGCCATGGAGTAATTTTGGGGGGTAAAAGCAGTTTGTGGGGTGGAGGGGTTGTTGCAGAGGGGTAGTTTGCAGGGTTAAGGCAGTTATATGGCTGTTTTTTGGGGCTGTTTATAGATTATAGGACACTTGTGAAGGTAGTTTTCAGGATGATGACAGTTTGAGGGATCATGAGGCAGTTTTGGGGGGTGGCAAAGTTTGCAGGGTGGTTGGTCAGTTCCAGGGAGTTAGTTTTTGGGTTAAGGCAGTTTGCATGATGGAGGGTGAATGTTTTGGAAGATTGGACATTTTGGTACTAGTGATTCAGTTGTGAGTTGCAGTTTTGGGGGGGGGGGGGGGAGGTACAGACAGTTTGTGGAGTGGTAGGGCAGTTATGCAAGTGTAGTTATTCAGGTTAGGGCATATGTGGGATGATGGGGCAGTTGCAGGAATTCATTTTTTGAGGAGTGAGGAAGTTTACAGGATGGTTAGGCAGTTGTCCGAGATAGTTTTGGACGTGAGGCACTATGCAGGGTGGTTAGGCAATTGCAGAAGAGGTATTTTGGGAGGATGGACAATATGTGGAATGGTTCGGCAGTTATGAGGGTGTCATTTTGAGGTGGGGCAGTTTTGGCGTGGTGGGGCTACTGCAGCGATTATCTGTTGGGTGCAGTTTGCAGAGTGATGAGGTACTCGTGAGGGTGGTTTTTGCAGTCTGGGCAGCTTGCGGGGTGGTGTGACAGTTTCCAGGGTTTATCTTTTGGTGTTGGAACATTTTGTGTGGTAGTGAGGCAGTTGCAGGGGGTATCTTATGAGCTGAGGCAGTTTATGAGGTGGTGGGGTAATTGCAAAGATAGTATTTGGGGATGGACCACATTACAGAGTGGTGGGACAATGGCAGGGGTGGGGACAAGAAATACTGAGGGATTAATGAGGTGATGTCTCCTAATCCCTCCAATGAACCGCTACTGAAAACAAATAGAGCTTACACATCTTGGGGAGAAGTGCAAATCACAACTGTTGATATTTTTGGACATAGACAAACATTCCCTTCTGAAATGAAGAATGCATGTTTATTTTTTTGCCCCTCCCTAGTCTCATATCCAAAGTGTATATCCCTGCTTTTTAAAATTGTAAAATGTGCATAAGGCTTCTAAAAACAAAAAGCACCTTTATCTTCATGCCCCACTAACACAGGACTGTTTCAAACCTACCTCAAGGGTACAGTTTCACACCTCCAATGCTTGAAGCTGGTGTGCATTCCAGACCCCTGCATGGCAAAGGATCAGGTCCACAGGCTTTGTGGTGCACTGATGTATGATCTGAACCCTATGAAAAATGAAGCTCCAACATAAGCTATAAACAAGACGCTTGCAAGTATCCCCACAACCCTCATTTCTGCCACGGAGAGTCAGATGTAGGCTACCTCGTGATTGGAAGAGCCGCTGATTGGCTTTACTTTGACATCTTCCTGTAAATTGTAAACTACCAACAATGGAGCTGCAAAAATAGCCGAATGTTTCGTTTAAAATTTGCATCAGAACCCACTCAAGACCACACTGGATATTTCTGTGATCCAGTTTGGGGTTGCAACCCACAATTTGGGAACTGCTGCCCTTGTCCCTGTCTGCCTTAGTAGGAAGCAGCAGGTCGGAGTATCAAACCTAAGGGGTTTTGCTGCTTGTATCAGAACTTGGCTTTCCAAGTTGACAACATGCAATTAATTCTTTCAACTCCAGTGCCCCATATCTTCAGTTTGAAATAAAAAAAGTCTTTTTTTAACGGCAATTTTAATGCTGCCTCTGCCATTCCAGTGATTGATAACTTTAATATAACCACAGTCATTGTAATTGCTGTGTTGGGCTTTCATGTCTTATCTACTTGATCCTGACCATTTGATGCTCCCTATTGATTTGGCTGTCTCTTTGCCTATCAGATCTTGTAAAGATGTGACCATAGAGATTTCACTAGTTAATATCAAAACATTGCTCCCTTGACTTTCATTCTGGTCTGACACTACAGAAAAGCTATTGTCTGTGATCTCAAGCTAAGAAGTGAAGTTAGATGTCTCTTTTGCTCTGTCAAAGCTACCAGTAACTCCCGGCTCCTTCTCTGATTCTTGCTTCCTCTTCCACTTTTCCAAAACCCATTCAACTCTCTGTATGTGCTGGCTGACTTCACTGAGAGAAAACTCCACTTCCTCCTCCAGGTTCTCAGTCTGAACGGTAGCTTATACAACATCCGATTCCTTTCTTCAAGTTGCTGAAACTTCTGATAGAAAAAGGTTCATTTGTGGGGCAAGGTCCAAATCCACAACAGATTCCCAAATCTGAGCAGAGATATGATAGAGGTCTATAAGACACACCTACATATAGGAACACCCGCTTATGCCATGTCAGTGACAGGTGTAAATGTGTGCACCAGAACGTGGACAACACAGAATAAACAGTTGCGTTACTTTGGTTTGGAATACTTTTGTTACTGAAATGCACAGGATGCCATTCATTTTGAGATCATCTTATGACCCCTGACACAAGCATTTCACCAAAGCTCAGGCCGTGTCGGATCCGCCAATCATCTCTGCTTCCTCCAAATTAAGGCCCCGCCTTTTTGTTCCATCTATGGTTCCATCTATGGCAACATTTATTTAGCATCAGTCTTACTCTTACTTCCAACGTTTTTTTCCTGATGACTTCATAGCAACATATGCAACTGTAAATCCAGCTGTACAAAGTGTTGGATTCACCAAATCTTATACATAGTCAATATAGTGAAATTTGTCATCATATTTTCCATTATTCCCCCCTCCCGAACCCTCCATTATACAACATAATTTTATCAGGGAGGACTCCAAATACAACAAAACGATACGTTACAAAAGTAAAAAACATTGCATGTGGGAAACCCCTCCCAACTTATATTCCTCCCCACCTTATTATCCCACCTTCCCCTTCAACTTTCAACAATTTTTATTAATATTCCAGCACGTTAGCCATAACCCATCAACGCAAAACAATATAAATTGTGCATCAGAACATGCCACATTAAACAAGATAATCCCTATTTCACCCACTTCCGCCTCCTACCCTCCCCCCATGTGGAGTAATCTTGTCTCAATCTTACTCTTAATAGGTGTCCAATCCATTCTCCTCTGGATTCTATAAATGGTGCGCAAATTTCCACATGCAAAATTGCACACCATTCGGAGCACGTAACTAAACTAGCTAATAAACCAATCAGTGCCAATAATTGGGCATTAACAATCAATTATTGGTATTAATTTGCAATAATTTAGATCGGCACACGCATCTTGCTACATGCTATTCTATAAAGATCCGTGCTCAAATCTTTTAGCTCACAATTCAAAATGGGGCATGGCCATGGGCGGGTCAGGGGCGTTCACTAAAGATGCATGAAGTATTACTAAATACTGTGGATCTGCACCTACATGCCAGGATTTACACCAGGTTTCAGTTGGTGTAAATCCTTGCACTCAAGGTTTGGCACAGAAATCGCCTCTAAGCACTACTCTATAAATGATGCCGAACTCAGAGGACCAGGGCTGGTCTTAGGCAGGGGCGACAGGAGTGGTCACACAGGGCCCCACGGCACTCCTTCCCGCTCCCCGCCATTGCCGCTATCTGACTCCTTGCCCAGGGCCATGCCTAGGGTCTCTGGCGACCCCTGCAGACTATCAGTTGGCGCCCCCCCCCCCCCCCCGGTGAAAATGATTGCTCACCACTTGCTACACTGACAGGAATTGTCAGCAATATTCTTAGAAACAAATTGCTATACATTGCAAAATAAGATAGCAGATGTAAATTCTCAAAGTGGACATATTCCAAACGCTGAAATGAAAATAAAATGATTTTTTTTCTACCTTTGTTGTCTGGTGACTTTCTTTTTCCAATCATGCTGGCCCAGTATCTGAGTCTGCTGCTATCTGTCCTCTTAACTCCATTTCCAGGGCTTCCTTTCCATTTATTTCTTTACTTTCCTCCTTTCTTCTTCATTTCTTGCTCTATATCCATTTCCAGCAATTTCTTCTCTCTCCCTGGGTCCTGTCCTCCCATCCACGTCCATCCTTGTCCCTCTCTGCCCTTCCCTCCTCCATCCATAGCCAGCAATCCTCCTCTCTCCCCTCCCCTCCATTTCCAGCAATTTGTCCTCTCCCTGGGCCCCCATGTCCATCCTTGTCCCTCTCTGCCATTCCCTCCTCCATCCATAGCCAGCAATCCTCCTCTCTCCCCTCCCCTCCATTTCCAGCAAATTGTCCTCTCCCTGGACCCCCATGTCCATCCTTGTCCCTCTCTGCCCTTCCCTGCTGCATCCATAACTAGCAATCCTCCTCTCTCCCCTCCCCTTCCAGCAATTTGTCCTCTCCCTGGGCCCTGCTGCTGCCCTCCCATCCATGCCTGTCTCTCTGCCCTCCCATCCATGCCTCTCTGCTCTTTCCTCCGCGCCCTGGGGCCTTTAAATCTTTTACTTCCGGTCGCAGCAGCGTCAGTGAAAGCGGAGCGCTGCCGACGTCTCCCTTCCCTTCGCGCTCTTGGTTCCCTCAGTGTCCGCCTTCTTCTGACGTCAGAAGAAGGCAGGACACTGAGGGAACCAATGAGTGCAAGGGAAGGGAGATGTAGGCAGCGCTTTCACTGACGCTGCTGCGACCAGGTAAAAGATTTAAAGGCCTCGGCTGCGTGGGGCGAGGGTAAGCACCGCGGCAGCGCCCTCCAGAGGTGGGCGCCCCCCCCTGTGGCGCTTACCCCGCTTACTGCATCGGCACGGCCCTGTCCTTGCCTCCCCTGGCACAAACTCGAGGCCACCCTGGTGGTCTAGTGGAGTCTTCGGGGAAGGAAAGATCCCAGACTTCCGCTAAAGTCTCGGCAGCCATTTTAAAGAAGATGTGGCAGCAAGAGGGTCAGCGCTGACAGCAGGCAGGAAAAATGGGGATCTTTGCTGCCCCGAAGACTCTGCTAGACCACCAGGGTGGCTTCGGGTATGTGACGGGAGGGCACCCTGCGGCTCAGGGGAGTGGGGAGGAGGTCTGCAATAGGTAGGTGGGTGGGGAGGGGAGCACACTGTAAAAAAAACTCAAGGTAATATCTGTTTTGAGGAGCTGGTTAGAGGGACGGGGAGGGGAGGATACTGTAAAAAAAATCAAGGTAATATCTGTGTCATTTGGAGGGACTGGTTAAAGGGGCACCCTAGTACTATTTTATTTGTGCAGAGATTTTTTTTTCTCCTGATAAACGGCCACTAACCAGACATCATGTTATGAGAATTAGGTGCTCAACATTCAAAGTTTCTATCTATTTATTTACTTATTTATGGCATTTTATCCCACATTAAACATGAATTAGATTTAAACCTGGGAGCATTTAAAATCTTTTTTTTTTCCTGTGCCTACATCAAAAGAAAAAAAAAGGATGGCATGTGGGAACTTGTTCCTTTTGCTTTGTGGAATACAGTGGTATATTATAAAAATGCACTTGCCTTTTTCTATTATTATTATTTCACAGAGAAGGTATTGATTAATGAGGGATGGGTTTCCTTCGTGCAGAACTGTCTAGAGACAGTCTAAATGTGCCAATATTGTCCAGTTCAGCACACTATTAGCAGCCAAGTTCATACAAAGTTAATTATGTTCAGTGGAAAATAAATCTGTTGGCTCAGGCTGCTTGCTATCTGAATATTCAATCACTGTTTCATTAGTGCTACCAAGTATTACATATTAAGGGAATTTTTTTTAATTCATTTATCCAGTCCTTACATGCACATGGTTTTGTTTTTTAAACCCAAAGGTTTCCTATGATAGCATTGTACATATTTGAATTTGTTTTTCTGTACAAGTTTTGTTTGATTTGTCTTTATTTGAAATAAAAAAATGTTTAAAACACATCTTGTCAACAAGGGGCGGGGCTAGGTGAGGCAGGGCTAGGTGGGACGGGGGCCCCACTGAACTGGTCTGCACAGGGCCCCATAGTGGCTAAAACTGGCCCTGCAGAGTGACATTTATAGAACAGCGCTACATGCAGATTTTTATGGTGCCAAATTTTGAGCGCTATTTACTGAATCTAGTCATCTATGGGCTAAGAAAAACATGGATGTATGTAAGAAAGCTCTATATCTGAACCTCTAGACACAACATCTCTCTTTCTGATAGCTATCTCTTCAGCTAGGAGAATTAGTGCGCTTCGCACATTGGTAACATACAAACAATAAAGCCAATTCCATCAGAACAAAGTTGTCCTTTGCACACATCCCAAGTTTTTATCGATGGATGTAACACCTTTCCTTCTGAATGAAGAACTGGTGCTTTCCACTTTCTGTCCAAAGCCTCATTCCATCACTCAAGAAAAGGCCCTTCACATCTAGATTGTAAATGGACTCTCACTTGTTACTTGAACAGAACTACTTAATTTAGTAAGTCGACTGGATTGTTTTTATTTACCGCTGTTTCTCTCTTGTCACAGATACTAGTGCTGAATTCTGTGGTTGATTTCTATGAGGCCAGCAGGACTTCTATGCTACACCCATCAGAAGTGATGTGCGACAACCCAGGGGGGTCCAGAGCCCGAGGTGAGGGGGCACATTTTAGCCCCCCCCAAGTGCCACCGACCCCCCCGCCATTGCCGACCCCCCCCCCCCCGCCACCACCACCACCACAAACTTTGACCCCCCCCGCCGACGACCCCCTCGACCCCCCTCCCGCTGCCAACCCTCCCCCGCCGCCGCTGTCGCCTACCTTTGCTGGCGGAGGACCCCAATCCCCGCCAGCTCAGGTCCTCTTCTTCCATCGCAAGGCTTCGTTCTGTTTCTGAGTCTGACGTCCTGCACGTACAACTTGCAGGATGTCAGATTCACAGAAACAGAACAAAGCAGCCTTGCAGATCAGCCAGCGGCCGCATTGCTGGCTGATCTGCAAGGCTTCGTTCTTTCGTTCTGTTTCCGAAACAGAACGAAGCCTTGTGCCGGAAGAAAAGGACCTCGGCTGGTGGGGGTCCCCCGCCAGCAAAAGTAGCCCATGGTGGCGGCGGGGGAGGCTTGGTGATGGGAGGGGGGGATCGAGAGGATCGTCAGCAGGGGGGTCTAGAGCCAAATCTATGGGGGCCCAGGCCCCCGTGGCCCCATGTACCTACACCTCTGCGACAACCCACTGTTCAAATTCACTCAGCTATTGCAGAAAATGCTACAAAGCATGTACTGATGGAGCACACAAAAAGAGCAGGTTGTGCTCCTTCATACGAAACTGAGGACACAATTTATAACAAAGTATTTTGTTGTTATTTGCACTATTCTTTTAATCTTAATTTTAGATTGGAAGTTTAATACCTCATTTCATATTTATTTCTCCATGTCCACCACTTTCAATATTCCTGTTCACTGGGGACATAGACCCAATAGATCACCACACCCAGTAGAACGCTTCAGAATATTACTTTCACTCTCAGAATGACTCAGTTACTCTTCTATCTATGATTGCGCTTGTGTTCTATTAAAGGGAAACTTTGGGATGTAATTCAGTTGCATGACCTGGACATCATAGGCTGGATTCAGTAAATGGCACCAAAAAAAATTCACTCAATGCTATTCTATAATGAGCACTCTGTAGAGTGCCGATTTCAGCTCCCAAATTTGGGCACCCGGAATTACACCTGCTGAAATCAGCTTTCCCCAATGGATCCGAATTAAGGCAAAGGTGTGGCTAAACAGACATATCTAGGCCTAATCCAGCTGCAGGCGCAGCACGCTGCTCCACAGAAAAAAAATGCGGCAACCGAAGCATGCGTCACTGAGGAGCCTGGCGTTACCGCCAAGAGAGAGTCCGATGCTGCACTGCCTTCCATAGCATCCGACGCTACTCACCGGTTCCCACACCAGGAGCAGTGCTTAACCATCTCGGATGGATTAGACATGCGTCTCCAAGAGCGCCCACGAAGAGGCCGAAATCACCGCACCCCCTTCGTGCCAGAGCACTGCCGTTGATCTTTTTTTTTTTTTTAATTTTTCAAATGCTAAATTACTACAGCTTACCTCCTCTTTTTTTCTTTTTTTTGTTTTTAAAGAGACAGGAGAGGGAGCAAAAGACCAGCACACAATTGTCACAAGCCCAAACACCTGTGGGACCGTCGGGGATAGGAAAGGGAGGGACCTGGCGCCACTGGTTATACCCAACAAGATGCCTCTACCCCAAAGATCAGTCTACTACTACTCCCGGGGGATGGGAAAGGAGCTGGTCAACCACAGCTGCACAGTTATGACCCTCCACCTGCTAGATAGAGAGAATACTGAGGTTCTGGCAGCTGCACATGACCACATATACCAAACCTTTGAAGTTCTCTCTATCTCCACCTGCTGGTAGAGGGGCATAACCCACAAGTCTCTGGATTGATCTGTGGGACGCTATGGAAATGAATTTATGTAATCAGTTAAAAGCTTTGAGGTAAATATTCAGCTGGTGGCCGTGATCATTATTCCCAGATATTCAGTGCCAGGCCTCAGCACTGAATATCCAGTTTATATGGCGCTGGCTAACATATAGCCAGTTAAGTCGATATTCAGAACTTAACTGGCCACAAGTTTCCACATAAAAATAGGATTGTGTTTTATGTGGACCCATTTATGCGGTTACCCAGCTTTCACTTAGGTGTTAACGGCTAATTTTTAGTGGCAATAACCAGTTAAGTGCCTCTATAAATTAGCAAATAGCCCTGAAGAAGTGATTTAACAGGCCAGCGACTGTTTCCAACCAGTTAAATCATTTTGAATATCGATCAGTTGGTAATTAAGTATCTTTGTTAATCTGTTGAGATTCTAAATTAAGTTGTAACATTGTCTAATTTTGAAATCTTAAACTTTATTTGTGATATGGATTGCTATATTTGTTCATTATGCTGTAAACAGTCCTGAACTACTGGCTGTGATGGTTTATTAAAACAAACTATTATTAATATTATCATTATTATTTTTAGTCCAAATATTTTTATTGATATTTTCATTGAATCAAAAAGAAAAACAGAGATAATACAATAAACATTATAATAAGGTAAAGAGTAAGGAATAAACTGTAGTCAAAGTGGTAACACCTCTATCTAGTATTCCTGCATTATATTATTATTTTGTGATGTTAGTGTTCCTCCTTTTCTATCATATAGGGAAAGGGAACTGGGACTTGATATACTGCCTTTCTGAGATTTTTGCAACTACAGTCAAAGTGGTTTACATATATTCAGATACTTATTTTGTACCAGGGGCAATGGAGGGTTAGGTGACTTGCCCAGAGTCACAAGGAGCTGCAGTGGGAATTGAACTCAGTTCCCCAGGATCGGAGTCCACTGCACTAACCACTAGGCTACTCCTCCACTAGCAACATTCCATGTAGAATCTCAAATAGTAGCAACATTCCATGTAGAATCTCAAATAGGCTGGGATTCTGGAATCTTGCTATTCTTTGGGGTTCTACATGGAATATTGCTACTTTTTAAGATTCTGCATGGAATCTTGTTACTGAGACTTGATATACCACCTTTCTATGGTTTTTGCAACTACATTCAAAGCAGTTTACAGAGTATATATACAGGTACTTATTTGTACCTGGAGTAATGGAAGGTTAAGTGACTTGCCCAGAGTCACAAGAAGCTGCAGTGGGAATTGAACTCAGTTCCCTAGGATCAAAGTCCACTGCACTAACCACTAGGCTACTCCTCCAAAGGCCTGCTTATGTATGAGACAAAGGGCTAAGACTATTTCATTTGCTTCTGAAGGTCAACTGAGGCACTGAGCAATGTGCATTCAGCCCTGCAGGTCCTGTGATAACAGATAAAGACCACAGTGCCTATCCAGTCTGCCCATATGCATGTGAGTAAAGTGTGCACTGTTGATCCTTGTAACATAACTATTCTATCATGGGGCAGAGTCTATGTCAGAGAAATATCACACTGCTATTGATTGTGTTGTGCCAATTTTATGGTAGAGGAAGCTGACAATGCCCAAGCGGCAGGGCTTTTTTTGAGGGGGTACTTGGGGGTACTGAGTACTGGCACCTTTTCCATTGTCTGCTAAAATTGACCCATGGTCCCCAAGTTTTAATGAAAGATCTCAGGCTCTACACACCAATTCTGCCTTGTCATAGATTCTGTGACTGGTTGCAGGAGGCCTGGCTATTGTGGGGTGGGTCCCTCAGTGATCACCCCACCCCTGAAGGGTGGCCTGGAATTTGAGTACCGGCACCTTTTTCACTAGAAAAAATGCACTGCCAAGCAGTAACTTGTTTTGTCTGAGTATAGCTTTTTCTAAAGTAGTGTTAACTCAGAAGGCCAGAGCAGTGTCAATAAGATTATGCCAGCTTCCTCTGGTGCCTTTAGATGTGAACATGGGAACACCATGTGTTCCTGCTGGGTAAGACTCCCAGCAGAGCATTTATGGAAAGTACCCTTCCATATAACACAGCCCTTGGTTACAAAAGGCCTTAGTCCATTCATTTAACATCAAATCCTTTCAAACCTTTGATTTTCTCTAGAGATTCATTTATCATTGTACTCTCAAGCTCTTGATATGGAAATCACTCTCTTGGTAGGACAAGGGGAAATCTATGATCTATACTAGAGTTTCCCAGTAGTAACAGCCTCCAGCTAGGAGCCTGGTTAGAACTGATTCTCTGTAAACCTGTCAGTATTTATGCCCATAGAGTTCTGTGATCTTGAATATGAAAAGCTTATATTCAAAAGTCTTGAAGAATGGGCTCCCTAAAAAGTCACTCCACAGACTTCAAATGATTCACTCACGTCATAGCTAGGCTATTAACAGGTGTTAAATCCTATCATAAGATCTCCATTGGCTGCCCATTCCATATTAAATATGATTTAAGATTTTTATGCAGGATTTTAAGGTCTTTGGGGGGGGGGGGGGGGTCCAGACCCTCCTTATTTGAAAAACTGTTTGGTCTGGTAAGCATTCACGTCCATCTGATCAGCATCTGATATGATTTCACTTTCTATAGTTTCATTTTTCATTCATTGTTTTAGATCTTTCTCTAGGCATAACTTTCTATGGCGCAATTGTAATAAGAAAACTTTGAAGTGCAGACATGATCGTATTAATCATGTCTGTTTATTATTCACTTTCATATCTTTTTATCTTTATATTTCCTCTGTAATTCTTCAAACACTTAGCACAGCTATATAATGCTCATCTCACTACATGTATAACCAACGACTATATGCAACAGCATCAGTGTACTCCTTTTTGTTTAAACAGCTGATATCTTATATAAGTACACAACTGTGGAACGCTTTGCCTAAAACCGTGAGATCTATCCATAACCATCTTAAACTTCAGGAAACTATTGAAAACCAACTTGTTTCAGAAGGCCTACCCCCCTGGTCCAAACTAACTTCCTACTTCATACGACACAACAAAATATGAACCGTATTAGATTTCTATAATCTACCCTCTCTTTATTTCCTTGTTGTTTTATACTGATGTTTATTACATGCTTTCTACTGTACTATGTATTTGTATTATTGAACCGGAGTCTACCTCTACGGTATTGTGTAAGCCACATTGAGCCTGCAACTAAGTGGAATAATGTGGGATATTAATGTCTTAAATAAATAAAAATATCTCTCAAGCTTGCTATATGTCTGCTGCACGCACATAGCCACACATCATTCATTCAAACGATCCACTACATACACGTCATGCTCACGCAAGTTCCGATATTTAATTCCGACATACTCAGATAGACATGATTTGCATTCATCACGTCACCGGTTTCTCAACAAGGCGTTGTTGCATCACAGAGTGGTCCTCTATTTGGGGTAAGTCACTACTTCTCATATTCACACATTGGAAATTAAAATTTGTGAGTTCTCTTTTGTGACACTGTTCAGTGTTTAGATGAACAGACTGTGTGTTTCAGTATCGGCACTTTTTCTTCACCACAACACAAGCCCTCGCAGCAATTTGCACTGTTAAGACTGAGCATTCTTTTGTTAAAATACCACCATCACCAGTTCACCATTTCTCTGAATCATGATCCATAGTTCACCATATGATCTTATCTGCAGCAAAATTGTCAAGAAGCACAGTCGTTTGGCGCCATTTTTTAATTTACATGACGTCAGCAATGAAGTTCTTTTCAGGATAAAACTTAGCGTACATTACACAGCACCGACTAAAGCCTATTATAATCACTGTCCGTTACACACTCTCTCATTTATAAGGCACACCTTTATTTTTCTTTACAAAAAACTACATTTAGTTTACAATCCAGCAATTAAGCATCTTACAATATACACAACGTAGCATACCGTACACTCCAGTATTACTCTGCATTCATTATCAACATGTTCTTGACTATCAACTTAACATGTTCTTTATGTAATACCAATTGTATCTTTTAATCTGGAATGGCAAATGCCATGACAAAACATTGTAAGCCACACTGAGCCTGCAAATAGGTGGGAAAATGTGGGATACAAATGCAACAAATAAATAAACATCGTTTTTAATATATTCTTCTTGTCTAATGATGTCATAGACTTGGGCTGAAGCAGAATACAATTTTTTTAAATTATCGGATTATCGCTGCTGTTCCAATATGTGTCTCACATACTTTTATTTAGAGAGGCAGCATTCAACATGCATCACGTTGATTATTTAAAAGTGGTTTTCCAACAGTAAAATTCCACACTCATAGTTTGTGCCACTTAGAAAATCTCACAGTGTGATTTTTCTACTTTATAAGATATGGTGTTTTAAACAGCCAGGATCTTGACATATTTTCTAAGTCAAGCTTTTTTCTCCATAATATAACAGGTATATTGTATGCCTATAACATGAGCATTGGTTACAAAATCTAAAAATTTGGAACTTTTTGTCTCATCCATACTGATATAAAATGAGTACCTTCTTCTAATATATCTTTTAATAGGGATATATTTTAACATGCACTAGGAGCACTTTTAACACACATCACATACGTTTACCTTTTTGTAAAACATACCATTTTAGAAAGGGAAGTATTTAGTATGTCAGTTCTTAAAATGTATATGTATTGATTTTATTATATTTACTAGTAAAAAAAAAGCCCGTTTCCCATTGAAATGAAACGGGCACTAGCAAGGTAATCACCTTCTGCCATTAATGTTTTTAAGGGAAGTTCCAGCATCCCCCCTCCCTCCCAATTCCAGGGTCCCCCCTCCCTTCCTTCCAGTTCCAGGGTTGTCATCCCTCCCTCCGAGTTGCAGGGTCGGCCTCCCTCCCTCCTTCCAGTTCCAGGCCCCCTCCCTCCGAATTTTAAAAGTCATCCTGACTTACCTCATCGGGGTTATGGCAGCCGGCAGCAGCGGTAAAAAGCGTGCAGGCTCTGCACTTACTTCAGTTTTCCCTTCTCTGTCTCTTAGCTCTGGTCCCGCCCTCATTTCCTGTTTCTACAAGGGCGGGACAGAGCTGAGAGACAGAGAAGGGAAAACTGAAGTAAGTGCCGAGAGTTCCCTCAAGGGCGGGGCAGTGATCGGGAGTATGATTACGAACACTACATGGCTTCACTGCCACGGAGTCAGCTTCAGAATGTTGGAGGTGTGAATTATTATATTAGATTTATGGGTTTGTGAGTCTTCATTATTTATTAATGTTATTTATCTATATATGAATCACTTATATTTTATTTATTGATTTGAAATTTACACAAATGATGTTGCAAGTATATTTATTGTATCTGTATTATTTTTATTTTTAAATTTGCTTGAACCCTGAGGCAGGCCTTTGTGCCGAAACACGGCCGTGTCAGGTCGATTTTATGACTTTTACAATAAAGACTTTTTGTAGATGATATTGCATTATTCAGAAGATAAATGAAACAACCACATTTTGGTTACAACCATAACAATATACCATACTGGATCAGACCAAAAGACATCAAGCCCAAAACTGAATATCTGTGCTGTTTCCAACAGTGGTCAATCCAGATCCTAAGTAGCTGGCAGGATCCTCAAAATAGGTCTGTTCCTTGTTACTTACACCCAGGAATAAGTAGGGACTTTCCCAAGTATATCTGGCTAATAAGAGTTTATGAACCACTCTTCCAGAACTAGTCTAAACTCTTTTTAAATCCAGCTGCATTAACTGCTTTCATCACATCTTTTTCTTTGGCAACAAATTCCAGAATTTAATTGTGAGTTGAGCTGAAAAACCTTATTCCAATTTGTTTTAAAAGTGTTACCTATAAACTTTAAGTAATGTCCCTTATTTAAACGGGTGAACAACCCCACCACTGCTACCCCACTCCTAATTTTATAGATCTCTATTGTACACCCTCTTGGTCTCTTCTCCAAGTAAAAGAACCTTAACCTCTTTAGTATTTCTCCTTAGGAGACCTGTCTCATCCATCTTATAATTTTTGTTGTCCTTCTCTGAACCTTTGCTAATTCCGCTATGTTATTTTTGACATGAGATGAGCAGAACTGTACATAATACTCAAGTTATGGACAGTCATGCTAAACACCACCTCCTCTACTTCATGGTGACTTGCATAGACAAGTGTAAGGTTTGCTTATCTGCCACTTCACTGGGAGAAGAAGCCAGGGACTCAACTTGAGAAACAGATTTCCTCTTTTTGGTAGCTTTCCTGCTGATGCTACTTGTAGTGCAAGATTGAGACCCTAGACTTATATTAGTGCTTTGCCTTGAACTTGGCTTGAAAGGATGTTATTTCTGCTTTCCGCTACTAATGGCCTTCCAACAATGCATATGTTCTGCATAATGTCAATTCTCAAGCACTTCAAAACGTCTTCAATCCTCATGTTCTGCACAACTTTTTCTCTGCTTCATTGGAGGCTGCTGGCACTATTGATACTGGTGAAGAGCAGAAGATGAAAGTCCATGGGCTTCTTTCATTTTCTGCACTACCTGCCCTACCTGTGGAGTGCTCTTGGCCCTGGCATTATCACTTTCTACCTACTCACCACTTACCATACTAATGACTAGATTTTCAAGACCCTCTTCATTATATATGTGATGATTCTGATGGAAATTTCAGTATGTGATGATTGTAATGGAAATTTCTCACATATAGATTCACCAGATTATGTCTCTGCAAAAACTATATATATATATATATATATTGGATACCTACTCTGCTCTGTTGGGTTTACCTGCTGCTGGTCTTCTGGGCCCCATCCCTGCAATGACTCTGCCTACCTTTACACTTCTGTGGAAATGGATGCAAAGACTTATATAATGGCATTATCACCTCTTTTTCCTGCTGGTCATTCCTTCTCCCTAGGTGACCAAACATCCTTCTGATTTTGACTGGTGCCTTTTCTACCTGTTTGGCCACCTTAAGATCATCAGATACAAATCACCCCCAAGCCCCAATCTTCTTTTGTACTATACCGTTTCTTTGGATTTTTCCAGCCCAAGTACATGATCCTGCATTTTTTAGCATTAAATCTTAGTTGCCCTTCTTGACCATTTTTTCAAGTTTCGCTAGATCCCTCCTCATTCTATCTATACCCTCTTGGGTGTCTACCCTATTACAGAGTTTATCTGCAAAGAGACAAAACCAGACAGTCCTTCTGCAATACTACTCACAAAGCTGTCAAAAAGAGTTGGCCCAAGGACAGAGCTCTAGGGCACACCACTGATAACATCCTTTTCCTCCGAGCGAACTTCATTTACCATTACCCTCTGTCACCTTCCACTTAACCAGTGGTTAACCCAGTCAGTCACTTTAGGGTCCATACCAAAGTCACTCAGTTTATTCATCAGTTGCCTATGCAGAACTGTGTCAAAGGTTTTGCTAAAATCCAATATAACACATCTTGCAACCCTCCCATATCCAACTGTTTGGTTACCCAGTCAAAGAAATCAATCAGACTTCTCAAAGTCCTGCCGCTAGTAAAACCACGTTGCCTCGGGTCCTGTACTTCAGTTCTAGAAACTGCACAATTCTCTGCTTTAAAAACATTTCCATTAGTTTGCTCACAAATGAGGTCAAACTAACAGGAATGAAATTCTCAACCCCCTCCTTACTTCTGCTTTTGTGCAGAGGGACAACCCTCTTTAGTACACTAGTCAGTCTGTTATGGAAGATACTTCATCCCTTCTTTAATAGATGGACACTGTCTCTGTTCATTATCTCTTAGAAAATCATCCCAAGGTTTAGAAAACTGAAGCACCCACATTGAGAACATCCACACAGCTACACATTCAGTTCCAGGATGCGAGCTTCTATCATTTGGCCTTTACCTTCAACATAAAGGATCGATGAGAACACCGCCTGTGCACATAACTGCTTCACCCTCTGTCCCAGAGCCATGAAGTCACTTTTGATAAGTTCAGTGAAATATCTAGCAGTATCATTTGTGCCAACATGGAAGAGCAGCATAGGATAATGGTCAGTATGCTTGATGAGGCTTGTCAAACGTTCTGCTACACCTTGAATCTTGGCACCAGGCAGACAGCACACCTCCCTGGACATCAGATCTGGTCAGCAGATGGGCGGCTTTGTACCCCTCATAAGAGAATCACCAACCACCATTACTTTTCACTTCTTATTGGCCACTGATCCATCAGCTTTGGGATTTTTGAGCTTTGTTTCCTCCTGTTCTTGAGATATTTTCAGCTCTTCTACCTCCAGGAGTACAAACCAGTTCTTCAGTTCATCTTCAGTTCAACAAAAGATGGAGTTGAATGGTTCACTTTACAGGATCTGGTGCTCTGTGTCCAACTGACCTCTTTCAGCACAACTCCTTCCCCTTTGATGGAGATCCCCGAAGATGCATTTCCAAGGTGGATTTCTAGTTGTCACAGATGTTTCTTAGTCTTGCCACCTCCTCTCTTAGTTCTTGTTCTTCTTTCATGAGGGAATTAATGTGCATGCATCTTGCACATGAAACCAGTCCCTCACCTTGGATCAAGCATTGAATCTGGACAAAGGCAGAAGCTGTAATGGGAGCAGCAGATTTGGGCGCACAATGTTTCTTAGCCATACATCAACTATAGGAGCTTTTTGTACCTGTGGATAGAAAAAGAAAAGGACCTATCAAAGTCCAAACCCTATTGTTTCCTTCACCTGTTCTGTAAGTAGCAGGTAGTTACTTTAATGTGAGATCTAATTTCAGTATTTAGAAATCTGTTTTATTTATCTAATGTGTAGTGTAGTATGTTTGCTTTGTAAGCTTAATTCAAGGGATTAAACTTACTTTCTTTTATGTATAGTGATGGTAAGAAGTAGTAGTACATAACAGGCAGAGGCAGGCAGACAATCTGCCGTGCCTGTAGTCCTTGAGCTCTTTTTTTATTTAACAAGGTCTTTTATTACAGTAGTGCACAGCACATTACAAAAAAAAAAATTCACAGGGATAATCAAAGTTAAATACCGAGGGTAGAAGGGGAGGCGTATGGTGCTTTGGGAGGATGAGACTTTCATCAAGTGTAAGGCTTTTCAGGGAACCTGCTTACATTCTTTTACAGAGTGCCCAGTTCTGGCCCAGTTGTGGTCCCAGGCCCTGCAAACTATTGAGCATACTTTGCAAAGTGGAGAGTGGAGGAGTGGCCTAGTGGTTAGGGTGGTGGACTTTGGTCCTGGGGAACTGAGGAACTGAGTTTGATTCCCACTTCAGGCACAGCTCCTTGTGACTCTGGGCAAGTCACTTAACCCTCCATTGCCCCATGTAAGCCGCATTGAGCCTGCCATGAGTGGGAAAGCGTGGGGTACAAATGTAACTAAAAAAAAAAAAAAGTTCTATCACCTGGACATAACGAGTGCTCTTGCTGGGGGATGGGACCCCACTAAACAAGGGGGCCTTAATGAGGCACAATGCAGATTTGTGTTATTATCTGCCTTGTTAGTCAAAAAATGTATTCTGCAGTACTGGGCTGATTCATCGGGTCCTTCATTTAAGGTCTAATGCACCCATATGTAAGAGATGGCGGAGTGGATCCTATACCAACATAGGATGGCGGGATCCATACAAAAGCAACAGTATTGTGATATATGCCTAGTGGTTAGGGTGGTGGACTTTGGTCCTGGGGAACTGAGGAACTGAGTTTGATTCCCACTTCAGGCACAGCTCCTTGTGACTCTGGGCAAGTCACTTAACCCTCCATTGCCCCATGTAAGCCGCATTGAGCCTGCCATGAGTGGGAAAGCGCAGGGTACAAATGTAACAAAAATAAAATAGATACTATTGGAGATTCTACATGGAATGTTGCTACTATTGGGGATTCTACATGGAATGTTGCTACTATTGGAGATTCTACGTGGAATGTTGCTACTATTGAGATTCTGCTGCTACTATTGGAGATTCTACATGGAATGTTGCTATTCCACTAGCAACATTCCATGTAGAAGGCTGCGCAGGCTTCTGTTTCTGTGAGTCTGACGTCCTGCACGTACGTGCAGGACGTCAGACTCACAGAAGCAGAAGCCTGCGCGGCCACATTGGTGATCTGCAAGGGCCGGTGGTGGACTTTGGTCCTGAGGAACTGAGTTCGATTCCTGGCACAGGCAGCTCCTTGTGACTCTGGGCAAGTCACTTAACCCTCTATTGCCCCATGTAAGCCGCATTGAGCCTGCCATGAGTGGGAAAGCGCAGGGTACAAATGTAACAAAAAGAAAATAGATACTATTGGAGATTCTACATGGAATGTTGCTACTATTGGAGATTCTACGTGGAATGTTGCTACTATTGAGATTCTGCTGCTACTATTGGAGATTCTACATGGAATGTTGCTATTCCACTAGCAACATTCCATGTAGAAGGCTGCGCAGGCTTCTGTTTCTGTGAGTCTGACGTCCTGCACGTACGTGCAGGACGTCAGACTCACAGAAGCAGAAGCCTGCGCGGCCACATTGGTGATCTGCAAGGGCCGGTGGTGGACTTTGGTCCTGAGGAACTGAGTTCGATTCCTGGCACAGGCAGCTCCTTGTGACTCTGGGCAAGTCACTTAACCCTCCATTGCCCCATGTAAGCCGCATTGAGCCTGCCATGAGTGGGAAAGCGCGGGGTACAAATGTAACAAAAATAAAATAGATACTGTTGGAGATTCTACATGGAATGTTGCTACTATTGGAGATTCTACGTGGAATGTTGCTACTATTGAGATTCTGTTGCTACTATTGGAGATTCTACATGGAATGTTGCTATTCCACTAGCAACATTCCATGTAGAAGGCTGCGCAGGCTTCTGTTTCTGTGAGTCTGACGTCCTGCACGTACGTGCAGGACGTCAGACTCACAGAAGCAGAAGCCTGCGCGGCCACATTGGTGATCTGCAAGGGCCGGTGGTGGACTTTGGTCCTGAGGAACTGAGTTCGATTCCTGGCACAGGCAGCTCCTTGTGACTCTGGGCAAGTCACTTAACCCTCCATTGCCCCATGTAAGCCGCATTGAGCCTGCCATGAGTGGGAAAGCGCGGGGTACAAATGTAACAAAAATAAAATAGATACTGTTGGAGATTCTACATGGAATGTTGCTACTATTGGAGATTCTACGTGGAATGTTGCTACTATTGAGATTCTGTTGCTACTATTGGAGATTCTACATGGAATGTTGCTATTCCACTAGCAACATTCCATGTAGAAGGCTGCGCAGGCTTCTGTTTCTGTGAGTCTGACGTCCTGCACGTACGTGCAGGACGTCAGACTCACAGAAGCAGAAGCCTGCGCGGCCACATTGGTGATCTGCAAGGGCCGGTGGTGGACTTTGGTCCTGAGGAACTGAGTTCGATTCCTGGCACAGGCAGCTCCTTGTGACTCTGGGCAAGTCACTTAACCCTCCATTGCCCCATGTAAGCCGCATTGAGCCTGCCATGAGTGGGAAAGCGCGGGGTACAAATGTAACAAAAATATAAATATAAAATATATATGGCAGCACTATGTAACTTTGTCTGTTAATGGGAGTGTTGATGTGGAAAGGGGAGATCCAGATTAGTTTAGGAGGGGTGGGGGGGGGGGGTTCTACTGTGGTGATTTAATGTAAAAGTACTCAGAATGGGGTCCACAGTCTTTCCTTGTGTATTTCTTTTGCAGTGTAAACATTGTATCTTATGTCTATATGTTTAAATCATTTTTAATATTTCAGACAACATGAATAACAGTCATCATTACAAAGCCTTAGACATTACAAACACCATTGTAATATGATAGCAAACATCTCTTTCAACCCATATACCAAGCCCCCAAACCATATCTCGCTGCCTCACTCCCTCCCCAATAAATAGTCCTGATATAAACATAGAAGAGGAAGTGATTTGATGAGTGAAATATGTGGTGAAGAAAAAAAAAGAGAGTAAATCAACAATTAAGCAACCGACTTCTGGCCTGGGAAGTAAGGGTTTGCATAAAGGGCTGCCAAACTTGACAAAAAAAGGTTTTCCTAGTGCATCTCATCTGGTAAATCATATAAGATCACCAGCATTGACGGGAGGGCCCCTCAGGAGACAATCAAGAAAATATTATGGTTTTGAGAGCCATAAGTATTACCAGACGTAAATAGTCTCCACATCCTTTTTGTACTGGCCCGTCAAATACATACTCACCGAACAACAATGTGGGCAAACAGTGAACACGCAAAGTCCATAATCTGTGAAAGCCAACCAAAGATCACTCCAGAACTGTTGCACTACTGGACAAGACCAAAACATATGTCCTAATGTAGCATCAGGGATATCACATTTCAGGCAATGGCCAGTCATATCAAATTTGGCTCTAGCCGCACGACATGGAGAGAAATATAACCGAAGTACAAATTTGTAAAGAAGTTCATGGTGCAAAACATTGGTTAAGCACTTGGGTATGGAAAGAACAAACACCTGAAGTTTCGCTGGCTGTAACTGAATCAGAAGCTCTTTGTTCCAATCAACCGCTAATTTAGCATAATCCACATCGGCAGTAGTATCTTCTAGATAGCGATGATGAAAAGTTAAAGGGACCAATTGCTGAAAACATAAAGTGTAAGCCTCTGATATAGTCTCTTGGACATCTTCTGTAAGGTTCTCCCAAGTCAATGACTGAACATAATGTCTCAGTTGAAAATAGGCAAAGTAATCCCAAGACTGAAGGCCATATTCACGTTGTAGATCTTCAAAGGCTCTCATATGTCCTTCTTCAGATACCACCTGTAATAAACATGTTATCCCTTGTCTATGTCATTAATCAAGTATGCTGCTCATAAACCCTGGTGGAAAAGGATTATGACATATGGATAAAAAATGTATTTCATGAGGTACAAATTTGTAATGTTTACAAACCCATCTCCAAATTGCTCTGCTGTTTTCAATATAGGGTAAGTCTTAAAGATCCCAAGGTGGGGGGGGGGGGGTCCCCCTAGGGCTATGGAGAAGGTAGAAATAAAGGGGCAACATCTTAAAAACATAAAGACACAGAGGCACTAATATCATATTATAAAGAGCAATGCGGTCCCAGAGAGAAAGTGGATAGGCCCTCCAAATTTGTAGTTTCTTGCCTGCAGAGATTAGCAGAGGATTGATATTGAGAGACTACAGAAGGGACAGGTCCGGTGGGATATAGACAAGGTATTTAAGCGCCTGGTCCTCCCGCTGTAATGGAAAGTGGCCCTGTCTTTCAGCTCACATCAACTGGAGCAAAGGTAGTGCCTTGGATTTACCGAAAGTGAGAGTAAAACCAGAGAACTCTTCATAATCTGCAATCATATGCAGCAATTGGGGAAGAGATTGCTGCAAATCAGCTAGTAGAAGCATCAAGTCATCAGCAAAGACTAGCGCCTTGATCGTATGTTCTCAAATCCGCACCCCATGGATCAGAGGGTCAGCATTTATAAGGTGTAATAAAGATTCCAAAGAGAGAGCAAAGAGAAGGGACAAGAGGGGGCATCCCTGTCTTGTCCCACGAGCAATGAGAAAGGAAGAGGTTCACCCCCCATTCACTAGTATTAGAGCCATCGGTCGAGAGTACAAGGCCTCCACCGTCTGGAGAAACCAACCACTAACCCATAACAAGATAGTACAGCAAAAAGAAAAGTCCAATTTACTTGGTCAAAAGCCTTTTCAACATCAAGACTTAATGCTAATGTGGGTATCTTGTGATTTGACAGTGGGAAATCGCCAGCTAAACTTTACGAACATTTAAGACAGATTGCTGCCTCTTCATGAAGCCCACTTGTTCCCTCGCCACCAAATGAAGTAAAAAGGTCGCCAATCGAGTAGCTAAAATTTTTTATAAAAGTTTAATAGCGACATTAATGAGTGAAGTGGCCTATATAAAGCTGCCTCATCCCGAGGTTTATTCGGTTTGGGAGGAACATTATTAGGCCCATGTTCTCATGTGGTGAGAAGTGTCCCTCTGCCATCACAGTATCATATTAATCAAGCAACAGACCTGCTAATTGTACTTGAAGACATTTATAAAACTCCCCAGAAAACCCACCACTGCCTGGAGCATAATAAGCATTAAGAGCCTTCACCACTAACTGCAGATCTTGCCCATTATTGTAGTGTTAAGAGCCAAGACCGCCTCTGGAGAAAGTGTTGGGAGCCGAGACTTGTCCAGAAAAGAAGAAATATCTGCCAGCATGGCCGCGGGTCATTCCTGGTAAAGAGCCTGAAACTAATCAATAAAAGTCTGAGCAATTTGATCAGTACAATTAATAACACTACCAGCTGCAAGCTCGGGACCGCTATAGAATCTCCCCATGTCTTCACTACTCATGCCAGCAGTTTACCTGCTTTATTCCCACAGCAATAAAATTTATGCTTCCAGTAAAGAGAGCTCTGAGTAGTATGTTCATGTATGAGGGTGTTCAGAGTTGTCTGAGTAATGAGATAAGTCTCTTTTGAGGAAGAAGTGGGGCGACGAAGGTACGCCTGTTTAGCACATTTCAACTGGGCTTCAAGATGAACTATACTGGCTGCATGCTGTTTATTATGAAGGCTAGTGTAGGCAATTATGTCACCGTGAAAAATAGCTTTTGCTGTATTCCAAAACAGTGTAGGCTGATCTCGATGGGCTCCATTATATGGGAGAAATTGATCCCATTTATCCACAAGATATCTTTGAAAATCTTGGTGATGACTCAAATATGTGGGAAAACGCCAGCCCCCAAACGGTAATTGCCCCGATTGTGCCTCCAGCTCTACCCTCACCAGTGAGTGATCCGACATACCCCCTGAACCCATTGTTGCTGATACAACAGAGGAGAACATGGGTCGCCTAACAAAGATGTAATCCAGTTGAGACCATTTCCCATGGGATCAACAAAGATGCAAGACTCTGGGTGCAGCAGCCTCCAGCAATCTACGAAGTCCAATTCTTTAGCAAACTTGGACAGCAACCCCCTGCTCGGCCCCGACCCTGGCTCCCTCTGGACCCCGCGGAATAATCATCAGAGGGCGACATGACAAGATTCATGTTACTGACTATCACCAGTTCTTTGGATGAATAAGGTGGCAGCCTGGAGAGTAAATTAGGATAAAAGGAGGGAGAACATGGGGTAGGACCGTAAATTACAAGCAGATAGAGCTTACTGCTGTGGACCAACACCTTAGCCAACAAATAATGACCCTGTTCATCAGCAAAGATTAACTCAGCTTTATACTGGAATGACTTACAAAATATAAGAGCAACTCCACCCCGCCTTCCACCAGAGGATGCATATAGTACCCCTCCCACCTCCACCCAGTGTCTTTGCAATTTTTGGTGTTAAATCAGACAACCTCATCTTCTGGAGGCACACTATGTCCACGTGATGGCGATTAAGTGCCGCCAGTATTTTTGCTCTTTTAATCCGGGATGATATTCCCCCCCCCCCCCCCCCCCCCCACATTCCAGGGTGCTATGGTACATTTAGGAAGCACCATAAAAGTTCTAATAATAAATATAATAAAGGCTGAAGATTTCACTTACCACAGGGCCCTGCAGGGGGAGCACTTACTGCCACCCACTCCCATGCTAACCCGGCAATAACTGGCTAGCACACAGCACTGCCCAACTGCCGCTAGGTTAGCACCTGCAGAAATATTTTTTGAACATTTCCGCTAGTTCCAGAAATGCCACACGCTGGGGTGGAACTACCACCTGCGCCTGCATTGGGCCAGCGGTAGCGCCAGATTGGTGTGTGGTATGCCCACGGTGGGCTTACAGCCACTTTGTAAAACGGCCCCTAAATGCAAAAATGACTACTTAACCACCTAAGTGAAACCAAACAAAGATAGGACTGTTTTTTATGTGGTCTTATTTGTCTGGGTAACTTAGGTGATTAAGTTTTGAATATCGGCAATTAACCACATAATTGCTGACTCTGTCCCTGATATTCAGCGGTACTAATCGGTCACGTGACACTAAATTTCAGTGGATAGCCCTGCACAAGTGATTTAACTGGTCAGGAGCCTCTCTTGCAGTGGCGTAGTTATGGGGGGCCACAGGGGCCTGTCCCCCCCAAAAAATTGGCTCTGGGGCCCCCAGTTTGGCTGGCGGGGGTCCCCGACCCCAACCAGCTGAAGTGTTTATCTGTCCTTTGCTGGTCTCGCACTTCCCTCATTTCCTGTTTCCAGTTTCGCCGTGCATGCTCTCGGTTTAATGAAACTGAAAATGCTCTCGCATGCTCAGTTTCATTAAAACGAGCGTGCAGTGCACAGCGCACTGAAAACAGGAGAGGAAGCAAATGCAAGACCAGCAGCGTGGGGCAGATAAACACTTCAGCTGATGGGGGTTGGGGACCCCCACGAGCAAAGGTACCTGGCAGCGGTGCAGGTGTGTGTGTGTGTGGGGGGGGGGGGGGGGTCGGAAGCCATGGTGGGGCAGCGGCTGGGGGAGGCGGGCTAAAATATGTCCCCCCACTTTGGGCTCTGGCCCCCACTCCCACCGAGGTCTGGCTATGCCCCTGCTCTCCTGGCTGGTTAATTCACTTTGAATATTGACCCCTAACAGAAGAGCAGTCCGGGCCTGCTGTCAATTAGGTGTGGGAGTTAACAGTACTGGGTGGCTAAGATTAGGGAACAAAGTACAATCTCACTTTTTAAACACTTTTACAGTTTAGTTATCAATTCCCAACCCATCCCAATCCCGCACCTCCACCACCCCTCCTAGGGAGAGACACCTCAGACACTGACCAACAACACACAAAGGAAAACACCTAAGTAAAATGTGTACCTCCCCCCCCCCCCCCCCCCCCCCCCCCCCCCACACACACACACAACCCCACGAGGAACTTTTATGTGACTTCAGTATGCAGGTTGTTTGGTCCCATAAAGCCCGAGATTTTATAAACTAACCCCTTGATATTCAAAAGCATTTAACCAGCTAGGATCAACACCTGGCCAGTTAAATGCTCCATAACCGGCTATCTGGCGATATTCGGCAGGGGATAGCCAGCTATCTCCCACTGAATATCACCGGTTAGCAGCTAGCCGGTTATATTGGCCGACATAACCGTCTATCTGCCGATTTTAAGCCACACTGTAGCAGCTATATTTGGCCAGTTGAAATGTGGGATATCTTTGGCCGGTTAGAAGTTAACTGGCTAAGTCTGAATATCAACATTGACGGTTATTTTCTAACCGCCCAAAAATAAACCAGATATTCAATGCCGGTCATCAGAAATGACCCGGCAATGAATATCCAGGTTTAGCGGGAAGCGAAGGAGTTAGCCGGGCTCCTGTGGTCTAAATATCAGTCCCTAAGTTTTCTATGGCATGGGGTCATGGATTTATTTTGCCAGTCACTATAACAGTTACCACTACCTGATCTATTTGTGTTCCAGTGGGTTCTTTTAGGCCCACATAGAAAAACAGAAAGAGATAAACTCCCCTTCC
Organism: Microcaecilia unicolor; assembly: GCF_901765095.1. Lineage (NCBI taxonomy): Eukaryota > Metazoa > Chordata > Amphibia > Gymnophiona > Siphonopidae > Microcaecilia > Microcaecilia unicolor. Next base: position 87,179,935 of record NC_044042.1, on the reverse strand, counting down.
TTCCCTGCACCTCTTTACCTCTGGTAATTCTGCAGGCTGTTTCATTGTTGCTCTGCCTGGCTGTTCTTTCAGTTCAATGCCATTACCCAGCTCCATTGTTGTCTTCCTTTAGAATTAGTGTCTTGGACTTTTCAATCTATTTTTTATTGTCTTCTGTCCAATATGTGGTGCCTTTTTATGCCACACTATCTGATGTTAGCCGATGTGATTACTTGTCCTGAAACTCTCTTTTTACATATGGGAGGTGTACTATTGTGGTATTTATTAGAACTGTTTCATTTACATAGTAACATAGTAGATGACAGCAGAAAAAGACCTGCACGGTCCATCCAGTCTGCCCAACAAGACAACTCATGTTTGCTACTTTTTGTGTATACCCTACTTTGATTTGTACCTATGCTCTTCAGGGCACAGACTGTATAAGTCTGCCCAGCACTATCCCCGCCTCCCACCACCGGCTCTGGCACAGACCGTATAAGTCTGCCCAGCACTATCCCTGCCTCCCAACCTCCAGTCCCGCCTCCCACCACTGGCTCTGGCACAGACTGTATAAGTCTGCCCTGCACTATCCCCGCCTCCCAACCTCCAGCCCCGCCTCCCACTACCGGCTCTGCTATCCAATCTCGGTTAAGCTCCAGTTGTTCAAATTGGCTTGGGACCTGGAAGTCAGTAAAGGAGCCAAAGAACTGAAGAACAGCTAATAGGCTTTCTCCAGCCCTACCTATATGGCTAATGCAAAAGTTAATGGATTACTGTAAGCACGTAATATACCCATATAACTACTTTCGTAGACTAGCTTCTATTTTAAGACGGGCCATGGCACACAACTTTAGAGGATCTGCTTCTGATACCTAGAAAGAGGCAGGCAGAATTATTTATTTCTGTATACAAGCTATTAATTGTGCTTTGATGACCAATCCTGTTAATGTTGCAGAAGTTAAAAGTGGTTTGCAAGGGATGTCAGGGACAAGCCTTTAAAGACAAAGGTTGAAGCTATGCTTTGGATTATACTTGGAGAATAGTTTTACTTTTTATGCTGCCTCATGCTGAAATTATTGGGGAGGTTCCCGGCTTAAAACGTGTATTGTACCCTTCTCCATTCTGACAAATCTACCTCTCACTAACATTGCCTAACCATGGCCCAAGTGATCTGTAATTCTGATCCTACCAACCATGCCATTACTTTGCATTCTCTTCAATCAGTATTTTTGTAAGTAGATTCTGTCTTCCTCCTATGCCTGGTTTGCATCTTTCTTTTGGTCAATACTGCTTTACTTTTTGTGACATGACTTAAGATTTTCTCCCTGCTACGATACAGAGAATAAATGATTGGTAGACCCCCTAGCCTCCTATATAACCAATTTTCACGTATGCCATGTCTATGTCCAGCCAATATCTATACATTTTTACAGCTTTCCTGATGCCATGGGGTTCTCTTTCCACTGTTTTTTATTTATTTATTGACTTTGCATGTTATAATCCTATTATCCCAGAAGCTATGTTTGAGACTATTCAAATATAGCTCCTTTGTGATTATCTGGTGAACAGTACAGATGAATGTTTAGTCTACATTCCAATCTACCTTTCAAAAAATGAGCCCTACATCCAATTATGTAATTTGTTTATTTGTTATATTTGTATCCCACATTTTCCCACCTATTTGTAGGCTCAATGTGGCTTACATAGTACTGGAGAGGCCTTTGCAGGCTCCGGTGTGAACAAATACAGGGTGATGTTGTGGTAAGATCAAGTACATGTGGCACAGCCACATTAGGGAATCGGAGAACGGAAGAGTTGTGTTCTGGCCATGTGATACAAAGCAGACTCTTGAAGTCAAATTCTCATAGGAAAAGCTATTTATCTCCACACTAGGATCTCCTTCATGCGCTTCTTCCCATAAAAGTCAGACCCTGAGCTAACCTTGCTGATGCTCCTGTGCTCATAGAATTTGGTGCCTTCAAGTCAGGGCTGGTGCACTTTGCCCCTCTTTGGTGCTGTGGAGTCTTCATGCTGCTTCTGGTGTCGTGAGTGATATTGCCTCTATGGCAGATGCCTGAAAGCAAGTTTTAAGAATATAAGAATAGCCATACTGGGTCAGACCAATGGTCCATCTAGCCCAGTATCCTGCTTCCAACAGTGGCCAATTCAGGTCACAAGTACCTGGCAGAAACCCAATTAGTAGCAACATTCCATGCTACCAATCCCAGGGCAAGCAGTGGCTTCCCCCATGTTCCATCAGGAACTTATCCAAACCTTTTTTAAACGCAGATATGCTAACCGCTGTTAACACATCCTCCAGCAGCGAGTTCCAGAGCTTAACTATTCTTTGAGTGAAAAAATATTTATTTCCTCCTATTTGTTTTAAAAATATTTCCATGTAATTTCATCAAGTGTCCCCTGGTCTCTGTACTTTTTGAAAGGGTGAAAAATTGATTCACTTCTACCCCTTCTAAACACCTCAGGATTTTATAGACCTCAATCATATCTCTCCTCAGCCGTCCCTTTTTAAGCAAGTTGATTACAAATAGATGGAAAACCCCACTGTTAGAATGGAAAATTGCTTCCCTCACTGACTTTAATAGACACCATTATCCAAATGGTATGAACAATCTGGAGTCTGAAGATAAACAAAACGGGTGAGTGAACCAAAGATGAACAGAACTGACACTCTGTGCTGTGCATATCCCTATTAGCTATGGAGAGAAGTGAATGACAGACTGAAAGGGAGAAAACCCATTATAAACCTGCTACGGATATCTGTAAAATATAATTTGTAAGGCAACAACTCCATGTTTTTGTGCTTTTGATGGAGAAACATTTCACATAGCACCAGTAATAGCTTTTGTTTTTGTACTTGTAAGAGAAGAATTTTAGTCGATAATGGGCCACTTTTTTTTTTTTTGCATAAACAAACTAAGGTGGATTAGCTTTAACATTTTATATGAAAATCACTTCTCTAACATTGACTGTACGAAAAGATGATTTGCATGAAACCTGTATACAGCTCAGACACACCTGGAGGCATATTTTCAAAGTACTTAGACTTGCAAAGTTACATGGAGGGGCATTTTTGATATGATGTCTATGTCGGACTTTGGAACAAAAAAGGCGCAGATCACAAGGGTAGAAATAAAAAATCCAATGAATATTGACATAACCCGTTATCGTCAAACCAGCCGAAAAAAACTCGGATATTCAATGCCGGTCACTGGAAATGGCCCGGCATTGAATATCCGGGTTAAGCAAGGACCGTGGAGACAGTCCAGCTATGTCCCGCCGTCTGAATATCAGGGTCATCTATTTTATTTTTATTGTGAACCGCTTTGACCATACCTTGTAAAGGCGGTATATCATCAAATGAAATAAAACATATAATTATATCAAGATCTCCTTTAAATTGCCCCACACATATTAGAGGTCAGTAAATTTTGACCATAACCTGACATGACTAAATTATATCCTGATTTTATATTCTCTATATGTTCTTTGATAACCACAAGTGCAAAAGATTGGTTTTATCCAGAAAATTCCTTAATCTCCATTTCCCCATTTGCAAAGGTCTAAGATACAAATTAATGCACGCATCAACCTTTTCCTATATGTGCACGCATTTCTGGAACGCGTTGCCACGCAACCTAAAAGCGATCTATGAACTGACCAACTTCCGAAAACAACTGAAGACCCATCTCTTTGACAAGGTATACCACAGAGATCAGTATAAGTGAGAGTGGGATGTTTGACCACGGAAATTCAAATCCTGGAGACAAGAATCTTAAAAAGCTTGTTTATTGATGAAAAGACTCGACACAACTGTTGTGTTTCGGCCGTCTCATGCTTTTTACGACACTTGATTTGTCTACTAGCAAGCTTATCACCAAAGGTCTTTCTAAAGACCCGTACAACAGATCATCATATCACGTGCTACCTACTGCACATATCAGCTGTTCTTCCTGGCGTCTGAGACTCAATAAATGACATGTTATTGAGCAAGACTCCTGATGCAGGTCTGATGGCCGAAACACAACAGTTGTGTCGAGTCTTTTCATCAATAAACAAGCTTTTTAAGATTCTTGTCTCCAGGATTTGAATTTCCTTGGTCAAACATCCCACTCTCACTTATAATTGTGTTTTCCCGTGGGGAGTTCGAGTTCTCCGCTTGGCTGCGGATTCTTCTGAACATATACCACAGAGATCAACACATATGAAGCTCCCCACATATATCCAGAAATCTAATATAATAAAACGCACCGTGAACGTTCTGAAGACAACGTTCTGAAGTCACTCAAACACTCCCTGGCTGTAGGGTTCGTGGATTCATGGTGTGAAGCCAGCCAGCCAGCCGTCTCTGCCCCGCCCTCGCGTCAAACGTCATGACGTCGAGGGCGGAAAAAAAACCAAACAATTCTGGCAGCGCAGCGTCAGGGAAGGAGGCGGTGCTCCTGACGTCTCTAGCCTTCCCTTCGCTGTGTTCCGCCTTCTTCTGACGTCAAGGATGACTTCAGAAGAAGGCGGAACACAGCGAAGGGAAGGCTAGACGTCGGGAGCGCCGCCTCCTTCCCTGACGCTGCACTGCCAGAACCGCCACGGAGGTAAATTTAAAAAGAAGAAAAAAAAAAGGGATGTTGGGGGGAGAGAAGAGGGTGGGCAGTAAAGTTGAACAATGGGAGCGGGAGGGCAGGGGAGAAACGACAGCATGGATGCGAAGGGGGGGCATGGATGCGAAGGGGGGGGGGAGAAGAAGGCGGGCCAGGCTGGGACATGGGAGAGAGAGGAGCATGGATGCGAGGGGGGGTCATGGAAGGGAGAGAGGGGACTTGCTGGAAAAGGATGAATGGAGGGGGCAGGGGACAGAGGAGCATGGATGGGCATGGATTGGGAGGGCAGGGCTTAGGGAGAGAGGGGAATTGCTGGAAAGGGATGAATGGAGGGGGCAGGGGACAGAGGAGCATGGATTGGGAGGGCAGGGCTCAGGGAGAGAGGGGAATTGCTGGATAGGGATGAATGGAGGGGACAGATGGGCATGGATGGATATGGATTGCAGGGCAGGGCTCAGGGAGAGAGGGGAATTGCTGGATAGGGATGAATGGAGGGGGCAGGTGACAGAGGAGCATGGATGGCCATGGATTGGGAGGGCAGGGCTCAGGGAGAGAGGGGAATTGCTGGATAGGGATGAATGGAGGGGACAGATGGGCATGGATGGATATGGATTGCAGGGCAGGGCTCAGGGAGAGAGTGGAATTGCTGGATAGGGATGAATGGAGGGGGCAGGGGACAGATGGGCATGGATTGGGAGGGCAGGGCTCACACTCTCTCTCTCATATACAATGTCTTTCTGACTCTCACTCTCACACACTCTGTCTCACACTGTATCACATTCACTCTCTATGTGCCACACAGTCACTCACACACTCGCTTGGTCTCATACACTCACTCTCACAGAGAATCTGTGTCTCACACACACACACTCTCTCTCACACTGTGTCTCACATACACACTTGCACACACTCTCATTCTCACACACACACTCTCTCACAAACACACTCACACCCAGACTCACTCTCTCTCTCACACACACACACTCACACTTTCACTCTGACTCTCAAACAGTCACTCTCACATACACTCTCCCAAACATACACACTCCGAGGAAAACCTTGCTAGCGCCCGTTTCATTTGTGTCAGAAACGGGCCTTTTTTACTAGTGTTTAATAATGCCTTCTGTTATATTACTATCATGTATTCCATTACTATGCAACCCAAAATCCTTCTGTAAACCAAATATCTATTCTCTTCTTACTTCCACTATTCATGATGTATTGTAAGCCACATTGAGCCTGTAAAGAGGTGGGAAAATGTGGTTTACAAATGCAATAAATAAAATAATAAATAAATAAAAATTGAGCAGATGTGTGCTGGCAGTTTACACAAACTATGCAAGGATCTCATGTTTACACAAACTGCTCACCAGATAGACCTAATTTCAATGAGAATTTAACTTGGCAGGGACAGAGCCAGGATCCAAAGAACAGGTGGTAAGATCCATCAAGTAACAGAACCATTTGGCTCACCAGCCTGTCTACTGGCCCTCTCTACACTGCTCTAACTATGGTTATAATATGCCACTTCTCTTTTGTGTGTCAAGATCCCCCAGCTATTATTCATACAAATGTGACTGTTCTCAGGCTGATATTCAAATGACCAGGTACCTAGATCTTTCTAAATTAACATTTACCTCCTCTCAGACCCTAAATTTATGTTCCTAAATACTGAGTGGAGAAAATTTCGTTTCAGGTATGAGGATGTAAATTAAGCATTCTTTGCTGATTTCTAGTGTAGGTGAATAGATAACATGCCCATTTAGATACCAATTTTCAGCCAAACTTAGGCTTCTAAGTTATATGTTGAAAATAGAAATCTATCTTAGGCACCTATATATAAGGAGCTCAGCTTTTTTGATTAATGGTCCCTCTGCCATCAGCTGGGAAGCATAGCCAAGCCATCATACCACCCCCACTTGGCAAACCCCTGCCCCCCCCCCCCCCCAAGATATACCTGTGTGTACTAAAATTGTGCCACTGTTCCATGGTGATTAACTGTTCCTCCTCTTCCTGTGGCCCTGGGTTTTGCATTTTGCTAAATTAAAATATCTGAATAATAATAATAAAAACATTAGCCCTAAATGCACAGCTGCTGTGCTATAGCTTTCAGTTCCCTAAGCAGCTGTACTCTGTGACCTTGAGACATGAAGCCCCAGGCAGCTGGGTAAGGAGAAGGAAGTTCTGTCCATGATCCTGAAATATACAATGACATCTGGTCATGGGGGAGAGCAGAGGTGTTAAAGTAATTTCCCATGACAACACCATATCCTCATGGTTATATAGAGAAGGATCTTTTTCTTATTAATCCTGAGAAATTAGCAGTTCTGTATATTTATAATACAATATGAATTTATTGGTATGGTTGCAATAAGTAGCATCTTATGCTTATAAAATATGAGATGGCATGTCTTTCCAGGGTCATGATCTGTTGGCCTTAATTTAGTCATTTCTTCCTCATCAAGTAGAAGGCCCTCACTGACAAACACAAGAGATCTTAATTCGAGTCCATACAAAATTACTGCACCTTGTTTAAGTAAAAGGATGTGGATTTAGCTCATGTCTTTCTTAGCAGTTGAAGGAGAGTTACACTCAGGTACAGTATTTTCCTGTCCCCAGTGGGCTTGCAATGTAAGGGCCTGATATTCAGTGTTGCTCTATTTTTTAAATTTATTTATTTGAAACATTTCTATCTCACCTATCACTAGGTGAGTTACAATAAAACAAACAGAAAACAAAACAAAACAGACAATTAACAATTCAAGACAAAAGAGCTTGAATAAACAGATGTGTCTTCAATTTCTTCTTAAACAAAGAAAGTTCTGTAATATTTCTCAAATAATTGAGCGACTGATTCCTTAGCACTGGACCTCTGATCAAAAATACAGCATTTCTCATAATGCACCTTTGAACTACCTGGTAAGCAAAGCAAATGTTTTTCTTCAGAGCACAAAGCATGGGGAGGCTGATAAAACTTGAATACATCGAAAATATCGGGACATTGGAGCAAACAACGATTGAAAAACCAAGGTCAACAATTTCAAATCAATACGATAATGCACACGAAACCAATGCAAAGGTTTCAATACTGGAGTAACATGCTCAAAGCGACTAATTCCAGCTATCCTATGAGCAACCAAATTTTGACCCACCTTTAAGGCACTAAGGCAAGATTGTGTAAGACCTACATATAATGCATTATAATAATCCAAACATGTCAACACACCATTAGTCACTATTTACTTCATAGTTTTATTACCAACTCTTAATTTCCTGTTAGGTAAGCTTAATTCATGATCCTGTTTAAATCGGTTACAATGTCAAATTGTTAAGATTCTACTGTTATTGTTACAATGTAAGCTGCATTGAACCAAACATGTTTTAGAAAATGTGGGATACAAAAAAAATGAATAAATAAATAAATAAATACTCTGCACCACAGCTCAAAAATCCACCACAGAAAGTATAGGTTTCAAATAACTCAGCAACGTCGATTCCATAGACCACTGTGCATCCAACACTACTCCCAAACTCATCAAATAATCATGTATGGGCAAAGTTGCTCCCAAAAACTGAACTGCCTCATAATCTCAAACTCTTGGCAATCGCCCAACAATCATCACCTCTGTCTTTGCCAAGATCAGTACTAATTTGTTGCCCATCATCCTCCCCTGAATTGTCGCCCAAACAACGATTAGGCTACTTCTCAACTCCAAGAAAGTGTTTGGTGGATATGCAAAACCAGTATTTGTCATTGCATGTACATGGATTAGATGCAAGATCTGAAAGCCTCTTTCCCTTCAACAGACAATCCCAAGTGATGAATCTATTAGAGTAAGGATGGACCATGGTCTCCCAACAAAGGAGAGAAGAGGCAGTAGAGGTAAAGGGTCAACTGGAAATTGTTTTAATCAGCAACATGAAAGTAATCAAACCAATATTTCTCAAACTGCTGTATAAAGTCCACCAGAAAGTAATGCAACAGAGCTGCTGGACCTGACAGGGCAAGATAGCACTGAAAGATGAGAAAGAGGGCATTTTCAAAGCAGTTTGCCTGTGTAAAACACCATACTCACAAGATACTCTACGGTGATGCCCCTGGTTATATGACTGGCCTCACTGATCTACCAGCCAGGAATAGTAGCAGCTCATCTCGTACCTATATGAATCTTCACTATCATAAATGCATTGGCCTTAAATATAAGATGACCTACGTGTCCAATTTCACCTACTTAAGTACGCAAATGTGGAATGCATTACCAAAAGAGTGAAAACGATACATGACCATCTACAATTCAGGCGAACTTTGAAGACCTATCTGTTTTGTAAGGCCTACTCTGCTGTTTCTGTTTAGCAGCCTCAACGCTGCACTGATTTAAAAGACAATGTTATTTCTTATATCTTTGCCATTTATTGTTCCCATTTACCCCCTACCTTCCCTTACCCTGATTCTATTTGTATTTGTTTAACATCGACCATATTGGAGCTCCCAAATACGGTGACTTGTAAGCCACATTGAGCCTGCTAATATGTGGGAAAATGGGGGATACAAATGCTGCAAATAAATAAATAAATATCTGAGAGTTGCTCTCTTCAGCCTAGGTAAATGTAGATTTGGACTTCTTTAGCAAATATTTTTTTCAGCCAGATTGCAAGGAGGCATTTTCAGAGGTGTGTTTAGCTTGGTGGAGTAAAATAGCACACGTTTGTGACATTTTCAGTGGTATGTGAGCTTTTGAAACATAGTAACTTGGAGGGCAAGAAGGCAGCTATATGTGGCCGGTTTTATAAAGACAGGGGCCCTTTTACAAGGCGTCAGTAAGTCCAACGCAGCCACTGGCGGTAGTTCCAGCTCGAGTGTGCGCCATTTCTGGCGCACTGGGAAATATTTTTTAATCACCAAAATATATGATTCCACTTGTAATCTCACTATCTCACAATCAAACTTTAGGTATGAGAAAGCTATTATATCTGCAGTTTCCTAGATTTAAAAAGGTGACATGCAAGACCTTATATTCATTTTTACCTATAAGTGGCCAAAATTTGGAATTTCCTTGCGTTGAATTTCAGAAAATTTGAAAACTATTCTATTTTAAAAATGTGGTAAAAACCAATGGATTCATAGGGGATCGATATTCAAAGCGATTTAACCAGCCAGAAATGGCTCCTGGCTGGTTAAATCCCCTCTCCGAGGCTAATCGGGCATTTTTAGATTGTGTTGCTGAAAATGCCCAGTTAGTGTCCAAGCTACTTTGAAGGCATTCCGGGGACGGAGTCTGCACTTAGCCAGTTAAGTGTGACATTTATTTATTTGTTACATTTGTATCCCACATTTTCCCACCTATTTGCAGGCTCAATGTGGCTTACATATGACCGCCAGTTCCGGTATACCAAATACAAGGTGTAATAGTGGGGGAACATAGGAGAGGAAGAGGGAGAGTTGGGTTGTGCACTTAACTGGTTAAAGTTAACCACATAAAAGTCAGTCCAATCTTTATGTAGTTCTTTATAATCTTCCATAGGTATATACATTGTTATGGAATATCCTTCAATTTCCGCACAAAAATCTCGGTGTGATATTTAAAATCCCGAGGTATCTGGGTATCCATATGCACACGTAGGAACACTTAAGCAGGTGTTCTAAACTTAACTTGATAACTTACCTTGTTAATTTTAGGACAACAGACCTACTCTCCTTAACAGAATACTAGTGTAACTGGGTATATATGCCCATCTGTGCTTAGGAGTGAGCTGGTGTGAATGTGTCTGTCCTCCAGATGCATGTAATGTATAGAATTCTTTATGCATGTGACTTTGCACCATACCCAGACTCCACGCCTGTGTATACCATGCGTTAGGTAAGATATGTCTAGTCAGGGAACAGCTCTTAGGTGTATATTCAGCGTTTACATGCCTAAGCGCTATTCTATAGCAGATGTAAATGAGGAACAAATGAAGAAAGGGAAAAGGGAATGGGATTTGATGAACTACCTTTCTGTGGTTACAATCAAAGCAGTTTACATATTATATGCAGCTACTTATTTTGTACCTGGGGCAATGGAGGGTTAAGTGATTTGCCCAGAGTCACAAGAAGCTGCAGTGGGAATCAAAACCGATTCCCCTGGTTCTCAGGCTGCTTCTCCACTCGTCTGAGGAATAGCCTAATGGTTAGACAGGAGAAATGGCAAATGGATGGCAGACCCTGGAAGGAGAGTTAGGAGAAAACAGACAGAGGAATGTACAAACGTTGGCTGGACCAATGTGACTGTTCAGGTAGCAGGACTCAGTGTTTTGGGGGCAACAGCTTTACTAGCAGTTGTTTAGATTTTAATAAAACTTCATGACAAGAGCATAGTAACATAGTACGTGATGGCAGATAATGACCTACGTGGTCCATTTAGTCTGCCCTATAAGATGACCAGAGCCATAACTGCTACTCCATGCAGGTTACAATCCGTCAAGATCACATATTAGCATAATAAATAGGGCCATTACACAATCATGGAAAAGCAATCCAACAATGTTTAAACTGACACCCTAAGTGAACATGACATTACAAAACGCACACTTGTTGATTTGCTATCCTTGAGTCACAGACCCTAGAAGTCTGCCTTGCACTGGGTCCTACTCCCCCCCCCCCCCCCCCCAATCGCTGGAGTTGCTGTCAAATTGCACTCCTGTCCATCCATAATTGGGACACAGGCCATAAAAGTCTTCTCAGTACTGGCTGTTGGAATAGAATTAGAATTTGTATATGCATCTACCCAGAATGACAGAGACCCAGAGAGGACAATGAGAACACAAATTAATTTTGATAAAAAATAAGATCATACAAGCAGTGAAACCTCTATGATTGGTAGCTGAGATATATCCATAACGGTGCAGACCAGAAGAAGCGGGCAGACTGCATGGGTGAATTGGTCTCCATCTGCCATTATTAGAACACAAGGCCAACAGTGAGAAACGCATGGCTGACTTGTACAGCATAGTGGTATGGCTATATCAAGGTCGCAAGAACAGGAGGAAAGTGTGGAAAAGCATCAAAGTGTGGTCATCCATGTACTCCATGTAACGCCAATTGTTTCTTTTATTCTGGAATGGCGAATGCCATAACAGAATATTGTAAGCCACATTGAGCCTGCAAATAGGTGGGAAAATGTGGGATACAAATACAACAAATAAAAAATAAATAAATAAATAAATAAATAAAGCAAGTTTACTAGCATAGATTTGGCTAGGTTTCTCAGGTACAGAATTCAAGCAATATTCTTCAAGGAACGAAGCTTGCATGAGAGACAGATAAGAGATACCCGCAGCAGAAGTATTATAGGTAAAGATAAGCAGGCAGATCAGGAAAGGAGACTGGACCTTCTCTGCTGACACGTGCTCTCTTATTATATTCCTGTGTTGCTACTTTACTCTTTAGAAGAGATTTATTCTGTGCTAAATCTGAGTATTTTCATTGAAGTGGTTCTCAATCCTCTTGTGGAGAATGTCACATAAAGCTCTTATCCTTAATGACATGACTTGGGTTCTTATAGAGAAAGCACATGATGCCTTCACCCCTCACAGATTCAATATCACAAGCATGAATTTTATCATGCAAACATATATTCAGAAGGGTGTACGCAAGCACAAGCATGTATGCAGTTGGAAATGAAATGGCCAATTTTTGACCTTCTAAGTCACTATACAGCCAAAATTTTGATGTTTGGTGGAGGCTGAATATAGCAAGTTAAAATTAAATGGCTATCTAAACAGTTAATTTAGATTTTTTTATATCAGTGCTATCCAGTTAAATAAGTAAGTAACTATGCCCTCATCATTTGAAAATCAGGAAAAAAATCCAAAAGTGAAGCAAACATTTTTGCTTACATACTAATGTAATCCGTCCTGCTAATACTATGCAGAACGGATGACAGTTTGCACAAAAAGCAGTTTGCGGTGAAAGCAGGTGATGCTGTGGTAGGTATCAATCTTTTTACATAAATGAACTCCTTCCTATTATACCACAAATGAAAACACAATTAAAGACCACAGGGCCAATATTTAGACTGCAGGAGGCAGTCCAGTTAACTTCTGCAGTTGGCGGTGAGCCCGGATATTCAATGCCAGGCTGTTTCATGTGACCAGCATTGAATATCCGGTTTATTTTTGGCTGGTTTAAACTTAACCGGCCAAGTCTGTATTCAGACCTGACCAGTTACAGTTTATAGTGGCCAAAGATAAGCCTGGTATTTGGACAGCTTGGTTTGGCAGCCAAACTTAGCTAGTGATGCACTGAATATTCACCGATAGACTGCTATATTGCATGATGATATAACCAATAAGCCATTCTGTGCTGACCATGGTTATTCAGTGAGAGATAGCAGACTGTCCCCTGCTGAATAATCTTGAATAGCCAGTTAAAGTGCTATTTAACTGGCCAGGAGCCAGCTATTTAAATGATCCTAATTATAGATACAGCTGTGAGGATACATAGAAGTTTGAGGTCGTAGTCACCTAGTTCTATTGGTGAAAGATTTATGTTGAACAATGCAGTGCTACAAGGCAGAGTGGCGTTGAATATTCTCTCAATACAGACCCAAATTTGCCTCCCAAACTTCTGAACCACACGGCAGTGAAATAATAGGTGTTTCAGAGTACCAGACTCCAGTTGACAAGTCCAGCATTTTGTTGGAGTAACTGGAATCCATTCTATGAAGCTTAGCAGGTGTCCATATGCATCTGTGACCAATAAAAATAGTGACTGAATTATGGAAGCAGACTGAGTACATCTAATTCTTTTGCTCCGCCAATAGGACCATTGTTCCTCAGAGATTGGATTATTTAATTCAGTAGAATTTACAGATTTTAGTTCTTGGAGACTTTTACATTGTAATAAGATTATACCAGTTGGAGGCCTCATACTTCAGTGTGTTAATTTGGGAGCACAAAGAGTAGAAAGTAGGTTCTTGGGAACTCGGTTTCTCAATTCTGTAGACATGCTTTAGTACGTCTCATAATTTCTATGTAGTTCAGCATAGAAGAGTAAGTGTCCATCACATATAACGTCCTTTATACAATGTATTCCATTCTGTATCCGATCAGTCCAGCAGATGGTGGAGTTATTCATTTTAAGGCAGGATTATTCCATAAGTAGGTAAACAATGTCTTATTAATAGAGTTGACATTACAAGTGTCTAGTTGGTATAGAGTAGAAATAGTAGGATTTATAATGTAGTTGTCCTTTAGGTGTTTTGAGACCTTCAGACCAATGTAGTTACTTGAGGGGATTGATTCTAGTAGATCACACTCCAACTGTAGCCATGATATTTCTAGATGTTTTTTTTATTTGTGTGTACCACATCATACCTTGTCACATTATAAATACTCTGTGATAATCATAGAAACATGGGAGATTAACTCCTCCTTGCATTTTAGGTTTCTGTAGTTTTTGTAAGGCAATCCTTGGCGGCTTTTGTTCCCATATAAATTTAGTCACATAGGTGTCCAATTTTTTGTAAAACATTTTCAAAAACAATATAAGTATCATACTCATGTTATAGAAGCTAAGTACTCCAATATTATCGAAGTGGTTTACAGCTATTTTTGTCTTTTTTTCTCCTATTGTCGTTTTTTCTCCCTTCCGATTGATATTTTGTCATCCTCATGCTTCTATATTGTTGACTATGTTAATAATGTGGTCCAATATTTGAATTATTATTAGTAACAACTTCTCTGTTTTTTTTTTACTACAGATTGTTTGAAGTATTTCACTCTGTAGGTTTTTTTCAGAGAGCTGTTGGCCCATGATAAAAGCCCTATCAGGTGTGTCCACTGAGTTGGTACCCTGGGCTATTGAGGCCTCTTTATTTAAAATCATTGATTATATGGACATTAACGTGGTCACTCTAAACAGCTATTTAGAGCTTATTGCTTAATTTCTATTTATAGTTTGCTCTATGCAGATTTGTTTAATTTTTTGACATAGACTATCACAGACATCTTAATCATAGAAGCTCTACCCCACAATGAGAGGTATTTTGGAGACCATTGGGTACATAAATCATCAATGATTTCAAGAATTCTGTGTTTGTTTTTACAGATAGTTTCTTGGATATTTCCATACAAATATATATCTAGGTATTTAAGACCATTGGAGACCCATGATATTAAGCCTTTCTGGCCACGGACATTTGTGGCATGATTTCTGACTAAGACCAGTTAATTTTATAACCACAAAATAGACTAAATTCTTAAATGAGATTTAATAATGGACCAGGGAAGTTTGTGGATTTGAAATGTATATAAAAGGATATCGTCAGTTTATAGCTTTGAGCTTTTCAGGAAATACCATCAATGTTCTTAAGGGATCTGAAGACTATTAGTCATGCTTTCAGGTCAATATCAAATTAAAGGGGGGGGGGGGGGGACAAGGGATAGCCTTGCTTGATTCCTCTGTATAAGGTAAAGGGTTCAGACAGGAAGTCATTAACATATAGCCTAGCTTTAGGAGGAGAAAATAATGATCATATCATTTGTATAAAATTACCACCAAATCAAAACCATTTTAAAGATTCAAACATATATGACCAATCCACTCTGTCAAAAGCTTTCTCCGCATCCAATGACACAGAAAACTCTGGGTAGAGATTTTGTCAGTTGTACAAGATGTAGGCATAATCTGGTATTATATGAGGAATGCCTCACATTAATAAATCCCGCCTGATCCAAATGTATAATCTGCAACATTCTGGATGTCAATCTTAAAGCAATAATGTGTGCATAGATTTTTGCATCTACATTAATTAGAGATAATGGTCTGCAATTAGAAACCTCAGTTGGGTCACATCCAGGTTCTGGTAGGACAATCATCCCTCTGTCAAAATGCCCTTCATCGCTTCCTCATTCAAAACCGATGAGTAAACTTCCAACAGTTTAGGTGCTATCACAGAGTGGAAGGCATTGTAAAATTCAACAGTCAGTCCATCACCTCCGGAGGCCTTTCCATTACTGAGTGATTTGACTGCCTTGTTAATTTCTGGCAAAATGTAATCTCTTTTTCTAGTAGTTTCCTATCGTTGTCACTTATTTTAGGGCCTTTAATGTTCTGTAGGAATCTTTTAATAACATTGGGATTTTTGACGGCATCTGAAGAATACAATTTACTGTAAAATGACATAAATTGATTGACAATTTCTTTTTCAGTGTTCACCATTTTACCAGTTACATTCTTAATAGCGGTTATCTTATTCCTATTCTTTCTCTCTTTCAGATAAACTGCAAGGACCTTTCCACCCTTATTCACTGCATAATAATGAGTTTGTTGTGCAAATATGTCTTTCCTTGCTCTGGCACTGACAATGTTATTGTAATGGTATTTAAGTTTTAAGAGGTTATTATAGGTAGTATCATTCCATTTATTTATAAGCTGAATTTCAAGCTTTTTAAGCTTAGATTCATATTAGTTTAGTTCTATGTTTTGCAATCTATGAAGTTTCTTAGAGTATCCAATTATATGACCTCTAATGTAGCTTTGAAAGCATCCCACTTAATATCCCAGCTAAGAGGCAGGTGTTCATTAAATGAGAAGTATTCCTTTATGGCTGTTTGGATATACTGAATGAAGTCATCATTGCATAATAGGTTGATGTTAAACTTCCAGATTCGGTGTGTCTTAGGCAGTGCATCTAGAGTTAAATCAAGGGTAATATCTGCATAATCCAAAATAGTGATAGGAATTGCAATTATTTGTACACTGCACTAATGTTTTGGACATAAGAAATAATCTATTCTTAAGAATGATTTATGTATTAAGAGAAGAATGTGTAATCTTTTGTAGTAGGAATGAAAGCTCTCCAAATATCAATCCTTGATCAGATCAGAGGTTGGATTATTATGCTGTAATACTTTGGAGCAAGGGGACTTATCCAGTAATGGATCAATTACCTGGTTAAAGTCACCAGTCATTACTACTGGTATGTCAGCATTTTTGATTATCAGAGTTTTTTTGAAATGATAAAAACAGTAGTAAAATATTAAAAAATATTAATAATAATAAAATAATTCATATGAAAAACCATACCTAGGAATTTTGTAAAACAGTATATTTTCCTAGAATGATTAGATTGCAGCCAATCTCTAATGATGTGTAACATCTATGTAGACATAAAAAAATACATGGTATAAAGATCACATTATATATATTATATATTTCTCTATTTAGATTTCAATCTGTACACCCAAAAGTGCAGACTAACAGTGATAAAACCAGAAGAGAGTAAAAAATGTTATCATATGTATACATTTAGTTAAAAAATTGTACATTAAAAAGTACAGGTTAAAAGACAAAAATTGAAAAATATATATTTCCAGAAAAGACATGTTAAATACCATCTGATACCATCACACAAGACCTATACGGTTATACCAGAACAGAAAAACACCTCTTTGTGTGAAAACACAGCAAGACAGACTGTTAACAATTTTTCAACCGGTGTGCCACGACTGCTCCCCAGGTGTGCCGCGGTCGATAGCTGCACAAGAATGGAGTTTGCAGGAATTCCGCAGAGTCCACAATGGAGTTTGCAGGAATTCCGCAGAGTCCACAGGAATCCCCTCCAGGTCTGCCGGGATCCTGTGGGGAAGGACATATTTTTTGCCTCTCAGTGACCATCTACCTACACAGGGTCCTCCAAAGCATCCAAGTATCGCCTCCTCCTCCCTTCAATAATTCTGTGCATGGGCCAGCAGCATCAGAGGCCACCTGATCTATTGGCGAACGCATGTAGCGATCTCCACGTGCAGTTGGCCCATGCATGTGTCTGTGTGAGCCTTGCTGCATCAGCCCGGGCAGAGAGAGCAAGTGCAGCTGCGCTGACTTATTAAAGCGAGGACTTGGAAGACTTGCTGCACAGTACCAGTTAACCATGATTTGCCATGCACCGGGAGTTATAAGATTGGCACTGATGCTGATCACATAAATAGACTATTCCTTGATAAATCCGTAAAAAATAATGTAACAATATAAAATCTGATTTAACTGGTCAGAAATAGGGGGAAACAGTGAACAAAACCTGTGAGATTTGTTTGCCAGTTTGAGACAACATTGTTTTGCATGAGGCTTCACTTTCCTGTACCCTCTGTAATTAAAACATTTGACGGGAAAATCTAACATGCAAACAAACTTATGCAAAAGAAAAAAAAATATGCTGCAGGACTTAAGTTCAATTCTTAAATTTGTACAATTATTTTTCTGGGGATTTTGTTCCCTTTTTGAACTTGCAGGAGTCAATTAAGCAGCACTTCGACAGAGGGTACCACTGAATATCAGCTCCCACCACTCCTGTACTCTCCACGGAGTGCCTTGACAATTTTTGCACCTTGTAAGTGTGCCACGAGATTTAAAAAATGTTGAAAATCACTGATCTAGACAGATCAGCCTCTGTAGCCAGTGTCTCCCCCATTTTGCAGGGGCTGAACTGTATATATTAGGTATGCACAGTCACATTCTCCTGTGGACCTGCAGAAATTGACTGAAGCACTGCTTCTCCCATGGAGGATGCTCTGTATGTGTGCAGAGCCTGGGCTCTTTCATTAATATATGGGGATAATGGGTCAATTTTAGCAGGCAACAAGTCTTGGTACTCAGTACCACCCCCACCCCCTTCCCCCCTCCCAAAAAAGCCCTGGTGATCCTTATTCTGCAGTGAGTGAAGTTTACGAACAGGATGTCTGTTCCTTTTCTGTGAATTTTATCCAAGTTGCAGAGTGTTTTCATTGCAACGTCATCTTTTCCCCAGAGAATGGCTATTATAACAAGAGGGATCTTTGCTCCTAACAGGAGCTACACTTCATTAAAATGCACCAGGAGAGAATGGAAAGCCAGCGAGTGCTCATTATATCAAGGAACCTGGTGCATTATATAAGGCTAGTATCATAATTTGAGAGGGAGGACTTGAATGGATGGATTTCGGAACCCTGCCTTCTCATTCTCTGCACAAATATGACATAATTCCCAACTGCGTCCTGAAAGTTAGACAGCCGTGGCAGAAAATCTGAGGGTTCTCCAACCTATGAGGAAAGCAAATGTTCAGCTTCCTGCCCATTACAGAAAATGCTTTCACCTGAAAGGGTATCAATAGAAATCAAACAAAATAAAACATGGAAAAGAAAATAAGATGATACCTTTTTTATTGGACATAACTTAATACATTTCTTGATTAGCTTTCGAAGGTTGCCCTTCTTCGTCAGATCGGAAATAAGCAAATGTGTTAGCAGATAGTATATATAAGAGAAACATCAAAGCATTACTTTTATATACACTATCTGCTAACACATTTGCTTATTTCCGATCTGACGAAGAAGGGCAACCTTCGAAAGCTAATCAAGAAATGTATTAAGTTATGTCCAATAAAAAAGGTATCATCTTATTTTCTTTTCCATGTTTTATTTTGTTTGATTTCTATTGATAACCTTTAAGAGTGGACTAACACGGCTACCACACCTCTCTACCTGAAAGGGTGAATTTTATCACACATGGGTTTTGCTCTACTAACGGAATCATTTTTGAGCAGGAAGACCTCCTGATATTGTCACTTTTGTCAGGAAAGGATGGCACTGACCTTATACTCCTGGAACGTTAGAGATTTCCAAAGCAGTAACTCATGTGCCAGGGCTGAGGACACACATACCCAGGGCTCCCTTAACCCCAGTGCAGACAAGATGCCTTCAAACCTCAAAAAAATTAAAATAATGAAGAGCGAAAAGCGCCTGCTTTCAAACTCATTAAAATTTCATTTAAAAAAATCCAGTCTTATTATTTTGACTTATGAAAACGCACTCAAACCTGAACATGTGAAATTGTTTGTGGCCGCAAGTAGGGGTGGGCCCAGAAATGAATTTGGACTTTTTTCAGATAATTTTAGGGTTTATTGGTTGATTTTTGGACATTTTTGTTCAGTTCATTTCAGAAATGAATATGAGTAAAATGTAATGCCTGTATAACAACTCCACACATTATTTTGGAAATTTTACACACATTGAGATCAATTCTATCAAGTGTGCCAAAATTTAGGTGACAAAAAGCAGAACACTGAGTACAAATTCTATAATGGCATCTAAGGGCACTGATTCCATTAGAGAATACTAACGTCAGTCAGCATTTACTTGGTAACATTTAGGTACGCCCACTTACGTCATGTTAATAGCAGGAGTAAAAGCATGTGCTTAAATATAAAACTCTATAACCTATGCATATAAATGTTTGCAATGTCTATGCCCCACCTATGCACCTCTCCTTATGTACATATTCAGGCATCTCTCCCTGGGTATATACCTGTATACATACCTATGCACCTCCCCATGTGTACATACCCAAGCACCTGTCTCTGTATACATACCCTGTGTACGTACCCATACACTTCTCCCTCTGTACATACCATGTGTGCATACCCATGCACCTCTCCCTGTGTATATAACCTGTGCACACACCCGTGCTCCTCTCCCTATGTACATATCCATGCACCTCTTCCTGTGTACATATACTGTATTCATACCCATGAACCTCTCCCTGTGTACATACCCTATTTAAATCCCTTGTGCACATACCCACTCACCTCTCCCTATCGGCATACCCTGTGTACATATTCATGCCCCTTATACCCTGTAAACATACCTATGCACCTCTCCCTGTGTTCACATCCTTGTACTTCTCCCTGGGTATGTGCTCTATATGCATACCAATGCACCTCTCTCTGAGTGCGTACCCTGTGTACATACCCATGCACCTCTCCCTGGATACATATCCATGCACCTATCCCTGTGTTCCTACCCTTGCGCCTCTTCCTGGGTACACACCTTTGCATTTATATGCTATGTGACATGCATACTTATAAAATACCACTGTGTGAATGCCTCTAGTACTTACATTTAGGTGTGTAAGTGCTAGTATTGTATACTCTGAATGTGCAACCATTTAACTGGTAAGGTTATAGAATTAAGGGGGTGGGGTCAATTCTACAACTAGGCACCTCCATTTAGGCTCCCCAAGGGCTTACACATTTCCTATAGGGTCACTATAATTTGGATCCATTAAGAATTGAAAGCATTTATAGGCAGCAGGAGGAGGCTCTGGGAGTACATTATGCAGATTGTGACTGGGAGGTGTTATATAAAAACCTTTTATCTATTTCCAGTAGCTTAGTTGAGAATGGATATAAACTGCTCTATCATTGGCACCTCATGCTGGTACACCTGAAAGCTATAAATGGGAGCAGATCAGATTGGCATTGGCGTAAATGTGGGGGTCAGTAATTATCTTCACATCTGGTGGTCATGTCCCAAAGCTCAGCAAGATTGGGGACAGATAGCTGATTGGATGTCGGAGGTTTGGGGAGTTCGGGTGACCCCAACAATAGTTGTTTGCTCCATTTTGGACTCACTGAGCTGCGTATGTGTAGTCGCCATTTGACCTACCTATTTACGGTAGGTCGCCTGCTGCTGGTGTCAGCCTGGAAGCAACAGGAGGTGCCATCTCTCCTTCAGTGCAAGGCAAATTTTGTGTATCTCATGTCCGCAGGAACAGGCTAACTCAGTTTTGTAAGATATGGGAGGCCTATATAGGTTGGTTGGAGAGGTCGCCTTTGGCGTCATGAGCGTACAGGTGCCTCTCTGGGTGCATTTTTTGTACTCCCATTTCACACTGCTCACACACGGTTAGTTATGGCATGTTGTTTTCTTAGTATTGGCAAGGGGAGGGGGAGGGTGGGAGGTGGGTTGTGGGATATGGATGGCATGATGGGTATTAGCATTATGAGCCACGTACTGAAGAGAGACGTTATGTTTTCACCTGTTTACCAGTGAGGGACTGGAGTGTTTTTGTTATAAATGTTTTGTTATACTATGTTTAAAGTTTAATTAAAAAAAAAATAATAATAACTTGAAAGCATTTGCCAGCTTATGATGAAACACGTCTTGATCTGATATCTGCACATATAAAAGTCAACTTTTCAGAATGATTGGGGGCGTTCCAATCAGCACACATTCTCTAAGGAACCACCTTGTTTTAGGCAACAGTACTTCTCAGTTCTCTCCTAAAGGCAAACCTAGCCAGTCGGGTTTTCAGGATCACCACAATGAATATGCATGAGATAAATTTGTGCACAGCAGAGACCCATGTATGCAAATATGTCTAATGCATATTGATTGTGGTAATCCTGAAAACCTGACTGGTGTAAGAGGTGCCTCCAGGAGAGCGTTGACAAGTATCGTTATAGAATACCAACCAGCAGAAGAGCATTCACCAGGTTTTATGATGTGAACCTTCCCAGTAGGCATGTGCAAGGATGGAAATTGGGTGGAGCACGGGTAGAGCATGCAAATATACAGATAAATTATAGTATTCTATACATTTATGCATGTTCTGGCTACCATCTAGGCATGAGCATGAATACAAGCCATAAGGCTGGTGTAAGTGATTGAGTAGCCATATATTCTGCCATTTGTGCTAGTAATCTGTAAAGAAACTAGATAGCTACGTCTCTTTATAGAATAGGCATCTGCTTAGCCTCTTACGTTAGGCACCTATTATAGAATTAGCTTCATGAAGGAGATGGGGGTGGCGTACCACCATAGCAATAAACCATCAGCCACAAAGGTCACACAATGCAAATCCTAGCCCTGAGCTGAGTCAGGAGTTGATGAGCAGAGCAGTACTAGGAGTGAGAAAGGAAGCCAGGGCTCAGTAGCTGAGACAAGAGAGAAATCAAACCAAGAAACACACATCTTTCCTGTCACCTCTTCTTGCTGCTATGCTATTTCTTCACCGATGCAGCATAATGAGATCATTTGGTCCATCCCCACTGTCTCAGGGAGAGAGTGGGGAGTGATTGTTTTACTTTTTGTAAAAATGAGAAATAATATTTCTCTCTGCTCCTCTTTCAATTTGACACTTGACTATAAGTCCTCTCCATTATCGAGTTGCCAGAGAAGCAATTTTTAAGAGATTTTTCAGATCATTAGATCACATATGACATAACTCCCTGATGATTTATCTAGATTGTAAGCTCTTTGAGCAGGGACTGCCTTCTATGTATGGTGTACAGCGCTGCGTATGCCTTGTGGCGCTATAGAAATGATAGATAGATAGATAGATAGATAGATAGATAGATAGATAGATAGATAGATAGATAGATAGATAGATAGATAGATAGATAATCTACTCTATCGAAGGCAGGAGAGATATCAGATTGAAGTAAAACCAGCTGCTGACCTTGACTTAGATATTTTATAATTTCTAAAGACACTGTAAGTAATAATTCAATGCTGTGCAAAGACCCAAAGCCAAACTGACTGGGATGTAAACCATCCTATTTTTCCAAATATTTGGCCAATTGAATACTGACTAAGATTCAGTCCATGGAATGCTAGCTACTGGTCTACAGTTTTGTCTATAACTTCTTAACGATAGCAGTTAGAGCAATATGACCTAAAGTAGATGGATAAATCCCGGTCTACAGAATCATATTGACAAGGCAAATTAACCAGCATAAAATTTCAGAAAAAAAGGACACACATCCAGAGAACATGAACATTGAGAAAGCTTACTAATAGTAGAAGAGACCAAAGACAACGGAACTTGATCAAAAACTTTCCATAGCCTGTCACCAGTGATGTGCTGGAGCAGGCTCTCACAGGCTCGCAAGAGCCGGTTGTTAAGTTTTTAAGAATTTTGGGAGCCGGTTGTTAAAGTAGGGCCCTCTGTGGCTACTTTAACAACTGGCTCCCAAAATGTGGGCTTGGGCCCCCTGCTGAATTCTCTTTTACTTTGCTGGTGGGGATGCTGAGCCCTGCCAACCAAGTAAATAGACTACTGCTGCTCCCCACTCCTTGTTTCCAGCTCCAGGCAGCTGGCTGGGACTTCGAGCATGTGAGAGAAGTTCCAGCATGCTGCTCAGAGCAAGACGTTGGGAGTGGTGGCAGTCCATTTATTGGCTGCCAGCAAAGGTATGCCTAGCATGCCCGCACGAAGGGAGGGAGGAGAGAGAGGCAAGTGTTGCTCCCCCATCCCCCTGACCCTTCCAACTGCAGAGCTGGCTATGTCCGGAGAAAGAGCCTGTTGTTAAAAATTTACCAGCACACCCCTGCCTGTCACACACAACTACTCAAAGCCAAAAAAAGCAGAAGTTTCCCCCTAACAACGGTCCACAACTCTGCAACAAAAACGAGAAGGGGAAGACCAGTGTAGTTCCAAAACAGGGCTTTTTAGCTTGGAGAAGAGATGGCTGAGGGGAGACATTAGAGGTATATAAAATAATGAGTGGAGTGGAACAGGTGGATGTGAACAGTCTGTTCACGCTTTCCAAAAATACTAAGACTAGGGGGCATGCAATGAAACTACAGTGTAGTAAATTTAAAACAAATCGGAGAAACTTTTTCTTCACCCAACGCGTAATTAAACTCTGGAATTCGTTGCCAGAGAATGTGGTGAAGGCGGTTAGCTTGGCAGAGTTTAAAAAGGGGTTAGACGGTTTCCTAAAGGACAAGTCCATAAACCGCTACTAAATGGACTTGGGAAAAATCCACAATTCTAGGAATAACACGTATAGAATGTTTGTACGTTTGGGAAGCTTGCCAGGTGCCCTTGGCCTGGATTGGCCGCTGTCGTGGATAGGATGCTGGGCTCGATAGACCCTTGGTCTTTTCCCAGTGTGGCATTACTTATGTACTAAAAAGGTAAAATACATAAAACTATAAAATGAAAAAACACATACAGATTACTAAATATAAAACAATAATGATGATTAATAAAATATATAAATATCTGTGTAGAAAGACAGATAGAAATGTGAATTTGTAAATATATAAATAGTTCCCACAAATAAAAATAGATAGAGTTTATTGACAATTTGTTCCCACAAAATGAAACATACTCGCCACAGATGACAAAATTCAAATGTGAGAGTAAAAACCTCTAAAAGATACAGCATCTTGTTCTCAAATAGATGCTGTATTTTGCAGCAGGTAAGACATAGCTGATGTGATGCCTCAGATCTTAGTGCTCATTGCGGTTTATATGATTGCATAATGTTTCGGAAGTAGGCTAGGACTGTCCCAAATATGCATTAATGCATCAGTACAGGAGTCTTCAATCGCACTCTGTACTGTATGGGAAGCCAGTGCAGTTTCTTTAGTGTTGGCGTGATGTGATCGGATTTTGGTATTCCCGTGATCAATTGTGCGGCTGCGTTTTGGATGATCTGTAGAGCTTTCATTCAGGATGCTGGTATACCTAGAAATAGTGAGTTACAGTAGTCAATTTTAGTCAGTATTAGGCTCGGTACAATCATTTGGAAGTCATAAGGTGTGACCATGTCTTTCAACTCCCTCAATACACGTAGTTGAAAGAACGAAGCTGAAATCACACTGTCTATATGTTTTTGAATTATCAAATTGGTGTCTAGCTCACAGTAGAAATCAGCTGGCAGTAAATGCTGAGACACCCATCAGCTGATTTCTACCGTGAGCTAAAAATGCTACCGCGGCTTAGTAAAAGACCCCCCCCCCCCCCAGTAATCTGTATGTGTTTTTCATTTTATAGTTTTGGGTGTTTTACCTATTTATAATAACCAACTCATAATTTTGACATCACTTTAAATGCTTTTATTGTGGGCAATAATTTTTGTTAGATTTTTAAATTTATTTTGTTTATAAAATGTATTGCTTTGTTCATTTTTATTGCTTGCACAGCCTTCTTTTGACGGTTTATAGTTCTCTTTTTTTATATGTATATTTAGCTTTTATGTCTATGTTTTTTCTAAGTTTGAATGTTATTTTACAAAAATAATGTGACTTCTGAAGCAGGCACACATGGCGCCAAACGCAGGACTGTGTCGAGTCACTTCACTGTTGTTTTTCCAATAAACCACACTGGTCTGCCCCCTTCTCATTTTTGTTACGCACAGCTACTCTCCAACTCTTGTAGTCCCTCTTCCCTCTGCAGATTGTGTTCCCTTTATCTGCTCTTCTTCCTTTTTCCTAGATCATATCTTCTTCTCCCAGACCCCTTTCCCCATCACAGCCTTTGCTCTCTTCCTCATCCTCATAGCCTGTTTCTACTCCTCTCACACAGCTCCATTCCCAGTCTCTGTCCCCAACACCCAGCCTCTCTTCCATTTCGAGCCGCTTTCTGCTGCTTCCAGCTCTTTACAGCAGCATTCTCTCTCCCAGTCAGTAACCATTTTCCAAGTCCTTCACCTCTCCCTAGCTCCATTCTCCTCCTATAGCACCACTCCCACCTTTAGTCCCCATTACCCAGCCTCTCTTCCCCTTATAGCTCTTTTCTGCCACCTCCAGCACTTCACAGCAGCACCCCCCCCCCCAGTAATCCATTTGAATCCCCTTCACCTCTTCTCAGCCCCCTCTATTCCCCTCCCACACCTTCACCACAAGCCTCATTCCCATCACCAGCCTCTCTTCTCCTTACAGCTCCTTTTTGCCTCTTTCAGATTTTCACAGAAAAATTCTCTTCCCCTGCCAGTATCCCCTTTCAGTTCCCTTTACCCCTCCCTAGTCCTTTCTATGCCTCTTTCCACAGCTCCACTGCAAGCCTCTTTCCTAAGATTACCAGATACTTGTTCTGCACATCTGGACAGCTGAGTGGGGGTAGGTGAGGCAGGGTGGAGTTAGGCAGGGCGGGGCTTCCCATGGCAATTTTCCATCTTAAAAAATTGTAATCTTCACCTCTCTCTCTCCTCCGCCCTTCCAGTTCAGCCATCTCCACATCTCTCTTTTTTCAGCCCTTCCAGTAAGCCTAGTCATCTCCACCTCTCTCTCTCTAATCTAATCCTTGTAACCGCACTAATCCTAGCAAGAGGTTCAAGGTGGTTCACATCATACAAAAATACATCAAAATCGGCAGAATAAAATATAAAAATCCTAAAATCTATCAAGCAGAAAAGTTTTCAGCTTCCTTCGCAATTGCATATAATTTACTCCTAATTGAATATAAGAAGGAAGTTTTATTCTAGATAGCAGAAGTCAGAAAGGGAACATAGCATCAAACTGACATTTAAAACATATGCCATTAAATGCTGAAAAGTTCAATAAAAGGCTATCTCATACCCAAGAAGAATTCTAAAATGAATGTGAAAAAAAATTGAATGGGAAATTCTGAAGTACTACCATACAGTATGTGAAAAATCAGACAATTTTTAAAACAATGCATGCTTTCAAAGGAAGCCAGTGAAGTCTCTTCAAGTAATCAGAAATACTTTCGTAGTTTTTCAAGTGACAAATTAATCACACCACTGTGTTTTGTATTAGTTGCAATTTCTACAACAACTTAGCATTCGCTTCAACATAAAGAGAATTACTACAGTCCAAGTGCGACAACACCAATATTTGAACTAATAATGCAAAGTGAGATTCATAAAAACAGGGTCTGATCAACCCTAACCGTTGCATATGATAAAATATTCTTCTCCATAAATTATTAATTTGTGATCAAAGGTGAGTGAGGAGTCCAGAGTAAATCCTAGATTCCTGGACTCTCTTTCTACCTTTAAAGTTTTCCTACTGACCAGCAATATTTGTGAGGGAACAGCCATAAAAGAATTACAAAACCAGAGTATTTTAGTCTTGTCTGGATTTAACTTAAGCATATTCTCAGAGGCCCATTATTGAATTTTTCCCATACTACTACTACTACTAATAGCATTTATATAGCGCTACCAGACGCACGCAGCGCTGTACATTTGACATAGAGAGACAGTCCCTGCTCAAAGAGCTTACAATCTAGGTAACACAAACAGACAAGACATTACGAGGAGAAACCCTAACAAAAGTATCATCCAAGGTGTTACATACTGGTACTAGCATCAGAATATCATCTGCATAGGAAAACAAACATTCTCCATCCATAAGTGAAATAGTACCCAAAGAACTCATTAAAAAATAATATAACACAGGTGACAGTGGGGAGACCTGAGTTCCTCCATACCTCACTACCTTTCCAGATGATATAACATCAATTAAGTAAAAACTCCCTAAACCAGTTCAAGACTGGGCCAACCAGACCAAATTGACTCAATTTCATTAATAACAATCTATGATCGACTGAGTCGAATGCAGCTGAAATATCATATTGAAGGAGGAGGCATCTGTTTACCCCTGCACAGATAACTTCTGACTTCAGTTATCAGGGTCAGTAGGAGGAATTTCATACTGTATTGAGGCCTAAAACCAAACTGTGATGAATGAAGGCATGAATGTTTTTCTATATATTGGTAAACGTATAAACCAGGACCTTAGCCACCAAAATATAAACTCAAGTCTCAGCTATCACCAATGCACCGTTTCACTGTTTGGTACACATGATGTAATGTACACATTATATTAAGTATAAAGGGAACCCTCAGATATTTTTCCACTTCTCATGCAGTCAATAATGCTGCTATGAAGTGGTATAGCATTTCTTTCATCGGGTCTCCCCAAAGTGTTTGCGGAAGACTTTTTTTCTTTCTGTTATTTTTTTTGGCTTCCCAACACCACAGTGCTACAAACTTTCAATCTTTGAAACAAATGTGCTAGGTGAAAAGCTGAGTACTTATCAGTCTCGTTGGAATTCTATATATTGGGACAATTGCTTACTAACAAATGTCTCCAGTAATTTAGTAAATACAGGAATCCCTGCAATCGGTCTGAAACTAGAAGTAACTCTGAGATTTAGGTATAAGAGTGAGTGCTATTTGACCCAACTCTAGGGTCAGATAGCACTCACCCATCTCTCCCCCTTCCCCCCCCCCCCCCCACACTTCTAGTCCAGCCATCTCCAATTCCCTCTCTCCTCTCTCTTCCAGTCCAGCCATTTTTATCTCTCTCTCTCTCTCTGCTCCTTTCTTCCAGCACCTCAATCATCACCTCTCTCCTCCCGTTCTAGTTCAGCCATTTCCACCTTTCTCTCCTTTGTTCTTCCACTAAGCCATCTCCACCTCTCTCTCTCTTTCCTCCCCCCATCCAGCCCAGTCATCTCCATCTCTCTCTCTACTTCCCGAACCAGTCTAGCACTTGCACCTCCTCTCTCTTCCCCCTTCTTGCCCAGCATTCTCTCCCCACCCCATCCTTCAAACCTCCTTTTGCAGCTCCCAGCACCTTTCCTCTGGTGTCAGCATTATACAGTGTGTGATACAGAACCTCCACGCAAGTATGCTGTCCATGTCTATCAGGTCCTGCCCCCTCTGATGTACACTTCCTGTTGCCATAGGGGCGGGACCCCCAGCAATGCACAGTGTACTTGAGTGGGGGCTGTAAATCATGCTGTTGTATTTTGTAATGCTGAAACTGGAAGGAAGGAGCTGAGAGGGGAGGGGCTGATATCGGAAAGAGGTGGAGATGCTGAACCACATAAGGGCAGGGCAATGGCAAACTACCAATAAGGCACCTCTGCCTCCCTTATTAAAATCAGGGACAGAAGGTTGCAAACAAGGAGGGGACAGGGGTCTGAAATTGGGGACGGCTGGTATCCCTACTCTTTCCCCATCAGACTCTCTTTCCCTTATAGCTCTTTTCTGCCACCTCCAGCACTTCATAGCAGCATTCTCTTTCCCTGCCAATATCTCTCTTTCTTCTTTCAATCCCCTTCACCCCTTCCTAGCCCCCTCTATTCTTCTCTTCACAGCTGTATTCTCAGTCTGTCCCCATCACCCAGCCTCTCTTCCCCTTACATCTTTCTGTCTCTTCCAACTCTTCAAAAAAGTATTTTCTTCTCTTTCATGTAACCCTTTCAGTTTTCTTCACCCCTTCCTAGCCCCATCTATTCTTCTCCCAGTACTCCTATGGCTTTTTTTTTTTTACCTAATTGCTAAATGTATTACTTTGGACTCATATAAAATTGTCATGCTAATAAAGTTATATGATTTAGGGGCTCATTTTCAAGGAACTTAGACTTACTAAGTTCCATATGTTCCTGTGTAACTTTGTAAGTCTAAGTACTTTGAAAATATGCCTCTATGTCTTCTTTCCTTTTCTCAGTGTCTAACTGCTGTTCTTCCCTTCCCAACTGGCAACTGTGGCTACAGCAGTTCCCTCCTCTCCCTGCAGCCCATCAGTCAGACACAGCGAGCCAATGGGCTGCAAGAGGAGGCAGAAGCAGTAACTGGGATCCAAAAACACTTTCTTTCTGCCTTCCTCTTCTGATCTGCAGCATGGAGCTTACTGCTTTACATTTAATAAAGTACAGAATAGAATGTTGGGGGGGGGGGGGGGGGGTCAGGCATCCACAGCCCTGGTGCCCATAACTGCACACATTACACCCTATGAAGTTAGAAGGAAGCACAATATAATTTTTGAAAAGAGCACCAGCAGTTAATCGAGAGATTGTAATCATACCCTGGCTTGTTAAAGTGATGGCATATGCAAAACGAACCCATTTGGTGAAATTACTCCATAAAAAAAAATATCTTCAGTACAAACGCATCAAAATCATTTATATAACAGGGGATAGCACTAATGACACAGCACCAGGTAGAACAGCCATAGATGAAGCAGTATGTTTGGAAAGGATCTGAGGCCTTGCAATAGTACCAGAGCCAGAGTGCCAGACATGCCAGAGACTACTCAGAGTTTCTAGGCAACCATTGTGCTTTTGATTACTCAGAGCTCCCCAACCTCACTGCTGCTCCTGGCAACTCAACAGCAAGAACTGAGGGCTATGTTGTCATGTGGCGGCTGTGCTGCAACTCCTGTTCCACCAGGTATCAACTCAGGAAGACGGAGAGAAGGATGTACTTTATAGAGGATATGCAAATACATATATAATTCCTCTTCAATTAAACTATTGATTGGCTGCAGACGATGATGACTTTTAGGACTGATGATACTCTGAAAGCAATCACGTGACCTTCCTGGCCAGTGAACCTTCAATCCATTTGGCTTTCTGGGCCAGAGCAAGATTAACATTTGTAAAAAGGACACACAGGCGACCTCATAGCACTCTGCTGACTTGCCTCTGGAACTCGACCGCTCCCACTATCCCCCACACAGGAGACCTCCTCTGGAGACTGATGCCTTTTCCACTCGGCTTCACTTTGAGTTCTCTAGTCCCCCAGAACCCGCCTGTAGTCAGTAGGCCTTTCTGCACACTTCGCTGGGGATAAAATTATTGCCTGGGTCCCACCAACCCTCTGCTCTTCCCTTGGTTTCAACTTCCAGACACTGTTATTCAACGGTCAAGGGGTAGCAGGGATTCTCTGATGTCCTTGTCTTCAGGGGGTTATTCAACCACAAGGATCCATCTGGGATAGTGCCCTTTGTAACTCCCCCACAGGAGTGCTCTGGTGTGCAATGGCCCTCTAGTGGCTCCGGCCCGGCCTCACCAGCCTTTTGCCTCAGGGAACCACCTTGAAACCAGACTTCTCTGTGACTGCATTGACTCAGGCCTCTAGGTTTGGTCCTCCCCTTTCCCTCAGGGTGACCTCTTCCTTAACCTGCAGTCCTGGCCCGGCCTCCCCGCTGTATCACCTGGTAACCGACCCCACCTTACCAGTTCTTCTGGTGGGGCCCCCAGGTCATCTTTCTCTGGAAGATAGCCCAGCTTCCTCTGCTTGCAAAAATATGCAAATTAGCTGGTTGCATGTAAATTCAGTTTATTAGCTAGGTTACAGTCTTGTGGGCCTGGCTTGCCCACTATTAATCTGTTACTGCGATTCACCCCCCTGAGACCATTTACTGGGGACATCTGGGTCTCAGGGTATAACAGCCTCCTCCCCTGGATAGGACCTTCTTTATTCACATTAACCTTACGGTCCTATCCTCCACCCCCACGGCTGTTAGTTCTGTCTCAGTAGCAATTGTGCATAACAATCATATCCATTGCCTGGCCCCCACCAGGTAAGTACCTCTTTGCCCTTTGGAGGGAATCTTCTCCTGATCTCTCTCTTGAGCTCTACTTCCGCCAGCCTCTTTCTTCAGTCCCTGGCTTATAATTCTCCAGTTCTGGGTGTT
The DNA here is from genome assembly GCF_901765095.1 of Microcaecilia unicolor. Lineage (NCBI taxonomy): Eukaryota > Metazoa > Chordata > Amphibia > Gymnophiona > Siphonopidae > Microcaecilia > Microcaecilia unicolor. Next base: position 87,148,358 of record NC_044042.1, on the reverse strand, counting down.
GCAGGTCCCCCCCCATCTTCTCTCCTCTCCCTTGGCTAGAGGATGCTTTTTATAGGGTGCCCAATAATCCACTCCACCTTTCTTTAGGCCTCTCCCCCTGCTTCCAGAAAGGTCCGCACCCAGAACTTTCTCCACCTATCCAGCTTCCACTCAGAGAGTCCCCCTGGTGGCCTCCCCGGGAACTACAAGTCCTATGCCAGGAGCACCCCCTAGCTGTTCCTTCTGGTCACTACCATGGACTATACTCTTTGGCTCCCTCTAGGGGCCAGATCAGGACATTTTAGGTTTTCAATGGGAGAGCGCCCTCTGGCGGCCTCCTCATGTAAGGGCAGACACTGTGGTTATCACACATTATACATTTCTTGGCCCTACCATGAACCCCCTTTACTTCTTTTAACAGCTCTTGCCCCTTCCCCCCCCCCCCCCCCCCAGTCACATTTACTCTTCTCCTGCTCTACTCTTCCCTCCTCCCAGGATCTTCATTCATGGCCTTCCACCCACATTTCACTTCTCCAGAAATTGCAGGCCCTAGGTCTTGGTGTAATGCCCATAGCAGCTTGTGAGTGAGCATGGGGACTATTTATTTATTATCTCATTTATACCCCACATTTTCCCAACTGCGTCAGGCCCAATGTGGCTTACATCACACTGCAAAGGCGGACGCCAATGCAGTAAATTAAGCTAATACATCATGAAACCTACATAAGAAACAAAGGAGAGGATGGGGAAGAAACGAAAGGAACAGGGAAATCAGGGGAGAGAAGGGAAGGGAGGATGTGTCCATGTTGAGTCCTTGGGGTAAGCTTTTCCAAATAACAAAGTCTTTAGAGATTTTCTGAAATTTAGATGGTTGTGAATGGTTTTTATAGCTTTTGGCAAGGAATTCCATAATTGTGAGCTGATGAAGGAGAAGGATGAAGCATATGTGGATATATACTTAAGCCCGTTGCAGGTTGGATAATGAAGGTTAAGGTATGAACGGGATAGTCTTAATGTTGACTATGCAAGCACATGCTTCGAGATCAATGAACAGAGGACCAGGGAAGCTGGACAAGTCATTTTCACTCTCCAATGCCAGAGATGCCAAGGGCTGATTGTAAATTTATACCTCAGACACATTGTTTGCAAATCTCACTCTTTGGGGCAAAGTTTTACACATGAAAAAAACATCACAAATGCAAAAAAATAAAGAAAATTATGTATAGCTTTCTTTGGTACTTCTGAAAGGATATAGACAGACTGGAGGAAGTGTTAGGATAGCTTTCAAAGGAGTTTCCTCAAGTAACGAAATAGTAGCTGGGTAAATTCCCCAGGCTGTAAACTTCCCTTCACTTAGTATGTAGAAAAGTACATTCCTATCAATGGATTTCTTCACTCCAGACCATGTTTTCAAAGGAAACTATTTTTATGAAACTGTTCCCCAAGAGACACAGGATGCAGGCACTCTTGCTCTTTGGAAATACATATGCGTCAGGGGCGTATCTGGACTCCGGCGGTAGGGGGGGCCAGAGCCAGAGGGAGGGGGCACATTTTAGCCCCCCCCCCGCCGCCGCCGAGCCCCCACCGCCGAGCCCCCACCGCCACCAATGACTCTCTCCACCCCCCTCCCGCCGCCAACCCTCCCCCGCTGCCGTTCTTACTTTTGCTGGCGGGGGACCCCAACCCCCGCCAGCCGAGGTCTGCTTCCACCTGCCCTGCCGTAAAAACTTCTTCTTCAGCCGGCGGGGGACCCCAAACCCCCGCCAGCCGCCCCGCGGTGTTTAAAATTCATCTTCGGCCTCCGTGGCCGTGCTGCTGTGATAGGCGCTGTTGAAATCCACTTCGGAGTCTGACGTCGTTGTACGTGCTGCGACGTCAGACTCCGAAGTGGATTTCAACAGCGCCTATCACAGCAGCACGGCCACGGAGGCCGAAGATGAATTTTAAACACCGCGGGGCGGCTGGTGGGGGTTTGGGGTCCCCCGCCGGCTGAAGAAGAAGTTTTTGCGGCAGGTGGAAGCAGACCTCGGCTGGCGGGGGTTGGGGTCCCCCGCCAGCAAAAGTAAGCAATGGCAGCGGGGGAGGGTTGATGGCGGTAGGGGGGTCCAGGGCAAAATCTGCGGGGGCCCAGGCCCCTGAGGCCCCACGCAGATACGCCCCTGATATGCGTACACATACACACAAACGCATACACTCTCTTGCTCTTCTGTCATACACACACAGGCACATGCATGCACTCTCAGTGTTCAGAAACATTCATAAATGCTTTCATTCTTCAGAAACACTCTCTTACTTTTCAGATACATATGTGCAATGCACTGTCACTCTTCAGGCACATACATGCACAGGCATGCCCGCTATCCCTTTTCAGATAGACAGACATACACTTTCCAGTGGCGTAGGAAGGGGGGGCGGTCCGCCCCGGGTGCATGCCGCTGAGGGGTGTCGGCTCCGCACTGGTGCACTGCCCTCTCTGTTCCGGGACAGAGAGAGCAGTGAACCAGTGCGGAGCCGACACACCCCAGCAACGTGCAGTCGGGGCGGATCGGCCCTCCCGCCCATCCCTCGCCACAGGTCTGCGCTCCGGGGGGGGGGGAGGTATGCACCCCGGGGGGGGGGGGGGTGCGCAGTGGCGACCCGCCCTGGGTGTCAGCTCCCCTCACTACGGCTCTGACACTTTCCCTTCTGATGCTGTCCTGGTGTCTGCTGTTCATATATACATTCAGTCCCCCATCAGCTCTGCCAACCATCAACCATTTTGACTACTGTAACGCTTTGTTATTGGGTTGTCCAGCATGCCTATTACAGTCCCTGCAGTGGCACAAAATGTGGCAGCATAGTTACTTACAGGAGTTGCTCGTTACTAATATTTCACCAATTTTAAAAGCGCTCCACTGGCTCCCAGTTAAATGGTGCATTCAATTTAAAGTTTTGGTATCGATTTTCAAAATATTAAATGCACTTGCATCAACATTATGAATCTACTAACCAACTCATATCGTTGATGCAAGTGCATTTAATCTAATTCTATCAGTTTAAATATCTCTCGCTCCTCTATATTTTATATAGCAGGACCGATGTTATGAATATTACAGAATGACACGGGGACAGGGTGGGGATAGGGACAGATACCGCGGGGACGGAGGGGGGGGGGATGGGGACAGAGCCCTCTGGGAAGGGGATGAACTTTGTCCCCGTGTCATTCTCTACTTTGAAGCCTGTTAATGAACTGGAGATTTTTTTTATTTTTGAGCGAATCACACGATATTTTGATTTTTTTGGAAAAACAAGCAAACATGCTGGCCACAATTGGCAAAATTTGAATGGAGGATCCTGTACATTCCTGCTACCAGCACATCTTATGAGAAGACATCTTCTATTGCAAGAGGGACTGTGGAACACAGGAGAGCTAGACTGAATCCTGACATTGTTGATGACTTCTTCATTCACAGATTAAAAAATCATAACAGTGCTTTATAAGGCATATTTCTCCCCTGCTAGGGCATACAGAACAGGTTGTATTTTGTACCCCTGGACATTTTAACAGGGTGGATTCTTTGGGGTAGTAGAAGTCAGCTATTGTTGGGGATGGAAGAGGTGGTGGTTGGGGTTATTATTTTATTTTGCACATTTATACCCCACTTTTTCCCACAGTTTTGCAGGCACAAAGTGGCTTACAATGTACTGATGAGGCTAACGCCAGACCAGTTGTTATACAATTACAATCAAATTAGATAGGATAGAAGGAATAGGGTAAAAAAAGAAAAAGGGAAAATTAAAGAGTCTAAAATGGTCCACGGATATGTTATTAGGAAGGACTTTAGGTTATATGTTGAATCCTTAAAGAAGGCTTTCCGAGATAGGCTGGTCCTAGGTAGATTCCCAATGCTGAGACGTTGCTCATTGTTACTGTTGTTTTCTATTTGTGATTTATAAACAACAGTTGCACAGGATATTGTTCATTTTTATACTTTAATAAAAACATTCAAATATAAAGTCTTAAGTGTTCGAGGCTTCTGTAGATGAGCCCATGGAGATGGGGCGGGGATGGGGACAGAACCTGCGGGGATGGGGCAGGGACGGAGACAGGGCCCGCGGGGCCTGGACGGGGACAGAGACAGAACCTGCGGGGTTGGAGACAGTACCCATGGGAATGGGGCAGGGACGAGGACAAACTTTGTCCCTGTGTCATTTTCTAGTGGACATCCAGAAAGACGACAGTTTTACTGCAATTTTGTAAACATCTAAAAGCTTACTTTGGAGACACAAGTGATTGTTTTATTTATGTCATTATATTTGGATGATCTAAGATTTAATTTTATCATATTTTTTGTTTGCTTTAATAATTGAGTATGTTTTATTTTGAACACTGCTGAGAACTGTCGAATGAACAGTTTATAAATATTTTAAAGAAATAAAACTAAATCACGTAAAATTCTTACATTTGCAGGCAGCTAATTTTCTCAGTCTACAGTAGCAGACTTCTCCCATTTTCCCCATTCGTTCTACATTCCTACTTCTCAGCAACCCTCACACCAGGACACACACTCACCGGTTCCACCAGATCTCTCCAAGGAGCCTTGCAAAGCTCAGCCTCCCCCATAGAAGATGCATTGCACAGAAACTTCCCCCTAGCTCACACACTCCTTCTTGTGGCTAATGTACTCATCTCATCCATTGCCTGGATCCTACGTGGAAGCTTACAAAGCAGGTTCACTCAGGTAGGACGGAGGACTGGAGAACTATTGAGGGTAAAACTCTCAGAAATATCCACTTTTTTGCCATCCTTTGGCTACAAATCTGTAGAATCCTGAGAAATCTAGACAATTGGCAGTCCTTGAGTCCTCCTGACCACATCTGACAGGGCCCCTGTACATAGTTAGGCCCTAGATACATGCTTACTTTGCCCTTGTCTTAAGCTGGTCCTGCCACCCTTGTGATTCACTGATCTGGCTTTGTGATCTCCAAATCTGGCAGGGTGCATGTAAATCACAGTAGTTTCTGTAAGTTACAAATGTAAGCTGCAGCCCTGTCCATGCTCCACCCATGTGAACCCCCCCCCCCCCCTGCAGTGGTAAACGCTGAGATGCCCATAGGAATATAATGGGCATCTCAGTGTTTACTGCCAGCTAATTTCTACCGTAAGCTAAAAACGCTACCGTGACTTAGTAAAAGACCCCCCCCCCCCCCCCCATCAAGAGATTCTGCAGATGCTTTAGACTTATTGGGAGTAATTGTATAAAGCAGTGCTTCCCAAACCTGTCCTGGAGGCCCCCCCCCCCCAACCAGCCAGCTTTTCTACAATGAATATGCATGAGAGAAATATACATGCAACATTGAGGGGCATTTTCGAACGGGGCCAGCCATCTCTAAGGGCGCCCATTTCCAAGGATGGTGCCGCGAAGGGGCGGGGCCAACCGTATTTTCGAACGATATGGCCGGCCATCTTTTGTTTCGATAATACGGTTGGGGTCGGCCAAATGTCAGAGATGACCGGCCTCGGTTTTTGCCGATAATGGAAACCGAGGCCGGCCATCTCAAACCCGGCCAAATTCAAGGCATTTGGTCGTGGAAGGAGCCAGCATTTGTAGTGCACTGGTCCCCCTGACATGCCAGGACACCAACCGGGCACCCTAGGGGGCACTTCTAAAAATTTAAAAAACAAATAGCTCCCAGGTGCATAGCTCCCTTACCTTGCATACTGAGCCCCCCAAATCCCCCCAAAACCCACTCCAACAACTCTACACCACTACCATAGCCCTTATGGGTGAAGAGGGGCACCTACATGTGGGTACAGTAGGTTTTGCGGGGGGGTTGGAGGGCTCCCATTTACACCACAAGTGTAACAGCTGGGGGGGGGAGGTGGGCCTGGGTCCACCTGCCTGAAGTGCACTGCACCCACTAAAAACTGCTCCAGGGACCAGCATACTGCGGTCAGGGAGCTGGGTATGACATTTGAGGCTGGCATAGAGGCTGGCAAAAAAAGTTTTTAAAGTTCTATTTTGAGGGTGGGAGGGGGTTAGTGACCACTGGGGGAGTCAGGGGAGGTCACCCCTGATTCCCTCCGGTGGTCATCTGGTCAGTTCGGGCACTTTTTTGGGACTTGGACCTGAAAAAAAAGGGACCAAATAAAGTCGGCCAAATGCTCGTCAGGGCCAGCTTTCTTTTTTCCATTATCGGGCGAAGCCAGCCATCTCGTACCACGCCCCTGTCCCGCCTTCTGTACCCTGCCGACATGCCCCCTTGAAGTTTGGCCGGCTCCGCGATGGACTGCAGTTGAGGCCAGCCAAAATCAGCTTTCGATTATGCTGATTTTGCCGGCCTTGAGAGATGGCCGGCCATCTCCCGATTTGTGTCGGAAGATGGCCGGCCTTCTCTTTCGAAAATAAGCTGGATTATGTTTCCAATTGCTAGGGACAGGCAGGTTCCCTGGAGTCCTCCAGTGCTTGCCTATCCCTCACTATTGAATAGTGAAACAGCACCCTCTACTGGCAGGACTATAGGTGGAGGACTCCTGCTCGGCTTAGAGGGAACAGTGATGTCCACATATGAGCAAGTCTATAATAGGACAGCCCTGTTTACATGCCTTTTTCAGTAGTAGCTCAAGGTGAGTTACATTCAGATACACTGGGGATTTGGGTATTTCTCTGTCCCTGGAGGGCTCACAATCTAATTTTGTAGCCAGAAGGATGCTTGGGTGCATAAAGAGAGGCATGACCAGCAGGAAAAATGAGGTGATAGTGCCGTTGTATAAGTCTCTGGTGAGGCCTCATTTGGAGTACTGCGTGCAGTTCTGGAGACCGCACCTACAGAAAGATATAAACAGGATGGAGTCGGTCCAGAAGGCAGCTACGAAATTAGTAAGCGGTCTTGAATGCAAAAATTATAGGGACAGGCTTATGAACCTCAACATGTATATGCTGGAAGAGAGGAGGGAGAGAGGAGACATGATAGAAACGTTTAAATATCTCAAAGGCATTTATGTACAGGAAGAGAACCTTTTCCAAATGAAGGAGAGCTCTGGAATGAGATGGCATACAACAAAGTAGAGAGGGAATAGGAAGTATTTCACAGAAAGGGTGGTGGAGGCGTGGAATGGCCTCCTGGTGGAGGTGGTGGAGTCGAGGACTGTTTCAGAGTTTAAAAAGGCATGGGATAAGCATGTGGGATCGCTTAGGAACAGGAAGAATTAGGGGAAAAATGTCAGGAAGTATTTTTTCACGGAGAGGGTGGTGGATGCTTGGAATGCCCTCCCGCAGGAGGTGGTGGAGAGGAAAACGGTAACGGAATTCAAACATGCGTGGGATAAACATAAAGGAATCCTGTGCAGAAGGAAGGGATCCTCAGGAGTTTAGCCTTGAATGGGTGGCAGAGACGGTTGGGAGGCGGGGCTAGTGCTGGGCAGACTTATACGGTCTGTGCCAGGGCTGGTGGTTGGGAGGCGGGGCTAGTGCTGGGCAGACTTATATGGTCTGTGCCAGGGCTGGTGATTGGGAGGCGGGGATAGTGCTGGGTAGACTTATACGGTCTGTGCCCTGAAAAAGACAGGTACAAATCAAGGTAAGGTATACACAAAAAACTAGCACATATGAGTTTATCTTGTTGGGCAGACTGGATGGACCGTGCAGGTCTTTTTCTGCCGTCATCTACTATGTTACTATGTTACTATGGATGAGTCATATGGCCTTTATCTGCCATCATGTTTCTATGTACCTGAGGTAATGGAGGCAAAGTGATTTGCCCAAGATCACAAGGAGCAGCAGTGGGATTTGAACCAGCCACCACTGATGCTTTAACTACTACTAGGCTCATCCTCCACTTCGTACAGTTTACTATCACTTTCACAAGTAAGTGGTAGCAAAGTGACTAAGCATTATTCTGTAAGAATGTGTGTAAGAGGGAAAGCGTGTAAATGCAGGTGGGGGGGGGGGGAGGTTCACAACGGTGGAGCATGGACAGGTCTGCAGCTTACATTTGTAACTTACAGAAACTACTGTGATTTATATGCACCCTGCCAGATTTACTGCCCACATTCACGCTAGGTCTCTGGCTGGTGTAATTGAGGCAGTGGCATAGCAAGGAGGGCTGCCACCCAGGGCGGTTCGCCGTTGCACCCCCCCCCCCCCGGGTGCAGCACGATGACACCCCCCCTCGGCGCATCAACCCCCCCCCCCCCCCGACCCAGTGCCTAGCCTCCTCAGCTGCCTCCAACCAGCTCCCGCACCCTACCTTTAAAAAAATTTCGGAAGCCATGGAGAGGTGAGGTGTAGCACCTCGCGCCTGCATGTAAAAAAAGCATGGATCGTCATCGGGCCTTCCCTCACGCTGTCTGTCCCGTCCTTGCGGAAATAGGAAGTTGCGTCAGCGGAGGGTGGGACAGACAGCGTGAGGGAAAGCCCGATGACGATCCACGCTTTTTTTACATGCAGGCACGAGGCGCTGCGCCTCGCCTCTCCATGGCTTCCGAAATCTTTTTAAAGGTAGGGTGCGGGAGCTGGTTGGAGGGAGCTGAGGAGGCTAGGCACTGGGTCGGGGGGGGGGGGTAATGATGTGCCGAGGGGGGGTGTCATCATGCTGCACCCGGGGGGGAGCTGGCGGGGAGCACCCCCCCCCCCCCCCCCGAGCTGACACCCGGGGCGGACCGCCCCTCCCGCCCCCCCCCTTGCTACGCCACCGAATTGAGGATGTTTTAGGTGCATTAATGCTGATTTACACTAGAATTCTATAACAGAATCTTGGTGCCCAGATGCCATTCTAGAATAGGGTCTGGCCATGCCACACCAGGGCACTTAAAAGTTGGCCCTCACTTATAAAACTGCCCCCCCCCCCCCCAATGCCTCTCCTAAACATACAGAATAGCTAACCAGATCAAATTAGGGCACTGGCTTAGCAGTCTAATATAGCTGCTAACTGGATAACCTCCTAAGCTGTGCTGTAGCTGCTCCAGCACTGTCCCCATAGTGCTGAGGTGGTCAGTGGAGTATTTATTTATTTAGCTTTTGCTCACATCTTTTTCAGTAGTAGCTCAAGATGAGTTACATTCAGGTACTCTGGATATTTCTCTGTCCCAGGAGGGCTCACAATCTAAGTTTGTAGCTGAGGCAATGGAGGGTTAAGTGACTTGCCCAAGATCACAAGGAGCAGCAGCGGGATTTGAACTGGCCACCTCAGGATTACAAGATGGGTGCTCTAACCACTAGGCCACTCAACAACATTCCATGTAGAATCTCAAATAGTAGCAACGTTCGATGTTCTGTTCGACAGCACTAACCACTAGGCTACTCCTCCACTCCAGTTAGTGCCACTGCATAGTCTGGCCAGCAGCATCTGCTAAATGGGTAAGTGTCTTTGAATATCGGCTGGTTTATTTTCAGGTCTTTTTTTAAATTGAGAAGAGACCAAATCTTCTTATGTTATTCCAAAAAATAATCAAACCGCTCTAGTAGACCACCTATGTAATTAGTGATACACACACATGACAGCACAGATGTTGTCTAAATTGGCAACTTCCACGCCCTTCACGTTCCAGGTGAGCTGCCCTGCTGTACCTCGCTTTTAACCACTCAGATTACATTCCTTTTGAGTCTTATAGCAAAGCATTTATAAGAAATAGAAGGGAAAAGGGTTTCCAAAAGGGGTGGAAACATTTCCTGAGAGGTTCTGCACCCAGGGGATCTCCTGTTTTCCCAACTGGTTCTGGAAACAAAGCAACACAGAATATAACAGCTCATCCGATCTGCCCTATTTCCTTTCTGTGTCTGAAGACCTCAGTTGATCTCTGATTTTCTCTTTACTTCTCCTGTAAGTATGCAAGGCTTTCTTGAATTCTATTTGTGTAATATGCCTGCACAGGGAGGCCATTTAATAAATCTATCAGCCCTCCTGTGAAGAAATATTTTCTTGATGTTATTCCTGAGTCTGTTCCTCTATTCCTCTCATATTATAATCGCTTGCTCTCAACACCAGGTTTGTTTCTTGTACCTTTGAGGTATTTGAATGCCTCTATTAAAATGCTTATCACACAGCTAGCAAAGCAAAGACCATCAATGACCTTGGCTGACCTCTCTGCACTTCAAGGCAGGCTTTAGCAGGTCTTGCTTCCCTTCTCACTTGTCACTTGCTTTCTATGTTTAAAAAGAGGTGCGAAAAACTCTTTAGCAGAGCCCGCTCGGTGCAAGGCGAAGGAGGAAAGAAAGCAGCTGCAAATCCCCTCCGGGCTATTGACTACAGTATAATGAATCCCTGGATGAGGCAAAGCCCCGAACAAAACAACCAGCTCCTTTTGCAGCAAGGTAGCAAACGCAAGGAACTTTATTCTAAATGTTTGTTCCTTTTTCAGAAGCACAAAAGTTGGATTCCCGGGTGCCAGACACCAGCAATTAAAATCTCTCTTCCTCTTATCTTTGGCCAGATGCCATCTGATCCTCGTCCTAGGGCTTAGCAAATTCTCTTAAAGCAACCCCGCGTTTAAAAGGCTGGGGAGGGGGCGTTGAATGAAATGGAGTTAAAGACTTACGTGTCCCGTCGAATCTGGTGGCGATGGTGTCGAGGAAGGTATTCTGAGGTGCCAGCAGCCCTTTCATCACAGGCATGATGCCTCCGCTTCAATTAAACCATTAGGGCAGCCAAATATCCCCAGAAGGCTGCTGTTAGCAGCAGAGGAGGTGAGATCGGGCTCTGGCCAGCACATGCCGGGCTTCAGTCCCACAGCTTCGGGCTTCTTTCCACTTAATCAATGCAGTTTTACATTTTCGGTTCAGCCTGTGCATGCTTCTTCTCTCAGGGCTGCTTTTATTGATGGTAACTATGCCAGCAGGTGCATCCTCGCTCTCTCTCTCTCTCTCAACTGTCTCACAGTTCCTTCTTCCCTCCCTTTCCGTATCTCTCCAATTATCTCCGTCTGCAGCCTCCTCTCTCACTTTTCTCTCATTGCCTTCCGCCCCCTGCCTGAATGCCTACTGCGATCTCTGTCGATGCTCCTTTCCAATGCCTGATCCCTCCCTCTCCTCGGTGTCTCACCTGTTGCACTGCTCCATCAGCTACAATCTTCATTTTGCTTATGATGGACAAGACTTGTCATATATCTACTAAGATCTACCAGGAGTTTATTTCCTTCCCAAGATCACCCCACAAATCCTTCTCCAGGACGCTGAGTCATTACAGTATAGGGTTGTTTGTTGTTGTTGTTGTTGTTTTGTTCTTTGAATTTGTTTGGGTCTTTTAAAATGTTTTGAATTTATGTTTTTTTGGTGTTTTGTTTTGTTGCTTTCTTAAGTTTCATGTTTAAAAATGCATTATTTGCAATAAATATGCATTCATTTCATCATAGTGCGTGCTATTTATTTATAATATTTCAAATACTGTATTTCTTATACAATTAGAAAGGTTCACATAATAGTCCATAGTTACAAAGTATAAAAGTCAAACACAAAACCACAAATCAAGGCCATTAAAACATGAAAACAGTATCAAAATAAACCAATACCAACAACAGAACATTATCATAAAATAATACCCCATATATGTGTCTAATAATAACCATCTTAGAGCCATTTACAATTATGTGTGCTAAAAACAAAATTGATCAAAACAAAATAAAACAATTTTTTTTTTTTTTTGGGGGGGGGGGGGGGGGGTAGTTCATTTTAAATTACAGACCAAGCCAAACCTACCATAGTTTAATTGTCTTGTACACTTCATGACAGGGATGTTCATTCATGAATGCACATCCCTGTCATGAAGTGTAAGGGTAATGTATGTGGAAGGTCATCTTCAAAATGAAGTTCAAATGGCAAAAATGTATAAAAGCAGAAGTCCATAACTGAAGAAAAAAATGTTTTATGATATTCGAAAATTGTTTTGAAAGGAGATGCACCAAAAACGTCATAGACGTTTGGAGATAAACATTTCCATTAATCGAAATACACTACGTAAAATGTGCAATGATGGCACTGGTCCACAAATCAAGAAATGAGGGGCTGCATATATCTGGACCTACTAACAGCCCCTCCCCCCCCCCCTCCAGTCACCGCATCCTGGCCCATGCCTCCATATTGATGGAAACATTGGTAGCAGCTCACTAAAGTACATTGAGCCACCCAAAGGTACACCTGCTTTACCCCACTGTCCATCCCCCACCTCCTAGCATAATTACATAAATATTGCCATACTGGGACAGACCAAAGGTCCATCAAGCCCAGCATCCTGTTTCCAACAGTGGCCAATCCAGGTCACAAATACTTGGCAATATCCCCCAAAAGTACAAAACATTTTATGCTGCTTATCCCAGAAATAAGCAATGGATTTTTCCCAAGTCCATTTTAATTATGGTCTATGGACTTTTCCTTTAGGAAGTCGTCCAAATCTTTTTAAAACCCTGTTAAGCTCACCACCTTTACCACATTCTCTGGCAACAAATTCCAGAGTTAAATTATACATTTAGTGAAGAAATATTTTCTCTGATTCATTTTAAATTTACTACTTGGATTTGGCCGGGTTTGAGATGGCCGGCATCGGTTTCCATTATCAGCGAAAACCGATACCGGCCATCTGAAACCCGGCCATCTCTGACATTTGGCCGGCCCCAACCGTATTATCAAAACAAAAGATGGCCGGCCATCTTTTTCGATAATACGGTTTGGGACTGCTCTTTGCGGCACCGGCCAAATAGATAACCGGCCATCTATTTGGCTAGTGCCGTTCGATTATGCCCCTCCATGCCACCTCTGTCCTCATGGCCACCTCAATTCACACAGCATCTGTGGAGTGGAGTGTGGAGTGGAGTGGAGGAGTAGCCTAATACTGCAGTGGCCTGAAAACCAGGTTCAATTCCCACTGCAGTGCCTTGTGACTCTGGGTAAGTCACTTAACCCTCCATTGCCCCAGGTACAAAATAACTACCTGTATGTAAACCGCTTTGCTTGTAACCACAGAAAGGTAGTATATCAAATCCCATTCCCCTTCCCTTAATATATGCCCACTTCCCCCCCATCCCCCCCCCCCCCCCCACACACATCTGCACGTTGCAAACTGTCACAGGCTATGTGAGGAATAATAAGTATAGACATGAGTCATGGGGTGATGTGCACCCACTGCCAACAGTGAGGGCCCTAAAACAGCTAGCATCAATACCCCACAGATAGATGCCCCCGAACCTAGGTTTCCCACCTTGATAGCTGGAACCTGCCTTTCTCCTGGGGGTTCCAGCAGAGGAGGCCAGAAAGATGAGCAGCTCTGATAGGGTCCCCAGCTGTAGGACACATAAGCATGAGGATGCACAAACCCCCACATCCCTCACAATAAAATGGTAACAATGGCTCCATCCATGCATAGCACAGTGCCATATTACCTTCCAGCCAGGGCCTGCTCACCCAGGGCCCTCCAGCAGGGCTAGAATCCTTCCTGCTTGCCCATAGCCAGACCACCATCTCAGCCGACACACAGCTCTGATAGCATTGTCTCCACAGATCCCTGCTGTGTCATCTCATTCATGCTACACCTCAGACATGTTCCCCAGGTAACAACTGCCCCCAGTTGTCCCTATCCCTGCTTCCCAAGAGCCAGTTGCACCATGAAACAAGCCATGTAGGATGTGTTAATCTCAATTGCAAACCTTTTACACACCCAAGGCACCCTCCAACCTGTCTATGACCAGCCCACCCCGGAACAGCCTGCCCAGGACCAGCCCACCCTGGATCAGGGTGCCTAGGACCAGACCACCCCCGAGAGAGCAGGGGAGGAAGTAGAAATAGACACTGGGCCCTGGGAGGTGCCACTCACCCCTCAATCTCTGGAGGCTGAGGAGGGGGGACTCCCTGGTTCTCCTCCAGATGGCTGTGCTGAGAGGGATCTAATGAGCCTTGGAGCAGAAGAAGGCCCTGTAGGACCCCAAACTTCCCCTCCCCCCCCCCAAGGAGCCCAGTCCACACCTGAAACCATCATGCTGTGCCTCCAGTAGGCAGAAATTAGGTGATGGCAATTGTCGTAAGGCCTGCCACTGCCAGGGATAAAAGTGTAACTAAGGTTGCCAACCACAGCACCTGACACATGTGTAAGGTCTATAGAAGCTGTTACCTAGTTGTCTGAGGGGAGAGGGGAAGGGACAACCACATAGGACTGCAGTCACCCTTTCCATTCCCTTCTCCCAGGCCATGGCTGTAACACATCTTGGAGTGGGGCCATTCCCGAGCTGACTCATGAGGCCAGATATGGCCCTGCCAGGTCCTGGGGCCAGGTCAGCTCCTCAGTTGGTGAGGAGCTGCCCAAGACAAATGTCTGAGAGAAATGTATAGGAAATGTGGCCGTTGTATGCACACGTCTCTCTGACAGATTCCTGGCCTAGCTCCTAACCAACTGAGGAGCTGGCCTGCCCCAGGACCTGACAGGTCAATATTTGTCCTCTTGATTGAGATCAGGAAGGGCCCCACTTCCAGATGCCCTACAGCCATAAGCTCAGCCACTGTCCCTCTGGGGATTAGGGGAAGATTTTGAAGGTGAAATGACCAAAGGGGATTATCTAGTAATGTAGCTACAGTTACCTAGACATGAGAATGCAAAGCAGGTCACAGAAGCAGCATTGTGGGTCACAGTATGGGCCAGACTACTCACCAACATCACCATTATACCCTGTAGCCATCTGTCCCCTGGGAGCTCACAATCTGCCCATTATCTTATACCGATGCTGCCACCAAATATCTGGTCTGAGGAAAAGCTGGGGGTGATGGGGCTGCATGGTCCGTGACATAGCCATTGGTGCAAAGCTGGCATGCTGATTTTCCAGTCCAGTGTGCTGGAGGCTGCAACCAAGTTCCCATCAGAGGTGCCCCTCACCAAAGATCCTATCACAAATTTTAGAACCCAATGCCCAATGAACTCTTAAAAGAAGTTCAAGCAGGTTTCAACTATTATGTTATTTAAGGAACTCAGCGGCAACTCGTTTCACAAGAGCAAGAATACCCTTTGCTCAACTGCCTCCTCATTGTTCCATAATAACTTTTACTGAAACATCGGTTCAGTGCATAGAAACTTTTTTTTCCAAAACATTTTTTCAAAACTTTTCAACTTTAAGTTAAAGTATAAAGCAACTTAGCTTTAAATTTTCCGGTTGTAGGACCGCTACCCGATATGCGGAATGTTACACATCTTGCTGCAACAGGTTTCGGTCCTCTAAAATATGAACAAAAAAATATACGTTACAGGAAATATTTTGAACGTGAAAGCATAAAACTGCTCAAAACATTCACATGATACTCACTTGCCAACATCACACAACATACATAATCAATTTTTAAAGTATGGCGGCAAGACCCTTAAAAACTCTCATAACATGATCCTGAAAGTCAATCAGAATGCTTGAAAATCCCAATAGTGTCCAATAAGGGCAGGAAATGAAAAAAAAAAATCAAAATTAAGAAGCCCAATCCAATTCATTATTTAAACCACCAGGAGCTAAAGTATTTAGCACAAAGATCCAACGCTGTTCTTTGTAGTGTAATAATTTTTCAGTGTCGCCACCCTCCTGCCCCAGTTCAACTTTATCAATTGTTCGACAGCGCAAATCATGTAATGTGTGTTGAAAATTCAGCCAATGTTGTACAATAGGAGCTGCCAAAGTGTTGGTTTTGATACGAGATTTGTGCTCCACTAGCCTGCATTTAATAGGACAAGTACATCTTCCAATATAAACCTTATCACCAGGCCTTAGACTTCCTCTTCACCGTGAAACAGCAAAATCAATAGGTAGAATCCAGCTGCGCAACTCAAAAAGCAGACATTTAAGTACGCTCCTTCCCTCCTGTTTGTTTTAAAAGTAGTACCATGTAACTTCCTTGAGTGTCCCTCTATTCTTCGCACTTTTTGAAAAAGTAAAAAATCAATTTACATTTACCCATTCTACACCAATAAGTATTTTGTAGACCTCCATCAAATCCCCCCCTCAGCCGTCTCTTTTCCAAGCTGAAGAGTCCTAACCTCTTAAACCTTTCCTCATTTGAGAGAAGTTCCATCCTCTTAATCATTTTGGCCGCCATGCTTTGAATCTTTTCTAATTCTGCTATATCTTTTTAAAGATATGGTGACCAGAACTGCCCACATTATACAAGGTGTGGTCGCACCATGGAGCGACACAGAGGCATTATAATATTCTTTGCCTTATTTTTTATCCCTTTCCTAATAATTTCCAGCATGCTGTTTGCTTTTTTGACCACCGTCACACACTGGACAGAAGATTTCAGCATATTGTCTACGATGACACCTAGATCTTTTCCTTGGGTGCTGACTCCTAAGATGGATCTTAGCATCAAGTAGCTATGATTTGGATTATTCTTCCCAATGCGCATCACTTTGCATTTGTCCACATTACATTTCATCTGCCGTTTGGATTTACTAAGCTCTTCCTGCAATTTTTCACAATCCGCATGCATTCTAACAGCTCTGAATAGTTTTATGCCATCTGCAAATTTAATCATCTCATTTGTTGATCCCATTTCGAGATCATTAATAAATATGTTAAATAGCACTGGTTCCAGTACACATCCTTGGAGCACTCCACTATTCACCCTCCTCCACTGACAGAATTGCTCAGTTAATCTTACCCTCTGTTTTCTATCTATCAACCAATATCTAATCCACAACAGAACATTGCCTCCTACTCATGACTCTTTCATTTTTTCTTTCATGAGGAACTTTGTCAAATGTTTTCTGAAAATATAGATACACAACATAGACCAGATCACCTTTATCCACATGTTTACTCACGTCAGTGCGTTTTTTTTCTAGCAAAAAAGGTGCCGGTACTCAAATGCTAGGCCACCCTTCAGGGTTGGGGTGACGACTGAGCAAGCCACCCCACAATAGCCAGGCCCCCTGCAACCAGTCCCAGAATCTATGACAAGGCAGAATTGGTGTGTAGAGTCTGAGCTCTTTCATTAAAACTTGGGGTCCATGGGTCAATTTTAGCAGACAATGGAAAAGGTGCCGGTACTCAAATGCTAGGCCACCCTTCAGGGTTGGGGTGACGACTGAGCAAGCCACCCCACAATAGCCAGGCCCCCTGCAACCAGTCCCAGAATCTATGACAAGGCAGAATTGGTGTGTAGAGTCTGAGCTCTTTCATTAAAACTTGGGGTCCATGGGTCAATTTTAGCAGACAATGGAAAAGGTGCCGGTACTCAAATGCTAGGCCACCCTTCAGGGTTGGGGTGACGACTGAGCAAGCCACCCCACAATAGCCAGGCCCCCTGCAACCAGTCCCAGAATCTATGACAAGGCAGAATTGGTGTGTAGAGTCTGAGCTCTTTCATTAAAACTTGCGGTCCATGGGTCAATTTTAGCAGACAATGGAAAAGGTGCCGGTACTCAGTATCCCCTCAAAAAACGCCCTGACTCACGTATTCTCCTTTGGCCTTCTTTATCAATGCATTGCATATAACTTGCTGGTGCTTTTGTTGCTTCTTGTTTTCTTCATTCGGATCTTTCCTTTCCATAGTCTGAAAGATGTTCTTTTGGCTCTAATAACCTCTTTCACTTCTCCCTTTAACCATGTTGGCTGTTGTTTGCTCTTCTTTCCACCTTTATTAATACATGGAACATATCTGGTCTGGGCTTCCAAAATGATATTTTTAAACAGTGTCCACGCCTGATTTAAAGTCCTAACCTTTGCAGCTGAACCTTTTAGCTTTTTTTTTTTTCAACCATTTTATCATAGCTACCCTTTCAAAAATTGCATGCTGCTACTGTAGATTTCCTTAGTGACTGGACTCCAGTTATTAAGTCAAATTTGATCATGTTATGATGACTGTTTCCCAGAGTACCCAAACACCACATTACTTCTTGTACTAAATCCTGCATTCCACTGAGGATTAGATTTAAAATAGCTCCCTCTCTTGTCGGTTCCAGGAAGCAGTCATTTATCATGTCAAGGAATTTTACCTCCCTAGCACTACCTGATATGGCATTTAACCATCATATATTGGGATAATTGAAATCACAACAACAATTGCAGTCATTGCTCTGTTTGTGCTTTAATGACTGAGGCTTCGATCTTCACAGACACAAATACTGGCCTGACTGTTATACTAAGAGCTGTGACGTCCTGCACTTCAAGCTGTGTGATTTATTTGCTGACATGCCCATGCAATTTTTTTTTTGTTACATTTGTACCCTGCACTTTCCCACTCATGGCAGGCTCAATGCGGCTTACATGGGGCAATGGAGGGTTAAGTGACTTGCCCAGAGTCACAAGGAGCTGCCTGTGCCGGGAATCGAACTCAGTTCCCCAGGACCAAAGTCCACCACCCTAACCACTAGGCCACTCCTATTATATTGGCCAAACTTCTCCTCAGCTTAAAACAAGGCATTAAAAAACTTAAAACCATATTGTGTGGCTTCAGGCAAGTTACTGGAGCCTCTTGTAGCACATTGTTTGGAATATAACCATCATTTTACTGATTTTCATTGCTTTGTGCTGGAGCAATTGACTTTTAGTGATCGCAGGGGCAATGTTCACAGCAAATTGAGGCCGAGAGAACAGCAGTAGATATTTAAATTAAATACAGTCTCTCGGGGGGGGGGGGGGGGGGGGGGGCGGTTGAACTCTGCAATTGAGTGGAAAGCGTTTATTTTAATGTTGAGTGTGCTGTGATTAGTCCCTATATTGGCATCGTTACGTTTGATCAACAGGATAAAGAGTGCTGACCTCTGATCTCTCCTGCAGCCATTTTGAATATATGACAGTTGCCAGTTTCCCCTGAGGATGCCATACTGGTGAAACAGGGATTTCCTGTCAGGAATTTCTTCTGTTTTTTCAGCATTCAGATGAGTAATTTTGGATACTGCTGTCTCTAGCTGCATTACTAACATTACTGCTGATATGTTATATTGCTGAAAAAACTTTTCTGACTGGAACTATTTTTGTGGTGGTTCTGACTACTGTTTGCAACCAATTGTAATTGTGGAGTTTTTTTCTTCGACCATTGATGGAAGGTGAGCTTTTGACTTTTATCAGCTGTGGCTGTAGGTTTTAAAATCCTTTTTTCTTCACATTTTTGTTTGGGATTGCAAGGCAGCCGGCAGAAAGAGGTGATTTGTTTTTGAATACTGGGTAATTGAAATCACCCATTATTATACTGTTGCTAAATTTGCTAGTTTTTCTCATTTCTGTTAACATATCTTCATCTGTCTGATCGTTCTGGCCCGGTGGATGGTAGTATAGCCCTATACTGATGCTATGGTAAACTCTAGAATAGTCCCTTAGCTGCTAACCTATGAAACTGTAATAGAGACTTTAAGTGCTAAACAAACAAACCTATTCCTTAAACTGCCTTTGCTAAATAAGCACTTAAAAATAAGACACTGAGATTACCAGTTTAATTTAAGTCTATCCCCCAAGTTTAAAAGCAATTTCCCAGCAAATTACTTACCAATGAAGTTATCCTGCTCTGGAAGTCCTCACAACACCTCTTCTGTTAAAAAAAACAAAACACAGATGAAGTATCCAATCACAGTCTGAGTCTAAAGCAAATGTCACTATCAAAATAGCAGGTTGAGCAATAATACCTGAGATGACTGCAAAATCGCATTCAATTCCAAATTGCCTGGGAAAACTTGAGAGATTCCAACTGGTCCATATGCAACTCAGTAGTCCTACTCGTCAAGGAAGGGAGATGAGGCATATTTTCAAAGCACTTAGCCTTCCAAAGTTCCATATTCCAGCCACTTGCAGGATAGACTGGGATGGTGCATTCAAAACCTCAGTCCAATATCTCCTGAACAAATGCATCTGAAAGACCAGAGGTGTTGAAGGAAAACTAATCAAATACAAATGATATCTTCTAAGCATTTCCAATGCTCTTTAGCTTAGCATGGATAGTGATAAACCTTGGAGCTGGGACCCGTTCTACCAGGCATGTCCCCACATCCCCCCTCCCCCCCGTACGCTTTCACTCAATAACTCTCTGCACACAATTGTGGAATAACCATAGGCCGCAGCTTGATTTATTAACATTTAAACTTCCAATTAACATCCGTATAGGATAACCCCCACCCCCCGAGCTACAGTTGTCATAACAAAAGCACCCACAATTGCCCCCTCCGCCGCTCGCCATGATAGCAAAGCAGCAACTTCCACTTCCGGCTGTCACCGCAACTCTTCACCCTTTCGACTCCGCCTTCACAGCAAGAGGCCTGGCCCGTGTGGCCCTCCACACATTATTCCGGGTCACCTGACCCATCTTAATGACCTGGCTCAGCCCCCCCATGAGCCATTGCTTCTGTAGCTCGGGTTTTTTGCTGCTGCGACAAACTCCGATGCCACTCCTGAAAAACAACATCTACAACACCACACAGATAAGCCTCCTCACATCCAGTACATGAGAGGGTGGGAGGGAGGGAAAACTGCCTCCGAGGATCAGACAACGCCCTGAGCCTCGGAGGAAGCAGAGCCCTTCTTCCCTTCCCACAGCCCCGCCCCCCAGCAACCTATCCTCCAATCAGCTGCCTGTGTTGCTTCTGTGCTGTCAGCTTCTGTTGATCTGACCAATCCCAGCTGCCCACGTGCTCACCAGCCGAACACGACCCCCCACCCCCCCACATAACCACATGCTCTTCACCCCACTGCCCTCAGAGCCTTCTCGAACGGGCCCAGTCCTCGTTTAACTGGGCCCGTCGAGACAAGCTCTCGGGCCTTTCATAAACCTTGGAGCTGGGACCCGTTCTACCAGGCATGTCCCCACATCCCCCCGCCCCCCCCCGTACGCTTTCACTCAATAACTCTCTGCACACAATTGTGGAATAACCATAGGCCGCAGCTTGATTTATTAACATTTAAACTTCCAATTAACATCCGTATAGGATAACCCCCACCCCCGAGCTACAGTTGTCATAACAAAGCACCCACAATTGCCCCCTCCGCCGCTCGCCATGATAGCAAAACAGCAACTTCCACTTCCGGCTGTCACTGCAACTCTTCACCCTTTCGACTCCGCCTTCACAGCAAGAGGCCTGGCCCGTGTGGACCTCCACACATTATTCCGGGTCACCTGACCCATCTTAATGACCTGGCTCAGCCCCCCCATGAGCCATTGCTTCTGTAGCTCGGGTTTTTTGCCACAGGGGGGGAGGGGTCCGTGCACCTGCAAAGGCCCCCTCCCACCCCCCCCCCAAAGCAAGCTGCGGCCTACTGAGACCCTGCAATACCATGCTGCTCCAAGAATACCTGCACATCATTTTAGAATAGATCCAGACCCCCATCAGACAGGTGTACCCTGTCCCGTGCAAAAGCCCCGCTCATTGAGCAGCCACCCAGTTGTGTTGAAGTTGGAAACCTCCCATCGTTCTTACCCATACTGTGACCTGCCGATTGACCTTGCGCAACCCCTGTGCCCCTTGCGCGCCAGTAGGCGGGCAGGTCTGGGTATAATATCCGACCACCAATTTTGTACCAGGAAACCAGGCCAATACCAATCGTGAGTCTCCCCCTTTTTAGTGTCACTGAGTCTCTTACCCGTCCAACCATCCACCTCGTTCCCCCACCCCGAACCAATAACCCCTGAAGGTGTCGCGGACTGTTGCGCAGCCAATACAACAGTGGCCCTCGTTGACTCCTCAGCATGCCCCACTCTCCTAGCCAGGCTATCTAGGCCCCGCGCCGCGCCAATCCCCGGTGAATCCCCCCAGGATGTCTCGCTGCTCTGCTACCAGCCCAATGAATTAAGGCGTGTCCAACCATCCAGACTGAGTAGATTGAACCAACAGCATCTCAAAGGGGAAGGGGCAACCACACACGGGGAAAGCGAGCACCCACACCGGCAGCCCCTTCAATAAACTAAACCGCCGGCATATCAGGCCACCGGCTAAAGCATAGAAATAACCACGACAGAGCACACCCCACCATTATGTACCGGCCCTGTACTAGGCTCCCTCAGGAGGGCCTAATATACCCACGGTACGCCCCGGAAGACCACCTGCTGGCGCCATTCGCATGTACTAATAAGGAAAGAGGGCCATGTGGGCGGACCCCCCAGGTAGGCCTCCAACAAGGACACTGGGTATGAGATCCTGCCCGGAACTCCGTTTTTTGTGCGCAAGATCTTACTGCGCCATACTCCAGTCTGGATACCAACAGTCTCCCGTAACAACCCAGATAACACAGCAACCGACCTGCGGCTCGCTACAAGCTCGCCTGCCCAAAAGGTCCCATAAGATGCCAATGCGGAGGCCACTCGGAAGAGGCGTATCTCGAATGTTGGATAAGTCACGCACTCAACAGCCCGCAAAAAGCACACCCAAAGTCGTGAGTAATCCGCCAGCACGCGTCCAGCACCAAGGAAGATGAGCGGCTCTGACCATTCAAGGCACTGCTCACCCGAAAACTAAAGCTCGGCAGGCCTCACCCACACACGTTGCTGGAAAAGGAGAACCCAGCCAGATGATGCGCGGCTGCATTTCGAGAAATACCCCATGCCTGTGTGAGAACAATGTAGGCTGCTAACAGCTCACCTGATGCCCGACTCGCTGTCCAGCCTTAGTCCCGAAACTAACTAGTCACTCTGTCCTATCCACAGGTATACGCTGACCGTGTGGCAGGTGCAATCGAGATTCTCGGCCGCTCCCACACCTCAGGCCTCCTAGCCGCCAAAAATGCCCTGGCATTGGCTGCCCTTCCGCCTCTGCCGCCTGTGCCAAAGCCCGGAAAGTCTGAAACTGAAACGAGAAAGTGCATCATCCATACGATTGGACATTCCCCGGCATGTGCCTAGCCCGTACGTGCACATTTAGTTGCACACAGCGCAGGACCAATTCCCTGATCACGGAGCTCACCAGCAAGCACGTGCAACCTCCTTATTCACCACCTCTACCACCCCGATTGTCGCACTACACCAGGATGCTTGTACTTTGCCACTTCCCTGGCTGCCACTCGCATGCCCCTACAAACGGGAACAGCTCCCTGAAGGTAATGGTCTTTGTAACTCCCGTCGCTATCCAGCTGTCCGGCCACGGTTCAGTGCACCACGCGCCCTCACAGTACACCCCAAACCCAAGCCTTCTGCTGCATCCGAACAGAAGTCGAGATCCGCATTAGACACCACCGTGCTCTGCCACGCTAATGTACCTTTACACGCACACAAAACTCCAACCACATCGCAACGAACTCCCGCTGACAAGCACACATGATGAAAAGGCTCCGTGACCCCTGACGTCGCAAAAGCCAGCCGCCAAGACAAGGCCCGACCCGTCGGGATGACGTGACATGCCAAATTAAGGCTCCGCACCCGGGACTGAAATGGTACACAATGTAGCCTTACGGGCCTGTAACACTGCCAGAATCTGCTCTTCCGACTGAATCACCTTCTCCCGCAGCAAATGGGTAAACTGTCCGTATTGTGTCAATTTCAGTGCCGAGGTCTGTGAGGACTGCGGCTGGGCCCTCCATTTTGTCGGTAGCCCAGGGGATGCCAAAGTCCTCCGCAACCGCCCTAAAGACTCTCAGCATATGCCCACGGTCCCCGACCTCAACTGCCCCAATAGAGAGAAATTGTATAAATAGCGCACTATACTTTCGAGCCTGGACCCCTGCCCATCACCCAGTGTACGTATGAGCTGACTGTTCCCCGTATGTACAGGCGACTGAACCACCCATCGGCATTCCAGCCCCCATAAAAAAGACCCTTCAAAGTAGAAGCCCAGCAACAGAAACGCAGAAGGGTGAACAGGTAACAGCCTGAACGCCGCCTCAATATTGACCTCAGCCATCTGCGCCCCTACCCCCCCGGGCATATCAACCATACCACACCGTCAAATGATGTGTACTGCACTGAGCAGAAGTCTCTGGGAATGCTCTCATTTACGTACCCACCCGCTGGGTCCGAGAGGTTGCGCCTGAGCTGGAATTACCCCAGCGCTGTCTTTTAGGTATAACCGCACCAGGAGATATCGCAAAGGACGGAAATGGACCGGCAATCCTGCCGAACGCAATCCCCTCCGTCAACTTATTCCTCACCACCTCCCGCAGCCACTCGGTGGACCCAAGTTCTGCCCCCAATTACTGCCCAGCTGACCTTGAAACGGAATGACAACCCCCTCCACGAGATCCCACCCGAATGCCTCTGCAGCGTCCCTGACCGGATATCGATGGAGCCATGGCAGCATCGCATCGACCCTCACCGGTATAAGGGCACGGCTAATCAATTATGGCTTCGCTGCGGACGGTCCCCCCCGGTCCCTTCCTGACATTCTGCCGCTACATGCCTCTGGCCGCAGGCGGAACGGATGCGTCGCAACTTGCAGTCCATAAATGGACAGGAAGCTCTACTGAACCACCAATAGACCTCGGAGTATGGCCCAGATCCGGCTCCCGGGACACCGCCCCCCCCCCCCCCGCACTCATGGCCCGAACGACCGACCCAGAGCCGCTTGGGCCAACCCCCATTTACCCATCCCCCAACCTCTACCAGTGCTGCCCTGAGAGCCATGTGAACCACCATAAATTGATCCTGTGTCGGCAACGCCCCCATTCACTGTCATGCGCAGACAAGACCGAACTGAATTACCACCGGTTTGGCGCTCTCACGCTCCCTCGTACCCTCTGCCTATGTCTTCTCCTTCGCAACCTTCCGGCGCCCCCCAGCCTCCCGCTACTAACATATAGCTATGCACTTTCTCCGCCTGATCTTCCTACGTAACGAGCGCAGGACCCACTCCCAGACAGGGCTACCCTGGCAGACGGGCCCCTCGTCCTCTCTCCAGCACCCTTTGCCAATTCTGCCGCCCTGGAGATGCCCACTGACCGAGAAGAAGAGGAGGAGGATGCGGAATAAGAGGAAGCCCTAATCCGCTTCCCCCCTGCCCCTCCCTTTTCGTCACCCACTCCCCCCTGTGCTCGCTTAGAGGACAACCCATTACCCGATCCAGAAGCTCCAGCACCTGCCATGGACGATCCCGAGACTGCAGCAGGGCTGTGTCCTGACGCCCAGTCCAGCTGCTCCGCCGTGTCCTGGATGAACGGGGTCCTCTCCTGCCCTGTCTCTGTCTCACCACTGGTTCCTCCTGCTGCACTGTAGAAGGGCGTTCCGCCGTCCCCTGCTCGATCTGGCTGGACCCGCCAGTCGCCGGCTCCACTCCCTCCATTGCACTCTGCACCTGCAATGACAAAAGGAAGCAGCAGCAAAACCAGCCCCCTCGGACTCCCACACTTGCCCCAGCCCCCCCCCCCCCAGGACGCTTCCGGAAAGACCCCATGGAACCCCGGAAATGCCCAATGCATATCCGCCCTCGGAGGTATCCCAGCCCATGTGACCACCTGGGGAAGAGCCATGGCCGCTGCCCATAGGGGCATAGCGCAGGGAGACCCAAAACCCATGGGTATGGACCCCAGCCTGTCGAAGAGTCGCCTATGTTTGTAGGAAACCCTCCCCCATAGCTCCTCGATACAGGACCAGAAGGCTGTGTGTGCCCACCAACCGCCGCTGCTCTCTCCACCCGCCGTCTACCCGCAGGCAGCAGACCCCCCTCCATAGGCACTCTGCCCAGGCCATGTGTGCTCCCCTTAAAACCCCAGCCGTTGCCACCTCTGCCATGCAAGCAGCAGGGAGGGGGTAGGAATCCCTCACTGATTCCCTGCACCAGCCCCCCTACTCTGACCCTTTCTCACTCACCGCCAGCTCCAGCCTGTTAGTGAAGGTTGATGCCTCCACTGGCAACTCCCCTGCCCCTTTTTCTGTGACCCCCGCCGAGCTCCTTAGATCTGCCCCCCCCCCCCCCCGGTACTCACATGTGCTGGGCTGCCTGGAGTCACTGGCGCAAAATGAGCTCCACACCTTGATTCTCCTCTGCCTGCTCCCAACACCATGGTGCAGGTCTCCCCAGTTCCTTCCTGCCTGCCTGGGAACTTTGTCCTTTTGACCTCCTGAAGTTGGACTCGATCCAACAAAGTTTCTAACCTCTCTGTGAAGGCAGGAACCTTTCCTCCAAGCCACTGCAGCTGTTAGTCTGTAAGTTTTCTATCTCTTAAAGCCTCAATCATTCTTGAAAAGCTGCACAGCTCCTTTGCAAAACTGCCTCCGAGGATCAGACAACGCCCTGAGCCTCGGAGGAAGCAGAGCCCTTCTTCCCTTCCCACAGCCCCGCCCCCCAGCAACCTATCCTCCAATCAGCTGCCTGTGTTGCTTCTGTGCTGTCAGCTTCTGTTGATCTGACCAATCCCAGCTGCCCACGTGCTCACCAGCCGAACACGACCCCCCACCCCCCCACATAACCACATGCTCTTCACCCCACTGCCCTCAGAGCCTTCTCGAACGGGCCCAGCCCTCGTTTAACTGGGCCCGTCGAGACAAGCTCTCGGGCCTTTCATTCTCAAGCACTTCCTGGGCACTAGGCTGCTGTGATACTTTGTCCTCCAAAACCTTCACCTGGTCCTTGCAGGTCTCTAGGACTTGCTTGCAGCCAAGAGTTTGCTCCTGTACCTTCTACAATGCACTAACTAATGGGGCAGTCTGCTCAGAGAAAGCCTTTCTCACATACGCTATTTCAGTCCAGATTAATTCAATAGTAAATTCCTGGGGCCTGTGGTCTGAGCAAGCAGGGCACTCCAAGACTCTGCAGTGTAAGAGTTCCAAACTGTTTGGCAGTGGGGGAGATCCCTTCAAGTAAAGTTTCTGTTCTTGTAATCTCAGTATTACTCCCAAACTCTGTCATTCTGATAGCTGCATTCTGCATGGCCATTACCGCTACTTCCACATCCGCTGATCTGCTGGATTGATCACAGGTCAGGTGGAAGCACTCTCAATACTGACAATAGTGAAAGATCTACACCAAGAGGGTATGTTTACATAATTTGCCTTGAGGTCCCCTCAAGTGATAAGTCACCTGTCATTGTACTGTTGCAGGAATTGAGATAGGAATTTGTGATACTTCAGGAGTCAGACAACACACACCAGAATGAGAGAGTAATCTTCTTTATTTGCCAGCAAACAAAGCAGGACATCAGTTCTAGCTCTCTTCTCTCTCTCTCAGCTCTCTGGGTCTTTCTCTCAGCTCTCTGTGTCTTTGTCTCAGCTCTCTGTCTCAGCTCTCTTCTTATGCTGTCTTCTCCTTCTTCTGTCTGTTCCTTCTGTCCTTCTCTTCCTTCTGAGCTCCTTCTGACGTAAACTGCTTCTTCTCCCACTTAAATACTGTTCTATCCCCCTCCTAGCCTTGCCCCCCCTTACTCTCCAATTGGTTAAGGAATTGATTGGCTACCTTACCTCAACCAATCATTACTTTTGAAATATCAGTTACATAGGTTTGGTATTCCTCAAACTGACCTGTGACCTGGGGCCCCTTACACCAGACATTTGGTCTCCAGAACTCTTACATGTTATTATGATTGATTTCTCATATTCCTAGTACTAACTGCTAACTAAACTCTGGCATTCATTAAAGGGGTCAAGGCCAGTCTTACTTAATAGCATACGGCTATGGTCTGTTATTACTTTCAGGACTATTCCTACAGTTACCTATAATTAATCAAGACTTTTCCTGACCTTCTTCACCTATTAGCTTATACATTGAACCAGCCAGAACTATGGCTAAGTCAAACCATATGCTGATCTCCTCAACTGCAGTCTTAAACAGCAGACAAAGGATCATTTTAAAAGTAACACAGAGTTGAACAAACATCCTACATAGAAATTACAGAGAATAAAACATATTCTAAAATACACAGAATCAGTATTCCTTATAAGCAAGAACTTCTAAAATCTAACTCATTTATATCTAGAATTATTTAGACTCTAACTATTTCCTTCTAAGCAGTGTTCAATTTAATCCTAAACAAACTGCCTGCTTACAAAACTATTCAGTATGCCTAATAATGTACAGATGTTGAGCCAGCTTTCATCATTCACCAGGGTGAAAGAAATTCCTGTCTCTGACCTTTCTAACCCAGCCCGGCAAACGCTAGACTTTCAATATAATCTGAACCAGCCTGCATTCCTTCACTACTTGCAGAGTAAAGAGTTGAAATTTGAAATAAGAATTCAATTCAAATACCAAGCTTTTAACAGAATTAACCCTTCATATGATTTCTTATATATATTATGCCCATGGCTGCCTCATTCCCCCCTTTGAGACTAAAATCAGCTTATGCAGAGATAAGTCTCACATCTCAAACTCTGGAGATTATAGTGATCCTAATTAGGAATAGACTTGTGAACCACCATTACCTTACTTGTTAAGGTCCGACGGCATACTGCCGAAGCACATGAGGCCAAGAAACAAAACAACAACCCTGCTAAAACTAAGACTATTAGGGAAATGAACAAGGGACGTATCCAGGAGGTCAATGACCACCACCAGGAGGTAAGGTCTAATCCTCCTCGGTAATCCTCCACATTAAGGCTGGCCAACTGTAGGACTTTATCCATGGCATGCCTAACTACATGCGTCCTATTTATGACAATAGTACAGCACTCTGAAGAATTTAGCACTGTGCAGAGGCCACCCTGAGCTGCAAAGAGATAGTCAAGGCCCATACGATTATACCTAGAAACTATACTTAATTCATTAATTTGATCCTGCAATGCATTGACTACCACATTCAGTTCATGAACTAGAACATGGAGTAGAGACTGAAGTCTCCGAGTAGCCATACCTAGTTCAGTAATACCCGCTACCGGGCCTCCAATTGGAATCCAGGCTGTGGCAGAAAGGGCTACAAGTCTCTTTTTAGTCAGAGGATAAGTAGAATTAATATACTGGAGGGCTAATTCAATCGCCTCATCCTCTGTGGCAACGGAGGAGGGTAAGGACAAAGCCTCTCGCTTAGAGCGGTGCGGGGATGGTGGCTTAAGAGGAATAACTTTAGGAAAATAATTCAAGGTTACCAATACACAAAAATCATATGTGGAGGGAAGAATCATGTGGAGGACATTATCACAGAGCCAGTAATGACCAAGGAGAGGGTGAGGAAAGTTCCCAATAAATGTTGGCTCAGGCTGGACAGGGTACTTAGGGTGCCCATAATGCGAGCCCCTATCCCAGGGGGAACGAAGACGAAATGGAGACTTTGCACACCATAGGCGCCAATCCCCAATTGTGACAGGCTGCTCATTTGTTAGTAACTCTTCATACCCCGGGGACTTATGAAAGTAGAAAATAAGCTTGGACACTATAGTCTTCTCAGTGGTACGCTTAGGAGCCAGATAATCACCTGGGTCATAATCTGCAGGTACGGTAGCAGGGCACATAGGAGTACCTGGAGAAACTACCCACACAGATTCTCCTTTTTCTGGGAGAACATTAGTATAGTTACAGGGAATGGGAAGAACAGTTGAGATGCTTCTTGTTAAACAAAACACTCCAGAGGCTGGATAGGGAGACGTAAAAACTGGCCTTAGAGAAGAGTCAGAGGGGGAAGTAGCATTATAAAAGGACCACCAAGTATAATCCTGGCTCCAAGGGCCTGAACTCGAAAAGTAGGGAGGTATAAGAGCTGGGAGTTGCACAGGGACAGGTACAGCTGGGACATCTGTGGTATAAGGAGAAAATCGGGAACACACAATACAAGGGGAAGTAATCTTTGCCTGACTAATTAGTTCCTGGACAGAGTGTAACCAAAGGTTGGAGCGAGTTGGGGTATTAGGAACAAGGAGGCAAGGAGTAGAAAACAACAAAAGCATCCAAACTACTAACATTTTCTTTCTTCCTAATCTAAAACAAATACAGCAAACTAATTAAGCAATAATATTTCAACAGTCTGTGCTAATCACAGATTACTCTCATATAGTGTTCTCAGTCTTTGAGTTCTTATACCAGTTGGGATAGACCCTCAACTGACAAGGATCAAGCTTTCAAATTCCAAGAAAGCCAGAATCAGGCAAGAAAGAGTCTCAGTGTGAAGCCGAAGTTCAGCCGCTCCTGCAGTATGCAGTTGACCCTTCTTTTCAGCTAGTAGATTCTTTGGTTCGGGTCAGGCGCAACTTCAATGGCTCCGCTGGATCTCTTTCTGCTCTCCACTGTCTAGGCTCCGTCTGATCCGTGCTGGGCTCAGTCTGGTCAGCAGACTTAATTCGAGACCAATGGACCCATGGAGTTATCCCTGCGACCTTCACAGCTGCAGGGGTAGAAAGCAAAACAGTAAAAGGTCCTTTCCATCGGGGCCCCAAAGGCTGGAGCCTCCAGTCTTTCACCCAAACTCTATCCCCTGGCAGGAAGGAATGTACCTGAGCCTGGAAGGGGACAGGGTTTATTTCTCTCACATAAGACTGAAGCTCAAAAATTATCTTTCCCAAGAGGGCTACCTGCTCCTGCACCTGGGCAGACCCTAAAATCCCTATGTCTCCCTTAATTCCCTGCAAAATGGCTGGGGGCTTCCCATACACAATTTCAAAGGGAGAGAGGGCTGTTCCTTTAGTTGGGGTGCATCGGAGGCGGAAGAGGGCTAGTGGCAATGCCTGTGGCCATTTCAATTGGGTTTCCTGACAAATCTTCGCTAGGCTATTTTTCAAGGTTCTGTTTGCTCGCTCAACCTGCCCTGAACTCTGGGGACGATAGGCACAATGCAATTTCCAGGTAATGCGCAAAGCGCGGGACAGGGCCTGAAGTGTAGCTTCAACAAAGGCGGGACCATTATCTGAACCTATGGCAAGGGGCAGTCCATACCTGGGGATGACATCCCTAAGGAGAGCTCGAGCTACTTCTGTGGCTTTCTCAGTGACTGTAGGATATGCTTCCACCCACCCAGAAAAGGTACAGACCATAACTAAGAGATATCGGAGCCTACCGCTCCTGGGCATTTCTGTGAAGTCTATAACTAGGGACTCAAAGGGTGTTAGTCCTCTAGACTGAACTCCTGGTGGAATACGGGGTCCCTGGCGGGCATTATTCTGGGCACAGAGAGTACATCGGGCAGAGGCAGTGGCAACCAGACTATCCAATCCTTCCAGCACCACTACTCGACTGAGTAGACGGGCTAGTGCTGTTTTCCCTAAGTGTGATAGGTCATGAGCTTGAGACACTACAGGCCAAGCTAGGTGGCGTGGCACCAGAACTCTGGTATCAGGGAGATGTAACCAGCCATCAGGTCTCCTTACCGCACCTTCTTCTTGAGCCCATTTCTCTTCCATTTGGGTATACATAGGCGTCCATTCTTGCAATCGAATCTGGAACAGGGGAGTCACAGTACTTGCTGGGGGTCCTCGAGCAGCTTCCTTGGCCACCCGATCAGCATGGCGGTTCCCTCGGGCCACTGGAGTATCTATTCTTTGGTGTCCCCTGCAATGAATGACAGCTACTACTACTACTACTATTTAACATTTCTAGAGCGCTACAAAGTGTACGCAGCGCTGTACAAACACAGAAGAAAGACAGTCCCTGCTCAAAGAGCTTACAATCTAATAGACAAAAAGTAAAGCATTTAAATTTAAAATATTTAAGCAGTCAAGCACAAGAGAACAGTCACAGAAGGACAGAAGATGTGAAGGGTGGTCAGTGTGATTAGGTGTAACTCTGGTTGGAGTAGTGGGAGAAGGTGATAGGAGATATACTATAGGATGTCATTCTGAGGCCAGGCTAAGTCTAAAGCAGGAGAAGGTATTCTCTGCAGCCTATCTGTGAGATGGAAAATGCTCTCTGAAGCTGCTGCTATAAGTTGTTAGTTTTCTCTCCCTGAAAGAGATCCAAGCCACACCCACGAAGTTCAAACTGTCAGTGGGGAGGGTGAGGGGAGGAAATGGCAGTGCTTGATGAAAAAGAGAGCTCAGTTTGATAGGAGATATACTATAGGATGTCATTCTGAGGCCAGGCTAAGTCTAAAGCAGGAGAAGGTATTCTCTGCAGCCTATCTGTGAGATGGAAAATGCTCTCTGAAGCTGCTGCTATAAGTTGTTAGTTTTCTCTCCCTGAAAGAGATCCAAGCCACACCCACGAAGTTCAAACTGTCAGTGGGGAGGGTGAGGGGAGGAAATGGCAGTGCTTGATGAAAAAGAGAGCTCAGTTTGATAGGAGATATACTATAGGATGTCATTCTGAGGCCAGGCTAAGTCTAAAGCAGGAGAAGGTATTCTCTGCAGCCTATCTGTGAGATGGAAAATGCTCTCTGAAGCTGCTGCTATAAGTTGTTAGTTTTCTCTCCCTGAAAGAGATCCAAGCCACACCCACGAAGTTCAAACTGTCAGTGGGGAGGGTGAGGGGAGGAAATGGCAGTGCTTGATGAAAAAGAGAGCTCAGTTTGATAGGAGATATACTATAGGATGTCATTCTGAGGCCAGGCTAAGTCTAAAGCAGGAGAAGGTATTCTCTGCAGCCTATCTGTGAGATGGAAAATGCTACCTTCTTAGGGGCCCACACAGCCTCTAGCAGCTGAAGTATTTCAGGTCCATACTTAACAGGTTGGCCTGCAGCATTTATGAGTCCCTTTTCCTTATACAAAGCTCCATGAGCATGTAGGGTTGTAAAAGCATACTTGGAATCAGTATAAATGTTGGTTACCAGTCCTGCTGCTAACTCCAGAGCTCGTATGAGAGCCACAAGTTCTGCTTTCTGGGCTGAAGTTCCTTGGGGCAGGGCCCTTGCTTCTATCACCTTGTCTTCTGTCACCACAGCATAGCCTGCCAGTCGCTTGGAGTTCTCCACATAACTGCTTCCATCTGTGAAATAAATTACATCTGGGTCCCTCCAAGGAACATCTTTAAGATCTGGTCGACTGGAATACACTTCATCCATGGTTTGGATACAGTCATGATCCGGTGGTCCCTCAGATGCTGGCAAAAGAGTGGCAGGATTAAATGTAGCCACTGTTTCCAGGTGTATCCGTGGATTCTCACACAAGCTAGCTTGGTACTTAACCATGCGGTTATTTGTAAACCAGTGGTTGCCCTTATACTCCATGAGGGTGAGAACTGCATGGGGGACTTTAACAACCAGTTCTTGCCCCAAGGTCAACTTATCAGCTTCCTGGACCAGTAAGGCTGTTGCTGCAATGGCCCTCATGCAGGCTGGCCATCCTTTAGCCACTCCATCCAGCTGTTTAGACAGGTATGCAACAGGCCTCTGCCAGGATCCCATCATCTGGGTCAGCACACCCAGAGCAACCCCCTGTCGCTCGTGGACATACAATGAGAAAGGTTTCTCCACATCAGGAAGGCCTAACGCAGGGGCTTGGAGTAGGGCTTTCTTTATGGCAATGAAGGATTGTTGAGCAGTAGGTCCCCATTCAAATGGTTCCTTTTCACCCCCCCTTTGTGGCTTGGTAAAGGGGTTTCGCCATCAATGCAAAATTTGGAATCCAAATTCTGCAGAATCCGGCTGCTCCCAGGAATTCCCTAACTTCTCTTCTGGACTTGGGTTGGGGAATTGCAGCTACCGCTTGCTTCCTACTAGCATCCAGTCTCCGACTTCCCTGGGAAATGCAAAAGCCCAGATACTTCACTTCTGACTGACAGAGTTGGGCCTTTGAGCGTGAGACCTTATAGCCTGCATCCAAGAGTAGCTCCAGCAATTCTCTAGTAGCCTCAAAACACTCTTCCTGAGTCACTGCTGCAATCAGGAGGTCATCTACATACTGGAGTAAAACTCGCCTGGAAGGCTCAGATTTAAAAGTCTTAAGGTCTTGCCCTAGGGCTGTCCCAAAAATAGTGGGGGAGTTCTTGAACCCCTGTGGCAGGCGAGTCCATGTATACTGAAGCTTCCTTCCTGTTACTGGGTTTTCCCATTGAAAGGCAAAAAGCAATTGACTGGCTGGGGCCACCCGAATACAAAAGAAGGCATCTTTTAGATCTAGTGTTGTGAAATGGGTAGCTCCAGAAGGTATCAATCCTAGCAGGACATATGGATTAGGCACTACAGGGTGTAATGAAATAGTGGATTTGTTGACCACTCGTAAGTCTTGGACTGGCCGGTAGTCCTCAGTCCCTGGCTTCTGAACTGGCAACAATGGCGTATTCCATGGAGACTGGCAAGGACGAATAATTCCATGGGATAACAGACGATTCAGATGTGCTTGAATCCCTTCCAGAGCCTTTCGGGGAATTGGGTATTGGCGAAGATGGATTGGCCGGGCACTTGGAAGTAAATCTACATGAACAGGAGGAATATTTCGGGCCAACCCTGGGGGATTATCTTCTGCCCATACCCCACTGACCTGAAAGCTGTCTGCCAGGGGTAGGTCAACTTGGCCATGCGACTGATGCAGCCGCCATTCTTCTTCAAGAGGGCAGCAGAAACTCAATATACCCTTAGGGCTGGATGTCGGGGGCCGAAAGGAGACTGAAGTCTGGCCATCAGAGTCAAAGGAAATTTGGGCCCTAAGCTTGGACAGCAGGTCTCGACCTAACAAAGGGATTGGACAGTCTGGCATATACAGGAATTCATGAGTGACTATGTGTGAGCCTAATTGGCATCTACGGGTCGTCAGGAAGGGCCTCCGGTTCTGCACCCCCGTGGCTCCCACCACTCGGACAGTTTTTCCAGACACAGGCGCTAATCGCTCCGTCACAACAGAATGTTCAGCTCCTGTATCAATCATGAATGGAATTGAGCGGCTCCCTATAGTTAGCTTGACCATAGGTTCCTGGGAGCCCAGTTTGTAGGAACCCGGTCTGTCCTATTCGTCCCATTCTGCCATCTCGGCTATCCCGATGATGTCAGATTCAGGAGGCTCATATCTTCCCTCTCGAACTCGGCCTCGGCTTCCTCGATCTCCTGGTCCCCTTCTCAGTCCCTGGCGCCTCTGGGGGCATTCATCTTTCCAGTGCCCTCTTTCCTTACAATAGGCACACTGGTCCTTCTCCAATCTTGGTCTGGGATTCTCCCCCCTTGGCCGGGATTGATTGAAGGAATCTCGGGGCCTGGCTGGTGGTCCGGGGTCCCACTTTGGCTTCCCATTAGCTAGAGGTCGACCTCGATTAAGGGTGGAATTAGTAATGGCTGCCGCTAAAAGGTCGGCCTTCTTCTGCATCTTCCGGTCAGCCTCTCGGCGCACCTCCTGATCTCTATTAATGAAAACCTTGGTTGCGATCTCAATTAGCTGGGTGGTATTCATCCCTGCGAATCCCTCCTGACGCTGCAACTTCTTCCGGATATCTGGCATACTCTGGGCCACCAATGCGCTATTCACCATTCTCTGGTTTTCTTGGGCTTCAGGGTCAAATGGGGTGTATGTTCTGTAGGCTTCAATTAGTCGCTCTAGAAAGGCCCCAGGGGATTCAGTTGCCCCTTGGAGAATTTCAGAGACCTTTGCTAGATTAATGGGCCTCTTTATGCCTTTCCTCATACCTTCCAGTAAGTCCCGGCAATAGCCAGACAACAGTTCATAGTGCTGCCCATCATTTGGATCCCAAGCTGGAGCTGCGCGAGGAAACCGAGCTCTAACCCACCCCTCTGGGTCCTGTGTCCCCCCGGGGACACGCTCTCGCGTGATGGCCTCAGCATTTTGCAAAATCTTCCGCCTCTCCTCAGTTGTGAAGAGGGTCAGGAGAAGTTGTTGACAATCAGTCCAGGTTGGGTTATGGGTGGCCATAATGCTAGTCACTAGGTCCACCACTGCCTGAGGCTTTTCAGTATAAGAGGGGTAATGCGTCTTCCAATTCAGGAGATCAGTGGTTGTGAAGGGTACATACTGATAGGCCTGTGCCTGTATAACCTGACCCTCATTATTAGGATCCGGTCGAGTGATGGTTACCTGTCGGAGTGGCAGAACTCTCGAGGAGGTGGGAATGGAACCTGAGGTAGAGCTAGGAGCTACCCTCCTATCATGCTCAAAGGTGATTGCAGCAGGTCTAACCCATTCAGTGGAGGTGTGTTGAACCCCTGAGGGATGGGGAGGGGTACTCATAGACTGAGAGGTGGTCACAGGTGATTCAGTCCATTGAAAGGGATGCCGGGCCCCTAATGAATGGGTAGGGGTATTAGAAGGAGAGGCTGGGCTGTCGGGAGTTGAGGAGTCAGGGAGTGGAACCCAAAACGGGTCTTCAGAGGTTAACAGGAGAGGATGTGGCACAGAAGGGTAGAGACTGGGTGAAAAGTCCAACCTAGGGTGTGGCAGGTTTGGCACAGGAGGGGAAGAACTATCCGGAGAAGCCTGTGCTGGAGAAGCTTGGGCTGGGCGGCGTGGATCTCTGGGGGTGGCACGGAACCCCAACAATGGGCCATAAGGTGGTGGCTCAAGGTCTGAGGGGTCATCAGAGAGTATGGGTTTCTCAGACAGGGTAGGGGCGGAAGCCACCGATTGGGTGGTAGGCTTCCTGGGGCTCTTTCCCTCTTCTAGTTTAGATTTTCTAATCTTTCTTTGAACTTGGCCTAACATGAATTTTACTGGGGATCCCATATAAGTTTTCAACCAGGAGGGAGGGTCAGTCACAAGGCTGTCCCAGGAATCTATATAAGGGAGTTGTTCAGAATATTCTGGTTCTCCTACAACTATGCTGTAGACCTTCCGGATTACTTCAATATCTAAGCTGCCACTAGGGGGCCACCCCACTCCCATAGATGGCCACTCAACTTCACACAAGGTTCTTAAAGTACTTGAGCTTAAAGTCTGTCCATAGTCATTAATTAAAAAGCCTTTTTTAAAGTTCTTAAGCATACAATCTAGGGGGGTAGCAATTTGTCTAGATGATGTCCCACCCATAATGCTTACAGTTACAACACACAAAAAGGGAGGGAATTTTTGAGAGTGCAGTAAGGGGTCCGCACTCTCGAGACACTAGGTGACAGACAACAATCGCTTCCTTCCGTTGCTGGTCAATTGAACTCGCGTTAATTGAAAACGCAGCTATAAGAAGTCCGCACTCAATTAATCATTCACGCATCACACATTCCATACAGAAAATCCCACCCAACAATTTCAGATTTCTCAGATACAGATAAGCTCAAGCGTTTTCGCTTCTAGTCCCCGCGACTAGAAGGTACTAGGGCCTTCGCTGAGAGTTGATCAGGCTCTCCTTCCTCAATTTTCTTTGAGGGGCTGGTTTACAATTTTCTAGCTAGAATTACAATACAGAATACAAAATACATACCCGGCGAATGTTCTCCAGTCAGTTGGGTGCTGGGATTAATGCAGGATTCATCCCACCGCTGCCACCAAGAATTGTTGCAGGAATTGAGATAGGAATTTGTGATACTTCAGGAGTCAGACAACACACACCAGAATGAGAGAGTAATCTTCTTTATTTGCCAGCAAACAAAGCAGGACATCAGTTCTAGCTCTCTTCTCTCTCTCTCAGCTCTCTGGGTCTTTCTCTCAGCTCTCTGTGTCTTTGTCTCAGCTCTCTGTCTCAGCTCTCTTCTTATGCTGTCTTCTCCTTCTTCTGTCTGTTCCTTCTGTCCTTCTCTTCCTTCTGAGCTCCTTCTGACGTAAACTGCTTCTTCTCCCACTTAAATACTGTTCTATCCCCCTCCTAGCCTTGCCCCCCCTTACTCTCCAATTGGTTAAGGAATTGATTGGCTACCTTACCTCAACCAATCATTACTTTTGAAATATCAGTTACATAGGTTTGGTATTCCTCAAACTGACCTGTGACCTGGGGCCCCTTACACCAGACATTGGTCTCCAGAACTCTTACATGTTATTATGATTGATTTCTCATATTCCTAGTACTAACTGCTAACTAAACTCTGGCATTCATTAAAGGGGTCAAGGCCAGTCTTACTTAATAGCATACGGCTATGGTCTGTTATTACTTTCAGGACTATTCCTACAGTTACCTATAATTAATCAAGACTTTTCCTGACCTTCTTCACCTATTAGCTTATACATTGAACCAGCCAGAACTATGGCTAAGTCAAACCATATGCTGATCTCCTCAACTGCAGTCTTAAACAGCAGACAAAGGATCATTTTAAAAGTAACACAGAGTTGAACAAACATCCTACATAGAAATTACAGAGAATAAAACATATTCTAAAATACACAGAATCAGTATTCCTTATAAGCAAGAACTTCTAAAATCTAACTCATTTATATCTAGAATTATTTAGACTCTAACTACTTCCTTCTAAGCAGTGTTCAATTTAATCCTAAACAAACTGCCTGCTTACAAAACTATTCAGTATGCCTAATAATGTACAGATGTTGAGCCAGCTTTCATCATTCACCAGGGTGAAAGAAATTCCTGTCTCTGACCTTTCTAACCCAGCCCGGCAAATGCTAGACTTTCAATATAATCTGAACCAGCCTGCATTCCTTCACTACTTGCAGAGTAAAGAGTTGAAATTTGAAATAAGAATTCAATTCAAATACCAAGCTTTTAACAGAATTAACCCTTCATATGATTTCTTATATATATTATGCCCATGGCTGCCTCAGTACTTCTTTGATCTACAAGTTATCCATACAGCCAGAGATGGATGCACTTCCAGACTCAGCAGGATAAGTCCAGTGTTTCCCCTTTCATCTACCCATCAAACACAAGCCACAAGACACGAGGCTCAAAAGGCTTTGGAGCAAACCCTCAGTCCACCATCTTGACTCCTCCCTCTTCCCTTAATGCAGTTTATTATATTGGGAACAATTTAATATGGAGCAATTTGCATACATTTTGCATTCCCACTGCACTGCCGTTTAGCACAGCGGTTTTCCTCTGATTTCCCCATGCTAATCGTTCTTCCTGTATCAGTAGTAAGAATAGTGAAGGAAAATGAATTATATATCACTGCATTCTCCTTACTGAAAGTCAACGCAGATATAAATACACACATGTACCAATATTACACAAACAGAAAAACATACAAAACAGAGATATATACACATACACACCACATGCTCAAAACACAGACCACACACACACATAGGCAACATAGATACAAAGACATGTGAGCGTGCATGTCACACACACACAAACATGCACACAATTTGGAAAGAATTCCATGAACCATGCTCTGCATGCTTCCCCATTTGTTCTGGAAATCAACATTTGTCATTTCTAGCCTCACATAGGTTTCATTAACACTGACGAGGATCAACAGGCTTCTGGTTTATTTAGATACAAAATGATGGGTGTGACTAAGTAACAGTAGTTTTCAGAATGCTTTAACCATAATATCTCCTAAACCCAGAAGAATACTTGAATAGAAACATAGAAACATGACGGCAGATAAAGGCCAAATGGCCCATCCAGTGTGTCTATCCTCTGAAACCCCTAACTTTTCCTAAGCGATCCCATGTGCTTATCCCATGCCTTTTAAAATTCTTACACAGTCCTTGACTCCACAACCTCCACCGGAAGGCCATTCCACGCTTCCACCACCCTTTCCATGAAATAATACTTTCTTAGATTACTCCTAAGCCTATTCCCTCTTAACGTCATCGTATGCCCCCTCGTTCCAGAGTTTTCCTTCAGTTGAAAAAGGCTCTCTTCCTGTACTTAAATGCCCTTGAGATATTTAAACGTCTATATCATATCTCCTCTCTTCCAGTGAATACATGTTGAGGTTCATAATGTATTAGGAGAGGAATGACCAGCAGGGAAAAAAACGGTGGTAATACTTCTTTATATTGAGTACTATGTAAAATTCAGGAGGCTGCACTTGCAAAAAAATAAACTAGATGAATTCGGTCCAGGGGCAGCTACTGTCCTACTGTCTCAGCTGCATTACACAGGTATCACAGGTATCTGCCTCTCTTAATCCAGTCCTTTGGCATCAGCAGCTATTTTTATGCTGACAACATTCAGCTTCTGGCCACTCTGGACTCAGTCAGTGTCCCCTGCATCTATCCAATTTGAATTCCTGTCTTTTTGGAATAACTGACTGGGGCTGATGTTCAAAACTAATGACAGTGTTTAAAGGGGTTAGCGTCAGATTTGCTCGCATGTTATACAACACCAAATGCTGAGAGGGCTTGAGCAACTCTGCTAATGTGTACACCACAGATGGGTGCAAATTCGATTGCAATGTATTTAAATGGATGCTAAAGAGGTCAGTAGCTATTCCTTCCTAATGTTCAGACAGCAGCGTTGCAATGCCCAGAAGCATATGATGGTCTATAATAAGATTAAAAACTTACTGCAGGCTCAGGGACAGCGTAGAGGGGTTTGAAGAGAGGATTTCTTGTCAATTTCGCACCGCACATTAAGCTGCCAGTTTTATTTTCTTTTGGAAGTGGAAGGAAGCCCAGCCTGTAAGTGTTGGTAGTGAGAAATAAACGTGTCCAAGCAAAACTGAAAGTGAAAGCACACGTTGGCACCTGTTTTTCTGCGCTTAAATATGAACTTTTCAAAAATTGAAGTGTAATCAGTTTTTGAAAAGTTCATATTTAAAGGTGCAGAAGAACAGCACAAATGTGTGTTTGCATTTCCAGTTTTGTCTGGACATGCGTACAAAAGCCGCATTTACCATAAAACCTTTTCATGCATGCACCAGGCACATTGCTCCCCTTGCTTTCGGTTTAATAGAGTGAATTATCCATGCATAAAATTTGAATGTCATTTGCTTTGAGCATTGATTAGCTATTTTTCTGCACTGTTGTGCTAAGGGTTTTGTGTTGTGGGCTTTTGCACCTGGACTTTGAGCGCTGAACTTGCCCTGCATCCTGTTGCTGTGTGATGGTCTTGGGATTCAAAATGGCCGCCAAGAGTTGAAACGGCCTCGTGAGACTTCAACTCTCAGCGGCCATTTTGAATCCCGAGACCGTTACAGCAACAGGATGCAGGGAGGTCACTAGACCACCAGGGCAGTAGATAGTAAATAAGGGGAGGGGAGGGGAATATGTGACCCGGGGGAGGGTAGGTGACAGGGGGGCAGGGGAGGGAAATATGTGACAGGGGGTGGGGTGAGAGCGAGAAAGGGTGGGACGAGGATGCAAAAGGGGCGTGGTGTGGGTGGGGCAGGGGGCATGGCATGCATCCTCTTTTTCAGAGGACAAAATATGGTAACCCTACAGTAACTGGCATTGAATATCCGGGTGTTTTTTTTGCCTGTTTCATCTTAACTGGCCAAGCCAATATTCAGCACTGACCAGTTAAGTTGAAACCAGCCAAAGATCAGCCTGCCATTTCGGCGGCCAAATTTGGCCACCAAACTTAGCTAGCAATGCACTGAATATTAGCAGGTAGCTGGTTATATTGTGCAATATAACTGGTTATCCACTAAACATTAACTGGCAATATTCAACAGGAGATAACTGGCGAGCTCCTGCTGAATACTGCCAGATAGCCAGTTAAGTGCCATTTAACCAGCCAGGAGCCGTTCCTGGCCGATTAAATGGTTTTAAATAGATGGCTGTAAATTCAGCTTGGTGACCCTGCTTCTCAAAGATATGCACTGGATGCCGATTTCATTCCACCTTAAATTTACAGCCTTAATCCTGGCTCATGCAGCATATTATTCAGATTTCTCATTGTGCTTGTTTAACTTTCCAGGACCTTAAGGCCTCAGACTCAGAACTGGGTAGTTCTTCCTTACACTTTTTCTGCAATTCTCGAGACTGCCTGCCAGGCCACCTTTTATTTTTTGGTCTTTGCTTTTTGAAATTATGTTTCTATTTATTTAAGACTTGAATCTTACTTTTTTTTTTGACTTGGCTTTTAGGGAGCAGCTGTGAGGTTTTAGGTTCGTAAATCACACAGTAGGAGCCTCTTATCTTTTTTTTTTCATACTATATTATGTATTTTAGGCACTTTCTTCTGTATATTGTCCAGTACGTTCATCGGTTATGTTGTGTTGCTGGGTGTGGGGATTTATGGTGGATCGGTAGGGTAGGCCTTTTTGAAGAGGTTGGTTTTTAGTGATTTTCTGAAGTTTAGATGGTCATGGATTGTTTTCACAGCTTTTGGGAGTCCATTCCATAGTTGTGCGCTTATGTAGGAAAAGCGGGATGCGTAGGTTGTTTTTTATTTAAGTCCTTTGCAGTTTGGGTAATGTAGGTTTAGGTATGATCGTGATGAT
This sequence comes from Microcaecilia unicolor, assembly GCF_901765095.1. NCBI lineage: Eukaryota > Metazoa > Chordata > Amphibia > Gymnophiona > Siphonopidae > Microcaecilia > Microcaecilia unicolor. Next base: position 87,106,526 of record NC_044042.1, on the reverse strand, counting down.
CCAATTCTGTTTCTGGTTGGTAGATCTATGAGGTCTATAATGTATCCTGGTACTATGCCGTAGATAATTTTGCGGACCAAAGTGCAGATTTTGAAGATGATCCTTTCTTTGATTGGGAGCCAGTGTAGCTTTTCTCGGAGGGGTTTAGCACTTTCGAAACGTGTTTTACCAAATATCAGCCTGGCTGTGTTTTGGGTGGTCTGAAGTTTTTCTATGAGTTGTTCTTTGCATCCCACGTAGATTCCGTTGCAGTAATCTGCATGGCTTACTCCATAATAAACATAAAACAAAATGGTTGACAATCTTTATCATAACGCATATGGGGTGAGACTTAAAGATCTAAATAGGTGAACCCTGGAGGAGCAGCAGGAAAGGGGAGATATGATAGAAACATTTTAGCACCTCAAAATTATAAATATCTGGAAGTCAGGTCTTTTTAAATCTGAAAAGGAAGCTCTGGAACAAGGGGATCAGAGGATATTGATGAAAGGGGCCAGACTTGGGAATGATCTAAGGAAATATTTCTTTACATTCAGGGTGGTAGACGCAAGGAACAGCCTCTCAGTGAAGGTGGTGAAGAGAAGGACAGTATCATAATTCAAGAAAGTGTGGGACAATCACCAAGAACCCTGAGGGAGAAGGAGTTGTAGAGATTGGCTGTTGGTTTGGATGGGCAGACTGGATAGGTCATATGGAGTGGGATTTTGCAAAACGGCGAAATCCAGGGGCAGGGAAACCCATATTTTGAAACAAGATGGACGTCCATCTTTCGTTTCGAAAATACCATCAGAGACGTCCAAATCCTCCTAGATTTGGACGTCCCTAGACATGGATGTTTCTGACTTTTGCCGATTTTTGAAACCAAAGACAGCCATGTCAAAAACGTCCAAATGCAAGCCATTTGGGCATGGGAGGAGCCAGCATTTGTAATACACTGGTCCCCCTGACATGTCAGGACACCAACCGGGCATCCTAGGCGGAACTACAGTGGACTTCATAAATTGCTCCCAGGAACATAGCTCCCTTACCTTGTGTGCTGAGCCCCCCAAAACCCACTACCATAGCCCTTACGAGTGAAGGGGACACATATATATGGATACAGTGGGTTTGTGGTGGGTTTTGGAGAGCTCGCTGTTTCCTCCACAAATGTAACAGGGAGGGGGGAATGGGCCTGGGCCTGCCTGTCTGAAGTGCACTACAGTACCCACTAAAACTGCTCCAGGGACCTGCATGTACTGTCATGGACCTGAGTATGACATCTGAGGCTGGCACGACATATTTTTAAAGATGTTTTTTGAGGGTGGGAGGGGGTTAGTGACCACTGGGGGAGTAACGGGAGGTCATCCCCGATTCTCTCCGGTGGTCATCTGGTCATTTCGGGCACCTTTTTGTGAAAATGTCCAAGTGTTCATCAGGGATGTCCTTGTTTTTTTCGATTATGGGTCAAAGACGTCCAAGTGTTAGGCATGCCCAAGTCCCACCTTCGCTACACCTCCGACACGCCCCCTTGAAGTTTTAGGATGTCTCCAACCGCAGTCTGTCGCAAGGACGTCCAATTGGTTTTCGATTATACTGATTTGGAGGTCCCTGGGAGAAGCACGTCCATCTTCCAATTTATGTCAAAAGATGGACGTCCTTCTCTTTTGAAAATGAGCCCAATGGTCTTTTTCTGCTATCATTTTATATGGTGCTATGTTTAAAAGAATTAACATTTAGAATGAAATAGAATAGTTTGTTGAATGTCAAGTCAGCTACTTATTAAGGGAGCTATAATCAAATATGTTTGACATGGATAAATGCACATATAGACCTACTACTACACACCTGCTTTCTCAGAGCAGGCTCACTAGTACTTCCAGCAGTGCCACTGATGCACAGCAGATGGCGATGTCTACCCTCTTTTTAAGTTCCTTAGAATTAGCCTCAAGATGTCTCTAACCTTGTTAATGATGTTGCACAGACAGAAATTGATCACCTACCTGAAGATCATCAAAGTGCTTAAAATATATTAAGCAATATGAAAACAAAGCAGAATATAAGAGCACATAGAAGACAGTTTTGAAAGGTGTTAGCCACCGAAGCGGCCTGTTGCAAATTTGCTTCCAGATATCTGGGTAAACCTGTGTACAAAACCTGTAGACACACATTTGTTTATCCATTTTTAAAAGGCATCCTCAGTGGTGAGGCTGGGAAGGGATTTGCATATTTTAACAATAGAAAAATTGTCTACCACAAATAGCAGGTATAAATTTCAGCACCTAATTTTCCTGTCAAGTTTTTCAAAGCAGAAGAGGATGTGTACTTTTACTTTTTAAATTAATGGGCTCCACAGATTTAAAAAAAAGGCATGCATGCTTGTTACTGATGCATATAGTTATAAAATTATCCCACAGGAGGACATTTTAAAATGCTTGATAGTTTTTACATATGTAAGTAGTGGCATTTATATGTGTAAATAGAAAATACGTTTTAAACTGCTAATATTTACACATGTAATGCTGCAGGATATATAGTATGGAAAATACGTGGAGGGGCATAATCGAACGCAAATGCCCATCTCCATGGGCGTCCATCTCCGAGAATGGGTACGTGAAGGGGCGGGACAAACTGTATTTTCGAAAAAAATGGGCGTCCATTTTTTTTCCGATAATACAGTTTGTGCCAGCCAAATGCATCGGTTTTGTGCGGATTTGAGCTGGGCAGCATCGTTTTTTAGCGATAATGGAAACCGAAGGCGCCCAGCTCAAAAACAAACAAATCCAAGGCATTGGGTCGTGGGAGGGGCCAGGATTTGTAGTGCACTGGTTCCCCTCACATGCCAGAACATCAACCGGGCACCCTAGGGGGCACTTGTAACAATTAAAAAAAAAGTTAACTACCTCTGAAGTCCATAGCTCCCTTCCCTTGGGTGCTGAGCCCCCCCAAAACCCACTCCCCACAACTCTACACCATTACCATAGCTCTTATGGCTGAAGGGGGGCACCTAGATGTGGGTACAGTGGGTTTTGGGGGCGGTTTGGAGGGCTCCCATTTACCACCACAAGTGTAACAGGTAGGGGGGGATGGGCCTGGGTCCACCTGGCTGAAGTCCACTGCACCCACTAACAAGTGCTCCAAGGACCTGCATACTGTTGTGATGGAGCTGGGTATGACATTTGAGGCTGGCATACAGGCTTGAAAAAAAAAGTTTTTAAAGTTGTTTTTTTTGGGTGGGAGGGGGTTAGTGATCACTGGGGGAGTCAGGGGTGGTCATCCCTGATTCCCTCCGGTGGTCATCTGGTCATTTAGGGCACTTTTTTGGGACTTGTTCGTGAAAAAAAAGGGTCCAAAAAAGTGACCCAAATTCCCGCTAAAAACGCCTTTCTTTTTTCGATTATCGGCCGAGGACGCCCATCTCTCCTCGGCCGATAAACACGCCCCAGTCCCGCCTTCACCACGCCTCCGACACGCCCCCGTCAACTTTGGCCGTTTCCGCTAAAGATTGCAGTTGAAGACGCCCAAAATCGGCTTTCGATTATACCGATTTGGGCGCCCACGGGAGAAAGACGCCCATCTCCCAATTTGGGTCGAAATATGGGCATCTTTCTCTTTCAAAAATAAGGCGGATAGTAACATAGTAAGTGACAGCAGATACAGACTTGAATGGTCCATCCAGTCTGCCCAACAGTCATATTCATTATCAATTCAAGAATAAATCAAAAAGGTTGTGGGAATGGTTTAGGCCGGAATAAAAAGTATGCTTGTATTTCTGATTTCAAAACAGGAATATACACATACAACAAAAGACGTGGACATCGCCACTTGTCTCAATGTTGTCGGGTTGAGAACCTCACACCCAGCAGTGCTGCAACCAGCGCTCTTCTGTGAATGATAGGACTAACGTTCACAACTGTGAAAATTGAAACATCTTTCTGCAGCTCCCCTATACGCCCAATGCCGCGGGTTTCGTAGTGACTGCTTCAGGAATCCTGGTGTGGCTGCTGCAATCTGAAAGAAAGACAGGAACTTTCAAAACCGGACCTGACTAACGCATAAATTTTTAAAGCTCCAGAGCAGGAAATGACATCACTGGAACTTTATCACAAATACAAGACCAATTTTGAGTTACTGCCTGCCTACCGCGTGGCTCTTGCAGTAATTTCATTTTCTGTGCGCGTCCGAAAAATAATTTTTATTTTCTTGCACACGACCGCTACGTGCGCCAAAAAGAAATACACCAGAAGTGCAAGTTGATTTAGATGGGGTTTTAACTCAGTTACAGATTGTGAATTCTCTGGAAGGCACTACTCCCACTAAGACTGAGGAGCAACTTAGCTTTGAGATTACAGCAGTGGATCAATATTATCACAACACAAGATTTAAAAATTTCAGAGAGATCAGTTGGGCCTATATATAGCTGGTTATGGGGTCCTTTTACTAAGGCGCACTGAAATATGGCCTGCAGTAGTGTAAGCGTGTGTTTTGGGTGCGCCTGCAAAAAATGCCTTTTTAAAATTTTTGCAGAAAATGGACGTGCGGCAAAATAAAAATTGGCACGCGTCCATTTTGGGTCTGAGACCTTAGTACCAGCCATTGACTTAGCGGTAAGGTCTCACGCATTAACCAGGCAGTAATGACCTACGCGCATCAAATACCACTTTAGCATTTAGCATTGCGTTGTGTTAACTGTATGGTTATCTTTCTCCCTGGCTTTGTATTGTGTGCTTAGTTAGATACTGGTGGGGCACTGGGATATTTTGATATTGTGTGTACAGATGTGCATACATGCCTGAATACTGCCTAAGCACTATTCTATAAAAATACGTATATCTTACATAGCACACATTTTACAGGTAGGCACACATGAAGGCAGAGTCTAGGTGGAGCATGGGTAGGATGTGCATGTGCATAAGTTATATCATTTTTCATCATTTAAGTCCCATTTTTTGAACAAATATTTATATTTTCAGATGTTTGTTATTCATTATCTCTGATTATTATTGGTACCACATTTACTTTTCCACTTTTTCTAGTCCTTTATGAAATAACTTTTTATTAAAAGATTTCAGTTAATAGCCAACTGACACAGCCAAAAAAAAAAACCAACAAAACAACAAGCACCAGCTCCAATTGATTCAGAATACTGCAGCAAGATTAATAGAAGGTTGTAAGCGAAGTGACCACATCACACCATTTTTGCAAAAACTTCATTGGCTACCGGTACAATACAGGGTTAAATTTTAAACTCTATGTCTGATCTAGCCCAGAGTACTTCTCCCTCTACACACCTCCAAGGTCACTAAGATCCTCCCAAAGAGTACCCCTAACCACACCTTCTCCAAAGGACATCACACAATGTGACACCCGCCTTGAAGCCTTCTTTGGAGAAGCCCCCACAGTCTGGAATGCACTCCCTGAAAGGCTTCACTTAACACAAGACTATCTCTACTTCAAAAAGCAGGTGAAAGCTCGACTCTTCAAGCAGGCCTTTAATGGAATGACACCGGCTACACATACTGTACTGGGACATGTTTGTCCACTCCTACCCTAGTTAAGATGATATTCAAGCACCTTTCTGACCTCATGTGCAGCTTTCTTTAAATTAATCCCCTTATTTTATTATTGTTGTTGTTACTCTATCTTATCTATCTAAGGGGTCCTTTTACTAAGGTGCACTGAAAAATGGCCTGCGCTAGTGTAGGCGCATGTTTTGGACACATTCAGATCCATTTTTTCAGCACGCCTGTAAAAAATGCCGTTTTTATGCCGAAAATGGACGTTCAGCAAAATAAAAATTGGCGAGTGTCCATTTTGGGTCTGAGACCTTACTGCCACCCATTCATTTAGAAGTAAGGTCTCATGCGTTAACCGGGCGTAATCGTCAACTGCCAATTACCGCCCGGCTAGCACCGCACATTCAAAAATAAGAAATATTTTCGGACGTATGTAGCGGATGTGCGTAAAAAAATGAAATTACCGCCTGGCCACATGGTAGCCAGGCAGTTCCAAATTGACGCACATTGTGTGCACGTAGGCGCCAATGCGGCTTAGTAAAAGGGCTCCTATATGTTCCATCTTTGCTTACATCCTACTAAAATGTCTACTAAAATGTCTTATTGCATATTGTGTTGACATTGTAATGTAGTATACTATCAGGGGCATTTTCGAAAGAGAAAGACGCCCATCTTCCGACACAAATCGGGAAATGGGCGTCCTTCTCACAGGGTCACCCAAATCGGCATAATCGAAAGCCGATTTTGGGCGCCCTCAACTGCTTTCCGTCGCGGGGACCACCAAAGTTCACGGGGGCGTGTCGGCACCGTACCAAAGGTGGGACTGGGGCGTGATTAAGAGATGGGCGTCCTCAGCCGATAATGGAAAAAAGAAGGGCGTCCCTGATGAGCATTTGGCCGACTTTATTTGGTCCATTATTTTCACAACCAAGCCTTGAAAAAGTGCCCGAACTGACCAGGTGACCACCGGAATGAATCGGGGATGAACTCCCCTTACTCCCCCAGTGGTCACCAACCCCCTCCCACTCAAAAAAAAAACGTTAAAAGCATTTTTTGCCAGTCTCTATGCCACCCTCAAATGTCATACCCAGCTCCATCACAGCAGTATGCAGGTCCCTGGAGTAGTTTTTAGTGGGTGCAGTGCACTTCAGGCAGGTGGACCCAGGCCCATTCCCCCTACCTGTTACACTTGTGGTGTTAAATGTGAGCCCTCCAAAACCCACCGTACCCACATGTAGGTGCCCCCTTCATCACTAAGAGCTATGGCAGTGGTGTACAGTTGTGGGGAGTGGGTTTTGGGGGGAGGTTGGGGGGGAGGGCTCAGCACACAAGGTAAAGGAGCTATGCACCTGGGAGCTTTTTCTGAAGTCCACTGCAGGGCCCCCTAGGGTGCCCGGTTGGTGTCCTGGCATGTGAGGGGGACCAGTGCACTACGAATGCTGGCTCCTCCCATGACCAAATGGCTTGGATATGGTCGTTTCTGAGATGGGCGTCCTCGGTTTCCATTATCGCCGAAAACTGGGGACAACTATCTCTAAGGTCGACCTAAATGTTGAGACTTGGGTGTCCCTGATCGTATTATTGAAACGAAAGATGGACACCTATCTTGTTTCGAGAATACAGGTTTCCCCGCCCCTTCGCAGGGACGTCCTGCGAGGACACCCTCAGGAAAACTTAGGCGCCCCATTCGATTATGCCCCTCCATGTCACCCCTACATTATGTGCAGTATATGAGGCCTTATAGAAAGGGACCTTACCAAACACTATGATGTGAGTCACAATTATACCTATTTTGAGGCCAACCCGAGACCACCTGTTGGCTGCATCTTATCACCCAATTTCATTATTAAACACAGATGCTAAGCTGTACGCGAAGCTCTTGGCTACTCGCCTGCTGCTTATCATTCCGTGATTAGTGGGTGTCCCTCAGGCGGGTTTTGTTAAGGGCAGAAATGCAGCAACTTATTATGTGCGTTGGAAGCAATGTGAGCCAATAAAGAGGGGTCCCTTGTGGTGGGATTTGATATAGAAAAGGCTTTTGACACATTATCTTGGCCCTAACTCTGGGAGGTTTTGCAATTGTTTGGCTTTCAAGGCTCTATTCTATCTATGTTGCAGCTCCTGTATGTTGATCCCTGGGCCTAGGTTCTGGTAAATGGACTTTTATTGCAGATTTTTTTCTATACACAGGGACAATCGGCAGGGTTGCCCCCCTCTCTCCTACGCTGTTCATATTGTGTAAGGAACCTTTGGCACTGGCCCATAGAAACATGATAGCAGATAAGGGCCATATGACCTATCTAGTCTGCCCATCCTCAGTAACTACTAACTCCCTCCTTTTCCTAAGAGATCCCATGTGTCTGTCTCATGCCTTCCTAAATTCTAACACAGTCTTCGTCTCCGCGACCTCCACCGGGAGGCCATTTCACGCATCCACCACCCTTTCCATGAAAGTGTATTTCCTCAGATTTGTCCTAAGCCTATTTCCACTTAACTTCATCTTATGCCCTCTCGTTCCAGAGGTTTCCTTTATTTGAAAAAGGCTCACCTCCTGTACATGAACGCCACTGAGGATTTAAATCTCTATCATATCCCCTCTCTCTCACCTCTCTTTCAGCGTATACATGTTGAGGTTCATGAGCATGTCCCTATATGTTTTATGACCGAGATCGTTAACCAATTCTGTAGCCACCCTCTGGACCGACTCCATCCTGTTTATATCTTTCCATAAGTGCTGTCTCCAAATTGCACACAGTATTCTAAATGGGGCCTCCAGAGACTTGTACAAGGGCGCTAGCACCTCTTTTTTCCTGCAGGTCATCCCTCTCCTTATGCACCTGAGCATCCTTCTGGCTTTGAGTGTCACCTTTTCTACCTGTTTGGCCACCTTAAGGTCATCAGACACAATCACCCCCAAGTCCCGCTCTTCTTTCATACACAGAAGCTCTTCACCCCCCTATACTATACCTGGGTTTTTGTGACCCAAGTGTATGACCCTGCATTTCTTAGCATTAAATCTTTGTTGCCAATTTGAGGACTATTCTTAAGGCTTCGCCAGATCCTTCCTCATGCTATCCACACCCTCCAGGGTGTCCACCCTATTACAGAGTTTGGTATAATTCGCAAAGAGACAAACCTTACCAGACAGCCCTTCTGTAATATCGCTCACAAGTTAAAAAGAGCCGGCCCAAGGACCGACCCCTGCGGTACACCACTTGTCACCTTAGGTCCCATACCGAGGGCACTCAATTTATTTATCAGTCGCCTATGTGGAACTATGTCAAAGGTTTTGCTAAAATCTAAGTACACCACATTTAGCACCCCTCCCACGACTAACTGTTTGGTCACCCAGTCAAAGAAGGCAATCAGATTTGTCTGACAAGATCTGCCTCTAGTGAAACCATGCGCCTTGGGTCCTGCAGCCCATTCAATTCGAAAAACCTCACAATCCTCCACTTTAGAAGCATTTCCATTAGTTTACTCACCATTGAGGTCAGACTGACCGGTCTGTAATTTGCAACCTCCTCCTTGCTTTCATTCTTGTATAGAGAGACCACATCCGCCCTTCTCCAGTCCTCTGGGACCACTCCAGATTCTAGAGAAACATTGAACAGGATAGACAGTGGAGCCACCAGAACTTCTCCAAGTTCCTTGAGTATCCTTGTATGTATCTCATCAGGCCCCATCGCTTTGTCTACTTTTAGTTTAGCCAGCTTCTCACGAACACAGTCTCCTGAGAATCGGTCCTGTCCCCGGCCTTTCATCCGTGAACACTGAACAGAAATATTTCTTTAGCAGTTCAGCTTTACCTTTTTCAGCTTCTACATATCCTCCCCCTCGGCCTTGAGCCTCGCAATGCTATTACGGCACGTCCTCCTGTCGCTTACATATCTAAAAAATGTCTTGTCCCTCAGTTTTACAGTATCGGCTTTCTTTTCCTCCATTTGCCTCTTCGCTTTCCTGACAGATTTTCCAGCTTCTCTGAGCTTTGTGAGATATTTTTGCCTGTCTTCTTCTTTCTGAGTCGTCTTATACCTTTTCAGCTACTACATTTGAGGACCACAGATCAGAGGCATTCAGATAGGCGCTGCAGAATTTAAGGTGGCACTATTTGCTGCTGATTTGTTAGTGGCTCTTGCTAACCCTGTGAGGATCCTGCCCAGAGCCTTAGATCTATTACATACTTTTACATACATACAGGGTCGCTTTACTCATACTACCCCTCTCCTCAAGTCGCTTCACTGGCTCCCTATCCGTTTTCGCATCCTGTTCAAACTTCTTCTACTAACCTATAAATGTACTCACTCTGCTGCTCCCCAGTATCTCTCCACACTCGTCCTTCCCTACACCCCTTCCCGTGCACTCCGCTCCATGGATAAATCCTTCTTATCTGTTCTCTTCTCCACTGCTGCCAACTCCAGACTTCACGCCTTCTGTCTCGCTGCACCCTACGCCTGGAATAAACTTCCTGAGCCCCTACGTCTTGCCCCATCCTTGGCCACCTTTAAATCTAGACTGAAAGCCCACTTATTTAACATTGCTTTTGACTCATAACCACTCGCCTCCACCTACCCTCCTCTCCTCCTTCCTGTACACATTAATTGGTTTGATTTGCTTACTTTATTTTTTGTCTATTAGATTGTAAGCTCTTTGAGCAGGGACTGTCTTTCTTCTATGTTTGTGCAGCGCTGCGTACGCCTTGTAGCGCTATAAAAATGCTAAATAGTAGTAGTAGTAGTACTTTTAGACAGTATTCAGGCCTTTGGATTAATTATGATATATCAGAAGCCCTCAGATTGGGAGGTGGTTTGGTTAATGATTGGCTGGGGCAATTTCCATTAAAATGGATGGGGGAGAAATTAAAATATCTGGGCCTATGGATTCCTAGGGATTTAGGGTGGTTGTATAATGTAAATGTTGCACCATTGATGTCTGCTACTAAGTCCTTATGCACTTGATGACGAGATCTTCCTTTATCTCTATGGGGTAGAATTCAACTCCTTAAGATAGTATTATTGCCCAAATGGATGTACCCTCTACAGCATTTACCACTTAAGTCTCAGGACTTGGCGCTATGGAATAAAATTATCAGTAAATTTTTATAAGGAAGCCAAAAGCCTCTCTTAGTAAGCTACAGTCGTCTAGGAGAGATGGAGTGTATGGACTAAGAGCATATGCAATAGCTAGTCATTGTATTGCGCTTGAGATTGTTTACACCACACTTCCAAATTTTGCGATGTGGATTTTGAGAGAGAGGCAGTGGCCCCATATAATTTGGCCTATGTGTTACATGCTAAATTGACCAGACTCCCTCCTAAACTGCAGTGTAATGTTTTGGTGAGGGCGGTGAGATGGGCTTGGACTATGTTTCACAAAAAGTTTGGTTGCTCCCAGTTTTTGCCCATCCGGGGTAATGCGGATTTTCAACCTGGGTTGCAGTCAGATGCCTTCCTTAGCAGGCTCAGGGGGTGATTTTGTGCAGCAGGTATTGGAAGAGTATAAGCCACAGATGTTGTCCTATGATCGGTTGAAGGACACTGATTGGTATCCCTATTTGCAATTACAGCATTATACCCGACTTGTTACAAACCAATCCAGTGGATTTCACTGAATCAGACTGTGATGATAGTTGGCCATTACCGGCAGTTCACAAAGGCCTCATCAGCTGCTATTATGCCACAGTAAAGAAAATTAGGAAGGGACCCCATTAAATATGTAGAGTAGAAACTCTGTAGGCACGAGATTTGGGAGAATATACACTGGAGCATTTGCTTTTGAGTTTGAAGGACAGTCCCAAATTGGTGGGTAGTAAATGACTTCAAGAATTGCATTATGACATTTTTGTTATGTATGTATATCCACCCCTCATGGGCAAAAAAGATGGTTATGCCCACAACGGGCACCTGTCTGAAATGTGGACATCCTGATGCTATCGCCATGTTGTTTTGGACTGCCCACCTATTCATGCCTTCTAGAACAGGAGTTGGACATTTCTGAGTACAGTTTATTGGAATCGCTGGGAAGCTACACCACAAATGTGTGTTTTGGATGATATCACTGGTGTTGTTGAGGGTACTCGTAAAATTGTACTTTTTCTGTGGAAGCCAGCCCTGCTCTATAATGTTACAATGGATTTATCCAGCTCCTCCTACTTTGACGCATTGGAAAAATCTACTTACTATGGAGCATCTAACAGTGGAGGAGTGTGGTGTAAATGCTAGAAAATGCTTTGTTACAATTTGGACTTCATATTTGTAGACCTATCCACCCAGAGTTCACTCTGCATTTTTTAAAACTTTATGTAGTTGGTATAGGATTATCTACCCATGTGGTTTATGGAAGTATCTGGATTTAATGAGAGGAGAGAGGGGGTGGGAGAATGGGCGGGGGGTGGGGGGGGGTGGAGTGCTTCTTGGAAAAAATGGTCAACTTAAATATGTGTATTTTTGATACAACCTGTGGAGGAGTGGCCTAGTGGTTAGGGTGGTGGACTTTGGTCCTGGGGAACTGAGGAACTGAGTTTGATTCCCACTTCAGGCACAGGCAGCTCCTTGTGACTCTGGCCAAGTCACTTAACCCTCCATTGCCCCAGGTACAAATAAGTACCTGTATACAATATGTAAGCTGCATTGAGCCTGCCATGAGTGGGAAAGCGCAGGGTACAAATGTAACAAAAAAGAAAAATACATTTGGTTGAATTTGTATCTTTGATTGTGATGACAATAAAAAACATATTTGAAATAAAAGCTTTCGTAATTGACCATAACCAGTTACAATTCTCAACTGAATTGGCAACTTATTCCAAACTCAAGTAGCCAAAAACGAAAAAGTAGAAAACACTGATTTCAAAAGAACATTCTTAGAACTAGGATACTATAATAGTAAAGGATTCCTAGAAGTTCTAAGCCTTCCAGAATTGAGGAAACCTATTAATTCCAACATGTACAGTGGAACATTACCATAAAGAATATTATAAATCTATACACCTAATTTAAACTCTACCCAAGCCTCTACTAGTAACTAATACAGGCGTATTAATAAAGGCTAATAAATGAGCTGAAAATATTAGTCTGGCTGCTGTGTATTGTATTGCAAATACAGGTCTTGCAAAGATAAACAGTAGGGGAAAGGCGCTTTTACGGCAACCCCCAAAGTCGAACAGATGTTAGAACATACTGAGACTTTTACAGTCGATACATATCTGTGGAAAATACTGCTTTGTGATGTCATCTAATGGGCAGGATAACTGTGTGTCTGTAAGGCTAGTCAACCAACAAGGTTGAATCTTGGGTTTTATTAGGGAGATGGAAACTGCAAGTGTTATTGTTGTGCTATGTACTCATTTTAAGTGTTGTTGAAATTTGTTGCAATGTTGTATCCATAACAAAATCTACTTCTTCTTCATACATGAGCTTTAAGTCTCAGTGATTTATTCTGAGAGTGACTGATTTGAAAGGGAAGAAACTGGACAAGAAGGGAAAAAAGCACAGGATAGGAAGAGGCTGACGGGGGGGGGGGGGGGGGGGGGGGGTAGAGGGAGGAAGAAGCTGAGTGCCTGGTGCCATGTGCCCCAACACAGTAGGCATCATGGACTTTAAAACAATACTTCAGTAGTAGGTAGTTGATGCTGGGAGTTAGCATGCAAACGCCATTAGCTCATTATACAGAGACGACTAAAGAAAAGGCTCTGGACTGCCACTAGGTGGCAGGAGAACCTCAACAATCTTGTAATTGGTGGTCACATGTAAAGAAGATACCCAAGTCATGTATAATGTCCTTTTTGAATAAATCTTAGCATGATTTAATAAAAGGGAGCCCAGATTGCAAAGATTCCAGTTTTCTGTGGAATCAGTATGACCACTAAACCCTTAGACCCCCCCCCCCTTTCCATAGGATTCTCTTAGTTGTAGTAAACTGTGATTTGAGGCTGTGGAGGGGCATAATCGAACGGGGCGCCCAGGTTTTCATGACAGCGTCCTCGCAGGCTGGCCCCACGAAGGGGTGTGGAAATCCATATTATCAAAACAAGATGGGCGTCCATCTTTCATTTCGATAATATGGTCGGGGACGCCCAAATCTCAACATTTAGGTCGACCTTAGAGATGGTCGACCTTAGAGATGGTCGTCCCCGGTTTTTGGCCATAATGGAAACCGAGGACGCCCATCTCTATAGAGTCCACGCTTCGCTTGGATAGCACTATGAGATTGTCTCAATTTGTGAGAACCTTTGGAAGAATATCTGTATATGCCAATCTGTAGACCCCTGAAGAAGGCCTTTTTGGCCGAAACACGGACTGTGTAGGGTCATAATAAAATACTTTGGCTTTTTTACACCCGTGATTTTAGCTTGGTCTTTCTGGATTCCTTCCGCTTGTTTTTGTTGTTTTCTTGTTTTTTTTGCGGGAGACTTGGACTCTCTTTGTTGTGACTGAAAGAACTCAAACATGAGATTGCTGATCTGCCATTAGCCATCTGTAATCTGTTGCTAAAATTGTCCGTGGTACCTGAAAATTTGAGGGTGGCCAATGTAACACCGATTTTTTAAAAAGGTTCCAGGGGTGATCAGTAAGCCTGACTCCAGTGCTGGGCAAAATATTGTAAACTATTACAAAGAATAAAATTACGGCACACATAGACAAACATGGTTTAATGGGACAGAGTCAGCATGGATTCAGCCAAGGGAAGCCTTGCCTCACCAATTTGCTTCATTTCTTTAAAGGCATGAATAAACATGTCTATAAAGGTGAGCCAGTTGATGTAGTGTATGTAGATTTTCAGAAAGCTTTTGACAAAGTTCCTCATGAGAGACTCCTGAGAAAATTAAAGAGTCATGGGATAGGAGGCAATGTTCTGTTGTGGATTAGGAATTGGCTATTGGGCAGAAAACAGAGGATAGGGTTAAATGGGCATTTGTTTCAGTGAAGGAAGGTGAACAATGGAGTGCCACAGGGATCTGTACTGGGATCAGTGCTATTTAATATATTTATAAATAATCTGGAAATTGGAATCATAAGTAAAGTGATGATACAAAACTATTCAAAGTTTTTAAAATATATGTGGACAGTAAAAAAAAAATTGCAGGAACACCTTAGAAAACTGGAAGACTGGGCATCCAAATGTCAGATAAAATTTAATGTGGACAAATGCAAAGTAATGCATATCTGGAAGAATAATCCAAATCTTAGCTGCCTGATGCTAGGGTCCACCTTGGGAGTCAGCACCCAAGAAAAGATCTAGGCGTCATTGTAGACAATATGCCCAGTTTGTGGTGGCAGCGGTAAAAAAAAGCAAACAGGATGCTAGGAATGATTAGGATAGTGATGATAAATAAGACCAAGAATACTATAATACATCTATTGTTCTATGGTGTAACCTCACCTTGAGTATTGCATTCAACTCTGGTCGCCTCATCTCAAAAAAGATAAAATGATAAAGGCCAAAATGATAAAGGGGATGAAACTGATCTCATATGAAGAAAGGCTAAAGAGGTTAGGGCTCTTCAGCTTGGAAAAGAGATCACCGGGGGGGGGGGGGGGGGGGGGGGGGGATATGATTAAGTCTGCAAAGTCCTGAGTGGTGTAAGATGAGTAGAAGTAAATCGATTTCTTGCACTTTCAAAAAGTAGAAAGATAATGAAGTTACATGGAAATACTCTTCAAACAAATAGGAGGAAATATTTTTTCACTCAAAGAACTGTTAAGCTCTGGATCTTTCTGCTAGAGGATGTGGTAATGGCAATCACTATATCTAGGTTTAAAAAAGGTTTGGACAAATTCCTGGTGGAGAAGTCCATAGTCTGTTATTGAAAGGGACATGGGGGATGCCACCACTTGCCCTGGGATTGGTAGCATGGAATGTTGCTACTAATTGGGTTTCTGTCAGGTACTTGTGACCTGAATTAGCCACTGTTGGAAGCAGGCTACTGGGCTAGATGCCTGATCCAGTATGGCTATTCTTATGTGTTCCGGGATGGGTGCCCTTTATACAATAGTGTGGGGCGTGAGAAGTTACACCAACTGAAACCAGGTATAAATCCTGGAACACAAATTGGGTGCATATCCAGACTATAACACTGCAAGGGACACTGACCCACCTATGTCCCATCCACCATTATGCCCCCTTTGCAGATCCACACAGGAACACTTAGGCACTATTCTATAATTGGGTGCACAAATGTGTTTATGCACAGATCTGCCTTTTCTGCTCCATTTCAGTGCCTTGTATCCATTAGAATGCTTTTTCATGTCAAATATCAGTGTAGAAATAATGCCTAATATTCTCCATAGAGGTCCAAATTCCTGGCCTGGAGGGATGGCAATACAGGTGTATTTTACTGGAATATACTCCAGTCACATTTTAAACATGTTATTTTCTTGCACTGAAAAAAGATGTTGAAATGATTTTCTTCAGGTAGCTTTTGTAAGTGACGTGATCATGTAGAACTTGCTGAAGGAGGGGCTCATAAAATTGTTTGGGGGATTATGTGCATTGATTCAGGACATTTGATGCTGGACAGCAAAAATGATTATCAGATGTTGCTGTACACGCCATCTACCTCCACTGCCCATCGCGTTCCCTCTTTACAAGACTATCTTTTCTCATTCTGACTTCTCTGTGGTCAGATCAACAGTTGCACTGGCCTGCCACCTATGATTTTTGTAGTACCTCAGAATCACCACAAGGTGGAAATATGGTCCTTTGTATGTCACCATAGTCCAAAATCTGAATAAATGAATCAGGTTGCCTTGTTAATCTGAGTGTATACTGGAATTAAAGATCAATAAACAAGTTGTAAGACACACCTTTTTGTAAGGCTGACCTAATACATTTATGACTGACTTTCAAAAAATGTTTGAAGTAAGTTCAACCTTTCAAGTGTCTTAAAAGTGAATAACATAGTAATCAAGTAGATGACAGATGTAAAAACCTATTTTACATAGCTCATCTAAGTAGGAAATGGGTGTCCAGGTCAGAATCCATCTTAATTTGCAGAGTGTTTTATAAAAGATTCACTGAGCACAGAGACTTTAGTAAACACATACATGAATGCTGAGTAATACATGAGTAAGTGTTGGCACAGACAGCAAATGCATCTATTTTATTTAAGAAATAATGTTTTTAAAAAGCAGCATAATGTGGGGCTTTGCACATGTAAATGTCATTATCAACATGGTAAACACCAGATTTTACAACATACAAATCTAAGAGCCAGCATATAGATGCGTAAGTACCAGGTTTCCCAAAACTAGCAGAACCAATAAAGGAGGGGAGGAAAAACCTGTGTTTATTATTTTTTTTAATGTTTTTGTGCTGGTTTTAACTTTCAGCATAGAGTTAGGCATAATTGCTACGTCAAGCATTTATGCAAATGAGTATTAACCCTTGTGCCTGCCTCAAAGAAAATGTAAATCCTGACATGTAGTTTATTCTTTTGGACGTATGTTTAAATTGCTATTGCAACACTGGAAATACACCCATATCTTTCTGGTCCACCCAAAACATGCTCATGCTTCCAAAACTGTGAGTGCTAGGGATCTACTTGTTTAATAATGTTGTCCTTGAATAGCTATTTACACATATAAGTCATATGCCATACTGTGTATTTTATTTATTTAGATTTTCCTCACACCTTTTTTAGTAGTAGCTCAGGATGAGTTACATTCAGGTACTCTGGATATTTCTCTGTCCCAGGAGGGCTCACAATCTAATTTTGTACCTGAGGCAATGGAGGGTTAAGTGACTTGCCCAAGATCACAAGGAGCAGCAGCAGGATTTGAACTGACCACCTCTGGATTGCAAGACTGGTGCTCCAACCACTAGGCCACTCCTCCACTCCAGAATCTTGCTAGTCTTTAGGGTTCTACATGGAATGTCACTACTCTTTGAGATTCTGCATGGAATCTTGTCACTCTAAGATTCCAGAATCTTTATTTATTTAGATTTTGCTCACACCTTTTTCAGTAGTAGCTCAAAGTGAGTTACATTCAGGTACTCTGGATATTTCTCTGTCCCAGGAGGGCTCAAAATCTAAGTTTGTACCTGAGGCAATGGAGGGTTAAGTGACTTGCCCAAGATCACAAGGAGCAGCAGTGGGATTTGAACCGGCCACCTCTGGATTTCAAGACCGGTGCTCTAACCACTAGGCCACTCCACCTTGTTTAAATAGTGTCTATTGCTTACGTTTGACTTATTCTTGTTGTACACCACCTTGAGTGAATTCCTTCAAAAAAGCGGTAAATAAAATAAATACATGCTAATAAATAAAATATTCACAAACCTTCTAAAACTGTATGCTGTGTGTGTAACGAGCCTTCTCTCCATTTCCCCCTTCGCCTTACCTTTCTATATTATTTTGTAAACCATGTTTAGTGTGGTATATCAAGGCCTTGTAAATAAATAAATAACACACACAAAAAACAAGCTTGTAAGGACAAGGGCATGAAAATTTCTTTTTTAAGGAAAGTTGAACCCTTAGTTGCCTGTTCTCCCTCCCTCATTTCAGTGTCATGCCAGCAAGTACAGCCTGATGTATTTCTACTGAAAAGCATCTGTGTCTGTGCAGAAAATCCTTTGCAAGATTTAAAACTGTTCTTATTCAAACTGTCTTTCTCCTGTGACTTTCAGCGGGTTTGTCCTGTTAAAACCTATTTTGGGGCTGTTCGGGGTGCTTTTCCTGTGCTTTTACAGTTCTGTTTCACTTTGTCTTGGATGGTTTTGTTATGCTTTCATCCTCTCTGTACTATTGTTTCATGTTCACTTGTTCTTTATATGTTCCGCTTGTTTGTTTGACTTGGACTGTGCACTGCTTTGATGTATTTACACTGTAAAAGCATTGTATGAAATACAGAGTAAAGAAATACATAAATCAGTAAATAATCTCCAGAGGAAGAAATAATAAAACTTAGTAGGGGACATGTGATGCCTTTGGAGTCCACAAAAATTAAAAATAAAAAAGCTAATCAAAAGAGCTACAGCATCACATTTGAATGGCTTTCCCAGCTTTTTTTCTCTAATAGAAGCATAAGGTGTGGCCTGGGTGAAGGTCCTGCCACATAGAGCTCAGAGTGACAAGGACACAAGGTAGGCTGGATATTGTTTTTACACAAAGGGGCTATTTTCGAGAGTCTACGTCGGACTTTGGACATTTTGCGCTAAACGTCCAAAATCCGAATAGAAAATACACCCATTTTTCAAAAAAACCAAAAACGTATATCTTTTTTTTTTTTGCGAAAATACCATTTGGAACAAGGTTTTGTGCTTTGTGCATTTTGCACAAGTTAAAAATGCACAAAATCAAGCCATTGGGATGTAGGAGGGGCCAGCATTTTTTGCAGACTGGTCCCCCACCCCAGTGGCGTACCAAGGGGGGGGGGGCTGTCCGCCCGGGTGCACGCCGCTGGGTGGGTGTCGCACGCGCCTGTCCTTCATTCGTTCCATGCTCCCTCTGCCCCTGTTCCGGGGCAGAGGGAGCAAGGAATGAATGGACAGGTGCGCGTGGCACCCCCCCAGCGGCGTGCACCCGGGAGGGGATTCCTTCGCGGGGGTGTCCTTTCGCCAGGGGGGGGTCACGCTGCATCCGGGGGGGGCGCTGCACCCGGGGGGCGGGGCACATTGGCGATCCGCCCCGGGTGTCAGCACCCCTAGGAACGCCACTGCCCCAGACATCCCAGAAGAGCAAAGGGGCCCCCTAGGGGGCACTGCAGTGGACTTCAAATAAATGCTCCTAAGTACACACCTCACCGTTGCTCCCTTATCTTGTCTGCTGAGCCCTCCAAAACCTACACAAAACCCACCACACCACTACAATAACCCTTATGGGTGAAGGGGGCACCTATATGTTGGTACAGTGGGTTTCTGGTGAGTTTGAGAGGGCTCACAGTTTCCACCGCAAGTGTGACAGGTAGAGGGAGATAGGAACCTGAGTCCCCCACTCCACAGTGCACTGCACCCACCACTACACTACTCCAGGGACCTGCTTGCTGCTCTGATAGACTTGGCTATAATATCTGAGGCTGTCAAGTTATATTTTTATTCACTTATTTTGGGGGTAGGAGGGGGGTCAGTGACCACTGGGGGGGGGGGTCACCCCTGATTCCCTCCAGTTGTCATCTGGTCGTTCAGGGCATCTTTTTGTGCCTTATTTGTTCTGAAAATAGGTCTAGACGGACGTCTTGGTTTTAGTCCTGTACGTTTTTGTTTTGTTCCATTATGGCTGTAAAATGTCCAAGTGTTAGGCACGCCCTAATCCTGTCTTTGAAACACCCCTGACATGCCTTCTTGTGATTTGGACGCACTAGGTTTTGAAAATAACAATTTGGACGTTTTGAGAAGAAAAACATCCAAATGGTGCTTTATGGCACTTTTTGGAACTTTTTCTCTTTTGAAAATGAGCCCCATAGTTTTCTACAAAAAGACATGTTCTTTCTCTCTCTCTCCCTCTCTCTCTTTGGTGTGTATTTTGTTCCTCTCCTTTAAAATAAAGGTTTAGAGGTTAGAGTCCATCATAGTCCCCCCCCCCCCCCACACTCAGGTCTGTATGGAAATTAACTGTGGGTGCAGTTCTAAAACCATGTTCCCACCACAGAGACATGTACCATACCACTGAAGAGAGTGCAAACCTCCTTCAGAGAGGTGCATGACAGGAAAGAAAGAAAGCACACGGCCACATGGGGGCTGGATTTCGAGGGGACACCTATGTGCCTTTAGAAAACAGGTAAATGGAATCAGCCCCAACTACAAGTTGGTATAAATGTGTGCATATATTTCACATGTGCATTCATGTATTTTATAAAATACATGCATACATCAAAACTCCACTTCTGCTCTCCCAGACTCTGCCCTGGGATCATCCACATACCGATCATGTTAAAGTAGGCATTCTCTTTCCGTGCAGCTGCTTTTTACACATGTATGCAGTGACACAATATTATTAAAGCCCTTTTCACATGCAAAACAGGTTTTACACACAAAAAAAACCTTCATAAAATGACCCCTGTAATGGAACATTCACCACAGCAAGGGGAAGGAAGGGACTGATGTGCCTTTCACTGAGAGGAGAGACACAACGTGGTTTACATGAGTTTCCCTACTTTGTTTTCTAATTAGTATGTTTGTGTGTTACATAAGTTTGTTGTTTGTGGGAATATTAGAAGTGTTTGTATGGGATGAATGTGTATATTGTGTATTCCATGTACATAGACAGATGAGATGTATGTGTTTGTATGGATATATGTGTTTGCATGTAGGTGCAAGTGAAATTTAGGTTCTGGACACAGAAGACTATCAGGGGCATAATCAAAAGAGAAGGGCGCCCATCTTTCAACACAAACCAGGAGATGGGCGTCCTTCTCTCAGGGTCGCCCAAATCGGCATAATCGAAAGCCGATTTTGGGCATCCTCAACTGATTTCCGTCGTGGGGACAACCAAAGTTCATGGTGGCGTGTCGGCAGCGTAGCGAAGGCGGGACGGGGGTGTGCTTAAGAGATGGGCGTCCTCGGCCGATAATGGAAAAAAGAAGGGCGTCCCTGATGAGCATTTGGCCAACTTTACTTGGTTGGTGTCCTGGCATGTGAAGGGGACCAGTGCACTACGAATGCTGGCTCCTCCCACGACCGAATGCCTTGGAGTTGGTCATTTTTGAGATGGGCATCCTCGGTTTCCATTATCGCCAAAAACCGAAGATGCCCATCTCTAAGGACGACCATCTCTAAGTTCGACCTAAATGTTGAGATTTGGGCGTCCCCGACCATATTATCGAAACGAAAGATGGACGCCCATCTTGTTTCGATAATACGGGATGCCCCTTCACTGGGACGTCCTTAGAGATGGGCGCCCTTAGAGATGGTGGTCCCCATTCGATTATGCCCCTCACTGTATAACATCTAGTAAAGACCCAAATTGTATACATGGGATAGGCCCACTTTGCTGGTGCTGTCTCTCATTAATCTTTACCACCAGTATCTGAAAATAAATTTAATATCAAAAAAGACTGTGTTTCAGAATCAATGTAGTTGGTTCCTCAAACTATATTGGGCTTCCAGCTCCAGTCAAAGTGGCCTCTGTAGGGCTAAGGCCCCTAGGGGGTAATTCTAAGAGGACAGTTTTTAGGTACTCAAAATGGGTCTATCTGGAGCCTATTATATATAGAAAAGTAAGCATCTATTTTTCTTTGTCAAATATTCTGCACAAGTAAATACCTCAGCTGTGGTGCTTGTATCGATGTACCTAAATTACAGAAATATATACTCCTGCTGCCGCACCCCATCCCTGTGTGCCCACTTTCAAAGCATATGCCGTTGCATTTACGTGTCATGTTATAGAATCCTGGAGGAGAATCCCCCCCCCCCCCCACACACACACACACTTACCTTGCCCTTATCCTGGGACCACATACCAGGGCTGTCTTCGTCATCTTGCCACAGTGGTTGCTAAGTCCAATTCTTAGTGTGGAGTGGCTGCAGCTGGGGCACAGCCTGCACGACATCCCGAGCTCAGGCCAGGAAAGGACCCAGAAATCAGACCCAGGTCCTCTGCGTGGCTGCACACTGCACCTGCCACTGAACCACCAGGACAACCCACTAGCAAATACTTTGTACATGCCCTTGACTTGGAATAAGAACATGTTTGTGTGATATTATTTCATCTGGTGTGCCTTGTTTTAAGATTATTTTCTGATAAAAAGAAAAGGTGCAAATAAAACAAACTTTTCTTGTTAGTCAAAACAGTATTGGAGCTCTGTAATAGTTTCTCCTACTTTCAGATATTCACATCCAGTGATTTTGTAGATCACTTGCTGACCTTGAAGCGCTAAAGCTGTATCATTTCTGTATCTTAAGCCTTTTCTTTTGATTCATTTGCACTTTAAAAACTTGGAACAGTAACAGAAGTGATCACCTTTTTATTAGAGTCCTTTCCAGTTAATAATTCCAGTGTTTATGGATCATACAACTTAGGGATTTAAAGTAGGTTGGTCTCATACTGAGAATGAAATGCACACACATAAAAACATAAAAAGTCCTACAGTGAGAATCCCCTGACATTTCTTCCTTTCTTCCAGCAGAGAGGAGACTGATCCTTAAAAAGAGAGTGGGTGACTGAAAAAAAAAAAAAAACAACCTTTGTTTTGCCTTCTGGCCAATATTTCTAGAGCCAACCGGAATTCAGCATCCACCCTTCCCTGAACCATAATTAGGGGTTTAACTAGGTTGCCTTCTCCTGCCTTCTTACATTTTGCTTGGAGCAACAGTTAAAGGACTGTCACACAGGGAAGGCGGAAGAAACAGCAGGAATGTGTATTTAATTCTTACAGGGACAGAGAATCTTTGGGTGACCTTTTCTATGCTTACCATGAGCGGGTCCTTTGACAAGAAGATTCCCACCATCCTTACGGACATTTCCAGCTCCCTGAGCTGCCACCCAACATCCAAGGAATCCCCGACTCTCCCTGAATCCTCGGTAACTGATCTGGGCTACTACAGTGCACCAACAATTCATGGCCAGCATGACTACTACCAGAATCCGACCTATTCTCAGCCCATCAACCATTATGCTTACCACCAGTTCAACCTGAATGGAATAGGAGGGCCTGGGACCTACTCCCCCAAGCCAGAATATCCCTATAACAACAATTACAGGGCATATGGACATTTCAGGGAACAGCAAGTTCCAGCACAAGAAACAGGTAAGAAGCAGGTTCAGGGGCCGGACCATCCTATGCAGTGAAAATAAATAACAGCTAATAAATGCAGCTTTGATTACAATGCGGATTGGCATCGCCAGGATTGTGATGAAGTTGTTTTATTTTTACATTTGTGTGTGTTGCCTTCTACAAGGGGGAAAAAGAGTGTTTGAAGTTAGCACAACCACATACTAAGACGTGAACAGACCTGGCTTCAAATATTTTATCACAATTTGGTGCCTGAACAAGGTTTTGCCAGGTGTTTGGGAAGAAATGCTGGTCTGTGTGGGGGGTTCAGCAGATGCTGTGGTCAGAACACATTCTTTGTGATAGATTTGTTTCTTCTGCTTTGAGTTTACAATTACTGATCGGCTCAAACACGGAATGCAGAAAGATGGGGGTGTCTTTTTCATTTTGTGTTTACCCTGAGCCCGAAACCGAATTTAGACAGAAACAAAGAATGCAGATCAGACATGAAGTAAACTAAACATGGCAAAAATGAATCTTAAAGAGGCTCCCACACACTAGCAAAAGGGGTTGTAAAATCCTCTTGTCCCTTTACAAGTTATTTGACTGTATAAGATTATGATAGCTCCTTCCTTAATGACTTTAAGAAAATGAACTCAGTGTGTGCAGCAAGAACATCTAGGGACAGATTTAACAACTGGGCAACCCCCCCCCCCCCCCCACCACCACCATCAAAATTGCTGAAGACTTGCAAACTGTGCCTGTGCTCTGCATATAGCAAATGTAGCCTTTGCATTAAATTTATCCTTTGTTTCCACTGGTGTTCACGAATAGCTACGCAGCCCCCAAACCTGAAGTCAATTAGTTGCTTGTGAAGTTTTGAAGCACTGTGAGCTTTGCAGAATGCACAGATTCAGTAATAGACAAAACGATATGAATGAGCCTTTATTATGAATTTATAAAATAAAAACAATAAAAAATGGGAAAATGT
The DNA here is from genome assembly GCF_901765095.1 of Microcaecilia unicolor. Lineage (NCBI taxonomy): Eukaryota > Metazoa > Chordata > Amphibia > Gymnophiona > Siphonopidae > Microcaecilia > Microcaecilia unicolor. Next base: position 87,082,398 of record NC_044042.1, on the reverse strand, counting down.
ATACAAATAAGGATACACATGGGAGGGAAGGACAATTTTCCAAAGGCATTTTTCTAGGTAAATACATATTTTTACCCTCACAGAGTGGAGGAATTGCCAGGAGCGTGTCGAGGTTGTCGGACGAAGATAGCACAGATTCCATATTTAAATCTTGATGTGCTATTTTCCATGGAAAACGTAACAGCAGAAAAGCAAAGGCAAATGTCTAGGGGCCATTTTCTCCAGGGCAACAAAGGATTTTGTATCTACAGGCTGTTTGAATCTTAGCCCCATGGAGGGTAATATCCAGGGTTAGTCAGGCTTTAACCACATAACTTTGAGATTACATGAATATGTAGAATCATCTAACTCAAAATATGCCCCCCACTTACCAGGTAAAAAATACACATGCTTATCAAAGCACTCATGCATTTATTTACATGGGGGCATATTTTGCTCAGGGAGTGGAACAATGTTCGTATTTTGAATATTCGGACATGTATTTCTCTCATATAATTCCAGCCTCATATGTAGCAGGCACAAAGCACACATAAGCTTTAGCAGTTCCCAGGGACACCTGCCAGGTCCCATCTCTGGTCTTTTCCACGCTCCTTAACACCTCATGCAGACAGTAGTCTTCCCATAGGGGAGTGTGTGGAATTCAGCCTGCACAGATCCACCAGGGAAGGCCACTGGAGGTCTCCGTGACATTTAACATTGATTCACAGAAGTCTAGGCTGGAGTTTGCGCAGTGTTTTGGTAGCTTTGGCAAACTGATAGGAGTTGCGAGGCATCTTTTGAGATATTTCCGCATCCCTAACAAGAGAAAAAGATAATTAGGTCTGGGTAGTTCGTAGAAGCCCGTGCTTGGCACTCTAGGTGGGGGGAAGAGGGGTTGGTGGTTGGGAGGTGTGGATAGTGGAGGGCAGACTTATACGGTCTGTGCCAGAGCCGGTGATGGGAGACGGGACTGGTGGTTGGGAGGCGGGGAATAGTGCTGGGCCGACTTATACGGTCTGTGCCAGATCCGGTGGTGGGAGGCGGGAAGTACTGCTGGGCAGACTTATACGGTCTGTGCCCTGAAAAAGACAGGTACAAATCAAGGTAAGGTATACACATATGAGTTTATCTTGGGCAGACTGGATGGACCGTGTAGGTCTTTTTCTGCCGTCATCTACTATGTTACTATGTTACTATCATTGTTTAAAACACATTAACTGTGGCACTGTGGTGGCAGGAGGGTTTCTACCTGATGGAACAGTGTTTGTAAATGGCTGTGAAGAACTGCGGCTGGAGAGATTAGTAAAGAAAGCAAAGCAAGTACTTTATGACAAGAAGTAACAACTACATCACCAGATCAATGCAGACAGACTGATGAAGTCTTGGCTTTGCCCCCATTGCATGTATGGAGCTGTCACTCTCATTTCTCCTAAGAAGCGCCGTACCTGCATCTCCATGCATGCAATTAGACAGAAGTAGGACTAAATCAAAGCTGTCTTAAGCTTAAGGTAGACTAGGCAGTCACCTAGAGCGGCAGCTTCTGGGAGCAGCTGCAGTCAAAGCATAACAATAGGTCCTGGTGGTCACACAAATTCAACTATTTTATCCAGAAAGAGGTTAGAGGTAATTTCAGAGTCTATTTACTGTGTTTGGATTATTAGCTTTTGAAAATTGGCCTCAAATTATGTGTAGATAAAGTAGGACATCCACTTCTGCATTTTTAAAGTATTGTTCTAAGCGGGGTGGTGGGGGGGGGATTCATGATAATAACTACCACCTACTCAGTTGGGAGGGGGCAGGGGATGTAAGGCTGAAGGGTGGCCTACCGGCCTGGACTGGATCTCCTTCTTTGAGTTTACCTGAATGAGGTGATGCTGCTAATGGCAATTAAGCAACAGGGTACAATTGATTCCAGTGCCACACAGTAGAGATAGCTGGAAAGCAGGAGACAGAAAAGAGTTTTGGACCGCATAAGTCTTTAAAAAATCACTTTCTTTCAATGAGATTGTTCTTTTTTTTTTAGATATAAATTAAGCTGCTCAGTGCTGAAAATTGTTTGTATATTGCATGAAGCTCAATAGATTTAACTAAAGTGACACTTCAGGAGGCGGAGGGCCTTTAAAGTCCCAAATATTATTTCTGATGGACCTTCACAGAAGAGAGGTCATGAAATATTGGGAAATGGCCCAATTTGCCAGGCAAGCAACAGCTTCACAAAGATCCTTATGACAATTCATCACATGACCCACGAAACCTGGCAAACTTCGCCCTTTCCTTTCATTTCACCAAAGTTCACCTTTAAAGTTTTGTGGCAGAAATATCTGTGGCAAAAGAATTTCTCTGGTAATGTTTTTAGTAGCAAATGAAGCAAAGTTTCCCTTAGTTTGTTTTCGATGGGGAAATATTTTAGACTTCTCTGGCAGCAAACTTACTCTCTCAGAAAGAGATAAAACCCCTCTCCCCATGAAAGGGGAGATAGGCAGGCAAATAATCATATTTGCCCCCTCAAGAAAGTGGCATATAGAAGGAAACCCTACTTATCTCCTCAGAGAGAAAGAGACAGCAACCGAGGAAGAAAGAAAGAAAAAAAAAGGACAAATTACAAATCTGTGTTAAGCAAGGCCTTGTAGTTTGCCAGAGACAAGTGGTACCTCCATTCACTTTAGTTAGTAATAATTCCTTCTCTTTCCTGCATTGTATTTAAAACTTTTCTGTTTCATTGTCAAATCCCATAGGAAAGCATTAGGCAAGAGCCATCAGAGAGAGCTAGTGATTATATTTAATGGAAGTTTGCGGCTTTGATATGAAACGCATCCTATCTTATAAACAGTGCTTATGAGGGGGGGGGGGGGGGTTCAATATGATTTGATTATTTGGCTGGAGAGATGGAGAGATTATTTGGGTGTAAATTGTTCATACACATTAAGAGGCTTCTGTAGTGCATTCTCAGTTTTGCATTTCTTTCGAAGTTTCAGTTAAGGAAGAACCAGAACCCGAGGTGAGGATGGTGAATGGGAAACCTAAAAAGATTCGAAAACCCAGAACCATCTACTCCAGTTACCAGCTGACAGCCCTGCAGAGGAGGTTTCAGAAAGCACAGTACCTGGCGCTACCAGAGAGGGCAGAGCTTGCTGCCCAGCTGGGACTCACCCAAACCCAGGTAAATAACTTGCATCACCTGGAAACACCCAAAGATTACCTCATGTTTTGCCACAAATAGGGCAACTCCTGGGATACCAGAGTCTATGAGTGCTCCTGGGCTGCCAGTCTTCCTGGTGGCCAAGGTCTTGGTTCTGTGTTCAGGTCACTCATGATGTCATTCAGTAAAGGTTTTCACTCACTTGCCCAGGTTTTAGCTCTCTAGATTATAATGTGCAGCTGAATCCAGTTTGTTCTCTGGAAACCTGAACAAGCTTGACCGGTATTTCAGAGCCAGGGAGGAGGAAAGCATTGCGTTTGAGATTCCCAAAGGTTAAGCCCAACCAAACGGGTTGCTCAGCTGAGCAGTGTTTTTAAGAAGATGGAAAATAGATTGGAACTGAAAGAGTATGTAATGAATCTCATCAGACAAAATGCAGCAGCAGCAGCCTAAAAAATTTGTATCAGCTCAAAGTACGAGGGTCTAGTCCTGACTTTAATATAATTCCTGTGTAAAAGCACTAACACAGATCTTAAGATATGAATCAATATCAATATTATTAGCACTATCAATAATAGTAGAAGGCAGAGAAGAAAGAGCTTTTCAACTTTCAGGCTCCTGAATGCAAGGTGCAACTAAAGCTCTCACATAGTTTACAGGGCTTTTGGATTGCATGGGTGGAAGTACACGTGCTAACACGCATGCTCTTACCTGCAGAGTCAAGGAGCTGGTCCCGGGATAGAGTGAGGGTGAAGGAAGGACATAAGCAAGTAGTTGTGACTAATCAAAACTAATGGGTCAATTTCAAAGGGAGCTGTGCATTGGCCACTAGGTAACCGACGCTTAACTCCTTTAGCCATACAATTTCAAAACTTATATAGATACCCCTGATATTTAAAGCCAGGAACTGCTCCCGGACAGTTAAATGGCACTTAACCGGCTATCCAGCAGTATTCAGCAGGAGACAGACGGTTATTTCCTACTGAATATTGCCGGTTAATGCTTCATGGATAACTGGTTATATCGCACGATATAACCAGCTATCCACCGATATTCGGTGCATCGCTGGCTAAGTTTGGCCGCCAATTTAGGCCACGAAAATAGCTAGAATATCTTTGGCCGGTTTCAACTTAACTTAGAGTCAGGCTGTTTATAATTTTTTTTATTTATATTTTGCATAATCCTTCATTTTAAGTGGAGTACAAAGGGTAGGAGTAGGGTGAAAGCCCTAAAAATGATCTGAAAAGTGGCAATAGCACAGTGGCAACGCCATCCACAATCAATCCGTATAGTCAGTGCTACTATCTATGTATATAGCGACGCCAGCATTTAAATGCATAAGTACATAAGCATCACCATGCTTGGACAGACCAAGGGTCCATCGAGCCCAGCACCCTGTCACTGACAGCGGCCAAAAGAACAAGCAATTTGTCCCGCCCATCCTAGAAATACTGTATTATTCCCTTGTCCATTCAATAACATTCTATGGCTTTTTCCTCCAGGAAGCCGTCCAACCCTTTTTTGAAGTCCGCTAAGTTAACCACCTTAACCACCTTTTCCGGCAGCGAATTCCAGAGTTTAACTACGCATTGAGTGAAGAAACGTTTCCTCCGATTCGTTTTAAGTTTACCACACTGCAGCTTCATCGCATGCCCCCTTGTCCTAGTATTTTTGGAAAGCGTAAACAGACACTCCACTTACTCTTGTGACTTTGCAGCTGGATACTGCTCCTTGCTGTGTGGGGGAACTTTTCCCATAAAGTGGCATTTCGCAGGAAAAGCAGGCACAACTTTGCATAGACATATTTCCTTAGACAATAAGCAAAGGAAAACTATGTGCATACCTTTTCTTTGATTATAGCGGTGGGTTAAATCTGACTTTGGGGCTTGCTGCAGTGTCGTTTTTTTCATCAACTACCCCCCAGTTATTATTTTTTTTTGTTATTCATTAGGAAAGCACATGTATGGCCTCTGACCCTTTATTTGAAATGTACTGCCAGCCACTGGAAAATTTTAGCGACACTCCTTCGCTGTCTAGTATCTGGGAATGGCAGGTTCACCCTCGGCGTGGCAAGTCTTTCGTTCAACATAGAAAAATAAGCACCAGTCAGACAAGGTCACACTTCAAAGAGCAGTCGCATTAGTGCAGCCATGAACCCTTTCTGTACAAAGGTGGAGCCTATCTTTCAATTGGCTCTTAATGATTATTTTGCATGCCTTTACCTTCTTAGAATCAAGACGTAGTATATTTCTTGGGACTTGGCATATTAACTGCTGTTTGAAATCTGTTTCTTATTATTTGGTATTTCCCAGATGCGAATCGCACTAGACGTGAGGAGTAAATACTCAGAATAGCAGTTAATTCGCCTGCTGTTTTCATACCAAGTGATGTCACATGGCATCCGACTACCTAGCTCTGTTCTCAGGTTCAGCATTTTCACCTTCAAATCAAAGGTCAGGCATATTTTACTGTAGATTTCAATCACTGTGATACAGATCAATTTCTCAGGGGCCAGTTTTCATAGTCCACATGGACTGCAAGCTCCTTTTCAAAGCAAAAACTCCTGAGTTTCCCTTTCAAAATCCATGGGCATACACATCACAGGCAGAGTTTCCCTTTAAAGATCCAGGGGTACACACCACAGGTACATAGTATTGGCAGACCAAGCTCTTCAGCTTGGAGAAAAGGCAGCTGAGGGGAGATATGATAGAGGTCTATAAAATAATGAGTGGAGTTGAATGGGTAGATGTGAAGTGTCTGTTCACGCTTTCCAAAAATACTAGGACTAGGGGGCATGCGATGAAGCTACAATGTAGTAAATTTAAAACGAATCATAGAAAATCTTTCTTCACTCAACGTGTAATTAAACTCTGGAATTCGTTGCCAGAGAATGTGGTAAAGGCGGTTAGCTTACCGGAGTTTAAAAAAGGTTTGGACGGCTTCCTAAAGGAAAAGTCCATAGGCCGTTATTAAATGGACTTGGGGAAAATCCACTATTTCTGGGATAAGCAGTATAAAATGTTTTGTACATTTTTGGGATCTTGCCGGGTTATCTGTGACCTAGATTGGCCACTTTTGGAAACAGGATGCTGGGTTCAATGGACCTTTGGTCTTTCCCAGTATGGCAATACTTATGTACTTACGTATATCGGCATTTCTGCAGCAGGTAAAAATTACACACAAAAAAAAGTAAGAACAATGACTTGGCAATAAAACCACCATGTTTTTCCCCTTCACCTGACCTATCTATGCACCTTCTTCCTCATGGGTTTGAGTACATGCATTGTGGAATAGTACATACAGGCACTGAGGGAGCAATTTTCAAAAGTCACTTTTACATGGCTAAATGTGTTTCACCATGTAAATACTTTGAAAATTGTCTTTTTCATCCTCCATCCATGTAGTAATGAAAGTGTTTACTAGTCTTTCGCGTTGTACAAATTCAGCGTTCAATACTGGGACATATTCAGTTTTTGACCAACATCTAATGTTGTTAAAAACATATTCAGTAGAAAATGTGAACTATTTGCTGAACACCTCAGAAAAATGTACAGGGCAGGAAGGATGAGTGACCTCTGGAGAAGACGCTCCACCCCCAGCTGGCCTGCTTGGAGTGATTCACCCAAATTTAGACGTGGCAGGTATCAGAGATGAATCTCTCTCTTGGCTGGGGCAGGAATAACTCTGGCTAAGCCGGTCGGTCGTCCCTGTCACACAAACACAGTCATTTCAAAGGGAGCTTTACTGGGCTGGGTCAGGCTGTCTCCCTTCTCCATGCTCCTCAGGCAGTTCCTCCTGGAGCTCTAGCCTTCTTGTTAGCTGCTTCTTTATCTATCCCTTCTGTCATCCTTATTCCTTTTGTCCCTGCCCTTTATTTATTTATTTTTTTTGTCACTGGTTCCTGGAGTCATTTTGTAAATACTGGCCTCTCAGTTTCTCCTGTAGAAAATTCTGTTTTTCCCCTCCATTCCTGCAACTCGCTATCTGTCTTTTCAGCTAGGGCTGTAAAGAGAAAAACTCTCATTTTGTTGCATGTGAGATTTTTTTCATTTGTTTGTTTTTCATTTGGGGGCAATTGTGAGCACAATTTCAAAATAGTTCTATTGTGAAATAGTGCTTGTTATTGTGAAATAGTGCACACTATTGGCGACACAGGAAAAAAAAGCAGAAATTTGGGTATTTTTCCTGTCGTTTCAGGTTAAAAATGGTTTGAGAGGACATGGTATATCCCAGCTTTCAACCTTTTCATAGATTCATGGCCTGATATTTCACATTTCACCTTTATTTAATATATCACAAGTAGTCAGCACCTCTAAGCAGTTTACAAGAAAAAAAAGTAACTTATAAATAAAATACTTAGGAGCCTAAGTTACAATCAAGTCATTATAAGGGCAGGGGAAGCATATCTTAACCACGATAGCCTGTAGTAAATAATCGGAAGGGAGGGATTGAAGACAGGAGACATGAGACAAGGGAACCCAAGTTTCCTCAGCTGTCTTCTCTTAAAGTAGCACTCCCTACCTGCTATGTCTTGTGTCCACTCCTTCTTATACTGTCTCAGCTTCCACTCATACCCTTTTCATTTTAATCTTTCTTAAATGCTTTCCTTGCACCCCATCCTGGTCCTCCTTTATAATGCCACTCTGCATGCTGCCTCACTCTGGGCGTAGTCCATACTGCTTCCATTCAGAGCTGTAACAGAGACCATTTGGGGTCCGTAGAACTGCAGGAGAAGAACATTGTGAGAGAGCAAAGAGTGGAGATAGAAACCTAAGAGTGAACAATATGAAAACTGTCTGAACCCACCAAACAATGGGCCCCTTTTACTAAGCCGCATAAGGCTCTATGCACGCCCAACATGTGCCAAAATGAACTTACCGCCTGAATACCGTGCGGCTCTTGCGGTAATTTCATTTTTGGCGTGCGTCCGCTACGGGTGTCTGAAAAGTATTTTTTTCTTTTCTGCCGCCAAAATGAACTTACCGCCTGAATACCGTGCGCCTCTTGCGGTAATTTTATTTTTGGCGTGCGTCCGCTACGGGTGTCTGAAAAGTATTTTTTTCTTTTCTGCTGCGCGTAGCAGACGCACGCCAAGTGGCATCTGACAAGCGTAGGTTGTTACCGCGCAGATTCCTTACCGCTAGGACTATGGCTGGCGGTAAGGTCAGACACCCAAACTGGAGACGCAGCAATTTTGATTTTGCCGCACGTCCATTTTGGGGGAAAATTTTTTAAAAGGCATTTTTGGTACGTGTGCTGAAAAATATTTCAGCGCGCGCACCCAAAACCCGCGCCTACACCATCGCAAGCCACTTTTTACCGCGGCTTAGTAAAAGGACCCCAATGTAAAGTGCATAAATGATTAACTGTAAATCACAGAACAAGAATAATGAAAAATTTAATACAAAATCAAATTTAAAAAATAAAAACATAGTCCAAATTATAAATATTAAAAATAACTCAACACGGCCATGTTTCTCTGCAAAGCTTGCCTAGAGGTATCTGTTCACTTGATGGTTCATATAAAATCCAATTTGACCTAGACAATCATCTCTGATGGAAATAAGGGAGTTGAAAAATTAAGTGTTGCACCACAAATCTACAAATATAAATACCTCACTGCTCACTACAATATAGAAAATACATCTGATTTAGGAGGAAAGACCTGAGTGGCTGCATATACCAAAAGAGCCAAGACGCCCTACAAGGAATATGGTAAGCCTCAGAATAGCTCCACCATCATCGGTCAAGAAAACCTCCTCTATAATATTACAATTTCTCATAACATAATGAAACCCAAAATGGCAAACAAGGTACAGTTGAATGGCTCTATGGAGTTGTCCATTTCGCCTACATCAGCTTCTTCAGGAGCTCATTCACCAACATCATTTATTGCCCCAATACTGCCACACCAAAACACAAAAAACTGTGAAAACTATTATGAATCAAGTACCTAGTGTATCATTAACTTCTCCCCAAGACAATAATGTTACCTTTCAAGCTGGTGCCGATTCATTAAAGTTACAATAGTTATAAAATCTAAAAAAAAAAACATACATTGAACAAAAAACGCATAAAAATAGATAAACCTTACTGTAGATAAATTGGAATCTTTCATCAGTAAGCAACTTGAGAAATGAGAAACAGGGCAACTGCTTCGGCTCACAAGGGTATGATGGTAGTAGAAAGGGGCACTGCCTGTGTTCCCTGATCTTGCTGAAATTTGCAATCTCAGGAGGGCTCCTTATGCAAAGCCAGAACAGCAGCATCTTATTCTCGCTTTTCTCAGTGAGGCTCTTGGGGTCTGTTGGGGTGACTTTATAAGCAACTTGAGCTTGTACAACAGCATTTTGCCCACTTTAAACACTTATAAAACTGCCCTAGTACATGCATGCATAAAGCTTTGTTTATCCTTTGTGGAGGAGTAGCCTAGTGGTTAGTGCAGCGGACTTTGATCCTGGGGAACTGAGTTCCATTCCCACTGCAGCTCCTTGTGACTCTGGGCAAGTCACTTAACCCTCCGTTGCCCCTGGTACAAAATAAGTACCTGAATAGTAAACCGCTTTGAATGTAGTTGCAAAAACCTCAGAAAGGCGGTATATCAAGTCCCATTTCCCTTTCCCTATTTGAGATTCTACATGGAATGTTGAAACTATTTGTAGATTCTAGATGGAATGTTGCTACTATTTGAGATTGTACATGGAATGTTGCTATTCCACTAGGAACATTCCACGTAGAAGCCTGTCCTTGCAGATCAGCCGCGCAGGCTTCTGTTTTTGTGAGCCTAACATCCTGCACGTATGTGCAGGACGTCAGACTCACAGAAACAGAAGCCTGCGCGGCCGCATTGCTGATCTGCAAGGGCAGGCTTCTACATGGAATGTTGCTAGTGGAGGAGTAGCCTAGTGATTAGTGCAGTGGACTTTGATCCTGGGGAGCTGAGTTCCATTCCCACTGCAGCTCCTTGTGACTCTGGGCAAGTCACTTAACCCTCCGTTGCCCCTGGTACAAAATAAGTACCTGAATAGTAAACCGCTTTGAATGTAGTTGCAAAAACCTCAGAAAGGCGGTATATCAAGTCCCATTTCCCTTTCCCTATTTGAGATTCTACATGGAATGTTGAAACTATTTGTAGATTCTAGATGGAATGTTGCTACTATTTGAGATTGTACATGGAATGTTGCTATTCCACTAGGAACATTCCACGTAGAAGCCTGTCCTTGCAGATCAGCCGCGCAGGCTTCTGTTTTTGTGAGCCTAACATCCTGCACGTATGTGCAGGACGTCAGACTCACAGAAACAGAAGCCTGCGCGGCCGCATTGCTGATCTGCAAGGGCAGGCTTCTACATGGAATGTTGCTAGTGGAGGAGTAGCCTAGTGATTAGTGCAGTGGACTTTGATCCTGGGGAGCTGAGTTCAATTCCCACTGCAGCTCCTTGTGACTCTGGGCAAGTCACTTAACCCTCCATTGCCCCTGGTACAAAATAAGTACCTGAATATATGTAAACCGCTTTGAATGTAGTTGCAAAAACCTCAGAAAGGCAGTACATCAAGTCCCCTTAACTCTGTTCACACTTAGAGCCATTTTATCAAGGCACTGTTTGTAACACCTTCCAGCTTTAACTACTGTTGTATTTGACCCCTGAGGTAGGTGGACATTTCCCCATGTTGGGTCCCTTCTGGTGCCTTAAGAAAGAACACTTTTGACTACATTTCCCGCGTGGAAGTCAGTGGTTTATCCTCTACTCCTCTGGTTTCTTTGGCCTCTCATAGAGGTTACTTTCCTGTTACCCTTTGGATACGAATGCATAAAAGCAGGAGTTAGAGAAACATAACATTTACGCGATATCCCCCTGATTCTATAAAAGTCGTGAAAAATTGTGTGTGCAAATTTGATAGAATAATGAGTCAATTAGTGCCAATAATTGTCTTTTTAACAAGTAATTATTGGCACTTATTAGATTTAATTGAGACTTATCCACATAAAGTTAGGTGAAGGATCTACGTGTAAAATTTACACGCAGCCTGAAAAAGGGGGTACAGAAATGGGAGGGTCATGGGCGTTTTGGGGTGTATCGGGAGTGTGGTTTTGAGTTAAGCACATAATTGTAGATTAACGCGCGTTAATTTAGGTGCGAGCATTTGCACCAGTTTTGTGTTGGTACAAATGCTGGCACCTACAATTAAGCATGATCTCTCCACTTAAGCGTTAAGCAGAGCCGGTGAGGGGGCGGGGCTGGTGGTTGGGAGGCGGAGCTAGTGCTGGGCAGACTCCATGGACCATGCAGGTCTTTCTCTGCCTCATCTACTATATTACCATGTAATGCTATAAATCGCACCGACTTTTAAGTGTGGCTTATAGAATACCACTTACGTGGGGTTTTTTGGTGCTAATTTTTTAGGCGATATACATACAATCTAGCCCTATCGGCGTAGTCATTCCCATGAGTGGAAAATGGTCAGAGCAGGGGTACATGGCACTTGTGTATGTTTCTCATGAAACACGTGCAGAAAAGCGCCTGAATGCACAAAGTTATTCCCAAGTGTAACTGTGCTGGAACTTTCCAAGAGGCAATTTAATAAAAGCACAAAAGCAAATACATCATGGGGTAAATATTCAGCTGGCAGCGATGAGCATTTTGCTGACCGCCACTGGCATTGTTCCCTGATGTTCCATGCCGGACCATGTCTGGGCTTTGACATTGAATATCCGGTACATGTGGTGCCTGCTAACACCAGCCAGTTAAGTCAATAGTCAGAACTTAACCAGCCATGGGTTGCCGCATAAATGTCAACTCTGCCCCTGGAACACCCACCAAAATAGCCAGTTTTCACTTAAGTGCTAACCGGTTTAGTGCCACTAAAAATTAGCGGATAGCCTCAAACAAGTAATTTAACCGGTCAACAGTCGTTTTTGGCAAGTTAAATCGATTTGAATATTGACCAGCAGTGGCGATCCTAGGTCGGCTGCCACCCGAGATGGATCGCTGCTGCGCATCCCCTCCCCGGGTGCAGTGGCGTCCATCCCCCCAGGTTGCAGCATGACCCCCGGCGCAATGACACCCCCCTCCCCAGTGCATCAACCCTTCCCCCCGGGTGCATTCTTGGCTGCTGGAGGGTGCAGAGAGCAGCTGCACGCCTGTCGACTCCACTGGCTCCCTGCTGCCTCTGCCCCGGAACAGGAAGTAACCTGTTCCGGGGCAGAGGGAGCAAGGAACCAGCGGAGCAGACAGGCGCACGGCTGCTCTCTGGACCCTCTAGCAGCGTGCACCCAGGGCGGACCACCCCCACCGCCCCACCCTTGCTACGCCGCTGTTGACCAGTATCTTCATACAAAAAGCAAAACACATGCACTTACATGTCTTCACAGTGTAAGCAATCTATTATACACATTTACCCTCCCCCCCTTGACTACATTTTCCAACATCTTCACGTAGGATGCAGAGAGAATCCTGTACAGTTGATGTTTATTGCATTTACTGTTGCTGTTGCTCTATCCTCTAAGTTATTTGCTAATTGGAGATTCCAGTTGATCTATAACGCAATTTATATATACATTTTGTACATTTTTCGTTGAATGTGTGTTTGGTTTGGTTTTTAGTCTGCAAATGCCTCTCCGGTTCTACGTAAGCCACATTGAGCCCTACAGATAGGTGGGAAAATGTGGGATACAAATGTAACAAATAAATAAATATAATTCAGACCCCTGATGCTGGAACATGGCCATGTTGGTTTATGTTCGTAATTTCAGCTGAGTTTTGTTTGTATTTTTTAATTTACAGTCTCATCTTATATTGTGGATTTCTTGGTTATTCTTCAATGATTCTCGGCAGATAACTTATGTGCCCTACATGCTTTGGTTGGCACCAAATGAAGAATGAAACCGACAAATTCTATATTTCTATATAACGTGGGCTTCTTACAGTTTCATGAAATGATAAACTTTTAATTCTCGTACTGTCTGCATAGCTGCAAACCCTGCAAGTGTTTTATAACTGTGGTCTGGGTAGAAAAAGGTTTGTACGTACTTTCACTTTGAAAACTGCCAGAGGAAAAGGTCCACAAAGACACTTGCACGCCTTGTTCTGCAGTATTTTATATGTCTGAAACAATGTAAATACTTCTGAAAATACCAACACACACAAGTTGTTTCAATGCTCACCCTAATCTGACCACTAGGTACACCTCCACTTTCTATACTTGGGAACCCGATAGGAGCCTATTTCCCATAGGACAGGATACAAGCATAACGGGTGAGGTACGCATGAGCACTTAATTGTACAGTAAACGTGTGCACCTGAGGGCTAGTGATATGCACATAACACAGAGCACTCCATAAGATATGTGTATAACGTTGTGCCCCACCCATACCTAGACTCCGCCTATGTGTAAACCCATCCTCAAACTGCACACTATGTAAGATAGAATAGCGCATAGGCAGAAACGTGGCATAACATGTATATAAGCTGTTATTCTAGTGATTATTCACATAACATAGCATTACCCCCCTAAATGTAGATCCATGCATGCACATTGAGAAATAAGCCCATACTTTTACCCATACACAGAGGGCGCTGTTTTTAAATAGCCCATGCTTGTGGGTAAAACAGTGCCTTAACTGCAGATAAGGCTTTTACAATTGCCCTCTTGTAACGGGGCTATAGCTCACATTAACTTTCTCAGTAAACACGCACGTCAGACACAATGCTATAATGAGCAGAAACTGAAATATATAAAGGGGAAAAAACAATATTTTGGACAACCAAATATTAGCCATCAGATTCTAACAGAAGAGGGGAAAGATGAGAGGCAGAATCTCTCTTCCCACTGCATCTGCTAGGCCTGGGTCATCTTTCTTTTCCTTACACCCTCAGCCTCAGGAACAGGGCACAGTGTACTGCTCTGTTAAAGTAATGCAAACTGTTAGCATGCCTTGGTTATCGTGGGTCACATACACAGACATACGTAGACACATACTCTCACATGCATGCACACACACACGCGCATGAACAATACTCTCACACACATGCACACATATTCAAACACATGCAGGCATACTCTCACATATATACACACACACTCTCACACGCATGCATGCATAGGGTTACCATATGGCTCCAGAAAAAGGAGGACAGTCTGGGCTTTACTTCCATTACTTTCAATGGAATCAAAACCCGGACTGGATCAACATGTCCTCCTTTTTCTGGAGCCATATGGTAACCCTACACATGCACACATACTCGCAGACACTCTCACATGCATGCATGCATGCATGCATACACTCGCTCAAACACACCAGGGGCGTAGCCAGACAACAGATTTTGGGTGGGCCTAGGCAAGAAGTGGGTGGGCACCAAGTGTTCTCTCCCCCCCCCCACCAACCACCACCCAAAAAATATCTCAGCTGGTCAGAAAACGCTTCAGTCCATCTTGGCAGTCTGCAGCAGGCATGCACTGAAAACTGAGCATGCGCAGGTGCCATTATTGTGGAGAGTAGCGTTTTCATTACCATCAGGGGGAAATCTTGAGCTGGCCGAGCTTGGGATCCCCACCAGCTACCGCTAAACATGTGCTACTGTTGGGTGGGCCTGAGCCCTAAGTGGGTGGGCCCCAGCCCACCCAGGCCCACCTGTGGCTACGCCACTGAAACACACATGGAGGTAATTCTATAAACAAATTTCATGCATAAATTGCTATTTAACAACCTTGTGGTCCTAAGCAGTTAACTGAACAAGTACAGGAGCAAACTCCTGAAATAATCAAAGTTTATTTATTTATTTATTGCATTTGTATCCCACATTTTCCCACCTATTTGCAGGCTCAATGTGGCTTAAAGAGTTTGTTATAACATTGTCATTCCATGAAATCCCATACACTTAGTATTGTATAGAGATTAAGTAAGGGAAGAGAGAAGGAAGGTGTTAGGCAGGATAGTATGGAAGGTGGACTTTAAAAATTGGAAGGATTGGTGAGGTAGTTTTGTGAGGCTAAGTTAAATTGAAAACAATGAATAATATAATATAAACACATCATACTTAAACCATATCAGGCGCTATGCTTTTGTGTATCCATATTTAATGTACATATGCCCCTGGGAATGTCTACACATATAAAGGCAGTGAATGGGTAGAGGATGAAAGAATAACACAAAATACAATTAGACATCTGATAATATACTATTGATAATGGGTGGAAAAAGCCTCAAAGAGCTCCAGGGAAACCCTTTCAGAAGTAAAAACTCTTCATTACTGGCAAAACAACCGCCACTCAACATATATAAGTGCAACAGTCTAAATATACAATGAAAATTTACAACTTTCTAAATGTTTTAAACACAATGAAAGTGCACTTATCTTAAGCTAAACAGAAAAGTCCCTCGACCGACGTTGGCCAGCGTTTCGCACTGCTGTCTCAAGGTCGGGACTTTTCCTATACATATACCAGGTAAAAGTAGGTGACATGCTTCCATGTATCTATATTTTTAATGTACATATACTCCTGGGAATGTCACACACCAGGTAAAAGTAGGTGCTATGTTTCCATACATCTATATTTGATGTACGTATATTCCTCGTAATGACTATACATATGCCATGTCAAAGCTGATGCTGTGCTTCCACGTAGTTATACTTACTGTACAAATACCCCTGGGAATACCTTCACATATACCAGGTAAAAGAAGGTGATATGCTTCCGTGCATCTATATGATCAGTACAGTTAATATGGCACATTATGCTATTCATTTTCAAATTGAGTTTTTCGTCCATGTAAGGTTGCTGCAATTTTCTCAGGCTTCTGCATCTCGGCACATAGATTGCATCAAGACTCAAGCGATGGACTCATTGGGTCTTTCCAAGCTTGTACTGTAGTTATATTGGCAGCTGAAAGTACAGTTGTTCATGTACATCCCAAGGAGGAGATAGGGAAAAGTTAGCCAGCAAACAATTCTCCAGCTTGAGTTCTCAGGCAACTCCATACCAATGTCGTTATCTGTATCCATGTTACTAGTCAAAACCTTGGACTCTGCGAACATCCCCACCACAAATGCTGCTAATTACCCATATTTCCACAATTTTTCCAACAGAGATGCAAGGTCATAGTCCCAGCTGACAAGGCCTGAATCCTGGCTGGAAACCAATACAGCCTCATCACTTGCAGAAATTGCATTTGCTGATAATTAAACACTGCCAAACAGTACCTAATGTAGTCATAAATACAGAATCAATCCTCTGAGGTAAGAGTAATCCCCAACCAACGCTCCCATACAACTTCATAGGGTGCATCACGAGAAGGATTCAGCTGCAACAGAGTAGGGTATGCACGTGACAAGAGCTTTTTATTCAACCTTGATTTAAGTAAAACAACTCCAATTCGTTTGGCTTCCTATGTAAATTACAACATGCATGTTTCCTATCTTTGGATAAGATCATGGAACTGGAAATATTGAAAAAAGGGAATTCTCTGCCCTGTCAGATCTTGCAGCTGCTGAAGGGACAGAAAAACACACTGTGGACGTAAGTCACTACAATGTTTCCAACACCTTTCTCAGTCAGTAGTAAGGGGCAAATAATTCCTTACTAGGCTATAAGGATGAAATATCCCTGAAACCCCCATGTGCACCAGTGATGACAAGGTGTGTATTCGCCGTCTCTATGTACTCACTAGTTGAGCATGGGGCTATGTATTCCCTCTCAATGAATCCAATGCTTTTCTATAGATCGATGGTGGTCTCTAATTGCTTTGAGGACTGTAGCCTTATAATATATTCATAAGTTCGGGAAGCTTATCCCCCCCCCCCCCTCTTCTTTAGGGAGGATAGCCTGCTAAGATGTATTTTAGGCCTTCACACTCCCCAAATAAAGTTCCTTAATATCATATCCCATTTCCTAAAGATGCCCCTGGTTATTGCAATAGGGAGCTGGGTGAAGAAAAATAGAAACCGCGGAACTATCATCATTTTAATCACTGCAACCCTACCCATAAGATCTTTCCGCTCTTCCAATGACGAACTAACAGATTGCTCTAATGGAATATAATTCTAAGTGAATAGATCCTGTACTGTATCTGACAATTTAACCCCCAAATATCTGAACCTTTTCTTGTTCACCTGAAACAGGAAATTATGCCAACTATAGATGTATTGAAGAGAAAGGCCTCTGTCTTATCTTTGTTAATATTATAGCCAGAATGCACAGCAAACAAGTCCAATTCTTCCAATAAAGGAGCCAGGGATATCCTAGGGTTCCTAACAAATAACAGTGTATTATCTACATATAATAGTAATTTGTTTTCTAGTTTCCCAGCTACTATCAGCTCAATTAAGCCATTCTGTCTTATACTTTGCACTATAGTTTGCTTGCTTGTCTGATTTGTTTGAGGGATTTTGTTCTTCTGTTACAACAGTTACACATTTGCCCTCCAGGATTTCCGTGATGTTTGTCACTCTCCCTCCTCCTGACACCCGATACCATGGCATGGTCAGACTGAATTATAGGATGGAGCGTTAACTCATGCCAATTCCCCAATTGGGAGACAGTACTAACCTAGTGTAAGAATTATTTGATGCAGAGAAATCCGTATAATTTCTGCAAGCTTTATTTTTTAGATTCCATTAATAAGCAGGGCATGTAAAGTTTTACTATGTTGAGTGTTCTCCCTAGAACATTTCAAGGAAAAGTTCAAGGGCCCAAGAGTACAGTTAATGTCCCCCAGCTAACTTTAATCTGGAAGGGTAATATACTTAAGTGCCACATCAAAAAACTGTTTCTCGGGACCAACCGCAACAAACAAATTTAAGATAGTGAGGTCTACGTCATCTACTCTACCTTTGATCCATACCATACGACTCTCATCATTTTTACATTCATATAATACTAAAGGCAGTGGTTTGCTCACCAGAATAGCTACATCCTTCTTCTTAGAACCCCCCCCAAAAAGTAATAGACCTCTCCCCTGCCTCCCTTTAACTGATTCCTCTCGGGTAAATTTTGTTTCTTAAAGCAATATCTATGTGCTCTTTTGTAAGCTGTGTTAATACCCTTTTTCTCTTAATAGGATTATTCAGACCCCTGATGTTCCATGAGGCAAATTTAATTTGGTCTACAGGCATGTATAAAATAAATCATGACTGAATTACATAGTAGCTATACCCGTGGCCTAGGATGAAGCCTTGTGCAATCTCATATTCAAAGAGGAAATGACACCATGCTACCTCCAAAATACACTTCAATCCCAGATGTTGCTTCAAAAAACTTCACCCTGCCTTACTAACTTGCTTTAATCATCCCATTCCTTCTCTCATACCCCTCAACCCTCCCTTCTTAATCCCCCAAACCTCTCTTCCACCCCTAAACCCCATAAACAAAGTGTACAATTTCCATATTCCAATCTATTTCGTCCCCACCTCCCTATGTAATCCCCACATATCAAAATACTCATTACCACTTAACCAACATCACAACTTATTAAAATATCAACTCTTTTTTGCTGCAAGAAAAATCACCAGTTCCATGTACTTTTTTTTAGGAAGCAGCGTTGGCAGCTGATCATCCTTGTCATTATCCACTATCTCCAAACTTCTGGAGGCGAATTATTTGGCAACTCTGAACAACGCCATCTCCATTCCTAGTATCTAAAGCCAATAATTCAAGAAAGCGTACTTTAGCTTCTCAAACAGAAAAAATCCACCGAGTCTTTGAAAGAGGATCTACACTCCTTCTAATGCTTGAATGCTTTCTAATAGTTATACCACCTCCCAGGAAGTATTTTCCAGCTACATCTGTTCCTCTTCCACCAAACGTAAAGAGCTGTCATAACTAGAGGAATCATCTTGTCTCAGAGGCACTGTGGCTTGCATGTTTGTCTCTCACACTGCATGCACTACAGGCTCAGAATGCATGCTCAATTATTAATCCATAGCTTCCACTCGCTCCGGTCTCAATGGGCAGAAGTGATCTGTGTCCTCAATGGGTAGAAGAGCTCATCTTTTGGGAGTCTTCAGTAGAGCCACTCGTGGGGAGAACTTACAAAAAAGTTTCTGACCTCTTTAGGAGTGGACAAGAATTGTCTTTTACCCTCCATCACTAGCATCAGACAGGTCAGGTACCACAAATCTACTTGAAAACTCTTTTCTTGACTTTCTTTCTTGTACCCCCATAGTTCTTTGTGTTTACGCATGGTCTCTAGGCTCAAGTCTGGAAAATCTCTCACCTCCATAGTGTCATAATGAGATATTTTTTTCTGGTCTTGCTTTGTGCAGTATATGCTCCATATATTGGAAGTGAAACAATTTCACTATAAATGCTCTTGGAGACAAATTTGGGTCCGGCCTCGGCCCAAGCTCTTTATGTGCACGCTCTATCTTTTAAGGTGGAGAGGCCGCAGATTCATGGAAACAGGAAAGTAAAAGTCAGTGCACAGAAGAGTTAGAATTCCCCTCCTTACTTTCCTGCACACCTAAAATTCTAATGATGGACCTCTAGCCCCTGTTTTCTTGATCTTCCATCTCTTTTTTGTAGGAATTCTACTTTTTGCAGGAATCACCTGTGTTTTGTATGATCCCCCACTGCATCCTCCTCTAACTTGAGCAGGTGCGCGTCTACTGCCTCCATCCGGGCATTTATCGCTGTAAAATTTCTCTTCTAATTTTATCACAACTAGGTTGGCAATCTCCACTTTGATGATTGTATTTCATGCAAACTGACTGGGTTATTTGCAGGCCATCAACACCATTTACCGCCACTGAAGCAACTTCCTTCAGAGACTTCAAGGCCTTAGCTGCATACATACCTTTAATGGATGTAGATGGCTTTGGCTTGAGTTGTTTCGGCATGATATCCCAGAGCCTAACAACAATATCCAATTTCTCAACACCTTGTAAGTACTGCAATCGGTCATGGGAAAGTGCTATGAGGGATATTAAGGGATGGGAACTGCGGAGCGCCCTCAGGCATGTCTGATCTCCATAGATGCTCACCAGAAGTCCTTCTGTGTATCTACATTTAATGTATATAAATCCTTTGTAATGTCTACATATGTATCAGGTAAAAGAAGGTGCTACACTTCTGTGCATCTATATTTAATTTACATATCCCTTGTAATGCCTACACATAAACCAGGTAAAAGTAGGCGCTATGCTTCTGTGCATAAGTACATAAGTATTGCCATACTGGGAGAGACCAAAGGTCCATCAAGTCCAGCATCCTGTTTCCAACAGTGGCCAATCCAGGTCACAAATACCTGGCAAGATCCCAAAAAGGTACAAAACATTCTATACTCTTATCCCAGAAATAGTGGATTTTCCCCAAGTCCATTTAATAACGGTCTATGGACTTTTCCTTTAGGAAGCAGTCCAAACCTTTTTTACACTCCGCTAAGCTAACCGCCTTTACCACATTCTCTGGCAATGAATTCCAGAGTTTAATTACACATTGAGTGAAGAAAATTTTTCTCCAATTCGTTTTAAATTTATTACATTGTAGCTTCATCGCATGCCCCCTAGTCCTAGTATTTTTGGAAAGCGTAAACAGATGCTTCACATCTACCCGTTCAACTCCACTCATTATTTTATAGACCTCTATCATATCTCCCCTCAGCCACCTTTTCTCCAAGCTAAAGAGCCCTAGCCACTTTAGCCTTTCCTCATAGGGAAGTCATCCCGTCCCAGTTATCATTTTCTTCGCCCTTCTCTGCACCTTTTCTAATTCCACTATATCTTTTTTGAGATGCGCCAACCAGAATTGAACACAATCTATATTTAATGTACATATACCCCTTGTAATGCCTACTCATAAACCAGGTGCTATGCTTCCATGTATCTATATTTAATGTAGATATTCCCCTCGTAATGCCTACATATATACCAGGTTAAAGTAGGCAATATGCTTTCATACATCTATATTTAGCGTACATATACCCTTGTGAATGTCAGCACATCTACGTGGTAAGAGTAGGAGCTATGCTTCCGTGCCTGTATATATAATGTAAATATACCCATGGGAATATCTACACATATACCAGCTAAAAGTTGATGCTATAGTTCTGAACTTCTGTATTTAAAATATTTAATGTACATATGCCCCTCATAATGTCTACACATATACCAGGTAAAAGTAGGTCATATGTTTCTGTATTTAATGTATATAGATCCCTGGGAATGTCTACCATATACAGTGCACTTTTGCTAGTGAAAAAGGTGCCGGTACTCAAATGCTAGGCCACCCTTCAGGGGTGGGGGTAATCACTGAGGGACCCTCCCCACAATAGCCAGGCCCCCTGCAACCAGTCACAGAACCTATGACCAGGCAGAATTGGTGTGTAGAGCCTGAGCTCTTTCATTAAAACTTGGGTTCCATGGGTCAATTTTAGCAGACAATGGAAAAGGTGCCGGTACTCAGTACCCCCAAGTACCCCCTCAAAAAAAGCCCTGACCATATATCAAACAAAGTAGGCGCTAGACAGACATGCAAACGCACAGTTACAGCTGTAATATACATGGTTTCAGG
Source organism: Microcaecilia unicolor (assembly GCF_901765095.1). Taxonomy (NCBI): domain Eukaryota; kingdom Metazoa; phylum Chordata; class Amphibia; order Gymnophiona; family Siphonopidae; genus Microcaecilia; species Microcaecilia unicolor. The sequence continues at coordinate 87,060,775 of NC_044042.1, read as the reverse complement.
AAAGTTTATGCGGGTAGTTTTCCAAAATCCAAAGGTTGCGTAGCCCTTGGGAACACCTCTGCTCCTCACAGGTAAAAGTATGTGCACACACTCAACCGAAATATAGTCTAGTCAATTTTAAAGCAAGCCATTTCTCTAGACTTTTAAAATTATTCTGTTACTAATCATAACTAGTTACATTACCAGCTGTAGTTAGTTACTTGCATAACATAGAAATGAGAAAAATATAGAGTTCCCACAGTTTTAGAAAGAAATCTACATGCTTTCAAATGGTTGTTGATATTGAAGATATATTTTATAGAAGAAGAACATTTTTAATTGTTCTTTTTTTTGTCTAAGCTTAACAAGGAGGGGGGCAGGGACAATGGTTTTGTTGACTCCGTTTCCTTCTTCTCACTTTACATATGTACTACTGGAGTTTATGCAACGTGATCCAATGTTTGATAAAGTACTTTCCTAGCTAGGCCAAGGAAGGCTCCCTGAAAGTGTCTGCTGACAAGAGTCTTCAGTTCACCTTGTGAATGCATTTTCAGTATATCTGATTCCCCATTCCTTCCTCTTTTTCGCCAGGTAAAGATTTGGTTCCAGAACCGAAGATCCAAGTTTAAGAAGCTGTACAAGAACGGTGAGGTTCCACTGGAACACAGTCCAAATAACAGCGACTCCATGGCTTGCAATTCCCCACCTTCTCCTGCCATCTGGGACAGCAACACTCATAGTAACCCTTCCAGCAGGACCCAGCAGCAGCCTCAACTCTCCCACAATGGTTCCCCCAGCTATCTAGAGGACTACAATCCCTGGTACTCGCACCCTAACTTATCAGGACCTCTTCTGCAGTCCCCAAGTACCATGCACCATCCTCCATCCAGCACGGGGGCAGTGTATTGACTTGCAGACATCAACAGGGCAAATAAAAACTCAGCAAACCTACCATGCTGTGACAGCCAAGATGCAACAAAGAAAACGTTTTCCTTTCCACTGAGGAACACCAAACCTTCAGCATGTTCCAGAAATGGTACCAACATAAGGTTTTGTAAATCTCACAGCCCTGTGTCTTTTTTGACACCGTTGGCTGATTTACTAACTCTCTCTCACCAGAATCTCTGTTTTCAGACACTGGGCTAATACAATTGAGGCCACATAGCTAAACATACACACTTTGTGAACTCTCACTTTCCCAGACAACATTTGAGCTGCGCTAACCACAGAGAAACCTGAGAAAAGTCCAGTCTGGAAGAGCAATGGAACTGTGCCACTGGAAGGAACTTTCCTAAGCAGGAAAAAGCAGTGAAGGCCACAGCATGCCAGATTGTGACTAAATACCACTATGAAAGTTAAAAATGAAATTGATGGGGGGGGGGGGGGGGGGGGGGGAGTTGTCGATATTCAAAGCATTTATGCGGACAATATCAGCTCTCATTGCATAAATCTACCCAGTTCAAAAATCTATCACCTCACACCACTTTGTCCAATTAAAATCTGTCCCTGCAAAATTGCTGTGTGCACAGAATTAGTCTGACAAAAGACGGGCAGGGCTGAGGCATGCCCAGGGTGGAGTTTAAATTTAGCCTGTTAGCACAATCAGCTAAATCCATCTTGCTAAGATCTCCTGTGCTAGCGGCTGGCAAATCCAACCACACAAGTTTTGTGCAGCTAGTTGAACTGGATATTGAGCCGAAACTTTAGCTGTGGCTAAATATCTGGACAAAAGTGGTTAACTCCTGTATACTGTAGCCTAGAATATGAGTCCCCAAGATGGTCCTTACAGATCTCTTAGCCCAGATGGATTTTTAAGATCTCTGCAATGAATATGTCTGAAATATATTTGCGTATAGTAGAGGTACTGCACATAAATAGCTCTCTTGCATACTCAGTATGGATATTCCAAAAATAGACTGGTTGGGTGATGCAAAGAAACAAACTGTCTTAAGATCTTTGCTTAAAAAATTCTCCAGGCTGTGGGGAAAATTATCCAAATTTAAATGTTATTTTTAGTTTTTGTATGGGAATTCCACAGCAGTACAGTAAACTAAAACGGATGAGGAAAGCACTACTGGCACAGAACTCCATCGAGATAAAAGCGCCATGAACCTAAAGTTCTCTCTTTATTTTAATATTTAAACAAGACTAAACTTCAGGCATGGTTTAAGTTATTTTATATTTTATTGTTTTGATTGTTTAATTGTAGTTGTTCTGTCAAGTGGCAAACTTAAAGGAGCAGAAAATTCTAAGGGGGCAGTTCTACAAGTGGGCAACTCCATTTAGCGTCCTGACGACATGTGGCGAGATCCTGTTCTTTATTGGCATATGGGCACCTAGATTCCATTACTGAATTCTATCATAACCTGGTATCCGCTGCGCCTTACAGTTTCGTGTCTGCAGTTACACCCAGAGGCGTACCTACGTGGGGCCACGGGGGCATGGGCCCCCACAGATTTAGCCCTTGCCCCCCTGCTTTCATCCCTGTGCTGCTGACCCTCCCCGCCACATTCGACACCCCTCCTGCCACCGTCAGGTACCTTTGCTGGCGGGGGTCCCCATCCCCCGCCATCCGGTTCTCTTCAGCGCCAGTCTCCAAGTCCGGCGTGTTGCTGATCTGAATTCTGTTTCTGTGAGTCCTGACGTCCTGCATGTTCCATGCAGGACGTCAGGACTCACCGAAACAGAATCCAGATCAGCAACTCGCTGGAGACCGGCGCTGAAAAGGACTGTGGCTGGTGGGGGTTGGGGACCCCCACCAGCAAAGGTACCTGGCGGTGGCGGGGGAAGATTGGCGGTGGTGGGAGGGGGGTTAAAAGGGATGGGGAAGGGGCGGTAGCAGGAGGCGGGGTCAGCGGTGCCGGGAGGGGGGCTAAAATGTGACCCCTCACCTCGGGCTCTGGACCCACCTCCTGCCGAAATCTGGCTACGTCCCTGGTTCCACCAGCCAATAGAGCTTATATATCTGCAGTCACTTCAGTGTAGTAGGGGTGCGTAACTTCTGTTAGTTATGCACGTAAGAATAGCCTAATCCATGCACTACAGAGGGAATTCAATAAATGGTGCTGAAATTTATGCAGTGAAAAAAAATTCAGCGCTATTCTACAAAGGACAAATGCCTTATATAGAATAGTGTTTAGCGCAGATGACACGCCTAACTTTTGGGCACTGGACCTACACCTCTTGAAACCTGGTGTAAATGCCATTGCTCAAGTTAGGTGTGGTTACCTTTTTGAGGTATGCGCCATGGGAGTTAGGCACCATGCCTTATAGAACAGCACACATCCAAATGCGTGCACAAATTTTAGGGGCCCTTTTCCTAAGCCATGTAAGAGTCTACATGCGCCCAACGTGTGCCAATTTGGAGTTACTGCCCGGCTACTGCGTGGCTCTTGCAGTAATTTCATTTTTTGGCGCGCGTCTGATACATGCGTCCGAAAACTAATTTTTGGTTTTTTGGCGTCAAATGCCATTTGACGCGCGTAGGCCATTACCGCCCAGTTACCGCTAAGTCAATGGCTGGCGGTAAGGTCACAGACCCAAAATGGACGCACGTGCCAATTTTTATTTTGCCGCACGTCCATTTTAGGCAAAAAAATTTTAAAAAGAAAGTTTTTTGCAGGTGTACTGAAAATGGATCCGCGTGCGCCCAAAACACACGCCTACACTAGCACAGGCCATTTTTCAGCGCACCTTAGTAAAAGGACCCCTGCCAAATAACATCAATAATTAGCCATTACCACCCAATTATTGATGGAGCGGAGCTCATTATCTAATTTATTTGTGCATGTATCTCGGAAGTGCGCCCAACTAACTTTGGCCACCATATGTAGAACGCAGGGAGTTTGCCACTTATGCAACAACCGTAAAGAATAATGCTTAGGCGCCCTGCCGGCACTTTGGCACTTAAATGTACACTTACCCGAGAAAACGCTAGTATTCTGAAAGCAAGGGTCGTGAACATGTGGCACCCACTTCTAGAATTTCCCTTCACATGTATTTTCTCATTTTTGCTTCCACAGGAGATACAGCTAGACTACGTGACCCACTGTGTATCCTGAGTATTTAAAAAAAATATTTTTGAAAACGTGAAATATGTAATATCCCCACCGATATTCAAAACTATTTAACTGACCAGGAATGGCTCCTGGCTGGTTAAATAGTGTTTATGCATCTAACTGCAGATATTCAGCAGAAGATAACTGGTTATCACCCGCTGAATATCCCAGTTATCAGCTAGCCGCTAACTGGCTATATTGCATGACATAGCTGTTGGGTGCGGATATTCAGTGCCAAACCGGCTATGTTGAGCGGTCAAAATAGACCTGCTATTTTAAGTGGCCTTTGACCGCTAAAAAGTTAACCACTTAGCGCTGAATAGCAGCATTGCCGGTTAGTTATTCAATGCTGGTCACCAGATATGGAGCGGTATTGAATATCTGGATTTAAGGTTGGGTGTGGACAGCAAACGCACTGCCTGCACTAGCTGAATATCGGACCCCATGCCATTATTTTTCTATTTATGTTTTGCTGTTCATAAGGAGCTTTAAGGAAGGTATTTGTTTCCTTGTACAAATGTTGTGGATATATTTTGAGCTACTACTGAAAAAGATGAGTGCTAAATCCAAACAAATAAAGCAAACAAGTAACTCTTTTTTGGAAGTGACTGAGAGAAATCTGTCAGGAGACACACGATTCCCGGTATCTCCTTGTGCATATGGGGAGCTTGAACGTTCCTTTGGAAACAGGCTTTCAGAAATTTAAATAAAGGTTGGCAGGTGTAACTCCTGATCCATGTCTGTCAAAGAGCTTGTTGCATAAAACTGGGAAATGTTTTGAGATTTTCTTATTTATTTAAACTTTTAATGATATATATATATATATATATAGATATAGATATAGATATAGATATATATAAATATGTAATATGACAAAAGAAATTTACAATCAAGTCCAAAACAATGGAAGAGAAATGAGAATTATTTACCCAAAATAGCATACAAAGGAAATTTATTTTTGTTACATTTGTACCCCGCGCTTTCCCACTCATGGCAGGCTCAATGCGGCTTACATATACAGGTACTTATTTGTGCAGCCTTCTACATGGAATGTTGGAATGTTGCTAGTGGAATAGCAACATTCCATGTAGAATCTCCAATAGTAGCAACATTCCATGTAGAATCTCCAATAGTATCTATTTTATTTTGGTTACATTTGTACCCTGCGCTTTCCCACTCATGGCAGGCTCAATGCGGCTTACATGGGGCAATGGAGGGTTAAGTGACTTGCCCAGAGTCACAAGGAGCTGCCTGTGCCTGAAGTGGGACTCAAACTCATTTCCTCAGTTCCCCAGGACCAAAGTTCACCACCCTAACCACTAGGCCACTCCTCCACTTCGGAATTTAGGGAAAAAAATTCCTAATTCTAAGTACCTAAACATTTTAGCCTATTCTCTCCTCATATATCCAGATCTTTGAGATTTTCTTTTGTTTTTGGCTTTTTGGACGTGGTAGTTTCCTGCAGTTCCTTTCGAACAGGAGCAGAGATTTGGTCCCCTGATCTTCATTTGTAGATATCCTGGATTCCCCCCCCCCCCTCATCTTAACTTTGGTGAGGTCAGTGTAGTGTCAGTCTCTCCAAGGGCTATGTACCAGGGCTCCTCTGGACTCCACCAATCCTGGACCTTATATCCTACTACTACTACTTATCATTTCTAAAGCGCTACTAGACGTACGCAGCGCTGTACACTTGAACATGAAGAGACAGTCCCTGCTCGACAGAGCTTACAATCTAATTAGGACAGACAAACAGGACAAACAAGGGAATATTAAAGTGAGGATGATAAAATAAGGGTTCTGAACAAGTGAATAAGGGTTAAGAGTTAAAAGCTGCATCAAAAAGGTGGGCTTTTAGCTTAGATTTGAAGACGGCCAGAGATGGAGCTTGACGTACCGGCTCAGGAAGTCTATTCCAGGCATATGGTGCAGCAAGATAAAAGGAACGGAGTCTGGAGTTAGCGGTGGAGGAGAAGGGTGCAGATAAGAGAGATTTACCCAGTGAATGGAGTTCCCGGGGAGGAATGTAGGGAGAGATGAGAGTGGAGAGGTACTGAGGAGCTGCAGGTCAATAAGAGGAGTTTGAACTGTATGTGGAAATGGATAGGAAGCCAGACTCTGGTTGTCAAAATTTCATGATGACTATGACCTTTGCCCCTCAGGAGTTGAAAAAGCTGCCTCTCCATCATCCCCAGGCCCAGTCAGCATGGAAATCGAACCCAGATCAATCCACATTGGGTACACAGCACTGCTACTGAGCCACCTGGCCAGCCCCGGCAATGGTTATATTAGGATAACAAGGAAGTTTTGAAATGAGACACTAATTCAGAATGATCTTTTACCACCTATCATCCGGCATGTGCTTATCCAGAAAACCTGATTGGCTGTGGGGTCACAGTGTTGAAGTGAATGGAATGTTCATGTGGTGGAAAGTGAAAGGAGGAGGATGGGAAGTAGAATAGTCCTGATTTTACCCAGTTGTATGCATGAACTCAAAATCCTGCTACAAGAGCCACAAATTCATGCATGCAGTGGAGTATAACAAGTTTGTATCAGTCTATCCTGAAAGCATGAAGCTGTTGGTGACTTTCATGGCACAAGAACATTAAAACTGCTTACACAAAAGACCTGAATGCAGCCAGAAATCATCACTTTAATGCTGTTAAATTACATCCACATTGTACAGCATAGGTGGGAGTTTCTGCTAATCAGTGGCGTAGCCACAGGTGGGCCTGGGTGGGCCAGGGCCCATCCACTTAGGGCTCAGGCCCACCCAACAGTAGCACATGTTTAGTAGTAGCTGGTGGAGATCCCAAGCTCTACCAGCTGAAGACTCCCCCCCTGATGGTAATGAAAACGCTACTCTCCATGATACTGGCACCTGCGCATGTTCAGTTTCCAGCTCATGCCTGCTGCAGACTGCCAAGGTGGAAAGAAACATTTTCCTGCCAGCTGAGATATCTTTTGGTGGGGGGGGGGGGGGGGGGGGGGGGAGGAGAACATTTGGTGCCCACCCACTTCTTGCCTAGGCCCACCCAAAATCTGTTGTCTGGCTACGCCCCTGCTGCTAATGAGGAATTTGGCTTATCCATCTGGCTCCCCAACACTCTTTAGCGGTTCAAACAGTTTTATAAAATGGGCTCCCACAACCACAAGGACATATTTAAGGGAGGATTGGCCGATTTTCTAGAGAATGATGGCACTGAGTCCAGGCAGATGGCGTTTGGGGTCGTGGGGCAGATTCTTCTACTCCAAGATATGCTCTGCAGAGGAGAAGTCTTTCCCTCTATGTCCGTTGGGGAGGGGCAGAGATGCAGCCGAGACACGGTGAAATGATTGTCCTCCCCAGGCTTCGATGTATGCAAGAATGAAAGACAATGCTAGAGTGTCCATAGGAACACAGGGAGCATTTTGTTAAATTGACTCGCCTTTCTTAGCTTGAGTTGTTTGTTTTTTTCCTTTTCTGTCCCTTTGCATGTTTCATTTGATTGTAGCAACAGGCAAATAAATACAATAAAATATCAAACAGAAACTTAATAGGCTTAAACATACAATTATAAGAATAATAGAATTATGAACAACAAAATAAAAACATGCATATTAAGATGAATATCATAAATAACAATGTGGAACGTAAAGGATAAGCAAAATAAATTCAATATTCAAACAGATAAATATAACCCTACAATAAAAAAGCAAATTATATATAATAATCAATCAACAATATTCAAAAAGACTGAAGACTTTGATGTACCATAATCACTAAGGGCTTCTTTGACTAAATTGTGCTAGCGATTCCTGCATGGCAAATGAGAGGAAGCTCATTCAATTCCTATGGGCTTCCTCTCATTTGCCATGCCGGGAATCATTAGCGCAGTTTAGTTAAAAAAAAAAAAAAAAAGGTCCTTATTTAATAAAGCCTAAAGACAAAGTTCTACATACCTATAGAACTATATCTTCCAATATAATAGAAAAAAACAGAACAGGTAGTACCTGATTTCTATTTAAAAAAAAAAAAGAAAAAGAAGCGAAAAAAGAAAAAAATGGGAAGAGGAAAGCGAGCGGAGGGGGAGGGGGATGAGGAAAAAGGAAGGGGGAATGGGAAGATATGTGTATGGAAGGAAAAATAAAAATAAAATGGAAAGGGAGGATGAAGAGAAAGAGGACACTGAGGGGCCCTTTTACTAAGCCCCACCCTATTACCATGTGGCTCTTGTGGTAATTTCATTTTTGGTGCGCGACCGATACGCGCACCTGAAAAATATATATTTTTTTGATGTGCGCCAAGTGGCATTTGGCACACGTAGGTTATTACTGCCCGATTACCAACTAAGTCTTTACCACTAGGTCGATGGCTGGTGGTAAGGTCTCAGACCCAAAATGGACGCACAGCAATTTTCATTTTGCCGCACATCCATTTTTGGCAAAAATTTTAAAAATGCCTTTTTTATAGATGCACTAAAAAAAATGGATCGCTGCGCATCCAAAACCCGCTCCTACACTGCCGCAAGCCACGTTTCAGCGTGCCTTTGTAAAAGGACCCCTGAGTGAGAACCATTCTTAAACGTTTTAACATTTCAAAAAAAGTATTTCAAACTGCAGACAACTCTTACTTTAGATTTAAAAAAACATCCATAACTTAATATATATGTTTTATTTTGTTATTCTGTTCATAATTATATTATTCTTATAATTATATATTTAAGTCTATTAAGCTTCCGTTTGATGTTTTATTTACAATGTGATGTTTATTATAGGATTGGACTTCTGACACAGGCAGCATTGCTGAAACACATACATACATACATAGTAACATAGTAGACAACGGCAGAGAAAGACCTGCACGGTCCATCCAGTCTGCCCAACAAGATAAACTCATATGTGCTACTTTTTGTGTATACCTGACCTTGATTTGTTTCTGCCATTTTCAGGGCACAGACCGTAGAAGTCTGCCCAGCACTAGCCCCGCCTCCCACCACCGGCTCTGCCACTCGATCTCGGCTTTGAATAAGTGCAATGGACCATTAAGGACTTATTTGCCTATTGCATGTTTACACCCTTGAGGAACTTTTCTCCTTTTTTACGTTCATTCTAGACCAGCCCACCTCTCCACCCTACCATTCCATCACTTTGTGTGTTTTTTCCACAGTGCATTTTCTGGGAGGACTTAAGATAATGCAGAAATGCAACAGGAATTAAAATAGAATGTTGGCTGTCTGTAACACTCCCTTTCTCTCCCCCCATTCTGTGAGGCTGCCTTAAGAATCCACATGTCAGACCTCATAGACCTACCATCCAGGAATGCCAAAACATCTTCAAGCACATTCCTTAATCTTCATTTCCCCGACTGTAAAGGTCTAAAATACAAATTAATGCACGCATCAACTTTTTCCTACATGAGCACGCAATTTTGGAACACACTGCCACGTAACCTAAATAAGACCTATGAACTAACCAGCTTCCGTAAACTACTAAAGACCCATCTCTTCGACAAGATATATCACAAAGACCAAAACATGTGAAACACCCACATATATCTAGAAATGTTAATAATGCCTTCTGTTTCAGCATTATCATCTATTCCTTTACCATTCAACCCAAAATCTTTCTGTAATACTAAATGTTTACCCTCTTCTCATTTCCACTATCCATGATGTATTGTAAGCCACATTGAACCTGCAAAGAGGTGAGAAAATGTGGGACACAAATGCAATAAATAAATAAATAAATAAATAGAATAACATATGGATTATGCAACAGTAGTGTCATTCTTGCCTACTAATTTCAATAAAAATGAATGGTCAATAATCATAGTAACATAGTAGATGACGGCAGAAAAAAGACCTGCATGGTCCATCCAGTCTGCCCAACAAGATAAACTCATATGTGCTACTTTTTGTGTATACCTTACCTTGATTTGTATCTGTCATTTTCAGGGCACAGACCGTATAAGTCTGCCCAGCACTATCCCTGCCTCCCAACCATCCCCCCCTCCCACCACCGGCTCTGCCACCCAATCTCGGCTAAGCTTCTGAGGATCCATTCCCTCGGAACAGGATTCCTTTATGTTTATCCCACGCATGTTTGAATTCCGTTACCGTTTTCCTCTCCACCACCTCCCGCAGGAGGGCATTCCAAGCATCCACCACTCTCTCCGTGAAAAAATACTTCCTGACATTTTTCTTGAGTCTGCCCCCCCTCAATCTCGTATCATGCCCTCTAGTTCTACCGCCTTCCCATCTCCGGAAAAGGTTCGTTTGCGGATTAATACCTTTCAAATATTTGAATGAGTGTATCATATCACCCCTGTTTGTCCTTTCCTCCAGGGTATACATGTTCAGGTCAGCAAGTCTCTCCTCATACGTCTTGTAACGCAAATCCTGTACCATTCTCGTAGCTTTTCTTTGCACCGCTTCAATTCTTTTTACATCCTTAGCAAGATACAGCCTCCAAAACTGACCACAATACTCCAGGTGGGGCCTGACCAATGACTTATACAGGGGCATTAAAACCTCTTTTCTTCTCAGTAGCAGTGAGTGTTTCTTTAAATACTGACCACCCCAAGCACCTGGGCACCAGCACTAAATATCCGGGTTTTCAGCAGCATCTGAAAGTCGTGCGGTATGGCTGATACTTAGAACCACACCGGGCAAAACTAGGACTGCCTTTCATGTAGTCATATTTGCCCATTTTGCTGTGAGGACACAAGCACTGAATATCACTGGTGCCTGAATAACTCCTGGCTCCTCCTTCACTCGACCCTCAGACCATCCTGGCACTATCTGGTGAGTATTGATACACTCAAGCTAGCAAGTGATTAATTTGAAACTCCAAAGCCACAGCTTCACACTTACCGTGTACAACAATGGATACAGGAACACATGTAACCCTGGATTAAATAAGAATCACTCAACATCTAAAGTGGAGAAAAAAGGGATTCAGTAACGCCACCCAGCCAGCCCAAGATAATCAGACTGTAAGGCGTGGGCCCGGCGCAACATCATATAGCCCAAAAAAACTCCACACTCAGTTGAATGTCCGAAAAATCCAAGGTAGACCAATGCCTATATCCAGAGTAGTGAGATCACAGAGTAAATCTATATCACGGAATATATCTATTTTATCTACTTTACTATTCAATGCTCTGATAATGCTACAGATCACTTATCTTAAATGCCGACCACAATGGTGTTGCACTCTCAGTCTGTAGCTTCAGTCGCAACCCAACAGGGAGTCCCCGTTTCGCCATCGCTGCTTCAGGGGTTTCACTCGCTTGTAAGGTCTTAATTCCGATGATCTTGTCTGCTGCCGTTACATCTACATACTTCTGTGTCTCGTTTACTGCACTCCGAAGGTCGGGTATGCCGCTTTGCGGGGCTGGCCTTGGAGATGGCCGCCCCCGTTCGATTATGCCCCTCCACGTGAGCTAGCCCTGGTAGTCCATCTCAGGCAAACCCCAAAATAACAGTTTAGCCCTTAAATGTCTTAGGGCTCCTTTTACAAAGCAGCACAATGATTACCAGCGCACTGAATGCGAAGAAGCCCTTTCAGTTCCCATGGACTTCCTTGCATTCAGGGCATGCTAATCGGTAGCACTGTTTTGTAAAAGGTGCCCTTAGACCAGCGGTTTCCTGGTCATGTCCTTCACTGATTTTTGTTTCAGGATATTCACAACACCTGTCCATGAGATTTATTTGCATCCTTTTAGGGGACTGATTTCAAAAGCCTTTTACTTGAATACTTTTACTAGCATTCAGCAGAGGTATTCCCTGGGATCAGGTAAGGGGAGGAATGATACAGCATATGGGGTTTTTGTATTTTCAAAAATCTATGTGGCACTGTTGGGAAGGAATATTATGGAGATGCATACTTTTCCTTTGAAAATAGGTGTAAAGTCCACAGCTTATATAATAACATAATGAATGATGGCTAATAAACACCAAGATGGCTCATTTATTTATTACATTTGTACCCCGCGCTTTCCCACACATAGCAGGTTCAATGCGGCTTACATTGGTCTACTCAGTTGAGATCTGTACATTTGCGTGGAGATGCACACGATTTTCTACATATAATTCAACACCCACTTCTTCCCACATCTTCTTATCCAAACTATCCCACCACTCAATATACCCCTCAGCACCCAAAATCAGTTTCAGTGATGGCTTCCACAACCATGTTAGTGAGTACCTTTCACTTTTGTTACTTACAAGATCAGTACTTAAGTCAACATTTAGGCCTCCTTCCATGTTTAAACTGGATCTTGGCTAACTTATTGTGGTTTTAACAATGTTAATAACGCAAGCACGGTAAACATAAGAATAGCCATACTTGGTCAGACCAATGGTCCACCTAGCCCAGTATCCTGCTTCCAACAGTGGCCAATTCAGGTCGCATGTACCTGGCAAAAACCCAAATAGTAGCAATATTCCATGCTACCGATCCCAGGGCAAGCAATAGCTTCCCCATATGTGTCCCAATAACAGACTATGGACTTTTCCTCCTGAAACTTTTCCAAACCTTTTTTAAACCCACATATGCTAACCACTGTTACGACATCCTCCAGCAACGAGTTCCAGAGCTTAACTATTCTTTGAGTGAAAAATGATGTCCTCCTATTTGTTTTAAATGTATTTCCATGTAACTTCCTTGAGTGTCCCCTAGTTTTTGAACTTTTTGAAAGAGTAAAAATTCGATTCACTTCAAAATCCATTCAGGATTTTGTAGACCTCAACATCTCCCCTCAGCTGTCTCTTTCCCAAGCTGAAGAGCCCTAACCTCTTTAGCTTTTCTTTTTATGAGAGAAATATCCCCTTTATCATTATGGTCACTCTTCTTTGAACCTTTTCTAATTTCGCTATATCTTTTTGAGTTACGGTGACCAGAACTGAATGTAATACTCAAGGTGAGGTCACACCATGGAGCAATACAGAGGCATTATAATATTCTTGGTCTTTACCAACCCTTTCCTAATAATTCCTAACATCCTGTTTGCTTTTTGGCCGCCACCACACACTGGGCAGAAGATTTCAATGTACTGCCTACAATGACACCTAGATCTTTTTCTTGGATGCTGACTCTCAAGGTGGACCATAGCATTAGATAACTATGATTCGGATTAATCTTCCCCATAGGCATCACTTTGCATTTGTCTACATTAAATTTCATCTGCTATTTGGATGCTGAGTCTTTCAATTTCCTAAGGTCTTCCTGCAAGTTTTTACAGTCTGCATGTGTTTTAACAAACTTGAATAGTTTTGTGTCATCTGCAAATCTAATTACATTACTTGTCATTCCAATTTCTAGATCATTTATAAATCTGTTAAATAGACCCAGTCCAAGTACAGATCCCTGCGACACTTCATTTACCCTCCTCCATTGAGAAAACTAGCCATTTAACCATACCCTCTGTTTTCTGTGCAATAACGAATTCCTAATTCACAACAGAACACTGCCTCCTATCCCTCCTCTCATGACCTTGACATGGCTTGAGCTAGGGTACAAAGCTGTGATGATCCTCTTGGATGGTCCTACATCGTATGCAAATGATCAAATATTTCCATGGCTTTTATTGTGTACTTGCAACTGAGTAGAAGGTGCTACCTGTGAAATATATATGTATTGTGTCTTAATTGAAGTTAGCTGTTTACCCTTTTTATTTCTGCTGCCAAAACATAGCAATATAGCAAATGAAGACAAAAAGACCAATTGGTCCATTCAGACTGTTTGTAGATCATGCATGCCTATAAACCCATGAATAACCAATGTTAGATAATCATGCATGCCCAGCCCCGTTTTGGTAATTGTCATTCATGCCCATGCTTGTACCCACACATGCCAACCAGTACATGATGTACATTCCTCTTCAACTACCTTTGATTTAAGTGCATTTAGGACTCTGGTGGAATTTTCTTCTATCGACTCCTGAAGCCATGATTTAAGCATAAGTCCCAGGTAAGACCTGTGGAACTGGTATAGAGGTAAAGTTATCCCGAACACATTACACACTGAAAGTGAAAATGTCCATTTTCGTCCAATTTATGATATATCCAGATAGTGTGATGAATTGTTCAATCAACTGCATTACTTTGTACTTGCTCATATTAAATGTTACCTGCCATTTGGATGCCCAGTATCCCAGTCTCGTAAGGTCCTATTGTAATTTTTTACAATCCTCTTGCGATTTAACAAATTTGTGCCATCAGCAAATTTAATTACCTCACTAATTACTCCCATCTCTAGATCATTTATAAATATGTTAAAAAGCAGCAGTTCTAGCACAGACCCCTGGGAAACCCCACTATCCACCCTTCTCCATTGACAATACAGACAATTTAACCCTTCTCTATGTTTTCTATCTTTTAACCAGTTTTTAATCCACAATAGAACACTACCTCCTATCCCATGACTCTCCAATTTCCTCTGGAGTCTTTCATGAGGTACTTTGTCAAACACCTTCTGAAAATCCAGATACACAATATCAACTGGCTCGCCTTTATCCACATGTATGTTCACCCCCTCAAAGAAATGTAATAGATTGGTGAGGCAAGATTTCCCTTCACTAAATCTATGTTGGCTTTGTCTCATTAATCCTTGCTTTTGAATATGCTCTGTAATTTTGTTCTTTATAATAGTCTCTACCATTTTGCTGGGCACCAATGTCAGGCTCACCGGTCTATAATTTCCCAGATCACCTCTGGAACCTTTTTAAAAAATCGGCGTTAACATTGGCCACCCTCCAATCTTCTGGTACTATGCTTGATTTTAAAGATAATTTACATATTACTAACAATAGTTTTGCAAGTTCACTTTTCAATTCTATCAGTACTCTGGGATGAATACCATCCGGTCCAGGTGATTTGCTACTCTTTAATTTGCCAAAATGAGCCATTACATCTTCCAAGCTTACAGAGATTTCATTCAGTTTCTCTGACTTGTCAGCTTTGTATACCATTTCTGGCATCGGTATCCCTCCCAAATCTTCCTCAGTGAAGACTGAAACAAAGAATTCATTTAATCTCTCTGCTATGGCTTTGTCTTCCCTGAGTGCTTATTTTATCCCTCAGTCATCTAGCACTCCAATTGATTCTTTTGCCAGTTCCTTGATGTTAATATAACTAAAATAGTTTTTACTATCAGGCTTATTTTCGAAAGAGAAGGACGCCCATCTTTCGACACAAATTGGAAGATGGGCGTCCTTCTCTCAGGGTCCCCCAAATCGGCATAATCAAAAGCCGATTTTGGACGCCCCCAACTGCTTTCCATTGTGGGGACGACCAAAGTTCCCGGGGGTGTGTCGGAAGCGTAGGGAAGGCGGGACTGGGGCGTGCTTAACACATGGGCGTCCTTGGCCGATAATGGAAAAAAGAAAGGCGTCCGTGACGAACACTTGGCCGACTTTACTTGATCCATTTTTTCTTGCGACCAGGCCTCAAAAAGGTACCCGAACTGATAAAGCCCTGAACGGTCCATCCAGTCTGCCCAACAAGATAAACTCATTTTACATGGTATGTGATACTTTATACCCGAGTTTGATTTATGATATAATATGTAATTTATTTAGTGTTTGCTTCTCTGAAAATAATTAAATGCAATTAAAACTCTAATGAAAACTCTCTTTTCGTTGCCCTAATTAGAATAATTGACTATAAATGAAGAGTTGAGCTAGAGGAGGGTAGAAGCTGGGGAGGGGGTGTGTGAATGAGGACTGAACTAGGCCCTGCTGTGCCTTCTAGAGGGGGTACTTGGGGTACTGAGTACCGGCACCTTTTCCACTGTCTGCTAAAATTGACCCATGGTCCCCAAGTTTTATGAAAGAGTTCAGGCTGTACACACCAATTCTGCCTTGTCATAGATTCTATGACTGATTGCAGGGGGCCTGGCTATTGTGAGGTGGGTCCTCAGTGATCACCCCACCCATAAAGGGTGGCCTGGCATTTGAGTACCGGTACCTTTTTTGCTAGAAACAATGCACTGCTATCTGTTAATGCTGTGGCAGAAAATTCAAGTTTTATGACTATGGGGAAAAGGGTATGGAGACAAATTAATAAAGTTTGTTGCTTCTTCTTCTTCTTTTTTTTTCTGTTTATCAATAACTTACAATTTCTCTTTTAAACCCAACCTTTAAGTTACCAACCACAGAGCAAAATAATGTCACTTACCCAGAGAAATGTCCTAACCACTGTTACTACATTACTACATCCTCCGGCAATGAGTTCAGGAGCTTAACTATTCTTCAAGTGAAAAAATATTTCATCCTATTTGTTTTGAAAGTATTTCTGTGTAATTTCATTGAGTGTCCCCTAGTCTTTGTACCTTTTGAAAGACTGAAAAACTGACTCACTTTTACATGTTATACACAGAATTTTGTAGACCTCTATCATATCCCTCCTCAGCCATTTCTTTTCCAAGCTGCAGCGCCCTAACCTCTTTAGCCTTTTCTCATGTGAGAGGTTCCATCCCCTTGATCATTTTGGTCGCTCTTTGAACCTTTTCTAATTCCACTATATCTTTTCTGAGATATAGTGACCAGAACAGAGTTTTTAGCAGGTGCTAAAAATAAGTATGTGCTAAACCCTAGAGATGCCCATATATTCCTATGGGCATCTCTAGCGTTTAGCACATGCTAATCATTACTGCACACTAAAAACACTACTGCAGCTTTGTAAAAGACCCCCTAAATGTACTACTCAAGGTGAAGTTGCACCATGGAACAATAAAGAGGCATTATAATATTATTAAATAAGACCAATAATATTATAATGCCTCTTTATTGTTCCATGGTGCAACTTCACCTTGAGTAGTACATTTAGGGGGTCTTTTACAAAGCTGCAGTAGTGTTTTTAGTGTTTAGTAATGATAAATATCACCCCTTTCCTAATAATTCCTAGGATTCTGTTTGCTTTTTTGGCCACCGCCACACTCTGGGCAGAAGATTTCAGCATGATGTCTACAATGACACCTATTTCTTTTTCTTGGATGCTGACTCCCAAGGTAGACCCTAGCATCAGGTAACTACAGTGAGTTTTGTCTAGCAAAAAAGGTTCTGGTACTCAAATGCTAGGCCACCCCTCAGGGGTGAGGTGATCACTGAGGGACCCACCCCTCAACAGCCAGGCTTCTCTGCAGCCAGTCACAGAATCTATGGCATGGCAGAATTCGTCTGTAGAGCCTAAGCTCTTTCATTAAAACTTGAGGTTCATGGGTCAATTTTAGCAGACAATGGAAAAGGTGCAGGTTACTCAGTACCCCCAAGCACCCCCTCAAAAAAAGCCCTGGGTAACTATGATTTGGATTATTTGTCCCAATGTTCATCACTTTTATTTGTCCACATTAAATTTCATCTTATATTCAGTGGCACTAAAGCGGAGAGTGCCAGTGAATATCACCACTGACTGGTCCCTGAAAAAAGTGGGCTGGTCAGGGGCAGTGCTAGGGAGGAGCTGGGGCTTATGCAGGTACCAGTAATCACCTGCTTAGCTTATGTGAATATTAGGCTAGGACCCAGAAAAGATTTTTTTTTTAACTGAGCCCCCCTCAAGGCCCCCATGCATCCCCTTCCTCCCGCCCACAGCCACAAGCCCCCTTGTCTCTGAAATGCTCCCCCACCCCTAACCCCTCAGTAGTTCAGGTAGCCCCCCCCCCCCCGCCAACCTTGATCCCTGGTGGTCCAGTGGTGGTAATTAGGGGGAAGAGCAGAGCCCCCGTGCTCCTGCCCTTGTAGCACCTTTGCAAAATGGCTACCACGACCTCTCCAGTAGGTTTTAAGGTTAGTTTCATATTTCTTAAAGGAAAGCTCAGAGGAAAGATGAAGAGGGAGTGAATCCACAGAATTATGTTTTATTTTCTAATGTAACATTTTCCCTCATGCTTTATTTCATTTCAGTGGCTTGTTTAAGGTTTGCAGAGAACTGCATTAAGCTAGGTTGCAACACTTATCTGTCTAAAAGTCACTTTAGGATGTCAAAGATTAGCATTACTCAGGCTTTCTGGGCCGCCCCACTGGCTGTTTCTCTTAAAGGGACCTTATCTTAAAGGGACCCTTCCTTGCAGTTTTACTCAATAGATGTTCTCCTTCCTCAGTTAATGAGATGGGAAGGCGGCAGAACGAGAGGACATGAAATGAGACTGAAGGGGGGCAGACTCAAGAAAAATGTCAGGAAATATTTTTTCACAAAGAGAGTGGTGGATACTTGGAATGCCCTCCCGCGGGTGGTGGAGATGAAAACGGTAACGGAATTCAAACATGCGTGGGATATACATAAAGGAATCCTGTTCAGAAGGAATGGATCCTCAGAAGCTTAGCAGAAACTGGGTGGTGGAGCCAGTTGGGGGAGGAAGGGTTGGTGGTTGGGAGGCGGGGCTAGTGCTGGGCAGACTTCTACAGTCTGTGCCCTGAAAATGACAGATACAAATCAAGGCAAGGTATACACAAAAAGTAGCACATATGATTTTATCTTGTTGGGCTGACTGAATGGACTGTGCAGGTCTTTTTCTGCCATCATCTACTATGTTACTATCCAGCTCATTTTTGAAAGTGATCGCCGGCCATCTTCCGACATAAATCGGGAAATGGCCGGTGATCTCGGAAAAGCGGCAAAATCAGTATAATCGAAAGCTGCTTTTTTGACAGCATCGCTGCTTTCCCGTCGCCTTGCCGGCGAAAGTTCAAAGGGGCGTGTCGCCAGCAAAGTGAAGGAGGGACATGGGCGGGCATGGGCGTGGCTATCAGATAGCCGGCTTTCGCGGATAATGGAAAAAAAAGCGGCGTTAAGCAGTATTTCACCGGGTTTACTTGGTCCTTTTATTTTCACGACCAAGCCTCAAAAAGGTGCCCCAACTGACCAGATGACCACTGGAGGGAATGGGGGATGACCTCCCAGTGGTCACCAACTCCTCCCACACGAAAAAAATAAAGCACTTTTTTGCCAGCCTCTATGCCAGCCTCAAATGTCATACCCAGGTCCCTGACAGCAGTATGCAAGTCCTGGAGCAGTTTTTAATGGATGCAGTGCACTTCAGGCAGACAGACCCAGGTCCATCCCCCCCCTACCTGTTACACTTGTGGTGCTAAGTGTTGAGCCCTCCAACCTCCCCCCCCCCAAAACCCACTGTACCCACATGTAAGTGCCCACCTTCACCCATAAGGGCTATGGTAATGGAGTAGAGGTGTGGGGAGTGGGTTTGGGAAGGATTTGGAGGGCTCAGCACCCAAGGTAAGGAAGCTATGCACCTGGGAGCTTTTTTTTGTATTTTTAAAACATTTTTAGAAGTGCCCCCTAGGGTGCCCTGGCATATGAGGGGTTACCAGTGCACTAAAAATGCTGGCTCCTCCCATGACCAAATGCCTTGGATTTCACCGGGTTTGAGATGGCCGGCATTATTGCTGAAAAACAAAACTGGCGATCTCAAACCCGGCGAACTCTGGCATTTGGCCGGGCTAAACCGTATTATTGAAAAAAAAAAAGATGGCTGGCCATTTTTTTCGATAATACTGTTCCAGCCAGCTGTTGCGCTGCCGCCAAAATACATCACCGGCGATCTGTTTCGCTGGCGACGTTCGATTATGCCCCTTCCACGTTACTACATACCCCACCTGGTTTAGTTCTTCCAGTGCATTTTGTCTAGCAAAAAAGGTGCCGGTACTCAAATGCCAGGCCACTCTCCAGGGGTGGAGTGATCATTGAGGGACCCACCCTACAACAGCCAGGCCCCCTGTAACCAGTCATAGAACCTATGGCAAGGCAGAATTTGTATGTAGAACCTGAGTTCTTTCATTAAAATAGGAGAACCATGGGTCAAGTTTAGCAGACAGTGGAAAAGGTGCCAGTACTCAGTACCCCCAAGTACCCCCTCAAAAAAAGCCCTGAGTTCTTCCTAGTCCTTGCCTCACTCTTGGAACTCAAAGCTGTTATTTGTGTTTTAGTTGTTTCTGTGTCTTGTCTGTCTCGACTTGACTGGAAGCTCCCAGGAACAGATACTATCTTATGTGTCTCTGTACAGTGATGCCTATGCCTGATTATGCTATGCAAATGTTATTACTCATAACAACAACACAAGGCATTCAAATATCCACCAAGCAGGTAAGTTAACAGGTTACCTGGTCATCCTTAGATGAATATTCAGCCCAGGTAACAGAGTGGCTAAATACTTGGCTTTAAGAGGCCAATCAAACGTTTCTGGAAATTCTCACAGACAGAATCCCCACTTGCACGCCACAAAAAAGAGTGTTCTTACAAATAAATCATAGCACTGTTCCCTACTTTATCATAAGGGCTTTTGTAAGGGACACGTTTATTTAGTAAGAAATCCTAAGCAGTCTTGACAAATATGCATATGTGTGAGCAGGAGTGGAGAGTGCTTTCTCTCATCTCCTTAGATTTTTCTGCTTTGCCCTCATGGAAAGGGAAAGGGAAATGGGACTTGATATACTGCCTTTCGGAGGTTTTTGCAACTACATTTAAAGCGGTTTTACATATATTCAGGTACTTATTTTGTACCAGGGGCAATGGAGGGTTAAGTGACTTGCCCAGAGTCACAAGGAGCTGCACTGGGAATCAAACCCAGTTCCCCAGGATCAAAGTCCACTGCACTAACCACTAGGCTACTCCTCCACTCATCAGCATTAATGCAATTTCCAGAAGTCATTCAAGCTTCATGTTTGCAAATTTGGAAAATATTTTCTCCAATAATATAATCACAGAAAAAATATAACAGACAGGGCAGGCTAGGTCTTGTAATGACCTTTAATGTCAATACTCTGCTATACTATGGCACATTGGCAGAACCCAGCACTGTTTACTCCCCTCAATCTTTCAATTCAGCATCTTGTGCACCCCCTCCTCCCTCCTAAAGTGTTTGGTACTGACAGCACTAAACCAGAATACATGTTCTACTCTTCCAAACACCTCCAAAATGCTTGAGGTTAAGTCTCTTATTAGTGAAGAAATAACTTCTCCTTTATCCCTTTCACTGCTTGCTGGGACATGGTTGTGAAAATGCACAGAAACACAAAGACTTGTTGCTTCCCTGAGATCACAGAAGGACAGGCAGCGTAAACCAGGTCACATATGATTAGTTGTCAAGCATGAATACATGTTACTATAGTCCAGTGTTACCAACAAAGAAAAAGGATACAATGTAAGAACATGTAATGTGTTATTATTGGTGTGATCTGTTGTGTTGTGCAAAGGACCTGGTTTGACTACTGATTCAGATCTTCCCATCCCTGGAATTACTGGGTCTACAGTTGCTGCAGATAGACCATGAAAAGCCGTTCAGGGGGTTCTGAGCCGTTAGTGAATTGCAACATCTAGTGGTCAGACTTAGGGTGCACAAGTACTGGGCTCTGGAGGAAGCCACAGTATAGGATTCCAGCCCAAGAAGAACTGTATCTTTCCCTGTCTTCATATCTCATGGTACAGGAAGAGAGCCTTTTTCAAATGAAGGAGAGCTCTGGAATGTCTCGCTGCACCCTACGCCTGGAATAAACTTCCTGAGCCCCTACGTCTTGCCCCATCCTTGGCCACCTTTAAATCTAGACTGAAAGCCCACCTCTTTAACATTGCTTTTGACTCGTAACCACTTGTAACCACTCGCCTCCACCTACCCTACTCTCCTCCTTCCTGTACACATTAATTGGTTTGATTTGCTTACTTTTTTTTTGTCTATTAGATTGTAAGCTCTTTGAGCAGGGACTGTCTTTCTTCTATGTTTGTGCAGCGCTGCGTACACCTTGTAGCGCTATAGAAATGCTAAATAGTAGTAGTAATATGACAAAGTTAAGAGGGAATAGGATTAGGAGTAACCTACGGAAGTATTATTTCACAGAAAGGGTGGTGGTGGTGTGGAATGGCCTCCCGGTGGAGGTGGTGAAGTCGAGGACTGTTCCAGAATTTAAAAAGGCATGGCATAAACATGTGGGATATCTTAGGAAAAGGCAGTGGCGTACCAAGGGGGGGGGGGGGGTGCGGGCGGTCCGCCCCGGGTGCACACCGCTGGGGGGGGGGGGGGTGCCGCATACCTGTCTGCTACGTTTGTTCTGTGCTCCCTCTGCCTCGGAACAGGTTACTTCCTGTTCCGGGGCAGAGGGAGCATGCAAACGAACGAAGAGGACAGGCGTGCGGCATCCCCCCTCCCCCCAACGGCGTGCACCCGGGGGGTTCTTTCGCCGGGGGGGTGTCTTTTTGCCGGGGGGGGGGGGGGTAGCGCTGCACCCGGGGGGGGCGGGGCACATCGGCGATCCGCCCCGGGTGTCAGCCCCCCTAGGAACGCCACTGGGAACATGTAGAATTAGGGGTTACAGAGGATGGGCAGACTGGATGGGTCATATGGTCTTTATCTGCCGTCATGTTTCTATGTTTCAAAGGTTGTTGAAGACAGAGGGGAAAACCCTGGGTAGTTGTGAATGAAATGTGGTGGTGACATAGCCCAATACAAGTCAGTTATGAACTGGAAACTCCTACATGGAGGAGGAAAGAGCTAGGCTGTGGATGCAGCAAAAGCAAAGAAAATAATGTATGTTTGGGGTGGTTTGGTGGATCTTTAAGGTCAATGTTGCAATTTGAAAGAACTTGAGTTTTTCTCCTCTTTTCAGCCTAATTTTCTTAACCTGCTGCTATTATGATACTGTATAATTATGTTCTGATTTATTTTGGTTTTATTTGTTAGAAGAGTGGAACAGCAAATTTGTAAACAAACATGTTTAACATATGGACTTTATAAGGGATGTGTTTAGTAAGAAATCCTAAGTGGCCCTGAGACATATGTGTGTTAACATGTTAAGAGACAGAACTACCAGCATCATCTTGACAGTGTCTCAAGAAATGGTGTTGAAAAAGTTGCTTAAATGCCACAGAGGGACCTACATTAGTCTTTACAGCACATCCACTGGCCTAATAGACAAATAAATGTGGTTTGTGTTTGTCTTACAGGGGTAGAACAGGAAGGGATTGTTCTATTCAGATCTGCTCCCTAAACTTGCAAGTCAAGATGTTCTGAACTTTATAGGGTTAAGAAATGTTGCGTGCTGTGCAGGAGGGAGTTTCCAGAACACGCCTTGCTGCTTCAGTTCTTGATTTCTATTTTTACATCCTTAGCAATAAGCCCTATATTGCAATGACACTACATTAGGACACTATTTGCTACAGGAATACTCTGCTTTGCTAAGCACGAGACCTTATTTAGCCCCGTACTGGTGAGCATATTTGCCACCTGTGTGGTCAAAGTTGATTTGTTCTTTTACAACAACCAGATTTTCAAACCGCCAAACATATCCTTTCTTCATCTGCACAGACCACACGGGTAACTGGATACACTTCCCCACCATCCCACTCTCAATTCAAAGAATTTTCCTACTAATATGGCTCCAAAGAGACTTATGGGTAAGATTCTTTAGAGGAAAGCACTCATACCTTTCTAAAATCCTAATTTCTATCCCGTTTCAATATACCTTAGTGTACAGACATTGTTTTCACACATAAATGCAGGGATGGACCTCAGGCATTTATTAATGGTCAATGAACCACTCCTGACCACTGGGATCTGCCTCTTCCTTTTGATGTAACCCTCATAACTGAGCAGGAAGACCCTGCACACTGGAACTACTGAGGCACCTTACACTGCTAAGACCCTCTTACAGGCTATCATTCTTGCATAGTAGACTGAAAGAAAGGAAGAAACCCACTGGGATCAGCTTTCTTCCAAACAGTTCTCTGCCCATAGGTAGCTAGAGGAAAGAAAAATCCCTTTTCCCACCACCAAGAAATCTCCACTGCATCTGCTGCTAGAAAACATTGTTTCCTGATCCTAAATGTGGCAATTGATTTTAAATGGCTGGATCAGCATGTTTTTGTGGAGTCGAATGACATCATCACATAGACTGAACCCCTTTCCCTCTAAACCATAACCCAGTTCCCTTTTGATCTTGTTACATAGTAACATAGTACATGACATCAGACAAAGACCTGTATGGTCCATCCAGTCTGCCCAACAAGATAAACTCATTTTACATGGTATGTGATACTTTATATGTATTCCCAAGTTTGATTTGTCCTTGTCATTCTCAAGGCACAGACTGTAGAAGTCTGTCCAGCACTTTTCTTGTACTAAAATTTCTGAAGCTAATGTAGAAGCCCCTTAAAATTTACACTCTAGCCTATCCATATCTATTCAGTCACGATCAGGGCATAAACCATAGAAGTCTGCCCAGTCTGCCCAGCATGATCAGGGCATAGACTGTAGAAGTCTGCCCAGCACTGGTTTTGCTTCCCAATTACCAGCATTGCCACCCAATCTCCACTAAGATTCCATGGATCTATTCCTTCTAAGCCTCCAGTGCTTTCTCTTACCTCTCCCGAATGAGGGATCACCAATCCAGAGGATTCCATGTCTTCTTCCAGAATGGTAAAGCCTCATCTCAGAGGACTGGGAGGTTATAAGTGAAGACAAGGATTCTTGTACGGGTTGTTTCATGTTGGGAGGGGGGGGGGGGGAGAGATAAATGTGGCTCTAGGGACAGATCTCTCTTAGGAGCTAAAGGATGAGTGCCTGATTGCTATCAGAAGGGGGTGATAGGGCAGGCAGAGATTAGATGCTACTGTAGGAGGGGGGAATCAAATGGTGCTTGGTTAAGAACATAAGTGTTGCTATACTGGGACAGACCAAAGGTCCATCAAGCCCAGCATCCTGTTTCCAACAGTGGCCAATCCAAGTTAAAAGTACCTGGCAAGATCCCAAAACAGTACAATACATTTTATGCTGCTTAATAATGACTTATGGACTATTCTTTTAGGAAGCTATCCAAACCTTTCTTAAACCCCTCTAAGCTAACTGCTTTTACCACATTTTCTGGCAATGAATTCAAGAGTTTAATTACACATTGAGTGAAGAAATATTTTCACCGATTTGTTTTAAATGTACTACTTTGTAGCTTCATTGCCCCCTAGTCTTAGTATTTTTGGAAAGAGTAAACAAGCGATTCATGTCTACCCGTTCCACTCCACTCATTATTTTATAGACCTTTATTATATCTCCCCTCAGTCCTCTTTTCTCCAACTGAAGAGCCCTAGCCGCTTTAGCCTTTCCCCATAGGGAAGTCATCCCACCCCTTTATCATTTTCATCGCCCTTACATGTACCTTTTCTAATTCCACTATATCTTTTTTGAGATGCGGTGACCAGAATTGCGGTCACACCATGGAGCGATACAAAGGTATTATAAATCTTCATTTTTGTTTTCCATTCCTTTCCTAATAATACCTAACATTCTATTCTTTTTCTTAGCTGCCGCCACTGTCCCACACTGAGCAGAGGGTTTCAACGTTATCATCAACGATGACACCTAGATCCCTTTCCTGGTCAGTAACTCCTAATGTGAAACCTTGTATCACGTAACTATAGTTCAGATTCCTCTTTCCCATATGCATCACTTTGTACTTGCTCACATTAAACGTCACCTGCCATTTGGATGCTCATTGTCCAAGTCTCATAAGGTCCTCTTGGTTGGGGTTGAGGTGTGGGGAATTGTTATCAGGGACAGTGGTAAGATGAAAACCCTGTGCTAACTGGCCTGACGGGAAGAGGACAATTAGTACAGGGGATTTCCAGAAGTATCACTTTTAGACTTTCGCATATATATGAGTTAACATCTGCTCTGAGGAAGGTGTTAAGTTTTCAGCATTAGCAGACACATGCAGGAGAGCATTTCATGCTACTTCCCATGCACTCTTTAAAGCCTTACATTCATGTGACATCTCCTCGTGTACACTCCAGTGGCGTAGCCAAGGGTGGGCCTGGGTGGGCCTAGGCCCATCCACTTTGAGTTCAGGTCCACTCAGTTGCAGCACACCTATGATGTGGCTGACAGGGATACTCAAGCCGAAAACTCCCAGCAACTGTCCCTCCTGCATATCTTTTAAATAGAAGATCTGCACCTGCAGTGAGCAGCGACTGATACTGCTTTCACTGGCCCCACAGCTTTCCCTCTGATGTATTCCCGCCTATGCAGAAACAAGAATTTGCATCAGAGAGAAGGCTGTGGGGCCAGCATGAGCAGTGTGTATTAGTTGCTGCTTGCTGCTGGTGAAAATCTGCTATTTAAAAGGTAAGTGGGGGAGGGGAGATAATTGAGAGACCATATGGCATGCAGGTGAGAGAGGGAGAGACCAAATCACTTGTGGGACAAGGCAGAGTTCTTCTGCCCACCCATCTTGAGCCCAGGCCCACCCAAAATTGGGTGTCTGGCTATGCCCCTGGTACACTCTAATTTTAGTGTGTATGCACTGTTGTCTCCTGGACCTGGATTAGGAGACGTGCTAAGCCATATTTGTATTGTCACTATTTTTAGTGCTATTTGAGCTTCTAAAATAACCATCAAAATGTATTAAGTCTCTTTTACTAGGAACCAAATATGAACTAGTCCATAAATTGTTCCAAAAAAACATGATTTTTTTATTTTTAGGGATGAAAGCTAACATGTTTCCAGATATTACCAAACCCACTTAGCAATGAAGAATGAAAAGTATAAAGTTAGAATAAACAGCAATGGAACAACCTAATGGTTGGAATAGCAGGGTGAGAAATCCTACACTCATTTTCGAAAACTGCTGAAGACTTTTCTTTTTACCAATCATATCGAACAGAATCTGTAAGAGCAGGGTAGGTGTTAAAATCCAGGTTAAACTGTATTTAATTTGTATTTAATTTAGATAATTGTGTTTTATTAGTTATGTTCTTATTATTTTTTGGTTTGCTGTGCTTTCCTATTATTGACTAGAGTTCCTATTTGTTTGGTTATGAGATGTATTTTTTAATGTAAACCGTTCTGTTTTGCAATTGCAATAAGAAACGGTATATAAAAGGAATAAATGATGAATGATGAAGGATAGAATTCAGATCTGGTTCATGCTGTTCATTAGGCTGTCCTTGAGAACTTAAGCACATTAGTGATCTGTTTACTGCAGGGTTCGCTACCCTGTGCTGTGTCATATCTTCAGCTTAGTCAATCCCAGAGTATATTTGGTTTTGCGTTGTGACATCTGGGAATATCGCATGGTCTTAGCCACTGTCCTCTCTAAGCTGAGCTGGAGTTCTCCACCTACAGTCCTGCCAGTGGGAGGTGCTGTTTCACAACCACATTTTCAATAGTGAAGGACAGGCAATTTTCTGAAGCATTCCAGGCCAGGGAACCTGCCTATCCCTAGAATATGAAATCACAATATAGAAACACCCACTGGCAGCAATGCAGTTGGAAGACTCCCCCTCAGCCATCCTCGATCCACTTCAATCCGGTTTTCGCCCTCTACACTCGACAGAAACAGCACTCTCTAAAGTCTGTAATGACCTGTTCCTTGCCAAATCCAGAGGCCACTACTCCATCCTCATCCTCCTCGATCTATCCGCCGCTTTTGACACTGTCAATCATGATCTACTCCTTGCCACACTGTCCTCATTCGGGTTCCAGGGCTCTGTCCTCTCCTGGTTCTCCTCCTATCTCTCCCACCGCACCTTCAGAGTTCACTCCCATGGATCCTCCTCCACTCCCATCCCGCTATCTGTTGGTGTTCCCCAGGGATCTGTCCTTGGACCCCTTCTCTTCTCAATCTACACCTCTTCCCTGGGCTCCCTCATCTCATCTCATGGCTTCCAGTATCATCTCTATGCGGACGACACCCAGCTGTATCTCTCCACACCAGACATCACCGCAGAGACCCAGGCAAAGGTATCGGCCTGCTTAACCGACATTGCTACATGGATGTCCAACCGCCACTTGAAACTGAACATGTCCAAGACTGAGCTCATCGTCTTTCCACCAAAACCCACTTCTCCTCTTCCTCCACTTTCTATCTCAGTAGATAACACCCTCATCCTCCCCGTCTCATCTGCCCGCAACCTCGGAGTCATCTTCGACTCCTCCCTCTCCTTCTCGGCACACATCCAGCAGATAGCCAAGACCTGTCGCTTCTTCCTCTTCAACATCAGCAAAATTCGCCCTTTCCTCTCTGAATACACCACCCGAACTCTCGTCCACGCTCTCATTACCTCCCGACTTGACTACTGCAACTTACTCCTCACCGGACTCCCACCTTCAATCTGTTCAGAACTCTGCTGCACGTCTTATATTCCGCCAGAACCGATATACTCATATCACCCCTCTTCTCAGGTCACTTCACTGGCTTCCAATCAGATACCGCATTCAGTTCAAGCTCCTCCTTCTTACCTACAAATGTACTCAATCTGCTGCCCCTCACTACCTCTCTACCCTCATCTCCCCCTTATGTTCCCACCCGAAACCTCCGTTCACAGGACAAATCCCTCCTCTCAGTACCCTTCTCCACCACTGCCAACTCCAGGCTCCACCCATTCTGCCTCGCCTCACCCTATGCCTGGAACAACCTTCCTGAGCCCCTAAGTCAAGCCCCCTCCCTGCCCATCTTCAAGTCTCTGCTTAAAGCCCACCTCTTCAATGCTGCCTTCAGCACCTAACTCTTACCTTCAGGATATCCGGACTGCCCCAAATTGACTGCCCCCATCGTATCGTCTACTCACTTGTCCTTTAGATTGTAAGCTCTTTGAGCAGGGCCTGTCCTTTTATGTTAAATTGTACAGCGCTGCGTAACCCTAGTAGCGCTTTAGAAATGTTAAGTAGTAGTAGTAGTAGTAGTAGTAGTAGAGAGAACAGTGGTCTCAGCCACTGCAAAGCAAAGTTGATGGGCCACAGTTCAACCTGCTCTCTTTCACAGTTCCAAAGCGGTCAAGTGACCTCATCTTTAACCCCTTCTACAAAATGTGGGTTTCCCCATGACCATTCCTCACCTCCGATCCCCATCCTGGCACTCAACTGATGGGAAATGGGGAGCATGAGCAATCCCTGGTTGTTGTTGCTCTAGTGGCTGCCAGTTTCTGAATGTTCATCAAGGAGCCCTTGACTGTCACAGTGCTACCATGAGGGTCAAGCTGCCAAAGTGAAAGTGATGGTCCCTCATTCAGCAGTGACAGCAATAGCTTTCCCAAGTCTATCTGGCTAATAATTGCTAATAATTTCTGTGGATTTTTCTTCCAGGAACTTGACCAAACCTCTTTTCCCCCTTTGAAATCTAGTGGTCCAAATGATTCCCTCACAGGCAGGGGTATTTTTAAACATCCATGCCTGATATAAACTCTCAACCTTTGCTGCTCCTCTTTTTTTTTACCATTTTCTTCATTTTATCATAGTTGCCCTTTTGAAAGTTAAATGCTAACGTAGTATTTTTCGTGAATGCCTTCATTCCAGTTATCAATTTATATTTGATCATGTTATGATCACTATTGCCAGGTAACCCTAACAACGTTACATCTTTCATCCAATCCTGAATCCTACTTTGTAAGTGCTTGAAGGTAAATTTTTAAATTTGATAGACCTCTCTTACGATGTTCTCCCAATAATACATAAAACTGAAAATCATCACAAAAATAAAAAAAATCGATTCAGCCAAAGGTTCTAGATAGAGACTGAATAAAAGGGAGAAGAGGAGGGACCCCTGCAGACCCCCATACACAACTGGGTACATTCTCCATTGAAACCTTCCTCCTGTGTATAAAAGCAAGGAGGTTTTATGACAGGAGATGGTATGAGCCTATCTGGCCCATTCTGTGGGATGAAGCCCGTGGGTGGAGCTTGTCACCATATTGTGTGACCCCAAACATTCGTAGACGCGATTGAAAACAATAGCAAACTTGTGAAATTTATGACTGCCTATGTGTGTGTGGTTTCTTTTTTTTTTTTGAAAGCTTCCCATACATAACCGGAAGGGTTTTATTAACCTCTGAGGAGTCCTGGGGCATGAGCCATGGTCTGCAGATGCGGACACTCTGGGGCAGCAGACTTGTTTTTGGAGCCAAGGGAGGCTTGATTTTTGTAGAGGACAGCTTTAAGAAAAGCCCTAGCTCTGCCTGAGTCTCAGATCCGAGTTGTGGGGATCCCCCCCCCCCCCTCCCCAAAGGTTAAAAAAAAAAGCCTTGGGTTTCATATGGGAAGCTTTCAAACAAAAAAAAATCTCAAATAAAAAAAACGCACATAGGTAGTCATAAACCTCACAAGTTTGCTATTGTTTTCAATAGTGTCATCTTGACAGCTTTATTGGCAAACCTTTGGCCACTGTAGGTGTGTGTTTAAAGCAACTTAGGTTTAAAATTTTATTTTCTGTCACTCTTTTTGATCCTTTAAAGCTGTCCATTTGGAGCTTTAACAAACTGATGTTCAAGGGGTGTTTTATGCTTGTGAAGTGACCTTACCCTTATAAATTTCTACCATATTTTCTTCTGTAACGGAAGTGGAGGAAAGGGTTCTGAGGCTTTTTCCCCTTGAATATTTTGTACTCCATAGGACAAGTTTGATGAGACAGCTTCAACTTTTTGACGTTTGCCGTCTCTTGTCAAAAACGTTTGGTATAAAGCACTGTCTGCCACAGGCAGAATTAGGCCAAGATATTCAGTGCTGACACCTGTTTGGTGGCATCTGAAATTTATGTGGTTACAGCCAATATTCAAATCCATACCCTCAAAGCTAATGATACATTGTTAGGACTGCATAATATATGGTGCTACATGCTTGCTTAGCTCTCTGAGCACCAACATTAAATATCAGATAACTTCCAGGTCCAACCCCACTCCACCTCTGCACTGCCCCAGCACTAACAAGACAGACTTACATAAGTAAGTACATAAGTATTGTCACACTGGGACAGACCAAAGGTCCTTCAAGCCCAGCATCCTGTTTCCAACAGTGGCCAATCCAGGTCACAAATACCTGACAAGATCCCAGAAAAGCTCAATACATTTTATGATGCTTATCCCAGAAATAAGCAGTGGATTTTCCCAAGTCAATTTAATAATGGTCTATGGACTTTTCCTTTAGGAAGCCGTACAGACCCTTTTTAAACCCTGCTAAGCTAACTGCCTTTACCACATTCTCTGGCAACGAATTCCAGAGTTTAATTACACATTGAATGAAGAAACGTTTTCTCCAATTTGTATTAAATTTACTACTTTGTAGCTTCATTGCATGTCCCCTAGTCCTAGTATTTTTGGAAACAGTAAACAAACGGTTCTCGTCTACCCATTCCATTCCACTCATTATTTTATAGACCTCTATCATATCTCCACTCAGCCGTCTCTTCTCCAAGCTAAAGAGCCCTAGACGCTCCAGCCTTTCCTCATAGGGAAGTCATCCCATCCCCTTTATCATTTTTGTTGCCCTTCTCTGTACCGTTTCTAATTCCACTATATCTTTTTTGAAAAGCGGTGATCAGAATTGAACACAATATTCGAGCTGCGGTCGCACCATGGACCAATACAAAGGCATTGTAACGGCCTCACTTTTGTTTACCATTCCTTTCCTAATAATATCTAACATTCTATTTTCTTTCTTAGCCGCTGCAGCACACTGAGCAGAACATTTTAATGTATCATCAACAACAACGCCGAGATCCCTTTCTTGGTCGGTAACTCCTAACGTGGAACCTTGCATTACGTTGCTATAGTTTGGGTTCCTCTTTCCCACATGCATCATTTTGCACTTGCTCACATTAAACGTCATCTGCCATTTAGATGCCTAGTCTCCCAGTCTCGTAAGGTCCTATTGTAATTTTTCACAATCCTCTCACTATTTAACAACTTTGAATAACTTTGTGTCATCAGCAAATTTAAATACCTCACTAGTTACTCCCATCTCTAAATCATTTATAAATATGTTAAAAAGCAGCGGTCCCAGCACAGACCCCTGCGGAACCCCACTATCTACCCTTCTCCATTGAGAATACTGACCATTTAACCTTACTCTCTGTTTTCTATCTTTTAACCAGTTTTTAATCCACAATAGGACACTACCTATTTGAAGCGGGGGAGTCGGAGAAACTAAACAAATTCTCTGTAACCTTGGAGGATGTAATGGGTCAGTTCAGCAAGCTGAAGAGTAGTAAATCACCGGGACCTGATGGTATTCATCCCAGAGTATTAATAGAACTAAAAAATGAACTTGCGGAGCTACTGTTAGAAATATGCAATCTGTCCCTAAAATCGAGTGTAATACCGGAAGACTGGAGGGTAGCCAATGTTACTCCGATTTTTAAGAAAGGTTCCAGAGGAGATCCGGGAAATTATAGACCGGTGAGTCTGACGTCGGTGCCGGGCAAGATGGTGGAGGCTATTATTAAGAATAAAATTGCAGAGCATATACAAAAACATGGACTGATGAGACAAAGTCAGCACGGATTTAGTGAAGGGAAGTCTTGCCTCACCAATCTAATGCATTTTTTTGAGGGGGTAAGCAAACATGTGGACAATGGGGAGCCGG
Source organism: Microcaecilia unicolor (assembly GCF_901765095.1). Taxonomy (NCBI): domain Eukaryota; kingdom Metazoa; phylum Chordata; class Amphibia; order Gymnophiona; family Siphonopidae; genus Microcaecilia; species Microcaecilia unicolor. The sequence goes on along the minus strand of NC_044042.1, from coordinate 87,028,412 downwards.
TTGATATTGTATATCTGGATTTTCAGAAGGCGTTTGACAAAGTGCCGCATGAAAGACTCCTGAAGAAATTGCAGAGTCATGGAATCGGAGGTAGGGTATTATTATGGATTAAGAACTGGTTGAAAGATAGGAAGCAGAGAGTAGGATTGCGTGGCCAGTATTCTCAGTGGAGGAGGGTAGTTAGTGGGGTCCCGCAGGGGTCTGTGCTGGGTCCGTTGCTTTTTAATGTATTTATAAATGACCTAGAGATGGGAATAACTAGTGAGGTAATTAAATTCGCCGATGACACAAAATTATTCAGGGTCGTCAAGTCGCAGGAGGAATGTGAACGATTACAGGAGGACCTTGCGAGACTGGGAGAATGGGCGTGCAAGTGGCAGATGAAGTTCAATGTTGACAAGTGCAAAGTGATGCATGTGGGTAAGAGGAACCCGAATTATAGCTACGTCTTGCAAGGTTCCGCGTTAGGAGTTACGGATCAAGAAAGGGATCTGGGTGTCGTCGTCGATGATACGCTGAAACCTTCTGCTCAGTGTGCTGCTGCGGCTAGGAAAGCGAATAGAATGTTGGGTGTTATTAAGAAGGGTATGGAGTCCAGGTGCGCGGATGTTATAATGCCGTTGTATCGCTCCATGGTGCGACCGCACCTGGAGTATTGTGTTCAGTACTGGTCTCCGTATCTCAAAAAAGATATAGTAGAATTGGAAAAGGTACAGCGAAGGGCGACGAAAATGATAGTGGGGATGGGACGACTTTCCTATGAAGAGAGGCTGAGAAGGCTAGGGCTTTTCAGCTTGGAGAAGAGACGGCTGAGGGGAGATATGATAGAAGTGTATAAAATAATGAGTGGAATGGATCGGGTGGATGTGAAGCGACTGTTCACGCTATCCAAAAATACTAGGACTAGAGGGCATGAGTTGAAGCTACAGTGTGGTAAATTTAAAACGAATCGGAGAAAATTTTTCTTCACCCAACGTGTAATTAGACTCTGGAATTCATTGCCGGAGAACGTGGTACGGGCGGTTAGCTTGACGGAGTTTAAAAAGGGGTTAGATAGATTCCTAAAGGACAAGTCCATAGACCGCTATTAAATGGACTGGAAAAATTCCTCATTTTTAGGTATAACTTGTCTGGAATGTTTTTACGTTTGGGGAGCGTGCCAGGTGCCCTTGACCTGGATTGGCCACTGTCGGTGACAGGATGCTGGGCTAGATGGACCTTTGGTCTTTCCCAGTATGGCACTACTTATGTACTTATGTACTTATGTACCTCCGCCCACGGGACCAGCGCTTGAGAGACAGAATGAAGGGAAGCTGAAGGTGTGTCGAGCCAGCACGCGTTTCACTGGTGCTGACGTGCTGTGTTGCTGCCGACGCCACCTTCCCTTAACCCCGAGCAGGTATCAAGTTTTAAATTTCGGAGGGGGGACGGGAGGCAGGCAGCGAAGGTCACAACTGGGCTGGGGAGGCTTAGCCTCCCCAAGCCTCTTATACGGGGTGCCTATGCCAGACTACTAAGAATGCTGCTTGCCCCACGTCCCGATGGCTTGTTTTTGTGCGTTTTTCCCTTGGATTTTTTTTCCCAAAAATGGTCACAAAGGAAAAACACACTGAGCACAAAATGTCTAAAAACATCTAGGAAATGGCCATTTTCAAAACAAAAAGACTTTTTCAGATTGACCATGTTTGCCACCTGAGTTTTGGATGCTTTCAGCAAACGTCCAAAGTTGGATTTAGACGTCATATTGAAAATGCCCCTCTAAGTCTGCTACTAAAATTTTCAATCTGTTCAAGCTTGTAGTGGATCAAAGTCTTATCCTTCACTATAACAATCATAGTTTCTTTAAACTCTTTAACCTCTGATTGTACCTGCTTAACCTATTCAGAGCAGTCCTTCTTGACAGTTTCCAAATTTTGTGATAAAGAGTCTACCTTGCTCACTATTAACTTCTTGTGTAGATATTGCCACTGTAGAATTGAGCCTTTGCAGAGCTTTTCTTCTAGGGTAACCAGTGTGGGGGCTGACAAAACTATCGCAGCTTCAGCAGACAATTCACCAGGCCTGGCCCCCTTAACACAGGTCTCCAGATCAGCGACTTCTGCCTCTAAAGTCACCACGATTAGAGCCCTTGTGTCTGCTGGACATGGTGGAATGCTGGCAGCCGGAGGAGACAATAATGTCTCTAATCCTAAAACAATCGATGCTCCTTCATTCAGACTTAACGCAAGGCTAAAACTACTCAGCTGAATCTGTGGGGCTTTGATGTCATACTGTTCTAGTTTCTGTTGGACCAGAAAGGTTGTTCTAGCTCGTAAGAGCACAGACTTAACCACACCCTTTTTCTTCGTATGCGGCATAGTCAAAAGGAAAAAAAAAAAGAAAACCAGCAGACTCAGGAGCAGGTAAGAACCGGCAACCATTCACGTCACCATCTTGGCCACTTCCTCCACCCCCCCCCCCCCCCCAAGTTTTATTTTATAAATACCAGGTCCAGTGTATTCTATCAGTTAGGAACTAGTACAAAGGTCCTCCACCAATCCCTACTTCCTTCACTGCACAATAACCCATCAATAGTTTCTTTTCTGACCTCAACTCAGTGTTAATACTGAGTTTAGGAACAGACTCGATACATATGTACTGAGTCTATTCAAAGACTTAAACCTGGGGCTCCTTGTTACCACTTAACATTTGCCCATTAGATCTCATCAGTACTCCGTTCAGGGCTACGTAACTTGCGTCAACTTTCTTCCATTCATCATCATTTGGATGTGAATCTCAGTACACTACTTACCATGCTTTTGTCACCATCCAGCTAGATTACTGTAATATTACATATGTAGGGTTCCCTCAATCTAATCTAGAATGGTTGCAATCCTTGCTAAACACAGTTGCTTGCTTTTTGTGCACAGCAAGGCATCAGGACTCTGTCACTCCACTCTTCTGCTCAGGCCTGCATTCAGTTCAAGGTTCAATCTCTAACATTCAAGGTCTTACATGATGGTATTCTAGGTTACTTATCTTGTTTTAGAATTCCTTATTCCCCTTTGCGACTGTTGCGATCTCTTCATGATCTCTCCATGTTCTTCCTTCCCCATTTTAGGCTCATTGTGAATCTACGCGATCCTCTGCCTTTTACTTCCTGTCCCCTTGCCTCTGGAATAATTTACCTCTAGACTTGCAAGCCGAGCAATCCTTTCAATCCTTTAAGAAAAAAACTCAAGACCCATCTTTTCACCGTGACTTTTAATGTGTGTTAGTTCTGGTGTACTTTTCAGCAACAACAGTTAGTTACAGTTTTTATTTGTTAAATTTTAGTTGTCTCTGCTTTCCTCTATTGCAAAGAGGGCAGGGAGGAGGATGTCAGGGGGTGCGCTGTACCGAGTACAGCTGTCCTGCAGTAATCTTTACAAGAACAGGTACAATTGCTACTGGTCAAAAATTCTGAAGATCAGTGCTAGAAAATCCGTTTCTAAAGGAGGGGTTTATGGGGTCCCTAACAATATTCTTTTTACTTTTGGGGTTACTGGTTCCATTCTTTAATGCTTTTGACTATGTTGTATGCTTCATCATAGGTGTCAGCTCTGTGGCTGCTTAAGAACCCCAAATAATGAAAATTGCACAGAGTGCTCATGGGGGGGGGGGGGGGGGCGGAAGGCACCAGGGACTTATGTAAGACATAATGATAATGATATTCTCAGTTTTAGTCTTCATCCTTTTTTGGATAATCTTTAGCATTCTATTTGCTTTTTTAGCAGCCGTGGCACACTAAGCTGAACATTTCAACATTTTATCCGCAGTGACTCCAAAATCTTTTTCTTGGGTGATGACCCCTAATTCATAACCTAGCATTTTGGGTGCTTAAGAACCCCAAATATCGAGCAAATGTCTTCCTATGTGCTTCATTGATATAAGCATAAACATAGTAGATGATGGCAGAAAAAGACCTGCACGGTCCATCCAGTCTGCCCAAGAAGATAAATTCATATGTGCTACTTTTTTATTTGTACTGTCCTCTTCAGTGCACAGACCGTATAAGTCTGGCCAGCCCTATCCCTGCCTCCCACCACCGGCTCTGGCACAGACCCTATAAGTCTGCCCAGCACTATCCCTGCCTCCTACCACCGGCTCTGGCACAGACCGTATAAGTCTGCCCAGCACTATCCCCGCCGCCCAACCACCAACCCCACCTCCCACCACCAGCTCTGGCACAGACTGTATAAGTCTGCCCAGCACTATCCCCGCCTCCCACCACCGGCTCTGGCACAGACCGTATAAGTCTGCCCAGCACTATCCCCGTCACCCAACCTCCCACCACCAGCTCTGGCACAGACCATATAAGTCTGCCCAGCACTATCCCCGCCTCCCAACCACCAGCCCCGCCTCCCACCACCAGCTCTGGCACAGACCGTATAAGTCTGCCCAGCACTATCCCCGCCTCCCACCACCGGCTCTGGCACAGACCGTATAAGTCTGCCCAGCACTATCCTCGCCTCCCACCACCAGCTCTGGCATAAACCGTATAAGTCTGCCCAGCACTATCCCCGTCACCCAACCACCAGCCCGGCCTCCCACCACCAGCTCTGGCACAGACCATATAAGTCTGCCCAGCATTATCCCCGCCTCCCAACCACCAGCCCCGCCTCCCACCACCAGCTCTGGCACAGACCGTATAAGTCTGCCCAGCACTATCCCCATCACCCAACCACCAGCCCCGCCTCCCACCACCAGCTCTGGCACAGACCCTATAAGTCTGCCCAGCACTATCCCCGCCTCCCACCACCAGCTCTGGCATAAACCGTATAAGTTTGCCCAGCACTATCCCTGCCTCCCAACCACCAGCTCTGCCACCCATTCTAGGCTAAGCTCCTGAGGATCCCTTCCTTCTGCACAGGATTCCTTTATGTTTATCCCACGCATGTTTGAAAAGTCACATATAAATGCTAAATAAATAGTGGCTTGAGAGTTACATTACTCATACAGTACAGAAAGAAATTAAACACATTTTTATGTTTATATGTGTCCACTAATTACTAGTGTTACAATAGAGAAGAAAGAAAGAAAAGGAAAGATAGAGGGAAGAGATGGGGAGAAAAGAAGGTGTTAAGGAAAAACGTTGGGGAAAAGATGAAGGCAGAAGGAGAAATGAACCTAATGGGGAAGACAGTAAGGAGATGGAAAAAGGCAAACTGGAAAGGATGGATAGAATTAAACAGCTAGTGGAAGGAGGAGAAAAAAGTAAACAAAACTGATAAAGATACGGTTGGGGGACTGGAAAGATGAAAGAAGGAGTTGAGAGACATTAGAGCAAGGCTGGGAAACTATTGTTCTCAAGGGCCACAACCCAGTCGGGGTTTCTTCACAATGAATATGCATGAGATTGATTTGCATGTACTGGCTTCCACTGTATGCATATTCATTGTGCAAATCTTGAAAATCAGACTGGGTTGTGGCCCTCAAGGACCACGGTTGCTCATCCCTACATTAGAAGGTCTGAATATGGAGAATACAGGGCATCTTAACCATTAGGCAGACTAGGGGGTAACCCAGGGTGGTAGCCTCTGGGGAGGGGGAGCAGCACAGCGCAGCTGTATCAAAGCACTGTAATAGGTCCTGATTGTCACATACCTACCTCATCTTCTCCCTCCCCTCCCCCTCTGGGGGCCACCTCTCCCATCCCTCCCTCTAGATGTTGGGGATCATCCAGGCCTTGCAGGAGCAAACACAGTGGTAACATCAGCAAGAATTTTTGCATTTGTACTTTTATGCATTTTTCCACATCAGTCAAGGAAGGGTACTGCAGGAGTGATTATCACTACTGAGTTAATTATCAAAACCCCAATGGGGGGAGCTTAAGGGCCTCAAAGATAATTCATGGGAGCCCACAGCTGAAGATTTCCCTTGGGTGCACCAGCTCCAATTTTTAAACTTCAGCCCCTGCTTGAACTCAAGGCAAAATCCAAGGATGGGATAAATATTTATTGTTATAATTGAATTGAGTAACCTGGAAGAAAAATACCAGGGCAACAAGGGAACTCTCTGAGTCCTTTTAAAGTCAGTTACACAGAGGGTGGACTGGCCTGCAAATGGAAAGACTATAAAAATGGCCAGGGAAAGAATTTCACTGCCCTCCCATCCCTAAGGATCCAGGCCACGGAGGAAGGGCGGTTCAAAGCAGTGATGAAGCTTATTATGCAAGCAGGACAGATACATACAGCAGAAATGCCACTTCTCGTTCTATTACAGATGAATTATATGTGTGCAGATAACTCTTTAAACAATTTCAAGTCCTTTGCAAATTACTAGGGGACAACCAGGTAGTTTATCTTCAGACTTAGCATAACAACACAGCATTCAGATAATGAGGGCTCTAGTGGGGAAACCAAGGGTAACCTGCTAATAGTTAATGGTCACCTATAAGGAAATAGGTGCATTTCTGAGATGTACCTGTTTTGTGATTTTGGACCCTTTTGAAAATCTGGTGAAACCTATAGGCCCCTTCTCAAAATAATGCATTAAAATGCAGAACATAAAATACAGAGATATCACTGTTATAAAGGAAACCAATTATGTTCAAAAACAGTTATCAAATATTAAAGAGAAACTAATATATGTGTTGACAATTATCAATTATATGCTTTTGGAGAAAAAAGAAATTCACACAAACAAATGTTTGCTGACTTCACTTTTTTAGGGTATAATAATTTGTAAGTAGTAGGATTTATTGAAGTTAACAAATAGTTTTGGATTCTAGAGGCCATACATTACTTGGTGTCTACATTCATAGTTGAATGAAAAGCTAATCATTAAAAGCTTGCTCCAGTAAAGCTGATGGCTAGACTGAATGGGCACTAAAACAGTGGGATTGATTGAAATTTGATTACCTAATTGGTGCACTGACTTAAAATTAAACATTTACTTGTCAACCTATCAATGTAAGAAAGGAAAACCATGGAGCAGGCAGGTGAGAGATGGGGTGGGAGGGTCTCCCAGAGATGCCGAGGGCTTCCATTTTTAATAGATGAAAGCATGCTTAATAGACTTCAAATACCTTTCATACTTCTAAAGCAGACAGAAAAGTCGCAAAAGGCCCAAAGTGACCAACTATTAGTGTAACAGATCTCTTAGATTGGCAGGGCTGTGGGATACTTCTATCATATCCCCTCTCCATCATCTTTCTCCAAGCTGAGAAACCCTAACCAATTTAGCCTCTCTTCGGACGGGAACCGTTCCATCCCTTCTTTTTGTCACCCTTTTCTGAATCTTTCCTAGTTGCGCTAAAATCCTTTATAAGGTGGGGGAACTAGAACTGCACACAGTGCTCATGGGGGGGGGGGGGGGGGGGGGGAGGCACCAGGGACTTATGTAAAATATAATGATATTCTCAGTTTTGGTCTTCATCCTTTTTTTGGATAATCTCTAGCATTCCATTTGCTTTTTTAGCAGCCGTAGCACAGTAAGCTGAAAATTTCAACATTTTATCCGCAGTGACTCCAAAATCTTTTTGTAACCATAGATAGGATTATTTTTTTCCTATATGAATCACTTTGCACTTGTCCACGTGAAAGTTCATGTGCCATTTAGAAGCTTAGAGGAGCATTTTCAATATGACGTCCAAACATCATGTTACTATGTTACTATGTAAACGGTGAAATAAACATTTACAGGAAAATGTTTAAAAACGTAAGTCCAATATGGAAGAAATAAGTAAATGTGTTCCGATATTCAAAAATACTTTAAAAAAATGTTTAGAAAGAGGATGCACTGCAAACATCATAGATGTTTTGAATTAAACATCTCTGCCAATCGGAAATACACTACGTGTCGAGAAAACGTCTGCAGCAATAGCAGCACATTTCCTTCACGTGGCAAACATACATATATTCTTTCTGCATGTGGAGGAACATTCCTCAGTTTGTTTGGTCATGTCTCTGCACAGGGAACCTAATTTTTCAGTGCCAGAGACACAGCTCCTGGTCATCCTGTGCCTGCAAAATTTTCAAATGCCATCATCTGCCAGTCCATAGGAGCCGGCTCTGTGGGTGCTTCAGCACCCCCAATATTGAGAAAATTCCTTGCATGTATCCAGGGAGGGGTTATTTCTACTGGGTTTAGCACCCCCAATAATTTTGAAAAGTTGGTTCCTATGTCTGCCATCCCATGATGTCTCCAAGAGGGCATGGAGATCTATTAGAGACAGCCTAGAAAGGTGAGTGTGAAGCAGTGTGAAGCAGGATCACAGTACCACTCATGTGCAAACACCATACATAGGCAGGGTCACATACAGTGAGGTCCCTTTGTTGTTGCAATATATGTTATTGAAAGTTTGATAAGAATGAATATAAAAACATAGGAGACATCAGAATGTCCAGAATATCCAGTGACAAGTAATTATGGGTCCCCCTCCACCAGCCCTTCAATACAGAAATGAGAGGCTGCACATATATGGACCACATTTCTCCCCTCCTCCCAGCGACAGCACGGTGCCCCACGCCTATATACTGATGGACATGTTGGGAGCAGCTCACTAAAGTATACTGTACCACCCCAAGGCATGCCTGGTTTACCCCGCTGCCCAACCCCACCTCCCAGCAGAAGTGCACATGCTCCACAGAAAGGCCACTATGCCACCCTCTGTCCCCATGGCCTCCTCAGTTTACACAGAACCTGTGCCTGTGTACTGTATACAGGGCCGGTCTTAGCAATTGCAGGGCCCTGTACAGACCACTTCAGTGGGGCCCCCCAGCTAGGGTTACCATATGGCTCCAGAAAAAGGAGGACAGATTGAGCCAGCCGGGTTTTACTTCCATTGCTTTCAATGGAAGTAATTGAGCCTTACTTCCATTGCTTTCAATGGAAAGCAATGGAAGTAAAACCCGGCTGGCTCAATCCGTCCTCCTTTTTCTGGAGCCATATGGTAACCCTACCCCCAGCCCCTTGTCTAGCTCCACCCCACCTCCTGTTCAGAAGAAGTTTTTAAATTATTCTTTATTTATTAAATTACAAGTAAAGACATATGAGCTTTCATTCCATGGTGAGGAGAACTTGAGGCCCACAGCTGAAAAGGTGGAGGACTTGACTCAGGGCTCAGTGTTAACTTTCTAAGTCCCACAGTTAAGTGGCTAAACACTTTTGAAAATTGATCTGTGGAACACACACTATGGCGTAACAGGACAAATTTCTGGTTAACATTATACCAAGCATGTAGATATATAAAATTTGTAACCCAAGGTTTGGGGGGGGTTAGTTTATAGTCGTTCCCCCCCCCCCCCCCCCCCCGCAATGACCATGCAGTAAAATGGTGTGGTCCACAAAACTAAAAGATTGTTTTGGACTGAATCAGGTTTATCAAGGAAATACTACTCCTGATTCAGGACAAAAGGTTCCATTTTAGTTTTGTTGGATCACAAGCCTGTTCATGCTTTCCAAAAATACTAGGACTAGGGGGGGCATGCAATTAAACTACAGTGTAGTAAATTTAAAACAAATCGGAGAAAATTTTTCTTCACCCAACGTGTAATTAAACTCTGGAATTCATTGCCGGAGAATGTGGTGAAGGCGGTTAGCTTAGTAGAGTTTAAAAAGGGGTTGGACGGTTTCCTAAAGGACAAGTCCATAAACCGCTACTAAACGGACTTGGAAAAATCCAAAATTCCAGGAATAACATGTATAGAATGTTTGTACATTTGGGAAGCTCGCCAGGTGCCCTTGGCCTGGATTGGCCGCTGTCGTGGACAAGACGCTGGGCTCGATGGACCCTTGGTCTTTTCCCAGTATGGCATTACTTATGTACTTATGTACTTTTGCAGCATGTTGTTTTTAATTTAGATGTAAGTTTTGTTGTTGTTGTTTTTAACCTTGGTCCTGGGCTATATAAAAACTAATGATAGCGCTGTGTGGATTAGAACATCATCATGTTACCATACCTCCTTATATATACTTAAAAGTTCTAAGGAAACCAAAAACACAATGTTAATTGTGTTAATTTATGTTAATTTAAAAACATCTTTAAAAGGCTTCACAAACCAGCAACCTGAGCTCCATACATCAACATATCATGGCTGATTAGAAAATAAATAGCAATAAAAAAAAAAAAAAACAAAACCCCCAAAAAAACAAAAGCAAAGGAGTGATTGTTAAGCAATGCACGACATTATATCATATGGGTTGGCAAACATAAAAGTGCAAAACTAACATCTATAGAAATCATCAGGGTGTCAGAAATAAAAATGAAGTGTTCAACCAACCACAAACTAAGTTTTCAATCGCAGTTCCAACTCAAGAAACAAAAGTCAAAATTTTACCACTTTATCTAGATTTAAGCATTTTTGTCGGAGAACATGCACCATAGCACAAAACAGTGTGCAAGAGGTAACACCGCCAAAATTAACAGCTGCGCAGATGAACAGCAACAGCAAATAAAAGTGCACGTTCAAATGTAAAGATAATAAAAAGAAACCCAAACCCCAATCTATGCAAACCTAAACCCCAGACTCACAGCAACAAATGTTAGAGGGTCCTTGTTCTTGTAGCCCTCCAGCAAAACAAAAGAAATCCTTAAGCATCCCAATTTAGACCTCCCCACCAGACCACCCAACACCCATAACCCATCTACATGAAAATACCTAGATGGACCTTCCACAGAAATCTGACAACCAAGCAACCCTCACATGGTTCATATTATACTTGCTAAAAAAAAAAATACACTCACACTCACCATACACCAATCCACAGCACATGCAGCACAATGACCCTCCCCCCCCCCACCCCGAAAAAGAAAAATATAAGTGGGAAGAGAAATTAACACACAAAACGGAAGTACTTGCTTTTAATGTTGGATGATCCTCCATACTAGAGACCTGCACGGGAACTGAGTTTGTGGGAATCTTGCGGAACCCGCGGGGTTTCTGCGGGGATGGAAGCAGTTCTGCGGGATTCCCGCGGGGATGGAATTAGTTCCTGCAGGATTCCTGTGGGGATGGAAACAATTCCTGCGGGGTTCCCACGGAAGTGTAAACTGCACCTGCGCTAGCCTCTCATCTACCGAGTACCAAGTTCTTTGAGTGCTGTCTCCTCCTCCTCGCTTTAACAGCACAAATGCGGAAAGCCTTCCATTAAGAAGGTGGTAGAGACACAAATGAAGACAGAATTCAAAAAGGCATGGAATGAACACAGAGGATCTCTAATTAGAAAATGGAAGTTATAAAAAAACCTAAACTTAAATTGAAAATTAATGTGATTATTTATGAACTTGCTCTCGATTACACATCCCTCAGATGTTGAGGTCCTTATTTGAATGTTAACCGCTACAAATCCTGTGTGGACATAGAATAGAAAGAATACTTTGCATTGTTATTTGAATATTTTATTAAATATTGCCATACTGAGACAGACCAAAGGTCCGTCAAGCCAAGCATCCTGCTTCCAACAGTGGCCAATCCAGGTTACAAGTACCTGGCAAGATCCCAAAACAGTACATTTTATGCTGCTTAATAAGTAGTGGATTTTCCCCAAGTCCATCTTAATAATGGATTATGGACTTTTCTTTTAGGAAGCCGTCCAAATCTTTTTTAAACCTCACTAAGCTAACTGCTCTTACCACCTTCTCTGGCAATGAATTCCAGAGTTTAATTACACATTGAGTAAAGATATATTTTCTCCGATTTGTTTTAAATGTACTACTTTGTAGCTTCATTGAGTGCCCCCTAGTCCTAGTATTTTTGGAAAGAATAAACAAGCGATTCATGTCTACCCGACTATTGCCTATGTTTGACTTATTCTTGCTGTACATTGCCTTGAGTGAATTCCTTCAAAAAGGTGATAAATAAATCCTAATAAATAAATAAATGGGGGCTCTACAGGGATTGATCCAACAAGGATCAATAGCTTCCTGAATAGCACTGGTATATTTTGCTTTAATAACTTCTTTGGTGGTTCGATATACATTTTATTCTTATGGGCCCTGCTGCTGCTAACTCGAGCTAATCTTTAGCAAAAGACCCCCCTAGTGAAACAGCTAATGCAAGATAGTCCTTATCTATGATTTCATGAGTTGCACTAAGAAAACAAGTCATAATAGTTTCAGCACCAGTGGCGTAGGAAGGGGGGGCGGTGGGGTGGTCTGCCCCGGGTGCACGCTGCTGGGGGGGTGTCCGCTCCGCTGATTCCCTGCTCCCTCTGCCCCGGAACAGGTTACTTCCTATGCTAGTAAGAATGTGCTCCAGGGGGGGGGGGGGGGGGTGCGCAGCGGCGACCCGCCCCAGGTGTCAGCCGCCCTCGTTACGGCACTGTTCAGTACTATGAGCTTTTCTAAATCCTGCCTGTCTAGGATGCAGCACTTCACAAAATGAAAAACCCCAAAATAGAAAACGCCCCTACAATACTCCAAAACAAAAGTTTTCCAAGCACACACACTGATGTGGGGAAGATCACAAAACACACACCCCAAAAAAGGATCACAAGCGAAGGTACAAATTAATTTAAACTTGTGAATGAAAAGGAGAAGCTCTCAGTATGTGGACTGTGGCCACTGGCGTACCAAGGGGGGGGGGGGGCGGTGGGGGCGGTCCGCGCCTGCTGCGAGAGTTCGCTAACTTCTCTCGTTCGCTGCAGCTCCCTCTGCCCCTGAACAGGAAGTAACCTGTTCCGGGGCAGAGGGAGCTGCAGCGAACGAGCAATGTTAGTAAACTCGCAGCAGGCGCACGCTGCGGCACCCCCCCCCCCCAGCAGCATGCACCCGGGGGGGCTCTTTCACAGGGGTGGGGTCTTTCACCGGAGGGGTCCGCGCTGCATCGGGGGGGCGCCACCCCGGGTGTCCACCCCCCTAGGAACGCCACTGACTGTGGTAACTCTGCCTGAAATAACCAGTCACACAGGGTCATGTAAAAGAGTATGAGCCCATTAAAGATGCTCCCATTTTCATTTGAATGGTCACATACATCCTAGAGCACACCGCAGGTCAAGTATAGTGAAATACCAATGCTCAAAATATTAAATAACAAAACATTTTATAAAATGTGTCTTTTTACGTTTTCTTTTTATGATAACGTCCCACACAAAAGTGTAAATAAACAGCATGCACCAATGTTCATTTCAAACCGACGGCAAAGCGAATGCTACATACCTGTAGAAGGTATTCTCCGAGGACAGCAGGCTGATTGTTCTCACTGATGGGTGACGTCCACGGCAGCCCCTCCAATCGGAATCTTCACTAGCAAAGTCCTTTGCTAGCCCTCGCGCGCCCGCGCGCACCGCGCATGCGCGGCCATCTTCCCGCCCGAAACCGGCTCGAGCCGGCCAGTCTTATATGTAGCAAGACAAAGACAAGGGAAGACACAACTCCAAAGGGGAGGCGGGCGGGTTTGTGAGAACAATCAGCCTGCTGTCCTCGGAGAATACCTTCTACAGGTATGTAGCATTCGCTTTCTCCGAGGACAAGCAGGCTGCTTGTTCTCACTGATGGGGTATCCCTAGCCCCCAGGCTCACTCAAAACAACAACCATGGTCAATTGGGCCTCGCAACGGCGAGGACATAACTGAGATTGACCTAAAAAAATTTACCAACTAACTGAGAGTGCAGCCTGGAACAGAACAAACAGGGCCCTCGGGGGGTGGAGTTGGATCCTAAAGCCCAAACAGGTTTTGAAGAACTGACTGCCCGAACCGACTGTCGCGTCGGGTATCCTGCTGCAGGCAGTAATGAGATGTGAATGTGTGGACAGATGACCACGTCGCAGCTTTGCAAATTTCTTCAATGGAGGCTGACTTCAAGTGGGCTACCGACGCAGCCATGGCTCTAACATTATGAGCCGTGACATGACCCTCAAGAGCCAGCCCCGCCTGGGCGTAAGTGAAGGAAATGCAATCTGCTAGCCAATTGGATATGGTGCGTTTCCCCCACAGCCACTCCCCTCCTATTGGGATCAAAAGAAACAAACAATTGGGCGGACTGTCTGTTGGGCTGTGTCCGCTCCAGATAGAAGGCCAATGCTCTCTTGCAGTCCAATGTGTGCAGCTGACGTTCAGCAGGGCAGGAATGAGGACGGGGAAAGAATGTTGGCAAGACAATTGACTGGTTCAGATGGAACTCCGACACGACCTTTGGCAGGAACTTAGGGTGAGTGCGGAGGACTACTCTGTTATGATGAAATTTAGTGTAAGGGGCCTGGGCTACCAGGGCCTGAAGCTCACTGACTCTACGAGCTGAAGTAACTGCCACCAAGAAAATGACCTTCCAGGTCAAGTACTTCAGATGGCAGGAGTTCAGTGGCTCAAAAGGAGGTTTCATCAGCTGGGTGAGAATGACATTGAGATCCCATGACACTGTAGGAGGCTTGACAGGGGGCTTTGACAAAAGCAAACCTCTCATGAAGCGAACAACTAAAGGCTGTCCCGAGATCGGCTTACCTTCCACATGGTAATGGTATGCACTGATTGCACTAAGGTGAACCCTTACAGAGTTGGTCTTGAGACCAGACTCAGACAAGTGCAGAAGGTATTCAAGCAGGGTCTGTGTAGGACAAGAGCGAGGATCTAGGGCCTTGCTGTCACACCAGACGGCAAACCTCCTCCATAGAAAGAAGTAACTCCTCTTGGTGGAATCTTTCCTGGAAGCAAGCAAGATGCGGGAGACACCCTCTGACAGACCCAAAGAGGCAAAGTCTACGCTCTCAACATCCAGGCCGTGAGAGCCAGGGACTGGAGGCTGGGATGCAGAAGAGCCCCTTCGTCCTGCGTGATGAGGGTCGGAAAACACTCCAATCTCCACGGTTCTTCGGAGGATAACTCCAGAAGAAGAGGGAACCAGATCTGACGCGGCCAAAAGGGAGCAATCAGAATCATGGTGCCTCGGTCTTGCTTGAGTTTCAACAAAGTCTTCCCCACCAGAGGAATGGGAGGATAAGCATACAGCAGGCCCTCCCCCCAATGCAGGAGGAAGGCATCCGATGCCAGTCTGCCGTGGGCCTGAAGCCTGGAACAGAACTGAGGGACTTTGTGGTTTGCTCGAGATGCGAAGAGATCCACCAAGGGGGTGCCCCACGCTTGGAAGATCTGGCGCACCACTCGGGAATTGAGCGACCACTCGTGAGGTTGCATAATCCTGCTCAACCTGTCGGCCAGACTGTTGTTTACGCCTGCCAGATATGTGGCTTGGAGCACCATGCCGTGACGGCGAGCCCAGAGCCACATGCTGACGGCTTCCTGACACAGGGGGCGAGATCCGGTGCCCCCCTGCTTGTTGACGTAGTACATGGCAACCTGGTTGTCTGTCTGAATTTGGATAATTTGGTGGGATAGCCGATCTCTGAAAGCCTTCAGAGCGTTCCAGATCGCTCGCAACTCCAGGAGATTGATCTGTAGATCGCGTTCCTGGAGGGACCAGCTTCCTTGGGTGTGAAGCCCATCGACATGAGCTCCCCATCCCAGGAGAGACGCATCCGTGGTCAGCACTTTTTGTGGCTGAGGAATTTGGAAAGGGCGTCCCAGAGTCAAATTGGACCAAATCGTCCACCAATACAGGGATTTGAGAAAACTCGTGGACAGGTGGATCACGTCTTCTAGATCCCCAGCAGCTTGAAACCACTGGGAAGCTAGGGTCCATTGAGCAGATCTCATGTGAAGGCGGGCCATGGGAGTCACATGAACTGTGGAGGCCATGTGGCCCAGCAATCTCAACATCTGCCGAGCTGTGATCTGCTGTGACGCTCGTACCCGCGAGACGAGGGACAACAAGTTGCTGGCCCTCGCCTCTGGGAGGTAGGCGCGAGCTGTCTGAGAATCCAGCAGAGCTCCTATGAACTCGAGTTTCTGCACTGGGAGGAGATGGGACTTTGGGTAATTTATCACAAACCCCAGTAGCTCCAGGAGGCGAATAGTCATCTGCATGGACTGCAGGGCTCCTGCCTCGGATGTGTTCTTCACCAGCCAATCGTCGAGATATGGGAACACGTGCACCCCCAGCCTGCGAAGTGCCGCTGCTACTACAGCCAAGCACTTTGTGAACACCCTGGGCGCAGAGGCGAGCCCAAAGGGTAGCACACAGTACTGGAAGTGACGTGTGCCCAGCTGAAATCGCAGATACTGTCTGTGAGCTGGCAGTATCGGGATGTGTGTATAGGCATCCTTCAAGTCCAGAGAGCATAGCCAATCGTTTTCCTGAATCATGGGAAGGAGGGTGCCCAGGGAAAGCATCCTGAACTTTTCTTTTACGAGATATTTGTTCAGGGCCCTTAGGTCTAGGATGGGACGCATCCCCCCTGTTTTCTTTTCCACAAGGAAGTACCTGGAATAGAATCCCTGCCCTTCTTGCCCGGATGGCACGGGCTCGACCGCATTGGCGCTGAGAAGGGCGGAGAGTTCCTCTGCAAGTACCTGCTTGTGCTGGAAGCTGTAAGACTGAGCTCCCGGTGGACAATTTGGAGGTTTGGAGGCCAAATTGAGGGTGTATCCTTGCCGGACTATTTGCAGAACCCACTGATCGGAGGTAATGAGAGGCCACCTTTGGTGAAAAGCTTTCAACCTCCCCCCGACTGGCAGGTCGCCCGGCACTGACACACTTGGATGGCGGCTATGCTCTGCTGGAGCCAGTCAAAAGCCCGTCCCTTGCTTTTGCTGGGGAGCCGAGGGGCCTTGCTGAGTCGCACGCTGCTGACGAGAGCGAGCGCGCTGGGGCTTAGCCTGGGCCACAGGCTGTCGAGAAGGAGGATTGTACCTACGCTTGCCAGAAGAGTAGGGACCAGTCTTCCTTCCCCCGAAAAATCTTCTACCTGTAGAGGTAGATGCTGAAGGCTGCCGGCGGGAGAACTTGTCGAATGCGGTATCCCGCTGGTGGAGATGCTCTACCACCTGTTCGACCTTCTCTCCAAAAATATTGTCCGCACAGCAAGGCGAGTCCGCAATCCGCTGCTGGAGTCTATTCTCCAGGTCGGAGGCACGCAGCCATGAGAGCCTGCACATCACCACACCTTGAGCAGCGGCCCTGGACGCAACATCAAAGGTGTCATACACCCCTCTGGCCAGGAATTTTCTGCACGCCTTCAGCTGCCTGACCACCTCCTGAAATGGCTTGGCTTGCTCAGGAGGGAGCGCATCAACCAAGCCCGCCAACTGCCGCACATTGTTCCGCATGTGTATGCTCGTGTAGAGCTGGTAAGACTGGATTTTGGCCACGAGCATAGAAGAATGGTAGGCCTTCCTCCCAAAGGAGTCTAAGGTTCTAGAGTCTTTGCCCGGGGGCGCCGAAGCATGCTCCCTAGAACTCTTAGCCTTCTTTAGGGCCAAATCCACAACTCCAGAGTCATGAGGCAACTGGGTGCGCATCAGCTCTGGGTCCCCATGGATCCGGTACTGGGACTCGATCTTCTTGGGAATGTGGGGATTAGTTAGAGGTTTTGTCCAGTTCGCAAGCAATGTCTTTTTTAGGACATGGTGCAAGGGAACAGTGGACACTTCCTTAGGTGGAGAAGGATAGTCCAGGAGCTCAAACATTTCAGCCCTGGGCTCGTCCTCCACAACCACCGGGAAGGGGATGGCCGTAGACATCTCCCGGACAAAGGAAGCGAAAGACAGACTCTCAGGAGGAGAAAGCTGTCTTTCAGGGGAGGGAGTGGGATCAGAAGGAAGACCCTCAGACTCCTCGTCAGAGAAATATCTGGGGTCTTCCTCTTCCTCCCACGAGGCCTCACCTTCGGTGTCAGACACAAGTTCACGAACCTGTGTCTGCAACCTCGCCCGGCTCGACTCCGTGGAGCCACGTCCACGATGGGGGCGTCGAGAGGTAGACTCCCTCGCCCGCATCGGCGAAGTTCCCTCCGCCGACGTAGTCGGGGAGCCCTCCTGGGAGGTGGCCGCAGTCGGCACCGCACGCGGTACCGACGTCGGGGACCTCACCCCGGGCGATGGGCCAGCCGGTGCCACGCTCGACGGTACCGGAGGCGCAAGCACCGCCGGTACCGGAGGGGTAGGGCGCAACAGCTCTCCCAGAATCTCTGGGAGAACGGCCCGGAGGCTCTCGTTCAGAGCGGCTGCAGAGAAAGGCAGAGAGATCGATGCAGGCGTCGACGTCAGAACCTGTTCCGGGCGTGGAGGCTGTTCCGGGCTGTCCAGAGTGGAGCGCATCGACACCTCCTGAACAGAGGGTGAGCGGTCCTCTCGGTGCCGATGCCTGCTGGGTGCCGACTCCCTCGGCGACCCAGAGCTCTCGGTGCCGACGCGGGGAGGAGACCGGTGTCGATGCTTCTTCGACTTCTTCCGAAGCATGTCACCGGAGCTCCCCGGCACCGACGAGGAGGACGTAGAATCCAGCCGTCGCTTCCTCAGGGCCGAGGCCGAAGGAGGTCGGTCTCGGGGGGGCTGTACCGCAGGAGCCCTCAGGGTAGGGGGAGACCCACCCGAAGGCTCACCGCCACCAGCAGGGGAATGGACAGCCCTCACCTGCACTCCAGACGATGCACCACCGTCCGACGACATCAGCAGACGAGGTCCCGGTACCACCGACGTCGATGCAGTCGCCCGATGCCTCAGCGCCGATGCAGAGACTCGATGCCTCGATGCACCCGATACTCTAGCAGCCGAGGAAGAAGGTCTGGACGCTGACGACGTCGATGCACTCGATGCCCCCGGTGCCGATGCCGACGAAGAGCCTGAGAACAAAACGTTCCACTGGGCCAATCTACCTGAGTCCGCCTTTGTAACAGGGAACACAGACTACAGTTCTGAGGACGGTGCTCGGCCCCCAGACACTGAAGACACGACGAGTGCCTATCAGTGAGCGAGATTACCCGGGCGCACTGGGTGCACTTCTTGAAGCCGCTGGCAGGCTTCGATGTCATGGGCGGAAAAATCACGCCGGCGAAATCAAAAGCCGAAATGGCGAAAATGAGCACCAAAACTTTGAGGGAGAAAAATCTCGACCGAGGCCGAAAAGAGGCCTACCCCGACGACGAAAGAAAACTTACCGGGGCAAAATCTGAAAATACGGGAAGGGGTAAAACGAAACCCGAGGGGGCTTCCGGAGCACTTCCCGAACAGCTGTAAAGGATTTTCCGAAGAAAAAACACGTCGAAAAAAAGGACGCGCGAGGTCGACTTTCCGGAGCTCGACACGGCGAAAACACGACCGTACCGAGTGCGGACGAAAGAAGACTGGCCGGCTCGAGCCGGTTTCGGGCGGGAAGACGGCCGCGCCTGCGCGGTGCGCGCAGGCGCGCGAGGGCTAGCAAAGGACTTTGCTAGTGAAGATTCCGATTGGAGGGGCTGCCGTGGACGTCACCCTTCAGTGAGAACAAGCAGCCTGCTTGTCCTCGGAGAAGCGCGATTTTTCCTGAGGTTAACAAAGTCTTTGAAAATTGACAAAATTGTTCATAGTTGTGGCAATTCAACAGTCACTTAGATGTAACAATTCAATAGTCACTTGGTGGCCCTTTTTTAAAGGTGCGCCAAAAGTGACCTGTGGTAGTGTGGGCGCATGGTTTAGGTGTGTGCTGGACCATTTCTCCGCCGCATCTGGAAAAAAAGGGGGGAGGTTTGGCCCACGTAATGGACGTGCAGCAAAATTAAAACTAGTGCATGTCTATTTATGGACTGAGCCCTTAACGCCACCCATTGACTTAGCGGTAAGGGCTCAAACATTACCTACGTGGTAACTGTCCGGCGTGCTCCAACTGCTGATTACCGCCGGGAACACCCAATTTTCTACCCACGCTAGCCAGCCAGTAATGCCAATCTGATGTACGCTGCACAAACCTAGGCCCTTACGTGCCTTTGGAAAAGGGCCCCTTAGCTTGGGAAAATCCAAAGGCTCAACGGAGCTCTGTTTTGGATGCCACCTTCTCCAGGAGCCCTGGACCAGAACCCTGTTGAAACTTTGAAATTCACCACTGCAGTGTTAGAATGGGTGTTTGCACTACCTGGCAGCTTATACTAGCCGGGAATGCAGTGAATATTCAGGGATAGCCAGCTATACCGTGCGATATAGCTGGTTATATTTTAGCAATTAAGCAGGAATATTCAGCTGGGTAGAGACGGCTATCCCATGCTGAATATTGCCAGATAGTTGGTTAAGTACCATTTAACTGGCTAGGTGCCATTCCTGGCTGGTTAAATGGTTTTCAACATCGGGGGACAGGTTAATTCTTCCCTTTAGCTTCTGATCAGTAACCTTAACACAACAAACAAGGGCCTGATAGTCAAAGAGATTTAAGCAGGCAGGAAAAGCTCCAGCACACTTAAATCACGCTCAGCCTGCTGGCTGCCGATATTCAGTGGCACTTAACCACTATTAGCACTAACAATATTAGCACTAACCAGCCATCTTGAAACCAAGCAGAAGAGGGGCATTACAGGGCGAGAATCATTGAGGAGCTGGAGGATATGTGGGTGCCAGCGATATTCCATGCTGATGCCCACATAGAAAAGCAGGTAGGTAGAACCTCACAAAACGCAATCCTAGCTATGCCTGCTTAGCTAGGCAGATGCCAGGACTTACTTGATGATCCAAGCTGATCTCCCATCACTCCCGTACCGCCTGATAAGGTCCGATCCACCATCCTGACCCACTTGACAAGGTCTGATCTCTCCTCCAACCCCGCTGGCAAGGTCCACTCTACCTTCCAGTCCCCTGACAAGGTCAGATCCACCCTACCAAGTCCCAGGTCTCTCAAGTCTACCTTAAGAGGCCTGGTGGTCTAGAGCGTTGGACAGGAGCAGGTTGAATCCTACTCACTCCTGCCCCTCGTGGCTCCTGAATGAGAATTGCATCTATGATCTCCAGCAGTATTCTTGCAGACCTTGTCAGGGTGCCGGGAGGAAGCATCGGAGTTTGTGAGAGAGAAGGAGGAGGGAAATGGTGACTCCCCTTCTGTGGGTCCCAGCTGATATTTAGCCAGGATCCATATAAGTGCTTTACATAAGTAGAGGGAACACACTCTTGATTGGTCATGCCATGATATGCAGTGCTGGTGCCCGGATATGGCCCCAGCATTGAATATCGGGGCATAATTTTGCCCAAGGCGGTCAGCATAAAAAAAAAAATGCTGACTGCCACTGGCTGAATATTAACTAGACAGTACTTTAATGTCACTATCCAAAATCTCTGTCAGCTCCTCGATTCTTTAATCCACATTCTTAACAGCATTCTAGTTATTACCTCATTTTAGGGTTTAACAACCTAACCAACATTCCACCTTTGTGGTTCCCTTCCTGAAAGCATCCTATGGCTTTGCAGCTCTCCAAGGCTCTTCTTGGGCTTATCTGCCTCACAGTAAAAGTCTTAGGACCCTGTTTACTAAGCCACGTTATAGGCGCATTAACATTTTTAACGCACGTTAACTGTGTGCTCGCGTACAATATCCCTATAGGCACCAGACGGTTAGAACGCGCGCTAATTGTAGGTGCATTAAAAATGCTAACGTGCCTTAGTAAACAGGACCTTTAAGCTTTTGTTCCTTTCACCAGCAGACTGCTGATTGGCCCCAAGTGCTTAATTACCTTCATCTGTGTTCTGAGCCTTAGCTGATTTTTAGCACGGGCTAAACATGTAGACAGCCACAAGAATATTATAAAGTCCACCAACAGAAAACGAATCCACAATATCAATATCTCTGGTAACATCCAATGACATATACACACAAACCAAGACTATTAGCCACCAACTCAAAGAGAGTGCTTGAAACAGTTCACACCAGTATAATATAATAAAACTTTTTGTGTATGTAGAGTACCCTCAGATATTTTCCACTATTACTGCAGTCAATAATGCTGCTACAAAGTGGCATAGCACTTCTTTCATCGGGTAACTAAATTTTTTTTGGGGGGGGGGAACAACATATGTTCATTTTTTCATGCTTCCCAATCACCTCAGTGCTATAAAATCGCTTATCACTTTTAAAAATATATATACTAGGTGAAAACTGTGCACTTATCTTGACAAATTCTTGCCTCGCTGACAGAACTATCTTGCCTCGCTGAAACAATTCATTTGCCTTCCCCTGAAACCACCCTGAATATCCCTGAAACAGGAATATTATAATCATCTACACAGTTAGCACGCTAATTTTTAGCTTGTGCTAAAAACACTAACACCCCTTTGTAAACAGGGCCTAACTCTCCCAAACTGTTTGTCCTCAATATGGGTTCACTTCATAGCAGTTATGGACTCCCAGAGATTAAAATCCCCAACATTCCCATGAGCTCACTTTCTTTCAGAACTCTCCTATATCCTCTGCAGTTCAGTGTCAAACTTCAAACTGATGTATAATCAGTGATACGGTGCCCAGTATTTCCCAGTTGTAAAATTGCCACCTATATATGAAATCTTTGGCACTTACATATTCAAAATATCATACTCTTTCTTGAAATGTATTTAGTTTTAAAAACGGCTATTTCTGCTGGGTGTGGCAGAACTTACACTTGTAATTCTGGGTATCCTTATTAGGAATGTGAATTTGTTAGTGTTCAATCAGTTTATTTGAGTTCCTAAAAATTGTGGTGATTGCAAATCAATTGTACACATGTATACCTAGGAAAGAACATATGTACAATTGATCTGTGTACACAAAAAAGTTCTAGAATGAATACATGCATGCAAAGAAATGAATTTGTGAAATGAACCAAATAAATCACCCAAAAATCTGGAACAATTTGGAAAATTCATATAGAAACCATTCTCTTTTTTTAGCCCTGCACATCCTTAGTCCTAACAAGCATGGCTTTCTCCAGGGGGTACTCAGGTGCACTGTTACCGGCACTTTTTATATTGCCTGCTAAGATTGACCCACATTCCCAGGGTATTAATAAAAGATTCCAGGTTCTGCACACCAAAGCTGCCTTTTCATAGATTTTGTGGCCGATTGCAGGGCATCTGGCTGTTGTGGGGTGGGTCCCTCAGTGATCACCCTACCCCTAAAGGACAGCCTGGTATTTGAGTACTGGCGCCTTTTTTGCTAGATAAAAAACACTGCATATATGTATTTTAAAAAAGGCTCTGTGTATTTAACATACGCTTCAGCAGGCCTTATGTGTTTACATTTATTTGATATACCGCTTTTAGAATAACAAGGTCATAGTTATTCCGCATGGCTCTACATAGGTTTATTCCTTATGTTTATAAGATTCTGGATAAATCGACATTCTGTCCCAATTCCTACCTAAGAACATAAGTTTAGCCATACTGGGTCAGACCAATGGTCCATCTAGCCCAGTATCTTGCTTCCAGCAGTGGCCAATCCAGATCACAAGTACTTGGCAGAATTCTAAAGAGTAGCAATATTCCGGAATCCCAAAGAGTAGCAACATTCCATGCTACCTATCCCAGGGCAAGCAGTGGCATCCCATGTCTATCTCAATAACAGACTACGGACGTTTCCTCCAAGAACTTGTCCAAACCTTTTTTAAACCCAGATACTTTAACTGCTGTTACTGCATCCTCCGGCAATGAGTTCCAGAGCTTAACTATTTTTTGAGTGAAAAAATATTTCCTCCTAATCATTTTAAAAGTATTTCCATAGATACCTTTTGCAAAATCATGTTAAAAATATTACACAAAATTAGAGAAACAAAAGTCAACATCTACTGTACAAAAGTGCATAAGGAAAAGTCTTTAGAAAAGTGTGTCTAAATATATCATTGAGGTCAATATTCAGAATGAATTAACTAGTAGGAGTGGCTCCTACCCAGTTAACTCATGCTGACCTGATTCAGGGCAGATATTCAGTGACACTTAACCGGAGAGTGCCGAGAATATTTGCATAAACTATCATACGATTATCTGGGCAGTCCAGGGGTGGAGCAAAAGCGGAACAGGGATTTCTCCAGGCATAGCCGATGTTCAGCACCCTATCTGCCCATAAGTAGCAGTCCTAACCCAACCGGATAGTTATCCAGGTATTGGCAAAAAATCGATGGTACCCTGATAATTTCCAGTGGCCAGCAAAAACCTGAGCTGAGATGGCTCAGCACTGAATGTCTGGGTTTAAATCAGCATGTAGAAAAAGGCTGACCACTGCAGGCTGAATATTGACTGGATAGATATTAACCACAGTACGTAAGCAGAAAGTTAAGAAAGGTATATTTATATGCTTATTACCAACATAGATAGTTTGTAGCAGGGGTATGCATATAGGATTAGTTCATACACAGGACTCAACACAGGCCATGTTTTGGCATACCTGCTTTCCTCGGGAGTCTACAGAGCATTGATATACTGCCAATCGCACAGTGCTGCTGAGCAGTCCTCCTAAGTAAGAATGTTATCACAAGGAGCCTGGGTCCTCTCTCTCTCTCTCTCTCAGGCAGTCTTGCTCATTCTGCCTTCAACATCTGGGGGAAGAAGGGCTGGGCATCTTGCCACACTATCCTCATTTGGTTTCCAGGGTTCTGTCCTCTCCTGGTTCTCCTCTTATCTCTCCCATCGTACCTTCAGAGTACATTCTCATGGATCTTCCTCCACCCCCATCCCGCTCTCTGTTGGAGTTCCTCAAGGATCTGTCCTTGGACCCCTTCTTTTTTCAATCTACACCTCCTCCCTGGGCTCGCTGATCTCTCCTCATGGTTTCCAATATCATCTTTATGCTGACGACACCCAGCTCTATCTCTCCACACCAGACATCACTGCGGAAACCCAGGCCAAAGTTTCGGCCTGCTTATCTGACATTGCTGCCTGGATGTCCAACTGCCACCTGAAACTGAACATGGCCAAGACCGAGCTTATTGTCTTTCCACCCAAACCCACCTCTCCTCTCCCTCCACTCTCTATCTCAGTTGATAACACCCTCATCCTCCCCGTCTCATCTGCCCGCAATCTCGGAGTCATCTTCGACTCCTCCCTCTCCTTCTCTGCGCATATCCAGCAGATAGCCAAGACCTGTTGCTTCTTTCTCTATAACATCAGCAAAATTCACCCTTTCATCTCTGAGTACACCACCCGAACTCTCATCCACTCTCTCAATACCTCTCGCCTTGACTGCAACCTACTCCTCACTGGCCTCCCACTTAGCCATCTATCCCCCCTCCAATCCGTTCAGAACTCTGCTGCACGTCTCATCTTCCGTCTGGACCGATATGCTCATATCACCCCTCTCATCAAGTCACTTCACTGGCTTCCGATCAGGTACCGCATACAATTCAAGCTTCTCCTACTTACCTACAAATGCACTCGATCTGCAGCCCCTCATTACCTCTCTACTCTCATCTCCCCTTATGTTCCTACCCGAAACCTCAACTCACAGGCCAAATCCCTCCTCTCTGTACCCTTCTCCACCATCGCCAACTCCAGGCTCCGCCCTTTCTGCCTCGCCTCACCCTATGCGTGGAATAAACTCCCTGAGCCCATACGCCAAGCCCCCTCCCTGCCCATCTTCAAATCCTTACACAAAGCCCACCTCTTCAATGTCGCCTTCGGCACATAACCATTATACCTCTATTCAGGAAATCTATGCCCCAACTTGACATTTAGTCCATTAGATTGTAAGCTCCTTTGAGCAGGGAATGTCCTTCTTTGTTAAATTGTACAGCGCTGCGTAACCCTAGTAGCGCTTTAGAAATGTTAAGTAGTAGTAGTAGTAGCATCCACACCTGACTTCCCTAGGTTCCTTGAGCTAACTCAGTGACCAAGCTCCTAATGCTCCTCCCCTCTAGCATTAGCACCTAGGTCACTGAGCTCCAGGACCTAGGGATCTCTTCTTATTTAGACGGTATGCAGTTGAACGAGATCTCTGAATCTGGTCCTTGCCCAACCCATCAGCCTCAAGAAGGTCACTAGGGCGATTCGGGACTTGCCAAATGAAAAGACACTGGGGCCTGATGGCCTTACCAATACGTTTTATAAGTGTTTTTGTTCAATTTTAGCCCCAATGCTTTTTCAGGTGTTTAATTCTTTTGATGGTGGGGATCCCTTGCTGGAGACTTGGAACCTGGCTACATTACTGTCTTGTCCAAGCCAGGCAAGGGTCTACACTTCTGCGGCTCCTATCACCCTATTAGGGTCCAATCATAAAGTCTTTACCAAATTTTAGCCAGTCTTCAACGAGTGTTGCCAGAACTGGTACATGAAGATTAGACTGGATTTGTCCATGGCCGCCAAACATTTGACAACATTCGCAGAGCATTACATATTATTTATGGTGGGTAGGCTATGAATGTTCCTCTCTGTCTGCTTTCTTTAGATATGGAGAAAGTGTTCCATTGGGTCCAGTGGCAGTTTTTGTTCTCAATCTTGCAGCGGGTGTGTATACAAGGGCATTTTCTTCACTGGCTTCGTTTGCTCTATAATCGCCCCCAGGCATCAGTTCCTATTAACAGCCAGTATTTGTCATCCTTCTCGCTGCATCACAGTACAAAGCAAGGGTACATCTCCCCCCCCCCCCCCCCCCCCCCCGATTATTTGCTCTCACCATTGAGCCCCTGGCTAGCAGGATTCAGGATTGTCCAGATATCACAGGGTTCCATCATGGTCCCTTTGATTCAAAAACTATGCTTTTTGCAGATGATGTTCTTTTGGTTGTGACCAAGCCTGAGATCTCCCTTGCAGGGGTGGTAGAGGAGTTGCAGGAGTATGGTCAGGTTTTGGGGTTTAAGGTCAATATGAGCAAGTCGGAGATATTGAACATCACCCTCCTGGATGAGCAGGTGTCTCAGCTACAGGCCCGGTACCCTTTTGCTGGGCAGCCCACCACATTTATTATTTGGGGGTTAATCTTACTCATCGATTTGGCATCCTTTACCGGGTCAACTATCCGCCCAAGGTCCATGAACTTCTAGCAGAATCAGAGAGATGGGAAGGGCTGAATCTCTCAGGTAGGCCGCATTCATGCTATTAAAATGATGCTCCTACCCGTGCTCCTATATCTGTTCATGGCACTGCCTCTCACCAACCTGAAAACCTTTTTCATTGATTTGCAGTGTACAGTTTTTGCCTACTTTTGGAGGTGCCAGCCCCCCCCCTAGGGGTACACCGTTCAGTGATGTATCAGCTCCGGCAACAGGGGGGATGGGGGTACCCTTTTTTCATCTTTATTACCAAGCTGCACATCTTAGAATCTTGGGCGATTGGCTTCAAGACATCCAGACAGCCTGGAAAGATCTTGAGCAATCTTGGATAGCCTCGCAGCCTCTATGGGCAAAACCCTGACTTTCCTGTCGAGCTTTGCTAATCACACTTTTTTCTTATATATGGCGATTCGCTCTGCCCTGCATTTTGTACCAGGAGTTGGGGACACACATTTTCACCACTGGGAAGACTTGGGGTTAAGAGTCCTGGGGCAGATTTGGGAGGAGGGGATGGTATTATCTTTTAAGGACTTACAAGAGGAGTATGGCATCCCTAATTCCCATGCTTTTCAGTATCGTCAATTGAGAGATTTTATCCTCCAAAGGGCGAGAAAGGAGCTGAGTTTGGCAGAGAGACTGTTGGAGACAGCTATGAGTGCTGGCAGTGGGAGAGGGAGTATTTCCCGTCTGTATCAGGCTCTCCTTTCCTACTCTTAGCCAATTCTATACTATACTTCAGTGGGAAAGTGATTTGAGTACCATATATAAATATCAGAGTTGGGAATGCAGTTTTAAATATTTGTTAAAAGTGTCCATGGCAAGTCATTTGATAGAAAATGGCTAGAAAATACTCTACAGGTAGTATTACACCCCACAGCACCTGTTGAAAATGTTCCATAGACGTCCTGACTTACACTACATAAGTGTTCCATAGAGGTTCACAAATTTCCAGTGGCCAGAGTGGGTTCTGACAATGTGGGCGACATTGCCAAAGGGTTGGAAGGTAAGGGTTGCCTTTTTGCGGGTACCATCAAGATTTGTAACAGAGTGAACACCCCCGAGGGAGTGGAAAACATGAAAAAGGATCTGCAAAAGTTCAAAGAATGGTCTAATGGTTGGCAATTAAAATTCAATTCAAAGAAGCGCAGAGTGATACACTTAGGGAGTAGAAATCCAGGGGAGACACATGTGTTAGGCGGTGAGAGGCTGATATGCACTGACAGGGAGAGGAACCTTGGGGTGATAGGATCTGAGGATCTGAAGGCGACAAATCAGTGTGACAAGGTGGTGGCTGTAGCCAGAAGGATTTAAGGCTGTATAGAGAGTGGTGTAACCAGCAGAAGAAAGGAGGTGTTGATGCCCCTGTACAAGTCGTTGGAGTAATGTGTTCAGTTTTGGAAGCTGTATCTTGCTAAGAATGTAAGAAGACTTGAAGCGGTCCAGAGGAAAGCAACAAAAATGATACGGGGATTGTGCCAAAAGACATATGAGAAGAGACTGAAAGACCCGAAAATGTATTCCCTAGAGTATAGGAGGGACAGGAGAGATATGATACAGATGTTTAAATACTTGAAAGTTATTAATATAGAAACAAATATTTTCCAGAGAAGGGAAAATGGTATCTAGAGGACATGATTTGAGGTTGTAGGGTAGTAGACTTAGAAGTAATGTCAGAAAATTCTTTTTCATGGAGAGGGTGGTTGATGCCTGGAATGCCCTCCCGAAGGAGGTGGTAGAGAAGATAACTGTGGCGGAATTCAAGATAGTGTGGGATGAACACAGGGGATCTCTAGTTAGAAAATGAATAGTATAAAAAACAAAGCTTAAAGGTTTGCATATGTGTTTGCATGTCAAGTGGTGCTTAGATGGAAACTCTGGCTATATCAACTAAGGCCGGTGCTGGGCTGGCTTGTACAGTCTGAGTCCCACATATAGCAACCCAGTTTAGGATGGGCTGTAGCAAGCTTCAACAGAAACTTCAGTAATTTGAAACATGAGGACAGTGCCGGGCAGACTTTTATTTATTTTTTTTTTTTTATAAGTTTCAATTTTATATTCATGCATTACACAAAAAAATATATGGAAATATAGAAATATACAAATTTTGCAATAAACAAAGGTAAATATATCCAATAATTAGTCCCCAATATGATCCAAGTACAAAGAAATTAACAAAAAGGAAAAAGAAAAATTAGCAAAACAATGTGTCCCGCAAATGGCAAGAGGATTCGAATAGACTTTGACGGCAACTCCTGCAGTTCGAACATAAGGATAGAGCAGGGCAGACTTCTATGGTCTATGGCCCTGAAACAACAAAGAAAGACTATGATCAAGTATATAATATCACGTTCATTGTTGATTCAATCTAGAATTGAGACTGAATCAACAATGAACGTGAAGAATTGAGCAGTCTGCTGGTGAATGAGATTGTTGGTCAGACTGGATGGACCGTTCAAGTCTTTATCTGCCATCACTTACTATGTTACTATGTTGGTGACAGTGTGGGGCTGTTGGGAGATATGTATCATATGATGGTTCTCCAATTTGTCTCTGCTTTGACACAGGTAACCTATCCTGTGAAGGCTGATCATTGCCTCTTGCATTTCAAGGCCTATGGGGTGAAGCCTGTGGTGTGCAAGCAATTCACGTGTTAATTGCCAAAAAGTTGAATTTGGCAGCTGCACGGAAACAGACCACAATGCTGGGATTCGACTATATTCATCAAATGTCCAACTCACCGCTTTACGTCTCTTACTTTTCTATCATAAAGTGTGGGTCTTACATTACATGGCATTCAACTCAGCGGTCTTCTGCTCAACCCATAGGGGCAGGATTGCCAGGTCCACCCAACTCACAGCCTTAACATAATACATTTTGCCATATATCTGTAGGAGGAGGAGGGTTTATTGGCTCTTCTTTAGTTGGGGTGGGTTATGAAGTTTGGGATCTCAGAGTAGAGTTTATTATCTTATTTGCTCCTCTGTAATATTAGCTTTATTGTATATGTATTGCCTTTGTATCAGATTTACATTTTCTTTAATAAAATTTGAAAAAAAAAAACAAGAAAAGAGAGTGATTTATTTTATACTCACTTAAGAACCTGGGACCTGGACAATTGTTTATTCTGCTTAAGGGCTCCGCTGGGGACATTAATCCCAATCCTGGTCCTCCACATCAGCTCTCATCCTATTTGTGCAGGTCACACCATGATATCTCCAATCTAATTCCTGTTCCTCTCCTCCCCCCTTCTTGCTTGCCTTTCTCTTGCGCTCTATGGAATGCCCGCTCTGTCTGTAACAAACTTTCCTACATCCATGACCTCTTTATCTCTCGTACTCTCCATCTGCTTGCCCTAACTGAAACTTGGCTTTACCCTGAAGACTCTGCTTCAGTTGCGGCCCTTTGCCATGGAGGTTATATTTTCTCCCATACTCCTCGCCCGGTTGGCTGCGGAGGTGGTGTCGGGCTACTACTTTCATCCTCCTGTAGATGTCAACCTCTTCTTCCACTTCAGTCTCACTGTTTTTCTTCCTTCGAAGTCCACTTCATCCGTCTATTTGCTCCTCTGCCTCTCCGAGTAGCAGTCATTTATCGACCCCCTGATAAGTCCCTTTCTTCCTTTCTCACTGACTTTGATGCCTGGCTTTCCTTCTTTCTTGAACCTTCATCTCCTTCCCTCATTCTTGGGGATTTTAACATTCATGCTAATGATCCCTCTGACTCTTATGCTTCTCAGTTTCTTGCTTTAACATCCTCTTTCAATCTTCAATGGTTCTCCACTGCCCCCACTCACCAGAATGGCCACTGTCTTGATCTTATTCTCTTCTCAAACTGCTCACTCTCCAGTTTCTGTGCCTCAACTCTTCCCCTCTCTGACCATCATCTGATAACTTTCAGACTTAAATACCCTCCTCCCCAGTCCCGTCCAATCTTAACGAATACGTTTAGGAATCTTCAGGCTATTGACCCTTCTACTCTGTCCTCCAGTGTTTCAAATCTCTTCTCTACCACTATGTTATCCAAATCTGTCAATGAGGCTGTCTCTTCCTATAATACTATCCTCTCCTCTGCTCTGGATACTCTCGCTCCTCCCATTCCCCATTCTATAAAATGTACCATACCCCAGCCTTGGCTGACATCTAGAATCTGCTACCTACGTTCCTGTGCCCACTCTGCCGAACGCCTTTGGTTAATCCCGTGCCCATGCTGACTTCATACATTTCAAATTCTTGCTGACCTCCTTCCAGTCTGCTCTTTTACTTGCCAAACAGGACTATTACATCCAGTTGAAAAATTCTCTTGGCTGAAACCCTCGACGTCTCTTTGCCACACTGAACTCTCTCCTCAAAGTGCCTTCACCTCCAACCCCCCCTTCACTTTCCCCCCAGACTCTGGATGAGTACTTTCATGATAAGGTTCACAAGATTAAACTTGAATTCTCAACTAGGTCACCTCCATTCACTGTCCACTGCGACTGTTCCTGATGCCTTCAAACATGCCGGTCACACCACTCCTTAAAAAACCTTCATTGGACCCTACCTGTCCTTCCAACTATCGCTCCATCTCCCTCCTCACTTTCCTATCCAAGATACTTGAACGTGCTGTTCACCGCCATTGCCTTGACTTTCTTTCATCTCAAGCTATTCTTGATCCACTTCAATCTGGCTTTCGCCCCTTCATTCAACTGAAACAGCGCTTGCTAAAGTCTCCAATGATCTGTTCCTGGCCAGATCCAAAGGTCTCTATTCTATCCTCATCCTTCTCGATCTATCTTCTACTTTTGACACTGTTGATCACAGCCTATTCCTTGATACGCTGTCCTCACTTGGATTTCAGGGCTCTGTTCTTTCCTGGTTTTCTTCTTATCTCTCCCAGCATACCTTTAGTGTATACTCTAGTGGATCTTCCTCTACTTCTATCCCACTGTCAGTTGGTGTACCTCAGGGATCTGTCCTGGGACCTCTTCTTTTCTCCATCTATACTTCTTCCCTTGGTACTCTGATCTCATAGTAACATAGCAGATGACGGCAGAAAAAGACCTGCACGGTCCATCCAGTCTGCCCAACAAGATAAATTCATATGTGCTACTTTTTATTTGTACCTGTCCTCTTCAGGGCACAGACCATATAAGTCTGGCCAGCACTATCCCTGCCTCCCAACCACCAGCCCCGCCTCCCACCACCAGCTCTGGCACAGACCATATAAGTCTGCCCAGCACTATCTCTGCCTCCCAACCACCAGCCCCGCCCCCCACCACTGGCTCTGGCACAAACCGTATAAGTCTGCCCAGCACTATCCCCACCTCCCAACTACCAGTCCTGCCTCCCACCACCAGCTCTGGCACAGACCGTATAAGTCTGCCCAGCACTATGGTTTTCAGTATCTTCTTTACGCTGATGACTCCCAGATCTACCTCTCCACACCAGAAATCTCAGCTGAAATCCAGGCCAAAGTATCAGCCTGCCTGTCTGACACTGCTGCCTGGATGTCTCAGTGCCATCTGAAACTAAACATGACCAAGACTGAGCTTCTTATCTTTCCCCCTAAACCAACCTCTCCTCCTCCTCCATTCTCTATTTCTGTGGATAACACTCTCATCCTTCCTGTCTCATCAGCTCGTAACCTTGGGGTCATCTTCGACTCCTCCCTCTCCTTCTCTGCACATATTCAGCAGACTGCTAAAACCTGTCGTTTCTTTCTCTATAATATCACCAAAATTCGCCCTTTCCTTTCTGAGCACACTACCAGAATCCTCATCGACACACTTATCACCTCTCGCTAGACTATTGCAACTTGCGTCTCACAGGGTCTCCCACTTAGCCATCTCTCTCCTCTTCAATCTGTTCAAAATTCTGCTGCATGACTTATGAACCTGCATTGTGTGGGAAAGTGCGGGGTACAAATGTAATAAATAAATAAATATTCCGCCAGTGTCGTTATGCTCATATTAGCCCTCTCCTCAAGTCACTTCACTGGCTTCCTATCCGTTTCACCATACAGCTCAAACTCCTCTTATTGACCTATAAGTGCATTCACTCTGCAGCTCCTCAGTACCTCTCCACTCTCATCTCTCCCTACATTCATTCCCGGGAACTCCGTTCACTGGGTAAATCTCCCTTATCTGCACCCTTCTCCTCCACTGCTAACTCCAGACTCAGTTCCTTTTATCTTGCTGCACCATATGCCTGGAATAGACTCCCTGAGATGGTACGTCAAGCTCCATCTCTGGCCGTCTTCAAATCTAAACTAAAAACCCACCTTTTTGATGCTGCTTTTAACTCCTAACCTTTATTCACTTGTTCAGAACCCTTATTTTATCATCCTCACTTTAATATTCCCTTATCTATTGTTTGTCCTGTTTGTCTGTCCTAATTAGATTGTAAGCTCTGTTGAGCAGGGACTGTCTCTTCATGTTCAAGTGTGCAGCACTGCGTACGTCTAGTAGCGCCATAGAAATGATAAGTAGTAGTAGTAGGTTTACTAAGTGGCGCTATGGGCGCGTTAGCGTTTTTAACACATGTAAATGGTTTACATGCGTTAAACGCTAACGTGCCCATAGAAATGTATAGGCGCGTTAGCGTTTAACGTGCCTTAAATTTACAGGCACATTAAAAATGCTAACGCACCTTAGTAAACATACCCCTAAGTGTTCTAGATTTTCCCCTGGATTTAGTACAATGTGTGATCACTTTAGAGTGCATTTTTAGCAAATATGGCCCCGCTCAGCCATCTATCTCCTCTTCAATCTGTCCAAAACTCTGCTGCGCGTCTTATATTCCGCCAGAGTTGCTATACTCACGTTAGCCCTCTCCTCAAGTCGCTTCACTGGCTCCCTATCCGCTTCCGCATACAGTTCAAACTTCTCCTTATGACCTACAAGTGCATCCACTCCGCAGCTCCTCAGTACCTTTCCGCTCTCATCTCTCCCTACACTCCCCCCCCCCCCCCCCGTGAACTCCGTTCGCTGGGTAAATGTCTCCTGTCATCCCCCTTCTCCCCCACTGCTAACTCCCGGCTCCGTTCCTTCTATCTCGTTGCTCCCTATGCCTGGAATAGACTCCCTGAGCCAGTACGTCAGACTCAGTCTCTGGCTGTCTTCAAGTCTAGGCTTAAAGCCCACCTCTTTGCTACTGCTTTCTACTCCTAACCATGACTCTCTTACTCAACACCCTCACTTATTACCCCTACCACTGCAATTTCCCCACCCCTAGCTGTTTGTTCATCTGTCCAATTTAGATTGTAAGCTCTGTTGAGCAGGGACTGTCTTTTCATGTTAATTTGTACAGCGCTGCGTAAGTCTAGTAGCGCTATAGAAATGTTTAATAGTAGTAGTAGTAGTAGATATAGGGGATTAGCAGATCTGCTGCCTCCAAAGCACTTTCATGGTTTCTAGTCTTGCTGAAAGGGGTGGGAATATCCCTATTTCTCAGCCAGTGAGATAACAGGCTCTGAGTTAAAATTTCAAGTTCATTTTGTTACTCTTCCCTGGGACAGAAACAGGCCAAGGAACTCCAATAATATATTCTGGGGCCACAGTTCCTCATCTTACTGTTTTGGCCAGACTTGAGATATGTTGCTTATAACTTATACCCCTGATTTTTATATTTTCAAAGACTAGGGTCAATAGTGGCCGCAGTATATCTGTAGAGTACATCATACAATGATGGAGAATATTGGGTATAATGCATCCCCCATATTGGCAACATGAGCAACAGGGAGCAGAATCTGTAGAACCAGACTTCATCAGCAAGGCTTTAACAAGAACATATTCTCAGAGATCCCAGAAGCTGCACTTCTTCTTGAAATGCTCTTGGCCAGCAAAGGCTCAGACTGAGGCTTTCTTGCCTCCATGCAGTTTTCAGTTTCATACTGTTTGTAGTGACTTAAGGGCCTTGCATTTTGAAAAGCCATAGCCAGGGTCCAGCTACTGTAGGATGCAATGGGGAGAAGATTCCATCCAAGGAAGCAGATCATCTAAGTGACTGATCTGAAGAGCTCCCATAACTCCCAATAATGTGCTTTGAAGGCAAGTGAAGACATGTTATCCTTGGGGAAGGAGTAAAACTTCTCTTGTGTATTCCTTATGTTAATCCCATCTTTTTTTTTTTAAATTCTCTACAGGTAAAAACATGATGCTGGAGCCTGAGGGTATTCAAGAATGGAGGAACCTGCCCTCCACTGGATCATGTAAGTCTCCGACTGAAGCTATTTAAATAAGTAGCTCGTCTGTTGGCAAAATAGATGAGAAGAGAAAGGCTGTTGCTTGTATGGTGGATGGTGCTGTACATTGTGTTAGATGTTGCCTGCTTGGGAATGATGCTCTGTGAAAGATTTTTACAGTGAGTCCTAGAGAAGGGGTATAGTGCCAGCTCACCTGTAATTTAAGAATTAGGGTAAACTAGAAAGGGGTGTTTTGCGCAGTCTCTAACAGGAAAGATGAAGCTAGGGCTTTGTGAGGTTTTCTGAGAGCATATGATCAGAGGTTGAGATATGAAATGCCAGGCTCCTCAAAGAATAGTGAATGAGAATATGAGTGGGACCTGTAGAGGAGTGGTCGTGGTGGAGGGGGGGGGGGGGGTTCTTACAGCTGGAACAGTTGAATGAAGTCCTCACAGTGGCAATATGTGAGTATGGTGGCTTCTAAGATAATTTTTCCCTTAAGAGAAGTGCAGTATGGTTCTGTACAAAGCTGAAACATTTTGCCATCTTTCTTATATATAGGAAGGCATCTTCAGGGAGACATCACCAGAAAGAGAGGGGAGAGAATTGTGAATTTAATAATATAGTCTGCATTTAAGATCAGTCTGCACGATTACATCCTATATAAACCCCATACACTAGCTCACTTATATTTTCCTTGTCAGAGACAAATATGTTTTACCTGCTGATCTCTAGAGATATTGCAAACTTGAAAATAAGTTTGTGAATTAATTTGATAAAACCTCAAGGACTGCAGGGTGAATTACTTTGGTGACCATAGCTGTTAGACATTCAGTGCAGTTTTCTGTGAACTGGCCCATTTATGTTGTCAGATTTCAGCAAATCCCTCTCCCTCCCACCCCCACCAGCCCACTAAGGTAGAAAATTGACACATTTCCCCATCAGATCCAAAGATTCCACAAACCTTCAACTGTCCACATAATCACTACTGATGGCCCTGAATATCTGTCAGTGATTTTGTTTGGCATACCTACAAATTTAACAATATAAACATACAGTACTGCTTGAACAGATGAAAACTGGATCCACTTTATTGTTACAAAAAACACGTACTGAAGTAGTGAGTGCAGTTAAAATTTACTGCACAAGGGAGAAAGTTTTCTGGTTGAACATAAGAATAGCCATAATAGGTCCATCTAGCCCAATATCCTGTTTCCAACAGTGGCCAATCCAGGTCACAAGTACCTGGCAGAAACCCAATTAGTAGCAACATTCCATGCTATCAATCCCAGGGCAAGCAGTGGCTTCCCCGTGTCTGTCTCAATAGCAGACTATGGACTTTTCCTCCAGGAACTTGTCCAAACCTTTCTTAAACCCAGATATGCTAACTGCTGTTACTACAATCTCTGGCAAAGTGTTCCAGAGCTTAACTATTCGCTGAGTGAAAAAATAGTTCCTCTTATTTGTTTTAAAAATATTTCCATGTAACTTCCTTGGGTATCCCCTAATCTTTGTGCTTTTTGAAGGAGTAAAAAATCGATTCACTTCTACTCGTTCTACACCACTCAGAATTTTGTAGACCTCAATCAGATCTTCCCTCAGCCGTCTCTTTTTCAAGCGGAAGAGCCCCAACCTCTTTAGCCTTTCCTCATATGAGAAGAGTTCCATCCACTTTATCATTTTGGTTGCTCTTCTTTGAACCTTTTCTAATTCAGCTATATCTTTCTTGAGATACGGCAACCAGAACTGAACGCAATACTCATTTCATTACATTATGTACTGCTAACAGGTAGCTATGGATCAGTCACTGTAGTGTTTTAAACAAGAAGCATGCCAATTTGAAAGCCAGTGTAGTTTGATGTAAAAAGGAGAGACCCTGTCGTATTTTGATAGCCTGAAGATTAGTCTGATTGCTGTATTTTGTATGGTTTGGAGTCTCTTAAGTAGAGTCTTTGTGAATCCCAAGTATATTATGTTATAGTAGTCAAAAGAAGATATTAGCAGCACATGTACTAACCATTCATATTGATTGATTTCAAGTATTCCCAAATGGTGCAGAGCTTTCTCATTAGGAAGAAACATTTTTTGGTCAAGGCATTAATTTGTGCCTCCAGGGAGAGAGTGCTGTCTATATGGAAGCCCAGGAATTTAACGGTATAAGAAAGCGTAAAGTCCGT
This sequence comes from Microcaecilia unicolor, assembly GCF_901765095.1. Classification (NCBI taxonomy): domain Eukaryota; kingdom Metazoa; phylum Chordata; class Amphibia; order Gymnophiona; family Siphonopidae; genus Microcaecilia; species Microcaecilia unicolor. Next base: position 86,991,316 of record NC_044042.1, on the reverse strand, counting down.
TTGGTTGATGGTGATCATCTCAGTGATTTGTTTAGCTTTTGAGTTGAAATAGGGCTGCCAAGATGGGGGCAAGGGGGAAAGATTCCCCTGGGCCCGGTCTCCAAGGGGGGCCTGGTGCCGGGGTCTTTCTCTCTCTTATGCTCCTGGTGGGACTCAGGTGATCGCATCCTAACAGGAGCAAGAGCGAGAAAATTCCGACACTGGGCCCCCCTCAGAGGCTGGGGAGGAGCAGACACAGGGCTTTAGGCCAGAGCCTCTGGTTTGGCTGGCAGGAGTCCCCAGGCCCCACCAGCAGAAGCAGCCTTACTCCAGCACTATTCTTCACTCCGCTGCATTGCCTGCCCTGCAGCTGCTTTTCCCCTCATGTCACGCATCCTCGGTTTTGATGAAATTAAGCATGCGCGACTGAGGGGAAAAGCAGCCTCAGGGGCAGGGCAGGCAATGCGGCAGAGTGAAGAACAGTGCTGGAGGAAGGCTTCAGTGGAGTTGCAGCAGGGGGGTGGCCGCGGCGATCCTAGGGGGGGCAGCGGTGGCAGCGATCCTGGGGGGAGGGGGTGGCAGCGACGGCCCTGCCCCAGGTCTGGCTCAGTCTCTCAGCGGCCCTGAGTTGAAACAAAAGAATTTGGTTTTTTCAGTATTGAGTTTTAATTTATGCGCATGCATCCATTTTTCTAATAGGTTGATACATAGTTAGACCTTGGATGCGTCTATTCTGGAAACTGATTGGATGGGGATTAACACTGAGATGTCGACAGTGTAGATGTAGTGGAGAAAGCCATTTCTGTCCAACAGTGAGCTTATAGATCTGAGAAAAACACTGAATAGCACTGGAGAGAGTGCGGAGCCCTGTGCTACCCTGAATCTGTTGCTCCAGTTTTGGGATAATTCTGTTTTCACTTTGACCCTGTACGATCTGCTTGCCAGAAAGCCTTTGAACCACTTTAGAACATTTCCTATGATTCCCATTTCTTCGAGGTTCTGTAGGAGAGTGTGGTCCACTAGGCTGAATGCTGAGGACAGATCAAATTGGACTAGCAGTGCGCTTCAGACATGATCTAACATGGAGCACACAACTGTTTCTGTGCTAAGTAGAGCTTGGAATCCAGATTGAGATGGTGGAAGAATATCGTGCAAATCCAGGTACTGAGTGAGCTGCAAGGTCACCATTCCCTTCATTAATTTAGTAAAGAATGGAATGGAGGCCACCGGTCTGTAATTGGAAACTGTTTGTCTGGGTTGGTTGGGGTCTTTCGGTATCAGTGTAATGATGATTTCGGCCAAGCTTTGAGGAAAGATTCCGTGTGATAGTTGCTGTTCAAGCCGTGAGAGAACGTTAGCATAGAATGTTGGTGGGGCTGTATTCATTAAGTGGGGAGGGTAGATATCTAGAATGCAATGGGAGGGAGCATATATTGAGAATAGTTTGGTGAAGGTAGTCCACTGTATAGTGTCAAAATCTTTCCAGGTTCTGTTAGTAGGGGTGTTTTCTTTATAAAATTGGGTTCCTAGTGAGTCGAGGTTTGTGTCAGTTGAAAAGTAGAGACCAACTTTAAGTGTGTTAACTTTGTCTTCGAAGTATGTGGCTAGTTGCTTTGCCAAGGGAAGTTCCTCTTTTTTATGTATTCAGTGTTTGAAGACGCAGTAAGTGAGTTGATGATGGAGAATAGTTGTTTTGTATTACATCCCCCTTTTCGAATCAGTTCTGAATAATATTTTTTTCCTAGCTAGAATTATAGCTTTTTTTTATAGATAAGGACTGCTTCTCGCCAATTAGTTCTACCTCTGAATGTAAAGTGTTGCTGTTGTGGTTCGGGAGTTTTCTTAAAGTGGTTCCAGATCATTGTAAACAGAGCATCTATAGTGATTCTTCCTAGTGAACGTCAGATAGTCTGTCGGTTCATGTTTCCATTGTCACTGGTGACCAGGTCTAGCTGGTGACGGGTATCGTATAGTTCAGAGAAGGCAGAAAAGCACATAGATCAGATGTACTGGAATTTGATGAATTTTCTAAGTGTACATTGAAGTTTCCCAATTATAGGTTATAATTTTTTGAGACAAATTCATAGAATTGAAGTTAAGCTTTAGGCCACATTTTAGGGGGGCTGTAACAGAGTATGCATGTTAAATGGTCTTGTGACGAGGAGTCTTTGAGATGGCATACAAGGATCTCTAGGTCTGAAGTTAGAATCGAGTCAGTGATAGAAATGTCAAATATATCCTTCTATATGAGGGTAATGCCCCCTCCTTTTTTCCCGGTCTGGGACAGTGTGATAGTTTTGTATCCTGCGGGAGTTAGTTCTTTGATTCGGGGATCTTACCTCTGAAATTAGCCAGATTTCCTGTAGGAAGAGGCAACCCGGCTGACGTTCCTCTAGCCAATCTCCAAGGAGTGGAATTTTATTGCAAACTGATCTGATGTTAAGGTAGTAATAGGGAATAAGCATAGGGAAGGTATTGTGAGTTTTATGACATTGTATCTGTTTGATCTTAGCGGAGTTTTAAAAAGGTTTGGACGGCTTCCTAAAGTAAAAGTCCATAGACCGTTATTAAATGAACTTGGGGAAAATCCACTATTTCTGGGATAAGCAGTATAAAATGTTTTGTACATTTTTGGGATCTTGCCGGCCCGGTATTTGTGACTTGGATTGGCCACTGTTGGAAACAGGATGCTGGGCTCGATGGACCTTTGGTCTTTCCCAGTATGGCAATACTTATGTACTTATGACCTTAAAGAGGGTCTGTTGGGTCTTTTTGAGCGTTTGTTGATGGAGGTACTCTGTGGAACCAATAGGGCGAAATAGAACTTGCAAACAGTCAATCAGGTTAGTGTTAGACAGTCTCCAATAGGGTAAATGAGGATGAGCTGAAAGGGGGATATAGTTGTGTGTTAGATTTAGGGAGTTGGTAAGGGGCCATTGGCCACAACTAATGGCGATTAGAAAAAGACACATCCAGGGACTTAGTGCCATGGTTACTGTGTGTTGTGTCAGGGTCTCTGCTCCCGCAGAGGTCTCATGGTGGTAAAGATCGAAGGCTGCTATTGGCGTTGCACAAAGGTTCACGCTGGGTGCAAGCTGAAAAAGGTCTCGTGGTGGTAAAAGATTGAAGGTTGCTATGGGCATTGTGCAAAGGTTCGCACTGGGTGCTAATATGTAAGAGAGATCCTCTCAAGGTGAAAAGGTTGTGAGGAGTGTGCTGAATAATTAAGGAGATCCCCACCCCCACCCCCCAAAAAAAAGAATTTCAAGGGGTAGGGTGAAAGCCTGCAGGTGGACGAGTAGGCTCGAAGATGTTTCGTCCCAGTGTCTGCTATTACCACCTGTGTCTGTGCCCGTCACTGCCGCCACTCGTCATCTCAAGATGACACCATGGAGTGATACAGAGGCATTATAGTATTCTCAGTCTTATTTACCATCTCTTTCCTAATAATTCCTAGCATCCTGTTTGCTTTTTTGGCCACCGCCGCACACTGAGCAGAAGATTTCAGCGTATTGTCTACAACGACACCTAGATCTTTTTCTTGAGTGCTGACCCCCCCAAGGCGGATCTTAGCATCAGGTAACTATGATTCAGATTATTCTTCCCAATGTGTATCACTTTGCATTTGTCCACATTAAATTTCATCTGTCATTAATTGTGAAAAATATCTATACAAATAAAATCCCCCTCAGACATTCTGAAGCTGACCTCACTCCAACTGTGGCTCCTGACCTAGGCTATTCAGACTCCCGCACTCAGCCACGCCCATCTGCGCCCTAGGCCACGCCCCATCTGGACATAAAAAGCACTCTCAACGTTCCATTGACCACTGATGTCAATGAAGCCAGTTCGTTTGTTCGAAGCTCTGTAGCAGCAGAAACACAGTCTGTGGGCCCCGCCCTCGCGTCAAACGTAATGACGTTGAGGGCGGAGCACATTCAAGGAGCCAATCAGTAGCCGAAAGCAGGAGAGAGGGCGGAACAACGAAGAGGAGGCGGGAGAGAGGGCGGAATGTGGAAGAGGAGGCGGCCCGGCAGCGCTTCGACCTCACAAAAAGCTACCAGCCATGGAGGCGGAATAAGGAAAGGAAGAAATAACTGCACTCAGCGCCAAGGAGTAGCGGGCACGCCAAAAAAAACCCAACAAACCGGAGAGGGACGTGTTGCTCCGCCCTCATGTCACCACGCGATTACGTCGACGGCAGGGCGGAACAAACAGCGTCGCACATACACAACTTGGACGGAGATCCCGAGCCCCCCTCGGTAAGCGATGACGTCGACGGCAGGGCAGTAAAGAGAGCATCACACAAACACAACTTGCACCGAGATCCCGGAGCCACCCTCGGTAACCGACATCAACACACACAACCTAATCTCATAGCAACAGGGTCAACTCTGCCTGGGAGGGTATGCTGGCATGGAGGAGGAGGAAATCAGGGAAGGAAGTCAGAATGCTGGCATGGAGGAGGAGGACATTAGGGAAGGAAGACAGAACTGCTTAACAGAAGGAAAAGCAGGTGGGGAGGGAGGGGCACACACTCACTCAGTAGAGATGGGGAGGGGGAAGGCAAGAGAGGGGAAAAGAGGGAGGAAACGGAGGGGGCCCAATAAAAGGGAAAAGTACGAATGGGGGGGTAATAACCAGACGCTCTGTCAAACACACTGTAGCTCTCAGAAAACTCTGTCTCTGTCACTCACTGTGTCCAACATACGCACTCGCACACAGTCATTCTGAAACACAGATACACAAGCACTCAATCTCTCTCTCTCTCACACACAGTCACTTTCACACACACACTCACTCTAACATACACACTACGAGGAAAACCTGGCTAGCGCCCGTTTCATTTCTTTCCGAAACGGGCCTTTTTTACTAGTCTAGAATAAAGATTAGCTGTGTGTTTCATTGAGAAGAGGTGGGAATTCATTATACAGTGCTTGTGCATACCGAAGTGAGTGAACAGATCTTTTTTTTTTTAATGTAAATTCATGCAACTAGTCAGTTACCCCAATGACATCAAACTGTTGTGATAGTACCTGAATGGGGGACAACTGCAGAAGAATGGGTGCTGGAGGCTGCAGAAAGCAATAAGAAAACCCCTGGCAGAATTCTGTCAAGAATGTTTGTCACTGCTTTGGTGGGCTGAGCTGCATAAGTCTGGGGAGAGCTGAATCAGCATGGTTCATGATTTTGGATCCAAGGGAAGTGCTTAATAGTGAAAACCTTTTTTTTTTTTAAAGTGTAATATGTACCTTCTGTCCGGAAAAGAGAAGAGTAGTTGAATATTTTTGTTTTGATGGGGAAAGGGGGGTTTGACTACGTGGATTCTTCCTGCCTCTTTGAGCTTCCAGCTTAATCAGAGATATGCTGTACTGAGGCCATGCTGCCATAAATTTTAATTCACTGCTACTGTGTGGGGTGCAGGAGGGGGAAGGGGTAGATTTTCCTATTTTATAAGCCCTCCAACTGTATCTAGCCAGGCATCACAGTACCAGTTCTTAGCCAAGGCCACAGATTGTACCTCCTTCTGAAACCTATTACACATGGACCTGAGTCTGGCCATTAGGTGTGGTATGATGGTTCAGGCCTTCTGTCTGAGCCCATGCATGTTGTCTCCACAGTGTTGACAATGAAAAGAGCCAAAGCTAGGATGAGGAATCAAAATCAGGGTTCCCAAACTACCCCTGATCCACTGAGCCAAAGTCAATAAATGATTGTTAGACTGTGGAAATTAATGTGAACGGGGATTCATCTGTTCTTAGGCTGCATTTATGATATTTGTAAGTATCCTCTAAAAGTATGAAACAAAATGGGGGGGGGGGGGGAGGCTACAAAAATCTCAACATTTAAATAAAGAAGGCCTCAAAGCTCAGAGTCAGTTTTCACAAAGGAATTCCCAGATATTATCATTGGCCTCAATAAATTATCAAACTCTAAAGAAAAAGAGAGCAACCAGAATATTCCCAAAAATGGAGAAAAATATTGCTCACCAAAATCCACACAGTCTGTTTTAGTCATCAAAGAGCAAAAATTCCTAATCAAAGTCCCACTAGACACTGCTGGTAATTCACGAATTATATCAAAATACAGTTACTTAGCTTGACTGAAGAGGCATCCTGTCCCCATACTAGATTACAAAAGTATATAAGTATTATCATATTGGGAAAAACCGAAGTTTCCATCAAGCCCAGCATCCTGTTTCCAACAGCTGTCAATCCAGGTCACAAGTAACTGGCAAGATCCCAAAAAACTACAATACATTGTATGCTGCTTATCCTAGAAATAAGAAAGATTTTCCCCAAGTCCATTTTAATAATGGTCTATGGACTTTTCCTTTAGGAAGCCACCCAAACCTTTCCTAAACCCCGCTAAGCTAACTACTTTTACTACATTCTCTGGCAACGAATTCCAGAGTTTAAGTACACTTAGAGTGAAGAAAAATTTTCTCTGGTTTGTTTTAAATTTACTACTTTGTAGGTTATCAAAACATTACTGCTCTGGTACATAAGCGAGCTCTCTTCCAGTGCTGTGATGCATAAACATATACCAGCTGTCCAAGACCTCAACAAATGCCACTTGTTTCGCGAACCCGCTGCTTCAGAAGGTGGAACCAATATTTTTTTTCTGGAGTTTGATGATTTATTGAGGCCACTGATAATATCTGGGAATTTCTTTGGGAAAGCTCTTTGAGCTTTGAGGCTTGTTTATTTACATTTTGAGATTTTTGTAGCCCTCACCCCCCCCCCCCCCCCCCCATAGTCTGTGTTAGCCATTTTGTTAGCAAACTGCACGTTTCTTGCTTTTTGAGGATATTTTGAAAGTTTGATACTCCTTGTGTTTTTTTTCCCTGATATTTTTAACTGCAATATGACTCTAAAGTAAATACAAATGCAAAAATGTATCTTTTTGGAATACAGAATGACACCTGTGTTAACAATCCACCTACGTCATTCAGCTACCTGGGCCCTAAACTCTGGAACACTCTTCCACCTCACATGCGAACCAAACCCTCATATGCAAAATTTAAATCACTACTGAAAACACATCTGTTTTGCAAAACCTTGGCTCCACCACTTCTTAATTTCCTTACCCTACCCTAAGGTCTCTTCCCCTTTTAGATTTTATTGTACACCACATAGTCACCAGCATTGGATCCCTTTCAGTATATCAAGTACTGTAAATAAATAAATTAATTAAAAAAATGTCACTTTCACTCAAGCAGCAGTGAAAAAGGGTCCCACTTGCTGACACTTCTGGATCTTTTGAGACAGTCCCTCTCCTTGGCCTTTTACAGTTTATTTATGATTTGATATATCCCAAAGTCCAGCGAGCAGGTTAATGCAATTTACAATAAAATCACAATACTTAAAATTAGAAAGGAAATCCATAAAAAGATAGGAAAAGTCTCACAAATATGTCTTGACCTCTTGCTGCATGGCTAAAAGAACAAAACTTAGTTTTAAAGCCTGACAAGGCTATATACAACATCTATATACAAGAAACCTACAGACAGATGCAGCTACCTCCACAACTCCAGCTTCCACCCTTCGTATACAAAGAGATCCATTATTTACAGCCAAGCGACAAGATACCACGGTATCTGCTCTGACCCAGGGGACAGAGACAGACACCTTAAAAGCCTGACTGCATCCTTCAAACAGAAAGACTACAACCCCAAAATAATCTCCAAGAATATTGCTTCCTCCCTCAAAACACCCAGGGAAAGCGAATGCTACATACCTGTAGAAGGTATTCTCCGAGGACAGCAGGCTGATTGTTCTCACTGATGGGTGACGTCCACGGCAGCCCCTCCAATCGGAATCTTCACTAGCAAAGTCCTTTGCTAGCCCTCGCGCGCCCACGCGCGGCCGTCTTCCCGCCCGAAACCGGCTCGAGCCGGCCAGTCTCATATGTAGCAATACAAAGAGAAGGGAAGACACAACTCCAAAGGGGAGGCGGGTGGGTTTGTGAGAACAATCAGCCTGCTGTCCTCGAAGAATACCTTCTACAGGTATGTAGCATTCGCTTTCTCCGAGGACAAGCAGGCTGCTTGTTCTCACTGATGGGGTATCCCTAGCCCCCAGGCTCACTCAAAACAACAACCGTGATCAATTGGGCCTCGCAACGGCGAGGACATAACTGAGATTGACCTAAAAAATTTACCAACTAACTGAGAGTGCAGCCTGGAACAGAACAAACAGGGCCCTCGGGGGGTGGAGTTGGATCCTAAAGCCCAAACAGGTTCTGAAGAACTGACTGCCCGAACCGACTGTCGCGTCGGGTATCCTGCTGCAGGCAGTAATGAGATGTGAATGTGTGGACAGATGACCACGTCGCAGCTTTGCAAATTTCTTCAATGGAGGCTGACTTCAAGTGGGCTACCGACGCAGCCATGGCTCTAACATTATGAGCCGTGACATGACCCTCAAGAGCCAGCCCCGCCTGGGCGTAAGTGAAGGAAATGCAATCTGCTAGCCAATTGGATATGGTGCGTTTCCCCACAGCCACTCCCCTCCTATTGGGATCAAAAGAAACAAACAATTGGGCGGACTGTCTGTGGGGCTGTGTCCGCTCCAGATAGAAGGCCAATGCTCTCTTGCAGTCCAATGTGTGCAGCTGACGTTCAGCAGGGCAGGAATGAGGACGGGGAAAGAATGTTGGCAAGACAATTGACTGGTTCAGATGGAACTCCGACACAACCTTTGGCAAGAACTTAGGGTGAGTGCGGAGGACTACTCTGTTATGATGAAATTTGGTGTAAGGGGCCTGGGCTACCAGGGCCTGAAGCTCACTGACTCTACGAGCTGAAGTAACTGCCACCAAGAAAATGACCTTCCAGGTCAAGTACTTCAGATGGCAGGAATTCAGTGGCTCAAAAGGAGGTTTCATCAGCTGGGTGAGAACGACATTGAGATCCCATGACACTGTAGGAGGCTTGACAGGGGGCTTTGACAAAAGCAAACCTCTCATGAAGCGAACAACTAAAGGCTGTCCCGAGATCGGCTTACCTTCCACATGGTAATGGTATGCACTGATTGCACTAAGGTGAACCCTTACAGAGTTGGTCTTGAGGCCAGACTCAGACAAGTGCAGAAGGTATTCAAGCAGGGTCTGTGTAGGACAAGAGCGAGGATCTAGGGCCTTGCTGTCACACCAGACGGCAAACCTCCTCCATAGAAAGAAGTAACTCCTCTTAGTGGAATCTTTCCTGGAAGCAAGCAAGATGCGGGAGACACCCTCTGACAGACCCAAAGAGGCAAAGTCTACGCTCTCAACATCCAGGCCGTGAGAGCCAGGGACCGGAGGCTGGGATGCGGAAGAGCCCCTTCGTCCTGCGTGATGAGGGTCGGAAAACACTCCAATCTCCACGGTTCTTCGGAGGATAACTCCAGAAGAAGAGGGAACCAGATCTGACGCGGCCAAAAAGGAGCAATCAGAATCATGGTGCCTCGGTCTTGCTTGAGTTTCAGCAAAGTCTTCCCCACCAGAGGAATGGGAGGATAAGCATACAGCAGACCCTCCCCCCAATTCAGGAGGAAGGCATCCGATGCCAGTCTGCCGTGGGCCTGAAGCCTGGAACAGAACTGAGGGACTTTGTGGTTGGCTCGAGATGCGAAGAGATCCACCAAGGGGGTGCCCCACGCTTGGAAGATCTGGCGCACCACTCGGGAGTTGAGCAACCACTCGTGAGGTTGCATAATCCTGCTCAATCTGTCGGCCAGACTGTTGTTTACGCCTGCCAGATATGTGGCTTGGAGCACCATGCCGTGACGGCGAGCCCAGAGCCACATGCTGACGGCTTCCTGACACAGGGGGCGAGATCCGGTGCCCCCCTGCTTGTTGACGTAGTACATGGCAACCTGGTTGTCTGTCTGAATTTGGATAATTTGGTGGGACAGCCGATCTCTGAAAGCCTTCAGAGCGTTCCAGATCGCTCACAACTCCAGAAGATTGATCTGTAGATCGCGTTCCTGGAGGGACCAGCTTCCTTGGGTGTGAAGCCCATCGACATGAGCTCCCCATCCCAGGAGAGACGCATCCGTGGTCAGCACTTTTTGCGGCTGAGGAATTTGGAAAGGACGTCCCAGAGTCAAATTGGACCAAATCGTCCACCAATACAGGGATTTGAGAAAACTCGTGGACAGGTGGATCACGTCTTCTAGATCCCCAGCAGCCTGAAACCACTGGGAAGCTAGGGTCCATTGAGCAGATCTCATGTGAAGGCAGGCCATGGGAGTCACATGAACTGTGGAGGCCATGTGGCCCAGCAATCTCAACATCTGCCGAGCTGTGATCTGCTGCGACGCTCGTACCCGCGAGACGAGGGACAACAAGTTGCTGGCCCTCGCCTCTGGGAGGTAGGCGCGAGCCGTCTGAGAATCCAGCAGAGCTCCTATGAACTCGAGTTTCTGCACTGGGAGGAGATGGGACTTTGGGTAATTTATCACAAACCCCAGTAGCTCCAGGAGGCGAATAGTCATCTGCATGAACTGCAGGGCTCCTGCCTCGGATGTGTTCTTCACCAGCCAATCGTCGAGATATGGGAACACGTGCACCCCCAGCCTGCGAAGTGCCGCTGCTACTACAGCCAAGCACTTTGTGAACACCCTGGGCGCAGAGGCGAGCCCAAAGGGTAGCACACAGTACTGGAAGTGACGTGTGCCCAGCTGAAATCGCAGATACTGTCTGTGAGCTGGCAGTATCGGGATGTGTGTATAGGCATCCTTCAAGTCCAGAGAGCATAGCCAATCGTTTTCCTGAATCATGGGAAGGAGGGTGCCCAGGGAAAGCATCCTGAACTTTTCTTTTACGAGATATTTGTTCAGGGCCCTTAGGTCTAGGATGGGACGCATCCCCCCTGTTTTCTTTTCCACAAGGAAGTACCTGGAATAGAATCCCAGCCCCTCTTGCCCGGATGGCATGGGCTCGACCGCATTGGCGCTGAGAAGGGCGGAGAGTTCCTCTGCAAGTACCTGCTTGTGCTGGAAGCTGTAAGACTGAGCTCCCGGTGGACAATTTGGAGGTTTGGAGGCCAAATTGAGGGTGTATCCTTGCCGGACTATTTGCAGAACCCACTGATCGGAGGTTATGAGAGGCCACCTTTGGTGAAAAGCTTTCAACCTCCCCCCGACCGGCAGGTCGCCCGGCACTGACACTTGGATGTCGACTATGCTCTGCTGGAGCCAGTCAAAAGCCCGTCCCTTGCTTTTGCTGGGGAGCCGAGGGGCCTTGCTGAGTCGCACGCTGCTGACGAGAGCGAGCGCGCTGGGGCTTAGCCTGGGCCACAGGCTGTCGAGAAGGAGGATTGTACCTACGCTTGCCAGAAGAGTAGGGACCAGTCTTCCTTCCCCCGAAAAATCTTCTACCTGTAGAGGTAGATGCTGAAGGCTGCCGGCGGGAGAACTTGTCGAATGCGGTATCCCGCTGGTGGAGATGCTCTACGACCTTCTCTCCAAAAATATTGTCCGCACGGCAAGGCGAGTCCGCAATCCGCTGCTGGAGTCTATTCTCCAGGTCGGAGGCACGCAGCCATGAGAGCCTGCGCATCACCACACCTTGAGCAGCGGCCCTGGACGCAACATCAAAGGTGTCATACACCCCTCTGGCCAGGAATTTTCTGCACGCCTTCAGCTGCCTGACCACCTCCTGAAAAGGCTTGGCTTGCTCAGGGGGGAGCGCATCAACCAAGCCCGCCAACTGCCGCACATTGTTCCGCATGTGTATGCTCGTGTAGAGCTGGTAAGACTGGATTTTGGCCACGAGCATAGAAGAATGGTAGGCCTTCCTCCCAAAGGAGTCTAAGGTTCTAGAGTCTTTGCCCGGGGGCGCCGAAGCATGCTCTCTAGAACTCTTAGCCTTCTTTAGGGCCAAATCCACAACTCCAGAGTCATGAGGCAACTGGGTGCGCATCAGCTCTGGGTCCCCATGGATCCGGTACTGGGACTCGATCTTCTTGGGCATGTGGGGATTACTTAGTGGCTTGGTCCAGTTCGCAAGCAATGTCTTTTTTAGGACATGGTGCAAGGGAACAGTGGACGCTTCCTTAGGTGGAGAAGGATAGTCCAGGAGCTCAAACATTTCAGCCCTGGGCTCGTCCTCCACAACCACCGGGAAGGGGATGGCCGTAGACATCTCCCGGACAAAGGAAGCGAAAGACAGACTCTCAGGAGGAGAAAGCTGTCTTTCAGGGGAGGGAGTGGGATCAGAAGGAAGACCCTCAGACTCCTCGTCAGAGAAATATCTGGGGTCTTCCTCTTCCTCCCACGAGGCCTCACCTTCGGTGTCAGACACAAGTTCACGAACCTGTGTCTGCAACCTCGCCCGGCTCGACTCCCTGGAGCCACGTCCACGATGGGGGCGTCGAGAGGTAGACTCCCTCGCCCGCATCGGCGAAGCTCCCTCCGCCGATGTAGTCGGGGAGCCCTCCTGGGAGGTGGCCGCAGTCGGCACCGCACGCGGTACCGACGTCGGGGACCTCACCCCGGGCGATGGGCCAGCCGGCGCCACGCTCGACGGTACCGGAGGCGCAAGCACCGCCGGTACTGGAGGGGTAGGGCGCAACAGCTCTCCCAGAATCTCTGGAAGAACGGCCCGGAGGCTCTCGTTCAGAGTGGCTGCAGAGAAAGGCAGAGAGGTCGATGCAGGCGTCGACGTCAGAACCTGTTCCGGGCGTGGAGGCTGTTCCGGGCTGTCCAGAGTGGAGCGCATCGACACCTCCTGAACAGAGGGTGAGCGGTCCTCTCGGTGCCGATGCCTGCTGGGTGCCGACTCCCTCAGCGACCCAAAGCTCTCGGTGCCGACGCGGGGAGGAGACCGGTGTCGATGCTTCTTCGACTTCTTCCGAAGCATGTCACCGGAGCTCCCCGGCACCGACGAGGACGTAGAATCCAGCCGTCGCTTCCTCGGGGCCGAGGCCGAAGGAGGTCGGTCTCGGGGGGGCTGTACCGCAGGAGTCCTCAGGGTAGGGGGAGACCCACCCGAAGGCTCACCGCCACCAGCAGGGGAATGGACAGCCCTCACCTGCACTCCAGACGATGCACCACCGTCCGACGACATCAGCAGACGAGGTCCCGGTACCACCGACGTCGATGCAGTCGCCCGATGCCTCAGCGCCGATGCAGAGACTCGATGCCTCGATGCACCCGATACACTAGCAGCCAAGGAAGAAGGTCTGGACGCTGACGACGTTGATGCACTCGATGCCGACGAAGAGCCCGAGAACAAAACGTTCCACTGGGCCAATCTCGCTACCTGAGTCCGCCTTTGTAACAGGGAACACAGACTACAGTTCTGAGGACGGTGCTCGGCCCCCAGACACTGAAGACACGACGAGTGCCTATCAGTGAGCGAGATTACCCGGGCGCACTGGGTGCACTTCTTGAAGCCGCTGGAAGGCTTCGATGTCATGGGCGGAAAAATCACGCCGGCGAAATCAAAAGCCGAAATGGCGAAAATGAGCACCAAAACTTAGAGGGAGAAAAATCTCGACCGAGGCCGAAAAGAGGCCTACCCCGACGACGAAAGAAAACTTACCGGGGCAAAATCTGAAAAAATACGGGAAGGGGCAAACGAAACCCGAGAGGGCTTCCGGAGCACTTCCCAAACAGTTTTTTGAGGATTTTCCGAAGAAAAACACGTCGAAAAAAGGACGCGCGAGGTCGACTTTCCGGGGCTCGACACGGCAAAAACACGACCGTACCGAGTGCGGACGAAAGAAGACTGGCCGGCTCGAGCCGGTTTCGGGCGGGAAGACGGCCGCGCATGCGCGGTGCGCGCGGGCGCGCGAGGGCTAGCAAAGGACTTTGCTAGTGAAGATTCCGATTGGAGGGGCTGCCGTGGACGTCACCCATCAGTGAGAACAAGCAGCCTGCTTGTCCTCGGAGAAAATCTGCTACAGTACAAAGAAAAAAAAGACAGAATCCCCCTTATAGTGACATACAACCCAGAGCTGGAAAAATTAAGAAAAATCATAAAAGATATTCAGCCTCTACTCCAGGAGGATGAATTACTGAAAGAGATATTCCCATCCCCACCAGTGTTGGCTTTCTGACAGCCACCCAACTTAAAACACAAGCTAATCAGAAGTAAGCTCCCAACACAGACTCAAAAAGAAGAGAATGGCACACATCCTTGCAATATATCCAGCTACTACTACTACTACTACTATTTAGCATTTCTATAGCACTACAAGACGTACGCAGCGCTGCACAAACATAGAAGAAAGACAGTCCCTGCTCAAAGAGCTTACAATCTAATAGCTGCAAGCTATGCCAAAACATTTCACAGGACCCCACAGTCATTCACAAAGGAAAATATTCAACATAAAGGAATCCTTTACATGCTCATCTTCCAATGTGGTATACATCATTCAGTGTAAAAAATGTGACGAAGGATGCTATATTGGAGAAACAAGCCAGATGCTAAAGACAAGATTTAATTTACATAGACATCACATGAAAAATGCTAGTGCCAGCCAGGATTCCACTCCTGTGGGGTGGCACTTTACAAAACCAGAACACTGTACCAGTGATTTCATAGTAAAAATCCTGAAAGTAACTTTAAAACAATACAGGACCATAAGACATTTGAAGTCAGAATGATTAAATATTTTGACACCTACCAGACAGGACTTAACAAAGATCTGGGTTTTCTAGCCCATTATAAACCATAAAGTTGTATTGCTCTGTTTGTCACCCTCTCACCTATCCACCCCCATCCTGTTAGACTGTCACTGAAATGCTTTGATGTCTGACTTATATATACTGTCATCTACCAACACTTGCTTATTTCTGATCTGAGGAAGAAGGGCAACATTCGAAAGCTAATCAAGAAACGTATTAAGTTATGTCCAATAAAAAAAGGTATCACCTTATTTTCTTTACCATGTTTTATTTTATTTTGTTTGATTTCTATTGATAACCTTTAAGAGTGGACTAACACGGCTACCACACCTCTCTACTCAAAGCCTGATAAGACAGTAGCTTGTTGGATAACTAGGGTATTATCTCAGTCTGAAATACCCTTCAGACGTTTTAATCTACCAATAACTCCTGTCTCATCATTTCATTATCTGGGGGTCATTCTTGACTCCAAATTAAATTTCACAAACAAATCTCTGCAGTAGTTTTAGCTGCTTTTCTGTCCCAGTGCAACTGCACTACTTGCACAGCTGTGCATTCCACACTCATATGCAGGCTTTCCTGATATCCTGGCTGCATTACTGCAATGTAATCTATGTCGGCAATACTTCCTATCAAGCCAAATGCATGCAGACACTCCAAAATTGTCCATTAGGCTCCTTTGCCATGCTTCCCTTTATCTTTGCCTACATTGGCTTCCCTTTCATTACCAAGCTCTTTTTAATATTCATTGACTCACAAATTCTATCATGTAAGTGTCCCACTTTATTTATTTATTTAGATTTTGCTCACACCTTTTTCAGTAGTAGCTCAGGGTGAGTTACATTCAGGTACACTGGATATTTCTCTGTCCCAGGAGGGCTCACAATCTAAGTTTGTACCTGAGGCAATGGAGGGTTAAGTGACTTGCCCAAGATCACAAGGAGCAGCAGTGGGATTTGAACCGGCCACCTCTGGATTATAAAACCAGTGCTCTAACCACTAGGCCACTCCTCCACTTTATCTTGCTTCCCTGACTCTCCCTTATACCCCTAGGTTCTCATCGCCTTGTTCTGCCCAGACCAAGGCTGACTTGCTGTGAATCAACCCGACAATCTGCTTTATTTTTTCTGGCCCCACAGCTCTGGAATGCCCCCCCCCCCCCCACCCCATATCTGTGGGGAACAATCATTCACAAAGTTTAAAACAGCTTTAAAAACATATTTTTTTTCCACAAGGTGTTCTGCCCGAATGCCCAATTAGACAGTTTGTCCGTCTGTACTTGAACTCACTGTTTTTATAGTGCTTAAGGTTCTAGAGTCCTCAGATGATAACATGTCTAACCATTTGTATCTTACCTAATTATGGAGTGAAGTCATAGAAACCAGCTATAAGGTCACCTTTGCAATCGAGCATTGACTTATGACTAGTGTGGTGCCCGACTGCCCGTAGGCCAGAATTCCAGTCTTTCTCTCTCTTCCCCAACTTTTTTTTTTTTCCTTTTTCCCAACTTTTTTTTTTCTTTTATCTTAGTTCTGTAATGTACCTTTAAAAAGTGTCTGAGAAAGAATATTGGCTTTTACATCAAAAGCCTGAAAGGTTTGCAAACAAAATAGGGACGAATCAAGCCTAGGAACTGAGGTCTGTTAGATAAATGCAGTGCCTACTGGGTGGTAAGCAGCCCACAGGCCTCGCACCAGTAAAGAGGAAGCAAGGTAATAATTATAAGTGCAGACGGGCAAGAACAAAAGGGGGGAAGCTTGCAGTCTGGCTCAGAGGATCCCTGTGGGTTAATGGAATCCCTGGGAGAAGTTAATAACAAGACTGGTGAAATCTCTACAGACAGCCTGGCGTCTGCTCTCCCACACTCCTTCACCAGAACAATAATGCAGCACAGAGAAGTGCAAAAGCTCATGTATATTATACATGGAAAGAGCGCAATTCCACAGTGTTTTTACAAACTGCCGACTGGGTTCTGCTGCCTTTTGTGTCAAACAGTAATCCAAAAACACAAGGTGAACTGCAAAAACATAAAAGGCATCATTAAACAAGTCAGCATTACTCTGAGCCATTCTGTCTGTGTACAGTGGTGAATAGAGGAACTGGGCAGACAGATAAGACAGGTGAGGAGAGAGAGTGGGAGACAGTGATAATACAGATAAGCTATAGATGATAGACTGATAGCTGGAGAGATGAGAGATAAGATATATGGTTGTGTTCACATTATATAAGTCAATAAATAGAGTGAATAATGAATCATTTAAATTATATAGGCAATATTTTCACAAATAAATCTGAAATTCAAAACATCAAAATCAATAACTATCTATACTTACAAAATACACAGACACACTAGACTCTACATATAACGAAAGCAGATACTACATCCCATAAGTACTGAGCTCTTAAAAAATGGTTTTTGACATGTGGACCAGAAAAAAGAAATCCACCGCAGGAAATAACTGTACTTCTTTCTGGAGTGAATAAAGTATAACACTGGAACTTTTGCTCCTGGTGCAGGGGCGTAGCCACGGGCGGGCCTGGATGGGCCCAGGCCCAGCCACTTTTTCCTCCAGGCCCGCCCAGCCAACATCCCGGTGTCAGCAGGTGGGGCGGTGCTCCGCTGGCGCCGCAGTCCCTACCTGCCTACCAGCTACCCCGATGGACACGACCCTCTTCTTCCCCTGCCACCCGACCAGACCCAGCCTTAAAAAAAAAAAAAAGTCAGTGAAGCGCCAGGCATCTGCTCTACTCGCTACTCGGCACTGCTGCTGTAAAGCAAGCAAATCGTCTCCCTCGTCGCGTTTGCATCGTCCCTTCCTTCACTGTGTCCCGCCCTCTGATGTAACTTCCTATGCCGCTTTTCCTAACAAGCAGTGGGTTTCCCAAAGTCCATCTTAATAATGGTTACCACATTCCCTGGCAATGAATTCCAGAGTTTACTTACACATTGAGTGAAGAAATATTTTCTCCAGTTTGATTTAAATTTACTACTTTGTAGCTTCATTGAATGCCTAGTACTTTTGGAAAGAGTAAACATGAAAATGTGGGATACAAATGCAACAAATAAATAAATAAAAACTTAAGCAGAGGGAAGCATCATCTTTGTGGACTACTACTACTACTATTTATCATTTCTATACCGCTACAAGGCATACGAAGCGCTGTACTTCATACACAAAAAGACAGTCCCCGCTCAGAGAGCTTACAATCTAGATAAGACAGGTAAACAGACAGAACAATTAAGGGTAAGGGAATAAATAGGTGAGGTTAAAGGACAGGGCAAGTGAGTAGTGGTTAGGAGTCAAAAGCAGAGGTAAAGAGGTGGGTTTTACATTTGGACTTGAAAATGGCCAAATTTTTAAAAATGAGTCTTCAGTAGCATTTTAAACTTTGGGGCCTTTTTACTAAGCAATGCTATAAAGCAGCCTGCGCTATCCTGTGCACTAAGGCTACTTTTAGAGCTGCCAGGAAATGGCTGATTTCTCTACTTCTACAATAATGGCCATACGCTAATTTTCCCATTAGCAAGTGGCCATTATCGCGTGAGCATTTACCGAAAATCAATTTTGTAGGTAAGTGGTTAGTGTGCAGCAATGTAACTGTGCTAATTGATTAGTACAGAACTCACCAACTCTCTGCCCACAGACCCACCCCCTGCGCTAAAAAATAAAAACTATTCCGAAAGGATAGGAAAAGGATAGTGATAGGATTGTACTACCGTCTACCTGGCCAGAATGAAGAGAAAGATGTAGAAATGTTATCAGAAATTAGGGAGGCTAACAAAATGGGGAACACAGTAATAATGGGTGATTTCAATTATCCTGATATTGACTGGATAAATATAACATCAGTACATGCTAGAGAGGTGAAATTCATTGATAGAATCAAGGACTGCTTTATGCAGCAGCTGGTTCAGGAGCCAACAAGAGGAGGAACAATTCTAGACCTTAGTGCAGCAGGTAATGGTGCTGGGGCCGCTTGATAACAGTGATCATAACATGATCAGATTTGATATAAGTTCTGGAGTAAGTAAATACAGGAAATCCAATATGGTAGCATTTAACTTTCAAAAAGGAGACTATGATAAAATGAGAAAAATGGTGAAAAAAAATTAAAGGAGCAGCTGTCAAGGTCAAAAATTTACATCAGGCATGGATGCTGTTCAAAAATACCATCCTGGAAGCCCAGGCCAAATATATTCTGTGTATTAAAAAAGGAGGAAGGAAGACCAAACGGCAGCCGGTTTGGTTAAAAAGTGAGGTGAAGGAAGCTACTAGAGCTAAAAGAAAATCCTTAAGAACATGGAAGAAGGATCCGACTGAAAATAACTACATAAAGAATGGCAAATCAAATGCACAGTGCTGATAAGGAAGGCAATGAAAGACTTTGAAAAGAAGATTGCGTTGGAGGCAAAAACGCATAGTACATTTTTTTTTTAGGTATATTAAAAGCAAGAAACTGGCAAAATAATTGGTTGGACCGCTAGATTACTGAGGGCAAAAGTGGCGCTCAGGTAAGACAAGGCCATTGCAGAGAGATTAAATGAATTCTTTGCTTCAATCTTCACCAAGGAAGATGTGGGAGAGATACCGGTGACAGAAATGGTATTCAATGCTGATGAGTCAGAGAAACTGAATCAAATCTCTGTAAACCTGGAAGATGTAAAGGGGCAATTTGACAAATTGAAGAGTAGCAAATCACCAGGACTGGATGGTATACATCCCAGAGTATTGATACAATTGAAAAATGAACTTGCAGAACTATTGTTAGTAATATGTAATTTATCTTTAAAATCAAGCATGGTACCGGAAGATAGGAGGGTGGCCAATGTAATGCCAATTTTTAAAAAAGGGTTCCAGGGGTGATCCGGGAAATTACAGACCGGTGAGCCTGACGTCGGTACCAGGCAAAATGGTAGACACAAAAGAACAAAATTACAGAGCGTAGTCAAAAGTATGGATTAATGAGACAAAGCCAACATAGATTTAGTGAAGGGACATCTTGCCTCACCATTCTACTACATTTCTTTGAAGTGGTGAACGAACATGTAGATAAAGGTGAGCCAGTCGACATTGTGCATCTGGATTTTCAAAAGGCAGTTGACAAAGTACCACATGAAAGACTCCAGAGAAAATTGGAAAGTCATGGGATAGGAGGTAGAGTTCTATTATGGATTAAAAACCGGGTAAAAGACAGAAAACAGACAGTAGAGTTAAATGGTCAGTATTCTCAATGGAGAAGGGTAGTTAGTGGGGTTCCCCGGGGGTCTGTGCTGGGACCGCTGCTTTTTAACATATTTATAAATGACCTAGAGATGGGAGTAACTAGTGAGGTAATTACATTTGCTGATGACACAAAGTTATTCAAAGTCGTTAAATCGTGGGAGGATTATGAAAAATTACAAGAGGACCTTACGAGACTGGGCGTCTAAATGGCAGATGACATTTAATGTGAGCAAGTGCAAAGTGATGCATGTGGGAAAGAGGAACCCGAATTATAACTACATCATGCAAGGTTCCACGTTAGGAGTCACAGACCAAGAAGGGGATCTAGGTGTTGTCGTTGATGATACGTTGAAACCTACTGCTCAGTGTGCTGCTCCGGCAAAGAAAGCAAATAGAATGTTAGGTATTGTTAGGAAAGGAATGGAAAACAAAAATGAGGATGTTATAATGCCTTTGTATTGCTCCGTTGTGTTCAATTCTGGTTGCCGCATCTCAAAAAAATATAGTGGAATTAGAAAAGGTGCAGAGAAGGACAACGAAAATGATAAAGGGGATGGGACGATTTCCCTATGAGGAAAGGCTAAAGCAGCTAGGGCTCTTCTGCTTGGAGAAAGGGCGGCTGAGGGGAGGTATGATACAGGTCTATAAAATAATGAGTGGAGTGGAATGGGTAGATGTGAAGCATCTGTTTATGCTTTCCAAAAATACTAGGACTAGGGGGCATGCGATGAAGCTACAAAGTAAATTTAAAATGAATCGGAGAAAATTTTTCTTCACGCAATGTGTAATTAAACTCTGGAATTCATTTACAGAGAATGTGGTAAAGGCAGTTGCTTAGCGGAGTTTTAAAAAGGTTTGGACGGCTTCCTAAAGTAAAAGTCCATAGACCATTATTAAATTGGACTTGGGGAAAATCCACTGTTTCTGGGATAAGCAGTAGAAAATGTTTTGCACTTTTTTGGGATCTTGCCAGGTTTTTGTGACCTGGATTGGCCACTGTTGGAAACAGGATGCTGGACTAGATGGACCTTTGGCAGGGTCAACCTTAGCTTTCTCAGTAATTTCTGCAAAATACCTAGACGAGGAGGGGCATTTTCGATATGACGTCTAAGTCCAACTTTAGATGTTTTGCAAAAATGTCCAAAATCTGAATAAGAAAGAAGTTCATTTTCCAAAATAAAAAACGTCTCTCTTTTGTTTTAAAAAATACTGTTTCTAACAAGGTTTTGTGCTTTTGACGTTGTGTTTTTTGGTCCATTTTTAAAAAATAAAATGTCCAAGTGAAAAATGTAGAAAATCAAGCCATTGGGATATAGGAGGGGCCAGCATTTTTAGTAGACTGGTCCCCCAGACATCTCAGGAGATAAATGGGGCACCCTACTAGACTTCAAATACGTGCTCCCAGGTACACATCTCACCGCTGCTCCCTTATCTTGTCTGCTGAGCCCCCCCAAACCCACTGCCCACAGCTGTACACAATAGCCTTCATGGGTGAAGGGGGCACCTATATGTGGGTACAGTGGGTTCCTGGTGAGGGCTCACATTTTCACCACAAATGTGACAGGTAGAGGGAGATAGGGACCAGAGTCCCCCACTCCATGGTGCACTGCACTGACCACTACACTACTCCAGGGACCTGCATACTGCTCTAATTAGACCTGGCTCTAACATCCGAGGCTGCTAAATCATATTTGTATTCACATTTGTGGGGGGTGGGAGGGGGTCAGTGACTACTGGGGGGTATTGGGGAGTCATCCCTGATTCCCTCCAGTGGTCATCTGGTCATTTAGAGCACCCTTTTGTGCCCTATTCGTTATAAAAACAGGTCTAGCTCAAAACGTCTTAGTTTTAGTCCTGGACGGTTTTGTTTTGTTCTATTATGGCTGAAAAATGTCCAAGTGTTAGGAATGCCCAGATCCCGCCATTTTACACGCTCCGACATGCCCCCTTATGATTTGAACGCACTTCTGATGAACTTCATAGAAAAACTTCTAAAAACTGATTTTGAAAATACCAATTTGGATGTTTTTGTGAGAAAAACATTCAAATGCAGATTTATGCCACTTTTTGGATATTTTTCTCTTTTGAAAATGAACCCCATAGTGAATTACAGTAGTCCAGAGACAACAAAATAACAGCCTGAACTAATACTCTAAAATGTTGAAGAAAAAAATAAAGATCGAATTAAACGTAATTGCTTCAATTGAAACAAAGATTTTTTTTTTACTATAGTATTTGTTTATGTATTTATTTTACAAATTTATATACCATCTAAAACCTAGGTGGTTTCCATAAGAACATATATAATAAAACAAATTTTAAAAACACAATACATAATACACATTAAACAATTCTTCATCCTGAATCCACCATAAAAATGTAGCTGCCCAACAAATAGGACAGTAACCAGCCTACTAAATATAGAAAAAACTGTGTTTTTAAAAGTTTTTTAAATTGTAAAATTCTGCTACATAGACGCAGTTGCCCAGAAAGTGCATTCCATAAAGTTAACCCTGCCACAGAAAAGGCAGACACTCTAGTTTCAGCATAACATGTTTTCACAACTACATCTAAAGAGAGGTTCCAACATTAACAATGAGTCTAGAAGCGCCTCAAAGACCCTGGACTTCTTATCCACTGAAAGACGTGACCCATCCAACAACAGAATCTGATTTAGTTTCAACACCTCCTTTCTTCTGCTGTTTATGCCTCTCTCTGTGTAGCCTAGCATTCTTCAGGCAACAGCCATCACTTTCTCACATTGTTTTGCTGTCTTGAGATCCTCAGACACCATCATTTCAAGGTTTCTCTCCTGATCTGTGTATGTCCACTCCACTCTGTTGCAAATCCTGGTGTCTCCCACTCATCACAACTGCCACTCATCACTCTCCATCACCCCCTTACTGACTTTCTCAACCCTTGCAACCATTTCATTTCACTCACCTCCTCTTACATTCTCCGATTCCATCCAATCTGACTCTCTTACCCAATCATTACCACTGATCCCCTCACCCTCAATGATCCCTCTTCTGTTTCCCCCATCACCCTCTCTCAATTTATGTTTTTACCAACAGGCATGAGCTTTGCATCTAATATGCAGTCAAGGATTTCATTAAATTCTTCAGACAAGTCATAATTTCTACTGCAGAGTTTAGGCTGCATCAAATGTTGCCTGTGTATTTCACCTGTGTTACATTTACACCTGTTCTTCAGCATGCACTGTCTCCCAACCTAGCTGTCCTGCTATACAATTATCCTTTGTATTTATTTATTTGTTCCATTTGTATCCCACATTTTCCCACCTTATTTGCAGGCTCAATGTGGCTTACATAGTACCGTAAAGGCATTCGCCAAGTCCGGTAGAGAAACAAATACATGGTGATGTTGTGGTCGATTAAGGTTCAGGCACAATGGGGATCGAAGAGAGGAGAGGTTATATAGTAACACAGTAACATAGTAGATGACGGCAGAAAAAGACCTGCACGGTCCATCCAGTCTGCCCAACAAGACAACTCATGTGTGCTACTTTTTGTGTACACCCTACTTTGATTTGTACCTATGCTCTTCAGGGCACAGACCGTATAAGTCTGCCCAGCACTATCCCCGCCTCCCACCACTGGCTCTGGCACAGACCGTATAAGTCCCAGCACTATCCCTGCCTCCCAACCTCCAGTCCCCCCTCCCACCACTGGCTCTGGCACAGACCGTATAAGTCTGCCCCGCACTATCCCTGCCTCCCAACCTCCAGCCTCGCCTCCCACTACCGGCTCTGCATTACGAGCTTTGGTTTTGCTGTGTTGCAGAGTGTAGGCATTTATGTTGGGTCTGTAGGGTATGCCTTTTTGAACAGGTTGGTTTTTAGTGATTTCCTGAAGTTTAGATGGTCGTAGGTTGTTTTCACAGCTTTTGGCAGTGAGTTCCATAGTTGTGTGCTTATATAGGAGAAGCTGGATGTGTAGGTTGCTTTGTATTTGAGTCCTTTGCAGTTTGGGTAGTGGAGGTTTAGGTATGTTCGTGATGATCTGGTTGTGTTTCTAGTTGGTAGATCTTTGAGGACTGTCATGTAGCCTGGGACTTCACCGTAGATAATTTTGTGGACATACAAGTAAATTTCTGCATTAAAATTCTGAATAATGCACAAATACATTTTTTCAGTGGAAGGAAGCTCAGAACAAGGGATTATAGCATGAGGTGCTAAACTGTATAAAATATTTTTTCATAGTAAAGGTGATGGATGCCTGGAACAACAATAGCAAAACCAGGGCACGTTGCACAAACTGCACCCAACATAGGGGGCCTGTTACAAAGCTGTGCTAGTGTTTTTAGCTCAGCTTTCGCTAAATACTGAGACACCCATTATATTCCTATGAGTGTCTCAGCATTTAGCACACACTTATTTTTAGCGTGAGCTAAAAACACTAGCACGACTTTGTTAAAGGTCCCCTTACTGACACTGCTGTTCATTAAAGCTTACTAAGGAATGGCTATTCTGTATATTGATAGTAATTCTGGTAACTCCATACTACCATTTACTGCTTTCAGCTGTGAAAAATATTTAAAAATAAATAGCTTAGTAGATTTAGTCCTGAATTATCAGTTGCTAGGCTGCACCTGGTAAAACCACCCACTCTCCTCACCTTGTCTGCTGCACAAAAATACACAGAATTCAAGAAAGTATGCAATCAAGCGGAAAGGATTCCTAGATTCAAGGAAGTGAGGATATGGGAATAAGGAGACTAGATATAGGCTTTGTAGTTGTTATCTGCTGACATTTTTAGTCTTCTGTAGTCTGTGAATTCTTGGATCTTCATCCCTGAAATTAGATTGTCCAATCTGCACTCTGCCTTCTTTAATTCCCATGGCTACATGTGCAGACATCAGATAAACATTTGCCACATATCTAGGTCACTGTAGATTATAGTGGGAGCTACAAAGCATATTTAATCCTTGGAGACAGGAGAGGTTCCACAGGACTGGAGAGGAACGGATGTGGTCCCTCTTCACAAAAGTGGCAACAGTAATGGCAGCATTGCTGAATAAAAGGATGGTGAATTTCCTGGAATTCAATGAGTTACAAGATCCGAGGCAACATGGTTTTACTAAAGGTAAATTGTGCCAAATAAATTTGATTGAATTCTTTGACTGGGCGACCAGAGATTGGATCAAGGACGTGCACTAGATGTAATCTACTTGGATTTCATCAAAGCCCTTGAAACGGTCCCTCATAGAAGGCTCTTAAATAAGCTTGAACGGCTGGAGTTAGGACCCAAAGTGATGAATTAGATTAGAAACTGGTTGTCGGGCAGACGCCAGAGGGCGGTGGTCAATGGAATTCACTTGGAAGAAGGAAAGGTAAGTAGCAGAGTGCCTCAGGGATCCATGCTGGGGCCGATTCTGTTCAATGTATTTGTGAGTGACATTCCGAAGGATTGAAAGTTAAAGCTTGCCTTTTTGTGCATGATACCAAGATTTGTAAGAGTGGACACCCCAGAGGGAATGGAAAACTTGAAAAGGGATCTGCAAAAGTTAGAAGAATGGTCTAGCATTTGGCCATTAAAATTTAATACAAAAAAATGGAAACCTAAGGGAGCTGTATGTCCTCGCAGTTGAGAGGCTGATATGAACAGATGGGAAAAGGGACCTTGGGGTGATGGTGTCCAAAGACCTTAAAGCCAAAAAACAGTGTGACAAAGGGGCGGCTGTAGCAGAAGGATGCTAGGCGCATCGAGAGACGAGTAACCAGCAAAAGAAAGGAGGTGTTGATGCCCCTGTACAAGTTGTTGGTGAGACCCCCACCTGGAGTTTTGTGTTCAGTTTTGGAGGCCGTATCTTGCTAAAGATATAAAAAAAACTAGAAGCAAACCAGAGGAAGGCAACAAAAATGATATGGAGCCTGTGCCATAAGACATATGAAAATAGACTGGAAGACCTGAATACGTATAGCCTAGAGGAAAGAAGGGACAGGGGAGATATGATACAGACATTTAAATATTTGAAAGGTATTAATATAGAAACAAATCTCTTCCAGAGAAGGTAAAACTAGAGGACATGAATTGAGGTTGCAGGGGGGTAGACTTAGGAGTAATGTCGTGAAATTCTTTTTCACAGAGGGTGGTCAAGGGAGGTGGTAGAGACAAAAACAGTGACAGAATTCAAAAATTGTGGGATTAACTCAGAGGAACCCTATTTAGAAAATAGATGGTAGAAAACAAAAATAAATTTAAAAAGAACCCTTAAATGGCTGCAGGGGGTGGATGTGTGAGTGACATTTGGACAGTTACTTCAGCTGTGAAGAACTGCCCAGATGCATGAAAGACATTGGTAATTCCCGTTCCCTACCGATTCCATAGCGAATCGGTAGGGAACGGGAATGCATCAACGATAGGGAATGCAAATGAGCTACTCGTTGTAGCTCACTTGCATTCTCTAGTCCTTCGGTACCTGAGTCGGAGAATCGGGACGTCCCTTTAGATTAGGCTCCTCTTCCTGGTCTCTTCAGCAAATCAAAGCGGGCTTAGCTGGCTGTTGTCAGCGAAACGCGCTCTGATTGGCTGAAGAGACCAGGAAGAGGAGCCTAATCTAAAGGGACGTCCCGATTCTCCAGCAACCAGGAAAATAGAAATATTTCGCTGTGGAGGGGTAAGTGGCGCGGCGAAGACTCTCAAGAAGGGGGAAAAAAACACGAGTGCCGGCAGAACAAAAAACTGCAAAAAAAAAAAAAAAAAGACGTCTCTCAGAAGCGCAGGGAGAGTACGTCCTTAAAGGACGCCCCTCACATGCGCTCCCTGCTTTTTTCTTTTTTACCTTTTTTGGGGGCCCTTTTCCTTTCCGATTCCCTCACAGGAGCCCTAACAAGAGGTCAGACATCTCGTTAGGGTTCCTATGGTAAGGGAATCGGAAAAACGGTAGTGCATCTGATTATAATGGGCTGCAACGGTACTGCAGCTCATTATAATAGCTTTTCAAACATTTGCATTCCATTTTCGTTGCCTGCTACCGTGGCAGGGAAAATGCCCTTAGTGCATGCCCGGGGTGAACTACTTGCGTTTTAAACTGGCTGGAACCAGTTTAAAACGCAAGTTGTGGGCTCGTTAGGTTTTGTGCATCTGGGCCTGAGGCCGGTATTAGGCAGACTTTGTAGGTCTCTGTCTGTATATGGCAATCCAGTTTCAGATAGGCTGGAAAGGGCTTCAATGGCAACTTCAGTAGCTGGAACCGAGGACACTGCTGAGCAGACTTTTACGGTCTGGGTCCCGCAAATGACAAAACAGATTTGGATAGACAGTTCAGGTCTTTATCTGCCATCATTTACTATGTTACTATATTAGGTTAAAATTCAGTCAGAAGGACTTCTAAAAGCCAGTGTGTACAATGGAGTGAATGTTGTTTTCTGTGGGCACTCTAGTGTCAGTTCTATCTGATAACTGTTTGTTGCTCACAGGTGTGTTACAGGAAAGTGCCTCCCTAGTTAGAATGATAAAGGGCCAGTAAATGTGCCATGAAGTAATACTAGCAACAGAGGGGATTGCAGATGAAAGCGCTTCAGTTTAAGAGCCACTTCAGCTGATAAACATCTTCATCTATTCAACACAACCTCTCTCTCTCTCTCTCTCTCTCTCCTTCCTTCAGCCAGGAGGGGCTGCAGACTTCACATTTCTCAATAGGGTCTAGCAGCAGTTGTCAGGGCTTGGGACATTAGCAGTACATGGGAAGGGAGGGAGAAGAGGGGGAAGGTAGAATCCAGCTCCCCTGTCAGGTGGACAGAAGCACCTTTTATCATGTTGTTTCTGAATGACAGGTAAGACTCTGCCTTGAGGCTTGTGAGGAAATAGGCCTGGAGTTGATGAAAGAGCCCTCACCCTCAGAAAGTACCAAATGCATGTAAAACTCAGCAAACAGGCCCCACCAGACAGGGGGACCGTTTGTAATTGGAGCTGGATCTGTTTGGAGAAATCCTTCTGTCACTGAAAATCCCCATTCATTAACCTCCTGTTTTGCTTCCCTGTCACCTTGAAAACTGCCTTCTAACAGATGAGAACTAATGCAAAAATGGCCTTGCTCATCATGTTTCTTGATTAGGTTAGGATCTCCATATATGTCCTAATCGCACTGGAATTGGCTCCGTCTACTCTGTTTTAAATTGCATCTTGAACAATGTGTTCTGGTTGCCATGTTAGTCTACATGTATATGTAGAGATAAGGCTTAGTAGGAATTTGAAGGTGAAATGTTTGGGTTAACTAAAAAAATATTGTCAAAAAACATAATGAAGTTTCGAGTTTATTAAGTGCTTCATATACCGCCTCTTAAGAATGTTTCTGAGCGGTGTGCACGTAATAGGGGACATAGCTCTTAAAAGTTATTCAAACCCCTCTGAGACTGCTAGGAACTTAAAATAAGCTATTGTTGGGTCAGGTCAGTGGCCACTATATGTTACAAGTATCTGAAAGATCCCAAAAAGTAGAAGGGGGTAATATTCAGCCCGCTGCAGTCAGGGATTTTTTTTATGCTGGCAGCTAGTCCTGGATATTCAGTGCTGGTCCATATCCAGGAACCAGAACTGAATATGCATATCTTCAGCAGCCCCTGGAAATTATCTGGCTACCACTGATGTCCAGTGTTGGTACCCGGATAGCTATCCAGACTAGTTAGGACTGCTGTTTCTGTGGTCTTGATCATTATCTGGTCACCAGCACTGAATATCAGTGGTGCACGGACAATCTCCAACAACTCCTCTGCTCCATCCTGAACCGCTCCAGCACAAGCCACATAGTACCGTGGGGGGGGGGGGGGGGGGTCACATATGATTTTCAGCTGGTTAAGTGATACTCATAATGCTACATTGGCTCCCGATTAAGGCCAGACTATTTTTCAAAACCAGCACAATCATCTTCAAAATACTGTTTGGCATGTCACCGGAGTACAAGCTAGACATGATCAAACTACCACCAAGAAATGAAAACCCAGGAACCAGAGATTACCTACTGCTTCACCTGCCCAACTGCAAAAACGTATTATACAAGTCCACCTACACGGCGGAATTTAGCTACCTGGCCTCAAAATGGTGGAACTCAATTCCCATAGTCATAAGAAGCATTACGAACTACCTCCAGTTCAGAAAAGACCTAAAGACCTACCTCTTCAGGAAATTCTAAGAATAAAATATACACTAATAATTCTGGAATAACAATACACAACACAACCTCTAACTGTAACACATCTTTTCATTTAAGAAATGAACTAAGACATATCTTCTCAAGAAACACAATGACTATTCCATACGCACTATCTTGCCAACCACTGTAAAACACAGCATCATACAACCTTCTAAATGTAATTGAATCAATGTCATCTCTAACTGTTAAATGTAAACCACATTGAACCAAAACTACATACTGAAGCTTCAACCAGGCCTTTAATGGAAGAACTAACTACCTTTATAGTCTCTCTCACACACACAAGGAGTGGCACTGGCTGCATATTCTGTAGCAGGACATGTTTATCCACTCCTACCCTAGCTGAGATAAT
Source organism: Microcaecilia unicolor (assembly GCF_901765095.1). Lineage (NCBI taxonomy): Eukaryota > Metazoa > Chordata > Amphibia > Gymnophiona > Siphonopidae > Microcaecilia > Microcaecilia unicolor. Next base: position 86,961,965 of record NC_044042.1, on the reverse strand, counting down.
ATTCAAGCACCTCTCTGACTTCATGTGCAACTTTCTTTAAATTAGTCCCTTTATTTTCTAACTCCTCTTACTCTCTTATATATCTATATGTTCCATCTTTGCTTATACCCTATGCAGTCTATTAAAATGTTTATTGTGCTGACATTGTAAGTAGTATACTATGCCATACTTTGTATTGTTATTTGAATATATTTACTGCTGTAATTGTCTATTGCTTATAGTTGAGTTACTCTTGCTGTGCACCGCCTTGAGTGAATGTGTTCAGAAAGGCGATAAATAAATACGGCCTCCAAAACTGAACACAATACTCCATTCCTACATATGGGAAGGGAGAGGAAAGACTACATAAAATGGAGGAATTCAATAAGTGACTTGAAGCTTGGTGTAAAGAAGAAGGTTTTAGATATATAGTAGGATGGGGCAGTTCATGAAAACATAACAGGCTATACTACAATGATGGGCTACACCTTTCTGTGACAGGAAAAAGGATCCTTGGGGAGAAATTCAGACAGTATGTTTCTAGACATTTAAACTAGAAGGTGGGAGTGGCAAAACAAAGCAAGAGAATTCAGAAAGTCATCCCCAGGAAAAACATGATGGCAGTGGGGAAGGTAATATTAATATATAAAAACATCCAAACCCACGTAACACATGGAAAGCAATGAGCACAAATGCAAGTAAAAAGGTTCAAAGTTTGAGGAACTGTAGCCATCAACCTTGTTGCATGTGTTAATATGTTAAGCAATACAGGTGCCACTACAGACCCTTGGGACACTCCACTAGTGACCTTTTTCCATTTGTATTCCCTCTCTTTTAGCCGTAGGCTTCCTAGTAAGGGACTCTTTCCCAGGAGTTGAAGTTAGTTTGCCCGTTATTGGCCCTGTGCCTAGGGCCTGGGATTGTTGCCCAGGGGAGGGAAACGCCAGCGTGTGTTTATACCTGTCCAAAAGGTCTTGTGCATGTGTTGTTTGTTTAGACTGAGAGCTTGCCCTCAGTTTGTTCCACTGTTTCTTTCCTACAAACGTTTTGCCCTGCCCTAGCTTTTCCCCTGTTATTTTGCCAAGGTTGATTGTTCTACTATGATTGGCTGTCCTCTTTCCTGTCAAATATTGTAGTTCTTTTCTGGCTTTTATTTATTTGTTTTTAGTCCGTAAACCACCAAGATCTCAATAGCAAGTTTTAATAAACTATAAACTATTGATAACTCCCCCCCCCCCTAAATTGTCCAGAAAGACACTGCACAAAAGGTCTAAATTCCCTATTGAAACACTTTAATACATCGACCTGAGTAATATAAATTCTGCAAAAGAGACACTCTGAACCTAGAACACAAACCAGAGGACCAAATCTTCCAGATGAAAATAGGACTACTTAGCAAACCTCAAACAGAAACAACCAGACCTTCAAAAAACTAACACTGCAAATACTGTGACCGGTCTTAGAGGCCCATGCGCCTTCATAAACTCGTAGATTCAGCAATATTACCTCAAAAACGTTGACGAACCGATTTCCATCTCCTTCAAAGCAGATATAAATTTGTTATGTGCATTTATAATTTATCTGGAGAGTAGATAGTGCTGCTCAATGCATGTAATGATTAGCTGAATATACATATGATGTTAAGTGGGCCTTTTACAAAGGCGAGCTAGCGTTTTTGGTGTAAGCATGCGTTAAACGTTAGAGTCGCCCACATATTTCTATGGGCATCTCTATCGATTAGCATCTTTGACTCTGCAGGGTCCTCAGTCTCTCATCACCATCAAGGTTATATCCATATATGGGCCGCATAGCCTCAGTTCCTCCAAAGTATTACCTTGACATGTAACATGTACTTTCCATTTAATAAGAAAGCACTGTAGCTTACATGCAGCTGCAGGAGGAAACTAAAAATATGCTGATGACAGCAAATGTAGGAAATGTGAGGACTAGCAGGGCCATCTTTAAGGCCTAGTATAGGGAGGAATATACACACACAATAAAACCATTAGTGTGCCTTTTTGTAAAAGACCCCTTCAGTGTTAATGTAATCCTCTGACAGATTAATTCTGTAACAGAGAGCCTAAAATTAGCTGCCCAGAGTGTGCCTGGTAGGAGCCTGTACACCACTCTGTACTGTTCTGTCAGCTAGAGCAGTTTAGCAATTTACAATAAACTCTAAACATAGGAGCCTGGTATAAGAGGCTTAGCAGGATGGATCAGCTGTTTCTATAGAAATGCTAATAGTAGTAGTAGTAGTTCTCCCCCGCTGCTCTGGGGGGTTTAAATAGCAGCAGCTGCAGTGAAAGCAGTCTCTAGCCTTGTGTATAACCAGTTGTAATTTGATTACCTTACTGCTGGGAGAGCAGAGCAGGGGGGTTGGCTGGAGGTATCCTGGGTTGCCAGGGAGATATTTAACTAGGATGAATTCCTGCACATGAGCAGTTCATACCAAAGAGACTTGCACTGACCCCTGAAATTTTAAAAGTGCTAAAAATAAGTTTTAAAAGTATTTGCATTAAATCTAATTGCAGAATTTAGGTGCTAGGAAGTGGGATTGGTATGCCATGTACTCAAATTTGCTCAAGCCATATGCAAATTAGTCCATTTTTGAGAAGTTCTCATTTGCATATTTATGGGTAAAAATTGTTGGAAATGTTTACAGCCTTAATGTTAGGGCATGGCTCTGATCAAAAATGTGAAGTTTGATGCAAAAACGAAGGGTTTAGCTAGTGTTTTTGACTAAAAATTCCCATTAGAGTGTCTGTATGTTAATCTGCATTCAAATAGAGCTCTCTGATTAGATAGATGAGCAGCTTCTGTTAGAAAATCTGCCCGGGAACAGAGAGGAGAGGAGAGAATCAATGGGTGGGTGGGTGTGGATGGCTGGAGGGGGGGCAGGGGAGAGGAGAGAATCAATGGGTGGGCATGGATGGCTGGAGGGGGGGCAGGGGAGTGAGGATAAGAAATGAAGAAGAAAGGCAGAAAGTAAAGAAATAAATGGAAAGGAAGCCCTGGAATCGGAGTTAAGAGGACAGAGATAGCAGCAGAATCAGATACTGGGCCAGCATGATCAGAAAAACAAAGTCACCAGACAACAAAGGTAGAAAAGATCATTTTATTTTCATTATAGTGTTTGGAATATGTCCACTTTGAGAATCAGGTGCTCAACATTAAATGTTTATATTTACTTATGTATGGCATTTTATCCCACATTAAACATGAATTAGGATGTTTTGTGGCTCTACATGAGAATTGTGATATTATGATCCTTGTTTCATATTGTTGACGGTCTGCATTTTCCATATGGGTGGTAGATTGGTGTATTAGGTTCTGCCCAGTGTAATATTTATGGTACAGTAAGGTTCTGAGTGTGTTTTTGCACAAAGTTGTGCATTGTGTTTTGCAGTTGAGCGATTGTGGTTAGTATATGCTTTGAGCAACCACTTTATTCTTTGACATATGATACATATCTAATATCTAAATTTAATAAAAGGTATTAATTGTGACTTTTATTTTTAATTATTTATTTTTTCTGTGTGTTATCAGACAATTATGGATTTGAGCTCCACCCCTGGCCCCACCCCTAACCCCGCCCCCTTTAGCCTCCCCAAACAGTTGGGCCACCGACTGCCTATGACTCTAAACATTTAGGCACACTCACTTAACGCCATATCGATAGTATACGTAAATGCACACACCTCATCCTGCAAGTTGTGACTGAGAGTGTTCCAGAACTTGCCCCTCCCATGTAAACACCCCCTTGATTTGATTTATTTGCTTCATATACCACTAATTACAAACCCTCTGATTCTGTAAAGGTCACCAAAAATTGTGCACTCAAATTTAGGCGCGTTCCTGATTTGCGTGTGCAATTTAACTGAATAACGAGCCAATCAGTGCCAATAATTGGCTTTTTAACACACGCACATAAAGGAACAAGCATTCCAAAAAAGGGGGCATGAAAATGGGAAGGTCATGGGTGTTTCGGAGCAGAACGGGAGGGGAGCGTGGCTTTGAGTTATGCACATAATTACGAATAATGGAGCTCCGCGGGTAAATCTAGGTGTGGGCATTTGCACCATGCTTTCATTGGTGCAAATGGCCACGCCTAAACTTACGCACAACTTTCTGCTTAAGTGTGTAACCTATAAACCATGCTGAACTTTAGGCATGGCTTATAGAATACTGCTTAAGTATTTTTAGGCACTATTTATAGAATTTACCCCAAAATGTGTTAAAGTGGTTTACAATAAAAATTATACATCAACAATTATTACTAAACTAAACATACTGGGATCCTTTTACTAAGCAGTGGTAAGCACTATCATGTGTTTCCTGTGTGCTAAAATGTACTACTACGGGGCACGCTCAGGCATCCTGTGTTGTTCAGGCATCCCTTTTACTAATTCTCTATCTGAAACTGATCGACAAATAGAACATGGGATTGGCATTCTTAGTGGTGTTCAGTTTTCAGGCTAAAATTAAATAATCTAATACAAATCAGTGAGCACACCACACTCTATAAATCACTTGGAAATACCCCAGAATCATCCAGGGAAACTCACTGTCATCTGAGTAAGTGCCGAGGGAGAGTGCAGCCACTTGAAAAGTCACCTTTCCATCATGCTGTTCTCAGGACCAGCTGCTACTTAAGAGGACGCCCTACTGAAGTACACAGCCAAGGGCACATGACCAAAGGGGCAGGTTTCCTTTGGAGCCCCTTCAGAGCCTACTGGGAGCCAAGAGCCGGAGATCTTGGTGTTGTTTCTTTATGGGTATATGGAAGATCAAGGGACCTGTGAAAAGGATGGCAACAGTACAAGGACCAATGGACCAGCACGTGTGTTCTGCTGTTGCTGTACAGTGGGTTATACAGCTGCGGTGCCCTTTTCATTGGGTGAATGAATCCTGTCCCCTGAGCCTGGAGCTATGACTGAGAAGTTAGTTCCTGCCAGTCAGGTAGTAGCTTTATCTGCTGGAGTGATAAGCTTTCTGGTGGAACCTCTTTCTATTTCTTCTTCAAATTCTGTTGTATCAGTTGCGCTTCTAGCTCCGGTTGTGTAGCCTGAAAGACTCCAGAGGAAACTGGAGAGTAATGGGATAGGAGGTAGTGTTCTATTGTGGATTAAAAACTGGTTAAAAGATAGAAAACAGAGAGTAGGGTTAAATGGTCAGTATTCTCAATGGAGAAGGGTAGTTAGTGGGGTTCCCCAGGGGTCTGTGCTGGGACCGCTGCTTTTTAACATATGGCCTAGAGATGGGAGTAACAGTGAGGTAATTAAATTTGCTGATGACACAAAGAGGCTCATTTTCAAAGCACTTAGCCTCCCAAAGTTCCATAGAAACCTATGGAACTTAGCCTCCCAAAGTGCTTTGAAAATATGCCTCTAAAGTTATTCAAAGTTGTTAAATCGCGGGAGGATTGTGAAAAATTACAAGAGGATCTTACGAGATTGGGAGTCTAAATGGCAGATGACGTGAGCAAGTGCAAAGTGATGCATGTGGGAAAGAGGAACCCGAATTATAGCTATGTCATGCAAGGTTCCACGTTAGGAGTCACGGACCAAGAAAGGGATCTAGGTGTCGTCATTGATGATACGTTGAAACCTTCTGCTCACTGTGCTGCTGCGGCTAAGAAAGCAAATAGAATGTTAGGTATTATTAGGAAAGGAATGGAAAACAAAAATGAGGATGTTATAATGCCTTTGTATCGCTCCATGGTGCGACTGCACCTTGAATATTGTGTTCAATTCTGGTCGCTGCATCTCAAAAAAAGGTATAGTGGAATTAGAAAAGGTGAAGAGAAGGGCGACGAAAATGATAAAGGGGATAGGACAACTTCCCTATGAGGAAAGGCTAAAGCGGCTAGGGCTCTTCTGCTTGGAGAAAAGGCAGCTGAAATGAGATATGATACAGGTCTATAAAATAATGAGTGGAGTTGAACGGGTAGATGTGAAGCGTCTGTTTATGCTTTCCAAAAATACTAGGACTAAGGGGCATGCGATGAAGCTACAATGTAGTAAATTTAAAACGAATCAGAGAAAGTTTTTCTTCACTCAACGTGTAATTAAACTCTGGAATTCGTTGCCAGAGAATGTGGTAAAGGTGGTTAGCTTAGTGGAGTTTTAAAAAGGTTTGGACAGCTTCCTAAAGGAAAAGTCCATAGACCATTATTAAAGACTTGGGGAAAATCCACTATTTCTGGTATAAGCAGTATTATTATTAATTTGGATTTTGCTCACACTTTTTTCATTAGTAGCTCAAGGTGAGTTACATTCAGGTACCATTATACCTCCATTGAGGAAATCTAGATTACCCCAACTTGACATTTCGTCCTTTAGATTGTAAGCTCCTCTGAGCAGGGACTGTCCTTCTTTGTTAAACTGTACAGCGCTGCGTAACCCTAGTAGCGCTCTAGAAATGTTAAGTAGTAGTAGTAGGTACACTGGATATTTCTCTGTCCCAGGAGGGCTCACAATCTAAGTCTGTACCTGAGGCAATGGAAGGTTAAGCGACTTGCCCAAGATCACAAGCACGTTTTTGGGATCTTGCCAGGTATTTGTGACCTGGATTGGCCACTGTTGGAAACAGGATGCTGGGCTTAATGGAGCTTTGGTCCTTCCCAGTATGGCAATACTCATGTACCAGTTTTGTTTCAATCTGGTATGCCCGTAACTCTGGAAGATGTACTGACTGCTTTGAATACAATTGAAACTTCTTTGCAAAGTACTTTGAATCAACTCTGCAAAAACACGGAGGTATCCTCTGCAAAGTTTGCTGAGCATGACCACAAAATTAACTTGTTGGAGCAAAGGGTCATTAAGACTGACTCTCAATGAGATGAAGGATAGTTTGACTGTGCACACCAGTTTGGACATAATGGAGAATAGGTCACAGTCTAGAAATTTAAGAATGTTGAATTTTCCTCTAACCCATTATCTTGCTCCTCTGGAATTGTTAAAGATGTATTTGAAAGAGATTCTTTCTTTCACTCACCTGGATTCTGTGGTTGTAGTGAATGCTATTTACCTGCCCAGGAATAGCAAAGTAATTAACGAAGAAGGAGCTCATGACACTATTACTTCTCCTGATAATCTGGATTTATCTAAATATTTAGAATCTTCATAGGACTTGATAACTAAAAGGAGCACTTTGTTGGTATCGTTTCAGACAGAGGAACAGAAACAGGCTGTTTTAAAGTCTTATTTTCCTAAAAAAAAAACATTTATTATTTTGTGGACAGACAGTACAACTGTTTCCTGATGTGGCAAGAGCTTCACAATTATGTAGGAAGACATTCCTACTGCTGGAGCCTAAGGGTTTGGCTATGGGTGCCACTTTTTATCTTCAATTTCCTTGTAAATGCCTTGTCACATATAAGAAAAACTGATATACATTTTTGGACCCTTCCTTTTTGGAAACTTTTCTTAAAGATAAAGTGTGGCTTTTTTTTTTTTTTTTGCTTGTCTGATGTCCAGGTGAGGATAGTTAAATTGGGTTCTTTTGAACGTTGGCTATGTATCTCTCCTATTTTCTTTTAGATGAGCTTAGTACTACTACTACTATTAAACATTTCTATAGCGCTACTAGACTTACGCAGCGCTGTACAAATTAACATGAAAAAGACAGTCCCTGCTCAACAGAGCTTACAATCTAAATTGGACAGACGAACAGACAGCTAGGGGTGGGGAAATTTCAGTGGTAGGGGTGAGCTTAGCGAGTCTTTTACTAAGGCACACTCATATTTTTCTTTCGCGCTAAAAACAGGCGCACGCTAAACATTTGAGACGCCCATAGGAATATATTGGTGTCTCTAACATTTAGCGCATGCTAAAAACTTGAGCGTGCCTTAGTAAAAGACCCCCTTAGTTAATTAAAGTTCTTTTCTTTTGCTTGCTAGATTGTATAATGGATGTCTCCATTATGTGGGCATGTTACATAAGTACATAAGTAATGCCACACTGAGAAAAGACCAAAGGCTCATCGAGCCCAGCATCCTGTCCCCAACAGCGGTCAATCCAGGTCAAGGGCACCCGGCAAGCTTCCCAAATGCACAAACCTTCTATACATGTTATTCCCGAAATTGTGGATTTTTACCAAGTCCATTTAGAAGCGGTCTATGGACTTGTCTTTTAGGAAACTGTCCAAACCCTTTTTAAACTCTGCCAAGCTAACCCCCTTCACCACTTTCTCCGGCAACGAATTCCAGAGTTTAATTACGTGTTGGGTGAGGAAAACGTTTCTCCTATTTGTTTTAAATGTACTACATTGTAGTTTCATCGCATGCCCCCTAGTCCTACTATTTTTGGAAAGCGTGAACAGACGCTTCACATCCACCAGTTCCACTCCACTCATTATTTTATATACCTCTATCATGTCTCCCCTCAGCTGTCTCACCTCACACCTGTTTTCTATACCTTTCCTAATAATACCCAACATTCTATTTGCTTCCCTAGCCGCAGCAGCACAGTGAGCAGAAGGTTTCAGTGTATTATCAACGACGACACTCAGATCCCTTTCTTGGTCTGTAAATCCTAACGTGGAACCTTGCTATTGATGAAGAGTTTTTTTTTTACTTTTTTCCTAGAATTTCTTTCCTGCATTTTCTTGAATATTGTTCTGAATTGTACAATATATAATTTTTTTTAAGGAGAATATCCGAGGTCTGTAATTCTTAAAGCATACAGGAGGGCTACATCTAATGACAGATCTTTGTTATTGAACTATGTGCAACAAAATTAAAATGATGAAGACACAGCAGCCTGTGTGTTAAAATGTACTACTGCAGCAAATGTTGTTGTGAAAATTATGAAATGGCATTGGTGCAAATTGTGAGTATCCTACCTGAATTTAAAGATAGTAGGCTTAAAGTAGCTTTCAGTCATGGGCATAATTTGATAGAAATTTTGTGTTCCTCCAATATTTATAGAATAACTGAAGTGGTAGAGGAACGTGAGATGGGACACTTTGCCTGCTTGAAGTGTGCTATCTGTGAAGTTACAGTTAATGATGTGGAATTTGAGAATCCAGTTGATGGGAAACTGTATACATTGAAATCCAGAACTACCTGTACTACATCTTTTTTTAGCTTATTGCATTACTTGCCAGTGTGATAAAATATATATAGGGCAGACTATTTGAGCCCCCAAAATTAGGACACTGGAACTTAAGAATACAATTGTGACACAAAATGATAATACATCTTTGTCAGCCCACTGTAAGCATCTGAATCATACTTTTTCATCTCTAAAATGTCTGCTGTTAAAATGGAATCCACCCTTTAGGAGAAGAGGAAATAGGAGAATGCGTCTGATGCAACCTAACAGCGGTGAATAAGTACATAAATAATGCCATACTGGGAAAAGACCAAGGGTCCATCGATCCCAGCATCTTGTCCACGACAGCGGCCAATCCAGGCCAAGGGCACCTGGCAAGCTTCCCAAACGTACAAACATTCTATACATGTTATTCTTGGGATTTGGGATTTTTCCAAGTCCGTTTAGTAGCGGTTTATGGACTTGTCCTTTAGGAAACCGTCCAACCCCTTTTTAAACTCTGCTAAGCTAACCGCCTTCACCACATTTTCCGGCAATGAATTCCAGAGTTTAATTACACGTTGGGTGAAGAAAAATTTTCTCCAGTTTGTTTTAAATTTACTACACTGTAGTTGAATCGCATGCCCCCTAGTCCTAGTATTTTTGGAAAGCGTGAACGGACGCTTCACATCCACCTGTTCCACTCCACTCATTATATTATATGCCTCTATCATGTCTCCCCTCAGCCGTCTCTTCTCCAAGCTGAAAAGCCCTAGCCTCCTTAGTCTTTCTTCATAGGGAAGTTGTCCCATCCCTGCTATCATTTTAGTCGCCCTTTGCTGCACCTTTTTCAATTCTACTATATCTTTCTTGAGATGCAGCGACCAGAATTGAACACAATACTCAAGGTGCGGTCGCACCATGGAGCGATACAACGGCATTATAACATCCTCACACCTGTTTTCCATACCTATCCTAATAATACCCAACATTCTATTCGCTTTCCTAGCCGCAGCAGCACACTGAGCAGAAGGTTTCAGTGTGTTATCGACGACGACACCCAGATCCCTTTCTTGGTCCTTAACTCCTAACGTGGAACCTTGCATGACGTAGCTATAATTCGGGTTCTTTTTTCCCACATGCATCACCTTGCACTTGCTCACATTAAACGTCATCTGCCATTTAGCCGCCCAGTCTCCCAGTCTCGTAAGGTCCTCTTGTAATTTTTCACAATCCTGTCGCGAGTTAATGACTTTGAATAACTTTGTGTCATCAGCAAATTTAATTACCTCGCTAGTTACTCCCATCTCTAAATCATTTATAAATATATTGAAAAGCAGCGGTCCTAGTGAGGTAATTAAATTCGCCGATGACACAAAATTATTCAGGGTCGTCAAGTCGTAGGAGGAATGTGAACGATTACAGGAGGACCTTGCGAGACTGGGAGAATGGGCGTGCAAGTGGCAGATGAAGTTCAATGTTGACAAGTGCAAAGTGATGCATGTGGGTAGAGGAACCCGAATTATAGCTACGTCTTGCAAGGTTCCGCGTTAGGAGTTACGGATCAAGAAAGGGATCTGGGTGTCGTCGTCGATGATACGCTGAAACCTTCTGCTCAGTGTGCTGCTGCGGCTAGGAAAGCGAATAGAATGTTGGGTGTTATTAGGAAGGGTATGGAGTCCAGGTGTGCGGATGTTATAATGCCGTTGTATCGCTCCATGGTGCGACCGCACCTGGAGTATTGTGTTCAGTACTGGTCTCCGTATCTCAAAAAAGATATAGTAGAATTGGAAAAGGTACAGCGAAGGGCGACGAAAATGATAGTGGGGATGGGACGACTTTCCTATGAAGAGAGGCTGAGAAGGCTAGGGCTTTTCAGCTTGGAGAAGAGACGGCTGAGGGGAGATATGATAGAAGTGTATAAAATAATGAGTGGAATGGATCGGGTGGATGTGAAGCGACTGTTCACGCTATCCAAAAATACTAGGACTAGAGGGAATGAGTTGAAGCTACAGTGTGGTAAATTTAAAACGAATCGGAGAAAATTTTTCTTCACCCAACGTGTAATTAGACTCTGGAATTCGTTGCCGGAGAACGTGGTACGGGCGGTTAGCTTGACGGAGTTTAAAAAGGGGTTAGATAGATTCCTAAAGGACAAGTCCATAGACCGCTATTAAATGGACTTGGAAAAATTCCGCATTTTTAGGTATAACTTGTCTGGAATGTTTTTACGTTTGGGGAGCGTGCCAGGTGCCCTTGACCTGGATTGGCCACTGTCGGTGACAGGATGCTGGGCTAGATGGACCTTTGGTCTTTCCCAGTATGGCACTACTTATGTACTTATGTACTTATGAACCCCACTAACTACCCTTCTCCATTGTGAATACTGCCCATTTAACCCCACTCTCTGTTTCCTATCCTTCAACCAGTTTTTAATCCACAATAGGACATTGCCTCCTATCCCATGACCCTCCAATTTCCTCTGTAGCCTTTCATGAGGTACCTTGTCAATATTTCGTTTGAAGGCACTAGGGCCTATGGGCTTGAACAGAACGATTGAATGGCATCGTTTTTTCTAAGTCCATTGGCCATATACTGAAATGACATTTGAGAAGCCACTCTGTGATTGGTGCTTGGACAGATTGGTGTTCAGTTTAAATAGTGTATCACCATTTTGTGCAAGGTAGCCCGCAGATAGCAGCAGAATGAGCTGAGTCTAATCTATATTAATAATTCTCACCTCCAATTCTGAAGCTCACAGTGTGGCAGGGAAACACTCAAGCCCTGTACTGTTGTAGCCTGTCAGTCACCATTCACTCTCACTCATACACCCGCCCTCAGCCACACCCCCAGCCACGCCCCTTCCGGACATAATTCGCTACCTGAACGTTCTATTGAGGCCCCAAGCTCCAGCCACTTCCGTCAAGGGTTCATTAGTTCATGGTGGTGAAGCCTCTCCACTCACCATGTCTGTCTGTCACGCCCTTGCGTCGAACGTCATGACGTCACGGGTGGAGCTATTTCGACGAACGATGAATGACACGAACGCCACGGAAAGGGGTGAGTTGCAATTTCCACCAACGAGGAACGACACGAATGCAACGGAAAGGGGGAAGTAGTTTCCCTACTCCTCCCTCTGCCTCACAATCACCTCAGTGCACCGATGAAACAACAATGGCGCCCAACACCACCATTCCCAACCGCCACAAAACGCGACCTCAGACGCCAGAGGAGGAGCACCTTCACAGTCCAAAGGTTTGCTGGCTGCCTGCGGTGCCGTTGTGCTTCTACAAAACAGCTGATCCTCTTTGGCCAGGTAAGTTCGGTGGGTGGCCAGACGAGGAGGGGGTAGCGGCGCTATTGACGACCTGCTTGGGGTGGGAAAGAGGGTGCAGTGGGTGCGCACACTGCAAACCTTCCTATGCAATCCCCTTGCTAGCGCCCGTTTCATTTCAGCCTGAAACGGGCATCTTTTACTAGTTACTAAGTAAGAGAAATAACCTAATAGTGTTTTTTCAGAATATGTTTGTACTCTTCAGCAAGAATTCTCTCTTTGTTTTATGTTTCAAGAGTCCCACAAATCCCTGAAGCAGAGATTCTAAATGCTGGCCATCGTTGGATGGTTGAAGTGAGTTACAAGAAAGCTGCTGGAGTCTTTGGGCAGAAGCATACCACGTTTGAAACTTATGAGATTTGAAGCTAAGAGCATTTTGAAATCTTAAGAAAATGTTTTATATAATCAATTGAAAATTTATTTTTAAAAAGTAATTTGCTAACCACGAGGCTTTCTTTTAGCCTATGATTATATTGAAGTCATTGATGGACTGAATTTAGTAAGTCTTGGCTCACTGAGGCTTTTTCCTCCTGATGATTCTAGGTTATTTCCAAGTGATTTATAGAATGTGGTGTGTTCACTGAGTTGTACTTGCTGATTGGCTAGCTCTGGCATCCGAGGCCCCCTTTTACTGCAGCTAGTAAAGGGAAGTCTCGCCTTCCTGCAGGAAATGGCCATTCAGCAATGCCACAAGGCCATTTCGAGGGGGAGACCTTACCGCCACCCATTGAGATGGCGATAAGGGCTTCTGTGTTAACCTGGCAGTAGACAGGCAGCACGTGGAATTGCCTGATTTCCACCGGGTACACTCCAGCACTACAAAAATAAATACATTTTTGTAACGCTGGAAATGACAGTGCACTAGGGGTGGGAAGTACCGCCAGACGGTACTTCCTGTATAGCGAGTGGTAAGCCCGCATTGGGCTTACCGCCACTCAGTAAAAGGAGCCCTTAATACCCCACTCTCTTCCCTTGATTTTTAAAATTAAATAATGAAAAAACAACATTTCTAGTTTTAGGAAACTCTTTTAAGCCTTTCAAGGAATCAGTTTTAGTTGTAAACAATGTTACATTTCAGCTGAAGAAACAATTGAAGATCTTAAGAGTTGTTTTTGAAGAATGTTTAACTTTTGGATCACACGTAAATCAAGTGATAAAAAAAGATTTTACACTATGAAAAAGTTAAGAAGGATAAGGTCAAATTTTAATATTTTCAGATTAAGAGCACAATCTTTACTCTTATCACAGATGGATAGGGCTATTTAAAAAATTACATACTTTTCAGAATACAGCAGCTAGACTTATCTGTAGATCATCTAAGTTTGAATCAGCTTCTCCACTGCTGTTAAATCTTCATTGGCTCCCTGTTAGGGCCTGAATAGTTTTTAAATTGTATGTTGTGACTTTTCTTATTTTATATGGATTTGCTCCAAAATATGTCAGACCTCGTAAGTTTTACACAAAAGAATAGAGCCTTGTCTGACAGGCTTCCATTGCTATTACAATATCCCAGGAGTACTCTATAGAACTGTGTAAGACGGTCTGTTTTCTTTTCAATCAGCTAAATAGTAGAATGCTCTCTCCCTTTGAAAATTAGAACAATTACTCAACATAGATTGTTTATGAAAGCTCTTGAAACACATCTTTTCCAGTTGTTTAATAAGTAATGATTTGTTGTCTGACTGAATTGTGTTGTAGCTCTCTGGGAATGCCCAATTTTCTTTTCGATTGTAAACCGCATGGAGCTCTTTCGGGACTTTGCGGTATATAAGAATTCTATTGTATTCCAAAGAAGGGAACCAGCATAACAGAATGCCCTGGTTCTAGTAGTAGTTAATCTAACTTGATGTAAAAAAAAGGAAGCTATAAAACATTTGTCTGACAAGTATTCCAGTTGTTACGCTACAGTATCAAATAGCATCTATATACTCTTATGTATAATTTCACCCATTTCACCCTGTCCTCGCATGTAACTGCTCTTGCATCACAAATATTATGCGCTTGATTGGCATTTTTATTTTTGGTGTACAATACAGAATGAAGGGGAAGGGGATAATTCTAGAAAAAGACGCCTATATTTAGGTTCCAGATAAGCATGAATGTGTGCACATACACATCTATATGTCAAATATGCACCTGTGCGCTTATTCTATAAATATGCGTGTATCTTCAATGACGCGTAGTGTGAGGGTGTGTGTACACACAGCAAGAGTCTAGATGGGGCAGCATGGGCAGGATGCAGCATCCTGTTGCACTTACTCTAGCCCTACAGCTGCTGTAAATGCCTGCACTGCACATCTCACCTGTTACGCTAGTATCCTCTGCAGGAAAATAGGCACCCACTTTTATTTATTTACTAGTAAAAAAAGGCCCGTTTTGGTAGGCAATGAAACGGGCGCTAGCAAGGTAATCCCCCACCCTCCCTCGCTGTCTCGCTCTGTCCCCTCCGAGACCCACGCCTCCCTCCCTCCCTTCCTTCCGAGTTCCAAACCCCCCTCCCAACCTTCCAGTTCAAGGACCCCTCACGCCCCTCCCACCGAGTTACAGACTCCACCCTCCGCGTTACTGACCCCTGGACCCCCCTGCCGCGACCCTTTCCGCCGAAAACCCTCCCCCCCGCCGTTGCATACCTGTGCTGATGGGGGACCCCAACCCCCGACAGCCGAAGTCCTCTTCTCATCTGCGCCGGCATTGCTTGCTGAATGGTCTGATCAAGTTTCTGTGCGTGCGTCTGATGTCAGAAGCACGCAAAGAAACTTGATCAGATCATTCAGCAAGCAACACCGTGGCAGCCGAGAAGAGGACTTCGGCTGTCGGGGGTTGGGGTCCCCCGTCAGCACAGGTACGCGACGGAGTTGGCTCGCGCTGCTATGTTGTGATTGGGCACTGTCGCTGCTGACGCACCCGGAAGTGGGAGATGTCATCATTTCAGGAGATGGATACAGAAGCACGAATGCCTCAAAGCTTATGTCCACGCAGTGAGCTTCAGAACGTTGGAGGTGCGTTTTATTATATAGGATTAGGATTTATTTACCACCTTTTTGAAGGAATTCATTCAAGGTGGTGTACAGTAAGAATAGATCAAATATGAGCAATAGGCAATAACAGCAGTAAAAATATTCAAATAACAATAAAGGTATGGCATAGTATACTACTTACAATGTCAACACAATACGTAATACAATATTTTAATTGATAGTGAAGGGTAAAGCAAAGATGGAACATGTAGATAGGTAAGAGAGTAAGAGGAGTTAGAAAGTAAGGTGATTAATTTAAAGAAAGTTGTACATGAGCTCAGAGATGGTTTAATATAATCTCAGCTAGAAAGTTTCCGCTAACTGGCTAAGCAGGCGCTCTGATCCCAGTCCGCCCCTAACCTAACTGGTTAGGAGATGGCCGGTTAGTGGCATTAACTAGTTAGCCTTTAAATATTGTGTGCCGGGTTTCTCAGCAGAATATAACCAGGAAGTATCAGCTTCTGCCCAGTTAAACACTTTTGAATTTTGGGTGGCTAGTAAGTTAGTAAGTAATACAGTAAAAGTAAAACATAGTTTAGAGTTGTAAATGCCACTTCATATAGGAGTAGCCTCGTGGTTACTGCAGCAGACTTTGATCCTAGGGAACTGGGTTTGATTCTCACTGCAGCTCCTTGTGACTCTGGGCAAGTCACTTAACCTTCCATTGCCCCAGGTACAAATGCGTACCTGTATATACTATGTAAACGGCTTTGAATATAGTTGCAAAAAAACCACAGAAAGGCAGTATATGAAGTCCCAATTTCCCTTTCCCCTTATGCCTTTGTTTAAAGTTGTACCTGCCACTACCTGCAGCCCCACATCCCTCTGTGCATCAGTGGCGTAGCCAAAGGTAGGCTTGGGTGGGCCAGGGCCCACCCATTTATGGCTCAGGCCCACCCAACAGTAGCACATGTTTAGTGGTAACTGGTGGAAATCCCAAGCTCCGCCAGCTGAAGATTTCCTCCTGATGGTAACGAAAACGCTACTCTCCACAACACTGGTACCTGCGCATGCTCAGTTTTCAGTGCATTCCTGCTGCCAAGGTGGAAAGAAGCGTTTTCCCACCAGCTGAGATTTTTTTGGGGGTGGGGGAGAGGGAGAACACTTGGTGCCCACCCAATTCTTGCCTAGGCCCACCCAAAATCTGTTGTCTGGCTACGCCCCTGCTGTGCATATGTTTAAGGCTGTACTCACTCCTCAGTGCACCTCACACCCCTCTGTGCCTTTGTCTAGGACTGTAACTGCTCCTCCAAGCAGATGACACCCCTCTGTGCCTTTGTTTAGAGTTGTGCCTGCCCAGCAGCTTACAACCCCTCTGTGCCTTTGTTTAGGGTTGTAAATAGTTGGTGAAAATGTTTAAATTGAAGTTAAGCTCTTTTTTTATATGCTGGTATGACGTGTGATGTATGCTAGATTTTCTGAGGCAGTTCCCCCATTGAAAATACAGAAAATATTAATTGAGAATTCTGCAGCAAGCTTTTAAATAAATCTTCCCCTCCTTCTCTAGTAAATTCTAATCAAAGGGGAAAATGAGCACTAAAAGTCAAAAATATCTAAGAAGTAGCTGACACTGAGTCAAGATCAAGCGATCAACGAACATGAAAAGCTCAGCTGATTTGAAATTCTTTCTGCTTGGTTTAAATCAGGAAGCACAGAACTGAAAGCCTGGGCGGCCATTGTGCGTTATGCATCCACTGGATCTTCTGATATGAACCCTATACTGAGGGGATACGCATCAGCAAGCAAATATATGCTTTGTTGGTGGTCTCCAAACAAAGCTGCTCTTGGATGAATGACTATCTTCTCTAAAGCTAAACTGAGATGAAAAGGTTTGGTGTGTGCCCTCTGTATCTCATTAGGAGATATAATATACCCTGTACACTTAGTGCTTGTGGGTGTTGTATACCCTTAAGCGACATACACTGTGACAGGAAATGCCCCCCCCCCCCCCCCAAGATGCAAAGAGTAGATATAACCAGGCAAAAATCAGAAGTGTGAAGTAGAAACTAGAAGCTAGAAAGAGTTGTCTAGGAGAGGGTGTGGGTGGAAACAGGATGTGGAGGCCAAGGCAGGAAAGAAACAGAGGGCTGGAATGATGGTGGAAACAAACTGAGGTTGATGGGATGAGGAGAGACAGAAAACAGGGTAGAGGTGAGGTAAAAGGGCAGAGCTGAGGAAGAGTAGACTTTGTTTTAGTTAAATTCGTTCTGAGTATGAGTGAGTAGCTGCGTTTGAAGATGGTTCCCACAACCGCCGAAAGTGTGGTTGCTTTGTCAGGTGACAGTCCTGGCTCAGACATTGAAGACTGTTTGTGAAAATGCTCCCTGCTTGAAAAATTGCTCTATATCCCTCTCCTGAGCCATGCTGTCCTAGAGATGAAAGATCTGAGTCCTTATGCTAATCCTCTCAGCATCCTGATACACGTTGACCGGCATTTATGAATCCATCTGCCCCCCCCCCCACAACCCCCCTTACACACACATATACACTCTCCCCCCCCCCCCCCCCATCTCTTGCCACAATCATCTCTCTTTACTGTTAGTGATGTGGTGAAATATGAGGTAACAGTATTACTTTTGGCAGAGAGGAAGGAGCCTGGATGGGTAAATCACCTAGATAAAAGAAGGAAAAACATCCTTCAAAGACCTGCTCTTCAGATGGATGTAAGCTTGCAGGGATTTTAATTATTTGCTTCTGTTGTGTTTACCTTTAGTCTGCTTTCTTCTCTACAATACAAAGCTTTATATTCTGTTGATAATAAAGACTGATAAGAAGTTTGTTGATCATGAGATTGTTATTGGACCCGGTGTACAAACCTAGCAGGAAAGAAATCCCATTTCCTCATTTCGAATGTTACAAATGTTGTGAGAACAAACATTCATTCATGACTGGATTATATTGTAGGAATGTAACATGGAAACATAGTAGATGATGGCAGATAAAGACCAACTGCCCCATTCAGTCTGCCCAGTAAGGTTGTTGGGGTTGTACCTGATGTGCAGTTCAGTTTACTTTCCCCATGATGTCTCGGAAGTGCAAAAATCATTCCACAGCTGTTTTGAGCTACGCTTGGTTTCCATACTCTTGCCTTTTAAGACTCTATTACGTACATCCCAATCCTTTTTTAAATCCAGCACCATCTTTGCTCCCACCCTTCTTTTAGGAGAACATTCTGGTCCATCCATTACCCTTTCCATGAAAAAATATTTCCTGATGCTGCTTTTGACTCTACTTCCTGTTCTCTAACTCTAGAGCTTCCTCTCATTTGTGCCTCCTTTCCTCTGGGGTGTACATATGTCTTCCAATGGAGACCTCTTACCATTTTGGTTGCTTTCAAACCAAACCAAGTGTCTCTCTCTCTCTTGGCGTTAGCAAGATATGGCCTCCCAGTGGCGTTCCTAGCCTGGCTGACACACGGGGTGGATCGCCGATGCGCCCCCCCCCCCCCCCCCCCCGAGTGCAGCATGCCCTCCCCGGGTGCATTTTACCTGCTGGGGGGGGGGGGGGGTGTCGCGCGCCTGTTAGCTCCGAGTCCGCTCGGTCCCTCCCTGCTGCTCCCTCTGCCCCAGAACAGGAAGTAATCTGTTTCGCGCAGAGGGAACAGCAGGGAGGGAACGAGCGGACTCGGAGCCAACAGGCGAGTGGCACCCCCCCCCCCCCCTTGGTATGCCACTGCGGCCTCCAAAGCTGAAAACAGTTCTCCAAGTGAAACCTCACAATCTATCTGTACTGATGCATGTGCATTCAGTAGTTTGAATTTAGATCATTTGTGCACCTAAAAAAGTTTACCGCAGCTTAAAATGGCTTACCATGGAATATTTTTTAACGTGGAAGGAGCACATCTGGGGGTAGAGAGTGGGTGTTTCTGTGCTAATCAGTTACAGCATCCTCATTACTGCAGGTTAACTGATTAGTGCAGGATTAGCACGTGCCCCCTTACCACCTACAAAATAGGTGGAAGTAAGGGCTCACATGTTAATATGTCTTAATGGTGTAGGCTAACGGCAAAATGAACGCATGGCCATTAATTCAAAAAACAGGAAATTGGCCACTTCTCAGTAGTGGTAAAAATGGCCTTAGCATGGAAAGACCCACATTAAGGTACGCTAAAGCCACGTGGAGGGCCATTTTCGAAAGGGGCGTCCTCGCAAAACATCTCGATCTAGGGGAGGGGAAACCCGTATTTTCAAAACAAGATGGACGTCCATCTTTCGTTTCGAAAATACCGTCGGGGACGTCCAAATCCTTAAATTTGGTTGTCCCTAGACTTGGTCATTTCTGATTTTTGGCAATAATCAAAGCCAAGGACATCCATCTCAAAAACGACCAAATGCAAGCCATTTGGTCATGGGAGGAGCCAGCATTTGTAGTGCCCTGGTCCCCCTGACATGCCAGGACACCAACCGGGCATCCTAGGGGGCACTGCAGTGGACTTCATAAATTGCTCCCAGGTAAATAGCTCCCTTACCTTGTGTGCTGAGCCCCCCAAAACCCACTACCCACAACTGTACACTACTACCATAGCCCTTATGGGTGAAGGGGGGCACCTAGGTGTGGGTACAGAGGGTTTGTGGTGGGCTACCTGTTTCCTCCACAAATGTAACAGGTGGGGGGGGGTTGGCCTGGGTCCACCTGCCTGAACTGCACTGCACCCACTAAAACTGCTCCAAGAACCTGCACACTGCTGTCATGGACCCGAGTATGACATCTGAGGCTGGCATAGAGGCTGGCAATCAATATTTTGAAAGATATTTTTTGAGGGTGGGACTGGGTTAGTGACCACTGGGGGAGTAAGGGGAGGTCATCCCCGATTCTCTCCGGTGGTCATCTCGTCATTTTGGGCACCTTTTTGTGCCTTGCTTGTAAGAAAAACACAACTAGGTAAAGTCGCCCAAGTGTTCGTCAGGGACGTCCTTGTTTCTTTTGATTATGGGTCAAGGACGTCCAAGTGTTAGGCACGCCCAAGTCCCGACACACCCCCTTGAACTCTGGCCGTCCCTGCGACGGAAAGCAATTGAGGACGTCCAAAATCAGGTTTTGATTATACCGATTTGGACGACCCTGTGAGAAGGACACCCATCTTCCGATTTATGTCGAAAGATGGGTGTCCTCCTCTTTCAAAAATGAGCCCGATAGCAACCTATGGAACTTTGTAAATCTAAGTGCTTTGAAAATGAGCCCCGAAGTGCGTTCTAAATTGGTTTAATTTACAGATTAGTGCATGTTAAAACATTCAAACATTACATAAAAATTGTCTTATTAAAATAATATGTGAAACTGAAAAAATGTCCAAACATAGCAAGTGATGGCAAATAAAGACCTGAATGGTCCATCCAGTCTGCCCAACAGTCACATTCATTATCAATTCAAGATTTAAATCAACAACGAACATCATATTATATACTTGATCATGGTCTTTCTTTGGTGTTTCTGGGACATAGACCATAAAAGTCTGCCCAGTGCTGTCCTCACGTTCCAAACCACTGGAGTTTCCATCAAAGCTCTCTCCAGCCCATCCTAAACTGGACCGCCGTATGCGGGACTCAAACCATGCAGGCCAGCCCAGTACCGGCCTTAGTTGATGCAGCCAGAGTTGCCATCTAAGCACCACTTGACATGCAAACACATATGCAACCCTTTAAGTTTTGTTTTTTTTATATCATCCATTTTCTAATTAGAGATCCTCTGTGTTTATCCCACGCATTTTTGAATTCCACCACAGTTTTTTTTCCACCACCTCCCTCAGGAGGTCATTCCAGGCTTCCACCACCCTCTCCATGAAATAGAATTTTATGACATTACTCCTAAGTCTACTACCTCGCAACCTCAATTCATGTCCTCTAGTTTTACCACTTTTCCTTCTCTGGAACATATTTTTTTCTATATTAATACCTTTCAAGTATTTAAACATCTGTATCATATCTCCTGTCCCTCCTCTCTTCTGGGGTATACATATTCAGGTCTTTCATTCTCTTCTTATAAGTCCTTTGGCACAAGCCCCATATCATTCTTGTTACCATTCTCTGGACCGCTTCAAGTCTTCTTACATCTTTAGCAAGATACGGCCTCCAAAACTAAACACAATATTCCATGTGGGCCCTCACCAAAGAATTGTGGCATCAACACCTCCTTTCTTCTGCTGGTTACACCTCTCTCTATACAGCCTAGCATACTTCTGGCTACGACCACTGCCTTGTCACACTGTTTTGTCACCTATCAGATCCTCAGATACAGGGATCCCTCTCTGTGCATATCAGCCTCTCACCGTCTAGCACATATGTCTCCCTTGGATTTCTACTCCCTAAGTGTATCACTTTGCACTTCTTAGCACTGAATTTTAATTGCCAAACATTAGACCATTCTTCTAACTTCTGGAGATCCTTTTCCATGTTTTTCCCAGTAGAGTATCCACTCTGTTACAAATCTTGGTATCATCCGCAAAAAGGCAGGCCTTGCCTTCTAAACCTTCGGCAATATCGCTCACAAGTATACTGAACAAAATCAGCCCTAGCACCGATCCTTGAGGCATTCCACTACTCACTTTTCCTTCCTCTGAGTGAATTCCATTAACCACCACCCTCTGGCATCTGTCTGTCAACCAGTTCCTAATCCAGTTCATCACTTTGGGTCCTAACTTCAGCCTGTCAAGTTTATTCAAGAGCCTCCTATGAGGAACCGTGTCAAAGGCTTTGCTGAAATCTAAGTAGATTACATCTAGCGCACGTCCTTGATCCAATTCTCTGGTCACCCAGTCAAAGAATTCAATCAGATTCAAATTCAATCAGATTCATTTGGCACAATTTACCTTTGGTAAAACCATGTTGTCTTGGATCTTGTAACCAATTAGATCTCAGGAAATTCACTAAGCTTTCCTTCAGCATTGCTTCCATTACTTTTCCAATAACCGAAGTAAGGCTTACCGACCTGTAGTTTCCAGCTTCTTCTCTGTCACCATTTTTGTGAAGAACTACATCCACTCTTCTCCAATCCCAAGGAACCTCCCCCATCTCCAAAAATTTATGTGATGTGTGGAAGAGGGAGAGAAAAATAGTAGCAGAAGTTCAGATTAAGCGCCTTCAGGCAGAACATCTCTCAAGATACAGAAGTGGCTAAAAGTGGGGCTCCTCCTTCCCTGTATCTCCTGCACTGCAGCAGCTTCGGTGGAATTTTTGTCTCAAGATCCTGCAGCTAGAGTAACTTTATAATTTTTCCTCATCGCCTCACACAAGCAGATGGGGTTCTTTACATTCTACTTTTGAATTTATTTGTAAGATGGATCTCCAGAAACTATGCTTTTCTATGGCTTGTGAAAAAAAAATTGGGCTGATATTTAAAAGAGGCTATATGTTCACCGGTGGCTAGTGAATGTATATCTTCTCTATCTGTGTATT
This sequence comes from Microcaecilia unicolor, assembly GCF_901765095.1. Lineage (NCBI taxonomy): Eukaryota > Metazoa > Chordata > Amphibia > Gymnophiona > Siphonopidae > Microcaecilia > Microcaecilia unicolor. The sequence continues at coordinate 86,939,209 of NC_044042.1, read as the reverse complement.
TCAAAAGCTTATATGGTAATATCTGGCCACAAAATGACTCAATAGCTTGATACCTTCCAAACAATATGGATCCAGGTTTGGCGAGAAGTAAGAGTGAGCTGAACAGCTGTCTGACTAGCTGCGATATTCAGCAGCTATCTGGATAACTTATATTTTCAGTTTATGCTCCTAAACCACGGGCCTAAACAAGACAGCTAGTATGGATAGCAGCAATGAATATGCATATTTAAGTGTGATCCACCATGCTGGCTTAAAAAAAACTGAATCAGCACCTGGCCGGTTAAACGCCCCATAACTGGATAACCGCAAATTTTCAGCAGGACATGGCTGGCCATGACCCACTGAAAATTCACGGTCAGCAGCTAGCTGGTTACTTTGTGCAATATAACTGGCAATCCGCCAATTTTCAGCGTGAGTTTGACAGCCATATTTGACCAGATGAATACCAGGACAATCTTTGGATGGTTCAAACTTAACTGGCCAGGACTAACTATCGGCTTGGCCGGTTGAGTTTGAACCGGCCAAAAATAAACTGGATATTCAATGCCAGTCACCAGAAATGGCCTGACATTGAATGTCTAAGCTCAGTGCCAACTGTGGGAGTTAGCCGGGCTAACTCCCACGGTCTGAATATTGGGCCCAATGTGATTTGTTTGCAGTTAATGTTGATAGAACTCTTCTACCTTCATATAATGTACTACACTGACTTATAGCCCACCACTTTCCGTTACAAGCCCTGATCGTCTCCTGAGAAAGGTCTTTCAGGCATAGTCCTCTGCTTAATATAGTTGTGCTGCAAGGTACTGTGCCCTGTTTAATTAGTGCAGTGTGTGGGTGTTGGAAGCATCCCTGTATTACTCATAGATCCAGGAGACAGCTTTCTGTGCAAGTCAGGCATTAGGTATCTTCTCTCCCAACCAGAATGTTGATGCCCAGTTGCCTGACAGGCCTTCTGATGACATAGGTGAGAGGAGTTGCAGGATCCACCTTTCTCATCCTCTTGAAATGAGCCCTGCACACTATTAGGAAGAGGCACATCCAGAGCTGGATTTAAAATGTTGGTGCCCTTAGACACTGAAGGGAGGACTCATTCCCTCCTCAGAAATCATCAGACAGTAGCCAACCCCACTAGAACTGCCTAAAGTATTAATTGCTGCAGTGTGCAGGGTAGTCTTGTCTTCCTGGATCATCCTATCCACATCCCCCCCCCCCCCCCCCCCCCCAATTTCAGTGGCCTCTGCCCATGTCACATAGTATCTCATCGGCATTCACAAGATATGACCTTTCATAGAGTTGATGCTCCTGCAGGTGGACTGAGGTGGGCAACCAGTGGAAAGCCAACATGACTTGAGTAGAGAGGTGTGGAAAAGAAAATAAGATGATACCTTTTTTATTGGACATAACTTAATACATTTCTTGATTAGCTTTCAAAGGTTTATTTATTTATTTGGTCCACTTGTATCCCACATTTTGCCCTTCTTCGTCAGATAGGAAATAAGCAAATCTTGGTAGATGACGGTATATATAAGTGAAACACCAAAGCATTTCAGTGACAGTCTAACAGGATGGGGGTGGATAGGTGAGAGACCGGGAGAACTGCACGGGAACATGAAAGCATTTCAGTGACAGACTAACAGGATAGGTGGATAGGTAAGATATTTTGACACCCACCAGACAGGGCTTAACAAAGATCTGGGTTTTCTAACCCATTATAAACCATAAAGTTGTACTGCTCTGCTTGTCACCCTCCTTTCTCCATGCATACCTCACACCTATCCACCCCCATCCATCACCAGTGTCTGAGATTTTTGTACTTGATAATCTGAAGATTCTTATTGTCAATTGTCTGCAATATTTAGGGGTTTGGGTTGATTCAACTCTGTCTATGACTGCACAACTAAAAGTCTTTTTCAAATTTAGGGCCTCTTTTACCAAGCTGCATTAGCCAGGGCCGGTCTTAGGCAGAGGCGACCAAGGCGACCGCATAGGGCCCCGCGCCTAAGGGGGCCCCGCATGGTGCGCCTAAGGGGGGCCCTGCACAGCGCCTCAACTCTGCGTCGCTCGTGCCTCCGCTCCGACCTCCGCCGCTGCTCGCCTTAGTCGCCTGAGATGATCCCCATTCCCGCGGCTCGGCTACTCCGCTCCTGCCACCACCGGCACAGCATCCACCCCTGGCTTGGGCCCGCTACTAATCGTAGTGGACTTGAACTGAATAATTTTTGGGGAGGGGAGGTTTCATGATAGCATTGTGCTTATTATTTCAATCAGTTTTTTTTGTACAAGTTTAGCTTCATTTGTCTTTATTTGAAATTTCGTAAATAAAAAAATGTTCTAAAAATGGAATAAGCTTATCAATGGGGTGGAGCTAGGGTGGGGGCAGAGCTAGGGTGGGAGCAGGGCTAGGATGGGGCCCCACCAAATTGGTCTGCATAGGGCCCCGCACTTGCTAAGACCGGCCCTGGCATTAGCAATTCCTGCGCAGCAATGCCAACATTAAGAATAAATCTGCTAAAGAAATGTTTCAGAAGTACGCAGTAAAGGTTCTAAAGATTCCTGAGACAGCTGTTCCATCTGTGTCTAAAGTTTATTACCTACTTTGGAGGACTCTTTGGAACTCAATCTTCAGACTGGTTGACAGCTTGTCTTGAAACATCTACTGAAAAACAGGCTGTTCCAGCTAAACTGATTGTGGTGTTGACTTCTGATTTGGACAGAGAAAATTATGAGACTGTTTTTTCCTCAAAGGGAATTTGCCCTTTTGTGGTTTAAAGATTCATATTTTTCTTGATGTGGCTAGGTCCATGCAAAAGAAAAGGTAACAGTTCTATTGTGTCCTAAAGTACTTCAAATAGGAGCTACCTTCCTGTTGAAGTACCCTTGGAGATGTGTGGTTAAGTTTAAGGACGTGAAATATGTGTTCTTTGAGTCTTCCCAATTAGTCATTTTTCTTGTTGATAAGCCTTCTTTAGGGATATCTGTGGTGGGCTAGTTGGGTTTTGTACTGTATCTGTGTTCCTTGTTTATTATGCCCTGATAACTAAGAGGGGAATAATCGAATGGCGCCGGCGAAATACATGGCCGGCGATGTATTTTGGCGGCGCCGCAAACAGCTGGCCAGATCCGTATTTTCGAAAAAGATGGCTGGCCAACTTTTGTTTCGATAATACGGTTCCGGCCAGCCAAATGCCTTGGATTTGGCCGGGGTTTGAGATGGCCGGCTTCGTTTTTTAGCGATAATGGAAAGTTATGTCGGCCATCTCAAACCCCGGCCAAATCCAAGGCATTTGGTCGTGGCAGGAGCCAGCATTTTTAGTGCACTGGCACCCCTAACATGGCAGGACACCAACCGGGCTCCCTAGGGGTCACTGTGGTGGACATCAGAAAAGCTCCCACGTGCATAGCTCCCTTATTTTGGGAGCTGAGCCCCCCAACCCCCCCCCCCCAAAAAAAAAAAAACCACTACCCACAAATGTACTGCACCCACTAAAACTGCTCCAGGGACCTGCATACAGCCTCTAGGACTTATTGCTGCTGTATAACTTTGGTACACCAGTTCACACCTGAAGACTAATCTCTCTGAAAAAGTCCTTTCTTGAAATAAGCATGTTTACTCACAGTTAACTGCAGATCAGAGGTTGTGCCCCACTGGCAAAGAGTCCCCTGGTACTAAGATTAGCAGTAGGTCAGAGCTGGCACAATGGTGTACAATGCCCTCTTTCAGCACCATTCAAGGTAATAACTAAGTTCTCTAACGTGGGTAACATAGGAAAGGGAACTAAAACTGGCTTACAAAAATGGCCACCGCATGGACTACAACAGGAAACAAAACAGGGCACACTCTGACCCAGTAAGCAGGGGGAAAACACCAGGGGAGTAGAGCCTATCAACTACCAATACCTACACCCACCACAATGCATTGCTGATGTGACTCTGCAGTGCAAATAACAGAAAAGGTGTCACACTCACCCCAGAGCCACATCACAAGCAGGAAAAGGCTGTCGGAGGACAGAACATATTCTGCTGTCATGGAGGTGGGTACGGCATTTGAGGCTGGCATACAGGCTGGGAAAAAAAGTGTTTAAAGTGGGGGTTTTTTGGTGGGAGGGGGTTAGTGACCACTGGGGGAGTTGGGAGGTCATCTCCGCTTCCTTCCGGTGGTCATGTGGTCAGTTTGGGCACCTTTTTGAGGCTTGGTCGTGAAAATAAAAGGACCAAGTAAAGCTGGCGAAATACTGCTTAACGCCGTATTTTTTTTCCATTATCAGCGAAAGCCGGCTATCTAGTAGCCACGCCCATACCCGCCCATGTCCCGCCTTCGCTTCGCCCCTTTGAACTTTCACCGGCGAGGCGACGGGAAAGCGGCGATGCTGTAAAAAAAAAACAGCTTTCGATTATACCGATTTTGCCGCTTTTCCCAGATCGCTGGCCATCTCCCGATTTTTGTCACGAAATGGCCGGCGATCACTTTTGATTATAAGCTGGTAAGCCGCGTAAGCGTCTACACGCGCCCAACGCATGCCAAAATGGAGTTATCGCCCGGCTACCGTGTGGCTCTTGTGGTAATTTCATTTTTGGCGCATGTCTGATATGCACGGCCGAAAAATAATTTTTATTTTCGGATGCACACCAAGTGGCATTTGATGCATGTAGGTCTTTACTGTCCAGTTACCACGTGAGACTTTACCACTAGGTCAATGGCTGGCGGTAAGGTTATAGACCCCAAATGGACAAGCGGCAATTTTGATTTTACTGCACATCCATTTTTGGCAAAAATTTTTAAAAGGCCTTTTTTACAGGAGCACTGAAAAATGGATCGGCACATGCCCAAAACCCATGCCTAAACTACTGCAAGCCATCTTTCAGCGCACCTTAGTAAAACGACCCCAGTGTGATTAACGGAAGGATTGTGGTTAGTCTTTCTTTCTTTTGGCTTGTGTTACTCCTCTCCACTCTTTAAATGGTGGACTTTAGTATAAGAGATGAAGCTATCTTTTTTTCTCATTTTTCTTCTTTTTTCCCCCTTTTTCTTTTTGCTTTATTTTTTTTAAGCAAGATAAACTGTACTTCATTCTTATGTTCTTTTTAAGATATTTACCTTGTAATTTCTGTTGAAATTTCATAAATAAATATATTTTTTTTAACCCTGAATTTGTCCAGATCTCAAATTTTGTTTCTTTCTGGTCAAGGTTCTCCAACACCAGTGCTTGAGATTTTATACTTGATGATCTGAACATTCCTATTGTCAATTTTCTGAAATATTTAGGGGTTTGGGTTGATTCAACTCTGTCTATGACTGCACAATTAAAATGTACAATTCAGAAAGCATTTTTCAAACTTAGGGCCTCTTTTACCAAACCATGCTAGCAACGCCTGCACAGCAATGCCAACGAAGCCCATTCAACGTGAATTGGCATTGTCAGCACTACCTTAATGGGAATCGCTAGCTAGGTTTAGTAAACCCTTTGGTGTAAGAAACATTGAGAAGGGAGGGCGATACAGGACCACCGGAGCCCAGCTTGCTCCCTCACCTGCTGGCACTGTCAAAGCTGCAGAGCTTTGTTTGTGAAGGAGAAGGGGAGGTTCAGACAGAGGATCACATAGGTAAAGTAATGCATGGAGGCGGGGAGGAAAGAGGTGCTAAACATGGAGAAGGGAAGAGAGAGGGTTAGTTTTTGGAGGGAGAGATGCTGCATGGGGTGTAGGGGAAGACAGAAGAATTACTTGAGATGGGATGGGATTACTTGAGCTGCTGTATGGGTGGAAGGAAGAGGTAGAATTATTGGAGGTGGGGTGGGAGGGAGAGATGCTGCACACGGGGGTAGGGAGTGAGGGAGAAATTTGGAACATGAGAGGGGTGGGAGAGATGCTACATGCATTGGAGGAGACAGAGAATTGTTGGAGGTGGGGTGGAAGAGCTGCTGCATGGTTGCAGGTAGAGGGAGAATTGTTGTACATGGGATGGGAGGGATAGATGCTGCATAGGTGGGTAGAGGTGAGAGAGGGAGAAATGTTGGACATGGAGGTGGAGGGAGAGATGCAGGGGGCGAGAAAGAGAGAAATGCTGGATGTGGAGGGGAAGGGAGGGAGGAAGGGAGAGATGCAGGGGGCGAGAAAGAGAGAAATGCTGGATGTGGAGGGGAAGGGAGGGAGGAAGGGAGAGATGCATTGGGAGAGGTAGAAATGCTGGATGTGGAGGAGGAGGGAGGGAGAGATGCAGAGGAAGAGAGAGGGAGAAATGTTGGACATGGAAGTGGGAGGGAGGGAGGGGGAGAGAGATGCTGTATGGAGGTGGAAGGGATGCTGTATGAAAAAGGAGGTGGAAGAGAGAGATGTTAGACCCAGGGAGCAAGAAAGGGGAGACAGCGAGAGTGATGTGGACAGTGGGAGAGAGGAAGGAGGAAAGAGAGTTTGGACATGGAAGTGGAGGAGAGGGAGGGAGAGATATGCACTAGAGGGGGAAGAGAAAAAGAGGGAGATTTTGGATCCAGGGACAGAAGGGAGTGAGGGAGAGATGCTGGACAATTGGAGGGAGGGGAGAGGAAGAAATGCTGGATCACAGGGGAAGGGGGCTGGAACATGCTGGGGGGGGGGGGTGTGGAAGGGACAGGGAGATATCAGGCTACACGGGTGAGAAGGGAAGAAAAAGGGAGCAGGCGCTGGGCTAGAAGGTTGGAGGGAGGAAGATGCTACAAATGGTGGAACTATTTGGGAGAGGCCAAAGGGGAGGTGGTAAGGAAACAATTGCATAAGTACATAAGCACCGCCATGCTGGGAAAAGACCAAGGGTCCATCAAGCCCAGCATCCCGTCTCCAACAGTAGCCAATCCAGGCCCCAAGAACCCGGTAACACCCCCCCCCCCCAAAAAAAAAAATTGAGAGGAGGATATTGATTATGGGGGGAGGGGCAGAAATTTTATTATTATTTGTTACATTTGTATCCCACATTTTCCCATCTTTTTGCAGGCTCAATGTGGCTTACATATAACCATTAATGGCGTTAGCCGATTCCGGTCTGAACAAATACATAGTATGAATGAATACAAAGTGATATTGTGGTAGAATGAGGTACATGTATGGTAGGTACAATTGGTGGGAACTTAGGGAGGGAAAGGGTGAAGAAGAGTCAGGTAATGTCCATTACGGTCTTTGGTTACATTGTGTCGCAAGTGTTCAGGTATTTTTATGTTGGGTCGGTGGAGTATGCTCCTCTAAACAGGTCTGTCTTTAGTGCTTTCCGGAAATTTAGGTGGTCGAGCGTGATTTTTACTGCTTTTGGTAATGCGTTCCATAGTTGTGCGCTTAGGTAGGAAAAGCTGGATGCATAGGTGGATTTGTATTTGAGTCCTTTGCTGCTTGGGTAGTGGAGGTTTAGGTATGATCGAGCAGATTTTGTGGTGTTTCTGGATGGCAGGTCGATAAGGTCTGTCATATATCCCGGTGCCTCGCCGTACATAATTTTATGGACAGTTGTACAGATTTTGAAAGTGATACTTTCTTTGATTGGTAGCCAGTGCAGTTTTTTTCAGAGTGGTTTGGCACTGTCATAACGTGTTTTTCCAAATACAAGCCTGGCTGCTGTGTTTTGGGCGGACTGAAGTTTCTTTATAATTTGTTCCTTGCATCCCGCATAGATTCCATTACAGTAATCTGTGTGGCTTAGTACCATTGACTATACCATGTTACGAGATATTTCCCTCGGGAAGAATGGCTTCACGGGTTTGAGTTTCCATATTGAGAAAAACATTTTCTTTATGGTGGAATTCGCTTGGGTCTCTAGTAATAGGTTACGGTCGATTGTTACTCCGAGAATTTTCAGACTGTATGAGATAGGGAGGGTGTATCCTGGGGTGTTAATGTTTGTGGGCTTGTATGTACTGTATTGGGATGAGATGATGAGACAGTGTGTTTTTTCAGTATTGAGTTTTAGTTGGAATGCATTTGTCCATGAGTTCATGATGTTTAAGCTTAGCTTGATTTCGTTGGTGATTTCCGACAGATCATGTTTGAAGGGGATGTATAATGTGACGTCGTCAGCGTAGATAAATGGGTTAAGGCCTTGGGTGGATAAGGTCTTGGCTAGTGGAGTCATCATGAGGTTGAAAAGGATTGGTGATAGTGGTGATCCTTGCGGTACTCCGCAGTCTGGTTTCCACGGTGATGATATGTTTGTTTTAGATTTCACTTGATATGTTCTTGTGGTTAGGAAACCCTTTATACAATTGAGAGTGCCACCACTGAGTCTAGGAGTCTTAGCAATATGTTATGGTTAACCATGTCGAACGCACTTGGCATCTCAAATTGAAGGAGGAGAATGCTCTTGCCTATTGCTATTTCCTGCTTGAATTTGTTTAGGAGAGTGAGTAGTACTGTTTCGGTGTTGTGTAGGGGTCGAAATCCTGATTGTGACTCATGTAGTATAGTGAATTTGTGTATGTAGTCATTGAGTTGTTTGGTCACTAGTCCATCCATTAGTTTGACTACTAATGGGATAGATGCTACTGGGCGGTAGTTGGTAATGTCGTTAGTTTTGGTAATGGAAAGTTGATTAAAGATGAAAGGGAATGTAAGGCTGCGGGAAGGACTGAGATGAGGAATGGGACAGCTAGTGGGTGAGAAAAGGAAATGGAATTTGATAGGTAGCTGAAAAGTAAAAAGGAGAATGATGAGAACGAGGGTGAAATTTGAGTAAACAGAGAGGCAGTAAAGAAACAAAAGAGAGAGGAAAGAGCTAAAAAAGAAATATTAATGTGTCAAAGGTAGGTGTAGTGAAGGAATGGAATAAGACAGGACAGAGGAGAAAAGACAAATGGACAGCAGCTACTTGAAGGAGAATTAGCAGAAGACAGACTGGAAAAGAGAAACTGGAATCAGCATGATGGAAAAGTAAAATGTCCAGACAACAAAGGTACAGGAAAAGCATTTTATTTTTAATCTATTAAATGGAATATGTTAGCTTTGGGAAATATGTATAGTGCATATCTGTTTTTGTTTCTCTAGAAATGCAAAGTGATGCACTTAGGGAATAGAAATCCACGAGAGATGTATGTGTTAGGCAGTGAAACTCTGATATGTACAGGCAGGGAGAGGGATCTTGGGGTGATAGTTTCTGAGGATCTGAAGGCGATGAAACAGTGTGACAAGGCAGTGGCCATAGCCAGAAGGATGCTAGGCTGTATAGAGAGAGGTGTGACCAGCAGAAGGAGGTGTTGATGCCCCTGTACAAGTCATTGGTGAGGCCCCACTTGGAGTATTGTGTTCAGTTTTGGAGGCCGTATCTTGCTAAGGATATAAAAAGAATTGAGGCAGTGCAAAGAAAAGCTACAAAAATGGTATGGAATTTGCGTCACAAGACATATAAGGAGAGACCTGCTGACCTGATCATGTATACCCTGGAAGAAAATATTCAAATATTTGAAAGGTATTAATCCACAAACAAATCTTTTCTGGAGATGGGAAGGCGATAGAACTAGAGGACATGAAATGAGGTTGAAGGGGGGCAGACTCAAGAAAAATGTCAGGAAGTATTTTTTCACAGAGAGAGTGGTGGATACTTGGAATGCCCTCCCACGGGAGGTGGTGGAGATGAAAATGGTAATGGAATTCAAAAATGCAGCACCATCCTTGAGTCACTGACAACTACGAATGCGTAGGGTGCCAATATCGGTGGCTCAAGGATATTGCTGCTGTCCGCCAAAGTTGGTAAAATGGAATTTTGGCCACCTTCAGAGGAAGTCTTCCACCGACAGAGCTTGGGGATCCTCATGAGCTAAAGTATTTATATTTTGAGTTGTGAGGTGCTGGGGGAAGGGTGAAATGTTGGAGTAGGGCAGGGGAAGAAAAAATGTCATGCCCATCCAATTTGGGTTCAGGCCAACCCAAAATTGGCTGTCTGGCTACGCCACTGGATTATTGTAACACTCTTTATCTAGGGTTGCCTACTTACAAGCATTGAGCTTTACAAATTTGTCAGATTTGACCATATTTCCCCAATCCTGACGGTATTACATTGCAGAGCCATAGCGAGGGGAGCTGACACCCGGGGCGGGTCGCCACGGCGCACCCTCCTCCCGCTGGAGCGCACTCCCCCCCTGGAGCGCATACCTCCCCCCCCCCACCGGAGCGCATACCTCCCCCCCCCCACCGGAGCGCATATGGGAACCAATGTAACAGTGGCGTAGGAAGGGAGGGCCGATCCACCCTGACTGCACGTTGCTGGGGTGTGTCGGCTCTGCGCTGGTTCACTGCTCTGTCCCGGAACAGGAAATAACCTGTTCCGGGGCAGAGAGGGCAGTGCACCAGCGCGGAGCCGACACCCTCCAGCGGCGTGCACCCGGGGCAGACCGCCCCCCCTTCCTACGCCACTGTTACATTGGTTCCCATAGTCTGGAGGATATAATTCTGGAGTGGCCTAGTGGTTAGAGCACCAGTCTTACAATCCAGAGGTGGCCGGTTCGAATCCCATTGCTGCTCCTTGTGATCTTGGGCAAGTCACTTAACCCTCCATTGCCTCAGGTACAAACTTAGATTGTGAGCCCTCCTGGGACAGAGAAATATCCAGTGTACCTGAATGTAACTCACCTTGAGCTACTACTAAAAAAGGTGTGAGCAAAATCTAAATAAGTAAATTCAGAGTTTTGACTTTGATCCATAAGGCTCTGAATGATAATGCTCGTTTGACTTTAGCAAGTTCATTGAAGATTTATAGACCTGCTCAGTCTTTGAAATCTGAAGACAAATTATTGGTTGATGTTCCATCTTTCCTACATGTTCAGTTCGACATATATAATTCCACTATATTTTATACAGAGGGGGCTGTTTTATGGAACGCATTACCTGAGGCAGTACATAAGATTTGTTCTATTATGCAGTTTAGAAAACAACTGAAGGCATAAATACATGTACTCAAGCATTTGCTTATATTTAAGACAGCTGCTAATTATTTATTACCTTTTTTATTCAAGGAATTCACTCAAGGCGGTTTACAGTAAGATGGAGAATTGTTTTACTTAACTTCAGCAGGTATATATCTTGTTTAATTAATGCATGTTAAGTTTTGTTAAAATATTTTTTATGTTTGAATGTTTTTATTATATTTGTTGCTTTGGAAACCACCTAGAATTGTAGGATAAAGCGTTTTATAAATGTTTTAAAGAAATAAAACTAGTTCCTCAAGTGCAGGATCAGTTCCAGAAATGAGCAGTAGCTGGCAGCAAGTAATGTGTGCTCTGCGCTGGTGCAACAGAGTGTGCAAACAGTATTATATTTGCATAAAATCCCAATAAATAACAATATCCAGAGAGATTACCATGAAGCAGTAACAAACTCAGATACTTTCTGTAGGTGCACAGAGAGGTGTGGTAGCCGTGTTAGTCCACTTTTAAAGGTAATCAATAGAAATAAAACATGGAAAAGAAAATAAGATGATACCTTTTTTATTGGACATAACTTAATACATTTCTTGATTAGAAGAAGGGCAACCTTCAAAAGCTAATCAAGAAATGTAGCTGCACACAAACCCCCCTGTTTATTAAGCTGCGCCAGTGGCTGCCATGCACTAATGCCAACACATTCTTTGAATGGGCTGTGTCAGCATTAGCGCACAGCTTAGTAAACGGGGGGGGGGGGGGGGGGGGGGGGGGAGATAGTTCAGGAAAACTGAACCAGGAAAACAATAAAGGTGAGACATACTGTCTCCTCTCACCGGCAGGAGAGGATAGTGTCAGTGTTTGGGAAAGAGAAGTCAAGACTTTGCTGAAGGCAATGGTGGCAGCACTGACTTGTCCCCATTTACTCTATGTAAGCAACAAAACTTTGGTAGTCCTGAAAGACTGGGAAAATGGAGAGAGAGAGAGAGAGAGAGACAGGCTAGGCAGAGGGTGTTGATAGAAGAGACTAGGAGGGACTGAAAGTGTGATAGACAAACTGCTGGGAATAAGGGGGTGGTAGAGAAAAACTCACTGCTCTCCCCACCCACCACTTCCTCTTGCATCCGCACTGTCCAATCTGGCTCCTTGGCTCTGTGTGAGTGAAAAGTTGGGGACTCCTGCACTACAAAACAAGTCCCAAGCTGCCAAGATAAATCTTACAGTCCCCTAACCCCAATCTACTATAATAAAACGCACCTCCAACGTTCTGAAGCTGACTCCGTGGCTTCAGTGAAGAGTTCGCTGGGTGGCTGGGGGGGGGGGGGGCACGGGAGAGAGGAGAATCGCTGGGTGGCTGGAGGGGGGGCAGGGGAGAGAGGAGAATAGCTGCGTGGCTGGAGGGGGGCCAGGGGAGAGAGGAGGATCGTTGGGGTGGCTGGAGGGGGGCAGGGGAGAGAGGACAATCACACACACTCTTCTCTCTCACAGACACACTCGCACCCAGTCTCACTCTCTCTCTGTCACACACACACACTCACACGGTGCTGCCAACCATGCAGAGGGGGGGAGAGGCAGGGGGTCCTGACACCAGCAGGGAGGGGAGGGAAACATAGAGGGGGAGGGGGTCCCGAGACCTGAGAGGGGGGAGGGGATCCTGAGACCACAGGGGAGGGGATCCTAAGACCACAGGGGAGGGGAGGGGGTCCTCATACCAGAGGGGGAGGAGGGAGTCCTAAGACCACAGAGGGACGGGGGGGGGGGGTATCTGTCACACACACTCTCTTTCTCCCACACACTCTCACTCTCACACAGTCTCTCACACTATGTCACACACTGTATCACATTCACTCTGTCACACACTCACTCTCACACACTCTCAGTCTCACAGAGAGTCTGTGTATCGCACACATACTCTCACACTCTCCCTGTCTCTCACACACTCTCTCTCTCACACACAGTGTATCTGTGTGAAACACACTCTCACACTCGCTGTCTCACATACGCACTCGCACACACTTGCACCCAGTCTCACTCTCTCTCTCTCTTACACAGTCACTCTCACACACACTCTCTCAAACATACACACTCCAAGGAAAACCTTGCTAGCGCCCATTTCATTTGTGTCAGAAACTGGCGTTTTTTACTAGTATAGGTAATAATTCAGGTGGCACAAGCATGTAATGTTAAGCCCTCAGTCTGCTATCACTCCTGTAAGAAACTGTGCACTTGCCTAGAGCATGGGGTGCTGGGGAGTGGCAAAGAGCAGTGGCAACAGCAGATCCTGAACGCCACAGAAAAACTGAAGGAACCATCAGCACTGTTAACTACTTTGTCTCACAACAATTGCGGAAACAAATAAACAGCCACACCAAGTACTGCTTATTATCCATGGCTTATTTATTTCTCTGTTTTTGGCTTTATTATTTTTCAAGTGGTTTCATTCACTTCAAGGTTAATATTCAAAAGATTTGTTTGTGGGAGGCTGTTGGACAAATCTACATAGTTAAATTTTTCCCTGTTCTCTCCTAAACTGACAGGGTAGACAAGTTGAAGCATGCACAAAATTTACCTCCTTAGAAAGAGGAGATGCCAGCCAGGGACCTTTCCAGGGTCCTTTTTCTGCTAGGTCAGTGCTCATATTTAGTGCCTAAATGGGCAAAGTTAGCTGGATAATGCAGAACAGATAAATAAAGTAGCATTGCAAACCGTACGAGAGACTTGCTGACCTGAACATGTATACCTTGGAAGAAAGGAGAAACAGGGGTGACATGATACAGACGTTCAAATATTTGAAAGGTATTAATCCGCAAATGAACCTTTCCCGGAGACTAGAGGACAAGAATTGAGGTTGAAGGGGAGCAGACTCAGGAGTAATGTCAGGAAGTATTTTTTGACGGAGAGGGTGGTTGATATGTGGAATGCCCTCCTGTGGGAGGTGGTGGAGATGAAAACAGTAATGGAATTCAAACATGCGTGGGATAAACACAAAGGAATCCTGTTTAGAAGGAATGGTTCCGTGGAATCTTAGCGGCGATTGGGTGGCAACACCCGTAATTGGGAAACAAAACGGGAGCTGGGCAGACTTCTACGGTCTACGCCCTGATCGTGACTGAATAGAAAGGGATGGGCTGGAGTGTAAATTTTAAGGGGATTCGATGTTAGCTTCAGAATTTTTAGTACAAAAACTGTGGGCGGACTTCTACGGTCTGTGCCCTGAAAATGGCAAGGACAAATCAAACTCAGGTTTATATATAAAGTATCGCATACCATGTAAAATGAGTTTATCTTGTTGGGCAGACTGGATGGACCATACAGGTCTTTATCTGCCATCATTTACTATGTTACTAATATTAGGAAATGAAAATAGGGGCACGATGGTGGCACGGTTTTGAGCATCGTGAGCTCATCCATTGAAACACGACTTTGAAGTTATTATTATTATTTGTTACATTTGTATCCCACATTATCCCACCTTTTTGCAGGCTCAATGTGGCTTACATTATTCCGTAATGGCGATCACTATTTCCGGAGTGAGAAATACAAAGTAATGTTACAATAAAATTCATAAATGTAAAAAGTAAATTATAAAGTAGATTGGATAAGCAGTTCATTACAGGTATAAGAGATAAGGGGGTAACGCGTTAATGTTCATTGGTGGCAAATTGATTGATGCAATCAGGTGTAGAGAATACGGTATCATCTGGTTCTAATAGAGTTCTTACCAGTTCCTGCCAGAGCTTTTGATTCCCCATACAAAGAGGAAAGGATAGATCCGGGCAGATTCCTTTTCTGCGGTGTACTGAGTTGTACACTGTTGGTACCCCTGCAAGTAGGTCGGGAGACCCTGTTGTACCAGAAGACATGGGAGAGTCTTCCGTTCTGGGGCTGGAGGTTCCTCTCTCCCCTCCTGAAGCTAACCCTCCCTCATGTCCAGCGGCTGCTCCTGCTGGGGGTTCAGGATACGGAAGCCGTTTCTTTGAGCTACAACAAAGAGGATATCGGTTTGGACTGTGACGATTATTGAACAGCTTGACTACTACTACTACTACTATTTAGCATTTCTATAGCACTACAAGGCATACGCAGCGCTGCACAAACATAGAAGAAAGACAGTCCCTGCTCAAAGAGCTATGTAATAAAAGTGAGCCAAGTATAGGACAATCAAGCCATTGTGACATCACTGATGAGGTTGGCTCTTATTGGTGGACTGAGGCATTATGACATCACAATATTAGCTCTGGTTACAAGAGACTACTACTACTATTTAGCATTTCTATAGCGCTACAAGGCATACACAGCGCTGCACAAACATAGAAGAAAGACAGTCCCTGCTCAAAGAGCTTACAATCTAATAGACAAAAATAAAGTAAGCAAATCAAATCAATTAATGTGTACAGGAAGGAGGAGAGGAGGGTAGGTGGAGGCGAGTGGTTACGAGTCAAAAGCAATGTTAAAGAGGTGGGCTTGATTGATGGTTTTCCACTGCCATCCATAGGGGTAACTTTGGAGTACATCTGGAAAGGCCTTCAATCTTTAAACATTGCTGTGGCTGAATCTACTAAGGAGGTAAAATCTTTATCTACTAAAATACAAGATATGGCATCTGCTATGGATACTATCAAGCTGGACTGTGCAAATCAGTTTCAACAGTTGAAAGAAGAAGTAAAAGATTTACAGGCTTTAAAACAGTAATAGATAAAGATAAATTATTCCTTCATAGGAAGACAGAACAGCTTGAAAAATATAATAGAAGGTTAAACCTCCATCTTCTGAATTTTCCTAAACTGGCTGGTATGCTCCTTGGGGACTTATTCAGGAAATATCTAATGACGTTCTCATTTTACCCCTGAAACTATCCCTCCCTGAAATAAAATTTACGTAATTCCTACTACTTCTAAGGAACCAGGGAATGGTGGACCAGAGGCTCTTCCAATTAAAGAAGGTGGTTAGATTTGAATAATTTGTCAGCTACATTAGAGGAATTGATAGCGGATGTAGCAGAGAGAGCCACTTGAATTATATCTTCTACTTTCAGAATGCTAGGACTCTGTTTCTTGGTTAAATAGTATGGATGTATCCTGATGTCACCAAATCTACTCAAGATAGAAGGAAAGCTTTTCTTGCCATGAGACAAAAGACTAAAGATATTGGAGCATCTTTTTTATTACCTTATTATGCAAGTATTTAATTAAATATGCTGGGATGTGATATGTTTTCTTTAGCCCAGAATAATTGCGTCCTTTTTAGATGGGAAGCGTGCTCCAGGTTAGAAGATTCAGGTTCAAGTTGGACAATGAAGAAGATGCAGGGTTTGTTAGTCCATTTAAGTCTTTACTTTTTTCTTTTTCTTCCTAATGGACTTTAAGTTTTCCGTCCATTGGAGTCTAAAAAGGCTTATTCTTTTTTCTTCTCATTATACTGTGATGTCTCTCTTTATATACATTTTTTTATATTATTACTGGTTATATTTAATTTGTTTAATTTTCCTTAGAGTCCTCATAATTATTAATTTGTAAGCCATTTTTCATATACAAGTGGATACTTGTTTATTGTATTTTGTGACATTTATAAATAAAAGTTAAAACAAGAAATGAAAATAGACTAAGTATTCCATACTTGATCCTTCAAAAATTTTAAAATCATGCATGCTAACTTAAAACTAATATGAGCTTTTAAGAGCAACCAGTGTAGTTCTATCAAATTTTTTTCAAATGTAAAATCAATTTAGCTGCAGTGTTTTGAAGTATCTGAAGTTTAGAATAAAGTTTAATCATAATGGTTAAATACAAACTGTTACAGTAGTCCAAATGGGATAAACTGAGTGCTTGAATCGGAAGAGCAAAAACGTTCCATAAACAAAGAATGACTAGTATGAAGTTGGCACAATATAGTTAACCTGTGGACCAAATTATAATGTATCCAGAAGGACATGCAGGACCTTAGAGGTACACTCTACCTTGAATGATAACCCATCTCATAATGTTAACTCATCTGGGACAAACTTGACAGCACTGTTCCCTCTAAGCTGAGTGGGAGTCCTCCAACTGCACTGTTGCCAGCAGGGGGTGATGCCTCAATGTTGTGTTTTCAATCACTAGGAGGACAGGCAGGTTCCCTGGAGTCTGACAGTTTGTTTGTCCCTCACTATTGAAAATGTGATAGTGAAACTGTACCTCTCCCACTGGCAGAACTGTAGGTGGAGGAATCCCACTCAGCTTAGAGGGAACAATGCGTGTCAGAGTGACTCAATGAACGCTGAAGCCCCAGGATACATGACAGACCTCCCAATCAGAAACTCATCAAGATCAACACAAACATACCTAAATCTCCACTATCCAAGCTGCAAAGAACTCAAATATAAATCAACCTACACATCCGGCTTCTCCAATATAAGCGCACAACTATGGAATGCACTACCAAACGCCGTGAAAACAACATATGACCACCTGAACTTTCGGAAACTACTAAAAACCTACTTGTTCAAAAATGCATACCCGACCAACCCAACTTAAATGCCTCAACTCTGCAACACAACAAATCCAAAGCACGCTTGAACATAAATTACCTCTTCTTCCTTATGATCCTAAATCTGTCTGTTACGCACGAACTTTACCACAACTTCACTCTGTATTTGTTCATACCGATATTGGCGATAGCCTCCACGGTACTATGTAAGCCACATTGAGCCTGCAAATAGGTGGGATACAAGTGTTACAAATAAATAAATGCATAATTTTGTCTTGTCTTTGTAGAGGGAGGCCTTTCCGAAGTGTAGGGGCAAGGATACTAAAGCAAAAATGCCTTACATCATCAAGGCTAATCCGCCAAAATGATGAGATAGACAGTAAGTTTTGACCAGAACAGTGAAGGGTCTAGTGGATAAGTATGGAATAAGGTGGCTAAAAAGGAATTGGAGCTGACCTGAATAATGAACTTGATGGACAAACATTATATTTGAAAGGAATATGGTAAGAGAGAGGAAGTCAGGGTTCAATTTTTAAGAGGAGGGTGATGTTGTCAATTTTTTTACACCATAAAGGAATTTTACAGCAGCTTTTTCAATTAGGTGTAGCCTATGAATTTAAGATTGATTTGTTCCTTGTAGCAAAGAGTTACAATGGTCAAGATACGTCAAGAGAAAGAAGAAGGCGGCATAAAGACACATGGAGGAGCATTTTCAATACAATGTCCATGGAAAATCCCTTTTAAAAATATTACTCCCAGCCCTGCGTTGGGATGGGACCAGGGTGGGCCTGAAAAATAAAGCATGGATATTTCATTTTGGCTGATTTTCACAGCTTTCATCAATACACTTTGCACCTACAAAATATGCTTTTTAAAAACTCCCTGCCAGCATATCACATTGAAAGCATATGCTATGACAGCAGGTGCTGTGTATTGTTATCAGGGTGGAGTAGAATCATAAAGGAGATATTAGTGAATAAATGATGCTGGTTAGTAATGGGGCAGGGGAACACATTCTTAGGGTTGAAAGTGATGATATCATGGTATTATGTTCCAAGTTTACATCATATACCTGCCTATGGGCTCCTTTTACAAAGCAGTGCTACTGATTAGCATGCGCTGAATGCAAAGGACCCCATGGGAATTGAATGCGCTTCTTTGCATTCAGTGTGCTGCTAATCGGTAGTGCTACTTTGTAAAAAGAGCCCTATATGATTTTGGCAAGGTGGTTACTTGCAGACTGCCCTGTTTATGATACGCAGAGGGCCAGACACAACTCTGAACACCTTGATGGGCAAACTGGATGGATTGTGCAGGTCTTTATCTGCCAACATTTACTACTTACTACTTAACATTTCTAAAGCGCTACTAAGGTTACGCAGCGCTGTACAATTTAACATAGAGGGACAGTCCCTGCTCAAGGAGCTTACAATCTAAGAGACAAGTGAAGGGACAGTCCGATAGCGGTGGTCAAATTGGGGCGGTCTGGGTTTAGTGAACGGAAGAGTTAGGTGCCGAATGCAGCGTTGAAGAGGTGGGTTTTAAGCAAAGACTTGAAGATGGGCAGGGAGGGGGCTTGGCGTGGGGGCTCAGGAAGGTTGTTCCAAGCATAGGGTGAGGCGAGGCAGAATGAGCGGAGCCTAGAGTTGGCGGTGTTGGAGAAGGGTACAAAGAGGAGGGATTTGTCCTGTGAACGGAGGTTACGGGCAGGAACATAGGGGGAGATGAGGGAGGAGAGGTAGTGAGGGGCAGCAGACTGAATGCATTTGTAGGTAAGAAGGAGAACCTTGAATTGAATGCGGTATCTGATTGGAAGCCAGTGAAGTGACCTGAGGAGAGGGGTGATATGAGTAAATCAGTTTTGGTGGAATATGAGACGTGCCGCAGAGTTCTGGACAGATTGAAGGGGGGATAGATGGCCAAGTGGAAGGCCAGTGAGGAGTAAGTTGCAGTAGTCAAGGCGAGAGGTAACGAGAGTTCGGGTGGTGTGTTCAGAGAGGAAAGGGCGAATTTTGCTGATGTTAAAGAGGAAGAAGCGGCAGCTCTTGGCCGTCTGCTGGATATGCTCAGAGAAGGAGAGGGAGGAGTCAAAGATGACTCCGAGGTTGCGGGCAGATGAGACGGGGAGGATGAGGGTGTTATCAACTGAGATAGAAAGCGGAGGAAGAGGAGACGTGGGTTTTGGTGGAAAGACGATGAGCTCGGTCTTGGACATGTTCAGCTTCAGGTGGCGGTTGGACATCCAGGCATCAATGTTGGAAAGGCAGGCTGATACCTTTGCCTGGATATCTGCGGTGATGTCTGGTGTGGACAGATATAGCTGGGTGTCATCAGCATAGAGATGATACTGGAAACCATGAGATGAGATCAGGGCGCCCAGGGAAGAGGTATAGATTGAGAAGAGAAGGGGTCCAAGGACCGATCCCTGGGGAACACCAACAGATAGGGGGATAGGGGTGGAGGAAGATCCATGAGAGTGAACTCTGAAGGTGCGGTGGGAGAGATAGGAGGAGAACCAGGAGAGGACAGAGCCCTGGAACCCAAATGAGGACAGTGTGGCAAGAAGTAAGTCATGATTCACAGTGTCAAAAGCGGCGGATAGATCAAGGAGGATGAGGATGGAGTAGTGACCTCTGGATTTGGCAAGGAACAGGTCATTACAGACTTTAGAGAGTGCAGTTTCTGTTGAGTGAAGAGGGCGGAAACCGGATTGAAGTGGATCGAGGATGGTATGAGAGGAGAGAAAATCAAGGCAGCGACTGTGAATGGCATGCTCAAGTATTTTGGAGAGGAAGGGTAGGAGGGAGATGGGGCGGTAATTGGAGGGACAGGTAGGGTCAAGTGATGGTTTTTTGAGGAGAGGTGTGACTACGGCGTGCTTGAAGGTGTCAGGGACAGTTGCAGTGGAAAGAGAGAGAGGTTGAGGATATGACAGATGGAGGGGGTGACAGTATGAGGGATGATGTTAAGTAAGTTGGAGGAGCAGGTGGTGGATTTCGATGAGGAAAGAAGGCGAGCGGTTTCCTCCTCGGTGATGACAGGAAAGGAGGAGAAAGAGGCCTGGGTTGGTTGGATGAGGGAGAGGGTTGCAGGGTGAAGAAGAGATGGCTTGGTAGTGAACACTCAAGGTTGATCTTTTGCACCTTGTCGCAGAAGTAATCAGCCAGTGATTGAGGAGAGAGCGAGGGTGGGGTGAGAGCGGAGGGCACTTTGAGGAGGGAGTTAAGGGTGGAGAAGAGACGACGGGGGTTGGAGCTGAGAGAATTGGTCAATTGGGTGTAGTAGTCCAGTTTGGCAAGGAAAAGGGAGGAGTGGAAGGAGGATAACATGAATTTGTAGTGAAGGAAATTTGAATGGGTGCGGGATTTCCTCCAGAGGCGCTCCGCAGATCGGGTGCAGGAGCGAAGGTGACGGATGCAAGGGGTCAGCCAGGGCTGGGGATTAGTACGCTTTGTGGGACGGGAGGTGGAAGGTGCGAGGGTGTCCAGAGCAGAGGAGAGAGTGGCATTGTAAGCGGAGACAGCCTTGTCGACAGACTCGGAGGATGGAGGGGAGGAGATTAGAAATATTAGAGGATAGGGTGGGAGGGTCGATAGCCTGGAGATTCCTGGAGGTAGTGGTTAAAGTTGGACAGGGCTGAGGTGGGGGGTGAAGAAGTGTGAAGGTGATTAGGTGATGATCGGAGAGAGGAAGAGTTGAAACATGGAAATTGGAAGGAGAGCTGGAAGAGGAGAGGACGAGGTCAAGACAATGGCCGTCTCGGTGAGTAGGGGTGGTGGAGCAAAGCTGGAGGTTGAAGGAGGATGTTAGAGTGAGGAACTGAGAAGCGTGAGGGTCGGACTGGTCATCAACATGTATGTTAAAATCTCCGAGAATAAGGGACGGAGATGAGGGTTCAAGAAAGACGGAAACATTTACTATGTTACACAGGCAAACTCCTTGCCATATAGTTACTATAAATAAAGACTTTCTTGGAAGTTTTCCTGATCTCTCCCCTTTGAGTTTGGTATAAGGTCATTGTCTTTATTTCCTCCCTGCTCTTTTCTTAGTCTCTCTCTATTTCACTATCTCTTCCATCTCTCAGAAAGCTGATCAATCCTTCTCTCCCGAGAAATTCCCTAGAACTGGTAGTGGAAGGAGGTCTGGACTAGAGAATGACACGGGGATGGGGAACCACAGTAACCGTGGGGATTGGGGCGGGGACAGATCCCACGGGGACAGGGTGGGGGCGGGGACAGATCCCACGTGGACAGGGTGGGGATGGGGACAGAACCTGCGGGGACGGGGCGGGGACAGGGACAGAACCTGCGGGGACGGGGCGGGGACGGAGACAGAGCCCACAGGGACAGGAACAAACTTTGTCCCTGTGTCATTTTCTAGTTGGAAGGGTAGAGGGTGGTGGTGGGAAGGAGGGTTATAATAGCTGCTCATTGTTATTATTGTTTTCTATTTGTAATTTATACACAACAGTTGCACAGAATATTGTTCCTTTCTATACTTTAATAAAAAGATTTAAATATAAAATCATAAGTGTTCAAGGCTTCTGTAGATGAGGACAGAGCCCACGGGGATGGCGCAGGGACGGGGACAGAACCTGCGGGGGCGGGGCAGGGATGGAGACAGGGCCTGCGGGGATGGGGCAGGGACAAAGACAGCCTGTGGGGACAGGGTGGGGATGGAGACAGAACCCATGGGGACGGGGACAAACTTTGTCCCTATGTCATTCTCTAGTCTGGACACACTCAGAGCCACCTAGAATAAAGTTGTGTGGCAGTGACTACAACACCTCATTTCCATGGGAACTGGATACATTCCATTTCAGGTTTGTTATTCAAGGACAGATTTTCAGTGAATTGCTTCTTCCAGACCCCCTACTTTCCTCCTGCCCCAAGATCAAAGGTGATTTCTTTTCAAACAGTAAATCATAAGAACATAAGATCAACCATGCTAGGCCTATAGATAAAAAGAAATGTAGTGTTTATCTGGGACAATTTTCAAAGGAAATCCCACAGGTAAGTAGGTGTTTACCCATAGAAAATCCCTTTTTTAAAAATTACTCCCAGCCCTCTGTACAGAAAAGAGTCTGTGCTGGGGTGGGACCAGGGTGGACCTGAAAAATTAAGCATGGATATTTCATTTTGCAATCCCCATGCCTACTTTTCCACAGCTTTGATCCGTACACTTTGCACCCACAAAATATGCTCTTTAAAGACTCCCTGCCAGCAGTGTAGCCCTGCGATTTGTAAAGGATGACTCTGTGGGAAATTTCCCTTTGAAATCAGTTTGCAGGCTCACAGGGCCTGAAAGCTACCCGGGATCACTGAAAATCAGACACTTCTTGTCTCCTGAAATCTCTTGTTTTAGTTTGTTCCATCATGAAATTCCATTACTTTTGGATCAGAAATAATAGTCACTACATCAGAATTACTTCCTTCTCCAGCTTCATTAAATATGTACCCAGGGCTTTTTTTGAGGGGGTACTTGGGGGTACTGAGTACCGGCACCTTTTTCATTGTGTGCTAAAATTGACCCATGGATTGCAAGTTTTAATGAAAGAGCTCAGGCTCTATACACCAATTCTTCCTTGTCATAGATTCTGTGATTGGTTGCAGGGGCCCTGGCTATTGTGGGGTGGGTTCTTCAGTGCTCATCCCACCCCTGAAGGGTGGCCTAGCATTTGAGTACCAGCACCTTTTTTGCTAGATAAAATGCACTGTATGTACCCAACCTCTTTCTCTACAACACAATTATAAGAATGGACCTGTCCTTCAGCACAAAAAAGTATCTGCAGATATAGATAGATAATAAAATGTAAACCACTTTGTACCACAGAAAGGTGGTATATCAAATCCACAACCCATCCCCACCTCCACTTGCTTAGTTCCTTATAAACTTCCGCTTCCCCTGACTGCAGAGTGGAGGAGTAGCCTAATGGGTAGTGCAGTAGGCTTTGATCCTGGCAACCTGGGTTCAATTCCCACTGTAGCTCCTTGTGACCTTGGGCAAGTCACTTAACCCGCCATTGCCCCAGGTACCAAAAAAAAAAAACTTACATTGTGAGCCCCTTAGAGAAAGTATCTGTATATAATGTGTACAGCACTGCATATGTCTAGTAGACTGTGGGTGGGAAGGTCACAAGATGAATCCAAGTCATCAGAACCAGGCAGATCCAGTCCTCATTTTAACTCATTGTGTCTGTCAGATGGAATGTGTCTAAGAAAAGGATGTGAGAATTCATAGACATAAAGAGGGTGTACCTTTAGCATCTTGCTGAAAATGTAGCTCAATGGTCTTACAATTCTTGGTGGAGAGCTCTTTGCAGAGTTACTAAATGGTAAGTAGCAGATTTAAGACTTTCTCAAAAAAGGGTTAAAAATTCTCCATGTTACTTCCTTGCACGATTTTGAAAGAACCATTTTTTTACACTGAATTTAATTATCTGCCACACAGAATACCACCCTCACCTCCCCCAAATACAGCCCAGACTTACAGAATTTAAGTACTTGCACCATTTTGCTGACAAGTTTTACTTCCACAGTAAACGTCGAATGCATTCCATGAGAGAAAGACACACAGTTTCAGAGTTATGCAGGCAAACCAACTTGGATGCTTTTGGCATTTTGTTTACCCAAATTAAATTTGACCCTACAGTTGTAATTCCTTGTGGCTTGCTCTTATATATCATAGGGTCAAACCAGTTATTCCCAGTTAAGAGTCCAAGACTCCAGCACTCTATTTTGAATTTTTTTTTCCACATGCTCTGGCCAATTCCATGAAAACTTTAACATAACACTTTGTAAGTATTTCTGTTTCAACAGAGAAAGAGATCTGTGCTATTCCTATGAGCCTGGGATCATCTCCCCTACAGCAGTGCAATGATGGCTAAGCAAGAGCATAAGAGAGGAAAGGGTTAACAGTGCTGCTCCCTTTCATGTGGCGCCAAGCCTTACAGGAGTACCAAGGCGCCAGCCTCAGTCTGCAGGGTGGAGCTGTAACCACAGGATGCCCTGGGCAGTCTCAGCTGCATTCCTGGAGCCTGAGTGACAGCTGCAGTTAAGAGAAGCTCTGCCCCTGGCAGGGTACAAGAAGCCTCTCGCAGGCCCTTTGACACTCACACAGAGACAGCTTGTAGATTCTGATAGGGGGAAGACAGGAGGGTGTTTCCACTTCCATGTTTAGGAAGATGCTCAGATCCTACAGACAGAAATCCTCTACTTGGTGATTGAGAAATCAGACCTTTAGTGTGAGCTCTCTCTGAAGTACTTAAAACATAGGTGGCCTGCAGTATGACTAGCACGTGGGTTTCCCTACGCCAAGGCCACTTTTAACGCAGCTGTAAAATGACCGATTTTTCATTTCCCAATTAGCGCATGGCAATTAGCATGTGAGCCCTTACCAACATCTGTTTAGTAAGCAGAAAAGGCTCACGCGCTAATCAGTAGACGCAATCAATTAGCACTAGGCATGCCTACTTTCTGCCCCCAAACATGCCCCCAGCACTAGCGCGTGGGAAGTGTGATCAGGAGCCAACACTACCATGCGATACTTGAGCCACTTAGTAAAAGGACCCCATATTTTGACATGTGATTATATGTTTAAAAAAAATCCTGTGATACACTGCTACCATGAAGGAGGTAAAAACAGTGACAGAATTCAGGACATGCTGAGAGGATCCTTAGAGAAAGCCAGAGTTCAGCTGGGGTTTCCAGCACTAGAAAAGGAAGTGAAATGGCCAGAAATTAGATGGGCTATATTGCCCTTATCTTCCACCTGTGGCACCTATTTTAAACTTATTTTCTAAAAGCAGCGTCTTGTCTATATGCATTTATAAGACTAGCTCCCACTGTCAGCCTGAATACTGCACAAACTTATACGAACAGATTTACACCTGCTCTGAAGATGGCGTGTTCTATGCATTTAATTACAACTTTACCTCTACTCCGTCCACCCTGTGAATCCTTACACTCAGATCATATTATGGTAAGCACACTCTTTTCATGTGCCTGTTTGTTACACGAGTATTCCCTTGCATTATTTTATAACAGACTTTTTCAGCACACAGAACAGACTTTACATATGGGAAATGATTTATAAAATTATCCCCAGTACATGTTTCTATGTCATGAAGAACTGCAGTATTTTGTAAAGTAGAAGTTCTAGGATCCAGTCAGAAAAGATTAAGGGGTTCTTTTACTAAGCTGTGGTAAAGGGGGGGCCTGCGCTAGCGTCAGTGTGTGTTTTTGACGCGGTTGAGGTCCTCTTTTACCACAGCAGGTAAAAGGCTGTCTTTTTTTCACAAAAAGACATGGCCATTTTTTTGGTGGGGGGGGGGGGAGTACTTTCACCACCCACTGAGGTGGCAGTAAGGACTCCCAAGCTAACCCAGCAGTACAAAAATAAAGGGTTGGCACGTGGCAACAGGCTTTTCCTTTTGGAAATGGGTTAAAGACTCAGGTATCCATCCTCCAGAAGCCAGGACAAGACCTCTCCTCCAACTATAGTCACGGTGGAGGGGGGAGGGGGAGGCAGGTAGCAGAATTGGGAAAGAAGCCAAGCCACCTGACCCTCCCCTTTTTAATCCAATTCCACCTTGACCTTCCCCTTACCCCAACTCTCACTGCCCACCAGCTGCAGCCCGCCACTCAGGGTAAGAGGTGTGGAGAAGGCTTCCTCACCCTCTGTCCCAGGATGAGCAGTGATGCTGGATGCTATAGCCCAGAGGCTCTCTGATATGAGCACTAGAGTGAAAGAGATCAAAACAAAAGGAAAGAAGTATTTTGTGTGGAAATTTCCTCTTGTGAGTTTGTGTGTCTGAAGAGAACCCCAGTGGGATGAGTGAGTTCCCATGTGTAGGCATCAGGTTTGAGCAGGAAGCACCATCTCAAATGAAAAAGTGATGTGTTTTATTCTAACAAAGAAACAATGTTTAGTCAATGCTGTACAACAATGGGAAATGTGTACCTCAAAAAAACCTACAGGGTCAATATTCAGCCAGTGGTGGTAAGCACTGAAAATGCAATACACAGAAGTTATGTGGGTCTGTTTGCCTCATTAGCTATGCAGGCAGAGACTGAGTATCGTTGTGCCCATACTTTTTGTGCACAACCCTTTGGCATATGGATGTGTCCCTGAACACAAGGTTACAAATGAAAGCAGTGGCGTGCAGTGAAATTTAAAACAGGGGAATCAGTAGATATGCTAAAAATCTGTGCAATGCATACCCTTAATTAAGGTTAATGTACTCACTGTTTGTGTTGAACAATGTCACATCTTGGTCTATTTCTGAGCGTCACCTATAACATTTGCCACGTCTCCTTATGACTTCTGTGTTGATTTGAAGAAACGTATGTTCAGTATCACCATCACCTTTCCGAAATCTATCCTTCAAAGTTACACACAGACTGACGATTAGCACTGTTCCCATTCCTCACAAAAATTTAAAATATTATTACTCCATTATATCCCACAGGAGGTGGAAATAGTGGGGGCACTGAGGCTAAAGAAGTAGCACAGCAGCAGCAGGAAGAGGTGTCAGGACACCACTGACAAATTTGGAGGGAAGGGAGAGAAGGGACATGTAGAGGCTTATTTTCAAAGCACTTAGACTTACAAAGTTATATCGAATCCTACGAAACTTTGTAAGTCTAAGTGTTTTAAAAATGAGTCCCATAGTCTCACAAACTCTGTGTTTCTTGGTTTGGCTCCCTAGGCAAATATATATTTGTGCCCCCCCCCATACACCCTACCAGGGACCCCATCCCCCACCATTATTTCACCTCTCCAGAAGTAGCAGCAAAAAGTACACAGCCTAGCTGTGGGTATGATAACATTATAGTTTGTAAATGAGCATGGGGACTATTCAAGCAGTTTAATGGTTGGAGCTGGAGAGCTGTCAAGTTAATCAGTTCCAGTCCTGGATTTCTGCAACCCTATCCTGGAACATTATGGGACCTGAAGTGCTGATTTCAGTGGTGGTATCAGGGATGACAGAGCACTTTACTGGGATAAAAGTTCAAAAACAGGACTGGCCAAAAAGTCTCCCTCCTGGAGCTAGGTAACTTGGCAGTTGTGCACTGCAGCAGTGGGCTGAAAGCCAGGGAAGCTAGGCAAGTCATATTTACTCTCCATTACCTCTAATACAAACTAGCAACTGCCCAAAAGAGTGAGATTTAAGGGCAATGTGTCCAAGATATACATTTATAAAGTTTTACATGTGAAAAATGGTTCACAAATGGAAAAAAAGGCAAAATAAAAATATTTTAGCTTTTTCTGATGCTTCTGAAAAAATATAGGCAGAGGAGAAACAGCATTAGGACAAAGGAATTTGCCCAAGTAATTTAATAGTTAACAGGGTGAATTCCATGGGCTGAAAATTTCTCTTCCCTGAACTTCACTCCAGCCCAGATTTTCAAAGGGAAACTTAAACTTTATTTATAAGAGACAGTCCTCACCAGAGACTCAGAAACCTACACAGGTACATGCACTTTTTGGCTCTCTTTTCTAGTGTTGTCCTGCTGCCCATGTGCTCATTCAGGTAGTGTTGTCCTCCCCTCCCTCCTCCATGTAGAAGTCTGGCATTTTCTGCCAGTCCTTTTCCTAAGCTGATAGCACACCCGCCTTCACACTTTCCTCCATTCTTTAGTCCTACAACTGATTGTTCTCCTCTCCTAAGAAGATCTCATTCTCAAGCCATTCATCCTGTGACTAGAAGAAGCCTTCCCATTGGCTGGATTCTACCACATCCTCTGCACTGGAAGGGGGAAGTGAATTGGAGAGCAGAAATAGGCTAAACTCTGAAAAATATCCACACACTTAGTCATCCTCTGAGTCTGAGACAGATAATGTACACATTTTTAGATTTAGTTGGTAATCATAGCCTCCTGAATCCTGAGCACATCTGACAAGACCCCCCCCCCTAAACTTTTAGAGATTCAATGTATCCACTGAAGGCCCTGTGAGGCAGATTCTCGTTTGCACCAATGGTGCTATCCGCTCTGTTGCTGACAAAGGAAGGGACCAACTGGATTAAGGTAAAATAGCATGTAACTTGGGGCTGAGGAGGTTAGATTGAGAACAGGAGATGTCATGACATCAAAAAGCAGAAGCAAATTAGGTTAATCTCCCTTTCCCTTTCTTTTGTGCACCGTCATCCATGTCCACCCAAAACAAAGCAGGCAAAACTATGAGCTGCTCTGTCCACCAGAGGCGTAACTAGGCTCGGTATTTTGGATGGGGCCAGAGGTAAATTGGGATGGACCTTTCCACGTGCACGTGCCCCCTCCCAACAACACACCACAAATATCTTCCCGGAGATATATTTTAACATCATAAGAGGGGGGGGGGGTTTCACTTACCCCACGTCTTCTCCCTGGACTCTGCAGTATCCCAGCATCTGCGCTCCTGTCTCTGAACTCTGTCCCTCCTCGATGTCGGTACAGGCATCCTCGGTGCCTGCAGCGATTCATTCTCGCTGCTTGTGCCAGCCCCTCAGGCTTCCATCTGCCATGTCCTGCCCTCGCTGACGTCATTGCCTGTTTCCTGTCTGGCGGAACGCAACAGATGGAAGCCTGTGGGGCCAACACAAACAGCAAGAATGAACCACTGCAGACGCCGAGGACACCTGTACCGACACCGGGGAGGGAAGGGGTTCAGAGACTGGAGTGCAGATGCCAGGGTGCGCGGAGAGGGGGGAAGAGAACAGTATGGCGCTGCAGCTGGGTGGGCCTCAGCTAAGATTCGGTGGACCTGTGCTCACTCAGACCCACCCGTAGCTAAGCCACTGCTATCCACGTTGTTGTTCTTTGTTGTTGGTACCATTTTTATTTGATTTCACTGATATTTTCAAAAATGCCGGCTTGTGCAGCATACAAATGTACACAGAGGAAGTATTGGTTTAATCGGTTAGAGTAGTAATTAGTTCTAAATTGTAAATCCTTGTGTCATTTGTAGGGGCTGGTTATAGGGACTCCCTGTATTTATGCAGAAATGTTTCAGAGCTGCCAAGGGGTCCCAATTTTTGAGAGGGAGATTTTAGTACATGCCCCCAGCCCCACCCCACTCTGCTTTGGCTCCACCCACTCTGCCTCAATCCCACGGCCATTCCAGAAAATATTTTATTTACACCAGTGACAGCAGGGATGGGTATGAGGGAGTATTTCAGTTCACTCTATTATATCCCCTATCCAGCATCTATTCCCCCAGGGACATAACCATGAGGAACCCCCCCTCCCACCCAGTTTGAGCTTAAGCCCACTCCAAAACTGTGGCACTGGTTGAATCGCTGGCGGAACTGCCCAAGCCCCCACTGGTTGAAGAGGTCCACTGCATGAACAGTGCAGCGATTGATAGCATGCTTCAGCCACCTATACCGGCCCTCCCGCATATGCTCAGTTCAGGCACTTGAAAGTGGAAAATAAGATTTTATTGTACTAGCCTAATACCTTTTTCAATTAGCTTTCAGAGGCCAAAACCTCCTGCCTCAGGTCAGGTTAGGACAGTATGCTGCTGTTATGGTTATTCTCTCCTATCTCCTGACCTGAGGAAGGAAGTGCTTGTCTCTGAAGGCTAATCAAAAATGTATTAGAATTAGTCCAATATAAAGGTATCACCTTATTTCCTATGTTGTATTTTATTTACCTTTATTAACACAGCTACCACATTACTTTATCCTAAATTAAAATAAAATTATTTTCTGTACCTTTGTTGTCTGGCCATTTACTTTTTTCTAATTCTGTTGGTCCCAGTATCTTGATTCTGCTTTCCTTTGTCTTCTTTTAACTCTCTTGCCAGGGTTTCCTGTCCATTTGTCATTTTTCTCTCTCCTCTTTCTTTGTTTTCCTCAATTTATTTGTCTGCCTCTCTCTGTCCAGGTTTAATTCATTCTTACTATCCAGTCTTTGATTTCCCTCTTTTTACTTCATCTACCTATGGCTTTTCATCTTTTTCTCACCCTTGTTCTTCCCATGCTCCCTTTCCTCTTATTCTCCAGTCTTTCACTATCCTCTCCCCCTTTCCATCCAGCAGCTCCCCTCTTTCTCCACCTATCTACCTTCTCTCACAATCCTTCCATCCAGTGTCTCCCTCTCTCCCTTTCCTTCTAGCCAGTGTCTCTCATAAATGCACAGTAGGTGAGACTTTTTCAATTGAAAGGAAACTCTGGATATGAGGGGGCATAGGATGAAGGTGAAAGGAGATCTACTCAGGAGTAACCTGAGGAAATACTTCTTTACAGAAAGGTCGTGAATTCGTGGAACAGCCTCCCAGTGGATGTGGCGAAGATGACAACTGTATCTGAATTCAAGAAAGATGGGGACAAGCACATAAGTACATAAGTAATGCCATACTGGGAAAAGACCAAGGGTCCATCGAGCCCAGCATCCTGTCCACGACAGCGGCCAATCCAGGCCAAGGGCACCTGGCAAGCTTCCCAAATGTACAATACATGTTATTCCTGGAATTTTGGATTTTTCCAAGTCCGTTTAGTAGCGGTTTATGGACTTGTCCTTTAAGAAACCGTCCAACCCCTTTTTAAACTCTGCTAAGCTAACCGCCTTCACCACTTTCTCCGGCAACGAATTCCAGAGTTTAATTACACGTTGGGTGAAGAAAAAGTTTCTCCGATTTTTTTTAAATTTACTACACTGTAGTTTCATCGCATGCCCCCTAGTCCTAGTATTTTTGGAAAGCGTGAACAGACGCTTCACATCCACCTGTTCCACTCCACTCATTATTTTATATACCTCTATCATGTCTCCCCTCAGCCGTCTCTTCTCCAAGCTGTATAGCCCTAGCCTCCTTAGTCTTTCTTCATAGGGAAGTTGTCCCATCCCCGCTATCATTTTAGTCGCCTTTTGCTGCACCTTTTCCAATTCTACTATATCTTTCTTGAGATGCGGCGACCAGAATTGAACACAATACTCAAGGTGCGGTCGCACCATGGAGCGATACAACGGCATTATAACATCCTCACACCTGTTTTCCATACCTTTCCTAATAATACCCAACATTCTATTCGCTTTCTTAGCCGCAGCAGCACACTGAGCAGAAGGTTTACCATATGTCTGGGTTTCCCCGGACATGCCCTCTTTTTGGAGGCACTGCGGGGCATCCGGGCGGGTTTATCCAGCCTGCCCATTTGTCTGGGTTTGCGGGCAGGCTGGAAGGTGGGCGGACTGGCTGGCTGGCGGGTAGGCCTTGCAGTGCCCTCCTCCCCTCACTTACCTTATCATCATGCCCCGGTGGTCTAGTGGCCTCTTTGAGTCTTTGGGGCAGGAAATAACTCCACTTTTTCCTGCCCGGCGCTGCCACGGACCCGCATGCGGCCGGCGCCGCTGCAAAGTGGCTGCCTTCAAGCGGAAGTCTTGCAGGGTCACTGCTTGAAGTCTCGTCAGCCATTTTGAAGCAGATCCTAGATTTGCAGAAATTTCCAGCATCCCTGGTGCACATGCCAACTAAGAGGGAGAAGAGTCAGAGGATGCCAAGTCTGGTACCATTTAGAGATAATATATCAGCTCCTGCTGCAGGGTGGGGTTTCAATTGTCAGCCTATTCAAATCATAAATGGAGATTCCTGGCTGGAATTTGACTCCAGGATCCATTTTATAAAAGCAGAATGGATAGAAAGATGGGGAGGGTATGAGAGCTGAGAAACACCTGGGGGAGTAGAAGAAGAAGAATACCCAGGAGAAGACATGACTGTAGGCTACATTGGGTGTGTGACATGCTTCATATGGGACTGTGTTAGAGATGGTGCCCAATACTGAATGCATGTGTTTGTGTGTCTACAAGAAATACTGTATCTCTGGCTTTAATTATAGAATCGATTTACCCCAAGTCATTTTGAGCTATGAAGGGCAAATATCTCAGGGTATTCAGATTTTCCAAATAACAGCTGTAATAATATGGAAGATATGTGTACTGAGGAGAATATCATATCACATGGCTTATGAAAAAAATTGAGAACATGCAGAGGCATAGGCGTAGTTTGACTGTTTCATTTGGGGGGGCAAAGGATGGGGCGGAGCATATTAGCATATTCATTTGCATATATACATATGCAAATTAATATGCTAATATGGAGGAAGGAATTGAAATTTACAGGCAAAATATCA
This sequence comes from Microcaecilia unicolor, assembly GCF_901765095.1. Classification (NCBI taxonomy): domain Eukaryota; kingdom Metazoa; phylum Chordata; class Amphibia; order Gymnophiona; family Siphonopidae; genus Microcaecilia; species Microcaecilia unicolor. The sequence goes on along the minus strand of NC_044042.1, from coordinate 86,906,770 downwards.
CAGATGCACATTTCAAAAAGCTGACATATTTCAATTAATATATTCTGAATAAAATACTTTTTTACCTTTGTTGATCATTTAGTTTTTCTATTCGCTTTGGTCCCAGTGTCTTCTGTTTTATGCAGTGTCTTCTTTCCAGTAGGCTTCCCTCTGCTCCCCACCCCTCCCAGTCCCATCCATCTCCTGCTCCTTCCCTCTGCTCACCTCATTTCCCAGTCCAATCCAATTCCTGGTCCTTCCCTCTGCTCCCCACCCACCCCTCCCAGTCCCATCCATCTCCTGCTCCTTCCCTCTGCTTCCCACCCCTCCCAGTCCCATCCATCTCCTGCTCCTTCCCACTGCTTCCCACCCTCCCAGTCCCATCCATCTCCTGCTCCTTCCCTCTGCTCACCACCTCTCCCAGTCCCATCCATCTCTTGCTCCTTCCCTCTGCTTCCCACCCCTCCCAGTCCCATCCATCTCCTGCTCCTTCCCTCTGACCTCCTTTCCCAGTCCAGTCCAATCCAATTCCTGGTCCTTCCCTCTGCTCCCCACCCACCCCTCCCAGTCCCATCCATCTCTTACTCCTTCCCTCTGCTCTCCACCCTCCCAGTCCCATTCATCTTTCCTCTGCTGCCCCCCCCCCGCGAGGTCCAGGATCGTGACTCCGTTTACCCCCTCTCTTCCTCCCTCCCTCCGGTGCAGGCAGCAGTCTTCTTCAGCCTTTCAGTGTTCCTGGCAGCGGTAGCGACGTACACGCTGCCTTCGGTCTGCCCCGGAAGCCTTCTCTTCAAGTTCCTGTTCCCACCTATGCGGGAACAGGAACTTGAAGAGAAGGCTTCGGGGCAGAGCAGAAGGCAGCGTGTACGTCGCTACCGCTGCCAGGAACAAGAAAGACTTAGAGAAGATTGGTGCTGCCTGCGCCGGAGGGTAGGAAGAGAGGGGGTAGATAGACACGCTCGTCTCCGTCCGCTTCGCTGCTTCCCTGCCCTCTCTGTCTGCGTCCCGCCTTCCTCTGATGTCATTTCCTTTCGGGCGGGACGCAGACAGAGAGGGCAGGGAAGCAGCGAAGCGGACGGAGACGAGCGCGTGCCTGCTTGGTTTTTTTTTTTTTCACTTCTAGCGCCAGTCCACGTCATCGTCGTTTGGGGGGGCATTGCCCCCCCTCACCCACCCAGTCTACGCCTATGTGCAGAGGTGAGGCATCACAGACCAATGGCCTCCACTGAGCCAAAAACCCATCACGTGGGGTTTTTCACCAGCACTTTCTTACTAGTTTTAGACTCACAGCTGTATTTATTCAGAGTCAATATTAATCAATGTTGTCTTTCCAATACTAACATTTTAATGTGAAAAAAAGGGGAAGGGGTGCAGAGTTCTCTCGGTGCTAACATGGTATTTGATATTATGGTGAAGTTGTAGCATCATTTTCCCAATGAATGTAGACATTGTTTAGCATTTTTTAATTTAACTTCATCTTTCTAAAGATTTCTGTCTGAGCTTATGAACTAATAATTTGTCCCTCTTAATTATTTTTCTGCTATATTCAAGAGGGATGAACTACAGACCTTTTCTAAATACTTTTTGATAACTAGATTCATTAATACATAGAGTCTATTTGATCTGCATACAAGGTACTGTTCATCTGACTATGTACTATCCCTTTATACATTTGACAATGTGAGGTGTCAAAGAGACTTTCCATCATATTTCCTAGTGTGGATGGTGGTTGTGGTGTGCAAGTTCCTTTGTCTGTGGTAAAAGTGGCATAGATGAATCCAAGAAATCATGGGACCAGCGCCAATGATTTCTAATGGAGAGGAAGGGATTGAAGAGATGAGCACTGATGTAGATGGGAAGATTGGATAAACTATATGGTTTTTATCTGCTATCATTTTGTATGTAGACAAAGTCCTCTATATGAGTACTTAATGAGCCATCAAGCAATAAAAAAACATGTCAACAGTTATAGTTATTTGTATAGTGCTAAAAGGTGTATGCAACACTTTGCAAACACATCTAATAGACATTCCCTAGAGCTGCGGGTTCTTCTCCTTCCATAAAACAGGAACTGTCTATTCTTGAACCTTACAGTCTAATCAAATGGTCAAGAAACATAGACAAGACCAAAGGGATCTTAATGTAAAGCAATAGAGCCAATTATATGGAGTGAGGCCAATGAGAACCTGTCTAAGGGAGCAGCTTGTGGGCAAGGAAAGGACAAGGGAAAGGAGCTTCATGAGGAGCACTGCACAACTCTACTATTCCTTACTCTTTTTCCCAATGGTCAAAAAGAAATTCAAGACCTGGGTTTTCCTGTGGAATCCATCTCTGTTATACATCCACCTGGACCAATTGACGCCTTTGTAGAGTGAGGTATGACTTTGCAAACTCTGGAGCAGTCTTTGGATGGAGGAGGCAATGTGGCAGAGGTTTGCTCTACCTCTCTCGAAGCAGTCAGCTTGTCTCCGGAAGTGTAGTGCCCACAGACACAACCGCTACCACTGGCTACATCGCAAGACAATGCTCAGAAGAGCAGCGATGCAAACCTGCAGTACAGCCACATGGAAGGAGAAGGTTGATGTAGTGTATCTAGATTTTCAGAAAGCTTTTGATAAAGTTCCCCATGAGAGACACCTGAGAACATTAAAGAGTCATGAGATAGGAGGCAAGGTTCTGGTGTGGATTAGGAATTGGTCATTTTTCTCAATGGAGAAAAGTGAACAGTGGAGTGCCGCAGGGATCAGTACTGGGACTGGTACTATTTAACGTATTTATAAATGATATGGAAATCAGAATGACGAGTGAGGTGATCAGATTTGCAGATGATACAAAACTATTCAAGGTTGTTAAAACACATATGGACTGTGAAATATTGCAGGAAGACCTTAGGAAATTGGAAGACCGGGTGTCCAAATGCAGATGAAATTTAATGTGGACAAATGCAAGGTGATGCATGTTGGAAAGAATAATCCAAATCAAAGTTACCTGATGCTAGGGTCTACCTTGGGGGATCAGTGCTCAAGAAAAAGATCTGGATGTCGTTGTAGATAATACGCTGAAATCTTCTACTCAGTGTGTGGCAGCAGCCAAAAAAGCAAATAGGATGCTAGACATTATTAGGAAAGGGATGGTGAATAAGACTGAAAATACTATAATGCCTATGTAATGTCTGCACCTTGAGTATTGCGTTCAGTTCTGGCTGTCGTATCTCAAAAAAGATATAGCGGAATTAGAAAAGGTTCAAACAAGAATGACTAAAATGATAAAGGGGATGGAACTCCCCTCATATGAGGAAAGACTAAAGAAGTTAGGGCTCTTCAGCTTGGAAAAGAGACGGATAAGGGGAGATATGATTGAGGTCTACAAAATCCTGAGTGGTATAGAATGAGTAGAAGTAAATCGATTTTTCACTCGTTCCAAAAGTACTAAGGCTAGGGGACACTCGAGGAAGTTACATGGAAATATTTTTAAAAGAAATAGAAGTAAATATTTTTTCACTCAATGAATACTTAAGCTCTGGAACTCTTTGCCGGAGGAGGTAGTAACAGCAGTTTGTGTATCTAGGTTTAAAAAAGGTTTGGAGAAATTCCTGGAGGAAAAGACCATAGTCTGCTATTGAGGCAGACATGGGAAGCAACTGCTTGCCCTGGGATTTGTAGCATGGAGTGTTGCCACGAATTGGGTTTCTGCCAGGTACTTGGGACCTGGCTTGGTCACTGTTTGGAAAACAGGATACTGGGCTAGACAGACCATTGTTCTGACCCAGTATGGCTACTCTTATGTTCTTATGTAACCCGCAGGTCTAATGAAGCTGAAGGAATATGAAAATAACATAAGTGTTGCCATACTGGGATAGACCGAAGGTCCATCAAGCCCAGCATCCTGTTTCCAACAGTGGTCAATCCAGGTTATAACTACCTGACAAGATCCCAAAACAGTACAATACATTTTATACTGCTTTTCCTAGAAATAAGCACTAGAGTTTCCACAATGCCATCTTAATAATGGCTTATGGACTTTTCTTTTAGAAAGTTATCCAAACCTTTTAAACCCCGCTAAGCTAACTGTTTTTACCATATTCTCTGACAACGAATTCCAGAGTTTAATTACATGTTGAGTGAAGAAATATTTTCTCCGATTTGTTTTAAATTTACTACTTAATAGCTTCATTGTGTGCCCCTTTATTTTTGGAAAGCGTTAAAAAGCGATTCATGTGTAAAAAAGCACTGGTGTTGACAGTGCAGGGGATTCAGTAGTCAGAAAAGGAGAGTTCTAACCCCTGGATTAGTAGGTACTCAAACTTATTCCTTCAGGCCTAGGACAGAGTTAACCCCCTTACTGAGGTCGTGAGTCTTTAGTTTGAAAACTATGTGGTAGGCCATTTCAACCCTTCAGTCGTCACTGTGAATCCAGATACAGAATTTGTCTTCACACTGTAATTCGATGTTGACTGAAATGGTGACTATGAAAAAAAGAATATCTGATTTGGAAAATAAAGCTGATGCTTATGGGACAAGGCTAGAGACTTTGGAGACCCAAGGTTAAACTTGGAGGAAGGATAGTGTGATTATACGTTCACAACTTGAAAATTTGGAAAATGCTGGGATCAGAACCTTAGACTGATTAATTTTCCTAAAATGTTTACTATTACAGCTCATGATATATTTAAGAGAATATTTATCTAAGATGTTAAAGGTCCCAGAAGCTTCTTACCCTCCAATCTCAAAAATTCATTACCTACCAGTTAGGAAAAGGAAGTCTGTTCCTAACCAACAAGGATTATCTTTGGATAGTCTTGATTTGACTCATTTTCTTGAGAGGTCCGATACAGAAGCTCTGGTTCAGCTACACTTCTGATTAAGTTGTCATTAGACTCTGACAGAGAATGGCTACTCAAGCTATTCTTTAAGTATAAATTTTATAAAATATGTATGTATGCTGATGTATCGAGAACTACCCAGAAGAAGAGAAGGCAATTTGTACTTTTAAGAACACAGGTGCTACAGCTGAGGGTGACCTTTGTGCTTAGATACCCATGTAAATGTGTGGTCACTTTTCAGGCAGTGCATTATGGGTTGTTGTTGATTCACTGCAATTGACTAATTTTGTATCTGGAAAAGAGATAGTCACTTCATATACTCCTCAGAGACTGTTTTTCCAAGCTCCACAATGATAGCTTAATCGGACTACCTTTGGGCTACATATTATTTCCTTTATTTCTTTTTTTCAATTTGTTTATATTTTCTCTCCCTTTGTTGCTCCCCACCCCTCATTAACACACCTGCCAAGTCTCCAGCACTGAGCAACAGCAGTGCATTTTTTCTAGCAAAAAAAGGTGCCGGTACTCAAATGTCAGGCCACCCTTCAGGGGTGGGGTGATCACTGAGGGACCCACCCCACAATAGCCAGGCCCCCTGCAACCAGTCACAGAACCTATGACAAGGCAGAATTGGTGTGTAGAGCCTGAGCTCTTTCATTAAAACTTGGGGACCATGGGTCAATTTTAGCAGACAAGGGAAAAGGTGCCGGTACTCAGTACCCCCAAGTACCCCCTCAAAAAAAGCCCTGAGCGAGAGACTCATGCTTTTGCGAGTCATCTTCTGCACTTCTGCTAGTGAGCCGGGATCTCCCGCTGAGCAGCTTCCCCTTCCAGCAGCAGCCTTGACGCGAGGGCAGGACAGTGAGGGGGAATGGAACGTTGGAGGCTGGCTGATATCAGGAGATGTTACGAACCCAGGCAGCCAGACATGGAACGTTGGAGGTGCAAATTATTATATAGCATTTTCTTTTGAATGATGGCATAAGAGATGCAATTTACTATCCAGATACACAGCGTGCAGTTAACTCCCTAAGGGGCCCTTTTACTAAAGGGTTGACGAGCGGCATCTGGAACTACCACAGGAGCCCGGCAGCAGCTCCCACCCCCAGCGTCCGCCATTTCCAGTACTACAAAAATATTCGTTCCAACTTGCAGGTTGAAAACTGAGAAGAATAAGATTCACAGTTGAGTGAATGTGTGCAGGGCTGCCATCATCCATTCAAATGTCCACTTTAATACAATTCTTAGCATATAATGTCACTCCTCCACCCTTTTTTCCTACCCTGTCCTTCCTGAATAGATTATAGCCAGGTATACCTATATCCCAGTCATGGTTTTGAGAAAATTCCCTTCTCTAATATCAGTGCTATATAAATATGTGAGAGGTTGGGAGTTTTCTAAATATAAATTTATGTTGAGCTGGGAAGCGGACCTTCATTGCAGATTCTTGACTCAGGAGTGGGATACTGTGGAACTTTGGAAGGCTAAGCGCTTTGAAAATATGCCTCTATGTGTGCTGAGGTGCAGAAGGCTTTGGCCTGTGTTTTGGGTCAATAAAATGCTTATAAAGTGCTCACTAGATGGTATTATAATCCTGATCATTTAAAGAGGATGTTTCCTAAGGACTGAGATGTGTGCTGGCTCTGAATGAGTGAGGTAGAGAATTTCCTTCATATTTGGTGGGGGTGTGTTCTCATATCCCCGTTCTGGTTGAAGGTTATGCAAGCTTTATTGAAGGCCCTCAGGGTTTCTTTACCTTCAGTATGTTTACTAGAGTTCTATAATGATCGTTATACCTGGTGGAAGGGTAAGTTGTTACGTTGGGGACTGGCTGCAGCAAAATGCTTGATTGCTTCCTGATGGAAGAGTACCACATCACCTTCTCTGGAAGATTGCTTCCAACTCCTTCATTCCTTCCTATATAAGGAAAGGCTGACTGCCCGTCACACAGACTGCTATCTACCTCACAAAAGGGACTTAGTGATTGCTTGTCTGGTTTGTCGTAGTGGAGGATAGGGCAAGGGGTTTTAGCATTGCTAGGCCTAGGCTGGAGGGTTGGGGGGTACGGGGCATGTGATTCTTTTAGTGGGGTGCCCAGAAGAAACAACAGGGCACTCTGAATGAGCTTGTTAAGGTGTTTCTTTTAGGAGGGAGGGCTGTTGGGCTTGTCGCGGGTTGTTTGGTGCTGGGGGGGGTGGTATTTGGGGATCATGTTATTAGTGGATAGGTGTGGATTTATTTAAGGTAACACATAAAAGGCACTAATTTTTAGTATTAAGACCCAGAGTTCTGGCCCTGGGTGTTATTTTTTGCTTCATGTTCCTTGCATTGTTGTTTTTGAAGGTAAAACATATATATTTTTTGATCCTAAGCAATTGTTGGAATTAATTTCTGCTAAAGAAGATTCAAACATTTGTGTATGATGTTTCAGAGATTGTTATACTGTGGGCTGGCTGGGATTCCTGTTTTGGAGTTAGTGTCCTTTCAATATATTGTTGGCTTATTTCCTTAAAAGTACTTCTTTATTTGGCTCCTATTTCTAACTTGATGATAGGGGAAAGGGGAATTTGGGACTTGATATCCTGCCTTTCTATGGTTTTTGCAACTACATTCAAAGTGGTTTACATAGTATACTTATTTGTACCTGGGGCAATGGAGAGTTAAGTGATTTGCCCAGAGTCACAAGGAGCTGCAGTGGGAATCAAAGCCAGTTCACCAGGATCAAAGTTCACTGCACTAACCACTAGGCTACTCCTCCACGCCAGATGAATCCTTCGTTCTTTTTTCCTTTGTTATCTCTGTTCTTTTTATTGTTGTATTGCTGGTTTCCTTTATCAAAACTAATTGATGTGATTATTGAATAGTAGTTTAATAAAGAAAAATAAATAAATTACGAAAGAGGAAGACAGGCAGCAATATCTGGAAAGGCTAAGAGAAGCTGGTAAGGTAGTCAGGAAATCAAAGATGCAAATGGAAGAAAAAATAGTCGATATGGTAAAATGAGAGGACAAGACATTTTGTAGATATGTTAGTGATAGAAGGAAGTCTAAAAGAGGCACTGTGTGGGTCAAGGGTGAAGGGGAGAAATATGTAAGCTAATAAGAATAAGTCAAAATTGCTTAATAAATATTTCTGTTCTATGTTCACAGATGAAGGGCAGGGAGTAGGGCCACAGAATACAAATACAAATTGGAATATAAGTGTGTTAGACCCTGACTGATTTTCAGAAGTCTGTGTTTGTGAGGAGCCAGCAAAATTAAAGGTGGACAATGTGATGGGGCCAAATGGCATACATCCGAGGGTACTGAAGGAATTTAGGGAAGTTCTTGTGGCTCCGTTGGCTGACCTTTTCAATACTCCTCTAGAGTCAGGAGTGGACCCAGGAGACTGGAGAAGGGCATATTTGGTCCCTCTCCACAAAGCAGGTTGGGAGCTATGGGCCGGTTAGTTTGAGCTCTCTTATGGCAAGTAAACAGAATAGTGGAGTTTCTGGAATCCAATGATTTGCAGCATGGTTTTACCAGAGGTGGATCTTGTCAGACGAATCTGATTAATTTCTTTGACTGGGTGACCAGAGAGTTGGATAGAAGAAGAGCACTAGATGTGGTGTACTTAGATTTTAGCAAAGCCTTTGACAGTTCTGCATAGACAACTTATAAATAAACTGAGTGCCCTTGGTATGGGCCCTAAAGCGACTGGCTGGGTTAGGAACTTGTAGAGCTACTGTTAGTAATATGCAATCTATCCCTAAAATCGAGTGTGGTACCGGAAGACTGGAGGGTAGCCAATGTTACGCCAATTTTTAAAAAGAGTTCCAGAGGAGATCCAGGAAATTATAGACCGGTGAGTCTGACATCAGTACTGGGCAAATTGGTTTACTCAGCGTGTAGTTAGACTCTGGAACTCGTTGCCGGAGAATGTAGTGACAGCAGCTGGCCTTACGGAAAAGTCCATTGAACATTATTAATTTTTTGGGGGGGGGGGGTTGCCGGGTTCTTGAAGCCTGGATTGGCCACTGTTGGAGACAGGATGCTGGGCTTGATGGACCCTTGGTGCTTATGTACTTATGTGGTAAATGGAGCTTACTCTGAGGAAAAGGATGTTAACAATGGTGTGCTGCAAAGATCTATTCTTGGTCTGATTCTTTGGTGGATGGCACCAAAATATGCAATAGGTGGATACCCTGATGGTGTGGGTAAGGTGAGGAGAGACCTAGCGAAGCTTGAAGAATGCTCCAGAATTTGGCAGCTAAGATTCAATGCTAAGAAAATGCAGTCATGCATTTGGGATGCACAAGGGAGTGGTACATTTTAGAGGAGGCAAGTACTTCTGAGTATGAAAGATGGGCAGGATTTGGATGTGAAATGAATGAAATAAAGGATTTTGGGGATCTGAAAATGAATGCAAGGGTAAATTTTCCCACTAACATTCCTAGCAAGAGAACTACTGCATATTGTGAAATGTCTAATGAGCAACCTAAATATTGTAACGAAACTGAAGCAAAGTCCGATCTAAAAAAAAAAAATACAAATGGTGTTTATACAACTTTTTAAGATACAAGGAGCTTCTAAGTCATGTTTTTAAATCGCAGGATACAACTGCACTCATCACATTTAGCAAATATTTTTCTGCCTCTTTTATATACCCTGTAATGGAAACAGAAATATTGTTTCAGTTACCTTGCAAGTGTTATTTATTTCTTAGTTATATTTTAAAATTTTCAATAAATACAAAATTAGAAAGATTGTTTCAGATACCATACCACCCTTATGAAGACATTACTATGTAGAAACCGGTCGCTCGGAGATCTACAGCAGTGTCTCCGTTTAATTTTATGACTCATGGATGGTTTTAGCTCTGAGGAAGTGAAGCAGCTCTTGAGAATGGGAACAGGTTTATTGCTAATGTTGGCTTCCTTGATGATACAGGACAGCAACACATGTCAAACCTGTTTGGAATGCCAATGGATTTGAACAAGTTGTAATGGTGTTGCTTGATTCCATGCTTTGTACTATAAGTAAGTAGATGAGATGAATGACAAAGGTACCGGTGTCAGATCTGCCTCTCTCTCTCTCTCTCTCTCTCTCTCTCTCTCTCTCTCTCTCTCTCTCTCTCTCTCTCTCTCTCTATATATATATATATATATATATATATATATTTACTGGAAAATTTAATCTGATTGCAGACTAGGTGTTTCCATAATTTTATCTTCCAAATTCACAGCAGATCTCAGAACTCTGACTACCAATATACTTGTGTGAGAGGTTTCAGAGATGTGTGATGCAGCTTTGAATAGTGCCTAAATCTAACTGTTGTACTTGTCCTGGAGACAATGAGGGTCTTTAAAGGCTCTGACTACTATTACTAAGAGCTACTGAAGACTCATCTCTTTAACAAGGCATACAACAATGATCAACAAATATAAACTCCTATACGCACATCCAAAACTACCTTTGCCTATATCAAATTGCCAAAACACCACCATGTTTTTCACTATCATGATACCCAAGATCCTGTATAACTACTACTAAATGTATACTTTCTTATACAATTCTTATATATTTCTTAGATACTTCTTAATATGTTTGTTTGCTGAAACACTACTATGTTTTATCATTATCATGCTACCCAAAATCCTTCAGTTATCACTAAATGTATACTTTTTCATGTATTTCTGTTACTCATGATGTATTGTAAGCCACATTGAGCCTGCAAAGAGGTGGGAAAACGTGGGATACAAATGCAACAAAATAAATAAATAAATACCCAAAAGGATATAGCAGTACGGAGTTACTCAGTAAAAAGCTACCAAAATAATGTGACGTCGGCACCAAAAAACATATAACATGAGACTTAAAGATTTAAATCTGTCTGTAATACTACTACTACTGAAGAGGACAGTACAAATAAAAAAGTAGCACATATGAATTTATCTTCTTGGGCAGACTGGATGGACCGTGCAGGTCTTTTTCTGCCGTCATCTACTATGTTATGTTACTTATCATTTCTAAAGCGCTACTAGACACATTACATACCCAAAGATGTAAATCGGGCACAAGAATCAAACCTTTCCAGAGGAAACATACTGCCTATTGGACATGAGGTTTAGGTACACAGACTTGGATGCCACTTCTGAAAATATTCTACATAGAAGAGGTGATAGTTGCACGGAACGGATTCCCAGCAGAGACAAAAACGGTAATGGAATAAATGATATCATGGGATAAGCACTGAGGGTCCTGAGAAGGAGAAACTGAGGAGGCAGATATCTATGGTGCTGAGCCTGAGTAAAACTGGACAAGCTAGATGGGCCTAAGGCTACAATTCTCCCAAAATCAAACAGATCAAAACAAGCAGCTTAGTGGTGACTGGGTACTGTCCAATGAGTCCATGAGCACCTAAATGTCTGCATGTAACAGCCTCAATAGTGTTGTCATTGTTTATATTATTACAGAGCTTAATGATAACATGGGAGTGGGGCTGAGTGTGGGATTAAATATTATCCACCCAGTGAGGAAAACTCTGAGAAAAACTGCACAGATTGCCCTAAACCGAAGTGATACAGGAAGACACTGGGTAAACTGCATAGACTGGCCATGATTAAAAGTCAAACAACAATGATTATGGAAAGACCAGATGATTTGGACAAAAGCCTCATTAATCTTGGACTCTGTTTGCATTGGTCTTAAGAACTGGTGTAAAGCCTGCATGCTGGATTAAGTGTTGGTTTTATAAGAATCAAAGAGCAAGAAGACAGGGCTTGAAATGGCTTATCAGCAGGGATGGTGGAGGTCAACATTGTAACAGATACTGGACATACTCAGTGCATATGTGAAGGACAGTGACAGGGAAAAGGATGAGCGGTCAGATAAAAGCCATGGGGGAAAGGGAACTCATATTGATTTTTAGATAGGAATTTATGAGGGCAATTGCTCATGTAAATAGCTCTTTACATGGGTGAAAGAGCTATTTGAAAACTGTCCACCTTGTATGTAGCTTAAAGTCTGTGCGCTGCAGAACAATGCATGTACAGTTATCCACCTTTTTAAAGAGGCATCACCAAGGCAGTTTTACATAGAAACATGACATCGGATAGAATATGGTAGATTTAAAGCAAATAGGAGAGTTTTTCTTTACTCAGCGTGTAATTGGACTCTGGAACTCGTTGCCGGAGAATGTAGTGACAACAGCTGGCCTTACGGAGTTTAAGGGGGGTTTGGACAGATTCCTGAGTGAAAAGTCCATTAAACATTATTAAAAATTATTTTTGGGTGGGGGGGGGGGGGGGGGGATTTTGCCGGGTTCTTGAAGCCTGGATTGGCCGCTGTCGGAGACAGGATGCTGGGCTTGATGGACCCTTGGTCTTTTCCCAGTATGGCGTTGCTTATGTGCTTATGTACACAGCCTGTATGGCCTGCCCATCCACACTACATGCTAAGCTCTACAGTTCCTTCCTCTCCCTCAGATATCCTCTGTTTGTTCCATGCTTTCCAGCATGGCAGCAGCTGCAAAGTCATTCCCTTCTAGAATCCATCTTCCTACATGTGCTGCATCAGTGTGTTTAGCTGTATTTCATACCCACTTTTCCCCCTGATCCTTCTCCATTTCACCTTTGAAGAGCAGTTGATGCTCTCAGATGCAGGGCTTACAGGTTAAGGTGGGTATCCCAGGGCTGCAGCAAAAAACAGTTCTGTGCATAGCCTGAACCAAACATGAACCGTGGTGAAGGCGGTTAGCTTAGCAGAGTTTAAAAAGGGGTTAGACGGTTTCCTAAAGGTCAAGTCCATAAACCACTACTAAATGGACTTGGGAAAAATCCACAATCCCAGGAATAACATGTATAGAATGTTTGTACGTTTGGGAAGCTTGCCAGGTGCCCTTGGCCTGGATTGGCCACTGTCGTGGTCAGGATGCTAGGCTCGATGGACCCTTGGTCTTTTCCCAGTATGGCATTACTTATGTACTTAAATTGTGGTCTTCTAGTGTGGCCTTGTGCCTTCTGTGCCTCTTGGATTAACTACAAACAGAAGCTGAAATGTGATGCTGTTGGTACTAGTGGGATGGGGATAGCCCTCTCCCATGCATGGATTTCAGCTCTCTGTTGTAGTCACCCTAAGAATTGGTGTGTATTAATGGTGAGATGATGTGGGTGCATCATCATTCTCTCACTATACTCCATCTCACTCTCTCTCACACATACATTCTTTTTTTTGTCCATTTTTCCCAGCCCCCATGATTGGGAGTGGCCCTCATACCAACTCTAGCTTTATTTCCTTACCTTATCTCACCACACTCCTCCCTCCTCCCCCCCCCCCCCCCCCATCCCAGCAGTAGACATGATGAGCACACAGGGTTAATACAAGGAATCTCAATTAACAGCCCAACTGCTGCCTTCTGTCTTCTCCAGCCTCTTGGAGAGGCTGAAATAGACTAGATCAGTGCATCTCATCCCAGTACTTGGGGAAAAATCAACCAGTTGTGTTTTCAGGATAGCCACAATAAGAGAGATTTGCATACTGAGGAAGCAATGAATGCAAATCTATCTCATGCATATTCATTGTGGATATCATGAAAACATGACTGACTTGGTGTGTGACTAGATAACAATCACTTTGCTCCCAAATCCAGCCTCTTCCCTCCTTTTGCTCCTTATTCACATCATGCAGGGAACAGGAGAAGAAGGAGTGAAATTGGAGTGGACAGAATTGAAAGGAGTTAAACTGTTTCCAAACCCAGCCCTTCCCCTCCTGTTATTTCTCCTCTTCCCAGTTTGCATGTTACCCCTGAGCAGTAGGTGCATTAGTTAGCATCCATTGGCCATGGCTCCTACTCTTGGGTACCGGACTTGATATACTGCCTTTCTGTGGTTACAATCAAAGTGGTTTACATGCTATATAGAGGTATTAATTTTTTACCTGGGGCAATAGAGGATTAAGTTACTTGCCCAGAGTCACAAGGAGCTGCTGTGGGAGTTGAACCCAATTCCCCAGGATCAAAGTCTGCTGCACCAACCACTAGGTTACTCCTCTCCATTCTTGTCTTCCCTGTATGTCCCTGCTCACTTCTCTCACTGCTGATCCCCTGCCCCTCTCCCTGTCTTTTAACATTCTTTCCAGCACTCTCATACTATTCTCCTTGAGATAAATGCTTTCATTGAACCTCAGCAGCCCTATTTTACCTGATTCTGACTGTCCTACCACACATTGCTTTTTGTTGCCCTTCTAAATAGTTGTGCTTCCCTCATTCTTGTTCCTTTGTACTATGGGGTCGATATTCACAAGCGGCAGGTTCTGCTAGCTGGTTAAGTGCTAGTGTGAGATATTCAGCAGCAGTAATTGGATGGTGCTATGAATATTTCTTTTGACTGTCTCAGCACTCTCCGGACACTGTCTGTGGGTGCAACCTCACCTTGAGTATTGCGTTCAATTCTGGTCGCTGTATCTCAAAAAAGATATAGCGGAATTAGAAAAGGTTCAAAGAAGAGCAACCAAAATGATAAAGGGGATGGAACTCCTCTCATATGAGGAAAGGCTAAAGAGGTTAGGGCTCTTCAGTCTGGAAAACAGATGGCTGAGGGGAGATATGATTGAGGTCTACAAAATCCTGAGTGCTATAGAGCGGGTAAAAGTGAATCGATTTTTTGCTCATTTGAAAAGTACAAAGACCAGGGAACACTCAATTAAATTACATGGAAATACTTTCGAAGCAGATAGGAGGAATTTTTTTTTTCATTCAACGAATAATTAAGCTGTGGAACTCATTGTCAGAAGATGTAGTAACAGCAGTTATCAGGTTTAAAACAGGTTTGCACAAGTTCCTGGAGGAAAAGTCCATGGTCTGCTATTGAGACAGCTGTGGGGAAGCCACTGGGATTGGTAGCATGGAATGTTGCCACTATTTGGATTTCTGCCAGGTACTTGTGGCTTGAATCGGCCACTGTTGGAAACAGGATACTGGGCTAGATGGACCATTGGTCTGACCCAATATGTCTATTCTTATGTTCTTATGAGCTTGGCCAGAGTCAAAGGTTATTCACAAAACTAACCACATAACAAACTAAATAAAGTTAGTACAAAAGCAAGCTGACCATTGTCACTAACTGAATCTCACGTCCAGGGTTGCACTGAAGTCAGATATTTAACCCAGAGAGCATCCAAGTGTTGGAACTGAACATCCAGTTTTGTTTGAACTGCAGTGGGCGATGTTTTGCTTAGCCACTGATCGCCGCAGTTCAATATCAGCCGGTAAATCTGTACACCGAAGGAAGAAAATATATCCCCATTATCATGCTTAAAATAATTAGATTAAAGATGAAATGCGTTTGGTGACAGATGATTCTCGGACAATTCTTAGTGGTTTTTAAAACTTTAAATTATAACTCCCTGAGTTGGCCTTGCTGAGTTTAGAGGGGATTTGGACAGATTCCTGAAGGAAAAGTCCATTGAACATTATTAAATTTTTGTTTTGTTTTTGGGTTTTTGCCGGGTTCTTGAGGCCTGGATTGGCCACTGTCGGAGACAGGATGCTGGGCTTGATGGACCCTTGGTCTTTTCCCAGTATGGCGGTGCTTATGTTCTTATGTTTTATGTTTTTTGATGCTGAGTCAAAGGATAATATAATATCCCTCAGATTTTACATATGGTGCCCAAAGTTCTGCTTCCAAGATGCAGGTGCAAATAAATTGGATAATGAGGCCCGAATGTAGTTGCGGTTCCGGGTGATACATGATGCTTAACATTATGTGCCTTTTATAGAACACTGCTAAATGCTATTTCTTTCAGCACCGATTTCTTGGGCACCTTTACTCCCAAATGTCATCTGCCAATTGGATGCTGAATCTCCCAGTTTGATGAGGTCCTCTTGCATTTTGTCACAATCCTCTTGTGATTTAACAACTTTGAATAACGTCGTGTCATCACCAAATTTAATCACCTCATTCATTATTCCCATTTCTAGGTTATTTATAAATATGTTAAAAAGCAGCGGTACCAGCACAGACCCAGGGGGTCTCATTGAGAATACTGACCATTTAAAACTACTCTCTGTGGGGGATCACGTGGTGCGATGAGAGAGTGAGACGTGTTTTTTGCTCTCTCCGAGGCCCAGACGCGCTTAAACTCAAAAAACCCAACAACGATAAAAAAAAGAATACCTCTCAGGCAGAGCAGGCCATCTGATTATACATGGACAAATTTTTGGAAGCGCCAGTTAAAGGAATGGCAAGTAGAGGGGCGAAGAAAGATAAAGAAAAGGCGAAGGCGCTAGAGGTGGCGGGCGAGAAATCGCCATCACGAGCTGGGCCGACGTTCTCGGCGGAACAATTGGCGCAGCTTACAGAGGTAATAGCAACGACGCTGGAGCCAAAAATAGATAAATTATCTAGCCAATTTGAGTCCTTCGAAGCCCGACTTACCGCTATTACAGAGCGGACTGGAGAGCTGGAACGGAGGGTATCAGACTTCGAAGATACTACTACACCACTTCAAGCGGAAGTGAAAAAACTTACCGGAACGGTAGCTTCTTTATCAGCAAAACTGGATGACCTGGAGAACAGGTCAAGACGGTCCAATTTGCGGATCGTTGGCCTACCTGAAACCATCGGAGACAGAGTGCTGGCAACAACACTAGAACGCTGGTTGGCCTCCGAATTCGCCTTGTCAGATTCAGCGGGAAAACTATGCCTGGAAAGAGCACACCGCGTGGGGCGAAGCAAAGATGGCGGGCAGGCGCCTCGGGTAGTGATTTTGAAAGTCCACAATTACATACATAAATCAGAAATACTGCGGGGATATCGGCTTAAGAGAGATGAGGTAAAGTATGATGGGCACCTCATAAGAATATTCCAGGATTATTCTGCCCACCTGCAGGACAGACGGAGACAGTATACACCTATCTGCAAGAGACTGGCTGATCTTAAAATCAAGTTCATGCTTCTATACCCAGCTCTATTAAAGATCAGACAGGATAACAGCTGGAAAGTTTTTGAAACAGTGAATGCTGCAAAAGAATTTGTCTCACGTCTGGAAAAAGATTTAGGAGAAATAAAGAGAAGCCCCACAGGAGACTGAACATCATTGTAAGGTTTGACTGCCTGAGATATATGAAGAGATGTTAACATTTGAAATGTTGGGTTGTATAGCATGCTGTTGTAATAAGAAAGGGTGTGGGGGCCTTGTGCATTGAAGTGTTTCCTACTGTTACAGTTTGGGAGGTGATGGGAGGGGCGGGGGGGAAGGGAACTATGTCAGGGGGGAGGGAGAGGGAGGGAGATGAACATAAGTGCAAGAGGCGAGAAGAGAGGGGAAAACGCATCAGACCGGGACACGGAGATATAACTAGAGGGAAGCATAATAGCAGTAAAGGTGGTGTGGCGAAACAGCAGTTCCCAAGGGTGAGGCTGGGCGCCCTGGGGTGGTTAATATATCACATAATTGTAGGACCGCACACAGAAGATCCTGGCTAAATTAAAGAGTAAAGCGGTACGCCTGGTCTCATGGAATGTTTGCGGCATTACATCCCCAGTGAAGCGCACGAAAATTCTAGCGGCCCTAAAACGCCATGACGCGCATATCGCTTGTCTACAAGAAACAAGATTATCACAAGAGGAGCATGATAAATTAAAACGGCATTGGGTGGGGGAGGTGTTCTGCTCCCCGGCAGCTGGAAGGAAAGGAGGAGTGGCAATTTTGATTAACAAATCCCTAGCGTGTTCCACCAAATTGAGGTTTAAAGATGGGGAAGGGAGATACCTGGGAGTTCAAATTAACCTGCAAGGGAAAGAAGTGCTCCTAGTGGCGGTTTATGCGCCCCTGGTGAAAAGTAAAAAATTTTTTACACACTTACTTAACAGATGTCAACAATACGCGCACTTACCGTTGCTAATAGCAGGAGACATGAACCAGGTATATGATATGCAGGCAGATAGATCAGGAGAACGAATGCAGGGAGGAACAGAGAGTGAGACCATACTGGAATCCTTTTGCACACTAGCAGGACTAGTAGACCCATGGAGATTGCTCCATCAAGAGGAAAGAGATTACACTCACACCTCAAGGGCGCATCGTACACAGTCCAGACTAGACTATATAGTGGTATCTCAGACACTATTTCCACAGGTGCTTGACGCTAGTATAGGCCCGGAGGAAATCTCTGACCATGCCCTGATTTGGGTAGACCTGGAGGCGCAGTTCTTTTTTCAACAATCCTCGGGCTGGAGATTTCCTGCATACCTATACTCCTCCCCCGAATTCAATAAATACATCCAAGACAGATGGGGGGAATACCTGAAGCATAATGAGCAACACCTAGAAGACCCCGGCCTGTTTTGGTCCGCGGCAAAAGCAGTGCTAAGGGGGGATGTAATTGCCTATGTTTGCAAGCGCAATCGGTGCATCAATCGGAAAGTCATCGCACTGGAGCGGAAGTTAAAAGAGGTAAAGAAGGCATACACAACAGCTCCCACGCCAGCCGGGTATGATACCCTAATGGTGACCAGGATGGCATTGAATAGTCTTATACACGAGAGAATGACTCGTTCCCTGATTTACCGAAAGTTTAGACTACAGAAATATGGAGATAGACCTGGAGCCTATTTGGCTAAGGTGGTGAAAGCCGCCAGAAAACAAAATTTCATACCAGTATTACATACAAAAGCGGGAGGGGTGACAAGCACAATGGAAGGGGTGGCTGAAGTGTTAAGGGAGCACTTTGCGTCATTATATAAAGATGCGGGGGAGCAGAAAGAAGGAAAGGCCAGATTGTTGGAATATCTGAACGCCACTGGCATGCCTAAATTGTCACCGGCCGTGGTAGAGGCTTTGAATAAACCAATAACAGCAAAAGAGATCATGCAGAGCATCACGAAGCTTCGCCTCCATTCGGCGCCGGGGCCGGACGGCTTCACTGGCGAATTTTACAAAATGCTTAAAGCACAATTGGTGGGTCCATTGTTAGAGCTATATCACACGGTGGCCCAGCAGGGGGCCTTTCCCCGTCATGCGAATTCGGCATTGATAAGTCTGATTCCGAAGCCAGGAAGAGATCTATTGCAACCTGGCTCATTCAGACCAATATCCTTAATAAACGTGGATATTAAAATCATGTCCAGGATATTGGCAGACAGATTGGCCCCTAGTTTGCCCCAAATCATACATGATGACCAGGTGGGGTTTGTCAGAGGGCGGAAATCAGTGCTTAATGTGCGAAAGCTAATAGCAGCACTGATGCATGCAAGAGACTCAGATACTAACAGATTGGTAGTCAGTTTAGATGCAGAACGGGCATTTGATGAAGTCAGATGGCCGTTCATGTTCGAGACGTTGAGGTGGGTGGGAATCCAGGGATGGTATCTAGAAGCAATTAAAGCTCTGTACACACAACCGAAAGCTGCAATCCTGGTTAATGGGGTCAGGACCAAGGAATTTGCAATAGAACGGGGGACCCGACAAGGCTGCCCACTCTCGCCCTTATTATTTGTGCTCACTCTAGAGCCTCTACTGTGTGTAATCAGGAATTCTAAAGATATCAAAGGGGCGCAAATTTCAGGACATAGGGTAGAATTGTTAGCATACGCAGATGACCTAATGCTTCTCTTGGATGAACCCCAACAGTCGCTGGAAAATCTACTCAGAGTGATACAGGAATACGGAGAACTGTCCGGATTTAAGCTAAATCACACAAAGTCTTTGGCCATGCCGATAAAGGAGGAAATCCGGGCTGGCTGGCGGGGAGAGTTCCCCCTGAAATGGGCAACGGGGCAATTGAAATATCTAGGGGTAGTGGTGCCCACAGATCTATCACGGCTGTACGGGGAGAATGTGCTGCCGCTTTTGACTGAGACCAGGCGTACATTATTGTTGTGGGGAAGGTTGCCGCTTTCCCTGACTGCAAGGATCGCTCTATTTAACATGATGGTGGCACCCCGGTGGCTATACACCTTTCAGATGCTCCCGCTGTATTTGAAGCAAAGGGAGGAGAAGGCATTAACTAGGGCGACCCAGCGGTTTCTCTGGCAGGGTCGGAGACCTAGACTCCCAATTAGCGTCCTGCAGAAGCCCAGGTTGCATGGGGGAATGGGCCTACTAAGTATAAGGTATCTAACTATTTCAAGCTCCATGAGGCATATAAGAGATTGGCTGGTGGGGGGCCAGGAGTTTTCAGCAACTTTGATAGAGTCAGCTGCATTCCCCAAGATACATCTGGGTTGGCTGCTGCACTCGCATAAATATCAGCGCGGCCCAGATATTAAGACCGCAACTAACCCCTTTGTGACATCTGCCAGAGCAACATGGAGATGGTTATGCAAACGCCATGGGTTCTCAGCGAGTTCAACACCCTTTCTACCCTTGCACCATAACCCTGACTTTCCAGTGGGCACCACCTCAGGAGTGTTTGCTCGATGGAGGCAGAAAGGAGTTCACTTCTTATATCAACTAATAAATGAAGAAGGACAATTACGGACATTTGCAGACATACAAAGGGAATATTCGTTACCAGCTGCAGACCTGTTCGCTTATATGCAAGTGAAACACTATGCTGTATCATTAGGATGGATTAACCTAAGCGAAGATGTACAAGATACGTTGAACACTGCACTGACTTTGGGGTCTCAGAATGAAGTCCCGTTAAAATACCATCACAGACATCTATTAGACACTACAGAAGACATAGACTATAAAAAACGGGCCCAAGACTGGTCGGCGGATCTCGGAGTAGAAGTATCAGAGAATGTACTACAAACTTACTTGCACGCTATATTACAAAATTCCCCATTCACAAGATACTGGGAATCACAGTATAAGTTTGCACTTCGTTTGCATGTATCACCACACAGAGCCCACCAGGCGGGTTTTGGTGCAACAGGACAATGCCCACGCTGTGCCTCCCCTCAGGCGACTCTGGGACATATGTTTTGGACTTGTTCTAGAGTACAAAGATTTTGGAAGCAGGTGCTTGGGAGGGTCTGGTCATACTGGCACAGAAAGACAGAATTGCAGCCACTGATGCTATTTGATGTATATAGATATGCCAAGCCGTCATTGCCGGGGTACAGAAGATTTTTACAACGTGCAGTACAGATTGGAAAAAAAGTGATATTACATGGCTGGCTGGAACAAACGGACCCTAATGTCACCCAATGGAGAGTATTTATGATAGATCTATCAAGACTAGAGCGATGTGCAGTCCGAGACCTAGATTCAGCAGAAGGGAAAAGATTGCTGCAGACCTGGAGTAAATTTTGGAACACGCTACAACCATCAGCAAAGAGACAATTGTTTGTTTCCTAATCTCTATCTCGTTAGAATATAGTTATTAGTAACAGCTGTAAAGGGGGAAAGGGGGGAGAGGGAGGATGGGGTGGGAAGGAGGGAAAGGGAAAGGGACACATAACTGTATAAAGTTTGATGACAATGGAAATGATATGTAAGATTCTCACAAGAACCTGCTTGTAACTTTGCATTTGTTATCAATAAAAAATATTGAAACATAAAACTACTCTCTGTTTTCTATCTTTTAACCAGTTCTTAATTAATTTATTTAGTTATTATCTCATTTGTACCCCACAGTTTCCCAACAGTGTCAGGCTCAATGTGGCTTACAATGCACCACAGAGGCAGATGCCAATGCAGTAAAATGAAGCTAATACAGCAGAAAACCTACAAGGGATAATGGGGAACAGTAGGAATGGACAGAAGGTGAAGGGAAACTTTGAGGGAAGGGGGATGTGTCCAAATGTCTCTAGATCGATGCGCTTCCAGCAGTGGAGACACAGGAAGAGGCTGTGGGATAAGCACTTCTGAATAACATGGTCTTCAGAGATTTCCTGAAAGTTAGATGATTTGTGATGGTTTTTATGGTCCTCGGCAAAGAATTCCAAAGCTGAGTGCTGTCTCCGATCCCATGAATTTTTTAATTTGCTCAGGAATCATTCATGAAGTACTTTGTCTAAAGCCTTCTGAAAAGCCAGATACACAGAGGGGCATAATTGAACGGGGTGCCCAAGTTGTCATGAAGGCGTCCTCGCAGGACGGCCTCGTAAACGGGCAGGGCAACCCATATTATTGAAACAAGATGGGCGTCCATCTTTCGTTTCGATAATACGGTCGGGGACGCCCAAATCATGAAATTTAGGTCGACTTTACAGATGGTTGTCCTTAGGTCGTTTTTGAGATGGTCGTCCCCGGTTTTCGGCGATAATGGAAACCGAGGACGCCCATCTCAAAAACGACCAAATCCAAGCTATTTGGTCATGGGAGGAGCCAGCATTCATAGTGCGCTGGTCCCCCTGACATGCCAGGACACCAACCGGACACCCTAGGGGCCACTGCAGTGGACTTCACAAATTGCTCCCAGGTGCATAACTTCCTTACCTTGGGTGCTGATCCCTCCAACCCCCCCTAAAATCCACTCCCCACAACTGTACACCACTACCATAGCCCTTACGGGTGAAGGGGGGCACCTACATGTGGGTACAGTGGGTTTTGGGGGGGTTTGGAGGGCTGAACATTTACCACCGCAAGTGTAACAGGTAGGGGGGATGGGCCTGGGTCTGTCTGCCTGAAGTGCACTGCACCCACTAAAAACTGCTCCAGGGACCTGCATACTGTTGTGATGGAACTGGGTATGACATTTGAGGCTGGCACAGAGGCTGGAAAAATGTTTTTACAATTTTTTTAGGGTGGGAGGGGGTTGGCTACCACTGGGGGAATAAGGGGAGGTCATCACTGATTCCCTCCAGTGGTCATCTGGTCAGTTCAGACACCTTTTTGAGGCTTGGTCATGAAAAAAAATGGACCAAGTAAAGTCGGCCAAATGCTCGTCAGGGACGCCCTTTTTTTTCCATTATCGGCCGAGGATGCCCATCTCTAAATCACGCCCCAGTCCCACCTTCGGTACGGTGCCAACACGCCCCCATGAATTTTGGTCGTCCCCGCGACGGAAAGCAGTTGAGGATGCCCAAAATCGGCTTTCGATTATGCCGATTTGGGCGACCCTGAGAGAAGGACGCCCATCTCCCGATTTCTGTCGGAAGATGGGCGGCCTTCTCTTTCGAAAATTCACCTGACAGTGTCAACTGGCTCAGTTTTATCCACATGTTTATTCACCCCTGGAAGATAATTCATTGGGGGGCCCTTTTACTAAAGGGCTAGCACACGGCAACAGGCTTGTAAATATACAACAAAAAAGAACTCTCTCATGTAATGGCAAAAAACAGTAATTTCAACAGTAGACTATGGATTCTGTAGAGTGCATCTATTTTTAAAGGGAGTTAAGGGAAAAGCCTCTGAATTTAACCCAATCTCCAACCCAAGTAGTCATTTAGTAATAACAAGGGTTGAGAAGACTTTTGCTAGGAATTGTATCATCATAGGCAAAAAAAAAAACCCCTTTAATTCCAGGTTAAGTAAAAAGAGATACTAAAGCTCGACAGAATCAGCTTGGGATCCATACAGCATGTGAAAGTCAAAAATGTAACTTAGATTTCAAGTGCAGATACAAAGCAACAGGTGGGTCATCGGTTCAACACATGCCAAGCTGGAACTACTGTCGGGCTACCGCTGGAGCCCAAGGGTAGTTCCAACCCCCAGCGTGTGCCATTTCCATTGCTACAAAAATGTTTTCTCTTTCTATAGTATATAGGTATAACAAAAGAGAGGGAACAAAGTACAAACTAAAGTCCAAACAAAAAAACAGCACCACGGGCCTTTAAAATGGAACAAAGTTCTTTAATGAATGAGCCTTGACCCGACACGGGCCGTGTTTCGGTGACTAGCACCTGCGTCAGGGGTCTACATAAAATACAAAACATAGAAATAATATATTTTTAAAAATTGTTAACATATAATGAATAAAACCAAGAATTAAAAATAATATTTAGACTCATCAAGCATACATATATAAGCCTATATAAACACCTAAAGCATTTAATATTTTAACATTGCATTTAATAATTATTAAATGCAATGTTAAAATATTAAATGCTTTAGGTGTTTATATAGGCTTATATATGTATGCTTGATGAGTCTAAATATTATTTTTAATTCTTGGTTTTATTCATTATATGTTAACAATTTTTAAAAATATATTATTTCTATGTTTTGTATTTTATGTAGACCCCTGACGCAGGTGCTAGTCACCGAAACACGGCCCGTGTCGGGTCAAGGCTCATTCATTAAAGAACTTTGTTCCATTTTAAAGGCCCGTGGTGCTGTTTTTTTGTTTTTCTCTTTCTATAGTGCCAGTGCTTACCCAGCGGTAATCAGGAAGTGCTGTGCGCTACCCGGTTACTGCCAAGTTAGTGCAGGAGCCCTTACCGCCTCCTCAATGGGTGGCGGTAAGTGCGCGCCCTGAAATGGCCGCACGGCAAGTGGTTCACTTACCGCGCAACCATTTCTTTTTGAGAAAAAAGTCAGACTTTTACCTGCTGCGGTAGTGTGCGTCCAAAACATGCTCTGATGCTAGAGCAGGCCCCCTTTTACCGCAGCTTAGTAAAAGAACCCCTAAGTATAAAAAGTGGAGAGAAAAAAAGCTTTTTGGGTTAAATCTAATCAATAGAAATCAAACAAAATAAAACATGGAAAAGAAAATAAGATGATACCTTTTTTATTGAACATAACTTAATACATTTCTTGATTAAGAAAATGTTTTTTTTCTATTGATTACCTTTAAAAGTGGACTAACACGGCTACCACGCCTCTCTACTCGGGTTAAAATCTGGAATAGACGAAGCTCCCTGAGAGTTTGCAGAGAGAGTTTGCTTGTTCTTTCTAACCTATAGTTTATAAACTCTTATCTTTCCCCCCTTTTTTAAATCACTATTGCGGCTAGACTGATCTTTGGAAAACCCAAATTTGAATCTGCAAAACCACTTCGAGAGATTCTGCACTGGCTCCCCAATAGAGAACGAGTAGCCTTTAAAATATGCACACTAATTCACAGGATAATCCTCAGTGAAGTCACCAGAATATATGCTCGAATTAATTGATTTACCACCCAGAAACAGATTCAGTACCTCAAGATCATATCTGAACTTACACTATCCAGACTGTAGCGGCCTTAAGTACAAATCAATTTACACCACCAACTTTACATATATAGGCACTCAATTATGGAATGCTCTACCCAAACAAGTAAAATCTACCCAGCACTACCTAAATTTCTGAAAATTATTGAAATCAGTTTTGTTTAAGAAGGCTTATTCCCCAGGTTTAACCTAACTTGAATTAACTATTACTATAAATTCAGATCCAAGGACAATAATTGCCTGTCATTATCACTTGCCTTTTGATGTTTAATTGTTACTTTATATCTTATTCTCAATTTGTATAATTGTTTTTCTTGTACTGTAGCTTGCACTACAGACCTTGTAAGCCACTTTGAGCCTGCGATCAGTGGGAAAATGTGGGATATAAATGTAATAATAAATAAATTAATAAAAATAAATGCTGAAAAGGTGGAAAAGGTCTGAAATCAATTTATTTCTCATTCCATCAATATGAAATAGTCCATTAAAAAAAAAACTGCTGTATAGTCTTTTTATTTGATTTGTTTCAGTTAGAGATTTTGTTGTTTTAAAATGAGTAATTGGTTGTTTCTGTTGTTTGTGGTTTTGTATCTTTGGTTGTCACTTGTGCACCATCTTGATTGGCTGTTGCAAAGGAGAGGGTACAATAAATACGTTTCATATTTCCCCAAGCGGAATTTCATGAGGATTATTACTGCCAAATTATTCTATCCAACCTACAGAGAAGTGAGACATTTCCAATGAAGACAGTTATGTTTAGTAAATGGTATCTCAACTGTTTTTCTTGTTCACTATCAGAAGGATTTTAATAGCTGTTCACTAAACTTTGTTAAGAGTCCCACTTCAGGAGAGAAGAGGTTTACCCCACGGTGATTAATACATTTCTGAGTACCATAGGGAGGATGTAATCAGATGTGCCACAGCAGTGCATTTCTATTATATTTTGGTGAATTCAATTTCTACCTAAAAAAACAAAACAAAACAGAACCAGCTTCTGCTATTTAAAGTCACATGCTGGATCATGTTGCAACAAATTACCTAACAGCTTTATCGCAGAGCTGACAATTAATTTCTGTAACCTAATCTGTATAATTTGATTGTCCTGTAGTACTGCTTTACCCATGAACATTGATTATAATGATATATTTATTTATTTACTTATGTGTTTGTTTGTTTGTTTGTTACATTTGTACCCCGCACTTTCCCACTCATAGCAGGTTCAATGCGGCTTACATAGTAGTAAGATTAAAAAGTATAATGGAGAGAATACAGTCTAAGCTTAACGGAGTAAAGGAGATGTGTAGATAGGTAACATTATAAGGGAGAAGGGTATAAGAGGTAGGAGGAGGAGCTAGTTTTAGGCTAGATTGAGATAATTAGGTGATAGGGTTGGGTAAACATAGGGAAAAATATATTCCTGAAATCCCCTCTAAGCTCACAGGGGAGGATAACATTGAAAAGATTTCCACGGGTAAAGCAGTGTTTACACACGGAAATGATCTGATACGCTTGTAAACTTACACATGGACAGTCTGTATAGACATAAGTTCACCCTGTTTTTGAGCAGGCATTCTTGAGGGCAGGGCTGGAGAAAACTTTGAAATGTTTGCATGTACTTTAACCCAGAAATATTGTGTCCCCAAAGTAGCAGAAATACACACCTAACCTCTGCTTTGAAAATTCTGCAAATTTCACGCAGAGAAACATATGATTCTGCTTTTGTGCTGTTACCAATGTGAGCAGATAGAAAATGACCCCTTAATTTCTATTTAGTTAATTAGTGGATAGTGGATGCCAACACCTTGTCTACCAATCTTGAATTTATCCAGATAGAGCGTTATTCTGTAAAAGTTAGACTCCTAAATTTATGTTCCTAATTTATGAGCATAATTTACGCCCCTAAATTTAAGCTTCTAAATTAGGAGCATAATCTATTTTGGAGCATAGAGTATGCTCCTAATTTAGGATCATAAATTAGCAGCATAAATTTAGGAGCATAACCTTTATAGAATAAGGACCATACAGACCAAAAATTGCCCCTTTCTAAATAAATTCTGACCCTGCACTCCAAAAGCCCCCAGATCCTCCTAATTCTATTTGGATACAGCCAAAATGTATCCATTAGCTGGCACTGAATTTAAAAAATAAAACACTTACGTGATTAGCTGATTCATAAGTGCTTTTGAACATTGACCCCCAACACATTTTTGTGACAGTTTGTGCACAGAATTTAAGTGATTCCTCTGTTGATATGGACAAAGATGGGCTCCACCTCTTGACTATTAAAAAAAACCCCATAAATGGATGGAAGAATAGTGGTAAGGAGCTCCAGCCACAACTATTCACCCCCATCCAACAGCCCCCCCCCAAAGGTGAAACCCCCCCACCCACTACCTGGGATCCCTGTCTCCCAAGGCCTTCCGCCCTCCTGAATGATCCAACCTTTGTAAAATTCCCTGGCAATCCCCAGTCGTTCCTGCTGTTGTAAATGCCAAGATCCAAAATGGTGCTGACAACCTCCCCCCCCCCCCCCCCCCCCCCGGGCACATCACCTCCCCTGGAACATCACCTCCAGCCCCCTCCCAGGGGTAACTCCTGTGGGAAACTAAGATTTGGTAAAAGCCCATCTTTTAACATACCTTGATAATTCCCTTCCCCCATCTTACACATTGCACATTGGGATGTATCAGGGATTATAGCTTAGAAATACTTTCCGGATATTAACAAATTTGATGTTTGGGTCAGCAAAGGGATGTCTAAGTTGAGACATTCACAATTTTCCACTGAGTGCAGGGGCTTTTGTAAAATATGCACAAGGACATGCAGGAGTACGCATGTTTTTATCAGAAATACAGTAGAAACAGACATTTTTTTTTTTTTTTAAAAGGTGGCTTTGCTCAAGATATTATACACGTGTCAGCGTTTGCAAAAATACATATACAGGATAGGCCAATCAAGCAACCAAGTTATAAATCAAGGGGCTTTTTCAGGTGCTTTTAAGCATTTCTGTACCCTCACTCATTCCTGGAAACCCCAGGTCCAAACAAGTAGTGAGTTCACACTTAAGTGTAATTAAGAGAGTGCAAATGCTGAAATGTGCCTTGTTCAAATCTGTGTGGCCAGCACATACATGCATACATTTTTTAAATCACTACTTACACGTGTCTGTCCATTTACCTGTGTAAATGAAGGAGTCAATATTTTAAAGGACTTTTCCAGGTAGCAGCACTGAGAGACATATACAGCGGCACTAGCCAGATAGTCTTATCACAATATCACTTTATATTTGTTTACACCGGAGTCTCCAAACACCTCTCTGGTACTACGTAAGCCACATTGAGCCTACAAATAGGTGGGAAAATGTGGGATACAAATGTAACAAAAAAATAAATAAATAAGTAACAAATAAATAGTGCCCAGGCGATCCAGAATTGCCCATGTAGAGGTAATGTCTAGCACCACTACCTGGATTAATCATCTACATGATCTAGGAAAGCAAAAAGACTGTTCTGAATCTATCCAGAGAAACTATTCAAATAGCAGCTGAATATTAGTACTACTGTCCAGATAGTGCCATCCACCTCAAGCCATGTCGGGGGGGGGGGGGGGGGGGCTTGGGGGGGCCTAGATCTGCCTAGTATGAATCCACAAGACACTGCACATTTATTATTTATGTATTTGTTGCATTTGTACCCCACATTTTCCCACCTATTTGTAGGCTCAGTGTGGCTTACAAAGTACCGTCAAAGGCGTTTGCCCAGTCGGTGGATAACAAATACAAAGTTGTATAGTGATCGTATGAGGTATAAGTGGAGGGTCGGAATGGATGAAGATTGCGTGATGTCCTGTTCGATCATAGTCATGCTATGTTGGTAGGTGAAGAGGGTTACGTGGGGTTGTTGGGGTGGGCCTTTTTGAAGAGGTTGGTTTTTAGTGATTTCCTGACCTTCAAGTGGTCATGGATTGTTTTCACAGCTTTTGGGAGCCCATTCCTGAAGTTCAAGTAGTCGTTCAAGTTCAACTTACCTATGCAATGCCTTACCTCTGACTATTCGCAGTGAATGCTCTTAAAAGGTTTAAATCTGAATTTAAAACGTTGCTCTTTCAGCAGGCCTACGCCACCTGGCTCTACTATAGAAACCCGATATATGACACACTAGTTCCTGTCCCTTTTGCTTTTTCACTGTCTTCCGTTCATGTGAATTGTCTTAAAATGAGTACCTTTCCTATTCAATATTGTAGCTCTTTTTTTCAATTTGTGTTTTAGACTGTAAACCATTTAGCCCTGCTAGTCAGATTTGAGTATTTATATAAAACCACTGATCACTATGGGCTCAATATCAGGGGCTGGGATCACATTTTACATGTGTAAATGCCACTTAACCCTTATAAAATGACCTCCATGATCAAGCACCGTAGCACTGAGAAGATTAGGAAGCTACAGAAAGCCAGCAAATGGTTTAAGCTAATGGACACATCCTCTGCAAAGTCAACAAGGAGTTAAAAGCATGGGGGGGGGGGGGGCGGGGAAATATTTGAACTGTGGCTGGCGTTATTCCCAGATATTCAATGCCAGGCATGTCCGGGCACCAGCATTGAATATCCAGCTATCTCTTATGCACTTATATGCAATATTCAGTACTTAACCACCTATGCGACACCACATAAAGATAGGACAGTGTTTTATTCAGTCTGTTTCGGTTGGTTAACTTAAGTGCTTAAGTGCTGAATATTGGAATTTAACCGCATAGTACATAAGTACATAAGTAATGCCATACTGGGAAAAGACCAAAGGTCCATCGAGCCTAGCATCCTGTCCCCGACAGAAGCCAATCCAGGTCAAGGGCACCTGGCAAGCTACCCAAACGTACAAACATTTTATACAAGTTATTCCCGAAATTATGGATTTTTCCCAAGTCCATTTAGTAGCGGTCTATGGACTTGTCCTTTAGGAAACCGTCCAACCCCTTATAAGTACTGACTCCACTCCCGGACTGGCCACAAAATAGCCGGCTTTCAGTTTAGCGATCAGTGGTGATAGTCAGAGGCACTAACCAGTTAATGGCACTGGATATCAGTGGATAGGCCTGAACAAGCGATTTAACTGTCCAAGAGCCATTTTTAGCTGGTTAAAATCACTTTGAATATCGACCCCATGACTTTAACCAGGGCTTGTCATATTTTGCAATCGGTTTGTTGTGACCCAGTACAGCCTTGGCACTGCATTGAGAACAGTTTGGTGCAAAATGTTCCTGAAATGCCCCGTTGCATGAGGTGCGGTGAGGCTTCCTCCCCAAACCTGGACTTGACCGTGAGGTTACAGCATGGGGGGAGTCATGTGAATTGGCAGCTCTGATTTTTTTTTCTTTTTTAGCAAGTGTTTAGGTTGCTGTTTTCCCCTTTCTAGACCAGACTATTGGAAGGGTGGGGTAGATCTTGCTCACTGATGCATTGTTTTTAGTCCCCGTATATTCTGAGGTGCTATGGAAGAAGGCAAAACAAAAAAAAAAGGTGTCCTGTCCCTTTAAGCCTGGGCTAATGATTTAGCAATGCAATTTTGCTTGGAATGCTGTTGACTGTGTAGCCCTGGGATAACCACGAACCCTTTGATTTGTCAGGCTGCAGTTTGTACAGGTTGCTTTCTGGGCGTATTTAACAGATTCCCGCCCTGCAGCCGCCTGCAGCCATTCTGGCCCACTGCCAGAGTCCCAGCCGACAGAGGCACCACCTTAAAAAAGCCAAGTACCAGGTAAGCCTGCTCCATGTGGGACAGCTGCCACTCTCCGAGTCACCTGAGGTCCTCAGACTGATGAAGCAGAGAGACAGGAAAATTCCTGGCTCGTCATATTGTTACTGTCTGTGTCTGCCACCTGCAGTACAAACTGGTACAAGCCCAGAACAAAGTGCCCATCGGATAGGGCATGGCTGTGTATGAATCTCATGTTAATCCAGCATTAGATTATGAGAAGCCATCTCTCCCTGCCGCATAGGAGCCAACTGGGGGGGGGGGGGGGGGGGGGGGGGGTTGCTAAGCCCACTGGAAATAACCCCTCCCTGGACACATACAAGGAATTTTCTCAGTACTGGGGGTGCTCAAGCACCCACAGAGTCAGCTCCTCCTGGCATCAAAGAGGAGAAATGGAAGCAGGAATGTCTAATGAGGCCGATATTCAGCCCATGGGAGGCAGTCCACCTAAGTGCCATAATCAGCACTAATCCCGGATATTCAGTGCCAGGACATTTCCGGTGACTGGTATTGAATATCCGGGAGGATTTTTTGGATGGCTGAAACATAACCAGCTATGTCAATATTCAGCACTGGCCAGTTAAGTTTATATCAGCCAAAGATAGGACTGCTATTTAGGTGGTCCAATTTGGCCACTAATATTGCCGGTTATCATGTGAAGAAAATATAACTGGTTATCTTTTTGGTGCTAACCGGCAATATTCAGTGAAGATAACCTGTTATCTCACACTGAATATTAGCGGTCAGGCACCAAAACGCTATTTAACAGGTCGATGGCCATTTCTGGTGGGTTAAATAGCGTTGAATATTGGGGGGGGGGGGTCTATGGCCTCAGTAAAGACCCTCCTTGCTCCAGTCACACACACAGCAGGCAGCATTTTGTCCCAGAATCAGGTGGAGCTGTTCAAAGTTCTGGCAACTTCCTGCAACCAACCCCAATCATCTTTTCTTTATAACTTTAAGGTCAGTAAAACAAGGCCAGTCTTTCAGTTTTGTCCATGTCCTAAAGTTTGGTTGCTTCTGTCTTCTGGAGAAACAGTATCTCCTGCCTTTCTGCACACAATCCTGCTTATAATCGAACGAGAATAACGCCCAAGTTCCGACCTAAATCGGGAGATGGGCGTTCTTCTCACAAAAACAAATAAAGCGGCATAATCGAAAGCCGAACTTTGGACGCTTTCAACTGCACTCCGTCGCGGATGCGGACAAAGTTGACGGGGGAGTGTCGGAGGCGTGGTGAAGGCGGAACTGGGGCGTGGTTATCACCCGAACAGAGATGGGCGCCCTTCGCCGATAATGGATGCGTTTGTAGCTAGAATTTAGGGCACTTTTCCTGGACCCTGTTTTTTGACGAATAAGGCCCCAAAACGTGCCCTAAATGACCAGATGACCCCCAGAGGGAGTCGGGGATGACCTCCCCTGACTCCCCCAGTGGTCACTAACCCCCTCCCACCACAACAAATGATGTTTCACAACTTTTTACTTTCACCCTCAAATGTCATACCCTCCTCCCAAGCAGCAGTATGCAGGTCCCTGGAACAGTTGTTAGGGGGTGCAGTGGACGTCAGGCAGGTGGACCCAGGCCCATCCCCCCCCTACCTGTTACAATTGTGCTGCTTAATGCTACTAGTCGTCCAACCCCCCCCAAACCCCCTGTACCCACATGTAGGTGCCCCCCTTCACCGCTTAGGGCTATAGTACTGGTGTAGACTTGTGGGCAGTGGGTTTTGAGGGGGATTTGGGGGGCTCAACACCCAAGGGAAGGGTGCTATGCACCTGGGAGCTCTTTTACCTTTTTTTTGTTTTTGTAAAAGTGCCCCCTAGGGTGCCCGGTTGGTGTCCTGGCATGTGAGGGGGACCAGTGCACTATGAATCCTGGCCCCTCCCACGAACAAATGCCTTGCATTTATTCGTTTTTGAGCTGGGCGATTTCATTTTCCATTATCGGTGAAAAGCAAAAACGCCCAGCTCACACCTTGGCGAATAAAGCATGGGCGTCTATTTTTTTTTTAAAAATACGGTTCACTCCGCCCCTTCACGGACCCGTTCTCGGAGATTAACGCCCATGGAGATAGGCGTTTCTGGTCGATTATGCCCCTCCATGTCATATTGCAGTGGCTTTTAAAGGCCAGTTCTAGCTGGATCATGCCCTCTTCAAGACTGTATAAACACTTCCTTTTTCTTTTCAGGTTCTTCTTTTATGTTTTGCTGAATAAGAGGTTGTTTTTTTTTTTTTTTTTTTAAATCTATGGTTACTATGTTGTGTTATTATGTTGACGGAAGAAGGCACAGTCTTTCTTCTCAGAGTTTCCAATTTCATATCAGCTGTTTTCAGAGAACAGATTTCCTTTAACAGTTTGAGCATTTCATGACGCCCTGCACTTGTCCAAAACATTTCTCAATAATCACAGAAACATGTAGTATAGGCTCATTGCCCAATTAAATCTGATTGGGCTAATGGCCTCATTGCCTCAGGGCTACCCCAGCCAGCATCAGAATTTATGATCATTTTTATTTGTGACTTCACACTTTCTCCACCCATCCATGTATAAGGAATGGGAGCTTAGCACTAACCAGGAAAAATGAGCTGAACTTATTTTCAAGCTAGCAAAGAAAGCTTAACTTCATGTGGCAGCAGCAAAATCTGGGTATGTGGTGACATGAACAATAGAGGGTGGAAGTGCAGAATGCCACTCGACGGGGAGCCCTTACCGCCGCCCATTGAGGTGGCGAGAAGGGCTCCTGCGCTAACCCCTGGCGGTAACCGGGCAGCACGCAGCGATGCCCGATTACTGCCAGGCAGGGGTGTAGCCAGACCTCAGCGGGAGGGGGCACATTTTAGCCCCCCTGGCACCGCCAACCCCCCCCTGCACTGCCGCCCCTCCCCACCACCGCCGCCAGGTACCTTTGCTGGCGGGGGGGTCCCTAACCCCTGCCAGCTGAAGTCCTCTTCAGCGCCGGTCTCCGGTGCGTTCGCTGATCTGTTTCTGTGAGTCCTGACGTCCTGAGACTGGCGCTGAAGAGGACTTCCATCTGGCGGGACCCCCGCCAGCAAAGGTACCTGGAAGCGACGGGGGAGGGTCGTTGGCGGAGTCGAAAGTGGCAGGACAGGGTCGGTGGCGGGGGGGGGGGTCGAAAGTAGAGGGGGCCAGGGCTAACTCTGTGGGGGCCCATGCCCCTGTGGCTCCACCTAGCTACGCCCCTGCTGCCAGGTTACCGCTGCACAAGCCATTTCCAGGGGTTTTCTTTTTCCCCCGGAAATGGCGTGTGCTCGGGGCGGGACTACCGCCACTCTGTGAGCATGAGAGTCCAAAGTGGACAGGGCAGACCAAAAGCTACGATAGTCCTGACTGCCATTCTGTCCAGCAGTGACCCTGCTTGCAGCATTCCTCATACCTATTTATAGCTGACTGACCACCGGTTTAAATAATACGAAATGAAGAACTGTGGAAAGGATATGCCATAGTGATGTAATTTACATTTTGTTGTGATGAGCATACTGTGGGGATATAGATAACATTTAGCTCACAGTTCTTGTTTTGCCGAAGTTGCCCCTCCATTAAAATAAGACTAGAACTGTCATTTTTAAAGTCTGAGGCAATATTTAGGGCTTATTTCTCTACTAAAGCATTTCCCCATATAGTGAAATGATATATTGGATTGTTCTTCCTCTTTTGCCTTCCCTGGCAACAAAGATTTCACATAGTCTTTTGACTTGTAACCACTTGTAACCACTCGCCTCCACCTACCCTCCTCACTTCTTTCTTCTACACATTAATTGATTTGCTTACTTAATTTTTTGTCTATTAGATTGTAAGCTCTTTGAGCAGGGACTGTCTTTCTTCTATGTTTGTGCAGCGCTGCGTATGCCTTGTAGCGCTATAGAAATGCTAAATAGTAGTAGTAGTAGTAGTAGTCTGTGTCTACTTCTTTTCACAACCCCTCCCCCTCCTTTTCCTTCATTTATTGGTCTTGTAAACCCAGGGCTTTTTTTTGAGGGGGTACTTGGGGGTACTGAGTACCGGCACCTTTTTCATTGTCTGTTAAAATTGACCTATGGTCCCCAAGTTTTAATGAAAGAGATCAACCTCTACACACTAATTCTGCCTTGTCATAGATTCTGTGAATGGTTGCAGGGGGCCTGGTTATTGTGGGGTGGGTCCCTCAGTGATTACCCCACCCCTGAAGGGTGGCCAGGCATTTGAGTACCGGCACCTTTTTTGCTAGAAAAAACGCACTGTAGTAAACCACTTAGTTGTTTTTATTCGCAGAATATGAAATAAATGTGAAATCCGAAGCAAATAAACTCTGAATGGTGATCCACAGATGTGCAGCTGCTTCCTGTATTTAGGGTTGAGAAGAAGGGTATTTTCTCTTTAGTTCAAAAAGTGTTATTATTTTCCAACAACTAGCCCCCCCCCCCCCCCCCCCAACCCAGCCCTCAGGACATAAATGCCGAACAACTGAAATCCCAAAGAAAGCCTTGGAGGAAATAATAGAGCATTTTCTGTGGTGTAATAAGCCACCTAGAATTGCATTAGGGAAGCTTAAGTTATTTAAAGAATGAGGGGGTGTCAGGATCTCAGATTTTAGACTATGGAGCTCATTTTCAAAAGAGAAAAACATCCAAAAAGTGGCATAAATCCTCATTTGGATGTTTTTCTCACAAAAACATCCAAATTGGTATTTTCATCTCAAGCTATTCTTGATCCACTTCAATCTAGCTTTCACCCTCTTCATTCAACTGAAACAGCGCTTGCTAAAGTCTCCAATGACCTGTTTCCGGCCAGATCCAAAGGTCTCTATTCTATTCTCATCCTTCTCAATCTATCTGCTGCTTTTGACACTATTGATCACTGCCTACTCCTTGATACGCTGTCCTCACTTGGATTTCAGGGCTCTGTTCTTTCCTGGTTTTCTTCTTATCTCTCCCATCGTAATTTTAGTGTATACTCTGGTGGATCCTCCTCCACTTCTATCCCACTAGCAGTTGGTGTACCTCAGGGATCTGTCCTGGGACCTCTTCTTTTCTCTATCTATACTTTTTCCCTTGGTACTCTGATCTCATTCCATGGCTTTCAGTATCATCTTTATGCTGATGACTCCCAGATCTACCTCTCTACACCAGAAATTTCAGCAGGAATCCAGGCCAGAGTATCAGCGTGCCTGTCTGACATTGCTGCCTGGATGTCTCACCGTCATCTGAAACTAAACATGACCAAGATTGAGCTTCTTATCTTTCCCCCTAAACCAGCTTCTCCGCTTCCCCTATTCTCTATCTATATGGATAACACTCTCATCATTCCTGTATCATCAGCTCATAACCTTGGGATCATCTTTGACTCCTCTCTCTCCTTCTCTGCACATATTCATCAGACTACTAAAACCTGTTGTTTCTTTCTCTATAATATCACCAAAATTCATCCTTTCCTTTCTGATCACACTACCAGAACCCTTATCCTCACTCTTATCACCTCTAAGACTATTGCAGCTTGTTTCTCATAGGTCTCCCACTAAGCCATCTCTCTCCTCTTAATCTGTTCAAAATTCTGCTGCACGACTTATATTCCACCAGTATCGCTGTGCTCATATTATCCCTCTCCTTAAGTCACTTCATTGGCTCCAGTTCAAACTCCTCTTATTGACTTACAAGTGCATTCACTCTGCAGCTCCTCAGTACCTCTCCACACTCATCTCTCCCTACACTCCTCCCTGGGAACTCCGTTCACTGGGTAAATCTCTCTTATCTGCACCCTTCTTCCCCACTGCTAACTCCAGACTCTCTTCCTTTTATCTTGCTGCACCATATGCCTGGAATAGACTTCCTGAGCTGGTACGTCAAGCTCCATCTCTGTCTGTCTTCAAATCTAAGCTAAAAGCCCACCTTTTTGATGCTGTTTTTAACTCCCAACCCTTACTCACTTGTTCAGTACCCATGTTTTATCATTGCCACCTTAGTAATTCCCTTATTCCTTATTTTTCCTGTTTGTCTGTCCTAATTAGATTGTAAGCTCTGTCGAGCAGGGACTCTCTCTTCATGTTCAGTGTACAGCGCTGCGTACGCCTAGTAGTTCTATAGAAATGATAAGTAGTAGTGGTAGTAGCATATTAGGCCCCATTCTTTGGAATACACTTTTCAGGCCCTATGATTGGGACTTCCCTGCCCACCTTTAAAGCCCAACTCAAGGCCCAGCTATTCACTGAAGAAAATCCTGGAGAAGGACCACGAGGGACTGGCAAAAGTACACCTGAGAATGGAGTGGATAGAGCACCGTTCACAGAAGAGAGTGTGTATCAACAACTTGGAAAGCTAAAGGTGGACAAAGCCATGGGACCGGACGGGATCCACCCCAGAATATTGAGGGAGCTCAGAGAGGTTCTGGCGGGTCCTCTTAAAGATTTGTTTAATAAATCCTTGGAGACGGGAGAGGTTCTCAGGGATTGGAGAACAGCGGAGGTGGTCCCTCTTCACAAAAGTGGTGATAGGGAAGAAGCTGGAAACTACAGGCCGGTAAGTCTCACTTCGGTTATTGGAAAAGTAATGGAAGCGATGCTAAAGGAAAGGATAGTGAATTTCCTGGAAGCCAATAAGTTGCAAGATCCGAGACAACATGGTTTTACCAGAGGGAAATCGTGCCAAACGAATCTCATTGAATTCTTTGATTGGGTAACTGGAGAATTGAATCATCGACGTGCTATAGACATAAAGGGGCATAATCGAACGGAAACGTCTATCTCCATGGGCGTTTATCTCCGAGAACGGGTCCGTGAAGGGGCGGACTGAACCGTATTTTCGAAAAACATGGACGTTTATCTTTTTTTGAGCTGGGCGTTTTTGTTTTTCAGCGATAATGGAAAATGAAAGCGCCCAGCTCAAAAACGAATAATTCCAACACATTTATTCGTGGGAGGGGCCAGGATTCGTAGTGCACTGGTCCCCCTCACATGCCAGGACACCAACCGGGCACCCTAGGGGGCACTTTTACAAAAAAAAAAAAGGTAAAACAGCTCCCAAGTGCATAGTACCCTTCCCTTGTGTGTTGAGCCCCCCAAATCCCCCTCAAAACCCACTGCCCACAAGTCTACACCATTACTATAGCCCTAAGGGGTGAAGGGGGGCACCTACATGTGGGTACAGTGGGTTTGGGGGCGGTTTGGAGGGCTCCCATTTACCAGCACAAGTGTAACAGGTGGGGGGGATGGGCCTGGGTCCACCTGCCTGAAGTCCACTGCACCCCCTAATAACTGCTCCAGTGACCTGCATACTGCTGCCAGGGAGGTGGGTATGACATTTGAGGGTGAAAATAAACAGTTGTGAAACGGCATATTTTGTGGTGGGAGGGGGTTTGTGACCACTGGGGGAGTCAGGGGAGGTCATCCCCGATTCCCTCCAGTGGTCATCTGGTCATTTAGGGCACTTTTTGGGGCCTTATTCGTGGAAAAATAGGGTCCAGGAAAAGTGCCCTAAATTCTCGCTAAAAACGCATATTTATTTTCCATTATCGGCGAAAGGCGCCCATCTCTGATCAGCAGATAACCACGCCCCAGTTCCGCCTTCACCACGCCTTCAACACGCCCCCATCAACTTTGTCCGCATCCGCGACGGAGTGCAGTTGAAAACGTCCAAATTCGGATTTCGATTATACCGCTTTATTCGTTTTTGTGAGATAAACGTCTATCTCACGATTTGGGTCACAATATAGGCGTTTTTCTATTTCAATTATAAGCAGGATAAGCTACTTAGATTTTAGCAAAGCGTTTGACACGGTTCCCCACAGGAGGCTCTTAAATAAACTCGATGGGCTGAAGATAGGTCCCGAAGTGGTGAACTGGATTGGGAACTGGTTGACGGACAAACGACAGAGGGTGGTGGTAAATGGAGTTTGCTCGGAGGAGGGAAAGGTGAGTAGTGGAGTGCCTCAGGGATCGGTGCTGGGGCCGATTCTGTTCAATATATTTGTGAGTGACATTGCCGTAGGGTTAGAAGGTAAAGTTTGCCTATTTGCGGATGATACTAAGATTTGCAACAGAGTGGACACCCGGGAGGGAGTGGAAAGCATGAAAAAGGATCTGAGGAAGCTAGAAGAATGGTCAAAGGTTTGGCAATTAAAATTCAATGCGAAGAAATGCAAAGTGATGCACTTAGGGAGTAGAAACCCAAGAGAGACTTATGTGTTAGGCGGTGAGAGTCTGATAGGTACTGAGGGGGAGAGGGATCTTGGGGTGATAGTATCCAAGGATCTGAAGGCAACGAAACAGTGTGACAAGGCGGTGGCTATAGTGAGAAGGTTGCTAGGCTGTATAGAGAGAGGTGTGATCAGCAGAAGAAAGGAAGTGTTGATGCCCCTGTACAAGTCGTTGGTGAGGCCCCAACTGGAGTATTGTGTTCAGTTTTGGAGGCCGTACCTTGCGAAGGATGTTAAAAAAATGGAAGCGGTGCAAAGAAAAGCTACGAGAATGGTACGGGATTTGCGTTCCAACACGTATGAAGAGAGACTTGCTGACCTGAACATGTATACCCTGGAGGAAAGGAGGAACAGGAGTGATATGATACAGACGTTCAAATATTTGAAAGGTATTAATCCGCAAACAAATCTTTTCCGGAGATGGGAAGGCGGTAGAATGAGAGGACATGAAATGAGGTTGAAGGGGGGCAGCCTCAGGAAAGATGTCAGGAAGTATTTTTTCACAGAGAGGGTGGTGGATGCTTGGAATGCCCTCCCGCGGGAGGTGGTGGAGATGAAAACGGTAACAGAATTCAAACATGTGTGGGATATGCATAAAGAAATCCTGTGCAGAAGGAATGGATCCTCAGAAGCTTAGCCGAAATTGGGTGGCGGAGCAGGTGGGGGGAAGAGGGGTTGGTGGTTGGGAGGCGAGGATAGTGGAAGGCAGACTTATACGGTCTGTGCCAGAGCCGGTGATGGGAGGCGGGACTGGTGGTTGGGAGGCGGGAAGTACTGCTGGGCAGACTTGTATGGTCTGTGCCCTGAATAAGGCAGGTACAAATCAAGGTAAGGTATACACATATGTTTGTCTTGTTGTGCAGACTGGATGGACCGTGCAGGTCTTTTTCTGCCGTCATCTACTATGTTACTATGTTACCATTGCCTTTGACTCCTGCCATACTTCATGGACTGTCAGCTTTGACAGGGCCATGTAGTGGCATCTCTCCTCGTCTACTTCCCTAAGTCTCCAATGCTGTCTGAACCCTTATCTTTGGCTTGATCATGCTTTCGTTTTCCTATTTCTAGTGTAGATCCATTCCTTTTCTGTTAATAATTTTTTTGGTATTGTAAATCACCTTGATGGAATGTCCCCCCCCCCCCCCCCCAGGCATTATATTAAGTATTTATTGATTTGGAAACTCGGATCTATTAGTGCCCACAGTCTTTTGACCAAGTCAATGCACTTTCTCCAAATTTATGGGCACAGAGTTAACATCAAGGGCCAGTACACGAGGCAGCCAGCTTTCCAGCATACTAAGAGACATATTTTCAAAGTAACCTATGAAACTTTGTAAGTCTGTGCTTTGAAAATGAGCTCCTAAGTAAACCCCACTCTCTGACAATCTCTGGGATCCCTATAAATCTTCAATTGTTCCTCCTCGATCTATTTTCTAGATCTTCTAATTTATCAGATTGAGTTTGTGTGAGTGTTTTGTAAGATTGGAGTTCTGTTGGACCTCGTATAATGTCCTCTAAATTGGAATCTCTCTGTTCTAATTCACCGGTACACCAAGATAATGATTGCTGTATGCCAGGCATTTTATTTGAAAGTTTATCAAATCTGAGGTCAAGTTTCAAGTTTATTAAGGGCTTACTATCCTGCCACACAGACCAGTCTATCTAGGCGGCTTACAATCTAAAAAGATGATAGAAATGACATAACATATTAAAACCAGACCAGCAAGAAAAATGGGGAGAACAACAATTTTGATATGAAAGAGGGTAGGGGGAAATACAAGATGGTCAGGGGTACTGTACTTCTAAT
This sequence comes from Microcaecilia unicolor, assembly GCF_901765095.1. NCBI lineage: Eukaryota > Metazoa > Chordata > Amphibia > Gymnophiona > Siphonopidae > Microcaecilia > Microcaecilia unicolor. Next base: position 86,866,207 of record NC_044042.1, on the reverse strand, counting down.
GCCCGAACCACTGCCACTGTGAGTTCAGGAATCACAAAGTCTGTCAAGGGTAACTGTGCATGGCTCTGACCATCCACCCTGTCATCTCCTCCCTTTGCTCGAGCTTTCTCTTTTTTCTGCAGTTTGGAAGCCATGAAATATATCGATTTGGTAATCCAAATAATTTAGTATGGATGAGGATAAATGAAAATTCCAGTCTGGAATGATAAAGGCGGTTGGTCTGATCCACTCACTGCATCACGTGACCCCCACTAAAGATCCACTGATCCTATATATTTAAATTCCTTCACCTGGTTTATGGCTCACCACAGACTAGTAGTCCACTTTCAAATTATCTGATGTTGTGTATTTGTTTTTCTTTGCATTGATCGGTAACTTCAATTTCCCTGCTCTTTCAGTAATAATAGTGCTTATATTAGAAGCATCCACATGTCTAAATAGAGAGGCCCAGAAGTTTAAATACCATTTAAATCATGGACCATTCAGGTGTGTGTAAACTCACTATATCCAAATGGCAAGAGGTTGTGGGGAAGATGGGGAGAAGGAGTGGTCTGGGCGAGACTACAGTTCCCACATGCATTACTTATTTCACACAAGAAATCCAGGTCTGCAGTGGAAAACCCAGATGTTGAAATCTAGACCTGCTCCCAGGCATGACTAAGTGCCTGCAGCAGGGGCAGTGCAAAATTCCAAGGTTCGGGGTCCAGTGATACCAGAACTCCCCCACCTTAATCACCCAACCCCCATCCCCAAACATCAATAGACCCCTCTGACAAGAGCAGGCCTTCATCATATTACCTGATTCCCCCCCCCCCCTCATATGAGTAGCCCCTCCTGGTATCACCCAACCCCCCTGGCATAAGCAGCCCCCTCCCCTGATTATAAGACCCTCCCCTCCAACATCAGCAGCTCCCTCCCTGGAAGACTCCATGTGTGGGCATATAGGAGAAATTCAATGCCACGCCATGTCTGGGCTCTAGCATTGAATTTCTGGGTTTACAGAGCTGGTGAAACCATAGACAGTTAAGTGCAATATTCATCACTTAACCGACTATGACAAACCAAATAAAGATAGGACTGACTTTTATGTGGTCCTATTTATGCAGTTACTATGGCTGGTTAGGTGCTGACTCCACCCCCTGGAACACTCCCAAAGTAGCCAGTTTTGAGTTTGCCACTAACCAAGGTTATCAATAGAAATCAAACAAAATAAAACATGGAAAAGAAAATAAGATGATACCTTTTTTATTGGACATAACTTAATACATTTCTTGATTAGCTTTTGAAGGCTTCGAAAGCTAATCAAGAAATGTATTAAGGTATGTCCAATAAAAAAGGTATCATCTTATTTTCTTTTCCATGTTTTATTTTGTTTGATTTCTATTGATAACCTTGGTTAGTGGCAAACTCAAAACTGGCTACTTTGGGAGTGTTCCAGGGGGTGGAGTCAGAGTGGACTAACACGGCTACCACACATCGCCACTAACCAAATAAGCACTGCTGAATATGATCACTTAGCACTAAACAAGAGATTTAGCTTAGCAGGAGCCGCTTCTGGACGGTTAAATCGTTTTGAATATCGACTCCATATTGTTTATTTTCCAACAGAAATACATGTATACCTCAAAAATCTCTCTTGTGGGTATTTAGACCTTTTCTCGGTCACATATAAGTGTTAGCTACCTGCATATTTTGACTTGGGGTTTGAAGAAGTGATTGAAAAGGAAGTTGAGCTTACCTCTCTGAAAGTAAAAAAACACCTCAAAAATCCCAAAATTTGAATTTGGGATTTGACGTTATTTGGCTCCCGTTAGATATGCAGTGTTATAACATGTGCTATTTACTCATACTGACAAACATGACAGCCCCAAGGAATGTCACTCTTTTTCTGAAATACATGTGTTGTAATTCCTGGTGTACATGCAACTAAATACACCTGTTTTCACCTTAGCTTTATATGTATTTTATAAAAGGCTCTGCATTCAGTTAGCTTTTTATAAAATACGTTGCACACTGTGAATATCCCAACTTATACATTCTGTTTCTTACCTAGCCAAGTTATGCAAAATCGAGCCTTACTAATGCTTCTAGTATGGAAAATAAGGTTCTGGATCTAGAGGCTGTGATGGACGAGGCTGACTTGGATTTAGTAGTGCTCACAGAGATGTGGTTCATGGAGAAACATTACTGTGATGTAGTTATACTAGTGGCATAGCTACTTGGGGACACGGGGGCCTGGGCCCCTGTAGATTTGGCCCTGGACCCACCTGCCAACCCTCCCCCCCGCCGCCGTGGGTTACCTTTGCTGGCGGGGGACCCCAACCCCCGCCAGCCAAGGTCCTCTTCTTCCGGCGCAAGGCTTCGTTATGTTTCTGAGTCTGACATCAGGACGTCAAACTCACAGAAACAGAATGAAGGCTTGCGCCGGAAGAAGAGGACCTCAGCTGGTGGGGGTTGGGGTCCCCCGCCAGCAAAGATAGGCGACGGCAGCGGCAGGGGAGGGTTGGCAGCGGGAGGGGGGGGGTCAAAGTTGGTGGCGGGGTCGGCAATGGCGGGGGGGTCAACAATGGTGGGGGGGTGTCAGCGGTGCCGGGGGGGGGGCTAAAATGTGCTCCCTCACCTCGGGCTCTGGACCCCCTCCCGCCAAAGTCTGACTATGCTATAATCTACTCAGGAAGGACAGAGTGGAAGGAAAGGAGGGGGGAGTGGTTTTATGGGGGCAAATTCTATAACTTGGGATTTCCGTTTAGATGTACTGATGCTGTGTGCTAAACATCAATTCTTTAACAAGATGCCATTATAGAATACTAGAAGAGAGTTTATTCAAAAGTGAAGAGTCTAGACTTCAAAAAAAATTAATTTTGTCAAAATGGGGGGGGGGGGGGGGGGGGGGGGGGATACCTGAAGGAGTTCTTAGCTGGATGACAACATTTAGGCAAAGTAGAAAAGTAGTGGGCAAAACAGAAAGGAGCTATTTAAGGACAATAATCTGTTTTGTTAGGAAACTAAATAAAGGTAAGAGAAAAAGAAGGCTTTGGAAAGTCCATCAAGCCCAATCCAACAGTGGCCAATCCAGGTTACAAGTACCTGGCAAGATCCCAGAACAGTAAAACATATTTTATGCTGCTTATCCTAGAAATAAGCAGTGGATTTTCCCAAGTCCATCTTAATAATGGCTTATGGACTTTTCTTTCAGGAAATTAGCCAAACCTTTTCTGAACCCTGCTAAGCTAACTGCTTTTACCACATTCTCTGGCAACAAATTCCAGAGTTTAATAACAGGTTGAGGGGGGTCTCTTACTAAGGTGTGCTAGCATTTTTAGCTCATGCTAGAAATCAGCTTGCAGTAAACGCTAAGACATCTATTATATTCCTATGGTGTCTCAGCATTTAGCGCCAGCTGATTTCTAACATATGAAGAAATATTTTCTCTGATTTGTTTTAAATTTACTACTTAATAGTTTCATTGTATGCCCCCAAGTCCTAGTATTTTTGGAAAGAGTAAACAAGCGATTCATGTCTACCCGTTCCACTCCACTCATTATTTTATAGACCGCTTTCATATCTCCCCTTAGCTGTCTTTTCTCCAAGCTGAAGAGCCCTAGCCGCTTTAGCTTTTCCTCATAGGGAAATTGTCCCATCCCCTTTGTCATTTTTGTAGCCCTTCACTGTACCTTTTCTAATTCTGCTATATCTTTTTTGATATGCAGTGACCAAAATTGCGCACAGCATTCAAGGTGTGGTCTCACCATAGAGCGATACATTGGAGCACCTAAACTATCCTTTTAGGTTTCTAAAATTGGTGACATATACATCTGTGTCCCAAAATATTTATATACATTTGTAGGTATATGTTGCTGAATTGCCTATGTTGGTGTTTTAGACATTGGTGGACACATTTCCCTGTTCACTAAGCTGCGCTAGCGGCTGCCAAGCAGCAATACCGCATTAGCGCACGGAAGACGGGAGATTGAGGGGCATTTTCAAATAAAAAAAAGTCCCCCCCCCCAAAAAAAAAAAAAACATGCTGCTCATAAGGTCCAAAAAAACCCCCACCAATCTCACAGCCATAATCAAATAGGAAAAACATCTAGATTCCCTGTTCGATTATGGTTATGAGATGGATGTTTTTGCACTAAAAACATCCAAAATGAATAGCCATTTTCCAAAGGGAAACATCCAACTTTTGAATGACAAAAAAACCAGGGCCATGAACATCTGTCTGGCATCATTTTAAAAAATATGGCCACACAGATGTCTCTGACGAGCTGAGGAGTTGCCTAGTGGTTCATGCAGTGGACTGTACACTAAGAGACAAAGGTTCAAACCCCACTGTAAAACTTGCAGATGTCTTATATATTTAAGTACAGTAGGCTATAATACCTGCAGCTGACAGTCTAGTTTACGTTCAGGGGAGAGGGAGGGGGACAGCAACCACTGGGGAATTAAGGAGGGGTTATCTGAGAAAGGCAAGGACAAATCAAACTCGGGAATACATATAAAGTATCACATACCATGTAAAATGAGTTTATCTTGTTGGGCAGACTGGATGGGCCGTACAGGTCTTTTATGTGCCATCATTTACTATGTTACTCACGTATAGCAAATCCATGAACCCCCCTCGACTCATGCCATAATCCCTCCAGTGGTCTGCTGCTCAATTAGAGCAATGTTTTGTAACTTGGACGTTGACTGAAATAGGTCAAGATAAAAATGTACTTCTTGTTAGACATAGGTATTTCTTCCCATTCAAAAATCCCTGTTGAACGCCCTATTTTTGGGGCCTCCCTAGTCCCACCCAAAGCACATCCACAAATTTTCTCTTTGTCGTTTCTAATTCAGTCTTATACTATACCCGCTTTTATATTGTATTTGATTTTATGTTTATTTGCTGAAATCATTTTATTATGTAGGTTTGATGGGATTTGCATAGTAACGTGCAGAATATAAATGTTATAAGTAAATAGATGTGGAGGGGCATTTTTGATAAAACATCTAAGTCTGATTTTGGACATTTTGTTAAATATGTCCAAAAATCGAGTGGTGAACATAGCATTTTCGAACCTGAAAAACATCTATCTTTTTGGTTTGAAAATCGCCATTTTCTAGACATTTTGTGCTCAGTATCTTTTTCTTTTGGGACAAAAAAACATTCAAGAGAAAAACACCCAAAAAACAGCCATTGGGATATCTGGGGGGTGGGGGGCATCATTCTTAGTAGACTGGCCACACAGACATCCCAGCAGAGCAGTGGTGCAGTCTAGGGAGTGCTGAAGTGGATTTCACATAAAAGGTCCCAGGTACACATCTCATCATTATCCCCTTATATTGTATGCAGTGGCGTACCGAGGGTGGGGCGGCCCAGGGTGCACGCTGCTGGAGGAGTGCAGAAAGCAGTCACATGACTGTCGGCTCCGCTGGTTCCCTGGTCCCTCTGCCCTGGAACAGGTTACTTCCTGTTCCGGGGCAGAGGGAGCAGGGAACCAGCAGAACCAACAGCCATGCAGCTGCTCCCAGCAGGTAAGAATGCACCCCGGTGGGGTATCGATGCGCTGGGAGGGGGTGTCGTGCTGCACCTGGGGGGGGGGACGATGCTACACCCAGTGGGGGGAGGGATGCGCAGCGGCGATCTGCCCCAGGTGGCAGCCGACCAAGGATCACCACTGATTGTATGGGGAGCCTTTCCAGGAACAGAGAAAAATCTACTGTACCTCACTATATACCACTACAATAGCTCTCAAGCTTGCAAGTGTCACCTATATGTAGGTGCAGTAGATATTTAGTAGTTTTTGGAGGGTTCACACCTTCCATCACAAATGTACAAGGAGTGGAGGAGTGGCCTAGTGGTTAGAGCACCGGTCTTGCAATCCAGAGGTCCTCCCCTCCATGCTCACTGATTTCTTCACAGATGGGCTACAAAGCCCGGAGGGTTGGCGGCGGGAAGGGGGGCTCGAGAAGGTCGCGGCAGGGGGGTCCAGGGGTCAGGAACTCCAAGGGGGGGGTCGGGAAATCGGAGGAAGGGGGTCTGCAAATCAGAGGGAGGGGGCAGGGAGGTGGGGTCTGCAACTCTGAGAGCAGGAGGGGTCTGGAATTTGGAGGGGGGTCTGGAATTCGGAGGGGGGAGGGATGGGGTTTGGAACTGGGAGGGAGGGGGGTTTGAAACTCAGGGGGAGGGAGGGAGGGAGGTCTGGAACTTGGAGGAGGGGACGAGAGGGGAGGGGGGGAATGCACCACCTGTACAAAAACTAAAAAAAAAAAGGGGGGGACGACCCTGGAACTCAGAGGGAGGGAGGGAAGACGGCGACCCTGGAACACGGAGGAAGGGGGGACACTGGAACTGGGTGGGAGGGAGGGGCCCCAGGCACACACACACTCTCTCTCACAGACACACTTGCACCCAGTCTCACTCTCTGTCGCACACACACACACACTTGCAGATTCACTCTCTCTCTCTCTCTCTCTCTCTCTCTCTCACACACACACACACTCTCACACACACTCTCTCAAACATGCACACTCCAAGGAAAACCTTGCTAGTGCCCGTTTCATTTGTGTCAGAAATGGCCCTTTTTTTTTTTACTAGTAAATAAATAAATAAGTTAGAGTGGGATATGGGGCCTGGGTCCCCTTCTCTACAGTTCACTGCACAAAACACTAGGCTAATCCTAGGACCAGCCTGCTGCTCTAACAAGAATGGCCATCATATCTGAAGCTGTCATAGAGCTTGATATGTACTGTCACTGTCATATCTTAGGGGGGTGGGAAGGGGTCTGTGACCACTAGGGGAGTAAGGGGGATTCTGCCTTAGTCCCTCCAGTGGTCATTAAGGGCACCATTTGGTCACTTATTTGTGACTGAAACAGGTCTAGCCAAAAAGTTTTAATTTTGGCCCTAGACATCTTTGTTTTGTTTTATCATTGCAGAAAAACGTCTATCTTTTGGTGCTGCACAGCTCCCAGCCAAAACATGCCCCCCCCCCCCCCCCCCCCCCACACACACAACCTGCCACCTTGAAAGGTGGATGAACTGTGGAGAAAAACATCTAAAATCATAGTCTCAAAATTTGCAACTTGGATGCTTTTGAAACAAAACATTCATCTACCACTTTATGACATTTGGGGATTTTTTTTTGTTTTGAAAATGAGCCCCATATTGTCAAAGGCTGTGTGGCATTGATGATTACATTTCTGTTATATTCTAATAATTAGTATGCATATGTTTATCCACTCCTACCGTAGCTGAGATAATATTTAACCATCTCTCTGACCTCATGTGCAACTTTCTTTAAATCAGTCACCTTACTTTCTAACTCTTCCTACTCTCTTACAGTACCTGTCTATATGTTACGTCTTTGCTTTACCCTTCACTATCAGTTAAAATGTTCTATTACGTATTGTGTTGACATTGTAAGTAGTCACGTCAAACTTTATATTTGAATATTTTTACTGCTGTAATTACCTATTGCTCATGTTTTGATCTATTCTTACTGTACACCGCCTTGAGTGAATTCCTTCAAAAAGGTGGTAAATAAATCCTAATAAATAAATATTTACAGGGTTTCAGATTTGCACTTTTTTCTCTTCTCCCATTAAAAGGTATAGAATTTGTCAGTTTCTTAACAATTATAAGGCTCAAATTGCCTTTTTTTCCAAGAAGCACATTTATCCCAAAGTGAGAATATTAAGTTGCAGAAGGGGTAAGTTGCTCAGGTTTTCCATAGTGGACTGGAGGAGTAGCCTAGTGGTTAGTGCAGTGGACTTTGATCCTGGGGAACTGAGTTCAATTCCCACTGCAGCTCCTTGTGATTCTGTGCAAATCACTTAACCCTCCATTTCCCCTGGTACAAAATAAGTACCTGAATATACTATGTAAACCGCTTTGAATGTAGCTGCAAAAAAAAAAAAACCTCCGAAAGGCAGTATATCAAGTCCCATTTCCCTTTCCACCTTTTCTTCTAGGATCTGGGCACCTGCATTCTGACACATATAAGTCTCTGCCTGTCAAGGTAGTGAAGTCTTTATGATTCTAAGAGCTATTTCCATATTTCAGAGCAAACATGTTTACTCTAGTGAATAGTTGTGGTCAGAACAGTAACCAGACTGTCTTCTTTCACTCTTTACTGTCTCCTCTATCTAGCTTTGATATTTCTTCACCCTGCATAGTGATGACTGCAATGTTTGCCTCACTCATTTTCGATAGACCACATAGCTTCTTTGGAGACCATGCTTCTCAACAGATAAACTTCAGAAGACTTATTGACTGAAAGATGTTGAGAGGGATATTTCCTTCTAGTAGGGACTATACTCTTTATTCACCAAGACACAATTATCATAGCAGGATCCATTTATTTTCTTGTGCAAGCCCTGCCATCACTAGGGGAGCAATTATTAATAAGCTTACATTGTGGGCAAAATATAACAGTGTGCCTTTGTTTTGAAACAAAATGAAAAAAATGTAAAACTTCAAAATGACCTGCAGAATGACAAAACTAATTATTTTTATTTCATTTCATGTTTTTAATATCTGGCATTTTTTATATAGTGAATCGCAAGTAATAATAACGTGTTCCAAAAAAAAAAGAGATGAATTTAAGTAATATCCATTAAAAGAGAAGCAAATTAAAAATGAAGTGATCAGTATAACGAAAAGAGCAACATTATTAGTCTCATTTGCCTTGGAGATGGATGGGGATGCAGTACTGAGACTTTCTTTAAGACATTTGGATTTAGTTTTTTTGGGGTCAAAAATAAGAATATACCCAGACTTATCAAGAGAGACTCAGAAGAGGCGTAAAGCCTTTTTGGCTTTACGCACAAGAACTGTGGCAATAGGAGCTACCTTCCTGTTGAAATTTCCTTGTGTATGTAGAATAGTGTTTCAATCTAAACAGTTTCAATGTTTTGACCCCAAACAGCTAGAGGAATTTCTAATCAGTAGGGAAGAGGTTAATGTAGTGGTTTAATCCCATATGTACACTGTTTAACAGCCTTGGAGTGAATCACTCGGGACGTGATGCTTCAGTATTATAATTTACAAGGTATGTTTATTTCCTTTAGATTATATTAATAATCTTACATCTTGGATTGATTTCTTATTCTTGTGGTCGATAACTATTTGAAACTTAAAAAAATATTTGCTTGTCTATATAATTTATTTCTAAATTGTGTATTATCATTCATAAATGTGAAATTATGTTTGTTAAAAAGCTTAATAAAGATAAAGTTAAATACATCAAAAATGAAGTGATCAGTCTAAGTATATTTATTTATTTAGATTTTGCTGACACCTTTTTCAGTAGTAGCTCAGGGTGAGTTACATTCAGGTACACTGGATATTTCTCAGTCCCAGGAGGGCTCACATTCTAAGATTGTACCTGAGGCAATGGAGGGTTAAGTGACTTTCCCAAGATCACAAGGAGAGGCAAGATGGCGTCTGGGAGGGAGTGTTTCTCCTTATTATTGCAAACTTCACTGGCTGCCTATAGAATCTAGACTAAAGTTTAAACTAGCATGTTTTTTTAAATGTAAAGCCTTGTATGCTTAGATTCCAGGTTATTTGTTTAATCATTTTTGCTTTGTATCATCTCAAAGAGGGAGGCGATTCGATAGCAATGGTTTATTTTACGTTTCCATCAATTAGAGGAAAAAAAGCGATTTTCAATTTTTGATGATTGTCTGGCTGTTCAGGCTGCTCGTCTATGGAGAGATATGGTTGGGAAACTTACTATCTCCCAACCATACCTCTCCACTAGGAGAAATGTGAAAAACATTTTATTTAGGAAATTTACTTAATTGGTTATTGAATCTATTAGTGTTTCCCATGAGCATGTTCTGGCTTTCTTGAAATATGTAACCTGCTTAGAACTTGATGGTATTAGCAGGATATAAGTCCTAGTGTAATGTACTATATTTATTTATTGCATTTGTATCCCACATTTTCCCACCTCTTTGCAGGCTCAATGTGGCTTACAATACATCATGAATAATGGAGTTATATGAGAAAATAGACATTTAGTATTATATATAAAGTGATCAGATTGATAATTTAAATTTCTGGCCACAAGTTAGCTCTACATTGACCTCAAATATATAAGATCCAGAAATTTTAGTGATTAAATTAAATTTTTCTCTCTCTCGTGCCCTTATTCCAGTTGCTCTTGAATAAAATTTATTCAAGAGACACTAACAGGCTTATTTTCGAAAGAGAAGGGCGCCCATCTTTCGACACAAATCGGAAGATGGGTGTCCTTCTCACAGGGTCACAACAAATCGGCATAATCGAAAGCCAATTTTGGGCGTCCACAGCTGCTTTCCATCGCGGGGATGACCAAAGTTCCCGGGGGCATGTCAGAAGCACAGCGAAGGCGGAACTGGGGCGTCCTCGGCCGATAATGGAAAAAAGAAGGGCATCCCTGATGAACACTTGGCCGACTTTACTTGGTCCTTTTTATTTTATGACCAAGCCACAAAAATGTGCCCTAAATGACCAGATGACTACCGGAAGGAATCGTGGATGACCTCCCCTTACTCCCCCAGTGATCACCAACCCCCTCCCACCCTAAAAAAAAAAAAAATTTTAAATATTTTTTCCAGCCTCAAATATCATACCCAGCTCCATGACAGCAGTATGCAGGTCCCTGGAGCAGTTTTAGTGGGTGCAGTGCACTTCAGGCAGGCGGACCCATGCCCATCCTCCCTACCTGTTAAACTTGTGGTGGTAAATGTGAGCCCTCCAAAATCCACCACAAACCCACTGTACCCACATGTAGGTGCCCCCCTTCACCCCTTAGGGCTATGGTAGTGGTGTACAGTTGTGGGGAGTGGGTTTTGAGGGGGGGGGGTTGGGGAGGGCTCAGCACACAAGGTAAGGGAGCTATGCACCTGGGAGCTTTTTCTGAAGTCCACTGCAGTGCCCCCTAGGTTGCCCGGTTGGTGTCCTGGCATGTCAGGGGGGCCAGTGCACTATGAATGCTGGCTCCTCCCATGACCAAATGGCTTGGATTTGGTCGTTTCTGAGATGGGTGTCCTCGGTTTCCATTATTGCTGAAAATCAGAGACGACCATCTCTAAGGTCGACCTAAATGTTGAGATTTGGGTGTCCCCGACCGTATTATCTAACCGAAAGATGGCCAGCTATCTGCCCCTTTGCTGGGACGTCCTGTGAGGTCTCATAAATTGTATACCGCTCACAACCTTTGGTGTGATCAGGTGGTCTATAAAGCCCTAGATTACATTAGAGACTCCTTAGGAGAAATCAGCACAGCTCTGTGAAAGCGGAGGAAGGAATCTGAAGGTGCAGTTAGGGTGAGGTAATCACTCTTATTAACTTAGGGGTCCTTTTACTAAGGTGCACTGAAAAATGGCCTGTGCTGTTGCAGGCACGTGTATTGGATGCGCGCAGGTCCATTTTTCAGTGCACCTGCAAAAAAGGCCTTCTATTTGGCTGAAAATGGATGTGCAGCAAAATAAAACTTGGCATGCATCCATTTTGGGCCTGAGACCTTACCGCCACCGACTTAGCAGTAAGGTCTCACGCGTTAACCAGGCAGTAATCGTCAGCGCATGCAAACTGCCGATTACCACCTGGTTAGCGCTACATGGTAGAAAATAAAAAAATAGTTTCTGCTGCGCATATCGGACGTGCATAAAAAATAGAATTACCGCCCTGGGCAAGCATTAGCTGGGCGATAGTTCTAAACTGACGCACGTTGGACCTACGTACCTTAGTAAAAGGACCCCTAGGGTCTGATTTGCATCTGTCTCCCAAGAGTTTGGAGAGGTTTGCTGGCAATAAAATGAATTTGCCGAGATCTGCAGGTTATATTACAATTTATTGGTAGTATAAAATATATAGACTGGAATGACAAAAACAAATGATGATAATACAATTCTTTTCACGAGGGTTAGTCTCCTTTAAGAAATCAGTCTAGTTTGATTGGTGGGTATTAATGGCATCTAATTTAAAAACGCAGCCACCATCTTAGAAGTCGGATATACTCCATGCTGACCACCAAATTAGGTAGTAACACCATCCTTAGGTTGCGAAGTACCTCGAGCTCTCCAATCTCTCTGCAATGTTTTTTGATTTTGTCTTAAACTCAGGGTGATGTAAGCTCTTTGAGCAGGGACTGTCTCTGTGTGTCTCATGTTCAGTGCTGCGTACGCCTGGTAGCTCTATACAAATGTTATTAGTAGTAGTAGTAGTAGTGATGTAGAAGACTGTTGGGTTCAGCTCATTAGAAGCATCTGCGAAACAGGAGCTCGCTGTCGGGCGTTCCTAGCAATTGCGGAGCTAATAGAAGCTAAGTACATGTTTATCTACATTACTATGTAAGACATTCTAAAAGAATATAGAATACAAGAGGTTTTTCTGACTAATGAGGATACTCGCCAGTTGATTTACCTAAGGGAATTTGAATATTCCATAGTAAACGCTGAGTGTCTTGGTTCACGGGACTCAAAACCGTTATTTGAACCGAGTATCTGAAGTTTTTTCCTCGACACACACAGAATATAATATTAGCAGACAAGAGAGACACTTGCTAACAGTGGACTTATATATATATATATATATATATTTGTTACATCTTTGTAGCAAGTACCAGGTATCAATTTAATAATACTTATTAGCAATTTGTTACAAATATGTAACATGAGTAATTAGCAGCACAATTATAATTCTCTTCCTAGTAAACATTAGCTTTCCTATGAAATACAAACAAAAGTGAACCTAGAAAACCACACACCCATTGGAACTGGTTCACACTTAGCTACAGGTAATTATCTGACTTATCCCTGGTTGTAGAGAATAAAACCCACTGCCCCTTCCTAATTGTGTAGGTGTGGGAGTCTGGTCTATTGTTGCGTGTTCGCCCTTCCTGGACTTTTCAAGCCAGTGTATCTCTCAGCCTTGTTTCCTCTGTTGGATTGTTTTGGTGGGGGTTTGAAATTTCAAGCTATGATTAAAATCTTATACAGATCACACACAGCCAGGATATATGTTAATGGGATGTTACCTGATACCTTCTCTGTGTCCAGGGGTACACATCAGAGGTGCCCCTATTTCCTTCTTTCGTTTTAGTGTGGCTCTAGATCCTCTAGCGTTGGCTGTGGTGACAATCTTCAAATATTGAAGGCTATAAGCTACATTACTGCAAGGTTAAATCACCCTTATATGCAGATGATTTGTTAGTCTACATTACAGCTCAGTCTCTTCCTGCATTGTGGACCTTTATAGATTCCTTTGCCTCGGGGAAAAACGGAATGTTTCCTGTTATACGGTGACGTGCGCTCTGAAGATGTTGAACTTTATAATGTTAAATGGCAATCCTCTTATATTAAATACTTAGGTGTTTGGTTTCGGACAATATTGGAAGAAACAATGGAAAAGAATATGGACCATTTACTGGCCTTATTGAAAGAGCTCACATTGTGTTGGTCCCCCCTGTATTTGTCATGGTGGGGACATTTGGAAACCATTAAAATGGTATTGGCTGCCAAAGTCATTTGTTTCCTATACATGCTACCTCTGTACCTCCTGTCATCATTCTACAAACATTGAAGTGTCTACCATTGACTTTCCTGTGGAGGAAGTGAGCCCCATGAGTGGAAACTTGAAAATTAAAGCAAACAAAAAATGAGAGGAAGTGAACTTCCCAGACCTTGTTCATCATCATGTGGCATATTTATTAAGTCAAGGAGGTTGCTGGTTTACAGAGTCAATAAGACATTTCTACCCTTCCGAAGGGACACCACCTTGTAGTGGTGGAGGGGCTTCTGTGTTTCAATGACTCAGAGAGCTATGCTGAAGGCTTACCCATATCAGACAGGCCTCTGAGGAGAAACCAGACAAAGAGTGTCCCAAACTGGGAGAGTGGTAAGATGGCAACCTGAAGTTCGTATTCCCAACGGCCCAGCTGCCCTCTGAAGTTTCATATTCTTTACGTAAATTTCCTCTCTGCAATTGCAGTTACCTTAACTGAGAGGAAGGGGACAACCGGTGGTCAGCCGCCGATGGCCAGCATTTTGTCCCCTGAGCAGTAAGTGCGGGACCGCTGCGCGATGAACTGTCCACAGATGAAAGGGTTGGCGAGTCCTTTGATTAGCGCTGGCGAAGGAGCATCGACGCTCTTGGACCTGGAAAAAAACAACTCAATTGCTCCCAAATTATTCAACCATCATGTCCAAAGGAGTGGAGGAGTGAGTTAGAGGTATATGCTGAAACAGAGGATGTTTACAGCAGAACCCGAATCGGTGGAACCACTCCTAAACACCTAAGAGAAATCAACTTGGAGTTTTTGGCTCCTGTGGAGGTTACATTGAATACCATCTGGAAGGTGCTTCGGGACCTAACGGTGGCAGTAAATAATTTTGTTTCAGATATAATTTTATTAGAGAGTTACATGGACAATTTAACTGAACCCTTTGAGAGTGAAAAATTGATATAACAAATTATTCTACATGCGCAAGAAGTGGTTATGACTGAAAATGATAATAGATCAGAAACTTTGAATAATAAAATGAACATTATTATAGATGATTAATATCGAGATTATTGTTTTTCCCAGAGTTCTGGGTATGACTCCTAAAGTTTTCCTCAGAAATATTTCCTCAATTGTTACTTTAAAAGGAGTGAAGCCTATGAAAACTGGAATTATTTTAATCAGTGGGATTTGAATTAGAGACTTAAGTATATGTATTGTTAAATAACTTCTGGTTTTTAAAAGAGAAAGAATGTAATCAGATGTATTATTTCTAATATTGGACAATAAGTATGTTTTCAATGAAATGATTTGACTATACACCGTATTGGCCTTGAAGAAGCCAACCAGATGATCAACGTGGAATAATGAACTAGACGAGTAATATCTGGGGATAATCAGGTTAATACCACGTTTTTTTTTCTGTTTACTGTTTAATTGATCTCCTTGTCTTGTTTCACTCTCCCTATTTAGTGGGCTAAGGAAGAGAAAAGAATTACCTGACTGAAATAATTCCTATGTATTACTTTCTCTGTATTTCCGGCAAGTTGTTTTATCGCTTGTAAAAATTTAAATGGTTATAAATTAAAAAATTTGAAAGCATTTCTAGTGGACCCACTTCCTATCCATCTTTTGTTGAGTATGGTTTCTCATTCTAAATGAAAGTCGTTTCCTGTTCTTGTGGCTACGATGAAGACCTTTCAACATTTAATCAACTTTTGCAAAATGATTTTGAAGCCTCTACCAAAATGATAGTTTGGAACAACCCTTCTCTCTTTATTGGTAATCAACTAGTTAACTGGCCTACTTGGCAAGCTGAGCAGATTTGAACTCTAGGTCAATTACTGCGTAATGGTCATCTTAAAATGTTTCATATGCTCCAACAAAAATTCGGTCTTCCTAAATCACAGTGTTATGCATGGTATCAGCAATGGCATTGCCATCTGAAATCATAAACTGGATTTATATGATTTGTCAGTGGACTGACCCCTGGAAATTGTCATTTGAAAAGCACTGTTGTTCTCCACCTCAGCTTCTGTGCTTTATAAGTTTGTTGCAATTTGAACATAGGAAATATTGTACTGTAGGCGAAGCTAGCTACAGTATAGTGCCTTATGTGCACTATTGGGGGGGGGGGGGGGGAACAGTGTGTAATAGTAGCTTTATTTGTATGAATAAAAATCCCTCCACACACATTATACAACTCTGAGTTCTTTTGCTCCAGGAACTGACAAGCAAGGAAACAAACCAATTATTATAAAAATTAAAGCTGTTTATTTACATGCAAATGAAAGAACAAAAGTGAAAACATGAGTAACTGCAAATTATATGCAATTATAAGCAAACGCCAGACAACTCATTTTTTGCTCTCCACATCTTTTTGGCCTTCTTTGTTTCTGTGGCCAGTGGTGAGGAAAGGCTTTCCAAGCTACAGCTCATTAAGATATAAGTTTGTTCCTCACTGATGCAAGTAGGACTTGTTCGTCTGGTCACTTTGTGAATATCAGAAGCATTTGCATAGAACACTGTGCTGTTAGAAACTTACGTACCGAAAATAAAATTCCAAACTGTAATATGTAGCTACATCTTTTCAGTACAGGAAGATCTTAAAGATAGACGGTACTGCTCCTTAAGAAGCTGTTGGCGAAACGGGAGCTCGCTGTAGGGCGTGCCGGGAGTCCTGTATGAGAAAGCAGCAGAAGATAAGTGTACCTTTTAAGCAAAATGAAGTAAAGTGACATTACTAAGGATTAAAAAGTTAAAACGTTAAAAAATTATGCAGAGGTTTTTTGGCTAATGAGGATGCTCGTGGTAGGCAAAGCTTTGTAGAGCAACTGAAGTGCCGCCAAACGAGTCAGTGAGCCTATAAATTTAAAAGATCGGTTCACTGAGCGTCTGAAGCCTTTTCCTCTGTAGCAAGAAAATAGAGGGAAATTGTCTTGCTTTTTGATGAGATTTTGGTGAAAAGTGTGAACTAGCTCCATAGAGTATTAATATAGTATACTACTTACAATGTCAACACAATATGTAAAAATAACATTTTAATAGACAGCCTCAGGTATAAGAAAGAGAGAAAATATAGATTTACATGTTTTTATTTCTGCTTTGGATGATGTCTTTCTTTTTCAGAAAGATGGTATATAAAGTTTTCCTAATTAAATACTGAATCCCACCGCATGATGGTAGAATCTGTGTTTTGCTACCTGTAAATTGTCTCCTGCTGGAATAAGGAAAACGGCCTCAAAGAGCTCAAGGATATCTTGTATCTATAGAGCTTAATCGGATCCAGCTGATCCTCTCTTCATCATTGGCCGTGAAAAACCTGCAAGGATAGAGTACTGCCTACACAATATAGTTTACAAGAAATCTGGTATAATCCACACTACATCAATTCTGCAGTCTCTCTATGCTAAATTAATTTACAGGCTCAATGCAGACTCTGCTACCATCAGGTGAGCTTAGATAATAAAAAGGCACTTATCTTCATTCAAGAGCCAATCGATTTATTCTGTGCTCTTGCACATGCGTTGAGTCTGTGTACAGCGGCTCCTCTGCTCACTACTACTACTACTTAGCATTTCTATAGCGCTGCCAGGGTTACGCAGCACTGTACAAGTTTAAACATGGGGAAGGACAGTCCCTGCTCAAGACAGCTTACAATCTAAAGGTAAAAACTATGTAGTCAGTGTAGGTATCAGGAATGGGAAGGTGGTTAGGCACCAAAAGCAAGGTAGAAGAGATGGGCCTTGAGTAAGGACTTGAAAATGGGCAGGGAGGGCGCATGGCGTATGGGCTCAGGAAGTCTGTTCCAGGCATAAGGTGATGCGAGGCAGAAGGGGCGGAGTCTGGAGTTAGCGGTGGTGGAGAAGGGTACAGAAAGGAGTGATTTGTCCTGAGAGCGGAGGTTACGGGTGGGAACATATGGGGAGAGGAGGGTAGAGAGGTAATGGGGGGCTGCAGATTGAGTGCACTTGAAGGTCAATAGGAGAAGCTTGAACTGTATACGGTAGCGGATCGGGAGCCAGTGAAGCGACTTGAGGAGAGGGGTGATATGAGAGTATCGGTTCATGCGGTAGATTCATTCAGCAATCTGTACCCTCTTGCCCCAAGCCTCAGGGTCTTGGAGACTGGGTTATGCTGGATGTGGCCATGAATGTTTGCTGTATGGCGTCGTTTGCGACAGATTCTACCATCACGCAGTGGGATTCAGTATTTAATTATAGTCTAGCAATTTGTTGATCCCATCCCTTGAATATAAATTCCCCCCCCCCCCCCCAATATTTTCAGCCTATTAACACTGGGCCCCTTTTACCAAGCTGTGCTGGCATCAGCACGTGTTTCACACATGCGCCGAGGCCCCCTTTTACCGTAGCTGGTAAGAGGGAAGTCTCACTTTCCTACAGGAAATGGCTGTGCGGCAAATAAAGTGGTTGCCATGCGGCCATTTCAGAGGGGAGCCCTTAGTAGCGGTAAGGGCTCCCGCATTTATCTGCCAGTAACCGGGCAGCGTGAAGCACTGCCCAATTTCCACCAGATATACTCCAGTGCTACAAAAATAAATACATTTTTGTAGCGCCAGAAATGACGGCACGCTAGGGGTGGGAAGTACAGCTGGGCTGCTGCGGTAGCCTGGTGTTACTTCCTGTATGGTGAGTGGTAAGCCCACGTTGGGCTTACCGCCGCTTAGCCCTCTGTGTGTAAAAACATCTGGATATTTGGCGGCAGTATCCAGAAAGAGAATATATGAATTCAGTACTGATAGACTGTGCATTAGCAGCAATTTACAGACAACTAACCAGATAACCAGGGCAGACTTAACCATTACACACAATAGGCACAGTGCCTAGGGCTCCCCCCCCCCCCCCCCCAAAAAAAAAATGTTTTCTTTGTTAATCAGAAAGAATAAAAATGAAGTAGAGGTTATTTATTTTCATGGTTTGCATTTCAGCCACTGTTCCCTCTAAGCTGAGTGGGACTCCTCCAATTATAGTCCTGCCAGTTGGGGGGTGCTTCACTGTTGCTCCATGGTGCGACCAGACCTCGAATATTGTGTCCAATTCTGGTCACCACATCTCAAAAAAGATATAAAGGAATTGGAGAAGGTGCAGAGAAGGGCGACGAAAATGATAAAAGGGATGGAACGACTTCCCTATGAGGAAAGGCTAAGAAAGTTAGGACTCTTCAGCTTGGAGAAAAGGCGGCTGAGGGGTGATATGATGGAAGTCTACAAGATAATGAGTGGAATAGAGCGGACAGATGTGAAGCGTTTGTTTACACTTTCAAAGAATAATAGAACCAGGGGACACAAGATGAAGCTAGAATATGGTAGATTTAAAACAAATAGGAGAAGGTTTTTCTTTACTCAGCGTGTAGTTGGACTCTGGAACTCGTTGCCGGAGAATGTAGTGACAGCAACTAGCCTTACGGAGTTTAAGGGGGGTTTGGACAGATTCCTGAAGGAAAAGTCCATTGAATGTTATTAATTTTTTTTTTTTGGGGGGGGGGGGGGTTGCCAGGTTCTTGAAGCCTGGATTGGCCGCTGTCGGAGACAGGATGCTGGGCTTGATGGACCCTTGGTCTTTTCCCAGTATGGTGGTGCTTATGTACTTATCATATTTTCAATAGTGAGGGACAGGCAAGCTCTGCAGTACTCCAGGGAACCTGCCTGTCTCTAGTGCTTGAAAACATAATATTGAACCCTCTTCACCTCCCCACGTGGCAGCAATGTAGTTGGAGACCTGCCGCACAGCTTAGAGGTAACAGTGCATTTAGCCTTGAAAATATATACAATAAATAGAATAGAAATACAATAAAAAACTCAGTCACTTATTAAATGCCACTGAGGGAAGGATCCCTGAAGGCAAAAGTGCCTAGGGGCCCACAAAACTCATAATTTGGCCCTGTACATAGTTATTTCGTTCCACCCCAGCACTGCCCCAACACTAACTGATTAGTCCCACTTGATATCCATGTCATTGGCATTTATCCGATCAGCTGTTGCTGCTACCCAGAGAAGTGCTTCTGAAAGTTGACCCCATTATAAATAAATATCATGGGTAGTGAATTGTTTTGTGTTTTGTGAAATGATTGCTGATTTTGCTCAACAGTCTAACTTTAGTTTGTTGAATGTTTCAGTAACTCATCACAACCCAGACAGATATGCACAATAGGAATTATTGGTCCTTTTCATATTCAATAAATGTGTTGTTATAAATGAAGAATTCTTCTTCACACTAATATAAAAGATTAATTTTCAGACATTGTATGGAGGAGGGGAGCCCTGATGTGTTCAAAACAAAATACCACAGATAGTCTTCTTCCCTCACCCTATCACTCGTCATTCAAATGTGTTGGGTACACTTACTTTTTCCCACACAGGAAGGCAAACGTAATTTTCAAAACTCATTTATACGTGGGTCAATATATGGAGTCAACTTGCAGCTACCCTGGTGATCAGATTAAGTTAAACGCCAGCTGTATAGGTAGCAGTGTTGATCGCACAGATAGGAACAAATTCAATAAATGACACCATAAAATCAAAGCCCCAAAAAATTAGCACTAAACACTATTCTATAAATGGCGCTCAAAGTTAGGCGCTGTTTATAGAATAATGCTTAGCGCTGGGATCTGTGATTAAGTTTAGCCACGAGGATTTACACCAACTGAACCCTGGTGTAAATCCACATGCCTGAATTAGGTGCGGATCCCCTGGTTCACAAACATCATCTACGGAGAAGCCCCGAGTTACATGACAGACTTGATCGACTTACCAATTAGAAATACATCCGAATCAACACGATCTTATCTAAATCTGCACTACCCAAGCAGCAAAGGACTTAAATACAAAACAACTTACGCATCTAGTTTTTCCTACATAAGCACACAACTGTGGAACGCATTACCAAAAGCCTTGAAAACCACGTACAACCACCTAAACTTCCGGAAATCACTAAAAACCAACCTGTTTAAAAAGGCATACCCTACCGATCCAACATAAATGCCTAATCTCTGCAACACAACCAAACTAAAGCACATAATGGGCATAACACAACTCTTCCGTTCTCCGATTCCCTAATGTGGCTGTGCCACATGAACTTGATCTTACCACAACATCACCCTGTATTTGTTCACACCGGAGCCTGCAAAGGCTTCTCCGGTACTATGTAAGCCACATTGAGCCTACAAATAGGTGGGAAAATGTGGGATACAAATGTAACAAATAAATAAAATAACAGCACAAATTAATTGCAAAAATGCCCCTCATTTGCCCATAACCTTCTCATGGCCGCGCCCTCTTTTTGGAGCTGCACATAAATATGCACGTATACATTTAAATTAATCCCAGTTAGCACTGATAATTAATTAGGGCCCAATTATAAATGCTAATTGGCTCATTATTCAATTAAATTGCATGCACAATTCTGCGCACCATATATAGAATTCGTGGGACGGTGTGGTCACTGTATGTTGGATTCGATATATCGTGCCTAGCGTTCCTCACCTAAATCTAAGCGTATGCCTTAACAATGTGCACAACTTAATTGGCTTAACAAGCCAATCAGTGTTGTTAACAGCACTTAAGCAATAATGAGCACTAATTAGCAATAATTAGAATTTACGTACATAACTCTCCAAGATTGTGCTGTAATGAACTGCGCCTAAATTCTAAAGTGCGCAGTTCAAAAGGGGCATGTCTTAGGCAGGGAATGGGCGTTTTGTGGGCATTTCCAAATTTAGGTGTATTGTTATACAATCCAGCTTATTTTTGAAAGAGAAAAACGCCTATAGTGCATCTTAAATTGGGAGATAGACGTTTGTCTCGCAAAGGCGCCCAAATCAGTATAATCGAAAGCCGATTTTGGGCGTTTCCAACTGCACTCCGTCGCAGAAACGAATAAAGTTGATGGGGGTGTGTCGGAGGCGTGGTGGAGGCGGAACTGGGGTGTGGTTATCAGCCGAGGAGAGATGGGCGTCTTTAGCTGATAATCGAAAAAAAAGGCGTTTTTACCGCGATTTTGGGTCAATTTTTTTGGACCCTTTTTTTTCACGAACAAGTCCCAAAAAAGTGCTCCAGCTGCCCAGATGACCACTGGAGGGAATCGGGGATGACCTCCCCGGACTCCCCCAGTGGTCACTAACCCCCTCCCACCAACAAAAACCCCACTTTACAAACTTTTTTTCCAGCCTCTATGCCAGCCTCAAATGCCGTACCCACCTCCATGACAGCAGAATGTGTTCGATCCTGTCACAGCCTTTCCCTGGGTCAGATGTGTCTCTCGGGTGCAGTACAGGGTCACATCAGCATTGCATTGTGGTGGGTGTAGGGTATTGGGCTCCGTGATTTCATTAGCTTGTGTTACAGTCTCACGATGTTGGTAGTTGGTAGGCTCTTCTCCCATGGTGCTTTTCCCCCTGCCTACTGGGTCAGAGTGTGCCCTGTTGTGTTTCCTGTTGTAGTCCATGCGGTAGTGGCCATTTTTGTAAGCCAGTTTTAGTTCCCTTTCCTGTGTTAGCCATGTTAGACAACTTAGTTCTTCCCTTGAATGTGGCTGAAAGAGGGCATTGTACAGCATTCTGCCAGCTCTGACCTACTGCTCATCTCAGTACCAGGGAGACTCGTTGCCAGTGGGGCACAACCTCTGATCTGCAGTTAACTGTGAGTAAAGGCGGTTATTCCAATAAAGGATGTTTTCGGAGAGATTAGTCTTCAGGTGTCAACTGGTGTGCCAATGTTATATAGCAGCAACCAGTCCTAGAGGCCTGCGTGTATGCCGGTCCCTGGAGCACTTTTAGTGGGTACCGCAGTGCACTTCGGCCAGGTGGCCCCAGGCCCATCCCCCCCCCCCCCCCCCACCTGTAACACTTGTGCTGGTAAATGGGAGGCCTCCAAAACCCACTGTACCCACATGTAGGTGCCCCCTTCACCCCTAAGAGCTATGGTAGTGTTGTACATTTGTGGGTAGTGGGTTTTGGGGGAGGGGGGTTGGGAGCTCAGCACCCGTGGTAAGGGAGCTATGCATGTGGGAGCTTTTTCTGAAGTCCACCACACTGACCTAGGGTGCCCAGTTGGTGTCCTGGCATATCAGGGGGGCCAGTGTACTACCAATCCTGGCCCCTCCCACGACCAAATGGCTCGGATTAGGACGTTTTTGAGCTGTGCGTTTTTAGTTTCCATTATCGCTAAAAAAAACAAACGCCCAGCTCAAAAACGTCCATTTTTTCGAAAATTCGGTTTGGCCCGCCCCTTCATGGACCCGTTCTCGGAGATAAACGCCCATGGAGATAGACGTTTCCGTTCGATTATGCCCCTCCACATGACTCAGTACACGTAAATCTACATGCATGGATTTATGCCATGTTTTCATTGGTGTAAATGGGTGCGAATAGTTTTAGACACTGGGATATCAGCTAAGCATATTCTATATACCGCTGCTAAAACTTATAGAATACACTTAGGTGAAAATGATTTCCACGTGGATTTTCCAGGCGCCATATATAGATATATGATATATAGATATATTGATATATTGATATATAGAATCTCCCCCTATGCCAGCAATTTTCATGCCGCCTGATATTAAAAGCAATTTAAATGGCCCGGCATTGGGCGGCTGACATGGCCTCTAAACAAGGCTGGTGAGGTTACCCTTTCGGGGAGGATTTGGAGAAGATTGTTAAGGACCTAGGGGACTCTAAGTCCCAACGGTTGCCTGAGGATAGGCCGAGGCCTTCTTCCAAAAGTCCTTCTTTTCCCTCCTCTTCCACATTTTCATGAAGCTCGCAGGTATCGCCCGGGGTGCTCTGTGGGGTTTGGTCAACTTACCCGTTTCCAGCAGAAGAACTCCTTTCGTTCAGACAAACGCGCTGCGGCATCCGGGCAATGGCCAGGAGTTCAGGGGTGTCCTCCACAATGATGGGGAGCCGGTCCACTTGTCGGTTCCCGCAGTAGGGGGGGTCATCTCTCCCTCTCTTTTGAGGAGTGTACCATGATTACTTTGGATCGGTGGGTCCTGGACCTGATCAGAGAAGGTTACCGACTAGAATTCGCTGCCCTGGTGGGAGACGCGTTTTTGGAGTCCCGATGCGGCACTGCCATCAAGCGGGCGGCGGTAAACGAGACCTTGCAGGTGTTACTGAAGCTCAGAGTGGTGGTTCTGGTTCCTCCACTCCATCTATTTTGTGGTGCCTCGAAAAGGCGGGTCGTTCAGACCTATTCTCGACTTACGTAGAGTCAACGAGGCCTTAGGAGTGCGACACTTCCGCTTGGAAACCCTGCGCTCCGTCATTGCGGCGGTACAGCCAGGAGAGTTTCTCATATCTCTGGACCTCAAGGAAGCGTATTTGCATATTCCCATCTGGCCGCCGCATCAGTGGTTTCTCCGGTTTGTGGTATTGAACCAACATTTCCAGTTTTGCGCCTTGCCTTTCGGCCTGGCAACTGCCCCTCGGACTTTTTCCAAGGTGATGGTAGTGGTGGCTGCCTTTCTCAGGTGAGAGGGTATCAGAGTTCACCCTTATCTCGACAACTGGCTCATCAGAGCGGATTCGGCAGACGAAAGCCGACTTGCCACGGCCAGAGTTGTTACAGGTCTTTAGTTTCTGGGCTGGGTAGTCAATATGCCCAAACGTCACCTGATCCCCTCTCAGTCTCTCGAGTATTTGGGGGTCCAGTTCGACACGGCTTCGGGGTTCGTTTTTCTTCCCAACAACAGGCTTCTCAAGCTTCAGAATCAGGTCCGCCTACTCCTGTGGATGCCTCGCCCTCGGGCTTTGGACTTTGTTCAGCTCCTGGGATCGATGACGGCCACCATAGAGGTGGTTCCCTGGGTGAGAGCTCACATGAGGCTGCTGCAGCTTGCTCTGCCTCAGCAATGGTCTCCAATTTCCCAGGAATACCAAAGCAGACTAAGGTGGCTTCCTGCGGCCCAGCGCAGTATGGATTGGTGGCTGACAGCATGCTGCAGCAGGGGATGCCACTGGCTCTTCCATTTTGGTGTCTGGTGATAACAGATGCCAGCCTTTCAAGCTTGGAGAGCTCATTGCCGTGGACACTATGCTCAGGGTCTGTGGTCCACCGTGGAAGCGGGATGATCCATCAATCGCTTGGAACTGAGAGCGATATTTCAGGCTCTTCTGGCCTTCCACAGGACGCTGAAGGGTCTTCCTGTCCGAGTTCTGTCAGAGAACACGACAGCAGTGGCCTACATCAATCGTCAGGGCGGCACTCAGTGCAGGGCCCTGGCTGCGGAGGCGTCGCAGATCTGCAAGTGGGTCAAGCGCCACCTAGAGCTGCTGTCCGTGGCTCACATAGCCGGTCAGAGCAACGTACAAGCCGATTTCCTCAGCAGACATCAAATCGACCTGGCGGAATGGGAACTGGCGGAAGAAATTTTTCTTCAGATGATTTGTGCCAAATGGGGGATTCCAGACTTGGACCTCATGGCATCAAGCATAAACGCCAAAGTCCCTCGCTTTTTCAGCAGAAGAAGAGATCCTCGCTCAGCGGGGTTGTATGCCCTGGCTCAACCTTGGCCCTCGGGCCTCCTGTATGTGTTCCCTCCTTGGCCCTTGATAGGGCGAGTGCTACTTCGGATTTGCCTGCATCGAGGATTGGTGATTCTCATCGCCAAGGCGTCAGAGGTACACGGATCTCCAGCAGATGCTGGTGGATGCACTTCTTCCTTTGCCTCGGGTTCTGAACTTGTTAGTTCAGGGTCCGGTGACTATGGAAGATCCTTGCCGCTTTCGTCTTACGGCCTGGCTCTTGAGAGGGCGCAATTGAGGAACAAGGGCTATTCTAATAAGGTTATTGCCACGCTCTTGCGGGCTCACACGCGGTCTAGCTCTGTGACTTATGCTCAGATCTGGCGCACTTTTGAGGCGTGGTGTACTCCAAAGGCTCTCTCGCCAACTCTGGCGACAGTCTCGCTGTTGCTGGACTTTTTGCAGGACGAACTACAAAAGGGTCTGGCCTACAATTCCCTTCGAGTTCAAGTGGCATCGTTGGCCTGCTTCCGGGGGAAAGTCTCCGGCTTGTCCCTTGCTGCTCCTCCGGATATTGTCCGATTTCTCAGAGGGGCACTTCGTCTCCGTCCTCCTTTGCGGTTGCCCTGTCCGGCTTGGAACCTGGGGCTCATGTTGAAGGTGCTTCAGCGATCTCCGTATGAGCCTCTGAAACGGGCTTCTGAGAAGGATGTGACCCTCAAGACAGTTTTTTTAGTGGCAATGACGTCGGCAAGAAGAGTGTCTGAGCTTCAGGCTCTTTCCTGTCGGGATCCTTTTCTACAGTTCTCGGAATCCGGGGTAACTGTTCGTATGGTGCCTTCCCTTCTGCCTAAGGTGGTTTCAGCTTTTCACCTGAACCAGCCCATTTTTCTTCCTTCCTTTTGTAAGGAGAAGTTTCCGGACTCCTTTGGGCAATTGCGCCTTTTGGATGTCCACAGGGCTCTGTGGCAGTATCTGCAGATGTCAAATGAGTTTAGGAATTCTGATCATTTATTTGTTCTGTTGGCAGGTCCCCGACGGAGGTTTCCGGCATCTAAGGCCACTATAGCCTGCTGGCTTAAGGAACTCATTTTTTCTTCTTATCTGCTTTCAGTGCGGTCGCCGCCTGAAGAGTTTAAAGCGCACTCTACGAGAGCAATGTCCTCTTCGTGGGCTGAAACAGGTGTCTTTTCTCTTCAAGAGATCTGTCGTGCGGCTACCTGGGCTTCTCAGCTCTCTTTTGTGCGGCATTACAGGCTGGATGTGACAGCGCGGCAGGATGCGCATTTTGGAGCACAAGTGCTTGCTCGCAGAGTTGCCTGTTCCCACCCTATTTAGGGAGTGCTTTGGTACATCCCATCAGTTAATGGATTCATCTGCTGTTGATGACAAGGAAGGGAAAATTAAGTTCTTACTTTGATAATTTTCTTTCCTTTAGTCACAGCAGATTAATCCATGATCCCTCCCTGTCTGACTTTAGTTTTTGTACAGATGTTGCATACAGACATTGTGTCTCATCAGGAGTACTTGAAGACAAGCTATCAGAGTTACTACATGCTGTTTTTTATTGCAGGAGGTTGATAACGTCCCTCCTTTGTTTGGCTATTGCTCTGGTTCAGGGGTGTTTGTTCTCTGTGAGGAAAGTTTATGTTTTTTTGCCTTTCTTATTCACTCTGCTTTGGAAATTTCATATACTGAAGGCAGAGGGCACTGGGCATCCAGGAACACCATGTGCGGGTGGAATAATGTTTTACAAATTCATAAATATTGTACAGCCAATACTGGTCATTTCCAGATGTCTAATCACAAAGTTTGGTTAACATCGCAGTAATATTTGGAATCAAACCCCACTAGTTAGCCATCTGAGCACACTATTATGATCCCTTTTTCCCCTTTCTTCCCTTTCTTAATTTTACCCTCTGTCCTTTGTTTTTCCCTCCAAGTTATTATTCTAAGTTATTATTTATTTTTATACAACTTCCATTTTTGTATACCTGCTGTATACTGAATTCGAATTAATTAATTTTAATTGGTTATATGTTTGTTATCATATAGTTCTTCTTGTGGAATGGAAGTTACATTACATTTTGTAATGACTTTGGATGGCTGTTTTACTTAAAACTAATAAAATTAAATTAAATGGCCCAGAGAGGCTCGGCTGTTTAATTTGCTTGTCCATGGCTAACCGTGAATATTCAGAGGCACTTAACCAAATATTCTTATTAGAGCATGAGCCAAAACCAGCTAATTTGTGGGCACTCTAGAGGCGGAGTTGGCGTTTATGCAGTTAAGTGCTGATATTCAGTGCTTAACTGCATAAGATAACCACTTAAATTGGGCCGCATATACAGCAGTCCTATATTTACGTGGTTCAGCTTTTACAGTCAAGAGCTGAACATTGCACTTAACCGCATAAGTTTTAGCTGCCAGCATACAACTGGATATTCAATGCCGGTGCCCAGACTTGAATATCCGAGAATACAGCCGGCAGTGGACATAAAACCTGTGACCACCACTGGCTGAATATCTACCCCATTGGGTTTAGACAGACTTTAACTAAGAGGCCCTTCTCCTGAAGTGCGTAAAGGTTTTGCAATTAACATACTTTAACCGCAAACACTAAGGCACAAGAAGTGGAAAGGCTGTGTGGTAACTATTGGGGACTTGCCCTGCATGGCCTCTGCATTTCCTACACTGACATGTTCTTTAGTATGTGTATGTTAAACCAGTGTACAGTTAGCATGGTTGCACGTAGCGCAAGCTCACAAGGAAATGGTAAGTGAACCCGTGCAAATTGCACAAGTGACAGAAGGCAGTCCCCACCCATTATACATAAGTAATGCCATACTGGGAAAAGACCAAAGGTCCATCGAGCCCAGCATCCTGTCCCAGACAGCGGCCAATCCAGGTCAAGGGCACCTGGCAGCTTCCCAAATGTACAAACATTCTATACAAGTTATTCCCGAAATTGTGGATTTTTTCCCAAGTCCATTTAGTAGCGGTCCTTTAGGAAACCGTCCAACCCTTTTTTAAACTCTGCCAAGCTAACCACTCTAGTTCCTGCCTCCTAACACAATATGCAATTAACGTGTGACTTATCATGCTCTGTCTTGCCAACACAACCAACAGTTACCATGCTTGTGCAGTAACAGTTATCGCACACTAGTTCACGCATAACTGCTTGCCATAGTTTAGTGAAAGGGCTCCTAAAGGTATAAATTATCCATTTAACAGCTGAATGTCACCATTTTCTATTCCATCCTCACTCACAAACCAAGCCTGCAAACATATGACTATTAAGCTGTTTAGCAATTTCAATTGCTTGATAGTATCCTCTTTTATTTAGTTTAAACTTTTTATTTTCATAAACAGAACTGCCAATATAACATAGTAAAAAAAAACCCAAAGCCCCCTCACAAATCCAAACACAATATCCCACCTCACATTCATAGACAAGACTGTATTGTCTTTCATTCAGACAATATAGACTGTGTATTCATGGCCGTAAGTAAATAGTTTAGCTTGCTCCTTACTTAATAAATGGGACATTGCAACTGATCAGAACACAACAACCTTATAATTGAGTTCAGTGTGACTTCCTAACACATTTATAAATCTTTCCCATACTGGTTCCCAAAATTGTTGTAAATTCATACAGGTAAGCAGCATATAAGTTAGAGTTCCTGCAACACACCCACAAGTCCAGCATTTATTAGAACCACCAGCACCCAGTTTTTCAACTTTAGAAGGCATCCATAAGGCTCTATGAGCCAAATAATGCAGACACTGAGTGAGCATAGCGATGGCCCTGCACATTTTAGTCCAAAATGTTTCCCAATGTGGATCGGGAAAATCCTCCCCCAAATCAAACTCCAAAACTCGGTCAAGTGCAACACGCAGGTATACCCCCCCCCCCCCCCACAAGACCAGAGCCTCACAAAAATCAGTCAATTCAGGAGTCATACCAAGTACTCGAGCAACTGCCTGCGTGCACTGATACTGATGCCAACTTTGCAGTTTAAATTCCCTCTCAAGCAGCTCAAAAGTCTTAAATTTAACCTTCAGAAAAATCTGATGTACAAACCAAACACTCCTAGCCTGCCACTCAGGCCAGCTGAGAACTTCCTCCTGTATCTTCAGTGAAGCTTTGGCCCAGGCCAGTTTCAAACATTGGGCCACAAACTTTAGAACACCTGGTATAGCAGTTATCACTGGATTATGAGATACCACTTTCTGAGCCTGAGTAGTTAGCAATCGACTCAGAAGAAATGGGCTAATCATTTCCCTCTGCAACTGTAACCAATTAGGCAACCTCCTATCTACAAACCATGCCACAGCAGCAGCCATCACATAAGCATAATGATATAACTTAAAATCTGAAAATTTTTTAATTTCTTCAAAGCAATTCTTGGTGTTTTACTCGTCCATAAAAACCTGAAAAATTTTCTGGCCCAATATTCAAAGCAATTTAGCCAGCAGATGACCATTTAAATCACTTGGTCAGGACAAGCCAGTAATATTCAGCGACACTTAACCAGCTAAGTGCCACTGAATATCACAGTTACAGCCTAACTCAAAGCTGGCTATGTTGGGGGTATTCCGATGGCAGAGTCAGAGCTTGGCCACTTAAGTGCTGATATTCAGCCCTTAAGCGGCCAGGTTTACCACATAAATGGGACTGTATAAAATCTGTTCTGTTTTTATGCGGTAACTCATGGCCACTGAATATCAACTTAAGCAGCCGTGTATTAGTCAGCTTAAAAATAACCAGACATTGAAAGGCAAAGCCCACACAGGTCTCAGCTTTGAATATCCAGGAACGCCATTGTTAACCCCATGGGAAAACTTCATTTTGATGCTGCTTCAAGAGTTGATTTGTCCACTCCAGAGGCAGGCGCTCATACACCGAAAAGCAGATCTGCGTCAAGCCTGTTTTTTCAATTTATTCTAATGAGTTTGGTCAATAAACTCATTTATTTTACCTTTGTGCTGGAATTGAGTTGATCCTTCCCCCACTTTCTCTTTTTTCTTTGTTGACTTTTGCGTTGAGGAACCGCCTTCTTTTGTTGTATTTCTTCCAACATATACATATTGAGATCTTCCAAAGTATTGCCCACCCGATATTCAGCTAGTGGTGGGCAGCTCTTTAACTGCTGCTGCCGGCATTCAACCCGGATGTTTAATGCCAGACCATTTCCGGCAACCGGTTTTGAATATCCGGTTTCATTTTTGACTGTGGCAACTTAACCGGTTAAACCAATATTCAGCACTAACTGGTTAAAGATAGGCCTGCTATTTATGCAGCATATTTTAACTGCTAAACATAGCTGGTTTTGTGCTGAATATCCATGCTATATCATGGAAAGGAGAGTCATGGGGGTGCACAAGGAAATGGAGACAGAGGGCCAGAAGACAGAAGAGTGCAAGGGAATGAGGGGAATAAAAGGGAAGGGAGAATGGAAGGGGAACACAAGGAAGGAAAGAGTGCAAGAATTTGAATGAAATGTGAGATGAGAGAGTGAAAGGGGGAGAGTAGAACAGAAGAGATGTGAAAAAAGCAGGGAAAAAGGAAGGCAGAAAGCAGAAATGGTACGCAGAGAATAACATTTTTTAAAAATAGGGAAAAGAAAAACTGCAAAATAATGAAAGAGTGATATGGATTGAGAAATGGACAAGAAAAAAATGAAAGAAAACTGATAAACCTGGAAAGAAAAGAATCAAGAAAATAACAAGGAATAAAGATGATAAGGGGAGAGACTTCTTGAGTTTGCATGTCTCAATGTTAGTGTCACAGAAATTCCCAGTTACATGTGCGATCTTCAGCAAGTTTCTCACAACCTTGAACTCGAATACTGACTGTCAGCACTTGGTGGTTGGGAAGGTGACGTGAATGGTTTGAACAGTGTCCTGATATTTTAGCAACAGAAGTGCTGGGTCCTGAGGTAGGGACAGCTCTTTAGTTTGACCCCAACTCTGTCTCCAGCACTTACACACATACTATTCACCAGCAAGGCCAGGAAGGACAGCCCACAGGACACACACGATGGACAAGAGACTAGAGAGACCTGGCAAATGTGTTTAACTACATACCAGGCTCTTTTCTGACAGTAGAGCCACACCAGAACCCTATTGAGTAATGTAGGTTACCAGCAGAGATGGTAAACATAGGGATATAAACAGGAACTGAGTTGGCAAACTGAAGATATGTGGCCCTGTACCTGCGCACTTCGATGCTACGATGTGACTAATAAACATCCCTATGTTCTTTTCACTCTCAATCTCTCTCTCTCCTTCTCTCCCATCTGTTTTTGGCCCACACTTTTCTCTCTGTCTTTCCTTCACTCTGTTTCTTCTTCTTTTTCCTCCTACTCCCTATGACTTTCATTTCATGGCTCCTTCCTTCTCTCCTGTTTTAGGACAGAACAGCCTTCCCAGCCCCCCAGGCAAGGAGTCTGGAAGCTGCCAGTTGGTTCCTAGGAGGCGCCCGCCCTAGCCCAGCTGCTGGGAGGATAAAGCTTGCTCTGTCACATTCCAGGGGCACCTGGTGCCATTTGAAGTGGGAAGGCCTGAGGTCTGACCTCTCCTAAATCCTGCAGGCTTGGAGCTGGAAGAACAGGTAGGGCTGCCATCGGGCCTGTGCCTGAGAGGCGGCTGTCTGTGAAGAGGCGTGAAGCTGTGCTCTGTGAAAACAGTATGTTCCAGCTCTTGAGAAAGAGAAACAGGTAGATCAAACACTACCGGGAAATGGGGTGGGAGGGGGATTTAGTCCTTGCCAGGGAGCTGGCTCCAACACTAAAGTTGGCTTTGCTTGGGAAACTGCATTTAGTGACAGAACTGTATGGAAACAGAAATTTAAAAAAAGGGGAAAGAGAGTCATAAATTCTGTTTCAGAATGAAACAGCACCATTCCTGATGAAAGGTACAATCCGAACATAGTAACATAGGGGTCAATATTCAAAGCGATTTAAACAGCCAAGAGAGGGTCCTGGCCATTTAAATCACTTGTGCGAGGCTAGCCAGGGATATTCAGTGGCACTTAACTAAATATCCCCTCTAACCACCCATGCCAAAACAGGCTAATTTTTGGGCAGTCCAGAGACGGGGTAAGGCGGAGCGGAAACTTAGCCAGTTATTGGCAATTTTTGGTCCACTAACTGGCTGAGCAACTGCATAAAGTTAACTTCTGGGTCCTGTCCAAATGTGTTGTCAGCCCTCCCTCTCCCTCCCTCCGACAGAAACAGAAGTAGCCCCGCTTCTGATCCCCCTCCCTTCTATTCCCCAGAAGCAGAGAAGCAGCCCTCCTTCTGATTCCCCCTACCTTCCTCCCAAACCCTCAGAAGCACAGACCCCCCCCCCATTTTGATCACCCTCCCTCCTACCTCCTGAAGCAGAGAAGCAGCTCTCCCTTCTGATCCCCCTTCCTCCCTCCCTACTCCCTCACAAGCACAGCCCCTCCCCCTTCCAATACTGCTCCCTCCCTCTCAATCCCCTCCAAGGGTAAGAAGGGCTGACCAGACCCACCTCGTAGGCCTCCCTGTGCCTACCTTGACATACCCTAGTGGTCCAGTGGGATCCAAAAGGCAGGAACAATGCCCATCACTCCTGCCATGGTGGCTGCCTTTTTAAATAGCTGTTATGACCTTTAGAAAAGGAATGGGGCTGCTTCCAAGCCTCCCTCCCTCCCAACCCCCAGAAGAAGGTTGCTTCTCTGCTTTTAGAGGGTAAGAGAGAGCGATGGCTGCACAAGCTCTGTCAGATAGCACCTGAAGAATTAAGCCCAGCATTTGATATCTGGGGCTAATTCTGCATACAGCATTCTTAAAGAAAAATATTTTGGTTGCACAATGAGAAGTATCACTAATAGAAAGAGAAAAGTAAAATTATTTCTTTAAGTCTCCACTGAGTAATGTCTTCAGTTATGGAGATCACCTCTGTCTGCAGAACATTGATAAAATGGATGAAATTCAAAGGTTGGAAAGTCATCAATATAATGGCTGAACTGCACCATACACAGAGAGGACCAAGAAGCTGAAGATATACTCCCTATAACATGAATATGTACTCCCAGTCCTGAAGGGAACCAAGGAGTCACCTTTTCAGGGCATCCCTAATGAATACGTATGAAAGAGATGTGCACATAAGTAATGCCACACTGGGAAAAGGCCAAGGGTCCATCGAGCCCAGCATCCTGTCCACGACCGCGGCCAATCCAGGGCACCTGGCAAGCTTCTATCATGTCTCCCCTCAGCCGTCTCTTCTCCAAACTGAAAAGCCCTAGCCTCCTTAGTCTTTCTTCATAGGGAAGTCTTTCCAACCCCGCTATCATTTTAGTCGCCCTTCGCTGCACCTTTTCCAATTCTACTATATCTTTCTTGAGATGCGGCGACCAGAATTGAACACAATACTCAAGGTGTGGTCTCATCAAAGAAACGATTAGCGGCAGGTTCAAAGAAGAGTGACCAAATGATAAAGGAGATGAAACTCCTCTCGTATGAGGAAAGGCTAAAGAGGTTAGGGCTCTTCAGTTTGGAAAAGAGATAGATAAGGGGAGATATGATTGAGGTCTACAAAATCCTGAGTAGAAGTAAATTGATTTTTTTACTTGTTCCAAAAGTACAAAGACTAGGGGACACCCAAGGAGGTTACATGGAAATACCTTTTCACTCAACACATAGTTAAGCTCTAGAACTCTTTGCCGGAGGATATGGTAACAGCGGTTAGCGTATCTGGGTTTAAAAAAGGGTTGGGCAAGTTCCTGAAGGAAAAGTCCATAGTCTGCTACTGAGACAGAGGAAGCAACTGCTTGCCCTGGGATTTGTAGCATGGAATGTTGCCATGATTTGGGTTTCTGCATTGTGACCTGACTTGGCCACTATTGGAAACAGGATACTGGGCTAGATGGACCATTGGACTGGCCCAGTATGGCTACTCTTATGTTCTCATGTTATTATGTCTCCTTCCTACCCTTTATATCTTCCTTAATATTATTCAATTGCTTCTAAAATATTAATTTATTTGGATTTAGCTCACACTTTTTTTCAGAAATATCTCAAGGTGAGAATCATTCAAGTACATTAGATATTTTCCAGTCCCTGGAGGGGTTACATTCTAAGTTTGTATCTGAGGAAATGGAGAGTTAAGTGACTTTCCCAAGATCACAAGGAGCAGTTGTGAGATTTGAACCAGGCTTTCCTGGCTGTCATCCCAGTGCTCTAAACACTAAGCTACTCCTTCACACTAAAAGGTAGGTATTAGATTGGTTAGGTGGCCTTAAAATATTTGCCTTAGTTGTAGTCTTCTTTCCTATCTACCCCAGACACATCTTTTAATTTATAATCATTTATCCCAATTAAGAGAACAACAGGGAAATTTGTCACCACAAACTATTTTCATCAGCAAGGGATTCTCCCTAATCAACAAACTATTTGCAGTTCAACAAGAAGCAAACATAAAATAAAAGCATAAAATACACAAAATTATATTAAGGGCATTATATTGATTTAGATATCCCCACTCCCTTAACAACTTTAAATAACTAAACAGCTCTCCAATGCTAAGATGCAGGCAGCAGTCCAACTGTGTGATGCGTGTAGTCTTTTGCATTAAGTGCCACATGCATTATTATTCCCCAGTTGGTGAGAGGTCGTATGTGTGTATTCGGTGCCAAAAGCTCCTGGCTGTTAGAGAACAATTCTGATTTCTGGAGGCTACAATAAGAGACTTGGATGAGCTAAGGCAGACAGAGAGATAGATGGAGAAGACCAAAAGACACATAGCAGAGAAGTCCCATCTTTCATGAACTCTACCCAGGTGGAAAGGACTGGACAGCCATTTTAGTTGGAGTTTTGATCATTATGCATGTAAATAGCTGGGTGGCTGGTGGGCATGATTGCTCAGTCACATGACTGCCTGATGTGAAGGTGATGGACCTCATGCGTCACATGAATAAGATTGACAGTGCTGGGGAGGTTTGCTGTCTTCAAATATGTGGGTACTAATGACATAAGAAAAATGGGAGGTAGGTTCTGGAAGCCAAATTTAGCTCTTAGGTAGAAAGTTGAAATCCAGAACCTTCAGGGTAGCATTCTCAGAAAAGTTCTCCATTCCACTTGGAGAACCTGAGAGGAAGGCAGAGCTCTGAAGTCTCAATTCACGGATGAGACAATGGCACAGGGACTTAGATTTGTTGGGAACCAGGCTGCTGGCACTAATGTTTAGAGAAAAGATAGATGAACTTTTAAACTAGAACCTCGGAGAAAGCTGACAGGAATGCATGGTTCAGCATAAGGTATCATTAAACGATTCTATCAAAATAGGGAAGCTAAGACATCCTAAATAGATAGGTTGCAAAAGAGGCAAAAGTAAAGCAGGTGTCTTTAAGGGAAGAACAGACAGAGATTAAAAATTGCAAATTATCCTTGTCAACTGTTAAGCAGGTTGTAGATACCAACAAAAAAAGACACTTGAAATGTCTGCATACAAATGCTATAAGCCTAAAAAATAAGTTGGGGGAGTTAGAGAATATATCAATAAATGAAGAGGCAGATCTAAAAGAAATCTCAGAGACCTGGTGGAAAGAGAATAATTAATAGGTATAAGAGGTGCAAAAATGCAGCTCCTAGACCAGTGATGGCGAACCTATGGCACGCGTGCCAGAGAGGGCACGCAGAGCCCTCTCCCTTGGCATATGCGCCGTTGCCATCACTGGTCAGCCCACTCTCCCTCCCAGTTCGGCCTTCCTCCCGCCCTCCCCCCAACCCAACGAGCAACAGGCTGCCCGCCCGTCCTCCCTCCCTCCCAGCACCAGGAACCCCCCTCCTCCTAAAATTTAAAAAGCGTACCTCCTCGGAGTCGGGGTTAAGGCAGCGTGCATCGGTAGCAGCAGCGAAGCGCGTGTGCTTCGCTCGATGCGCCTTCGGCCTTCCCTGTCTCTCAAGCTCTCGTCCCGCGGAGGATCATCCTACTCTTCAAATACTCGGGCCCATTTCCTTTCAGGGCCTTGAAGGTCAGACATAGAGTTTTAAATTTAGCCCTGTATTGTACTGGTAGCCAATGAAGTTTTTGCAAAAATGGTTTGATGTGGTCACGTCGCTTGCAATCTTCTATGAGTCTTGCTGCTGCGTTCTGAATCAATTGAAGCTGGTGCAGGCCCTTTGTAGTCAGACCATTGTACAGTGCATTGCAGTAATCCAGTCTTGATGTTACCATGGCATGTACAACTGAGATAAGATTTACCTTCTCGATGTAAGGAGAGAGGCAGCGTAGCTGTTGCAAATAGTAGAAGCAGCTCTTGAAGGTTGCTTGGATTTGGGGAATCAGAGTAAGTGTTGAATCTAACTGTATTCCAAGGTTCCTGACTTGTGATTTGAGGGGGAGTTCATACTTACCAAAAGTATGTCAGGTATGTATCCACTTGTGTTAGGGACCCAGAGAAGCTCGGTTTTACTTGGGTTCAGGCAATGTTTGTTGTCTTTAGCCCATTCTTGAATTGATGTTAGACAAGTGATCAGTTTATTCAAGACTGTAGGTAAGTCAGGTTCAATGGGTATGAGTAGCTGCACATCATCCGCAAAGATGTAGGACTGAGTGTCCATTGACCAAAAGAGCTCAGCTAGTGGCGTGAGGTAGATATTGAACAGAATAGGTGACAGTATTGATCCTTGTGGTACCCCGCAGGTCAGTGTCCATGGTGGTGGTGAGTTGCTGCCAAACATTATGGATTGTTGCATGTCTGATAGGTAGGATCTGAACCAGGCAAGTACTGTTCCATTGATACCTGTTTCTGTCAATTGTGCTAGCAAAATATCATGATCCACAGTGTCAAAAGCTGCTGAGAAATCTAGCAGTACTAACACTGAGGCAAATCCCTTGTCTCGGTTTCTGTGAAGATCATCTAGCAGGGATACGAGGACCGTTTCTGTTCCAGAATACTGTGCTACGTGCAAAAGTGCTGCATATAGGTGTGC
The DNA here is from genome assembly GCF_901765095.1 of Microcaecilia unicolor. Taxonomy (NCBI): domain Eukaryota; kingdom Metazoa; phylum Chordata; class Amphibia; order Gymnophiona; family Siphonopidae; genus Microcaecilia; species Microcaecilia unicolor. The sequence goes on along the minus strand of NC_044042.1, from coordinate 86,829,277 downwards.
ATATTTACACCGACTATATTCCTGGTACGTGTGGGCTTGCCTAAATGTAGGTGTATTGATGCCGATTTATGCCAGTATTCCGTAACAGCATTTTGATGCATAGATGCCGTTATAGGATTGGTGTTCAGCACGTGGTATCAGTGCATCTAATTGGGGGGGGTGCCCAGTTATAGAATTGCCCCCTATATGCACATAATCCAACTCAGTTCCCAGAAAAATAATCTTCATACAAGAACCCTCCGACTTATCTTGTGCCAGAGGAATTCTCAGTTTGCCTTCTACCCATCTAAATGCATCAATCAACTGTGTACATTGTCCAGTCCCAACAAAACTCCCAAACAAAAAGATAATGCGCAGCCCTGTCCAAACCTCCAATCTGTTGTACCACCCAATGGAAAAAGCAGAAAAAGCTCAAAATGAACACACGCCACTGAATAGCCCATGGACATGCACTTAGCAAAATAAAACATATGCTCAAACTAAAACCCAAGAGAGAAACTGAATTACGATGCACAGGCAGCAACCAAAATGCTACCTCAATATCCACTTTAGCCATCAAAGCACCATGTCCTAATTGGCACAACATGTCCATCACCTGATCGTAGGATACATACTGTACTGAACAAAATTTATGATCAGTGAAGGAATTGACATTACACCCAATTGGATAAGAGAGATAATGAATTAAGTGGTATTTCTCAGCCTCCTTCTTAAGAACCAAATACAATGGTGACACCACAAAATCCTGGGAAGGAGGGTCCTGGAAAGGTCCTGCAAACCTACCCAACTGCACCTCCGCCTACAATTTCTCTTTCAAACAATGTCCATGTTGACTCCAATAGATGAAGAATTTCTGCACTGATGTTACAAGAGTGGACTATTATATAGGATTACAAATCCAGATGAAAACACTTCGCACAACAACTTGACTTCTTCCTAATCAGCAAAGGAGGCAATGAGGGTCTGAAAACTTGTCCTCTAACCCAGCCTCTCATCCTGGAACAATGTGATGCTGGATGGAGTCCCCCACATGATCTGACACACCTCTGCCAAAATCTACAAGCTGGATGCTTGCAACAGCCAGCTTTGAAGTGAAAACAGACATTCGGCACAGGTACAGCTCTCTGCCCTCCCCTAACATGGAATGAAAAAACCACTAGTCCACTCACCCACTGACAGGAAGTTGAGCTAGCAGACTCCCTTCCCCCTTCCAAACAAACCAAGACTCAACTTGAGTGGGTCCCAACCTGAAAAGGCTCAGAACAGAGCCAAAGATCTATGTCACAAAAACCCCAAGCATCAGATTTATCTCTTCCCAACCCTTTCTGAAACTGTTCATCATAATTTAACGAAGCCTAAATCCCATAGGTCCTATAAGCAGGCAAAATTAAATCTGAATAATGCACATGATCCAGAATACAGTGCAGGTTTGGCTTCTCCCAAAATACTAGAACAAATGGGTAAAGGGTAATGGATTTGATATACTATCTTTCTGTGGTTTACATATATTATATGTAGGTACTTTCTCTGTCCTTAGTAGGCTCACAACAATCTAAATTTTGTTTGAAATACCAACACCCAAATGAAGACATTCCTTAGCACACTCTCCTTGTTCTTGTTACTCTCCTCCTTCCCTTCATCACCCATCTTATGCTTGGACTCCTCTTGCTTGTTCACCAATAAAGAAAACATATCTATATATTTACTCCTCAAAATTTTCTACCACGGTTTCTACAGCATTATCTCATATGACCCAGTGGTGTAGCCACAGGTGGGCCTGGGTGGACCCAATTAGGGATCAAGCCCACCCAACAGTAGCACACGTATTAGCGGTAGCAGGTGGGGATCCCAAGCTCCGCCAGCTGAAGACTTCCCCCTGATGGTAATGAAAACGCTATTCTCCACGATACCAGCACCTGCTTGTGCTCAGTTTTCAGCGAATGCCTGTTGCAGACTGCTAAGGTGGAAAGAAGCGTTTTCCCGCCAGCTGAGATTTTTTTTTTGGTGATGGGTGAAGGGGAGAACACTTGGTGCCCACCCACTTCTTGTCTAGGCCCACCCAAAATCTGTTGTCTGTCTACGCCCCTGAATTATGACCCTGCCTCAACACCTGAGCTAGCTCAGAGTTCCCTGAAGTCCTGCCCCTCTTAGTCCTCACCTTCCCAGCATCTAAATCTGAAGATAAGGACAACACATTTGAGGAATCGCAACTATCTGAGGACTCCCAAACTTGTACAGGATCCATAGCCAACTCTCAGCACTTATACTTTTTCCACATTCAATTGTATGACAACTTCCCTCAGATGCCTCAAAAATGTCCTATCACACAATCTACTCTAAAGACTTTCCTTTCTCCCTGCCATTCACAACATGACTCTTCAGGCTCCCCATGACCACATTGTGTTTCCCCACCCCCCGAACCCCCTTTCACCCAACATATCGCTCAAAACATCACATGGTTATTTATATTTGCATTTCTCATTCTGATTATTTTATTTTTAGGTTTTAAAATCAGTGCTTCTTTCTATGTTGTTTAAGTTTGATATTTAAGTATGTGTTATGTGAATGACCTATTATTGTCTCATATGCTATGTCATAATCCACAGCTGTTAGTATAACAGAAATGGATGATCTTCTTGCGTAATCTTTCAGCTCTGCTCACTTTGTCAGGTCAATTTGTAATTGTCGGTCAAACTTTTCTTATTCTAATCCTGCTTGATCCCCACTAGTTAAGATGAATATAAATGTCCATCTATTATTATTATTATTATACATGGTGCATAAAACAAACAAAAGGCTCTGTTTACTATGCCATGCTGTAGGCATGCTAGAGTTTTTAGCACACTCTAAAAATTAGCATGCGCTAACGCTAGAGACACCCATAGGAATACTAGCGAAAAACACTAGTGCACCTTAGTAAACAGGGCCCCAAAATTTGCTTGGTATCACTGGAGAATTCAAGCTTCATCCAGAAGTTAAGAATTATCCAAGTATCACTGTAAAATTTAGCTTGATGCCAGCAAAACTATTTTGGAGTGGAGGAGTAGCCTAGTGGTTATTGCAGTGGACTTTGATCCTGGGGAACTGAGTTCAATTCCCACTGCAGCTCCTTGTGACTCTGGGCAAGTCACTTAACCCTCCATTGGCCCAGGTACAAAATAAGTACCTGAATATATGTAAACCGCTTTGAATGTAGTTGCAAAAAAAAAAAAAAAAACTCAGAAAGGTGGTATATCAAGTCCCATTTCCCTTTCCCTATTTGAGATTCTACATGGAATGTTGCTATTCCACTAGCAACATTCCATGTAGAAGCCTGCCCTTGCATATCAGCCGTGCAGGCTTCTGTTTCTGTGAGTCTGACGTCCTGCACGTATGTGCAGGATGTCAGACTCACAGAAACAGAAGCCTGCGCAGCTGCATTGCTGATCTGCAAAACTTCTACTGGACTGTTGCTAGTGGAGGAGTAGGCTAGTGGTTAGTGCAGTGGACTCTGATTATGGGGAACTGGGTTCAATTCCCACTGCAGCTCCTTGTGACTCTGGGCAAGTCACTTAACCCTCCATTGCCCCTGGTACAAAATAAGTACCTGAATATATGTAAACCACTTTGAATGTAGTTGCAAAAACTTCAGAAAGGCGGTATATCAAGTCCCATTTCCCTTTCCTGTAAGTCTGCTGTTGCCAAATCTAAAATGTCAAGGTTTTGTAGAAATTTGTCCAGACTTTGACCCTGCCTATGGCTCCTACAACAATAGGGATAACCGGCAGGGCTTGTTCCAGAGTCTTGCCATTTCTATTGTCAGGTCTTGATTCTTTTTCTTTAATTCTTGTGTCTCCTGGTACCACAGTGTTGATTAGAATTACAGTATTATTTTTAATTACAGGCGCCATCTTGACTACTAGGCATCTCTCAGTGAAGACTAGCTAGATTCAGGAAGGGCAGTTATCGATATTAGAGGGTAAAGCTCCTGAAGAAGCTCTCAAGAAACAGAGGCTCTCTGTCGAGCACACCCTATCGACAATATCACAGCCCAGATAAGTGAAAATTATTCATAGTTAGTAAAACCGCTAAACTACCTATATATATATTTATTTATTTATTGCATTTGTATCCCACATTTTCCCACCTATTTGCAGGCTCAATGTGGCTTACATAATAACCGTGATGGCAATCGCCAATTCCGGTATAACAGATACAGAGTGACAATGTAGAAGGTTCATGTAGATATAAACAAACAAGATCTTCCACGTGATGAAAATGTAATTAAATGCACTTATGTTAAACTACTGCATATACCGGCGAAAAGAACTGCATGTATATATATAGCTAAAAGCATTACAGTTGTGTTAACCAGGAGGTTTTTAGACTCATGAGGAGCCTGCATTGTATCTCAGTACAGAGTAATTAACCACTACCGCATGAGATACTAAGCCGTCTGCTATTCAAGTGGATATCATTGATGTGAATGCAGAGTATCTGAAGTCTTTCCTCCATAGAGAACAGAGAGTGATCATCTTGTCTATATGTGTATGGGACATATACAGAAATATGCAAAGAAATCAAATCAAAGGAATAATTACACCAAACTAGCAACTAACCCCCTGTTTACTAAGCTGTGCGCTAATGCTGACATAGCCCATTCAATTAGAATGGGCTGCGTTGGCATTGCCATGTGGCTTAGTAAACAGGAGGGAAAACGTATATTCCACTTAACAGAGAACTAGAGGCAAAAGCTAAAGAAAACCAAATTAGCAATCTAACAATCAATTACACAGCAGGCAGACAACATCAAATACCCTGAAACCTGCAGAAAATATCTAAACTATAAATCTACCAAATACTTTGCTTTCTTTTTCTCTAACAACAAATTCTCCAAGGGGTCCTTTTACTAAGCCTCGGTACTGTTTTTAGCTCATAGTAGAAATCAACTGGCGGTAATTGCTGAGACGCCCGTAATATTCCTAGGGGTATCTCAGCATTTACTGCCAGCTGATTTCTACCACGAGCTAAAAACACTACCGCGGCTTAATAAAAGGACCCCCCTAGTGAGTTAGATCTAAGACGACATAAGAATTACTTCCTGATGTGACCAAACACTTACAAGGAAATTTGAGGAAAAAAGTAGCCCCCACTGCCAAGGCATGAGGTCTAAGCTGCAGGAAAGCCTGCTAGATCTCACGTACTGATCACTTTTACCACTTTTTCTTGTTGGTTTTCACCTAAGACTCATGTCCATTTTTTGTTTCTTCACTCTTCCTGTGGTCTTCCCTTCCCTCCCTGCAACTCTGTGGCATCGATCCTTCTGTTTCATCTTGTTTTTTCATGTCTTTCATCTGCCTTTATACCTCACTACTGCTAATCTTATTTCCTCCTTCTCTTCCTTTTGCTCTCCCTCTTTTTACCAGCTTTCCATTTCCTGCTCTTACATCCCTAGTCTTTTTGTGTCCCACACCTCATCCCTCCTCCAGCCTCCTACTACTATTTAGCATTTCTATAGCGCTACAAGGCATACGCAGCACTGCACAAACATAGAAGAAAGACAGTCCCTGCTCAAAGAGCTTACAATCTAATAGACAAAAAATAAATAAAGTAAGCAAATCAAATCAATTAATGTGAACGGGAAGGAAGAGAGGAGGGTAGGTGGAGGCGAGTGGTTACAAGTGGTTACGAGTCAAAAGCAATGTTAAAGAGGTGGGCTTTCAGTCTAGATTTAAAGGTGGCCAAGGATGGGGCAAGACGTAGGGGCTCAGGAAGTTTATTCCAGGCATAGGATGCAGCGAGACAGAAGGCGCGAAGTCTGGAGTTGGCAGTAGTGGAGAAGGGAACAGATAGGAAGGATTTATCCATGGAGCGGAGTGCACGGGAAGGGGTGTATTACCCTGCACTAACTTACTGGTCCCCCATTTCCTCCTTTTCTTATTTCCTCCACATCCTCATCTACCTTCTTTTGTCTCTCATCCTTTACTAGCTCCAGCTACTTTCTTCTCACTCATTCTCTCACTACCTCCAGTCCCTTTTGTATGTCTACCTGAAATCCAGGCCTCCATTTCCCTTTTTACTTCCCACATTTCTACACTCTCTCACCTTCTTTAAAGACCTATCCCCTTTCTTTGTCTCTCACCCACTCCATAGTTCTTTCCTTTACAACTGCCTCTCAACTCCTTTCCAAACTCTGCAGGTTCTAAGAACATAAGAATAGCTATACTGGGTCAGACCAATGGTCCATCTAGCCCAGTATCCTGCTTCCAGCAGTGGCCAGGTCTTTCTAATTATCTCCCTTCTCATTTTTCTGCCCTACTCATACCCCTCATCCAATCAGCTAGTCCCCATTGTCCTCAATCCATGATCAGTTTCTTAGTCCCAACTGTCTCCCTACCCTGTCACTCTAATCAGTCCCTGTCACAATCTCACCAAAGCTCTGTGTCCCCTTTTAAATCCCAATATCCACCCAACCTTATAGTCTGTCTTCTCATGGTCTTCTACCCAATCTTAGAGTCTCCACCTAAGTCCAGCTTACTACTATTTTGAATCCCCATGCTCCCAGTATCTGCCTCATTCTCTCCCTTCAGTAGCTACCTATCTACTTCTTTCTCCAATATTTATTAATCCTGCCTTTCCTCCTCCATATCCCAGCATCCACCCCTATACCACTCTGTCTTAACCTTCCCCTGCATTTGCCCTTACTGCTCCTCTAGTATCTGCCCCAAAATCTTCTCAGTCCCCTAGAATCAGCCTCCCAACTCTTCTCACTCCCCTAGTATCATCCCTCCAGCCCAACATGTCCCCTTCCAGTCCACCATCATCAGGCCATTTCTAGTCCTAGCCCCAGCCCCTCCCTGTATTAGCATTCATCCAGTCTCAGCCACCAACATCAGTTTCAGCCAGCCAACCATCTCCTCCCCCAGTCACCCCGCCCTGCTGGATTAATATTCTGCACGGTGGCGGGCCGCGGGAGTATGTTGCTTCACTTCCACTGTTGCTTCACTCCCACTGTTGCACTATGCCTGCTAGCACACTGTGTGTTTAAAAGGGGAAAACAGATACTTCCTGTTTCTCAGAAAAAAAAAGCAGGAAGTGCCGCTCTTTACCTTTTACAAATGCAGCAGAGTCAGCAGCAGCACAGTACAACGAAGGGAGCAGAGCAACACACTCCCGAAGCTACGAAGGGGAGAGAGTGAGGCAGGTTTTCAGAGTCCTTATGCTTAGACACCCTGAGCCTTAAGCCATTCCTGCTGCCACTGAGCTTCAAGCATAAACCCCAACCCATGTCAGGACATTCTGGTGGTAATTCTATAATGGGCACCTCGTTGTAGTGTCCTGGTGCCTTGTGGTGACATTTGGGCACCCAGAATCCATTCCAGAATGCTAGTGTAACCTAGCGTGGGTGCGCTTTACATTTAGGTGGTTGCATTTTACTAGCCATAGACCTGGCACAACTGAGGGCACCTAAATGGGCCAAGGGCGCATGTAAGTTACAGCATTCTGTAAATTATGAAAGTAACTGGGAGTCCTGCCCATAGCCCTCCCATGCTCCACCCACTTATAAGTCCCCTGTGCATTTGTGGACTACAGCACTTACAGGTACCCTTAGAGAATAGCATGTTAAGTGCTACTTTTTGAATGCATAACCACAGATAGAATTACTCTTTATCTGTGTATTAATTTGGAAGGAAGATTCACCCTCCTGCTTTGGCTTTGATCATTAAATCATTGTATCCCCATTAGGGTTTTGCACACTTTTTTTGTCAGTTGTGGAGGTCTGGGGCTCTTTGTTGTTTAAGCTTTTTACTTGCTTTTCTTTTTGTAGTTTAGGGATACTTAGTTCAAAGAAAGAAAACATTCTTCTTTTTTTTTTTTTCAAGCAAAACAAAGCAAACCTGTGTTTTTCATTTCATTTCAAAATTCATGCACATCCTTAGGCCCCAGTGATGTCATGTGGCAGGGCATCAACCTTCCATATCGTACAGGGTCTCAGTTTCAGCTGAAGGCCAAGAAGAGATCAAGTGCAGCTCATAATTCAGACCCTTATCTCCTCAAGACAATTCATTTGAAGATCAGCTTCTGAGCTATTTGGAAAGAAAAAAAAGAGACAGGACGGTGATGCACCTGAACATTTGGAAGCAGAACACCACTCACAGTAGTCAGAAGCTATGAATAGCATTCCCATCTGGCTCAGAGGAGGGCGACATGATACAGACGTTCAAATATTTGAAAGATATTAATCTGCAAATTTTTGTGGAGATAGGAAGGCGGTAGAACTAGAGGACATGAATTGAGGTTGAAGGAGGGTCAAACTCAGGAGTAATGTCAGGAAGTATTTTTTCACGGAGACGGTGGTAGATATGTGGAATGCCCTCCCGCGGGAGGTGGAGGAGATGAAAACGATGATGGAATTGAAACGTGCGTGGGATAAACACAAATGAATCCTGTTTAGAAGGAATGGTTCCGTGGAATCTTAGCGGAGATTGGGTGGCGACACCGGTAATTGGGAAGCAAAACAAGAGCTTGGCAGACTTCTATGGTCTACACCCCGATCGTGACTGAATAGAAAGGGATGGGCTGGAGTGTAAATTTTAAGGGGCTTCAACATTAGTTTCAGAACTTAGTACAAGAACAGTACTGGGCAGACTTCTACGGTCTGTGCCCTGAGAAAGGCAAGAACAAATCAAACTCAGGTATACATATAAAGTATCACATACCATGTAAAATGAGTTTATCTTGTTGGGCAGACTGGATGGACCGTACAGGTCTTTATCTGCCGTCATTTACTATGTTACTCTTTGGGGTTCTACATGGAATGTTGCTACTAATTGGGATTCCAGAATCTTGTAACTCTTTAGGATTCCAGAATCTTCAGAACCTTTAGTATAAGAAGAGTGCTGGGCAGACTTCTATGGTCTGTGCTCTGAGTAAGGCAAGGACAAATCAAACTCAGGTATACATATAAAGTATCACATACCATGTAAAATGAGTTTATCTTGTTGGGCAGACTGGATGGATCATACAGGTCTTTATCTGCTGTCATTTACTATGTTACTATGTTACAGTGTCTGTAAACCATGATCCGAGGAGGAAAGAGTTAATAGGATGCGAGAGAATTCACATGCTGAAGGCACAGAGTCCCTGAAATTCTCATGGAAAAAGGTTTCTAATGAAGGCTGGTTTCCCATTCCCACATTTACAGACACTTGATGTTACCCACAAAGTGAAACAGTGATAATCATGGGTCTCACACCACTTGAATGGATGAGGGGAGTGGAAAGGAATAGGAAGAGGAAAAGAAACCAAGAGTAAGAGGAGAGAAGACTGGTGAATGAAGAACAAGCAACCAGTTACCAAAGCTAACATCTATATTAAGAACAGATGACCTTGTACCAATAAATACTTTACATGACAGTTGGCAGTTCAGAGCAAGAGCAGAGTGTACTCCAAGATAGATTTATAGTGCCACCTACTGGCCGTTTAGTACCTGCTGTCAGTTGCATTACCTTACGCTACCCTGGAACTTGAGTCATATCTCAAGGCGTGGAGAAACAGACAAACAAACTGACAAAGAATGAGCCACCAAAACAGAAATAAAAATGAAGAAATAGACACAGACAGGAGAAAGAGCAGAAAAAAGTACTCATGAAGCTCAGTGATGAACGTAACTGGGAGTCCTGCCCATACCCCTGCCATGCTCCACCCAGTTGTAAGTCCCCTTTGCATTTGCGAGCTACAGCATGAAAACAGAGAAACTAGAAAAAAATTAAGTTCCTTCAGTACCCTCAGATGTATGCCATCCGGCCCCATCACTTTGCCCACCTTTAGTTTAGCCAGCTCCTAAGGAACACAGTCCTCTGAAAATCCTATTTGTGTTTGTCTTCTGTGGTCCTGCTCCCGGTCCTTGAGCTGTGAACACAGAACAGAAATATTTTTTAAGCAATTCTGTCCTTAGACTTATCAGGTTCTAGGTATCCCTCCCCTTCACCCTTAAGTCTCACACAATGAGGAAAGTGAAGGAGGAAAGAAGGGACAGCTCAGTGCCAGGGCACAGTCAGCCCCTCGACAGGCAGAGGATAATGTATGTCACGCAGAGTCAGTCCCATGACAGCTATATGAGAAAACACACATAGAGGCACATGAGAGGTAGAGATGGCCCTATGACAGTAAATATCGGCAAAAGAGGGACTAAGCTATCCTAGAAAGTAGTAAGACTGTAGCAAATTTACTGTGTTTGGCTGCTTCAGGTATCTAAACATTTTATTTGAACCAAGGCACAATACACATTTTGGTGGTCCTGAGAGAACAGGCAGCCCCAATATCTTCCGGTAGCCAACATGCCAAGCCTGTCATTACTGGGCAGTTCTATGAGGGGGGGGTCTCCTGATGCCGAGACCCTAATTCTATAACAGCATCGGGGCAACCTGATTCTGTTACAGAATTGCTATCATAACCTGGCCTTGGCGCACCTTGATGAAAGGTAATGGAATTCAGATGAAAATGGTAATGGAATTCAAACATGCGTGGGATAAACACAAAGGAATCCTGTTTAGAAGGAATGGTTCCGTGGAATCTTAGCGGAGATTGGGTGGCGACGCCGGTAATTGGAAACAAAATGGGAGCTGGGCAGACTTCTACGGTCTACGCCCTGATCGTGACTGAATAGATAGGGATGGACTGGAGTGTAAATTTTAAGGCGCTTCGATGTAAGCTTCAGAACTTAGTACAAGAACAGTACTGGGCAGACTTCTACGGTCTGTGCCCTGAGAAAGGCAAGGACAAATCAAACTTGGGTATACATATAAAGAATCACAAACTATGTAAAATGAGTTTATCTTGTTGGGCAGACTGGATGGACCATACAGGTCTTTATCTGCCGTCATTTACTATGTTACTATCCTGCTTATTGTCGAAGGAGAAGGCTGGCCATCTTCCGACACAAATCAGGAGATGGCCGGCCATCTCCTAAACCCGGCCAACTGGTTTCCGTCACAGGGCCGGCCAAATTAAAAGGGGACATGTCGGCAGGGTACGGAAGGCGGGACGGGGGCGTAGTTACAAGATGGCCGGCTTCAGCCAATAATGGAAAAAAGAAGGCCGGCTCTGACAAGCACTTGGCCGGCTTTACTTGGTCCATTTCTTTTTAGGACCAAGCCTCAGAAAAGTGCCCCAACTGACTAGATGACCACCGGAGGGAATCGGGGATCACCTCCCCTTACTCCCCCAGTGGTCACCAACCCCCTCCCACCCAAAAAAAAATTTAAACATTTTTGTGCCAGCCTCAAATGTCATACCCAGCTCTCTGACAGCACTATGCAGGTCCCTGGAGCTGTTTTTAGTGGGTACTGCAGTGCACTTCAGGCAGGCGGACCCAGGCCCATCCCCCCCTACCTGTTACACTTGTGGTGGTAAATGTGAGCCCTCCAAAACCCACCACAAACCCACTGTACCCACATCTAGGTGTCCTCCTTCACCCTGCCAGATGGCAGAAACGAGAAAGGGGCTGGCAAGGGAGCTGAGGATGAGCAGGGGAAGACTGGGGAGTGCGGAGGAGAGGTAACAGTGGCGCCAGCGGCCTGAATAGAAGGACAGGTCGGGAGCAGTGAGAGCGGAGCACCCCCCTTTTTATTTACACCCAGGGTAGACCACCCCGCCCTTGGTACACCACTGGTCTGATAAGAGGAGAAAAGACAGGTGCCCCCATCAGTAGGAAGAAATGTGAACATGCTGCACTTTATCTCCCACCTCTCGTGACTGCTTGGCTCACTCAGCTCCCATTAACCTTGCAAGTTAAGCAGCCATGTGTTGGAAAACTCTTTTCAAAGGAAGAGCTGAGCTGCAGAAAAAAAAAAGAGGAAATTCATATTAGCAGCCCCGCGTGTCCTGTACTTTCGCTGTGCTCATCTCCTTCTTCATCCATTTATGGCCTACACAAGACCACAATGTATTCTTCTACTACACATATACGCACTTATTTGCAAACCACGTGTTAACAAGTACGCAAGTACACAATGCATTCTTCTACCATGTATGTACGCACTTGATTGCAAAATCATGTGCATATCTAAAGTCCGGAAATGGCAATAGCCATAATGGCAAATGAAGGCCACATTGAGCCTGCAAATAGGTGGGAAAATGTGGGATACAAATGCTACAAAATAAATAAAATAAATAAATTTATGTGTCTCCCTCCTCTATAGATTCATGTCTCTTTCTCCATGTTTTTGTATGTGTGACTCTCTTCCCCTCTGTCTATGTGTGTATTACCATCTGCCCATATCAATCTCCCTCTCTGTCCTACTATCTACCTCACTCTGTCTGTGTAATATGTGGTTCTCTCTCTCTCTCATATAATACATAGAGAAGGTTCCTGCTCAGTTTAGTGTAGTACCACAACCATCCAACAGGGATATACAGCCCAGACATTTTCATGTTACGTCATTTCCCATTTTGTTAGTGGAAATATTTTTTTTGTTTGGGGGTTTTTCCTGGGTATTTTTGTTTGTTTGTTACAGGAGTAATATCATTAAGAATGTGCACTTTTTTAAAAGAGTGCACACGTTTCACAAAGACTATTATAAAGAACAAAATTACAGAGCATATACATAAGCATGGATTAATGAAAGGAAGCCAACATGGCCTTAGTCAAGGGAAATCTTGCATCGCCAATTTACTACAACTGTTTGGGTGAATAAACATGTGAATAAAAGTGAGCTGATCGACATTGTGTATTTGGATTTTCAAAAGGCATTTAACAAAGTACCTCATGAAAAACTCCTGATGAAATTAGAAAGTCATGGGATAGGAGGTAATTACTACTACTACTACTATTAAACATTTCTATAGCGCTACTAGACTTACGCAGCGCTGTACAAATTAACATGAAAAGACAGTCCCTGCTCAACAGAGCTTACAATCTAAATTGGACAGACGAACAGACAGCTAGGGGTGGGGAAATTGCAGTGGTAGGGTTGATAAGTGAGGATGTTGAGTAAGAGAGTCATGGTTAGGAGTCGAAAGCAGTAGCAAAGAGATGGGCTTTAAGCCTAGACTTGAAGACAGCCAGAGACTGAGCCTGACGTACTGGCTCAGGGAGTCTATTTCAGGCATAGGGAGCAGCGAGATAGAAGGAACGGAGCCGGGAGTTAGCAGTGGGGGAGAAGGGGGACGACAGGAGACATTTACCCAGCGAACAGAGTTCACGGAGAGGAGTGTAGGGAGAGCTGAGAGCGGAAAGGTACTGAGGAGCTGCGGATAGGAGGTAATGTCCTATTGTGCATTAAAAACTGATTAAAAGATAGAAAATGGTCAGTATGCGCAATGGTGAAGGTAGACAGTGGGGTTCTACAGAGGTCTGTGCTGGAACCGCTGCTTTTTAACATATTTATAAATGATCTAGAGATGGGAATAACTAGTGAGGTAATTAAATTTGCTGATGACACAAAGTTATTTAAAGTTGTTACTTTAGTGTAGTTTAATTTATTAAAACTTGATATACCACCTTTCATATAATCAAAGTGGTTCACAATAACATTTTCAAAACATATAACAATAATAAAAGAACACCAACTTTAAAAGATTAAAGAGAAATAAGTAAGAGCCAGAAAAAAAGGGATAAAATAGAAAAAAAAAGGATAAGAAGTCTGAAACTGTCAGTCAGCCAGCTGGTCTACCTGTCTCAAGGGTCAACAGAAAAAGCTTTAGTAAACAAGTGAGTCATTAACCATTTTAAAATGTTGATGAGATTGTTCAGTATGAAGAGCAAAAGACAGAGAATTCCATAATGATGGGCTTAACATGAAGAAAGCAGAGAGACGAATAGCCTTTAGTTTAGTATATGTTACAGCAGGAATAGACAGCTGATTACCAGACAAAGAGCTCAAGGATCATGTTGGCCTATACAGATTGATCAGGGATGAAAGGAAAGCAGGAATTTCTGAGAAAAGTACTTTTTGAGTCAATGCTAGGATTTTATACTGGATATGGAAAATAATCAGGAGTCAATGATGGTATCTAAGTAAAGGTGTGATATGATCAAAATGGCACACACCCGACAGGTTGCTTATAGCAGTATTCTGAACGGATTGCAATTTTTGAAGTCGTGAAGATGAGAGTCCCGCATAGACGACAATGCAATAGTCTAGTAACTAAAGCGTGAAGCAGAATAGAACAGGCAACATCATCATCATCATCATCAAAAAAGGGCGAAGGATGCAGATGCAACATAGCAAAGAAAAACATGATTTGACAACAGACGAAACCTGCAAGGAAAAAGAGAGAGTTGAGAATCTATAATAATCCCTAAATATTTGAAGGAGTCTACTAATTTGATGGAAGAGCCATGAATGGTAGGTACTAGTCTGGGAGAGAAGGTGAATCTAGTCAGCCAAAGAGCCAAAACCTTAGAAGGATTTAAGACTAGATGATCTGAAGAAAGCCAGAGATCTATGGAATCAAGTATGCTTGAACAGTGGAGAGATTAGGTGACGCAGGATCATAAGTACCAACTAGAATAATATCATCTGCATAGATATAAAATTTTATCCCAGAGTTTTGGATTAGTAAAATCAAGGGAGATAGGAAGATATTGAGGGATACCACATCGAATAATACGAGGTATAGAAGTATCCTGTGATATACAAACCATAAACCATTGACTAGAGAGAAATGAGAAGAACCGTGAAAGAACTGTACCAATGATACCAACAGATGAGAGATGTGTAAGGAGTAGAGAGTGATCAACCAAGAGAAAGGCAGCAGTTAGATCCAGGGAGACCAGTAGAACATCTAAACCTTTATCAAAAGCTGAATGGATATCATTTAAAAGTGATGCTAAAATAGTTTCCGTGGAATGGCCTCGCCGAAAACAGTTTTGATAGCAATCAATCAATGACACTTAAGTCATTCTAGATTTGTATCTTGGATACTGGTCTGTCCACAGCTTGTGTGCAGTACAGTACTAAGCTATAGCTGTGCCTTATGCAACTTGCTCACTGACACCCCTCGCCCACCACTGACACCTCTCCCCTCCCATCTTGCCTGCTTCACCACTGCCAGTGATTGGAGAAAGTGGGCTGGGGCCAATTTTTATGCCTCTCCATATTTGAGTCCTGTGTGATCACACCGTTTGCACAGCTCTTAGTACAGAGCTGTTTGTGTGTGCATGTTCACATTTTGTTATGTATTGTACTGATAGCCTGTAAATTAGAGCAGCAGCTTCCTTACTAAGTTCCTGTAATTTCTCTTCTTATAGGTTAAATGTTGCATGTGACCCGTTCCCTTCAGTCTCCTTGACACTTGTCTGGCTTCCTGCCTCAGCCCAAGATATAGTACCTTTTACCCTACTGGTCAATTCCAGAGCCCTTAGTCCTTCTGGGGTTTTCTTTTATACCCCTCCCTCCAGGCAAATTATGCAGATTAGTAAACTATAGGAATAGGTTTCGTTTGCAATGATAAGGAAAATGTCAGTGACATATCCCATGTCGTTGCCTGTCATTATCAAATGAAAACAAGCAAAAGAAAACCACGAAAATTAATTCCCCCGTCCCCCCGATATTCAAAAGCATTTAACCAGCCAGGATCGCCTCCTGGCTGGTTAAATGTCCCATAACTGGCTATCCGCAAATTTTCAGCAGGATATGGATGGCAATGATCTGCTAAAAATTCACAGTGGCTAGCAAATAGCCAATTATATTGAATGACATAACCAGCTTTCCGGCGACTTTCAGCATGAGTTTGGTGGCCATATTTGGCCGCATCAGTACTTGGAATAACTTTGGCTGATTCAAACTTAACCAGCCAATGATGAATATCTACTTGGCTGGTTAAGTTTGAACTGGCCAAAATTTAACCGGATATTCAATGGTGGTCACCAGAAACCATCCTGGCATTGAATATCCGGGCTCAGCATCGACTGCGGGATTGGCCAGGTTACCTACCACAGTCTGAATATCAGGCCCATTTGTCACAAAATGCCTAGCACCCGCCTGGGGTTACCCTGTGGCCACCTGAAGAGTCTGCTCAGCACTTCCCAGCCTTGCCTGCACTTGGGCTCATTCTCCATATTAGCACCATCCACCCACCTACTGGGTCCCGCTTGCCTCTGAGCTAGTCTCCCATTTTCAGATTATTCCCCAGTTATTTCTAGGATGCTGGAACCTCACTCCAGGGGTCCCACAGTTCACAGAAAGCACCCACAGATTCAAAAACACAAACCTGGATTCTTAGTCAGTCTAGGACAACAGAGTCAATAAACTAAATAAGGTTCAATGATAAAACTATCTAAACATTTGTTTACTACCTGAGTAATACCTGGGAAGGTCAGGAAATACAACTGCTCACAGGTTATATCATATAACTGCTCATAGGGTCTCAGTAAAGAGATCTTTCTCTCTCCGCTCCCTGGCTGAGACTGGGGAAAATCCAGTACCTTCAGGCTAGATTTGAAATCCAGGGCCAATCAGAGCCCAGTGCAACAATTTTGAAAGTAGCTGCCCAATGGTACTGCAGCAGATTGCCTTTCCATAAGCTGAAACTGGAAGAGAGAAAGTCTTTTTCTGCAACAGCTTTAAAACCCAAAACAAGTGCCATCTTCTGGCCAATCAGGAGAAATACACTTCCTGAAATAATACAGTTTTCAAGCTCAGAAACCCAGTGTTATGCCACACCATTGTTTTATCATTTGCCGATAACAGTGTGCAGTCTTTTGAAAGAGGGTGCCCATTGTGCCTGCGCAAGCTATCATTTATGTGCACATAGTGCACACTCTTTCAAAGAGTGCACACCAGTGGCGTACCAAGGGGGGGCGGTGGGGGCGGTCCGCCCCGGGTGCACGCCGCTGGGGGGGTGCCGCGTGCCTGTCGGCTCTTCGTTTTCATGCTTCCCTTGCCCCGGAACAGGTTACTTCCTGTTCCGGGGCAGAGGGAGCATGAAAAAGAAGAGCCGGCAGGCGCGCGGCACCCCCCCCCCCCAGCGGCGTGCACTCGGGGGGGGGGGGTCTTTTGCCGGGGGATCGGGGGTTCTTTTGCTGGGGGGGCGTCGTGCTGTTCTGGGGGGGGAGCGCTGCACCCGGGGGGCGGGGCGTGTCAGCAATCCGCCCCGGGTGTCAGCCCCCCTAGGAAAGCCACTGGTGCACACTCAACAGCTTTGCTTTTGATCAAAAATGGCAAAATGAAAATAAACAAAATGAATCTTCCTGGAAAGGACACACGAAATGATACAAAATGAAAAATTCTGATTGTCCATTCCTAGTAAATAAATCATTCAGATTGTAACACATCCTTAAACAGAGCACAACAGTAGGGTGTGTGGAAGAAGTATAATCATAGAAAATGATGGTCATGTTTCTGTACATCAACAAGTGAAGAGTCCAGTGTAAATGTTTAAATAATCAAACACAATGTATTAAAATTCCAAATATTCCTTTGATTCTCAAATATTATCTTCTTTTATATATCAAAAGTAGTTGAGTATTTAACTGTGGCTCGACAGTGGCCAAACTAACCTGCTTAACAGTTAAGAATGCTGCATGAAAGAATTGGGGTTTGATGAGATGCAATGTGATCACAAAAATATGTGATACCTTGTTTGATATTATAAGAAAGTTGATGCATGGCTCCTGATGAAGCATGTAAAGTGAAACGGGTTTGAGTTAGAGTCACAGTAGCCTTCCTCTTTTTGTGGTTACCATGTTTCTGTACATGTCATTGGAGTACTGTGTCCAGTTCTGGGGGTGGATATAGGCAGAGCGGAGGGGGTCCCAGGAAAGGTACCACAGTAGATATGAATTAAGTACCTCAACAATAAATATACTCGAGATCAGAGAGAGAGAGACAGACAGAGTAGGAATATGATAGAGATATTCAATTACCTCCAGACACGGGAGCTGTCACATCACTCTTTTTTACTGTGTGATAATGAGACATTATTGTGCTAGATATTTCTCATAGTCACATAACACATCTTGCATCCCCTAATTAACGTTGCCATTCACTTGACTTTCTACCTCTCTTATATTCCTTTGAGGAAAGGGAAGTCAAAAATACTTATACTTTGGGTGTGGCCTGGGTAGGATTTTAGACAGTTGTAAACTACATCATTTCTTTAATAATACTTAATGAGGCTGGTTAACCTCAAACATGAAGAAATTAAACCTGACTGAGCACCGTAGGTAAATAACAGAATTTAAGTCTCTGTTTTGCTTTTGATTTCTGGTCTTCAGGATTTCTGATCTCCCTCTCAAACCTTCAGAATTCAGTCACCTTACAAATAGCTCACTTCATGCCAGGGTTGCTAAAATAAGTTTAACATAGGATAACTCATCAAAGACCTCAGCAGTGCAACTCAATGAATATAACTTATCTCATCAAGAATTATGCACCATCACCATCATCACTGGTCTTTTCTATTCTCATATTTTAACTCTTCTATAAGCTTAACATCCATAAACTTTGCATCTCTCTAACTTGTTTAAATAATGCACTTATCTTAAGTCAGCTCAGTTGTAAATTATCAATTACAGGGGTCCTACTGGCACACACCAGGAAAGCTGAAAGATGTGAAGGCTGTATTTAATTAAAAGGCATTGCTAGAAATACTTTATACCTTAGAAAAAAGTTGCACCAGTACTCCTGGTTTCATCAATAAGAATTGTTCACGTTACTTCTGGGTTTCACTTGAAATATCTGGAAAAATGTGTACCTTAAACCCCAGAAATATTTTATCCCTTATGTTAAAGAACATTCTCAATAGCCAGTCTTTATCTGGTTTTAAGATCACTACACGGAGTAGCAACATCCATATCGGATGTCTCCAAAATATCTGACACATTCAAAGGAGCAACATTGTTGTTCTGAACCAACTGTTTACTATAATAAAGTCTCTTCAGTCAAAATAAACACAATGCGGCAGAGGCACATTCAAGGCTAGAGCTAACAAAATGGCAACACTAATTATTTACAATGTCTCTGAGGCTTCACACCCTTAACTCCTCAGAGAAAACCCCACTCTCCTTCCTTTAAACAGATCCCTACTACTGTTTCCTTCAGAATATCCACTTTCAGTTCAGATAGTACCTACTAAGAGGCTCAAGGATTCTGAAGCTCTATTGCAGATCTCTTAATGCAGGTTCCACTGGAATATTATTTGCTCCTCAGGAACACAGTAGCTTTAGAAGGTAAAGTTTCTCCTTCAGCCCAGTGGATGTTTCTGGACTACCATGGGATAGAATGAAATCCAGGTCACCTTGCCAAAAGAAATACACATAATAGCCCAGTTTATCCTTTCTACTCAGTATCTCAAAAGGGATGCAGAGGGTTCCCCATTCCCTCACAAAACCAATAGGGCACATGTTTTAGTGGCTTTTTGTCACCCGTATGCACCTGCATCGCTCTCGGACTTTAATATACCAGAGAGAGTAGCACGGTATATAGTGTAAAGGGGTCCGCTTCCTCCACTCTGGGTTGGGGCCGGCAGCCCTGTTAGGTTCACAGGTTTCCAGCAAAGAACCAGACTGCCATACGGACTTAAGACCAAAGTGCTTTATTCTCAATTCAGTTCCACTCTCAAAATTGAAATGCAGTTCACAAACAGGGTTCAGGCCGGGTTCCAAACTCCAGCCAACATTCAGTTCCTTAACAGTTCAGGCCCACTTCCTTTGCACGACCTTCCCCTCTCCCTCAGAAGGGCTCAGTCAAAGTTCAGCCTGCTGTTCTATACATCCCAATAATTCAACCCTTTCACAAACAGTCTCTTCAAAGGAAACCACTACTTAATGCCCCTATCCTCTTCACAGCACCCAGGACCCTGTACCAAACAGGGCTGGCAGCTTTCCTCCTACCTCACAGCACCACACCCCTGTGACCTCTCACACTGCCTTCATGTGCTGGACATTTACATTCTCACACTCCATGGCAGCTTACTCTCCCTCCCCCCCCCCCCCCCCCCCCCCAGGGAAGCTCCAGTGGCAGGCCCTTTCCGTCCTCCACCTACTCCATGGCAGCTTCTCTCTCCATCAGTTTCCTCTCCTTCCTGGTGGCTGGGAGCCACCAAGAAATCTCTCCCTCCTCTCACAGCTGGAGGGAATTATATACTGGCGATGCAGCTAAGGGACTGAGCTTCACCTCCCCTTCTCCCTCTAGTGGGGAAAGGAGTAACTGGCTCCCCTAGAACTGAGCCACTGCTCCCCCTGCTGGGGTTGGAAATCCATTCCACCCTTTTGGGGCTACCCTCCTCTGTCCTGCTTGCAAGGGCTTCTGGGAACCGTAGTTCAGGGATTAGCTGCTTCTCTGTGGGGCCCCAAGTGCTAGCTTTGTCACAATAGTCTGTATCAATTCTAGTCTATAAAGCTAAGGTTTAGGCCTGAAGGCTGTTCCCTAATGCATATGGTCAGAGGCCCAGGAAGACAAAAAGCCAAAGACAGTTAGTCACATGTGTACTCAGGGGAGATCTCTTCTGAACATAGCTCCCTCTTTCTGATTATAATCCTGCAGTCTTGGCTCATCCCTCTTTCTGGAAGACACCAGAATATCCAAGTGTAGAGTAGTGCTCTGCTTGGCAACTACTGATGTCAGATAAAGGTGAAGTTACACTGGTTTTAGTGGAGGCAATTTTCACACTGCTAGACTACCAGTTGCCCTACACATGCACCAAGATTTTTAAAAACAGAGAATAGTAAAGTTTTTGGAATCCAATGGATTACAGGACCCGAGGCAACATGGTTTCACTAGAGGCAGGTCTTGTCAGACATACCTGATTAATTTCTTTGATTGGATGACCAGAGAGTTGGGATCGAGGGAGAGCACTAGATGTGGTATATTTATGTTTTAACAAAGCCTTTGACATGGTTCTGCATAGACAACTAATAAATAAACTGAGCGTCCTTGGTATGGGCCCATAAAGTGACTGAGTGAGTTAGGAACTGGTTGAGGAAAAGGATGTTACCGGTGGTATGCTGCAAAGTTCAGGTCTTGGGCCAGTTCTACATTTTTGTAAGCGATATTGCTGAAGGATTGCCTGGTAAGGTTTGCCTCTTTGTGGAGGATACCAAACTCTGCAATAGGGTAGACATCCCTGATGGTGTGGATAACATGAGGAAGAAAGGTGGAAGGGAGGAGATATGATAGAGATGCTTAAAAACCTATGTGGCATAAATGCACAGGTGGCGAGTCTCTTTCAATTAAAAGGAAGCTCTGGAATGCGGGGTCATAGGATGAAGATGAAAGGGGATAGATTCAGAAGTAAACTGAGGAAATACTTCTTCATGAAAAGGGTGGTAAATTTGTGGAACGGCCTCCTGGTGAAAGTGATAGATATGAAAACAGTATCTGAATTCAAGAGAGCTTGGGACAAGCACATGGGATCTCTAAGGAAGTGAAAGAGAGAGTAGATGGCATGGATGGGCAGACTGGAGAGGCCATATGGTCTTTATCTGCCTTACTTTTTCTCTGTTTCTAAAGGCAGTCAATAAATCCCTATAAATAATAAAATAAATAAATCTTTCTCCATATGCCTGTTCAAACAAAAGATTTTTAAAGACTTTTTTTTTTCGTTTTAGATTTAACTCTATTTTGTATACATTTTACTAGAAAATTCTATGCTAAAAAAATGTGCAAAAGTGAGAATATTTTAAAATTTTATGGCAACATTTTGACATTTTTGATGTCTCAGTGAAAAGTTTAAATCTAACATGCACAGACCCAGGGGCGGGCTGTAGTAAATCTGTGGTTTAGAAGGTAAAGTTTGCCTATTTGCGGATGATACTAAGATCTGTAATAGAGTGGACACCCGGGAGGGAGTGGAAAACATGAAAAAGGATCTGAGGAAGCTAGAAGAATGGTCTAAGGTTTGGCAACTAAAATTCAACGCGAAGAAATGCAAAGTGATAGTGATAGTATCTGAGGATCTGAAGGCGACAAAACTGTGTGGCAAGACGGTGGCCGTAGCAAGAAGGTTGTTACGCTGTATAGAGAGAGGTGTGACAAGCAGAAGAAAGGGGGTGTTGATGCCCCTGTATAAGTCATTGGTGAGGCCCCACCTGGAGTATTGTGTTCAGTTTTGGAGGCTGTACCTTGCGAAGGATGTAAAAAGAATTGAAGCGGTGCAAAGAATAGCTACAAGAATGGTAAGGGATTTGCATTACAAGACATATGAGGAGAGACTTGATGACCTGAACATGTATACTCTGGAAGAAAGAAGAAACAGGGGTGATATGATACAGACATTCAAATATTTGAAAAGTATTAATCAGCAAACGAACCTTTTCCGGAGATGGGAAGGCGGTAGAACCAGAGGACATGAAATGAGATTGAAGGGGGGCAGACTCAAGAAAAATGTCAGGAAGTATTTTTTCACAGAGAGAGTAGTGGATGCTTGGAATGCCCTCCCGCGGGAGGTGGTGGAAATAAAAACGGTAACAGAATTCAAGCACACGTGGGATAAACAAAGGAATCCTGTTCAGAAGGAATAGATCCTAAGGAGCTTAGCCGAGATTGGGTGGCACAGCCGGTGGCGGGAGGCGGGGACAGTGCTGGGCAGACTTATATGGTCAGTGCCAGAGCCCGTGGTGGGAGGCGGGGATAGTGCTGGGCAGACTTACACGGTCTGTGTCCTGAAAAGGACAGGTACAAATCAAGGTAAGTTATACACAAAAAGTAGCACATATGAGTTCATCTTGTTGGGCAGACTGGATGGACCATGCAGGTCTTTTTCTGCCGTCATCTACTATGTTACTATGTGGTGGTATTACGCAACCTGGAGGTGATAGAGTTTCCATTGGGATATCCCAAGAAAAAACTGCAAGGCCTCAAGTGCTCCCAGGATGGCTTACTGGTTAAAGTAATCATTGGTATCAAGGAAACCAGGTTTCAAATCCACTTTTCCTACTGACACATTAGTGAAATCTCCCTAAATGAAGGGTTTTTTCAGAAACAGAGGGAAAAGAAGAAATCTTTAGTTAAAAGGCAGATTATTCTCTCTCGCTGAGGTAAATTGTCTGAGAAAGAGTGATTTATGACTGGCATTCTGCTCTTGCAGCAGCCTCTGAAAAGTACCATTTTGATCCATGCAGTGAACGAAACAGCACAGTGGGCTGGGTATGTAACTTGCTTACTGTAAGGAAAGACAAACTAAATGATCCACATTTGCACACTTTGGGGAGAATTATCCATTAAATGTGATAAATAAAGTTGAGGTTAATAATGCACACACACTAAGGGGGGAAGTTAAACATGAGCTACTGTTAAAATGGGTTATTTCACCACAAGTTGTGTTACTTTAACACAGTTTCTCCTTGGATAAAATGGGACCCTGTGCTAAAATAGCATGACTTGTCATGTAGACCTCAGATAAGTCACATGGTTTGAATCTATTGAGCGAATGGAGATTACAAATATAATCTATAAACTTCAGAATGAAAGAACAGAGGATCAGAGTCTTCCCAAGTCCTTGGAGCAGTGAAACAGGACTCCGATTAAAACCCTTCTGCCTCCTCTGCTGAGCAAACGATCAAGGGAGTATAGAGGGTGGAATCACCAGCAGATCAGTAGTGAGAACAGAGGCAAAGTTCACCTGGGGGTCGGGTATGAATCAGAGCCACATGTGCCAGGCTGGTCTAACTCCTTAATGATGCACTCCGGCTGCAGTATTCCCATTCTTTTGGGTCATGTCTGGCCCAGTTCCTGACCAATCAAAATTCTGCAGTTTTGCCTTGCACCATCCTGCCTCAGTCATACAAAACTAAAGCATCCGTAGGTTTACATATTCACAGACCACAATTGCTCCTTGGAATGAGCAGGCTGCTTATTAAATGCCGGAGGGGAACACAATGGCAACAGTAAATTGCAGCCTTTCAAAAGAGATACCTTATCATTTGGTTTGTAGAAGAGTCACCCCAAGAGAGGTGGAAGAGGAGGGGGGACTGGTAAGTAGAGAAAGGGAAAAAGAAAGTAGAGTTTATAATTCATACACTGTCCCAACTCAGTACTAGTTACTCTCAGTCTCCATCAACCTGTATCATTCTTTGCTCACCTTGAGCTACTAATGAAAAGGCACAAACTCAATCCAGATCCCTTTCCTTTCCGTTCCTCATGACCGATTCCTGAAGCGTCTCCATTTAATTCAGGTTAAAGTTTGGCTCCTCAACCAGGCCTTTAATGGAAGAAGTAACTAACTTGTTAGTCTCACTTAAACACACAAGGAGTGACACGGGCTGCACATACTGCAGCAGGACATGTTTATCCACTCCTACCCTAGCTGAGATAATATTTAAGCATCTCTCTCACCTCATGTGCAACTTTCTTTAAATTAATCACCTTATTTTCTAACTCCTCTTACTCTCTTACCTATCTATATGTTCCATCTTTGCTTATACCCTATCAGTGCGTGTTTTCTAGCAAAAAAGGTGCCGGTACTCAAATGCCAGACCACCCTTTAGGGGTGGGGTGATCACTGAAGGACCCACCCCACAATAGCCAGGCACCCTGCAACCAGTTACAGAATCTATGAAAAGGCAGAATTGGTGTGTAGAGCCTGAGCTCTTTTACTATAACTTGGGGACCATGAGTCAATTTTAGCAGACAATGAAAAAGGTGCCGGTACTCAGTACCCCCAAGTACACCCTCAAAAAAAAAACTGTACCCTGTACTGTCAATTAAATGTTCTATTACATATTCTGTTGACATTGTAAGTAATATACTATGCCATACTTTGTATTGTTATTTGAATATTTTTACAGCTGTAAATGTCTATTGCTCATATTTGATGCATTTGTACCCCACATTTTCCCACCTATTTGCAGGCTCAATGTGGCTTACATTATATTGCAAAAGGTATAATCATAAATAGAGTAAGAGGTTTGGTCTAATTTAACATATTACTGTATAAGAAATTAGGTAAATAGGTCAGTAGAATGATTTATATAATACACAATAAAACATTTTGTGTTATATAAATATATAAACATCATTCTTACTGCACTCTGCCTTGAGTGAATTCCTTCAAAAAGGCTGTAAATAAATCCTAATAATAAGTAATACTAACAGAAGAAAAGAACAGATTGGCAGAAAGGGAATGAGAATGAAGGGAATAGATGACAAATTGGCAAGGATAGCACAGTGAACTGTTTTGAACTATGCTTAACTTTAAAGAGAAGAAAGGCTTCTCCTAGGACAGTGATGGGCAACCTTTTGAGCTTGGTGTGTCAAAATTCGCGAAAAAACCGAGCATAACTCGGGTGGTGTGTCACTTCGAGAAAAATCTACTAGGACCGCCCCCGGGCCCCCCCTACCCGAGATCGCTGCCCACCCGAGGTCGCTGGGCCCCCCCCTCCACCTGCTACCGGGCCCAGAACTAACCTTAAAGCCTCCTTTCACATCGCAGCAAGCAGCAGCAGGGCAGACCTCTCCTCCTTCCTTCTGTGCTCTGCCCTCGCGGACGTTACGTCAGGCGAGGGCGGGACACGGAAGGAAGGAGTGGCCTGCCCTGCTGCTGCTTGCTGCGACGTGAAAGGAGGCTTTAAGGTTAGTTTCCGGGAGCGAGGAGGGAGGGCGGACCACACTGCGGCGGCGCCACGTGTCATCAAAAATGGCTACGCGTGTCAGTGCTGACACGCGTGTCATAGGTTCGCCATCAGGGTCCTAGGACTTCCCTACAGAAAATAAATATAGCTTAGAGCAGCAGTCACTTTTGCAGTTCTCCTCTTTTCTCCAGCCCTTCATGGGAAGAAAAGCTGAAGGCACCCAGAATACAGATGGGACCACATTCAGCCTACCTGTTACAAGTTTCAGTGTTGGTGAGCGTAGAGAAGGCAAGACGAAGGTTGTCAATGTGCCATTACCCCAAAAGAACATACCATGCAATCTTTAATGTATTCAACATAGGCAGCCGAATGGAGTGAGGTACCAGAGCCATGGCCCAACCAACATCTAGAGATCTGAGAGGAGCAGTTGCAGAAGT
The DNA here is from genome assembly GCF_901765095.1 of Microcaecilia unicolor. Lineage (NCBI taxonomy): Eukaryota > Metazoa > Chordata > Amphibia > Gymnophiona > Siphonopidae > Microcaecilia > Microcaecilia unicolor. The sequence goes on along the minus strand of NC_044042.1, from coordinate 86,803,345 downwards.
TGGTTTCTTTGGCATTCCCCTGTATACATCCATAATTCTAATGAAAAAAATCGTATATTTTTAAAGATAGGTGGCAATAAAGCAAACAACATGGAACAGCATGGCATCCATCGATGTACGCTGCATCTCTCAACAAAGGAAGGTAAAGATCATGTATCATTGTATGCAGGAAGAATAAGCCAGCTGTGCTCCCTTATCCCCATGCCTTTTCATGGAAATACATTGTGCCTCTTTAGGATGTGCATGGCAAAAATTCTTAGACTCAATATTCAAAGGATTGATTTTCCTAACTTTGGAGCCATTTTACTAAAATGCATTTGAGTAAAGTGGTGTGGGAGCTGTGTTAGTCCAGTTTTAAAGGTAATAAGTAGAAATCAAAAACAGAGAAAAGAAATTAAGATGATACCCTTTTTATTGGACTAACCATTCACTTTTTGATTAGCTTTAGAAGGTGACCCTTTTTCTTCAGATCAAAAATAAGGAAATGTTGACAAATATCAGAATATATAAGTGAAACACAAAAGAGAGTGGGGTGGGTTGGGTTAGGTGAGAAACAGGGATAGCTGGATGGGTGAGAGACAGGGGGAGATGGATAGGTGATAAGAGGGTGACAAAGCAGTATAATGTTATGGTTTAAAATGGGCTAGAAAACCCAGATCTTTGTTAAGTCCTGTCTGGTGGGTGTCAAAATATTTCATCATTTTGACTTCAAAGGTCTTACGCTCCTGGATTGTCTTAAAATGCACTAAAATGTGAGTTTAACATGTGATAAAATGGGATTTTCCCATGCGCTAAGCCCAGATTTAACACAACACTTTTTAGGGCATTTCTATTTTGTTTTGATTTGGTTTTTTTTTACAGATTGTGCGCTAATGTTTCCATTAATGCATGGAACCTGCAAAATATTTACTAGGGCTAACTGCCTAGAATTTCATTAAACTAAATTTAGGAGTATAAAAAGAAGGTGGCAATGGATGGATATGGTTGAGGGAAAATACTTAGAACTTAGAACAGATTTTCAGCACTAAGGACTAGATCCTATATAATCACACCAAACAATCGGCGCCAAAGTGAAATTCGCCTATGTATTCTATAAAGTACACCTTAATTTAAGTGTACTTTATAGAATAAGCCAAAATTTCCACGCGGTATATAGAATATGCCAAGTGCTGCCCCCATGACTAAATTTAGTTGCAGACAGTTATGCCAAGTAAAACGATGTAAATCCTAAATTATGCATGGAGCCGGGTGTATTCTATATCGACATGCAAAGATTTTAGAAATACCCATAACCCAACTCAGTCCAAACCCACGGCCGTGCCCACTTTAACTACACAACTTAGAATTTATGTGCACCATGTTACAGAATATGCTTAGACAAGTTCTGCGCATAACTTCTAATTAATGCCAATTAGTGCTAATTGGTTATTAACATCCAATTATCAATGCTGATTATCTTGCTAGCCAATTAGCTTGTGTGCATTGTTATGGAATATGCTTCGATTTCCGCACTGAAATCTCAGCACAATATATAGAATCCCAGGGTAAACTCATAAACTTGGCTTATAAATCTAGGAAAATGAACAACAGGCCTAGATTTATAAGGATACATGACAGACCTCATAGACCTACCAACCGAACTCTTGTCACTTGACTTGTCACTCAGAAACCTCAATGCAATATCATAATATATTCTTCTTTACCATGTATGTATGCACCTTAATGCATTACCATTTGTAATTCTGTACCCGTAAATGGCGATCGCCATCACGGCATAATGTAAGCCACATTGAGCCTGCAAATTGGTGGGAAAATGTGGGATACAAATGCTACAAATAAAATAAATAAACCAGAAACACAAGATCAGCACGAACATACCTACATTTCCACTACCCAAGCAGCAAAGGACTCAAATACAAAGCAACTTATGCTTCCAGCTTTTCCTATTTAAGCGCACAACTATGGAACACACTGTCAAAAATAGTAAAAACAACGTACGACCACCTAAGTTTCCAGAAAGAACTAAAAACAAACCTGTTCAGAAAGGCATATCCCACCGACCCAACATAAAAGCCTGAGCACCTGCAACACAACAAAACCAAAAATCGTAATGGACACACCCCAACTTCACTCTTCCTTCCTAAGTTTCCTAATATGCCTACCTTACATGAACCTATTCTACTACAATAACACCTGTATTTGTTCATTCCGGCACTGGCAAACGCCACTACGGTACTATGTAAGCCACATTGAGTCTGCAAATAGGTGGGAAAATGTGGGATACAAATGTAACAAATAATAATAATAATAAGCATACCATAAGATATTCAAAGTGATTTATCCAGGCAAGAAAAAAGCTCTATGTATGAGGTTATCCCTTGCTGCACATGTATAATGTAGATTTTGTGGGTGCTGTTGTCCTGGTGGTACCTGTTTTTCCTCTTCCTCAAGTTAAAGGGATGGGATTGGATATACTGCCTTTCTATGATTACAATCAAAGTGGTTTATATTATATAGAGGTACTTATTTTGTACCTGGAGCAATTGAGGGTTAAGTGACTTGCCTAGAGTCACAAGGAGCTGCAGTAGGAATTGAACTAGGTTCCCCTGATTCTCAGGGTGCTGCACTAACCATTAGGCTACTCCTCTATGCCTGGTTCTCTCTCAAGGGGGGTTAAGGTCCCTCAGGAAGTGGGATTCTTTCTCTGGAGGTGACATCCTGAACTCACCTGCTTCCGTTTCCCTTCTAGTTAACACCTAGGGGTCAATATTCAAAAGTGATTGAACCAGGCACCAGCGGTTCCTGCTCACTTAAACCCAATGTACAGGGCTGTCTGGGGATATTCCAAGGCCCTTAACCCCACAGTGCCACTGAATTTGAGCACTAACCACTTAAACCGAAACTGTCAGGGTAGAGTCAGCACTTAACCAGCTGGGGGGGGGGGGTCGTTTTACTAAGCTGCGGCAAAAGGGGGCCTGTGTTGGCATCAGCAGATTTTGATGCGCGCTGAGGCCCCCCCCCCCCCTTTTACTGTGGAGGGTAAAAGGCTGGATTTTTAAAAAAGAAATGGCCACGTGGCAAGTGAAGCACTTGCCACGTGGCCATTTCAGAGGGAACATTTACCGCCACCAATAAGGACTCCTGTGGTAACCGGGCAGCATGCGGCACTGCCCAATTACTGCCAGGTAAACACCAGCACTATAAAAATAAAAAATGTTTGTAGCGCTGGAAATGGTGCACACTGGGGGTGGGAACTACCGCTGGGCTGCTGCGGTAGCCCGGCGGTACTTCTGGTTTAGCGAGCGGTAAAGCCCAGTGTGGTTTTTCTAGCACAAAAAGGTGCCGGTACTCAAATGCTAGGCCACCCTTCAGGAGTAGGGTGATCACTTAGGGAACCACCCCATAATAGCCAGGCCTCCTGCAACCAGTCACAGAATCTGCAATCACAAGACAGAATTGGTGTGTAGAACCTGAGCTCTATCATTAAAACTTGGGTCAATTTTAGCAGACAATGGAAAAGGTGCCGGTACTCAGTACCCCCTCAAAAAAAAGCCCTGGGTAAGCCCACGTTGGGTTTACCATCACTTAGTAAAAGACCCCCTAAATGTTGATATTCAGCCCTTAACCAATTAAGTTATCCAGCCAAACAGGACCACATAAATAGGAGTCCTATCTTTGGCTGGTTTAACTTAACCAGTTAAGGTTGAATATCGGCACTTAATTGGTTAAGTGCTGGCCAGCTGCTCATCCCCGGATATTTAATGCCGGTATCTGGACATGGCCTGAATATTCTGGGCATAATTTCAGCGACTGCCTCCATCTGAATATTGCCCCCTAGAAATATACTGTCTGAATTCTCACTGAAATTTAAGTCAGTAGAAACAAGGCAGCAGATTTTTTTTCCCCCTTTATAGAATAGATTTATACCCTGTCAGCCTTTTCTGTAGGAAACCAGAATGAAAAGGAAGCACAGATAGGAGAACAGATAAATAGGATCTAGTACTCAAACCCAGCACAGAAATCTATAAATACATATATAATTTAGAACAGCTTAGCCTTCTGGTGTGCTCTCCTGTAGGCCTCAGACATACTCCCAAAGCTTGTTCCCAGGTATTTCCAGCTCCCCAGGAAACAGCCCCCCTCCCTTAAAGACACAGATGAATGACCAGCCCCATAGGTGTCAGGATTCAAATCTGTCCACTTTACAGTTTATAGTTTATTCAGACTTTCTATACTGCCCTTACTGACACGCAGAGCAGGGCAGTGTACAAGCAATAATTTAAATTTTAAGGCAACAAGAAAGGAACTACAATAATCATAGGATAGAAAAAAAACATTCATGCAAGAAAGATAAATACCAATCGACAACCAACAGGTAAGAGAAAAGAAATTAAAAGCATCAATTTAAAAATGCTTCAAGGGATAAACCACCAACAGAGAGAGAATGACACTCTTTTACAGAAAAACCTACGAGTCAAAATGCTTGCTCCAATAGCCATGTTTTTATAGTTCTCTTAAATTGTTCCATGTAGTGGGAGCCATAAAACAGAAGGCACTATGTCTGGTTGATTCGAGGTGTGCCTGTTTCAGTCGGGGAAGGACCAATCGATAATCATTTATTGAGTGTAAAACTCTTGCTGGAATATATGGGATTGTAAGAGTGGCCAAATAATCTGAGAGGCCCACCCTAAATGCCTTGAAAGTAAGTAATAATAATTTGCAGAAAGACCAATGGATTTCTAGTTAATCTCCTTAACCACTCAGCCATGTCTATAATTAAAAATGTCTGGCTTTATAGGCAGTAAAAAAAAGTGCTTGATATTTTTTTTCCATTTGACTCCTTCTGCCTATCCCTCTTATATAATTTTAACAGAGATCTTTCAAACATGTGGAGCAGCATTATAAGAAAGGAGATCCAAATAAGAATTTAGACGTCCAAGCAGTGGCATACCTAGCTTGGTTGCCACCCGGGGCAGAGCACCCCCCCCCCTTCAGGTGTGTCGCTACCCGCCCCCTCCCTCCCTTCAAGCAGTAAGGTGCACTGAGCAGTCGCGCAGCTGTTGGCTCTGCCAATCCCCTGCCCCCTCTGATGTCGACTTCCTGTTCTGGGGCAGGGGGCTGGCAGAGCCTGAGTTACCATATTTTGTCCCTCAAAAAGGAGGACACATGCCCCGCCCCCTTTCACACCCTTGCTCCGCCCCCTGTCATATTTCCCCTCCCCCTGTCACACACCCCATCACTCCCCCTCCCCGTCACCCCCTCCCCTTACCTTACTACTGCCCTGGTGGTCTAGTGACCTCTTCGGGGCAAAAAAGAGCCCCCTCTTTCCTACCCGGAGCGCTGCCCTGCATGCATCCTTCCTGTTTGTGATCTCGACTCCGATTCAAAATGGCCGCCGAGAGTTGAAGTCTCGCAAGGTCAGTTCAACTCTCAGCGGCCATTTTGAATCGGCGCCGGCAGATTGGCAAAACCCACCCGGTTGCCCGGACATGCCCTCAAAAAGAAGACATGTCCGGGTAAACCCGGACATATGGTAACCCTAGGCAGAACTCACAGCTGAACAACTGCTCAGTGAACCCCCTTACTGCCTGCACCCGGAGCAGACCACACCCATCGCCCTGCTCTTGGTATGCTGCTGCATCCAAGTCAGGATTTCCAAAGGTCTGTTGACATTTAGATCAGAATCTACTGCAGTAAAGTCTGTTCTAAAATGCACAGTGAAATGGACATTCATGTGCTGGTGACATGCAGCATCAATATCCATTCTAGAAAAATAGACCTCTAAAATATCAGTGGGTACCAGAGGAACAAAAATGTCTCTTAGCAGCATATGAACGTTTATGTTATGAAACAGCAACCTGGGATGCTGGAACATAAACAATTGCATCAGCCATTTTAGTAGCACAGGGGTTGACATTGTTTGTGTGGGGCTACCTGGAGATGCTCAATGGCTCTTAACCAGACAATGCCAGTGAATATCCCTTTTAAGTGCCCATTCTGAAACCAGTTAATTTGTGGGCGGTCCAGGGGTGCAGTTAGGATGCAGCAGAAACTTAACAATAAAGTCAGAAAAAATTCTGTGCTAACTTTATGTAGAGAGTTAACCGAGGACCAGTCTAAATATTGGCTGGTGCCTGGTTAACTTCCGGGTCTCGCCTTAAAGTCGTGCCAACCCTCTCCCTCCCTCCCACCCCACCTCCGAAACAAGTTTCAGCCCCACCTCCAATCCTCCCCCCCCCCCCCCACAAAAAAGGTGCGGCCTCTCTCTGATCCTCCTTCTGTCCCTACCATCATTTTTGCACCCAGAGCCAGACAGAGTGGGAATGTGGGGAGTAATAACCAGGCCTCGTTAGAGGGCTGGCAAAGAGAGGGAAGTACAAATATGTCAAATAATGGTAATTTAGCACTCTGGGATTAGATCACAACTTCCCACTCTTACAATCCAAATTCAGAACAGTCCAAATTATAAACACTGAGAGGAAAGGACACAAAGCTTAGAAAAATAGGAAAAGCTGTTTTATTAGTGGAATTGGAAAAGGTGCAGAGAAGGGCGACAAAGATGATACAGGGGATGGGACGACTTCCCTATCAGGATAGGCTGAAGAGGCTAGGGCTCTCCAGCTTGGAGAAAAGGTGGCTGAGGGAAGATATGATAGAGGTCTATAAGATAATGAGTGGAATGGAACGGGTCGATGTGGAGCGTCTGTTTACGCTTTCCAAAAATACTGGGACAAGGGGGCATGCGATGAAGCTGCATTGTGGTAAATTTAAAACGAATCAGAGGAAATTTTTCTTCACTCAACGCATAGTTAAACTCTAGAATTCGCTGCTGGAAAAGGTGGTTAAGGCGGTTAACTTAGCGGACTTCAAAAAAAGGGTTGGATGGCTTCCTGGAGGAAAAAGCCATAGAATGTTATTGAATGGACAAAGGAATAATACAGTATTTCTAGGATGGGCGGGACAAATTGCTTGTTCTTTTGGCCGCTGTCAGTGACACAGGGCTTAGGCCAGCTGATAGCAGCGAACTGCCCAAGATAACAACCAGCTAGCTATTAGGGGAAGGGGGTTTTATACCCTTTCCTTTAGTCTTGGTGCCATATTAACTTGAATAACAAAATCTGGTGGTTTCCAGTGTTGTGGCTTTGGAGGACCAAGGACCTGGCTCCTGACACTGTAGATGTTTTCTTCTTGTCCATGAAGGTCCCCAGCACAGTAAACAAAAGTTGTTGTGAACAATTTTTTGCCACTGTTAGCCTTGATGTGTCAGCATGTACTTGAGGCCTATTACAAGAACAAGCCTCTGTATTTCACTGACATGGCCAAAGTCTGTGGAAAGTCAGGTTCATATTGTAGAATGGTGCTTCACTGCAGTGCAAGAAAGGGACTCCTGCACCAGATCATATCACTCACGGATAACCTCCAGGTAAATCCTGGGGGATCCAGGCTCTGGAGGGTTGGATTCTAAACAGGTGAGATGGATCTTGGATTCAGAAGAGGTGTCAGATGGAGAATTGGGGAAGGGGGGGGGTTCTGAATTGGATGGAAGTGGCAAAGGGGATTGAAGAGTTTTGAATACGAGGGATTGCAAGGGGGCATCAAGGACAGGTCTTGCTTGTCTATGCAGATGGGAGATGTTAGACTTCTGAAGAGTTGCAGAAAATATGAAAGTCAGAGTTTGTAGGTGATCTGGGTCTTTCTCTTTTATAAATTTGTCCAGAATGAGGCCTGGGTGTGTATTTGAGAGAGTCTGGAGGAATGCAGAAAACAACTAGGTATCTGTCAAAGTATCTGCCTGTTTGAGTGCAATCCACTTTCATCCCAGGAGTTTCATATCAGAAGCTACGTTCCTTCCCTTGAAGCTAACCGCTTCACAAAAAGAAGAAGGAGAGATCCAACTGGGATCAGGAAAAAAAGAAGTAAGCAGCCCCTTCCCACAACAGTTCGTACATCTAGTAGTCTTGTAGAAATTAAGTAGTTTTAGTAGTAGTAGTCGTTGCTTGACCTGGAGATAAGGGTTTACAGTGAGAGAACAGTGTGATAATAATAACGGGGGTAAGAGACAAGAGGACCTGTTTCCCTGATGATCCCTACACGTCCTAAGCCTATGTATTACCCTGTTCACACTGCTGAGAAACAGTGGAGATTGAGTGGCTGTAGATCCTCATCTGCTCTGAGAGCCACTGGAGCAGGGGCGTAGCCAGACAGCAGATTTTGGGTGGGCCTAGGCAAGAAGTGGGTGGGCACCAAATGATCTCTCCCCCACCTCCACACCAAAAAAATATCTCAGATGGTGGGAAAATGCTTCTCCCCAGTCTCCACCTTGATAGTCTGCAGCAGGCATGCGCTGAAAACTGAGCATGCGAAGGTGCCAGTATTGTGGAGAGCAGCATTTTCATTACCATTTGCTACTGTTGGATGGGCCTGAGCCCTAAGTGGGTGGGCCCCAGCCCACCCAAACCCACCTGTGGCTACGTCACTGCACTGGAGAGGAGTCCATTCAGGATCCAAGAACTTAAAGACACTGTACAGGAGAATGGAAGAATGACAGAGGCAAGGAGCCAGTGCTTAGAGTGGCTCCAGGACTGTGAGAATTCCTGATTTTGTTTGATATTATTCTAAGTTTTTTGTTTTGGAGCCAATGCAGAAAGCCATGTGATAGAGCTACTCGGTAGATCCACTCAGCTTCTACTATGAAATTAATGAATAAATATAATACATTAATGCTTATGCTACGAGTTTATCTTGTTGGGAAGACTGTTCAGGTCTTTATCTGTCATCATCTAGTATGGAGCTGTTTTCAAAAGAGAAAAAAGTCCAAAAAGTGGCATACATCTGCATTTGGACATTTTTCTCACAAAAAGTCCAAATTGGTATTTTCAAAAACAATTTTTAGCCGTTTTTCTATGAAGTCTGTAAGAAGTGAATTCAAATCAAAAGGGGGCATGTCAGGGGCATGTTAAGGGCGGGATCTGGGCGTTCCTAACACTTGGACGTTTTTCAACCATAATAGAACAAAACAAAAGGGAAAGGGAAGGGAAATGATATACTGCCTTTCTGAGATTTTTGTAACTACATTCAAAGCGGTTTACATATATTCAGGTACTTATTTTGTACCAGGGGCAATGGAGGGTTAAGTGACTTGCCCAGAGTCACAAGGAGCTGCAGTGGGAATTGAACTCATTTCCTCAGGATCAAAGTCCACTGCACTAACCATTAGGCTACTCCTCCACTAGCAACATTCCATCTAGAAGCCTGCCCTTGCAGATCTGCAACGCAACCGCACAGGCTTCTGTTTCTGTGAGTCTGACGCAGGACGTCAGACTCACAGAAAAAGAAGCCTGTGCAGCTGATCTGCAAGCGCAGGCTTCTACATGGAATGTTGCTAGTGGAATAGCAATATTCCATGTAGAATCTCAAATAGTAGCAACATTCCATGTAGAATCTCCAAAAGAGAAAAGGAAATGGGACTTGATATACCACCTTTCTGAGATTTTTGCAACTACATTCAAAGCAGTTTACATATATTCAGGTACTTATTTTGTACCAGGGGCAATGGAGGGTTAGTGACTTGCCCAGAGTCACAAGGAGCTGCAGTGGGAATCAAATTCAGTTCCCCAGGATCAAAGTCCACTGCACTAACCACTAGGCTACTTCTCCACAAAATTGTCCAGGACTAAAACTAAGACATTTTGAGTTAGACCTTATAATGAATAAGGAGAAAAAGGTGCTTTAAATGACCAGATGACCACTAGAGGGAATGAGGTATGACCTTTCCTCACTCCCCCAGTGGTCACTAACCCCCTCCCCCCTCCAAAGATGTGATTTAAAACATTATGTGCCAGCCTCAGATGTTATACTCAGGTCCATTAGAACAGCATTCAGGTCCCTGGAGTAGTCTAGAGGTGGGTGCAGTGCACTGCAGACAGGTGGACCCAGGCCCATACCCCCCCTACCTGTTACACTTGTGGAGGAAACTGTGAGCCCTCCAAAACTCACCAAAAACCCACTGTACCCACAAATAGGTGCTCCCTTCGCCCATAAGGGCTTTGGTAGTGGTGTACAGTTGGGGGTAGTGGGTTTTGGCTGGGTTTTGGGGGGGGCTCATTTATATTCTGCTTAACCATCAAGTTCATAAATATAATGGGAGTGATGAATTAAAATGTGTTTGTAATTAAATGGTTTATATATTGTGCTATTTTTGCAGAAGATACTTGACTTCTGAAGCAGGTGCACCTGGCACCGAAACATAGGACTGCATCAAGTCACTTCTACTATTCTTCATAGTTGCTAATAAACATTCCTACATTGGTCTACTCCCATTTTTTGTGTTTTTTTTTCTTAATGGAACCTACCATACTGAGTTCATTTATTTCACTTATATTTGATATGCTACATATCAGCAAAAATATATCTAAGCAATTTACAGATCATTTAAAACAGGAAAAATAAAAACAAAAACAAAACATAAGTCATAAGACTGCTAGAGCAGAAGAAGGGAAATGGGAGGACAAGGGATAGAATAAGCGAGAAGGAATAAGATTACAATTTTAAAAAGAGAGGAGAAAGGCAAGATACAAAGGGAAAGATGAGTGAGGAAAGGTCAGGAAAACCTGAAATTCACTGCCTCCAAGATGAAATAAATATAGCAGTTATAAGGGAAAGCCTGAGCAAAGAAGTACATATATTATATATTATATATAGTATATATTAAACAGAATAGGCCCCAGCACCAACCCCTGAGGAACTCCACTGCTCACCTTCCTTTCCTCCGAGCAGATTCCATTTACGATCACCCTCTGTAGTGGGAATAGAATCCAGGCCACCAGGATCCAAGCCTGCTGCATTAACCATTAGGCCATCTATGCATTTAGATCAAAAGTAGGGAAGCGGAAGAGTGTGAATGGGGGGGGGGGGGCGGCATGGAAGAGAGAGAGTAAGAGAGTGTGGGGGCAATGAAACACTTGTCCAGGCAGAAGTGAATTTATCTGTGGGATAAGAATTTCAAAATGGCTTTTCATTTTCAGTCTCCATATTAAAGAATTGTAAAGTTACAGTAAAACTGGTAGCGATTGAAGATTGGCGTGCAGTTTTTAGTGACTTGCAGAAGCTGTAGGCCTGCAGGTACTGTAGATCCATGGGCCTGCAAGTACATTTTAAAAGTGAATCTCCCCCCCCTTTGTAGTGGTGGAGGGGCTTCTGTGTTTCAGTGACTCAGAGGGCTATGCTGAAGGGTTACCCATATCAGACAGGCCTCTGAGGAGAAACCAAAGAGTGTCCCAAACTGGGAGTGTGGTAAGATAGCGACCTGAAGTTCGTATGCCCAACAGCCCAGCTGCCCTCTGAAGTTTTGTCTTCTTTACGTACATTTCCTCTCTGCAAATGCAAATACCTTAACTGAGAGGAAGGGGACAGCGTTTTGTCCCCTGAGCAGCAAGTGCGGGACTGCTGCACGACGAACTGCCCACAGATGAAAGGGATGGCGAGTCCTTTGATTAGTGCCGGCGAAGATGCGTCGACGCTCTTGGACCTGGAAAAAACAACTCCATTGCTCCCGAATTATTCAACCACCATGTCCAAAGGAGTGGAGGAGTGAGTTAGAGGCATATGCTGAAACCGAGGACGTTTACAGCAGAAACCAAATTGGCGGAACCACTCCTAAACACCTAAGAGAAATCAACTTGGAGTTTTTGGCTCCCGTGGAGGTTACATTGAATGCCATCTGGAAGGCGCTTCGGGACCTGACGGCGGTAGTAAATAACTTTGTTTCAGATATGATTTTATTAGAGAGTTACATGGGCAATTTAACGGAACCCTTTGAGAGTGAAAAATTGATATAACGATGCTACACAAGCAAGAAGTGGTTATGAGTTTGAAAATGATAATAGACCAGAAACTTTGAATAATAAAATGAATATTATTATAGATTATTAATATCGATATTATTGTTTTTCCCAGAGTTCTGGGTATGACTCAAAGTTTTCCTCAGAAATATTTCCTCAATTACTACTTTAAAAGGAGTGAAGCCTGTGAAAACTGGGATTACTTTAATCAGTGGGATTTGAATTAGAGACTTAAGTATATGTGTTGTTAAATAACTTCTGGTTTTTAAAAGAGAAAGAATGTAATCAGATGTATTATTTCTAACTAATATTGGACAATAAGTATGTTTTCAATGAAATGATTTGACTATACACCGTATTGGCCTTGAAGAAGCCAACCAGATGATCAATATGGAATAATGAATTAGACGAGTAATATCTGGGGATAATCAGGTTAATACCACGTTTTTTTTTCCTGTTTACTATTTAATTGATCTCCTTGTCTTGTTTCACTCTCCCTATTTAGTGGTCTAAGAAAGAGAATAGAATTACCTGACTGAAATAATTCCTATATATTACTTTCTCTGTATTTCCGGCAAGTTGTTTTATCGCTTGTAAAAATTTGAATGGTTATAAATAAATAAAAAAATTTTAAAAAGTGAATCTCCCCACACACGCATTTAGCTTTATAAGTTATTTCTGCACCTAGAGAAAGAAAATAGTTTTGACAGCTCATATCTCTTGACTTTCCACAATAAAATAGCATCCCGTACCTCTGATTAGCAAGTGATGCCCAGTGACTCACTTTCTAGAGGGAGACTTTAGATCCGTCTTGCCATTTAATTCTGGTGCCTTGAGGGATTTTTAATTTCTGGTTTTCTTTTTTTCGTGTGAACTCAGTTCTATAGGTACCAGAAAGCACCAGGAACGAGTGTCACAAATCCAGAAATGACCTATAGTCTACCTCTAGGATTCAGGTCACTGCTGATAAGAGCTCACTTCTGGAACTGGCAGGGAGATGTAAGCCAGCAGCAGAGAGGGTTAAGCTCTCATGGAATGAATTTATAGTGTTGCATCACAGAGGAGAGATGTAAACAACCTCTTCTGGGTTTCCGGCTAGTTTTAAATGACACTGGCTCCTCTCTCTTTCTGTCTCTTTCACATACACACACCCACACAAGCTGCAGAAAAAGCAAAGCAACTGATGCAACCGTGAGGAATCAGAAACAGGGTGCGGTGCATTCTGGGCACCATCCCTCGCAGACCTGCAGGCACCGCTCAAAAGCCACAAAATGGTAACCAAATAAATATGGGTGTTTCCCTGACACCCCCCCCCCAACCTCCACTGAATCAGCTGCACCCTCCTTTCTTTCCCTTCTCAGACCCTGCATAGCCCCAATCCCTGCCATATGGTGCCACCAAGAAGGAGGCGAGTGAAGATGTGTAAATAGCCACACCTGGAACAGCTCAGACTACTCAAGCCAAAATTGTTGGCCCTCCTTCTTTGCACCCCCTTCCCTCCAACTGTTCAAAATCTCCATTCCCAGCTTGGCTCATGACTGCAGGTAAGGGTACTGCCTGAGAAGGGCATGTATTTTACAGCAAACAGCTGTCACCATTGCTAAAAAGAATACATTTGTAGATGACAAGCCAGCTTATTTTCGAAAGAGAAAAACGCCCATATTTCAACCCAAATCGGGAGATGGGCACCTTTCTCCCGTGGGTGCCCAAATCAGTATAATCAAAAGCCAATTTTGGGCGTCTTCAACTGCAATCTGTCGTGGAAATGGCCAAAGTTGATGGGGGCGTGTCAGAGGCGTGGTGAAGGCGGGACTGGGGCGTGTTTATCGGCCGAGGAGAGATGTATGAGGAGAGACTTGCTGAACTAAACATGTATACTCTGGAGGAAAGGAGAAACAGGGGTGATATGATACAGACATTCAAATATTTGAAAGGTATTAATCCGCAAACGAACCTTTTCCGGAGATGGGAAGATGGTAGAACGAGAGGACATGAAATGAGATTGAAGGGGGGCAGACTCAAGAAAAATGTCAGGAAGTATTTTTTCACGGAGAGAGTAGTGGATGCTTGGAATGCCCTCCCGCGGGAGGTGGTGGAAATGAAAACGGTAACGGAATTCAAACATGCGTGGGATAAGCATAAAGGAATCCTGTGCCGAAGGAATGGATCCTCAGGAGCTTAGTCAAGATCGGGAGGCAGGGCTGGTGGTTGGGAGGCAGGGATAGTGCTGGGCAGACTTATACGGTCTGTGCCAGAGCCGGTGGTGGGAAGCGGGACTGGTGGTTGGGAGGCGGGGATAGTGCTGGACAGACTTGTACGGTCTGTGCCAGAGCCGGTGGTTGGGAGGCAGGGCTGGTAGTTGGGAGGTGAGGATAGTGCTGGGCAGACTTATACGGTCTGTGCCAGAGCCGGTGGTTGGGAGGAGGGGCTGGTGGTTGGGAGGCGGGGATAGTGCTGGGCAGACTTATACGGTCTGTGCCCTGAAGAGCACAGGTACAAATCAAAGTAGGGTATACACAAAAAGCAGCAAATATGAGTTAACTTGTTGGACAGACTGGATGGACCGTGCAGGTCTTTTTCTGTCGTCATCTACTATGTTACCAGAATAGTGTAGTGGTGGGTGCAGAGCACTGTAGATAGGTGGACCCATGCCCATACCGCCTCCCATCTCTTACACTTGTGGTGGAAACTGTGAGCCCTCCAAAACTGACCAGAAACCCACTGTACCCACATATAGGTGCCCCTTTCACCACTAAGAGTTATTGTAGTGGTGTACAGTTGGGGGTTGGGGGTTTTGGAGGGCTCAGCAAACAAGATAAGGGAGCAATGGTGAGATGGGTACCTGGAAGCATTTATATGACGTTAACAGCAGTGGCCCCTAGGATGTCCGGCGCTAACTTTAAAAAAGGAGATAGAGCAGGTTTTAAACTAGAATGGGGGAGAAAGCTGACAGTCACCCAGGAGCGCGTGGTTCAGAGTTGGGGTATCCTTGAAGGATACTTTTGAAACAGGGAATCCCAGTAGGGAGGTTTCAACAATGCTGAAAGTAAGCCAGGTGTGCTTAATGAGAGTGCAGGATAAAGGATGCACATCATCCCCATCTACTTCTAAGCAGCTTGTAGATTAAAAAAAAAACACACACAACATGAAATGCCTGTATACAAATTCTAGAAGTCTAAAAAATAAGATGGGAGGGTTAGAGTATATAGCACTAAAAGATGAGGTAGATATAATAGGTATCTCAGAGACGGTGGAAAGAGGACAATCAATGGGACACTGTGTTAACAGGGTACAAATTGTATTCCAATGATAGGATCAAATGTTAAAGAGGGAATTGAGTCAAATAAAATAAACATTCTACATGAAATAAATAGCAGTATGAAATCATTATGGATAGAAATTCCATGTGTGAAGGGAAGGAGTATTCTTGTAGGGCTGTACTACTGTCTGCTGGGACAGAATGAACAGATAGATAAAGAAATGTTTACAGAGATTAGAAAAGCTGGCAAATTGGGCAAAGTTATAATAATGGATGATTTAAATTACCCCAATATTGACTGGATAAGTGTTACATAAGGGAGTGCCAGGGAGATAAAATTTCTAGATGTAATAAATGACTGCTTCTTGGAGCAACGGTCCAGGAACCGACAAGAGGGGGAGCCATTTTAGATGTGGTCCATGGTGGCTTGCAAAGCATAGTGCGAGAGGTGGCTGTGGCCAGACACCCAATTTTGGGTGGGCCTGGGCCCAAGATGGGTGGGCAGAAAACACCATCTTGTCCCACAACTGATTTGGTCTGTCCCCCTCTCGCCTGCATGCCATATGGTCTCTCAAACATCCTCCCTCCCCCTCATACCCTTTAAATAGCAGATTTTCACTGGCAGCGAGCAGCAACTAATACACACTGCTTATGTTAGCCCCACTGCCTTCCCTCTCATGCAATTTCCTGTTTCTGCATAGGTGGGACCAGTGCAAACAGTATGTATCAGTCGCTGCTCACTGCAGGCGAAGATAAGCTATTTACAAGGTATGCAGGAGGGAGAGTAGTTGGGAGTATTTGGATGGTGGGGTTTGGGGATCCCTGCCAGCCACATCATAGGAGTGCTGCTACTGGATGGGCCTGGGCCCACCCGGGCCCACCCTTGGCTACGCCACTGGGTTGAACTGGAACTTGGGTGCTTACAAGGGGACAGTTGGGGGCTGGGGTGATTCACTGGACATGGATGCAATGGGAGGGGAGGGGAGAGCAGGGGAGAGAGGAGAAACCGCTGGACATGGATGGGAGGAGAAGGCAGGGGATAATCGCTGGACATGGATGGGAGGGGAGGGGAGAGAGGAGAATTGCTGGATATGGACGGATGGAAGGGAGGGGAGGGCAGGGGAGCAAAGAGGAAACAATAGAAAAAGAAACACTGATTTGGAAAGGGAGAGAATTAAAAACATAATGGCGATTAGACAATAGCCTTGCTAGGGCTCGTTTCATTTTTCGCGAAACGGGCTTTTTTGTTTGTATATAAACAGTCCTGAGGAGAGTCATAGACTTTTAGTAAAAACCTCAATGGGATGTCTATCATCGGCTTTCTTCCTGCTGTAAAAACAACAGTGGAAAACAACTCCCCCCTAAACACCACTTGGGCAGAAAAAGCCACTGCCGAAAAAAAACCAGCAAGAAGTGTCTAAAACCCTAAATAATCACGGTGTCTGCTTAACCAAATGCGTGGCTCTTTTTATCAAGGCGAAACGACTGGCCGATTCCGCATTACCAGAGTGGCTTAAAGTAGAGATACTGTGAATCTGATCATTACTAACGCCAGACTCTCTGGGGTCCTGTATCTCAGTTGTCAGTATCCTTCTAAATCTCTACTTCTTCTAACACTTGAACCCACCTTGCATTGCCGCTTCTTTTCTCTAACCCTTTTTAAGGGCAGTGAAATGGCAACCACAACCAAGAACCAGGCCAAGGAAATAGAAGTGCAAACATTCAATCTTAGCAAAGGAAGTACATAAGAACAAGGGATATTAAGTGTAAACATAAAGCAAGCAGGCAGCAGTGGGAACTGGGGTTGGTGGCGATGAAAGAGGAGATTGATTTATTTGGCCTCCTCCCAACTGCCTATGTTCGATCCCTAGGAACCTGAATATACTAACTTTACCTGACCCTAACATCCAATTGTATTTGTTTCCATACCGGTCTAGGTGATCGCCTTACAGTAAGATGTAAGCCACATTGAGCCTGCAAATAGGTGGGAAAATGTGGGATACAAATGTAACAAATAAATTCATTAATTAAATAAAATAAACCAAAATGGTGTTCCACTGCCACAGACCCTTTCTCTGTTCTGTAATCTACCTCCCCCCACCCGTCTGTCTGTCTCAGGAGAGAGTATATACTTGATAATTGTATGTTTGGTTGCTGCTGGTTGTAGTCTGAGTGATTAAGCAGGAAATCAGCTTTCTAAAACAAAGGCTTTCTAAGCTCCTGGCTCCAGGGGGGTTTTCCAGTGAATCTTTCTAATCTCAGGCAACAGACTGGCATGTCTGTGTTCTTAAACAGTGGAAAGCCCTGCCAAGACAGCAGATAAAGACAGTGGCCTGGGAATTTTGGATCCAAATGCAGAAAGCAGAAAGAATAAGGTAGAGTCATGAGACAGTGCTAAAAACCACAGTGAACGACAGCTCTGTGAGCGAGGATAAATGCGGATTTCCACAGGGTTTATGGCAGCAACCTCCAACACAAGTGCTAATGACATTGAATGATCAGGACTGATGCAAGGGGATCAGTCACAATAACCCAGTGGTGTGCTGGTAAATTTTTAACAACAGGCTCTCTCCCCGGTCCACCTTGGCGCCCCCCCCCGTCCACCTTGGCGCCCCTCCCCCTGTCCACCTCTGCGCCCCCCCCCCCCCCGTCCACCTCTGCGCCCCCCCAAAAATTGCAGAGCTGGCTATAGCCGGGAGGGGGGGGGGGGCAATGCATTACTCTCTCCAGGAAAAAAAAATTAAATGATCCCAGGTTCCAATCTAATTCATGTTTAATGTGGGATAAAATGCCATAAATAAGTAAATAAATATAAACTTTTAATGTTGAGCACCTGATTCTCAAAGTGAACATATTCCAAACACTATAATGAAAATAAAATGATTTTTTTTTCTACTTTTGTTGTCTGGTGACTGTTTTTCTGATCATGCTGGCCCAGTATCCGATTCTGCTGCTATCTGTCCTCTTAACTCCGTTTCCAGGGCTTCCTTTCCATTTATTTCTTTCCTTTCCTCCTTTCTTCTTCATTTCTGGTCCTCAGCTTCTGCCTATTTTCTTCATCCATGTGCAGTTTTTCTCCTCTCTTCCTTTTCCCTCATCTCATCTCCTTCCTCACTCTTCTCTCCCCTCCATCCATGTCCAGCATTTCTTCTCTCTCACCAGCAGTGACCCTCCTCTCCCTTGCCCTGCATGCACCCATGTCCAGCAGTGACCCTCCTTTCCCCTGCCCTGCATGCACCCATGTCCAGCAGTGACCCTCCTCTCCCCTGCCCTGCATGCACCCATACCCAGCGACCCTCCTCTGCCCTGCTCCCATGTCCAGCAGTGACCCTCTTCTCCCTTGCCCTGCATGCACCCATACCCAGCGACCCCCTCCATCCACCCATGCCCAGCAGCGACTCCCTTTTCCCCCCTGCCACCCCCTCCCGAGTTGTTTGTCAAATTCTTCTCCTCCCTCCCTCCCTCCCGATCTGGTCCCTCACCGCCCGTTTGTTCTTTGAATTCTTCGGGGCAGGCAGTCTTGCATTTCAATTTTGAGAGTGGAACTGAATTGGGAATAAAGCACTTTGGACGTAAATCCTTATGGCAGTCTGGTTCTTTGCTGGAAACCTGTGAGCCTAACCGGGCTGCCGACCCTCCTCTGCCCTGCCCCCATGTCCAGCAGTGACCCTCCTCTCCCTTGCCCTGCATGCAACCATACCCAGCGACCCCCTCCATCCACCCATGCCCAGCAGCGACTCCCTTTTCCCCCCTGCCACCCCCTTCCGAGTTGTTTGTCGAATTCTTCTCCTCCCTCCCTCCCTCCCGATCTGGTCCCTCACCGCCCGTTTGTTCTTTAAATTCTTCAGGGCAGGCAGTCTTGCATTTCAATTTTGAGAGTGGAACTGAATTGGAAATAAAGCACTTTGGTCGTAAGTCCTTATGGCAGTCTGGTTCTTTGCTGGAAACCTGTGAGCCTAACCGGGCTGCCGGCCCCAACCCAGAGTGGAGGAAGTGGACCCCTTTACAATGGGAAAAAAATACGCCTAGGCATATTCTGTAAGGTATGCCTAAATTTTATAGAATAGGCTTAAATTTCTGCGTGGTATATAGAATAATGTCGATCGCCTCTCCACATGACCAAAAAGTAGTTTTACTTGGCGTAAATCCCAGCACCTAAATTAGGTGCAGAGGGTCAGATTCTAAAAAGGGTGTCAAAAAATCTGCACAGTAAACATTTCTGCCTAAGTGTATTCTATAAGTGGTGCATAGATTTAGGCACAATACACAGAATACACTGAGTTTATTTATTACTTATTTAGATTTTGCTCACACCTTTTTCAGTAGTAGCTCAAGGTGAGTTACATTCAGATACACTGGCTATTTCTCTGTACCAGGAGGGCTCACAATCTAAGTTTGTACCTGAGGCAATGGAGGGTTAAGTGACTTGCCCAAGATCACAAGGAGCAGTAGTGGGATTTGAAGCAGCCACCTCTGGATTGCAAGACCGGTGCTCTAACCACTAGGCCACTCTGATACCTCAGTGCCTCTATTTACACCAATGAAAACGTGGCATAAATCCCTGCACATAAATTTACGTGTTCTGGGCCATATTCTATAATTATGCGCATAAATGTTGGAATGCCCATGAAACGCCCATTTCCCCATCCATAGCCATGCCCCTTTTGAACTGCATGCATTAGAATTTAGGCGCAGTTCATTACAAAATGCACTTAGCGAGTTATGCGTGTAAATTCTAATTATTACTAATTAGTGCTCATTATTGCTTGTTAAGAGCTGTTATAACACTCCCCTGACACACACCCCTTGTGATTTGAACACACATCTGATGTGAGGTGTGAGGATGGTATAATGCCGTTATATCGCTCCATGGTGCGACTGCACCTTGAGTATTGTGTCCAATTCTGGTCACCGCATCTCAAGAAAGATATAGTGGAATTGGAAAAGGTGCAGCGAAGGGCGACTAAAATGATAGCGGGGATGGGACGACTTCCTTATGAAGAAAGACTAAGGAGGCTAGGGCTTTTCAGCTTGGAGAAGAGACGGCTGAGGGGAGACATGATAGAGGTATATAAAATAATGAGTGGAGTGGAACAGGTGGATGTGAAGCGTCTGTTCACGCTTTCCAAAAATACTAGGACTAGGGGGCATGCAATGAAACTACAGTGTGGTAAATTTAAAAAAAATCAGAGAAAATGTTTCTTCACCCAACACGTAATTAAATTCTGGAATTCGTTGTCATGAAGGCGGTTAGCTTGGCAGAGTTTAAAAAGGGGTTAGACGGTTTCCTAAAGGACAAGTCCATAAACCACTACTAAATGGACTTGGGAAAAATCCACAATTCCAGGAATAACATATATAGAATGTTTGTATGTTTGGGAAGTTCGCCAGGTGCCCTTGGCCTGGATTGGCCGCTGTCGTGGACAGGATGCTGGGCTCGATGGACCCTTGGTCTTTTCCCAGTGTGGCATTACTTATGTACTTATGCATAGAAAAACACCTAAAATTTGGTTGGAAAAATACCTATTTGGAGGTTTTTGTGAGAAAAACGTCCAAACGCAGATTTATGCCACTTTTTTTGGACATTTTTCTCTTTTGAAAAGGAGCCCCAAAGTTTGACAACTAAATTGAATTGATTTCATTATGGATGTTACTTGTGAAATAAACCTATTAGGTGGGGATAACATCAAACTCCTTTTTCCTTTCTTGTTTTCAGTCTCTACGGAGGTTTTCTCTGATCTTACTTCAATACGTCCAACAGAAAGTTCACCTCATATATTGGAATCATAGAGTAATTACATCCCATAAATAAGTTTTAATTAGCACAGATCTGAAACCTGAGAGCTTTAATAGCATCTCACAGCATCAAATCTTGGCACTTTTTCTGGCAGCAACGTAACTGTTTCTCTGGCTCTGTCATTTATCTACGCAACCTGGCTTGTAAAAATCTCTAAGGAGAATTTTCAGCTCAGCTCTGCAATTACCTTGCCAGTGACGGCACAGGATCCCATATTCAGTGAGTCTAATTATTTTTATTTATTAGAATATCTTGGCACCATACCTTCAGGACCGCCTCACCGCCCGCTTGTTTTTTGAATTCTTCGGGGCAGGCAGTCTTGCCTGCCCGCTTCCAGCGCTGACTGTCCCCCGCTGGCGATTCGTGCTTCAAAATGGCCGCCGAGACTTCAGCAGAAGTCTTGCGAGGCTGCCTCTGGAAGTCTCGGCGGCCATTTTTAAAGCACGAATCGGCAGGGGAGGACAGTCAGCGCTGGAAGCGGGCAGGCAAGACTGCCTGCCCCGAAGAATTCAAAAAACAAGCGGGCAGTGAGGCGGATCCGGAGGGAGGGAGGAGAGCCAGAGCCAGCTCGCAAGCCGGAAGAAAATTTAACAACCGGCTCTTGCGAGCCGGCTCCAGCACACCACTGCAATAACCCCAACATCACCCTTCTTGCATCAAAAGGTTCTTAAAGTTAGGCATGGTTTATAGCAGTGTTTCCCAAGTCCAGTCCTGGAGTACCCCTTGCTAGTCAGGTTTTCAGGATATCCACAGTGAATATGCATGGACTTGATTTGCATACACTGCCTCCATTATATGCAAATCTCTTTCATGCATATTCATTGTGGATATCCTGAAAACCTGACTGGCAAAGGGTACTCCAGGACCAGACTTGGGGAACACTGGTTTATAGAATGGGAATCGCGCCTAACTTTAAGCGTGGCCATTTGCACCAACTGAAACATGGTGCCAATGTACACACCTGCATTAGGTGCATACCCTGTTATTCTATAACTGCGCATTAATTTTAAGAACACCCCCATTAAGACTACACAAAAGAAAAGACAAGAGTTTCTTAAAATGCGCCCGAAAGCCTTGCAATTGGGCACTCTATATTGGTTGAATTTTCCTTGTAAATGTGTCTTAAAGTTAAATTCTATCAAATATGTATTCTTTGAACCTAAACAGTTAAATTCTTTCTTGGAAGCTAAGCTGACTGAGTCATCCATGTTACAACCTAGGCCTATAACAACTTCTACTCCGTAATAAGTATTAATACTCCTGGGTCCTCTTCTCAGTCGCTATATTTCTTTAATCATAGAAGTCATTTTGTTATTCTAGGTTCATGTTTTCCTTAAGTATTGCGTAATGCCGCCAAATAGTGGACTAAAGATGAGTAAATAGATCAATATTTTGAAATATTTTGTAATATTTAAGTTCCTAGTATTTTTTTTTTACTTATAATCATCTTTCTCTAATTTCAAGAATTGTACTTGAAGTAAAATGTAAATTCTTATAAATAAAAAAAAAGAAGCTGTAAATAAATCCTAAGAAATAAAGAAAAATAAATAAATGTGCATAATTAGACATCAGACTTTTAAATAATAAACTTGAAGATACAGCATGGGAACCAATGGCATTCATTTCAGAAGGTTCAAGAAGCCCAGCAGTTCGTGGATGTAAAATTAAAAGAGCCAGATCCATAAGAGTAACTGTGGTCCAGGGGAGCCTGTATCATGGCAATAAACCACTTGGAGAAGAGATTTGAGGACTGGTAAATGTGGATGTGATGTCGCTACCTAAGATTTACGGGCTCATCCGCGGGGCACTTTACCTCATATTGTTCCAGGGGAACCTCTGGTGTATGGCCTCTTTGGAGTGCTTCGTGGATGTGCCTCTTAATGTTGTTATTCCGGTTGAAAGTTACACTGTTTGATATATTCTGGGTTGAACTGTTGGATTGAGTTATTGCAATATGAGATTTAAGTGTGATCCAGAAACCAGATTCTAACACGCACAACAGAAGGAACATAGTGGGGGGGAGGAATTGATATAAAACAAAGGGGGGAAAGGTTACGTTAGGGGCTTCATGTAGGTGATAGAAGTTCACACAGGTTCAATCACGATGGGAGGGGCAAAGGGAGGGGGGGAGGATACACAGAGACAACGGAAGGGAAGTAATGCACAGGGACACCAGATAAAGCACTCAGAGGAAAAAAGAGAAAGTTTAATAGAGAGGATAACATTGGACAGGAGAGACGTAAATTGGAACTTACTTATCATGTACTCCAGGGAGGCCGACACAGATGATGGAGTGATAGTACACTTAATGAGGCGACTGGGGAGGGGCTGGGACCCAGCTGCCAAACGATATAAAATAAACCTAGAGTGGATATCACAATACCGTCTGTACCACATTGTAAATTAATATCATGGAATGTTGGGGGTATAACATCCCCATGCAAGAGAAAAAAGATTTTAAAACATTTAAAATATTTAAATGCTGATATTGTATGTATGCAGGAAACAAAGCTATCAGATTTAGAACATGACAAGCTCCAACAAAATTGGGTTGGGCAGGTGCTCTATGCCTCAGCGGAGGGAAGAAAGGGTGGGGTAGCGATATGTTTTCATAAACGTTTGGCCTACTCAGTTAAAAAGGAGTTGCAAGATTCTGCGGGGCGGTATCTTTTGGTTAAATTGTGGTTACAAGGGAGGGAATTATATATATTGAATGTGTATGCCCCCACGCCACCAGAGAGGTCATTCTTCCCTAATTTGCTGAGGCAGATGACACCATATCAGGATAAAGATTTGATTGTGGTGGGAGATATGAATTGCTTGATGGACCCCGGATTAGATTGTACAGGGGTGAGAGGGCTTGCGCGTGTAGGACACAAAGAAGGGAGAGTGCTAAAAGAATTTGGACATTCTCTCTCTGTGATAGATGCCTGGAGGAACTTGCACCCAGAAGCTAGGGAGTATTCCCACAGATCGAGGGCCCATGGAACATGGGGAAGGATAGATTATATTTTCGTATCAGAGACACTGTTTCCTCAGGTTATCAATTCCAAAATGGAAGAGATACTAATCTCTGATCATAGCCCCGTATGGATAGAATTAGATGGTGCATACACCTCGGTAACGGAGATTCCCGAGTTATTTAGCTAATGACAAATCATTTCAAAAATTTTTAAAGGCCCGATGGGATGAGTACACACATTTCAATAAAGCCCACCAATTTAACCCTCAATTATTCCGGTGCACGGGGAAGGCCGTCCTACGGGGAGACCTGATTGCATATGTTGCGGCTAGGAGGAAAAGGTCCACACGTAGTTTAATTAGTTTGAACAGGCGGCTAACGGGGGCAAGGCGCCGATATTTGGCGTAGCCAACGGGAACTAATAAAGACAGATACTTAGCTATACAAGCCTCCATCAATTCCATGTTACATGAGAATCAAATGAGAAATCAGACCTTCCAAAAATATAAGTTTAATAGGTTTGGCAATAGGGCCGGCGGACTTTTAGCAAGGATGGTTAAGAAGAGGGGCGGAAACCGGACGATCCCAGTAATTCGAGATAAAAGGGGGGGTATTACCAATAAGCTAGAAGATATACAGAGCACTTTACAAGAGCACTTTATGCATTTATATAAGAAGGACCACTTAAAAGGGAGACCCGAAATAAGAGAGTTCTTAAGGAAAGCTGATATGCCACAATTGGGAGAGGAAGAGATAGCTTTGTTAGACTCTCCGATACAGCTGAAGGAGTTGCAAAGTGCGATTAAGGGACTAAAATCCCATTCAGCACCTGGGGTGGATGGTTACTCCGGTGAGTTCTATAAAATTTTGGAGCTCTCCCTCCTGGGCCCTCTATACGCATACCATCAGGCGGTTATCTCGGAGGGGAAGTTCCCACTGCATGAGAACACCGCATGTATATCCTTATTACTAAAACCCGGGAAAACTGCAGAAGAACCAGAGTCATACAGACCTATCTCACTAATCAATGTAGACATTAAGCTATTGGCAAAGATTCTGACTGAGCGCCTTAAAATATACCTCCCTAAAATCATTGGGCCAGCACAAGTAGGGTTTATACCAGGGAGACAGTCGGTATTGCACGTTCGGAGAACATTGATGTCTATGGCCCAGTGTAGACACCAGCAAATCCCCGGGATGGTGGTTAGTTTAGATGCCGCTAAGGCATTCGATAGGGTCAGCTGGGACTTCCTATTTGAGTTATTAGAGTGGATAAAATTGCCCACTGGGATTATACGAGCAATACAGGCCCTTTACAATGATATGAATGCACAGGTAGTGGTTAATGGCGGGATAACGAGAAGATTTTCTGTGGAAAGGGGAACTCGTCAGGGTTGTCCCCTTTCACCTCTGCTATTTGACTTGACACTGGAACCACTGCTTAGGACGCTAAATTCGGACACTGGGATAAGCGGAGTGAGACTGGGAGATCAAGAGGTGAAAGTTTTAGCCTATGCGGATGACATTCTTATGTTACTCACTGACCCCCAACGCTCATTAAAAACTGCATTGGAGGTGATTCGGGAATATGGTAATCTGTCGGGGTTTTCCCTGAACTATGATAAATCGGGAGCGATGGCCCTTGACGAGACTATCAAAGCGCAATGGCAAGGGAAGTTTCCCATCACATGGGTAGGCTCTAAACTGAAATACCTAGGGGTAATGATTTCTAATAATTATGCCTCACTATACAAGGATAATGTAGGTCCCCTCATAGATATGACTAAATGTAAACTGACTATGTGGCGAGACTTACCATTAACAATTTGGGGACGAATTGCGCTTTTCAATATGATGATTGCACCCAAATGGCTTTATGTATTTCAACAGCTACCCCTCTTTTTAAAATCTAGGGACGATAAATTACTCATTAAAATAATACAGGGGTACCTTTGGCAAGGGAGAAAACCCAGATTGACATATGAGCAACTTACAACACCACGGGACGCGGGAGGAATGGGTCTTTTAAATATTAAGTTCCTGATGGTTGCCTGTTCAATGAGACACATAAACGACTGGTACCGGGGGACTTCGGACTTCTCTGTGACTTCTGTGGAGGTCTCCAGGTTCCCCGGGATACATTTTAGCTCATTACTACATACCGGAGTTGCTTTACCTCCGGGTGCATTCAAAATACATCCACTGTTGCGAGCTCTCAGGGAGACCTGGAGGTGGACATGTAGGAGACGCCATTTCTCGGCCCGGGTAACACCTTGGTTGTCGATTTGCAATAATCCGGCCTTTATACCGGGCCAGGGGGGTGGAATATTCCGTAAATGGGAAAAACAGGGAATAATGTACTTAGCGCATATAGTGACAGATGAAGGGAAGATATACTCTTACCCAGAGCTTCAACAAAAGTATAAGATCTCGGGAAATAACCACTTTGCATACTATCAACTAAAACACTATTTAGCCTCTCTAGACTGGAAAGATTTAACGGAGGATGTAGTAGAAGTCCTTTCAGAGGATTTCACATTAGGAGCTCAGCTTGCTGTTCCTTTGAAGTTCCACCATCAACAGCTTAAAGATTCAACGGCTGAACTAGATTATAAGGGGTTAGCAGAAAAATGGTCAAGTGACTTAGAACATATGATTTCTCCCGAGGTCTGTAAAACGTACTTGAAATCATTGTACAGACAAAGATTGTCAATACCACAACGAGAGAGACTGTACAGATGGCTCTTAAGAACCCATATACAGTATCCCCGAACAGGGCATTTAGGGCTGGATTTGCGGAACACGGAAATTGTCCGAAATGTAACTTTGAGATGGCCTCACTGGGGCATATGTTCTGGAGCTGTAAGCACGTAAAAAGATTTTGGTTAAGGGTGGGGCAGGAGATAGATAGGATGTGGAACTGCACTTTTATTAGAGATCCACTAATATTATTCAATAACTTTAGATATACAACAACACCTCCGGTGGGACTCAAAGCGTTCTTGTGCATTGGAATATATTATGGCATTAACTCGATTTTGCAGTTCTGGAGAGATGCGGAAGAACCTCCCCTGCAGATATGGAGGGGTCAAATGCTTAAGCAAATGCGAATTGACCGGTGCGGTATCCGAGAGATAGATAGTACACCGGGACAGAGGTTCAGAGCACAATGGGAACCAATGTGGGAGACTTTGACACCTAGAGGAAGGAGTTATTTATTAAACTTTTAATATTGACATTACATTACATTGCACATTGAACATGTGGTTTGGGGGAGGAAGGGGCTGACCATGAATAAGAGGTTCAAGAAGGCAAGTGATAAGCAGATCTTCCCCTCATATTATAGTGTGGAGGGGGCACAGGCGGATGCATATACACTGGTTTAAAGACCATAAGGGCCTTAGATCCTGTTGTTTAAGTTCGTTTCCCTTTATTATAATTTGGATGAGCAAGTAAAGGTGTCACACCCTGTGTTAACAAAGAAAAGGGGTCGGGATGGGTGAAGGGATGGGCAAGCGGGGGGGTTTATAAGTAGCAGTAACCATTGAAGGAGAAGAAGGGAGAGATTCCACCGAGACCATAAGAACATAAGGTCCGGGTGGAAGAGCTGTAGGATGGGTGGGAGGGAGAATGGGAGAAATTAATAAAAAGTTTGATGATGGATGTTGGATGTTGTAATGGTATTGTTGGATTGGATGTCCTGGGGCAACACTGTGTGTGCCCCCGGCTATTGATGTGATAACATGTATCATCAATAAAAATGTTGAATCATAAATAATAAACTTTGTTTTACAGATATATATACAGTACATTCACCACACTGGGCTTGCCGCACGCCAATCTGGAACTGTCAGCGGGCTACCCCATCCCCAGTGTACGCCATTTCTAGCCTTACAAAAATATTTTCTATTTTTGTAGCGTCGGTGCTTACCCAGCAGTAATCGAGTAGAATTCCCCCCCCCCCCCCCCCAAATGACTGTTCAGTAAGTGGCTAACTTACCACACGGCAAGACACCTTTTTACCCGCTGGTGGTAAAAGAAGGCTTCAGCATTCATCAGAAACTCTAGTGGAAACCCCCTTTTACCACAGATTAGTAAAAGGACCCCTGAATTAGTTTGGCTGTCACAACCTACTGCTTTGTTTCAAATTTAGCTGATCTTTGCTGCTCCCTATATTAGCTTTACTAGGGAAAGGCCTAATTTCTCTAAAGGTTAAGCCAGCCCTTCAGTGATGGAAGCTCAACCATCTATTGGCAGCAATCTAGTTAATAAAGTCAATAAGAGTTCAAGGATGCTGGTGTGTCTTTAGAGAAAAACCAAAATGTATTGATAGTGTGTGACTAAGATTCATTCATCCGCTGTTTGCTTTTATTCGTCTTCGTTCCTTCACTCCCACTTTCCCATGAAGCCTCAGAGCAGACCTATCTGAACTGCATGGGATTGTGTGCGGTTTTGGCAGTGATGATGGGTGGCAGAGGCACATAAAAGGACTGTGATGCCAGCCAGTTAGTGGCAAACACTGTAATTACTGATCAAACTTGCAGACTGTTTGAAGCTTGAACAGAAAGGTTCAAAGCAGGGAAGTCTAGTAATAGCAAACGAAAGGAGGTGGATTCATGTAAATCTCTAAATATAAATCACAGTCTCTCTCTTTTTCTCTCTTACATATATTGTATACACATACAGACAGATACATACACACATAAACATGCAAATACACACAGATGAACATACATATGCACACACACACAGACATATATACACATGGATAAACATACAAACACATAAACACACATACACATGCACACACTGACACATACACATATATACACACATAAACATACAAACACATGCATGCACACACACATATACCAACACACACAAACATACAAACACACATACATATATTTACACGATAAACATACAAGCACACACACACACATATATATATACACACAGAGATAAACCATAGATCCCAGCTGATTCCTGGTTCGCCCTTGCTGTACTTATCCTATGCTTTATTTTTTGACCCAGTTTCCTCCTGCTCTTTTCGGCTTCCAGATGAATAGGAACTGAGAATAAGTTCATATTTGTTCACAACTCCCCAAGAATTGTCCCTGTTTTATGTCTCCACCCCCCCCCCACCCCCACCAAAGCTTACTTAGTTCAGTCATTGCTGTGCCAGTCCTTGGCCAAGAAGAGGGGGGGCTCCTTTATAAACACTGTAATCACAGGCCCTAAATCTAATCAGAATATGTCGCTTTCTCATAATGATCTACCAAGCTTTCTTGAATTTTGTTACTGTTTGTACCTCTGCCCCCTGCACTGAGAGGTTTCAGGTATCCAATACCTTTGCCATGAAGGAATATTTTCTAATGATGCTCTTGAATCTACTTTCTTCTCTGGGGTCTCAGATTGTGTCTTCTCCTCTACAATATGTGTACTGAGGTTCCCAAGTCTCATCTCGTATGGCCTCTCATTGGACTGTCTCCATCCTGTTTATATGGGAAAGAAAGCCAGCAGATCAATGTCACAACAAAAAGATTTTATTGAAGATACCGTGGATGAACAAATTGTCCATCCTGTTTATATCCTTATAAACAATGTACAGAACTAAACATACTATTTACCAACCGCCTGTGCAGAAGCATTAGTCCTTTTTCCTACTGGTTTTTGTGGTTATTTTAGAAGTCCTATTCACAATTTTCCTGTGTGAATACCAGCATTAACTACAGCAAAAAAATGGACACCAAGGAGAATAAGAATTGTGGAACACAACACTAAGCACCAATTCTCTTTGGTCTCCGTTTTTCGCTGTAGTTGATTCTATTTTCCTTGGATATGGTCTCACAGTCTTGGAAAACTGGACTTAGTTTCTCCTCAACATGTTTCAGATTCTTTAAAGGGTCCCTCATTGATACAGATGGATTCATATAGCTCACCATCTGCTTCCTGGACTACTTTATCTAATCTTTTTAAGAGATTAGTGAAGACTGAATTATATGATGCCATCTTGATTGAGTACCGTAAAAAGCAATTTATTCTGAGGGCTTTGCACATGATTAAAGAACTGAAATTATTTTTAGATAATAGTGATTTTTTTAACAAATGGACTGCTATTCTTAATAAATGTTCTCTAGACCTAATGGTGTTATCAATAAAACTAAGGATATTGCTGCTGTTATTAAAAGTGATATTGATAGTACACTAGATTCATTAAAACAAACAGGAAGCTGGTAAGACTTTTGAAAAACAATATGAAGAACATAAAAGAAGAATGGATCAATTTAAATATGATCTACAAAAATTGAAGATTAAAAAGTTCCACTGTGATGAAAAAGATTATGATGATAAAAGTGTATATTCGTGGTTAGAGAAAGGGAATGCAATTATTCATCCTCCATTTGAAGATGATTTGTACTCAAATAGCAGACTTCCTCTGGCTCTGATGGTCCTTTTTTAGATGATGGGAGAGGACACAGAGGCAGGGGCAGAAGAGGAAAGGTGAGACACCCAAAACGAGGCAGTGTTAGAGAAGACCAACAGGATCGACCAGTCCAGCAGAATCAGCTGGAATGCCCATATACTTGATCACAACAGTAGTGATCAATTCATCTCAATATTCTTTGTCTACTGTGGAGCATGAGATTCTTTCTAGAGGACTTTCATTTGTTCCCACTTTGGTGCATAATCCTTTTCAGTGTAGAGTGGATCTACAAAGATTCATGAGAACTTTACAGATTAAATTGTTTTTCACAAATAGAGACTGCAGGAACGGATAGATCTGTGGTCAGAAATAGATCAAAGTGGATACCACCAGGACCTTTGGACCCAACTTTAATGGTCTTTAGGCAATTGGTTTGGAAGGAATTTGAGTCCATTGATAAAGAATCAAGAAAGACATTTTTTTATTGTTCCAAGGAGGAATAATCATGATATAGTGATGCGTACATCTAGTAGCACTATAGAAATGCTAAGGACGGCAGGGGGAAGGGGCGTTCCAAGATGGCGGATGCAACTCGGTAGCGATCACCGAGGCTCCCTGGACTTACCCTTTATTTGAAAGTTTCAGCGATTAAAAATGCCGCATACAAAAAGAAAGGGAGTAGTCAAAAGCCTACCATCTGCGACTGCGGCTGCCCAAACAGTCCAGACGACCCTCGATGGTTTCGCCACGAGTACTCCACGGGAGAGGGCGAAAGGGAGCTCTGCTGAGGGAACGTTCGGAGGAGCGACGATTCCCCTGGAGCATGATACCACACTTTCCTCCCCGGATCTCAATCCCCCTCCGTGTCCTGCAGACCTTAGGGGGAAGGTGGAGCTTTTGGCGTCGTCTGAAGATGGCGACGAAGAAACCTCAGTAGATGGAGCCTCACCCAGAAAGACTGCAGAAGATTTACAACGGGAGCTTTTAGCTCCAGCGGAGGTAACCCTGGAAAGTATCTGGGCAATGTTACAGCATTTAACTACAATTACTATGAAAGCTGCTTCGGATACAACTTCTTTGGTAACAAAAGTTGATTTCCTGAATGACTGTAGAAAAGATACGGCAGGAAGTGAGTTCTCAGAGAACTGTTTTTCAGCAAGAAATTGACTTGTTAAAAAACTCTACAGACAGCCTGATTAAGGATAAAATTATTCTACATAATAAATTAGATCAGCTTGAAAATTTTAACAGGCGTCTTAATTTGAGAATAATAAATTTTCCAAAAATTCCAGAGTTGAGTGCACTTGAACTATTTAAAAAATACCTTTCTGAAGTTCTCAATTACTCCCCTGATTTGATGCCTCCGATTAACAAAATATATTATCTCCCAATTCCGCAAAAAGAGGGGCAGAAGAGAAAATCAGAAAATCAACCTATACAACCTACTGGATTACAAGACTTGACAGCTTTTTGGAACAGTCTATGAGCGATGTTCAGTCTCGCACTACTTTGCTAGTATCCTTTGTTTTTGAGCAGGATATTAACTCTATTATGAAATTATACTTTAAAAATGCTCTTAAAGAATTTCTTGGAGCGCGAGTGTGGATATATCCGGACGTGACAAGGACTGCTCAAGAAAAACGTAAAAAATTTCTTGCATTGAGAGAAGAGACTAAACTGCTGGGAGCTAGTTTCCTATTATCGTATCCGTGTAAATGTTTGGTAAAATATAAGAGTAACAAATATATATTTTATGATCCGGATCAGCTGAAAAGTTTTGTTGAATTAAAGAAAATTGTCAAGTGACCCCTAGGGAAAGTTTTGAGAAATATAATATAACCGTGGATTAGCGTTCAGGCCTGTTTGCTTATTTAAAATATTACTTTAGTGTTCTTCTCAATTTTAAGAATTCCCCTTCTTCTTTTAGTGGTCTAAGAAGAGAGGATTAATTTCTAGTAAATGTATTTGCTTTGTATTATTGGTGTTACCCTCATGTTTCTATTGCAAGAAATTCTTGTGAATGTATTGCAAAACATAAATAAATAAATAAATAAAAAGAAATGCTAAGTAGTAGTAGTAGTAGAAGATAAGGAGAGTGGATAAAGGACCATTGTGATCCAAGACATATGTGATTATGACAGAGAGGTTTTTAGATAACTGTTGAAGAAAGAAGATTGTAAAGAACTGGGTATGGCTCCAACCTTGGATTTATAAAAGAAAATCTATCAAATCACAACAGAAGGTTTTGCAAGTGGCCACGGGGTTCATTTTCAAAAGAGAAAAACATCCAAAAAGTGTCAAAAAGCACCAATTGAATGGATTTCTTCTCAAAACATCCAAATTGCTATTTTTGAAACATGTTTTGCAGATGTCTATCTATGCATTTCATCTGCAATGTGTCCAAATCACAAAGAGCATGTTAGGGGTGTTTCAAAGGTGGGATTAGGGTGTGCCTAACACTTGGACATTTTACAACCATAATGGAAAAAAAAAAAACGTTTAAGGCAAAAACTTCAAGGCTTTGGTCTAGACCTGTTTTTCTAACGAATAAGACATAAAAATGTGCCCAAAATGACCAGATGTAATTTTGGGCACATATGATGTCAACCATGTATTTTTAAAATTGTAAATTTTAAAATTTAAATATTAATAATTGCCTTTTCACATGACGCTCCAAATTTGTGTCATGCCAGGAATAGGCTCAGTGTCTCAATTTCATTATTTGATTCTTGTGTCTATTGCAGAACGATGTCCACGAAGCATCCAAGACTGAACGTATTTTGTTGAAACTGAGAGGTCCTTTTACCAATCTTCGGGGAAAAGGGCCCTGCGCTAGCGGTAGGGGCCGTTTTCCCATGCACCAGGGCCCTTTTTACCGCAGTGGTTAAAAAGCCCCTAGACAAACATGGCCATGTAATAAGAGGACTCTTACCGAATGCCCATGCAGTGGGGAACCCTTACCGCCATCCATTGAGGTAGTGATAAGGGCTCCCGTGGTAATCCAGCGGTAACCGGGCAGCATGCAATGATGCCCAATTACCACTGGGTTACCGCCACGCAAGTCATTTCCGGGGGGGGGGGGGGGTCCCTGGAAATGGCACACGCTCAGGGCAGAACTACGGCCGGCAGCCGCATTGAGCCAGCAGTAGTCCCAAGTTAGCATTGGGCTTACTGACATTTTGTAAAAGACCCCCAAAGTTAGAGGAGGCCCAACTATATTTTACCAGCAAAGTAGATCTTGATGGAGCCACAATAAGGTTCATCTGTGAAAAACTTCTTTCACTCTTACTTGAGGAAATTGGAATGGATGTCAAGAGTAAACTTTAAAGGCAATAATTTGTCTGAAATATTTTTTTGCTCAGATATTCTTGGAATCTGTGAATCATCTCCCTTTCATTCAGGTGAAAGCTTTTGGATAAATTTCTCATTTCTGTTTCACCAATTCCCCCTGTATTCAAAGCCACGCTAGCGGCTGTCGCACAGTGAATAGGCTGTGTCGTCATTACCATACCGGCAGCCGCTAGCACAGCTTTGTAAATGGGGGGAGGGGGGATGTTAAATGCTTCTGGTTGTTCTCTGGCCACTGTTTGGGATCAAGCACTTTGGCCCATTTAGGTAGATCAGCTTCTTCATTGTCAAGCAGTCTCTTTGCTGTACAGATTTTCAGGTTTTCATAAAATGCACCTGGACAGATTTGAGGGTCGTCTTTCCTATATTTTTGGTGGAGGGCATCCCTTTGAATATTGTATATTCCTCCCTATAGTAGGCCTGTAATATGGCCTGGCTAGCCCTCAGATTTCTTAGTTTGCTGTCTTCAGCATATTTTTAGTTTCTTCCTGCAGCTGCATGTAAGTTACAGTGCTTTCTCAGGAAATGGAAAGTACTTGTTACATGTCAAGGTGACACTTGGGAGGAACTGAGGCTACGACAGATACAATTGGATATAACCTTGGTGGTGATGAGAGACTGAGGACCCTTCAAAGAAGGAGTTGTTCCTGTCAGATAGAAGGACACCAGGTGTTTTATAATATCTACTTGCTTGCTACATGGTTATTTGCACGCTGTGAGCATGCGTTACTAATAAGGAATTAGCCAATTGCCACAAAGTGTGCATGTGAACACAAGAGGAGAGGATGGTAGAATACAGGAAATTGCCATTTTTGTATATTACTATATTGTGTGATGAAAGGAAACAGGAAGATCCATAAATGATCACAAGTTAGTTTAGGAGAAATCACATGATTTAGGAGAAACGAAACTTACAACAGCATATATGTGATGGCTAAAAAAGTTTTTGCTGAGCAGTTTTGTTATTCAGTCTTTGCTCTTGGCTTTTCTGTGTGACAACCTGCTCCAGAGAGAACAATTATTTTGTATTGGCTTAGTGAGATACCAATAAAGATTTTTACTGGTTGCGCCTATATCTAAGTCTGATTGTCTCTCTTATTCTAGCCTCTAGGGATGAAGTGTTTTCCGCCCCCCAGGGGCAAGGGACAATATGATACTTCGGGCAGCAGTAATGAATGTTTTGCAATAAGGTCCAGGATTTTGTTTTCTCACTTCAAAATTTGAATGAGACTTTTACTACTACTACTTAACATTTCTAGAGCGCTACAAGGGTTATGCAGCGCTGTACAATTTAACAAAGAGAGACAGTCCCTGCTCAAAGAGCTTACAATCTAATAGACAAGTGAACGGTCGGTCCGATAGGGGCAGTCAAATTGGGGCAGTCTGGATTCACTGAACGGTAAGGGTTAGGTGCCGAACGCAGCCAGATTAATCTCTTAGAGGATTAACAAGCAAATGATGTTAAATAACATACAATAAAATATATACATATATATATATTTCAGTATCTGTCAAGTCCCATCTGCAGACTTTTAATTCTGTTGTTTGCTTTGTATAGATTCATATTATGTTAAGCACATAAGAACAGCCATATTGGGTCAGACCAATGGTCCATCTAGCCCAGTATCCTGTTTTCAACAATGGCCAAGCCAGGTCACAAGTACTGGGCAAAAACCCAAATAGTGGCAACATTCCATGCTACCAATCCTGTCTCTGGTCCAATCCTTCTTAGCTTCTTCAAAATGAAGTACCAATGCTTCATAATCCTGCCATACTGCACAAACAGATCGAAAACTAGATACTACCCAGCGAGTGCTTAAAATCCACCCAATTTTCAAAAGCTGAATTTCCAGTGTATTTGCACACAATTGTAATTCTTTACCATTTTTCGGTGAAGCATGGCACAGCATGTACAGCTTATCAATGAATGATTTGAATCTATTTATTCCTGAAACAGCTTTTACAGCATCATGGACTGAAAAGTCTAATCTGTGCCATACAAGAATTGAAGTAAATTTGTCTTTTAGCAATTTTCTAACTCCACCACGAGCCCCCAACATTACGTTTGCTCCATCACAAGCAACAGAAACCAAATAATCCTGCAGGTATTCCTCTGTCATACAAATAGACTGGAAAATACAGACCGGTGAGCCTGACATCGGTGCTGGGCAAAATAGTAGAGACTATTATAAAGAACAAAATTACAGAGCATATACATAAGCATGGATTAATGAGACAAAGCCAAAATGGATTTAGTGAAGATAAATCTTGTCTATTACATTTTTTTTGAAGGCGTGAACAAACATGTGGATAAAGGTGAGCTGGTCACTATTGTGTATCTGGATTTTAAAAAGGCATTTGACAAAAGCACCTCATGAAAGACTCCAGAGGAAATTGGAAAGTCATGGAATAGGAGGTAGCATTTTATTGTGGATTAAAAACTGGTTTAAATGTAGAAAACAGAGAGTAGGGTTAAATGGTCAGTATTCTCAATGAAGAAGGGTAGATAGTGGGGTTTCCCAGGGGTCTGTCCTGGGACCGCTGCTTTTTAACATATTTATTAGTGATCTAGATATGGGAATAACTAGCGAGGTAATTAAATTTGCTGATGACACAAAGTTATTCAAAGTTGTTAAAACACAAGAGGATTGTAAAATATTGCAAGAGGACGTTACACAAGACTGGGAGGCTGGGTATCCAAATGGCAGATGACGTTTAATGTGAGTAAGTTCAAATTAATGCATGTGGGAAAGAGGAACCTGTACTATAGCTATGTGATGCAAGGTTCCACATTAGGAATCACCACCCAGAAAAAGGATCTAGGTGTCATCGTTGATGATACGTTGAAACCCTCTGCTCAGTGTGCGGCGGCAGGGAAGAAAGCAAATAGAATGTTGGGTATTATTAGAAAATTAAATGTAAAACAAAAATGAGGATGTTATAATGCCTTTGTATCACTCCATGGTGCAACCGCACCTTGAATACTGTGTGCAATTCTGGTCACCGCATCTCAAAAAAGATATAGTGGAATTAGAAAAGGTACATAGAAGGGCGAAGAGAATGATAAAGGGGATGGGACGACTGCCCTATGAGGAAAGGCTGAAACATCTAGGGCTCTTCAGCTTGGAGAAAAGATGGCTGAGGGGAGATATGATAGAGGTATATAAAATAATGAGCGAAGAGGAACAGGTAGATGTGAATCACTTGTTTACTCTTTCTGAAAATACTAGGATTAGGGGGCACGCAATGAAGCTACAAAGTAGTAAATTTAAAACAAATCAGAGAAAATATTTCTTTTCTCAATGTGTAATTAAACTCTGGAATTCATTGCCACAGAATGTGGTAAAAGCAGTTAGCTTAGCGGGATTTAAAAAAGGTTTGGATAACTTCCTAAAAGAAAAATCCTTGAGCCATTATTAATATGGACTTGTGGAAAATCCACTACTTATTTCTAGGATAAGCAGCATGAAATGTACTGTTTTGGGGATCTTGCCAGGACCCTGTGACCTTTATTGGCCATTGTTGGAAACAGGATACTGGACTTGAGGGACCTTTGGTCAGTCCCAGTATGGCAACACTTATGTTCTTATGATTCTAACATGCAGGAACACAATTTAGCTTACCTCCTTCCAGTCCCAATACCTGTGCTTGTGCAGCCTATGTTGCTGCTGCATTGGCCCTCCTGCTGTTTTAAGACCTTCCAACTGGTCTTGACTTTATGTTGGAACTCTTCAGGTATTTTAGAACCTTCCAGCCAATCTTGGTACTATACTGGCCCTCTTGTGGTATTTCTGTGTCTTCCAGCCAATGTTCTTGCTGTTTTTACCGACCCATGCTTCCTCAAGGTCATCTGGACAGTGTTGTTGCTGCTTTACCACTCTACAATGCCTTGGAGTCTTTCTGCCAATGTCAATGTCATTTTTCAGCTTTCAAATTGAATTGGCATTTTCCTAACAATTTTGGTGCTTCCCTTAAGGTGTTTCTTCCACTCGATGTGCCTCTTTGCACTTCTGATGGTAATTTCTTGTAGTCTTCCTGTTAATGTAGTTGCCTTTTGCCTCTCTTAGTGCCATGCGGTGTTTGTGGCACTCTTGATGTTTTTTTGCCATTGGTACTGATATCTGCCAGCAAGTTTCAGGCCGATTTTGTTGAAAATGGAAGCAAAACCCACTGCAGCATTGTAAAACTGCTTGCCCCATCGACTTAAATGGGGGCAAGAGAGACAAATGTAAAAATGATTTGGTGTACAAAGATTAACCAAATGGAGTTCAGGGACAAATGCTGTCACAAACATTCTGGTATCCATCATTGCAGCCAGAAAGGTTTGTGTGCCTGATCTGGTGTGAAATCCTTCTTGAGTAGGATCCATCCTGCTCCCAGTCTCCAAATAACCCTCTACCTTAAGGGCCACAATCTTCTCACTAATTTTTGGCAAGTGGGGGATATTTGGAATAGAATAATAATTCCACAATGCAATTGCTTTAGTCTACTAAGCAGAAGAGGTGTTTCCGTGGTAGGTCAGGGGAAAGAATTGTGGGTTATTATTGATGGAAAAAGAACCCACAGAAAGAGGAGCTGCAAGTCTGTGTGGCAACTTTTTCTTTTAGCTATTTTCAAAGGGGGAAAGTGTGCATATGTTCATTTTACAAATGCATGCAAGGATCACAAGTAAAATGTACCCACAACTTTAATTTTAATCTTTTTTTATTGACGATAACACAAACTGCAATTAGTACAAGCATATACAGTTCTTAAAAAGAAAGAACAAGTACAAAAAAAATCTTCAATCAATCCAAAAATGTCAAGAGGTTTTTCTCCCCCCCCCCCCCCCACCTACCCCAACCCTCATCATCCAGACCCAAACCCTCATTTCCTTTCTACAGTCCCATATTACTGGGGAACTATCATGTGAACTCCCCCGTCAAAACCACCCTCACATAAAAACAGTCAACACTACAAAATATAGAAAAAAAAATCACATATCCCAGCAAATAGCAAAATGTTACTCGGGAAACAACAAAAAGAAATAAGCCACCATCATATGGGTCAGAGGATCATAAAGTGCAGTACAAAAGATAAAAGTTCAAGATCAATACAGCAAAAAGTACCAAAATGTCCAAAATTAAGGGAAGCAGCTATCTACGAACCAACATTGGCTGGGAGATTATGCAAAAATATTTTGCCGCCTCCACTGACAAAAAGAAATGGGTTTGCGCCCCCCCCCCCCCCCCCCATGAGTGACCGTGAGTCGTGCAGGATAAAGTAACGCATTGGAAAACTTGCATTCATGTAATTGAGTGCATAGGGGGCAAAGCTTTGCGCTGAGCACATACTCTGGAATATAGGCCTGAAAACAAAGTACTTTTTGATTATCATATTCCAAACTTTTCCCACAACGTAACAACTGAAGTATGGCTTGATCATAATGGCCAACCCGAAGAACCACAATACGAGGACGGGCAGCAGCATTGCTCCGGGAACCCAAGCAAAGGGCCCTTTCAAGTTTAAAAGGGACCTCCAAAGTATCCAGATGTAGAGATTGTGGAATCCAGCGCTCTAGTGTATGCACGAGCTCCATGTCAATCAAAGATTCCACAAGGCCCACCAGGTGCAAATTATTGCTTCTTGTTCTGTCCTTCAAATTATCTAGCTTGCTTTCCAATTGTTGAACAGTGTATCAGAGTTGCTCCACACCACGAGATAAACTCTGGGCCTGAGTCTCCAATACCCCAACCCAGTGTTGCTGTGAATCCAATTCCAAATCTACATTATCCGATCGCTCATGAACGGCCTCCGTTCTATCTTGTAAATTTCTGAAGTTCAAATGGTGCTTGCCCGAAGGACTCGGCGGAGTCAATGGAACCGCCATCTTTGCTGAAGCTCCCTTCGTTATGACTTTACTTTTACGAAGTAGCTTCGAAGCCATACCAATGACAATATCTTCTGAAATCACGCCCTGTCAGGCCCACAGGAAGAACAAATCAAAGATATCAAATCCACCCACTTCTGGTGAAAATATATGATGAAAAAGTGGCTTTATCGGTGATTAGACAGAGGAGCTGAACAAGCAGCCTCCGCTCCTGTTCTAGGTGTCACGTGATCTCATGTACCCACAACTTTGCAGCAGATCAGGCTCAGTCTCTGGCTGTCTTCAAGTCTAGGCTTAAAGCCCACCTCTTTGCTACTGCTTTCCACTCCTAACCATAACTCTCTTACTCAACACCCTCACTTATCACCCCTACCACTGCAATTTCCCCACCCCTAGCTGTCTGTTCGTCTGTCCAATTTAGATTGTAAGCTCTGTTGAGCAGGGACTGTCTTTTCATGTTAATTTGTACAGCGCTGCGTAAGTCTAGTAGCGCTATAGAAATGTTTAATACTAGTACTAGATCAGCACTTTAAAAGGTCCTACAGACTATAAAGATTCACTTAAAGCAATGAAGGGTTTATTTATTTTTATTTATTTATGTTAATTTATATACCGTATCTTATTGCATCTGCAAAACAGAACGGTTTACATATATATAAAAAAATTGGTATATACAAATAAACAGACATAGGAATTCCATTCATGACAGGAAAGCACAGCAATCAAGATAAACTACATAATAAATCAATACAAGTTAAAAATCTAATATCCAGTTAAGCTATCCCATTTTTCTTTGTCTTTTTGACCTTATCTCATTATGCTAAGTTCTGTTCTACATAGCTTATAAAGAGAAAGGTTTTCAGAAGTTTTCGGTAATGGAGATAAGATTTCTCTAATCTGATCTCCTTTGGAAGGCTATTCCAAAGGGAGGGTGACAGGTAGAAATAATAATATGTAACAGCTTTTAAGAAAATGGATTCTGAGTTCAAGAAATGCACATTTTTATTGGGGGGGGGGGGAGTTTCCCCCTGTTTTGGTGCAATACTCATACAAAAGTCGTGTGCTTGCATATGGTACTGGTCTAATGTTTTTACTGGAAGTACTGGGACAGGAATATTATAGACATCTTTAGAAACAGGTTACATGACATTTTCCAGATCCTTAACGGCTTCATACACATACAGTGGAGTGCTCAGACTTTCAAACACACACTGTATGTGTGGATGGATATGTGCCTTTCACCTTTTGTATTTTTAACTTAGCCAGCAGTCCTGGCTCCTTCACAAAGCCACAAGAATGCAGAAACATCACAGTGGCAGGAACCATAGGCGGCCAACGGGCTTGGCCAAATGCAGAAGCCACAGCAACAACCTAAGCACTGTCTCGCTGTCGTCATTTTGCAGACTAGAGAAAGGAGGCAGACAGACTGTCTTAGAGCAGAAGGTAAGGCTTGTTCTTACAGGAGACAACTGCAGATTACTTCACACTAAATACATACTCCATCTGTACTCAAAACCCACTGTAACATCACACACAGGAGCACATGCATGCTCCCCACATAGACATGTCTCTTCACTGTATACCCCGTTGCACTGGGTTACATTTTCAAAAAATGCTCACTGCTTCACTTAGGAAGCTGAATTTTGGCTGCCTAAATTTAGGGACATTTTGAGCCCTGCTTAGGTGCCCGAGTTTTGCTACCTTGATTTACTGTAGATCTGCTATTCATTCTCCTAAATCAGTCATCTAGTGGCTAATTTTATAACAGGGTAGGTATGTGAAAAGTCCAAAGAGATGCCTATTAAAAGCTTACAGTATTAGAGAGAGGCAACACTGGCACCTACTGCCTTTC
Source organism: Microcaecilia unicolor (assembly GCF_901765095.1). Classification (NCBI taxonomy): domain Eukaryota; kingdom Metazoa; phylum Chordata; class Amphibia; order Gymnophiona; family Siphonopidae; genus Microcaecilia; species Microcaecilia unicolor. The sequence continues at coordinate 86,761,991 of NC_044042.1, read as the reverse complement.
TTAAATAGGCTTCTGCATCCAGCCTGACTAGCACAGAAATTTATACTTGTTGCGAAGAAGATGTAAATGGATCAGTATATTCTATGTATGTGCAGGTACATTTTATACAACCCTGCCTCCGCTCCACCCACATGACTGGAGCAGTAGCCTAATGGTTAGTGCAGCGGGCTTTGATCCTGGTGACCTGGCTTCGATTTCACTGCATCTCCTTGTGACTGTGGGCAAGTCACTTAACCAGTGCATTTTTTCCTAGCAAAAAAGGTGCTGGTATCCAAATGCCAGGCCACCCTTCAGGGGTGGGATGATCACTGAGGGACCCACCCCACAATAGCCAGGCCCCCTGCAACCAGTCACAGAATCTATGAAAAGGCAGAACTGGTGTGTAGAGCCTGAGCTCTTTCATTAAAAGTTAGGGACCTTGGGTCAATTTTAGCAGACAATGGAAAAGGTGCTGGTACTCAGTACCCCCCAAGTACCCCCTCAAAAAAAGCCCTGCACTTAACCCTCCATTGCCCCAGGTACAAAAACTTAAGATTGTGAGCCCTCTAGGGACAGAGAAAGTACCTGCATATAATGTATACAGCACAGCACTGTGTATGTCTAGTAGCACTATAGAAATGATTAGTAGTTATAGTACAACCGAGTGTATACTTTGAAAGCACATATGATGTTGTGCAATTTATACACAAGCTAATTCCTCCCCCTCTCCCTGATCTAAACCTAATTGCAGTCCCACTCAGTTTTTGACTGCTTAATTCAAGCACCCTGTGAAAATATTTTATTTATTTATTAGGATTTATTTACTGCCTTTTTGAAGGAATTCACTCAAGGCGGTGTACAGTAAGAATAAATCAAACATGAGTAATAGGCAATTACAGCAGTAAAAATATTCAAATAACAATACAAAGTATGGAGCAGTATATACTACTTACAGTGTCAACACAATACGTAATAGAACATTTTAATTGATACTAAAGGGTATAAGCAAAGATGGAACATAGAGATAGGTAAGAGAATACGAAGAGTTAGAAAGTAAGGCGACTAATTTAAAGAAAGTTGTACCATCTTCCCTCCCCTCCCAGGGGCGGCTTAAGACCCTACCCCCCCCCCCTTTTCATAAATCAGCATCACCCCTCCCCTTCTTTACCCCTCACAGGTGGCCAGCATTGCCTCTTCCCCAGGTAGCCAGCAACTCTCATTCACTTCCCACCCTCTGTTACCAGCATCTCCCCCCTCTTCCCTTCCCTATTTCAGGCTTGCTGTCACCTCTACCCTACCATACCTCCACTAGACACAAGGCAGTAGCTACATGAAGCACAGTGTGGCAGTGGGGTTTTCAGCATAGACCTGCATTGCAGAGTCATGCCACATCCTGTTAGGCACTTTTATTTATTTCCATGATTTCTAGACTGCACAATCCTATGTACTAGGAGGTTCACAATGCATCATTCATATAAAAATAACAGACATATATGTCTTAAAGCATAAAATCAACCAATAAAATACATAATCAAAAACATAATCAGGTACCAGTTTCAAGTGCTACCATAGGTCTATTTAAAAGCCTCTTGAAATAAAGAAAGCCTTAAGCAGGTTGCAAACTTTCAGGTCATCCTTTATAGCACGTAGCTCTATAGGAAGAGAGATCCACAGATAGGTCCCCTCAATATGCATCATCATTCTTCAAGCCACATATGATGGAAAGAAGGAACTTCCAACAACAGTTTGTCTGCTGATTGTAGTAGACACGGGGGGGGGGGGGGGGGTTAGTAAATCTTCAAAGTGGTTCCTAATGTCAAAGGTCAAAGGTAATTCGTGGTTCAGTACTTTAAAAATAAGGGTTTAGACAGTATGTGCTTTTTAAGCAAAACAATGAATTATACAATCTGAATGTGATATTGTGTAGAATGTGATGTGAGTGTCATTGTGTTTTTTGTAGAAGTCATGGATGATGCAACTATAACACAGCGTGCATCACTCTGCTGAACAAATTGCCTTATATCAGCTCTAGAGATCATAAAGTTGCTCATTTTCGAAACAGAACATCCAAAAAGCAGCACAAAGCAGCAGATGGGCGTTTTTTTCTTGCAAAAGCATCCAAATCGATATTTTCAAAACACATATTTAAGATGTTGTTCTATGTAGTTCATCTGCAGTGCATCCAAATCACAAAGGGGCATGTTTGGGGCAGGATTTGGGCATTCCTAACACTTGGGTGTTTTCCTGCCATAAGCAAAAACTTCCAGGGCTAAAAATTGGACGTTTTGGTCTGGACCTTATTCAATCACAACTAAAGTCACAAAAAGGTGCCCTAAATGACCACTAGAGGATTAAGGCATGACCCTCCCCTTACTCTCCCAGTGGTCACAGACCCTCTCCCACCCCCTCAAAGATAGGAAAGAAACAGTATATACCAGCTTCTATGACAACATCAGATGTTATGGCCAGTCCTATTAGAGCAGCAAGGAAGTCCCTGGAGTAGCCTAGTGCTCACTGCAGTGTACTATAGAGAAGAGACCCAGGCCCATATCCCACTCTAACTGTTACACTTATGATGGAAAGTGTGAGCCTTCCATAACCCACCAAAAAAACTATCTACATATAGGTAACACCTGCAGGCATAAGGGCTATTTTATTGGTGTACAGTTGGGTACAGTAGGTTTTTGGTGGGTTTTGGAGGGCTCCCCATACAATATAAGTGGATAACGGTGAGATGTGTACCTGGGACCTTTTATGTGAAGTCCACTTCAGTGCCCCCGCGGCCTAAATTGACCCACTGCTCTGCTGGAATATCTGTTTGGCTAGTCTACTAAGAATGCTGGTCCCCATACATTCCAATGGCTTGATTTTGTGATTTTATTTCCCTTGGGCTTTTCTTTTTTTCAAAAATGCATTGAGCACAAAACATCTTAAGATGTCTAGAAAAATGGCCACTTTTGAAACAGAAAGCTAGACATTTTTCAGGTTCGAAAATAACCATATTCACCACCTAATTTTTGGATGTATTCAGCAAAACATCCAAAGTTGGATTTAGACGTCATATTGAAAATGCCTCTCAACACATTGTGCTCTCTTACTTGTCGGTGTTTGATTTTTGTGACGAGACACGTTTCATTTTAGCCAAAGAGATGCCATGTGCTTGTTGGCTTCAAAATTGGAGATCAGGACAAGAGCTGGGGCCCAGCATATATGCTGTAAAACTTGTGCAACAAATCTTCGCCACTGGATGAACAGGAAAAGGAAAGTCATGCCCTTTGCAATGTCAACGATTTGGAAAGCCAGCAGATCATGTCAACGATTGCTACTTCTGCATGGTGCCTCCAGTTGGAAAAGGTTTCTCAAATAAGAGAAAGCGGACTTTTATATTGGGTTTTCCTTTTTCTAGGGGAGTACATTTTAAGAGAATGCCTTTTCTTATCTAGCATATTGGAGTATGATACCGTCATTTGTTAGACAATTACCTACTTATATCTTATTTTGTAAACGTGAAATATTTTTTATTTCAGAAATATTTAAAAGTAGCTTAGGGGGTATCTAATTTAAGGGCCCTTTTACAAAGGTGCGTAAGGACCTCCATACGTGCAGCATTATCGCCCAGCTAGAGCATGCGTCTGGTGGTAATTCCAAGTTTGGCGTGTGTTGAAAACCCATGGTAGAAAATAATTTTCTATTTTCTACCGTGGGGGCGTTCCTGGTGGTAATTGGCATTTGGCATATGCTGGACAATTACTGCATGGATAACGTGTAAGCCCTTCTCGCTAAGTCAATGGGTGGCATTAAGGGCTGAGGCCATAAATAGATGCGCACTGGTTTTAATTCTGCCACACATCCACTTCCCGGCCCCCCCCCCCCAAAAAAAACCCTTTTTTCCCCAGACACGGTGGAGAAATGGTCCAGTGCGCGTCCAATACACATGCCCACACTACTGCAGGCCGCTTTTTGGCAAGCCTTTGTGAAAGGGTCCCTTGAGTTTTTGAGTGTAATGCTTCTTCGATTATATTGCATTATTTTGTTAGCCGCAAAGAACCAGATATGGGATTAGACAGTTTATTAGCTCTGTGATTATGATTGTGATCAGCTATATGCCCACTACCTCATGGAGAAGGACTGCTGGCTCCTGATGCATTAGAATTATTCTCACTTGAGTCCGATAAGGAAGAGGAAGAGGATGAAACTTCTGGTCCTGAACCATCAATATCACATGATCCCGATTTCCTCCCAATCCTCCTCATTTGAACCACTTCTCATAACACGAGGTGAACTGAATGATCTTGTCAGGGATTTGGAACTATCTAAGAGTAAAACAGAGCTACAGGTATAGGTATCTCCTCTTCAAACACCAGTCAGGTATCTCTGAACAGATGTAGACTACTGGTCTAGGACTCATGCACAGGTTCTTCCAACCCTGGCACCCCCTGCCCTCTTTTACTCAGCTCTTGGCATTCTTCTGACTCTTACCTTGCTTAGGACCAGATTAATGGCTTTAACATTCAAATGGAAACAGTAAGGATATATTAATAGCATAAAAAGCTCTGAAAATGGAGCCATAGAGGGAAATGGGACTTGATATACTGCCTTCCTTTGGTTTTTGCCCATTCAAAATGGTTTACATAGTACTTATACAGGTACTTATTTGTACCAGGGGCAATGGAGGGTTAAGTGATTTGCCCGGAGTCACAATGAACTGCAGTGGGAATTGAACCCAAATCCCCAGTATCAAAGTCTGCCTCACTAACCACTAGGCTACTCCTCCACACATGGAAATCATCGGGCCCTGTTTACTAAGGTGTGCTAGCGTTTTTAGCACATGTACAACATTAGCACACGCTGTGTAGATGCCCACAGGAATATTGTGGGCGCCTACATGTAGGGAAAAATTCACTATTCCTGGGACAAGCAGTACAAAATGCTTTGCTCCGTGGATCTTGTTGGGTGATTGTGACCTGGATTGGCCACTGTCGGAGACAGGGTGCTGGGCTAGATGGACCGTTGGTCTGTCCCAGTGTGGCGATGCTTATGTCTTACACAGTTACTGTGTGCTAAAAACACTAATATGTCTCTAGCGCAGCTTAGTAAACAGGGCCCATAATGTAAAAAAAAAATCATAAGATGCATCAATCTTGGAAATAAAGTGGGATTATTTACTTTTCCCGAGACAGTAATAGTGCTACAAATTTCTGCAGTTTTCCCTTGACTAGTAAATGCATTATCCCATGACAGTCAGCCTGTGGCAGTCAGTGATTTTTAAACACCACCCATCACGTATATTTTATGCCCAAATATTCACCACCAATTTACACCCAAATACTTGCCCTCAGTATCAGGGTAACCATGATATCCAGAGCATAGCTACCCTGATTTGCTGAAAATGCCATTAAGCGGATAACTTCTGACTCTGCCTTAGGTCTGATCTTGGACTATCCCAGCACAATCTAGATAGGACCAAAGTAATTTCAAGCAACATTATTCAGATAACACCTGCTGAAAATTAGGGGCTGGCTCCAGTGAGCAGCCTTATCTGGGTGGAGCCACAAAATATCAACCCCTCTCTAACTAAACAAGTAAGGGTGCTGCAATGCTGGTCATCACAAGCCCTTCTGCACGTCATCTGCACGTCAGGTGAACACATTCAAAGAGCCAAGAAACTGGGAAACTGCTATTTAAAGTATATTGTATTTTTTAAAAGGAGGTTCAGGCTGCCTGTGGACTCAGAGGCTGGTCCCTGCCTATGATTATCTCCTCAGATTGCTTATCATGGAAAAGAAAAATTTTATGGACGGGGGAAGTGGAGTCACATAGGCAATTTTTCCACTGAAAGACAAAATTGGATGTAATAACAATTTGCTTTGCCACTGAAGAGTTGCTAAAGAAGTATGAAAACAATGGACATTTCATCTCCCTTCAGCCTAATCTACAGTGCTGTCATTCCATACACATATATTTCAATGGAAATACTTTCTGAAGACGTTAGTTCTGTTCAGTAATTAGTGAATGAGTCATGTCATTATTTTGCAAAGGTATAATTTAGTTAGAAATGATTTAAAGACCCCATGTTTCCACAATTTCTTCTATTGCCAGAGGATGGGAAAAAGGCTTTAGAATTAAGGTGCTTTTCTCTTTCTGATCTGATTTGCACAAAGATGTTGCGTCACACAATGCGCTAAAATTATTCTAAGCATACATGAGAACACCGATAAACTGTCAGTACAATTAACATTTAAATCTCTGTACAGTTCATTTGAAAATGTTTTGAGCAGCGTTTTCCAAAATAGCTGAAGATAATGATGAGGAACTCAGCGCATGAATTAGCATATAGTTACTGCTATTGTATGGCCATGGCAACTGATACCATGTTGGAGAGGACATCGCAAAAGCGGAGGACTGTGTGTAGAAACCAACAAAAGGAGTAGTGAAATCAGCAAGGTTCTCCCACATTTTTGGATTTCGTCTTTTAATGGCCTTCACCGAACTCTCCCGTTGAACGATTCCTCTATGTGTTCCTACCACATGAACCTTACCTTCAGGATATCCGGACTGCCCCAAATTGACTGCCCCTATCATATCGTCTACTCACTTGTCCTTTAGATTGTAAGCTCCTTTGAGCAGGGACTGTCCTTTTATGTTAAATTGTACAGCGCTGCGTAACCCTAGTAGCGCTTTAGAAATGTTAAGTAGTAGTAGTAGTATTTGTATACACCGGAGTCTGCAACTGCTCTCCGGCACTATGTAAGCCACATTGAACCTACAAAGAGGTGGGAAAATGTGGGGTACAAATGTCACAAATAAATAAATAAAGACTGTCATTCAAATACCTTAAAGTTCATCAGTGACCACTGATGTAGGCTTTACACCGAAACACAGTGCTGTGTCGGGGTCTCGAAGAATAAGGGTTTTATTGGTTACATTCTTCTGTTCCTTTGTGGGAGAGCCTTGCTGATTTCACTACTCCTTTTGCTGGTAACTGCTACCATGTTGGCAAGACAGCATGCACTAATTCACAAGATAAGAGAGTAATTGCATAAATTACACATGCAAATGATTAGAATACTGGCATATGTGTGTGTACATACGTGTGTAAGTACCAAAATTCTGCCTAAGCACTATTCTATAAATATGCACAATTCTTATATAAACCACGTCCCCCTGTAATGACGATCAAAAACAAAATTTTAAAAACAATCAAATTTTAAAGGTTGATATATAGGAGTGTTAAATGAAAAATAATCCCTCCATCTCCATAATTCAACAAATGGCAGTACTGAGGCACAAAAAGCAAAACAAAAAGTACCAGGGACCTTCAAGAAGAGGGGAAAATTGAACCTTTAATCATGTGTTTAGAGCAGACAATCCTTGAATGGACCCAACACGGTCCATGTTTCGGCGCCCAGTGCCTGCGTCAGGGGTCACGAAGTCTAGCAGAGTAAGTACAGCTGTTTTTTATAATACAGAGCATTTGCTGGAAGAAATATACTGCGCCACCTCGCTGTCCCTTTGCGTAAGATCAAGCAAAGAGATACTCTCGTGAGCAAACTCCTTTGGTCATGTAATCAGACTGTTATGGTGATGACTGTGTTGATGTGACTACTATGCATCGCAGGGCCAAAAAATGTAAAGAATGTGGACTGTGAAAGACTGATTTGTGAGATCAAAAATGAAGTGAATGGCCTGTGACAGCAATGGACAAGTCTCACAGGAGAACTAGGACAATCAGATGCTCGTTCAAAGCATTACACTGCAGCCCTGAAAACTTTGAAGGAACAATTGTGAAAAGGTCAGAAGCACAAGAAGTAAATGTTGTGGCAACACTGGGCCTCACACAGCACAAAACACCACAGAGGCAATTACAAAGATGGTTCTCACAGTCTTACCCAATCCATCATACAGCCCAGATTTTGCACCTTGAGATTTCCATCTTTTTCCAAAATTAAAGGAATACCTCTGGGGGCATCTGTTTGACTCGAATGAAGAGGTGGAAAAGAAAACTGGTAAACAGACAAGATGTACAGTTCTTTCATGACAACTTTAAAATGTTGGCAAAAATTTGTGGTGAATGGTGGTGACTATCAGGGGCATTTTCGAAGATGGGCGTCCTCTCAGGGTCGCCCAAATTGGCATAATCAAAATCCAATTTTGGGCGTCCTCAACTGCAGTCCATCGCAGGGATGACCAAAGTTCACGGGGGGGGGGGGTGTCGCAGGCGTAGCGAAGGCGGGACTGGGGCGTGCTTAAGAGATGGGTGTCCTCGGACGATAATGGAAAAAAGAAGGGTGTCCCTGATGAGCATTTAGTTGACTTTACTTGGTCCAATTTATTTTACGACCAAACCTCAAAAAGGTGCCCAAACCGACCAGATGACCACCGGAGGGAATCAGGGATGACCTCCCCTTACGTCCCCCTCCCACCCTAAAAAATAAAAACTTTAAAAAAATTTTCCCAGCCTCTATGCCAACCTCAAATGTCATAACCAGCTCCATCACAGCAGTATGCAGGTCTCTGGAGCAGTTTTAGTGGGTGCAGTGCACTTCAAGCAGGCAGATCCAGGCCCATCCCCCCTACCTGTTACACTTGTGCTGGTAAATGTGAGCCCTCCAAAACCCACTGTACCCACATGTAGGTGCCCCCCTTCATCCCTAAGGGCTATGGTAGTGGTGTACAGTTGTGGGGAGTGGGTTTTAGGGGGGGGGTTGGGGGCTCAGCACCCAAGGTAAGGGAGCTCTGCACCTGGGAGCAATTTGTGAAGTCCACTGCAGTGCCCCCTAGGGTGCCCGGTTGGTGTCCTGGCATGTGAGGGGGACCAGTGCACTACGAATGCTGGCTCCTCCCATGACTAAATGGCTTGGATTTGGTCGTTTTTGAGATGGGCGTCCTCGGTTTCCATTATGGCTGAAAACCGTGGACGACCATCTCTAAGTTCGACCTAAACGTTGAGATTTGGGCGTCCCCGACCATATTATCGAAACGAAAGATGGACGCCCATCTTGTTTCGATAATAGCAGTTTCCCCGCCCCTTCGCCGGGATGTCCTTAGAGATGGGCGCCCTTAGAGATGGTCATCCCCATTCGATTATACCCCTCCACGTAGAAAAGTAAAGTCATGTAATAAAATAACAAGTTTCAGGCATTATTTTCATTTTCTATTCATTACAATATTTTCATTTAAACAAAAGTTATGTAGGTGGAGGCATTAATTTTCATTTAACTCTTGTACATCAGTGGAGTCTGGGCAGACTGAGTAGAACTCATAGTAACACGCTCCCGGAATCTGATATCTATTTGGGTGCACAAGAGGATGAGTTCATCCAGAGTAGAAGGAAGTTCCCGGCCAGCTAACTCATCCTTGATAGTTGAGGAGATCCCCTGCCAGAATACGGCAGTGAGGCTTCCATTGTCCCACCCAAAGTATGGAACAGGATGGCATATTCTCCTACAGTACGGTGACCCTGCTGCAGATTCAACAACTGTGCAGCAGCAGACAAAGCCTTCCCAGACTCTTCAAAGACGAGGTGGAACTGGGCCAGGAACTCTTGAAGATTGGTCACTCCTTTCCCACATAGGCGATGCCCAGGCCAGAGCTGGTCCAGATACCAAAGAGATAATATAGGCTACCTTGGTGCGGTTAGAGGCAAAGTCCTGGGACTGCAGCTCGAACATAATCTGGCATTGGTTCAGAAATCCTTGGCAGGTTTTGGGATTGCCATCGTACTGAGGAGGTTGAACCGCTCAGATAACTGCTCCAAGGAGAGGAGCAACTCCTTGACTGCTGCTGGCTGTAGGAACTTTGGCTGGAACATCAGGACTCGTAAGCGCATCCATTAGAGAGCTGCTGCAACTGGAGGGTCAGTTGTTGCAGAAATTGTAGAGCTGGAGATTCAGTCGAGCTCATGGCTCTCACATTCTGTTATGTTTCGGGGTTGTGAGCAGCTCTTCCTGCCACGCACCTGCAGCATGATCGGGGCCAGAGTCACAGAAGGACCGTGACAACTGCCCGATATATAAAACCATTTAACTGGCTAGGAACAGCTCCTGGCCAGTTAAATGGCACTTAACCAGCTATCTGGCAATATTAATCATGGGATATAACCAGCTATTCGCCAATATTCAGTGCATTGCCGTCTAAGTTTGACAACCAAATTAGGCTGTCAAAATAACTGGAATATCTTTGGCCGGTTTAAACTTAACTGGCCAGTGCTGAATATCGGCTTGGCCGGTTAAATTTAAACTGGCCAAAAACCATCCAGATATTCAATGCCCATCATCGGAAATGGCCCGGCATTGAATATCTGGGCTCAGCACCGACCGTAGGAGGCAGCTTGGCTTCCTCCTGCAGTCTGAATATCATCCCCAAAGAGTCTTTCTATTGATATTTTAGCTGACTAATTAATAACTGAGTAAATGGATGATTGAATGCTTTGTCAGCTATAGTGTGAACTGGAAAGTTGGTGCTGAAACAGCATACAAATTCAACAACAAAAGGCAATTAACTAGTTATACAGTAAAAGCTGCTTCTGGTGACAAAGTAGGCAACAAAATGAGGAAACGCCTAACATTTGGTGCAAGAACGTGCTTTTCACCCCTGAAGCAGGTGGCTTTCAAATAAAACATGGCCCCATGTCTTTTTTAAGTGTGGATGCTTTGTCGATAAAATTTTATCTACAATTGGCTACTGGAAGTTCTTTTGGCCCACCCCCACTCTCTCTCCCAGGTTCTTTTTATGTAAGGGTGTTCTTCCTGGGTTTGTTTGTTTTTTTAGCTGTGATTACAACAACAAAGAACAATAAAAGTAAGAAACAAGTAGATAAACAGAAAAATTAAAATCCCAATATAAAATTTTTAAAAACAAGGCTGGGCCCCATAGGCTTGTTGAAATATCAAAGTCTTCAATTTCTTCCTAAAGGACAGCAGAGACGGTTGATCAATTCCTGAGGAAGGCAATTCCAACCCTCCAGATCAATGACTCTAAAAGACAGTTATGTCCATTGAGCATACCCCAATGAATTCTTTTATATGGAAGTTAGCAACCTTTGAGAATATTGAACACATTGAGAACATTGCACAGTGTTATAGGAGATTTTTTTATGCCAATGACAAGACTAGAGCTAGTGGCATTGTCTGCGATAGAAGTTTATTGAAGCTTTTTCTGACTGTAATCTGCCTGGTGTTGTATTAGTGTATGTGCTGTTTTGAGTATGTGAAAGATGTTCCCAATGCATTGGTTTGTTGGAGCTGTTTTGTGATTTTGATTAGGATTGTCTGTGCTCCACATTTCTTTTTTTTTTTTTTAGTGAAGGCACCTTAAGATCATCACGTACAAGAACATAATAATATTCGTACTGGGTCAGACCAATGGTCCATCTAGCCAAGAATCCTGCTTCCAACAGTGGCCAATCCAGGTCACAAGTACCTGGCAGAAACTCAATTAGTAGCAACATTCCATGCTACCAATCCCGGGGCAAGCAGTGGCTTCCCCCATGTCCATCTCAATAACAGACTATGGACTTTTCCACCAGGAACTTGTCCAAACCTTTTTAAAATCTTGATACACTGACTGCTGTTACCACATCCTCCGACAGAGCTTTCCAGAACTTAACTATTCTTTGAGTGAAAAATATTTCCTCCTATTTGTTTTAAAAGTATTTCCATGTAATTTCATTGAGTGTCCCCAGGTCTTTGTACTTTTTGAAAGAGTGATCAATTCATTTCTACACTACTCAGGATTTTGTAGACCTCAATCATATCCCGTCTCAGTCATCTCTTTTCCAAGCTGAAGAGCCCTAACCTCTCTAGCCTTTCCTCATATGAGAAGAATTACATCCCCGTTATCATTTTGGTTGCTCTTCATTGAACCTTTTGAGATACAGCGGCCAGAATTGAACACAGTACTGAAAGTGAGATCACATCATGGATCAATACAGAGGTATTATAATATTCTTGGTCTTATTTTGTATCCCTTTCCTAATAATTCCTAGCATCCTGTTTGCTTTTTGGGCCATCACTGCACACTCCAGTCCTGCTCCACTTCTTCACCCCCCCAAACTGTACTGTTCCCTCACGTTTTTGCAGCCCAAATGCATGACCCTGCATTGTTTTAGCATTAAATCTTAGCTGCCAAATTCCGATCATTCTCCTAAGGTTCACTAGGTCCTTCCTGATGTAGTCCACACCATCAGGTGTGTCCACCCTATTAAAGATTTTGGTATCATCCTCAAAAAGGCAAACTTTACCAGTCCTCCAGCAATATCGCTTTCAAAGGATACTCCACATGCTTTCCCCACCAGCCCTTGGCTCCCAGTGCATCCACATTCCAATTCCTGATGTACTGCTTCTTAGTGATTCAGAGGTGTATTTGATTTCCTTTGTTGTAAATTCTACTGTAAAACCTACTGACTGAACTATATACGGTAGCTTTTTAATGATTGTTATGTGTACTGTCAACTAATACCTGCTGCTTATGGCAGTGGCCATTGAAATCTATTGACAGTGGTTTATGGTTTATTCAATACTTAATATATATTGTACCACAAAGCGGTGAACAAAAACAAAGAAAAGGAACACTATAATTTAAAAGGACAGGAAAGACCTAAACCAAATACAAGATAAAACTAATCTAAACAAAAGAGTTAAATCAGGTAGGATTGCATAGAGAGGGGTAAAACCAGCAGAAGAAAGAAGGTGTTGATGCCCCTCTACAAGTTGTTGGTGAGGCCCCACTTGGAGTATTGTGTTCAGTTTTGGAAGCCGTATCTTGCTAAAGATGTAAAAAGACTGGAAGCGGTGCAAAGAAAAGCTACAAAAACGGTATTGGATTTGCGTTGTAAACCATACGAGGAGAGACTTACTAACCTGAACATGTATACCTTAGAGGAAAGGAGAAACAGGGGCGACATGATACAGACGTTCAAATATTTGAAAGGTATTAAGCCACAAATGAACCTTTTTCAGAGACGGGAAGGCAATAGAACTAGAGGTTGAAGGGGGGCAGACTCAGGACTAATGTCAGGAAGTATTTTTTCATGGAATTCAAACATGCGTGGGATAAACACAAAGGAATCCTGTTTAGAAGGAATGGTTCCACAGAATCTTAGCAGAGATTGGTTGGCGACCCTGGTAATTGGGAAGCAAAACCGGTTCTGGGCAGGCTTCTACAGTCTACACCCTGATCGTGACTGAAAAGATATGGATGGGCTTCAGTGTAAACTTTAAGGGGCTTCAACATTAGCTTTAGAACTTTTAGTACAAGAAGAGTGCTGGGCAGACTTCTACGGTCTGTGCCCTGAGAATGGCAAGAACAAATCAAACTTGGGTATACATATAAAGTAACACATACCATGTAAAATAAGTTTATCTTGTTGGGCAGACTGTATGGACCGTATAGGTCTTTATCTGCCGTCATTTACTATGTTACTATGTAAAATGAGCAGATAAGCAGAGTGTTGTCATAGGAAAATTTTAAGAAAAAGCTTGGTTGAATAAATATGTCTTAAGTTGAGACTTAAATCTAATAAAGACCAACTCTGCTCTGAGCTCTCGCGGCGAAGTGTTCCACAAAATAAAAGCGCAATTTTGAATACTCTGTATGCTAGCACAGGCCGGTTCAGGAAGAGAAAGTACTTCATTTGATGGCCAAAGATGAGTGGGTTGATACAGGCAGAGCTGTGATGATAGATACAAAGGGGCATCTGAATATAGTGATTTGTGAATTAAAGTAAGAATTTTACACTGGAAACAGTATTGCATAAGTAATCAATAATGGTTTGATAGTGTCACCAGGGAGAGCGCTCCCGGTACAATCAAGAAACAAATGTCCACCAGCAACTTCAATCTTAAGGCCTTTATTCCATGCAGGTTTCTAGTAGACCTGATACACGGTTCCAACAGCAGCATTCACCTTCAATCTTAAACACCTGTAAGCCACCTGAAAGTGTGTGGCAAATAGTCCCCTTTAAGCAGTAGGCTGCCAGCACCTACCAGGATTCAATACAGGCTCACAGCCAGCTTCAGTCTGGGCTCTTTATCCAGTGCACAGTAAACAGTAGTTCAATTCCCAAGACAAACAGTTCATTCAGTTCATCATCCCAGTTAAATCACAAAGCAGCCTTTACCTTCAGGAGGTTTCAATACTTTAGAGACTTCTCCCACCCAAGGGATTGTCCCTGCAACTGCTTCTCTCCCACTTCTTCTCTCCTCGTGACCTGAACTCCTGAGACTCCTTCCCACCTGACTAATCAATCCCTGGCTTCTGCTCTCACAACCAATCATTCTCCTTCCATTAGCTTCCCCCACACCCATAGCAGCTGAGTTAAACATTAGACTAATGATGAGCTCCTGCACATAGGGTTTCCTATCTCTCTTTCCCCCTAGTGGCAGCCAATCTACACATCCTGCCAGCTTACACCCATGTCTTCCCCCATTGCAGCTAGGAGTCCAGTCCGGGTTCTTCATCTCACCCTCTGGCTCCTTGCCTGCAATGCCTTCTGGGACTTGTATTTCAAACTGCAACTGCCTTAACCCAACTATCCTGGATGTAACTATCACAATACTACTACTACTACTATTTAGCATTTCTATAGCGCTACAAGGCGTACGCAGCGCTGCACAAACATAGAAGAAAGACAGTCCCTGCTCAAAGAGCTTACAATCTAATAGACAAAAAAATAAATAAATAAATAAAGTAAGCAAATCAAATCAATTAATGTGAACGGGAAGGAAGAGAGGAGGGTAGGTGGAGGCGAGTGGTTACGAGTCAAAAGCAATGTTAAAGAGGTGGGCTTTCAGTCTAGATTTAAAGGTGGCCAAGGATGGGGCAAGACGTAGGGGCTCAGGAAGTTTATTCCAGGCGTAGGGTGCAGCGAGACAGAAGGCGCGAAGTCTGGAGTTGGCAGTAGTGGAGAAGGGAACAGATAAGAAGGATTTATCCATGGAGCGGAGTGCACGGGAAGGGGTGTAGGGAAGGACAAGTGTGGAGAGATACTGGGGAGCAGCAGAGTGAGTACATTTATAGGTTAGTAGAAGAAGTTTGAACAGGATGCGAAAACGGATAGGGAGCCAGTGAAGGGTCTTGAGGAGAGGGGTAATATGAGTAAAGCGACCCTGGCGGAAGACGAGTCGGGCAGCAGAGTTTTGAACCGATTGGAGAGGGGAGAGGTGACTAAGTGGGAGGCCAGCAAGAAGCAGATTGCAGTAGTCTAAACGAGAGGTGACAAGGGTGTGGATGAGGGTTTTGGTAGAGTGCTCGGAAAGAAAGGGGCGGATTTTACGGATGTAAACACCTAGTTTTATTTTATTATTCTTGCCAAACCAGCAGAATATTTGGGTACAACTACATTCAAACCATCCACTCTCCTCCAAGCCAAAGACACACATGCAGGCACAAAGCACATCCCAAGTCCTCAACCTGAAGAATATATTTCAATCATTTGTCACTCTCCATTATATTTGAATGATAGCTGCAGTGACCGTTTACCTTTTTCCTTCTTTTTTTTTTTTTGTATATAGAGGAAGATGTGGCAGATATAGAGGGTTTAATCCAGATTTCAGGCTAAGGATCTGTCCATCTGAGGGGGTGATGACGCCATGGGCTCTGATGAGTAAAGGTGGAGGTGGTTAAAGGCGATGTGGAGGTGAGGGTAGAAGACATCCATTTTTTGATATGTTGAATTGGAGACAGCTGAGAGGGAAAGGGGAGAAAATGGCTATGCACCTTGAGCTTTATGATTTATTAAAACATTTTATATACCACCAGGCCATAACTGGATCTAAGTGGTTTACAAAAACTGTATAATACAAATATGTTAAGAGAAATAAAAAGGAACGCTATATAAATAATAGCAAAGACCTAACTCAATCATACAAGAGCACCAGGGGTGTGCTGGTAAATTTTTAACAACAGGCTCTCTCTCCGGGCATATCCGGCCCTGAAATTGTGTGTGTGTGGGGGGGGGGGGGGGATACATGTCTCTCTCTCCCCTCCCTTGTTCGGGCATGCTAGGCATACGTTTGCCGAGCCCCACCAGCCAATAAATGGACTGCCACCATTCTCTGCTGCTTGTTTCTGGCTCTGAGCAGCATGATGGAACCTTCTTGCGCTTGCATGAAAAGTCCCAGCCTGATGCTCAGAGTCAGAAACAAGGAGCAGGGAGCAGCAGCAGACTATTTACTTGGCTGGTGGGGCCAGCATCACTGCCAGCAAAGTAAAAGAGAATTCAGGAGGGGGCCCAAGCCCACATTTTGGGAGTCAGTTGTTAAAGTTGCCATGGGGAGGCTTACTTTAACAACCGGCTCCCAAAATTCTTAAAAACTTAACAAACGGCTCTCGCGAGCCCATAAGAGCCCGCTCCAGCACACCACTGAAGAGCACCCTAACTTACAAAGAACTAAAATATGCTGAACCATATTTCTCTGGCAGCCTAACAGACCCTCATTATCCAACTGTATATCAAATGCTAGCTGAAAATAATACATGATGAACTTCATTTACTAATGTGTGTGAACGCAATTAACATATGCTAAATAACAAAAGCCCTGTTATTCTCACTGAGAGGCCGATTAGTACCAACGTTAGGGTGCGCAGTATGTTCACAAGGGCTCTAATGTGGAAAAGTACGTCTGCAGCAGACACTACCAGAAATAGCATGCAAATGTATTTATTTTTGTTACATTTGTACCCTGCACTTTCCCACACATGGCAGGCTCAATGCGGCTTACATGGGGCAATGGAGGGTTAAGTGACTTGCCCAGAGTCACAAGGAGCTGCCTGAAGTGGGAATCGAACTCAGTTCCTCAGGACCAAAGTCCACCACCCTAACCACTAGGCCACTCCTCCACTCTAGTCAAACCAATGGTACTTAGTCATTACCTATTCTCTCCCAATGCTAAGAGAACACCGCACAAAACAAAGCTACCCATATAGCCAAAAACCTAAAGCCAGCTCTGAGCTGGCATTAGGGTATCTGAAGAGAGACTTCTCATCAGATTTGAAGGCACTACACTCAGTATCCTACCGACCCTGACGTGACTGTGCTGGGGCAGCTCAAATTGTGTTTGCAAAGAGGCTCATCACATGCAAGGTAGAGGCTCCACATGATCTTCAGGAAGCAGAGGAACAGCAAGAGTCTGCCTTAGCTGGCTCACGGGTGGGGAAATAAGCCAATGGACTGTGGCAGGAACTTTCATAATGGGGGACAGATTCTCACCTGGTCCTCCTTTTGCCCCACCAATCAGCACCAGGGAGCTATAGAGGGAACAAGGGGCCAGAAAAATAACGTACCAATGCTCAACGCTAACAGCACGTATATAATTTACATGCTTTTAGTGTTGAGCATTGGGGAAGTTTTTTTTCTACCCTGTTCCCACCGTATTTCTTGGCACTGTTCCATACAGCACAGGTGTTCTGCGAATTGGCCCCTGGGGTCTATTTGCTATGGTGCTCATTTTCAAAGCACACAGACATCTCAAAATGCCAAATAACCATCGATCTGCCAAAAATGTCCAAATAGTAATTTTGGAAAAGCAGAAAAAAAGAAAAAAACCAACACAGTAGGTCATCCAAATAGCAAGGGGGGTGAGTTGGGGTGGATAGGAGACATGTTTTGGGCAAGACTAGGGGGGGGCCCAAAAGCAGGATATCCAACAGCTAAAGTCAAACAGGAAGAAATGTCCAAGTCTTACATTTAGGACATCATAAGTACATAAGTATTGCCATACTGGGAAAGACCAAAGGTCCATCAAGTCCAGCATCCTGTTTCCAACAGTGGCCAATCCAGGTCACAAATACCTGGCAAGTTCCCAAAAAAGTACAAAACATTTTATACTGCTTATCCCAGAAATAGTGGATTTTCCCAAATCCATTTAATAATGGTCTATGGACTTTTCCTTTAGGAAGCCGTCCAAACCTTTTTAAAACTCCGCTAAGCTAACCGCCTTTGCCACATTCTCTGGCAGCAAATTCCAGAGTTTAATTACACGTTGAGTGAAGAAAATTTTTCAACAACTCGTTTTAAATTTACTACATTGTAGCTTCATCGCATGCCCCCTAGTCCTAGTATTTTTGGAAAGTGTGAACAGACGCTTCACATCTACCCGTTCAACTCCATTCTTTATTTTATAGACCTCTATCAATCATGTCAAGGGTAAAAAAAATTTTTTTAAGTGCTCTGATTAAGCAGCTGACCACTGCAGGGATTAAGGCAAAACCCCTCTGTAATTCCCCAGTGGTTACTGTCCCCCTTCCTCTCCCCTAAAAGTGAAACTACGAAGGAATACCAGGTTGTGTGACAGCATCAGGTTTTAAAGGTACCGCAGCAAGAAGCAAGTTTAAGGAGTAGCCTAGTGGTTAGTGCAGTGGTCTTTAAACTGAGACACCCTGGTTCAAATCCTATTTTAACTCAAAAAAATTTTTTAATTGTGAAGCATCATTCAGGTACAGTAGGTATTTTTCTGTTTCTGGAGGGCTCACAATTCCAAAATAAAAGAGTTAAAGTGGGATTTGAACCTCAGCCCCTTGGTTTAAAGTCCACTGTATTAACCACTAGGCTACCCCTCTACTCTGCCTGTATGTCTATGTGGCCATTTTTCTCAAAATGATGCCAGACCGACGTCCCTATCCCTGGTTTTTTTTGCGTTTCATAAGTAAGCGGCTTCATTTTGGACATTCTTGGCAACAGATTTCTGTTTGAAAATGGTTGTGAGTTGGATGCCGTCTCACAGCCATTTTCAAACAGAAATCTGGATGCTTTTCCTGTTTGAAATTGGCTAGGAGATAGACATTTAGGGCCCTGTTTAGTAAGCCGCGCTGTAGGAGTGCAAACTTTTTAGCGCGCACTAAAAATTAGCATGCACTAATGCTAGAGTATTCTTTAGGCTAAGATTGACGCAGACCATTTGACCCTGAGGCAGGTGACGAAACGTTGGCCACTGTTGGTCATGGTCGCATTTAGCATCTCGAGAGCCTGGATGGGATACAAGCTAAGTAATCTATATATTTGACTTCTAAGAGTAAAGAAAAAAGATTAAAAGAAAAATTAACTAAAAATAGAGAAAAAACATTTGCAGTAGATCATTGGGGTGTTTGCCGATGATGAAGCAGTCCAGCCTCCCGAGAGCTCTTTAATCATTGAGCCGGGGGCTTCTTGAGGCTTCACCTCTTTATTTAATGAATTTATTATCAGAGTGAAAGCCAGTTGAGTCTCCACCTATCTCCTTCATTATACATGGTTTTTCTAATGCTAGAGACACCCATAGGAATACAACGTGCTCATTTTTAGTGTCTACAGTGCATCTTAGTATTCATGGCCCTTATTTTGGACAAAATGAGCAGGACATCCCAATTCTGACTTAGAAGACTTTTCAATGCCCGTCTGTGAGCTTAGCTCAAATTAACATGCTTGCTAACTTATTAAAACACATTTGTAAATTAGGCCCTATGTTTGAAATAAGACCTAAAATTATATCCCTTATTACCAATTGGCAATCCTAAACAAAAAGCCTCAATACCTGGCAAGTTTAGCTCTACAGCAGGGTTTCCCATGTATACAGATTTATCTCATGCATATTTTATTTACTGGAATTTATTCATTCTGAAAATCTGACTGGCTGTGGGGTCACAAGAAAGATATAGTAGAATTGGAAAAGGTGCAGCGAAGGGCGACTAAAATGATAGTGGGGATGGGACGACTTCCCTATGAAGAAAGATTAAGGAGGCTAGGGCTATTCAGCTTGGGGAAGAGATGGCTGAGGGGAGACATGATAGAGGTATATAAAATAATGAGTGGAGTGGAACAGGTGGATGTGAAGCGTCTGTTCACGCTTTCCAAAAATACTAGGACTAGGGGGCATGCGATTAAACTACAGTGTAGTAAATTTAAAACAAATCAGAGAAAATGTTTCTTCACCCAACGCATAATTAAACTCTGGAATTCGTTGCCGGAGAACGTGGTGAAGGCGGTTAGCTTGGCAGAGTTTAAAAAGGGGTTAGACGGTTTCCTAAAGGACAAGTCCATAGACCGCTACTAAATGGATGGGGAAAAATCCACAATTTCGGGAATAACATGTATAGAATGTTTGTACGTTTGGGAAGCTCGCCAGGTGCCCTTGACCTGGATTGGCCGCTGTCGGGGATAGGATGCTGGGCTCGATGGACCCTTGGTCTTTTCCCAGTGTGGCATTACTTATGTACTTATTTGGAAAGCCATGCTACGACCCTGCCCTTTCAGTGGTTCAGGCACATTGTGTAACCTGTGGCCTAGTGGTTAAGAGCAGCAGTCTTGCAATCCAGAGGTGGCCAGTTCAAATCCCACTGCTGCTCCTTGTGATCTAAGTCACTTAACCCTCCATTGCCTCAGGTACAAACTTAGATTGTGAGCCCTCCTGGGACAGAGACATATCCAGAGTACCTGAATGTAACTCACCTTAACCAACTGTTGAGAAAGGTGTGAGCAAAATCTAAATAAATAAATAAACCTAAGATTTGAAGAGAGAGCTGACACAGTTTCTGCAGTGGTGCAGTCACAGGGCAAACTAGGAATGGGAATTCTCCCACTGTCAGCACAAACACTGAAGGCTGGCTAAAGCTTTCCCAAGTCTGCTTTTCAAAAGGCAGAGGTGTTTTAACTTGCCCCAGCAGTCTCTGGGCTCTAGGGGTGTGGAGAGAAGGCTGTGGTTAGCCTGCTGCTGACTCTGATTCCTGCTGTCTCCAGTGCTCACCCCAGCTAACAATAGTCTCTTTAGGGTGGTTAATCTCCCCCCCTCCCAATCCCTCGCTTCCTCCTCCCCCCTCACAGAGCCAAAATAAGTCTCTTCCAGTGTTTGAAACCGAGTCGTTGGCAGCACAGATCACATCCAGGGTATGTGATGATGGGGAAGGAAGCTGCGTATTCTTCCTTCCAACCCTGTGGCTCTGTGCTCCTCAGATTTCCTCTCAAGTGTTTGTTTAAGGACAGAAAGAAGCCTACAATTTGTGGGGAACGAGGAGCTGCTTTTTGGACGATTAAAGCAAGGTCTGGAGCCTGGAGGTCCCATCCCAATGCCCCCTCCTCCCTCCTTCTGTCACCAGTACAGAGGACATCAAGTTACGCTTTGGGAGGTCTTTCAGGAAGAGACAATTAAATCTGACCCTCCCAGGCCACCGGACCTCCACTCTTTACACACAGACAGCAATAAGATACACGGCATTAATTCCCCATTTTTAGGCAATGGAGAGGGGAGAGAAGGAAATGCTACATCTTCTCTGATAAAGAAGGGGAGAAAAAAGATTAAATATTTGGAGGGGATGAGGGAGTGGGCTATTACTAGTTTAAATTTACATGCAACTTAAAAACTATTTATGAACTAACTAACTTTCGCAAATCCCTGAAGACTCACCTCTTTAACAAGGCATACCCAGTGGCGTTCCTAGGGGGGCTGACACCCGGGGCGGATCGCCGATGCACCCCGCCCCCCAGGTGCAGCGACCCCCCTCCCCGGCGAAAGTACACTCCCCACCCCGACGAAAGATCACCCCCAGGTGCACGCCACTGGGGGGGGAGGTGCCGCGCGCCGGTCAACTTCGTTCGTTTCCATGCTCCCTCTGCCCCGGAACAGGTTACTTCCTGTTCCAGGGCAGAGGGAGCATGGAAACGAACGAAGCTGACCGGCGCGCGGCACCCCTCCAGTGGCGTGCACCCGGGGCGGATCGCCCCCACTGCCCCCCCCCCTTGGTACGCCACTGGGCATACCAATAAGATCAGCAACTATAAATGTAATACATCACCACCTTACCTTTATCAGCACTGCTTTCTACATATACCTACTTGTTTAAACTTCGATTACACTATTCTTCATGTAACACTAACGGTTATCTCCCAATCTACTGTCTACCAATAACGATACACTGTAAGCCACATTGAGCCTGCAAAGAGGTGGGAAAATGTGGGATACATATGCAATAAATAAATAAATATATAAAATTTTCAACATAGTATATGCTGAACATGTTATTAAGCACTTAATACACTGCCTTTTTTTTCTTTTTTTGCATTTGTACCCCGCGCTTTCCCACTCATGGCAGGCTCAATGCGGCTTTGGAGGGTTAAGTGACTTGCCCAGAGTCACAAGGAGCTGCCTGTGCCGGGAATTGAACTCAGGTCCTCAGGACCAAAGTCCACCACCCTAACCACTAGGCCACTCCTCCTTTCTGAATACCAGTGGTTCCCAAACCTAGTCCTGGAGGCAACCTAGCCCTGGACCAAGTTTGGGAACCGCTGACATGTACTGTTTGTTGCAGGTACTTTTTCTGACCCTAATGGGCTCTGAATTCAAGGTTATTTGTACTTGGGGTAATGAATGGTTAAGGGCTTCATTTACAAAGCCGCGCTAGTGATTCCCGCGTGCCAAATGAGAGGAAGTCCATAGGAATTGAATGGATGCTGCACAGAGAATCAGTTGTGCCGCTTTGTAAAAGGAGCCCTAAGTGACTTGCCCAAGGCCACAAGGAGCTGCAGCAGGAATTGAATCCAACTCCCCAGGAACTCAACCCACTTCACTGACCATTATGTTGCTCTTGTATACTAAGAAATCACCCCAAGCGTCAGGTAAGTTATCACAAAAATGTATTTTTAAATCACCTAAACAAAGAACATGGGATTCCAAGCTCACAAAGCGATTGGGAATGATAGCACATTTATAACAATTGAAGGGTAATTTACAAAGCAGGGTCAGGACAGAAGTTTTGTTAAAATTGCTTATCTTGCATGCAGGTAAAAGTCCACCTGCAGTTCCACAGCAAATATACTTTTACCCAGATTTAGTGGAGGTGTTCCTGAGAGCAGCATTAGGGTAGAGATTGCAATAATATTGGAACATGTCTATTTTATTCTAGTCAGAAAAACACACACACACACCCGTACTAAGCCACACTATCAGCTGCCTTGCTCTAATACCGACACAGCCCATTCACTTGAATGGGCTGTGTTGGTATTGCCACGAAGCAGCCGCTAGTGTGGCTTAGTACGATGGGGGAGGGGGGGTCACAGGGAAAAATAGTTGGGCATCCAAATGGCAGATGACGTTTAATGTGAGCAAGTGCAAAGTGATGCATGTGGGAAAGAGGAACCCGAACTATAGCTAGGTGATGCAAGGTTCCGCGTTAGGAGTAAACAACGAGGAAAAGGATCTAGGTCTCATTGTTGACAATACGTTGAAACCCTCTGCTTAGTGTGCAGTGGCGGTGAAGAAAGCAAATAGTATGTAAGGTATTATTAGGAAAGGAGTGGAAAACAAAAATGAGGATGTTATAATGCCTTTGTATTGCTCCATGAATACTGTGTGCTATTCTGGTCACCGTATCTCAAAAAAGATATAGTGGAATTAGAAAAGGTAGAGAGAAGGGCGACAAAAATGATAAAAGAGATGGGGTGACTTCCCTATTAGGAAAGGCTAAGGTGGCTAGGGCTCTTCAGCTTGGAGAAAAGATGGCTGACGGGAGATATGATAGAGGTCTATAAAATAATGAGTGGAGTGGAACGGGTAGACGTGAATCGCTTGTTTACTCTTTCCAAAAATACTAGGGGGCATGCAATGAAGCTGCAAAGTAGTAAATTTAAAACAAATAAGAGAAAATATTTTTCACTCAACGTGTAGTTAAACTCTGGAATTCGTTGCCAGAGAATGTGGTAAAAACAGTTAGCATAGCGGGGTTTAAAAAAGGTTTGGATATCTTCCTAACAGAAAAGTCCATAAGCCATTATTAAGATGGACTTGGGAAGATCCACTACTTATTTCTAAGATAAGCAGCATAAAATGTTTTGTACTGTTTTGGAATCTTGCCAGGTACTTGTGACTTGTATTGGCTACTGCTGGAAACAGGATACTGGGCTCCATGGACCTTTGGTCTGTCCCAGTCTGGCAACGCTTATGTTCTTGAGTTCATTTTAGATAGACAATTTTCAAAGGAAAATTAGGTGTATACTTCTATTTTTGAAAATTTGTGCAAAGTCTGAGAAAAAAAGTACTTGTGGTCTATGCAGCTATGCGAGCACCATCAAAGCTGTCATCTTAAATGTCAATTTTCAGCAGCTGGTATCTGCTTCTAGACCCATAAGTAGTTTGCAAATAATGACCCTGCACACCAATTTTCACAAGGGAACTCTCTGTACATGTTGCCTTTGAAAATCCATGAGGCACGGGCAGATTCACAGTGATCTCCACCCCACCACACCCCAGGCAATAAGGGTCATGAACCCTTAACTACTCATCCAACTATATTACTGGCTATTACTAGTTAGGAGAGAGAGTGTCCCCTAAAGCTATAGGTCCTTGGGCATTGCTCTATTGGCAGAACGCTCAGTCTGCCCCTGCCATGGGGAGTATTTAACCTACTACTACTTATCATTTCTAAAGCGTTATAGACGTACGCAGCGCTGTACACTTGAACATGAAGAGACAGTCCCTGCTCAACAGAGCTTACAATAATCTAATTAGGACAGACAAACAGGACAAACAAGAGATAAGGGAATATTAAAGTGAGGATGATAAAATAACGGTTCTGAACAAGTGAGTAAGGGTTAAGAGTTAAAAGCAGCATCAAAAAGGCAGGCTTTTAGCTTAGATTTGAAGACGGCCAGAGATGAACCTTGACGTACTGGCTCAGGATGTCTATTCCAGGCATATGGTGCAGCAAGATAAAAGGAACGGAGTCTGGAGTTAGCGGTGGAGGAGAAGGGTGCAGATAAGAGAGATTTACCCAGTGAACAGAGTTCCCAGGGAGGAATGTAGGGAGAGATGAGAGTGGAGAGGTACTGAGGAGCTGCAGAGTGAATGCACTTATAAGTCAATAAGAGGAGTTTGAACTGTATGCGGAAACGGATAGGGAACCAGTGAAGTGACTTGAGGAGAGGGCTAATATGAGCATAATGACACTGGCGGAATATTAGTCGTGCAGCAGAATTTTGAACAGATTGAAGAGGAGAGAGATGGCTAAGTGGGAGACCTGTGAGAAGCAAGTTGCAAACCTGCATATTATATTTTCCAAAAACACACCTCATTTATAAAGTCAACATCAGCAGCTATATGTTATAAAAGAAGCTTGTGCACTTTATGGGGGTAATGAGATAACAGTGTGCTTACATTTATAGTTCTTCTATACAACCTGCAAATCATTGCAGTGGTGTACATTCAGGTAAAATAGGTATTTTTCTGTCCCAGCAGGCCAATACTCAGAGCTCCAGTGCAATAGCAAACAACCTGGGAATAACACAGGAACAGTGCAGAAAAATAGCTCCCCAATGCTCAACACTAATTGCATGCAAATAATATGCACACTGTGAGACCAAAAGTTGGGGGGAGAAACGTGCCTTGTGGATGCGCACAAAAGTTTTGCAGTAAGCCCAGGCAAACCTGGAAGTGAAGCATACATTGGCGTTGTTCCTCTGTGCCTTTCAGTATAAACCGTGGAGGAGTGGCCTAGAGGTTAGAGCACCAGTCTTGCAATCAAGAAGTGGCCAGTTCAAATCCCGCTGCTGCTCCTTGTGATCTTGGGCAAGTCACTTAACCCTCCATTGCCTCAGATACAAACTTAGATTGTGAGTCCTCCTGGGACAGAGAAATGTCCACCGTGCCTGGATGTACCTCACCTTGAGCTACTCCTGAAAAAGGTGCGGGTCTGATGTCCTGCACATATGTGCAGGATGTCAGACTCAGAAACAGAATGAAGCCTTGCACCATAAGAAGAGGACCTCAGCTGGCGGGGGTTGCGGCAGGAGGGGGGGTCGAGAGGGTCATCGGCAGGGGGGGTCAAAGTTGTTGGTGGTGGTGGTGGCGGCGGTGTGGGATGGTGCCAAGGTGGGCTAAAATGTGCCCCCTCACCTCGGGATCTGGGTCCCCCTCCTGCCAAAGTCTGGCTACGCCCCTGATTTGTACTAATCTTTGGTGCATACATTGTTTCCTGCACTAGAGCCCTCTGCATAGATTAACACCAGAGTTAGTCCAGCACTAGTGCTGGCGTTAGGTTCTGAGCATCGGCCCGCAGGAGGGCTCACAATCTAAGTTTATACCTGATTCAATGGAGGGTTAATGGAGTGGCCCAAGATCCCAAAGAGCAGCAGTGGGATTTGAACTGAGCTTCCCTCCCACTGTTCTAACCATTAGGCTATTCCTCTACTCTGTGAGCACTTATGTTCCATCTTCAACTTTATTTAATATAGCAACTGTCAAAAGTACATCTAAGTGGTTTACTATCATAAATGTAAGGGGTAAAATAGTGATAGGACAGGGAAGGAACAGAAGGCGCTCATATTACAATCATCATATTAACATGCAACAGTTTTTATGATTACTTAACCACACAATAGTAGAGAAGAGTTATGCCATCAACAGATCATACAAATTTTTTAACATCCTGGTTATGTTATAAAAAGAATAAAACTCAGAATCTTTTTTAATAAAAAGTATAAAATTTTAAAGAAACATGCCCTCCCGCGGGAGGTGGTGGAAATGAAAACGGTAACAGAATTCAAACACGCGTGGGAATTTTGTTCAGAAGAAATGGATCCTCAGGAGCTTAGCCGAGATTGGGTGGCAGAGCCGGTGGCGGGAGGCGGGGATGGTGCTGGGCAGAGCCGGTGGTGGGAGGCGGGGATGGTGCTGGGCAGACTTATACGGTCTGTGCCAGATCCGGTGGTGGAAGGCGGGGCTGGTGGTTGGGAGGCGGGGATAGTGCTGGGCAGACTTATACGGTCTGTGCCCTGAAAAGGACAGGTATACACAAAAAGTACCACATATGAGTTTATCTTGTTGGGCAGACTGGATGGACCGTGTTACTTTTCGGTGGCCTTTTATTTAGGGTCCCTTTTACTAAAGCTTAGCAAACACTAGCAGACACATTTTTAAGGCACTTCTTTGCATGCGTGCTCTAGGATTTTTTTTGTAACCTCTGTTTTCAACAGGAGAGGTGACCTAATTAAACTCTGTTGAAGTCCTTGTACTTCTGAGGGTTAGATCTCATACATAAGAGGATAGCTTCTTCTTTAACCTATAGATCAGCTGAGGAAAAGGTAGGGGGGCTTTGGAAGAGCTTTTTATGTTTTCTCTCTTTTTTTATTTTTCAACAGTACAAAAACTTCTGCTAGCTGCAATATGACTTGGAAATAAGCATGTTCCAAGGAGAGGGGCTGGTTCCATATGCAAAATGTCTGCATCTTTAATCCTTCTTAAAAGAAGGGGAAGAAGAAATTAATTGACTATACGCCGTCTTGGGTTTGAAGAAGCCAACCAGACGATCAATGTGCAATAATGATTCAGATAAATAATAACTGGGGATAATCAGGTTAATACCACGTTTTCTTTGTTTACTGTCGTTTAATTGATCTCCTTGTCTTGTTTCACTCTCCCTATTTATTTTGTGGTCTAAGAAAGAGAAAGATTGTATATAATCCATTTATCTAGTTGAGATTGTTTTCCTCTAATATTGTATTAATGTGCAGTTATCTCTGTATTACTGTTTGCAAGTGACCCTTGAAAAATTATAAATAAATGATTTTAAAAAAAAAAAAAAGGGGAAGAACTGAGAGAAGAAGTGGCAAGGTTGAAAAGCTTCATGAGACATCAAAGACCTCCAGCAGTGGAGAAGATGAAACTGTGCTGAAAGAAGACAACTGGGCACAGATCATGAAACCCTGAAGGACCAATACCATGACTCCACCTGCAACTGAACTGAAGAACCAGTGTGAAGCCCTGGAAATGGAGGAGGCTGCATGCTGTGGGACAGGAGGAACCGAAGCTCGAAAAACCTAAAGCTGCTGGATCACTGACTACTAGGAAGCAAACGGTAGTGTTGGTCGGTGATTCCCTTCTGAGGGGTACAGAGGCATCCATCTGCCAAACAGACACAATGTCCGGGGAGCATTGTTCCCTCTAAGCTGAGTGGGAATCCTCCACCTACTGTCCTGCCAGTGGGGGGAAAGGGGGTGCTGTTTCCAGGGCCGGTCAAACCCGGTAAGCGGGGTAAGCGCCACAGGGGGGCGCCTGCCTTCAGGGGCACTGCTGCGGTGCTGCGCCGCCATATCGCGCCGCCCTTGGTGCTTTAAATCTTTAATTTACCTCAGTTCCAGCAGCCGCGTCATTTGAAAGCCCTGCCCCGTCTTTAGCCTTCCCTCCCTTCGTGAGTTCGTTCCGCAGTCCCGCCTTCTGACGTCATTTCCTCGAGGGCGGGACTGCAGAACGAACTCACGAAGGGAGGGAAGGCTAGAGACGGGGCAAGGCTTTATAGTGAGGGACAGGCAAGTTCTGCAGGACTCTAGGGATCCTGCCTGTTCCTAGCAATTGAAAACACAACATTGAAACACCACCTCATACTGGCAGCAAATGCAAATGAAAGAAAAAAAATATGGTTCTGTTTTTCTGTGTGGCCCATAGGTATTAAATGGGCTACACAGGATTTAGTGCACACTAATGTCCATTAGCGTGCAGTAAGCTTTAGTAAAATAGGGGCGTGGGCCTGGGCCCACCCAATTTGGGGTCAGGCCTGCCCAGCAGCATTGTTCCTGCACAGCGATTCTCGCAGGCTCGGCTCACAGCAATTCCCACATGCTGCCTGCCGCCGCTCAACAATCTCCTTGCAGCTACTAAGCGCTAACCCGGAAGCCTCTCCTCTGCCGCATCTTGACTGGGCAGAAACCGGAAGTTGTGGCAGAGGAGAGGCTTCCAGGTTAGTGCTTAGTAGCTGCAAGGAGATTGTTGAGCAGCAGCTGGCAGGCAGTGTGTGGGAATCGCTGCGAGCCGAGCCTGCGACCGGAATCGCTGTGCAGGAACACTGCTGCTGGGCGGGCCCTGCTGAGGCTAACTCAAGCTAAGATTTAGTAAACAGGGAGGTTAGATTGTAAGCTCTTTAGGGACAAGTTTATTAAGTAAACTGTTGCTTCAGAACACTAACCACTGGAGTGGTCTGACTCATTAACAGAGAGAGAGTGCAGCCTGTGTGGTTACTGTCAAATAGCCTCCTGGAGAGTTCCAGTCCCAGCCCTGGTCCCAAAACCCAATCAATTCTTTATACTTTATTTGAGGACCCACCTCAACAAAAGGTCCAAGGTGAGCAACAAAGTAAAACATAAATGAAAATACAACAAAATAACAGCAATACATAATAACAAAGTAAAAATAATAATCACAACAAATAAACCTTACTTATACAGTTTCCCCATCTCTAATTAAATAAACCTTACATATATAAATAACCCTTAAATAAAAATTTAAAAATAATCACAACAAATAAACCATCTGTAATTAAAACCAACAATACTCTTAATTTCCAAAATATGTCTGAAATATATCTGAAAACACCATGTCCTCACATGTTTTTTTAAAGGAGTAACACCGAATTAATTTCAGATCTATAGGAATATCATTCCATAATTTTGGATCCATTTATTCAAAGATAAGAGAAGTAGTAAATTCATAAACTGTAAACACCAATCTAATTCCACTTGGAAACTGAAACAAACTTAGTTGAGACAAGCACAATCATCTGGGAGGTTCATAAGACACCAACAACTGCTTCCAGTATGCTGAACCATCCAAATCTGAGGGCCAGAACACCAAGCATAAAACTCAGTTGGCAACCAATGTAAATCTCTCAAGAGGGGAGTCCCATATTGCATACACCATGTGTGTTAATCCTACTCTATCTGAATGAACACTACATTAATCTTCAATGAACTGTGTGTTCAAATATCCTTTGAATAGGAATCTGACAATACATATGAATAGACAGTCGAGAGATCCTCGTAAGTTTGTTCCACTTGTGGATTTTTTTGTTGCGTCTGAGGAAATTAAAAGTCACCGTTAGGAGTTAAATGGAAGTGGAGCTGGTGCTGCAGTCTGCCTCAGCTAGCGGTTTCAGCAGCACAGGCAGCTTTTGGCCCACCCAACATAGCATGTGGCTAGGGCTGTGGGAGCTATTTAAAGACCCGACCCCACCCTCACCAGGATGACCCACCAGCAGGATGAAAATGTTTCCTTCTTAAGGACTTCTCTAAATATAGCCTCCTGCTCTGTGTCTCCAAGACACTAACCAGAACCAGCTGTTGGGTAAATCATTTGTTTCACAATTTGGCGGTTCCTGCTGTACAGGTCTAGATTTTTGCATAGGCAATTCCAGAGATACCAAGTCTCACTCATTAGGTATGTGAGTCATACTCATTTGAAGGTTTCCTCTGAGCCCTTCTCTCACTTATTAGAGCCTCTGGACCAGTGCACTGGATCCTGATTGCTGCTTTCATGAGAGGCAAATTTAAGAGGAGAAAAGTTAAGTGGCTCAACCAATGGGAAGAAATCTGAGAACACCACCCTGTGTACTTTGCTTCCTCATCCCCTCCCTTATCCTTGCAACTACACTGTCAGTGAAATCTATCCACATTATACAAGCCACTGAGTGGCGGACAATTTTTCTCCCGGAGAATGTTCCCGTATTGCCTCCACTCCAAAGAAAAGCAAATATTTTATGCTGCTTTCTGTCATTTCCAATGCAATACTACACTTAAATCTTTCTAGATTTACATGCTGAAAACTCACTTGTTCAGGAAGTATATGTCACTCTTTGGTATGGTTCAACCTTGACATCTCTCCAATACAGGCAAATGCCTAGGGATACCCAATTTTCCCACTAGTACCAGCCAGTTGTGATTGAATTTGGAAGCAGAAGGAAGCCCCTGCAAGCCTCTAAGCGCTGGGAGTGAGAAACATGTGTGTGAATCTGAGCAAAGTCGGATATTAAAGCTCAAGTTGGCATCTGTTTTCTGTGCTTAAATATAAGCCTTCCAATGAAAAAATATATATTTTTTGAAAGGTTTATACTGAAAGGTGCAGAGGAACAGTGTCAATGTATGGTTCACTTCTGAGTTTGCTTGGGCATCCACACAAGAGCCCACCAGGGGATCCAGGTAACACCTCACCTACAATAAAAAGATACTCAGTGCAGGGCCAGTATGCATTCCCAGGCCCTGTCTGGTAAGGTTTGCCTCCTTGAGGATGATACCAAAATCTGCAATCCCAGATGTTGTGGATAACATGAGGAAGGACTTAGTGAAGCTAGAGGAATGGTCTGGAATTTGGCAGCTAAAAAGATGCAGGGTCATGAATTTGGACTGCAAAAACTCAAGGGACTGGTACAGTTTAGGAAAAATGTCTTTACCTTGGCCTTTAAACTTGAATTAGTGGTCTGACTGTCTTGAACCAGTATCCTGGCTGCACTTGCAATGAGTGTATCTACTTGTTTGTCTGAGACTGTCCTATTTCTTATGGCGTTCCATTTCATTTACTTTTTAATTGTTTTACAATATCATTATATTTTATTATGAACCGCTTTGACCTGTTCACCAGAAAAAAGTGGTATAACATGTTCTCCAAATAAACATAAACATACAGTGGCCTTTCCTTTGTATAGCATCTTTAAAGTACGTAGGACTACCAAAGGTAAAATGTAAAAATAAAATATGACATTAGAAAACATTGAAATATAAATATCCCACATGAAAAACTTTAAAGATTCTATACAAAAATTTCTATATTAATTCACATATGTCGCTTTTAGAATATACATATCATTTTATATTGGTTGCTATTGAGTATATAACTCATTGATTTTTATGGATATTAACACATTTTTATATGTTTTTATTTTGTATATCTAGACACATTTTGTTTGTGATTATACAAGTTTTTAAATGTCATGTCATTTGTTTTGCAGCCCCTGACGCAGCCCTGCTGGGCGAAACATGGCCTGTGTCGGGCTGATTCTGAATATTTTTCTTATTTAATAAATTGATATTTCTCTCTTCCAAACTATTTAACCTGCCATTAACCAGCTATCTGGTGATATTCAGTGGGAGATCACCTCTGAATATTGCCAATTAGCGTTTAGCGGATAACTGTTTACATCATATGATATAACCGGCTATCTGCTAATATTCAGCGCATTGCATTGCCTGCTAAATTTGGTGGCCAAATTCAGCCACTGAAATAGCAGGCCAGTCCTTGTCCAGTTTCAACTTAACTGGCTAGTGCTGAATATCAACTTGGTCAGTTGGAATCCGCCAAAGAACATCCGAATATTCAATGTCGGTCACCGAAAACAGCCTGGTATTGAATATCTGGGCTCAATGCCAACCGCAGGAGTCAGCCCGGCTAACTCTCCTGGTCTGAATATCGGGCCCATGGTCTTTATCTGCCTACATTTTTCTATCTTGCAAAGAATTCAAACATGAGTGGGATAAACATAAAGGAATCCTGTTCAGAAGGGATGGATCCTCAGAAGCTTAGCGGAGATTGGGTGGCAGAGCCGGTGGGGGGAGGCGGGGCTGGTGGTTGGGAGGCAGGGCTAGTGCTGGGCAAGACTTCTACTGTCTGCGCCCTGAAAATGGCAGATACAAATCAAGGTAAGGTATACTCAAAAAGTAGCACATATGAGCTTATCTTGTTGGGCAGACTGGATGGACCAGGTCTTTTTCTGCCGTCATCTACTATGTTACTGTCAAGCTTATTTTCGAAAGTGATCGCCGGCCATAAATCGGGAGATGGCTGGCAATCTCTCAAAACCGGCCAAATCGGTATAATCGAAAGCGGCTTTTTTGACAGCATCGCAGCTTTCTCATCGTCTCACCGGCAAAAGTTCAAGGGGGCGTATCGGCAGCATAGCGAAGGCGGAACATGGGCAGCCATGGGCGTGGCTACCAGATGGCCGGCTTTCGCAGATAATGGAGGAAAAAAGCGGCGTTCAGCAGTATTTCACCGGGTTTACTTGGTCCTTTAATTTTCACGACCAAGCCTCAAAAAGGTGCCCCAACTGACCAGATGACCACCGGAAGGAATCGGGGATGACCTCCCCGTACTCCCCCAGTGGTCACCAACCCCCTCCCACACTAAAACAATAAAACTAAAAACCTTTTTTGCCAGCCTCAAATGCCGTACCCACCTCCATGACAGCAGAATGTGTTCTATCCTCTGACAGCCTTTCCCTGGTTGTGATGTGGCTCTCGGGTGAGGGTGACACCG
The DNA here is from genome assembly GCF_901765095.1 of Microcaecilia unicolor. Classification (NCBI taxonomy): domain Eukaryota; kingdom Metazoa; phylum Chordata; class Amphibia; order Gymnophiona; family Siphonopidae; genus Microcaecilia; species Microcaecilia unicolor. The sequence goes on along the minus strand of NC_044042.1, from coordinate 86,728,980 downwards.
GTTCTTTTAGGTGCACTGCAGAGTCACATCAGCAATGCATTGTGGTGGGTGTAGGGTAGTGGGCTTTACTCCCATGGTGCTTTTCCCCCTGCTAACTGGGTCAGAGTGTGTCCAGTTTTGTTTCCGGTAGTCCATGAGGTAGTGGCCATTTTTGTCAGCCAGTTTTAGATCTCTTTCATGTGTTACCCACGTTAGAGAACTTAGTTATTACCTTGAATGTAGCTGAAAGAGGGCATTGTACACCATTCTGCCAGCTCTGACCTACTGCTAATCTCAGTACCAGGGAGACTCTTTACCAGTGGGGCACAACCTCTGATCTGCAGTTAACTGTGAGTAAACGTGCTTATTCAAATAAAGGACTTTTTCAAAGAGATTAGTCTTCAGGTGTCATCTGGTGTGCCAAGGTTATACAGCAGCAACAAGTCCTAGAGGCCTGCGTGTATGCAGGTCCCTGGAGCACTTTTAGTGGGTACCGCAGTGCACTTAAGGCAGGCGGACCCAGGCCCATCCCCCTCTACCTGTAACACTTGTGCTGGTAAATGGGAGCCCTCCAAAACCCACTGTACCCACATGTAGTTGCCCCCTTCACCCCTAAGAGCTACGGTAGTGTTGTACATTTGTGGGTAGTGGGTTTTTTTGGGGGGGTTGGGGGGCTCAGCACCCAAAATAAGGGAGCTATGCATGTGGGAGCTTTTTCTGAAGTCCACCGCACTGACCCCTAGGGTGCCCAGTTGGTGTCCTGGCATGTCAGGGGGACCAGTGCACTACGAATGCTGGCTCCTCCCATGACCAAATGACTTGCATTTCGCCGGGTTTGAGATGGCCGGCAGTTTTTTCCATTATTGCTGAAAAACAAAACTGGCAATCTCAACCCCAGCGAACTCTGGCATTTGGCCAGGCTACACCGTATTATCGAAAGAAAAGATGGCTGGCCATCTTTTTCGAAAATATGGTTCTGGCCAGCTGTTGCGCCGCCGCCAAAATAGATCGCCGGCGATCTATTTCGTCGGCGACATTCGATTATGCCCCTCTGTGTTACTATGACTATGAGGCCAACATTCAGACCACGGGAGGTAACCGGGCAGCCTCCTGTGGTCAGCGCTGAGTCCGGATATTCAATGCCGGGCCATTTCCAATGACTGGCATTTAATATCCGGGTGCTTTTTGGCCGGTTTTAAATTAAAGCAGCCATGCCAATATTCAGTGTTGGCCGGTTAAGGGCGTGGGATAAACACAAAGGAATCCTGTTTAGAAGGAATGGATCTACGGAATCTTAGCGGAGATTGGGTGGCAACGCTGGTAATTGGTAAGCAAAACCAGTGCTGTGCAGACTTCTATGGTCTACGCCCTGATCATAACTGAATAGATAGGGATGGGCTGGAGTGTAAAGTTTAAGGGCAGGGCCGGTCCTAGGGTCTCTGGCGCCCCCCTGCAGACTATGAGTTGGCGCCCCTCCCAGCATCTCCTTTCTCTCTTCTACTACCCTGCCCCTGTCCAGCAATTCTCCTTCGCACCCATCCCCCTCCCATTTATGGCCACCTGCCTGCCCTCTTCTCCCCCCAACATCCCCCTTTTTCTTCTTGCCACCCTGCATGGTTTAAGTCTTTTTTAATTTACCTCCGTCCCAGCAGCCGCGTCATTTCAAAGCCCTGTCTATCTCTAGCCTTCCCTCCCTTTGTGAATTCGTTCCCTCAGAGTGTCACCCTCAAGGAAATGACGTCAGAAGGCGGGACTGTGCGGAACGAACTCACAAAGGGAGGGAAGGCTAGAGACAGGCAGGACTTTCAAATGACGCGGCTTCTGGGACGGAGGTAAATTAAGGGATTTAAACCCCCAAGGGCGATGCGGTATGGCGCCACAGCGGCGCCTTTGAAGGCAGGCGCCCCCCCTGCGGTGCTTACCCCGCTTACTGGGTTTGACCGGCCCTGTTTAAGGGGCTTCGATGTTAGCTTCAGAACCTTTAGTACAAGAACAGTGCTGGGCAGACTTCTACGGTCTGTGCCCTAAGAATGGCAAGGACAAATCAAACTCAGGTATACATATAATAATCATATACCATGTAAAATAAGTTTATCTTGTTGGGCAGACTGGATGGACCGTACAGGTCTTTATCTGCCGTCATTTACTATGTTACTTAACCAGCCAAATATATTCCAGCTATTTTGGCAGCCTAATTTGGCGATGAGCTGAATATCGGCGGATAGCCGGTTATGTCACACGACATAACCAGCTATCCGCTAAGTGCTAACCAGCAATATTCAGCCGGAGATAACCGGCTGTCTCTCACTGAATATTGCTGGATAACCGGTTAAGTGCCATTTCACTGGCCAGGAGTCGTTCTTGGCTGGTTAAAGGTTTTAAATATATCGGGCAGTATGACTATATTCCCCAACCCCCCCTTCCCCTTCCTCAGCGGTATCCTCAATGCCAGTCAACCCAAGCTGCAGAAAATTTGAGCCAGAAACTGAGCCCAGGACAACTGACTCACCAGACCACCACCAATTTCCACTTTTTTTTTTATATGAAATTCTTTTAATTCAGGTCTTTGGCAATCCTTCTCACGAATCAGCAAATTTTACCAAATCAATGACGAAGAACCAGATACTGCTAGTAAGTTCTACACTGACACCTAATGGACAAATAGAGTCCAGGCACAGAAAGATTTACACCTGGAAGAACATATTTATTTACTTAAAACATTTATAGACCATGCTATCTAAAATTATATGTGGTTTACAAAATTTATTTATTTGTACATTTATACCCCACGTTTTTCCCACAGTTTTGCAGGCTCAAAGTGGCTTACAGTGCACTGATAGGCTATTGCCAAATCAGAGGTGATGCAGTTACAATTAAATTAGAATCAGACAGATAGAATCAAAGAAACAGAGGAACTAGATAATAAGTTGACAGGTGAAGAGAGTTTAAAAATGGTCCGCAAATATGTCGTTAGGAAGGACTTCAGGCGATATGTTGAAGCCTTGGAGTAGGCTGAATCTCTGTGGCTGCCTGTGCAAACTCCGACGTTGAGAAGGTTTCGACCCATTGTGTGAGGCAGGATGAGATGAGAGCTGCCGAACCAGACAAGTCGAAATAGCAGGCTACAGAAGGAGGTGAAAGCTCTCTTCAACCGACCACACCAGCTCCCCAGACGATGGCTGCAGCAACCAGGTGTCGCAGTCCTAAAAGGCCCAATGGCCCAGCCACAACAAGCAGTGGTTGAAGACAATGCTCGGCCGCACAGCAGATCGCACTCAAAGAAGGCAGGGCCCAGGATGCCAACGGGCCCGGCAACGACACCGCCAAGGAATAGCAAAATTAGATTGCCTGGAGCAGAGGCTGCCATCTCCCCACAGTAACCGGAACCGGCATGGCAAGCTGAGATGTCCATGCAGTCGCACACAGTATGAACGGCCCGAGCGGGCGGCCACAGCTGGCCGGCGACAGGCACATGGAAACGGCAGTAACTTGCCGGTACGAGCAGCCGGACGCAGCCTAACAACCTCCCCACGACACCCCGGACCAAGAGAGGCACAGGACCAGCGATGCTATGCCGATCCGTGGCCAACATGACACGCATATTCAGTATAGTGTAACAAAGAGAGGAAACCAAGTACAAAAAGACCAAACAAAAAAGAAGAGCACAAAGGGCCTTTAAAAGCGGGAAGGAACACAGTTTTTTCATTAAAATAATCCTTTAATGGTGAACTTTGATTGAAGAGAGACACGACACGGGCCGTGTTTCGGTGCTGCCGCACCTGCGTCAGGGGTCTGCATTAAACATATTACAATAAACAATGAACAATAATTTATATAAATAAAAACACGTAAATAGGAACCAAAAATATCAATAAAGATAGATAACAGATCTAGATACATACATAAAATAGAATATTATGTGTTTCAGACTAGTACCCATTCATTAGCAAAGAAATAAGGCAAATGTGGATTATATTTTTCTGCCATCATCTACTATGTTACCACGTTACTATGTTATTTACAAACAAAGACTGAAAAACTTGTAAAATTTAAAGAATACAGTCATAGACAGTATTTAATCTCGCTTATATTTTCAAACACTTATATCCACTCCTACCCTAGCTGAGATAATATTTAACCATTTCTCTGACATGATACAGACATTCAAATATCTGAAAGGTATTAATCCGCAAACGAACCTTTTCCGGAGATGGGAAGGCGGTAGAACTAGAGGGCATGATATGAGATTGAAGGGGGGCAGACTCAAGAAAAATGTCAGGAAGTATTTTTTCACGGAGAGAGTGGTGGATGCTTGGAATGCTCTCCCGCGGGAGGTGGTGGAGAGAAAAACGGTAACGGAATTCAAACATGCATGGGATAAACATAAAGGAATCCTGTTCCGAGGAAATGGATCCTCAGAAGCTTAGCCGAGATTGGGTGGTGGGAGGCGGGGATAGTGCTGGGCAGACTTATACAGTCTGTGCCCTGAAAATGACAGATACAAATCAAGGTAAGGTATACACAAAAAGTAGCACATATGAATTTATCTTCTTCGGCAGACTAGATGGACCATGCAGGTCTTTTTCTGCCGTCATCTACTATGTTACTATGAGGGGCATAATCGAACGTCGCCGGCCAAATAGATTGCCGGCGATCTATGTTGGCGGCGGCGCTACAGCTGGTCGGAACCGTATTATCGAAAAAGATGGCCGGCCATCTCTTTTTTTTGATAATACGGTTTAGCCCGGCCAAATGCCGTGGAGTTCGCCGGGTTTGTTTTTCAGCGATAATGGAAAGTTATGTCGGCCATCTCAAACCCCGGCCAAATTCAAGGCATTTGGCCATGGGAGGAGCCAGCATTTTTAGTGCACTGGCTCCCTGACATGCCAGGACACCAACCAGCCACCCTAGGGGTCACTGCGCTGGACTTCAGAAAAGCTCCCACGTGCATAGCTCCCTTACTTTGGGAGCTGAGCCCCCCAACCCCCCCCCCCCAAACCCACTACCCACAAATGTACTGCACCCACTAAAATTGTTCCAGGGACCTGCATACAGCCTCTAGGACTTATTGCTGCTGTATAACTTTGGCACACCAGTTCACACCTGAAGACTAATCTCTCTGAAAAAGTCCTTTCTTGAAATAACCACGTTTACTCATAGTTAACTGCAGATCAGAGGTTGTGCCCCACTGGCAAAGAGTCCCCTGGTACTAAGATTAGCAGTAGGTCAGAGCTGGCACAATGGTGTACAATGCCCTCTTTCAGCACCATGCAAGGTAAGAACTACGTTCTCTGTGGGTAACACAGGAAAGGGAACTAAAACTGGCTTACAAAAATGGCCACTACTGCACGGACTACAACAGGAAACAAAACAAGGCTAACTCTGACCCAGTTATCAGGGGGGGAAAGCACCATGGGAGTACAGCCCAGTACCCTACACCCACCACAATGCATTGCTAATGTGACTCTGCAGGGCACCTAACAGAAAAGGTGTCACACTCACCCGAGAGCCACATCGCAACCAGGGGAAAGGCTGTCGGAGGATAGAACACATTCTGCTGTCATGGAGGTGGGTACGGCATTTGAGGCTGGCATACAGGCTGGCAAAAAAGGTTTTTAGTTTTATTTTTTTAGTTTGGAAGGGGATTGGTGACCACTGGGGGAGTATGGGGAGGTCATCCCCCATTCCCTCCAGTGGTCATCTGGTCAGTTGGGGCACCTTTTTGAGGCTTGGTCGTGAAAATAAAAGGACCAAGTAAAGCCGGCGAAAAACTGCTTAATGCCGCTTTTTTTTTTCCATTATCTGCGAAATCCGGCCATCTGGTAGCCACGCCCACCCATGTCCCGCCTTCACTAATCTACCGACACGCCCCCTTGAACTTTCACCGGCGAAGCGACAGGAAAGCGGCAATGCAGTAAAAAATGGCACTTTCGATTATACCGATTTCGCTGCTTTTAAGAAATCGCCGGCCATCTCCCGATTTGTGTCGGAAGATGGCCGGTGATCACTTTTGATTATAAGCTGGTATGTTACCTCATGTGCAACTTTCTTTAAATTAGTCACCTTATTTTCTAACACTTCTTACTCTCTTATCTTTCTATATGTTCCATCTTTGTTTTAACCTTCACTATCAATTACAATGTTCTATTACGTATTGTGTTGACATTGTAAGTAGTATACTATGCCATGCTTGTTATTTGAATATTTTTACCACTGTAATTGGCAATTGCTCATGTTTGATCTATTCTTACTGTACACCGCCTTGAGTGAATTCCTGCAAAAGGCGGTAAATACATTCTAATAAATAAATAAATAAATATACATTTACCAGAGCACTAAGGGGTCCTATGAGCATGTGAAGGATTCCTTTATGTTGAATATTTTTCCTTTGTGGATGACTGTGGGGTCTTGTGAAATGTTTTGGCATGGTTTGCAGCTAGATATATTGCAAGGATGTGTGCCAATCTCTTCTTTTTGGGTCTCTGTTGAGAGCTTGCTTCTCACTAGCTTGTGTTTTAAGTTGGGTGGCTGTCGGAAGGCCAGCACTGGTGGGGATGGGAATATCTCTTTCAGTAATTCATCCTCCTGGAGTAGTGGCTGCAGATCTCTTATGATTTTCCTCAGTTTTTCCAGCTCTGGGTTGTATGTCACTACAAGGGGGGTTTCTGTCTGTGGCTTTCTTTTCTTTGTATTGTAGCAGATTTTCCCTGAGTGTTTTAAGGGAGGAGGCAACATTCTTGGAGATTATTTTGGGGTTGTAGCTTTTATGTTTGAAGGATGCAGTCAGGATTTTGAGGTGCCTATCTCTGTCCCCTGGGTCAGAGCAGATACGGTGGTATCTTGTGGCTTGGCTGTGGATAATGGATTTTTTTGTTTGTGAAGGGTGGAAGCTGGAGTTGTGGAGGTAGCTGCATTTGTCTGTGGGTTTTCTATATATGGATGTTTGTATATAGCCATTGCTGATTGAAACTGTGATGTCCAAAAAATTGACTTTTTCTGGGGAGCAGTCAATTTTGAATCTGATTGTAAGATGGTATGTACTAAAATAATTGTTAAATTGTTTTAGAGTTTCTTCCCCCTCAGTCCAAATCATAAAAATGTGTTATCAATATACCGGTAGTATTTTAGGGGTGTGGTCTGATATGTATTCAGAAATGTCTCTTCCAGCTCAGCCATAAATGTCCCCTTCCCCTGAACCTCGCAGGAACTTAAGGGGGCCTTTTACTAAGCTAGCTTGCACTTACCATAGCTTAAAATCGCTTACTACAGGACACACTTGGGCATCCTATGGTAAGTTCCAAATCAAAATAATTGTATGTTTTGTTGGAGGGGGCATGTCTGGGGGTTGGAGAGCAGGTGTTCCTGTGCTAATCAGTTAGTGCGCCCGCATTACTATACGCTAACTGGTTAGAGCAGAATTATAAGAAAACAACAGAGAAGAAAAATCCTCCACAAAAAGTCCAAGACAAGCAACACAGTGGGGACGACAAATCTTCATTCGACTTGACACAGGGTGTGTTTCAATTATAGGGCCTGCATCAGGAGTCTAAAACATAAAATAAACTCTAACCCCCCTGTTTAGTAAGCTGTGCTAGAAGCTGCCTTGCGCTAATGCTGACACAGGCCATTCAGATGAATAATAAATAATTAATACAAATAAGTAACATTAAATATAAAATAAACCTCTATGTGACTGCTGAAAACCAATCAAACATAGAAGATAAAAATAAAATATAATGTGAACAAATGCACATAAATTGCTTCATACATTATTGAATGATGACTCATATTATAAAGTTAGTCTACAGAAGGCTAATAAAACATAGTAGATTGAACCCATAAGAGAAAGAAGCAATACAAATCTAAAAAGAATCTAAAACAAATTATTTTTAAAGCTTGTAAAAAAATATGAAAAAAAATTATAAAACTGGAAGGGAGAAATAAAGCTATATGAAATATATGTACAGATAAAGACCAATTAATACTGAGGTCAACACTGTGTGTGTGTGTGTGTATATATATATATACACACATACATATATACCTATCAAACTACACACAGGCCACATTGTGAATAAAGATGTTTCGGTCTTCCTATAGACAACATTAAGAAGTATGCTGAGGTTTTCAAAAAGCTATATTTGAATATGATAAAGCTCATACCTGAAAAAAAGCTTATAGAAGTGCTCATAGGAATGAAAAAAAAAGTACAGCACAGGCACATCTCACAACTAAAATACAACACCTGTGGACATGTAAAGAAAGTTTATCCTGGACAAACAAAAGATTTACTTAATCATGAATCATGAAGCCCATGGTGATACTGAAAAGAAAGGGTGTAAAAAAACATTGTGTGAAATTAAAACCACAAAATGCAGGTCACTATAACAATTGTGAAGTTATTCAAAAGAAGTGAGCGTGGACAAATCCACAAAACATACAAAATGAGTGTGAATTATCACAGAAACGATCATGCATAAATGAGCACTAGACTCAATGATAAAACTGAAAGAAAAGCTTGCCAAGACACTCTATGCAAAAAGAAAACCAAACGCTGACTGCTACCATAGAATATCAATGTGACCAAACAACCGAATAAAGTATTGTCATATATATATATATATAAGTAAATTCTCATCCAAATTATAATTAAAGATGCCTGATTAGACATCAGAGAATAAATCCACAGTTATATTATGTGAATGCATACTGATAACCACAAGCTGAACAATTAAACAACAAAGACAGTTCAAGCACTTCTGGAAAAATTGGTATGTTAATTTTAACTTTATATTGTGACAAAGCTAGCACTCGGGGCCCCACAGAGAAGCAGCTAATCCCTGAACTACGGTTCCCAGAAGCCCTTGCAAGTAGGAGAGAGGAGGGTAGCCCCAAAAGGGTGGAACGGATTTCCAACCCCAGCAGAGGGAGCAGTGGCTCAGTGCTAGGGGAGCCAGTTACTCCCTTCCCCACTATAGAGAGAAGGGGAGGTGAAGCTCAGTCCCTTCATCGCCGGTATATAATTCCCTCCAGCTGTGAAAGGGGGAGAGATTGCTGGATGGCTCCCAGCCACCAGGAGGGAGAGGAAACTGATTGAGAGAGAAGCTGCCATGGAGTAGGTGGAGGACAGAAAGGGCCTGCCACTGGAGCTTCCCTGGGGGGGGGAAGAGTAAGCTGCCATAGAGTGTGAGAATGTAAAAGTAGCCCTGTCCAGCACATGAAGGCAGTGTGAGAGGCCACAGGGGTGTGGTGCTGTGAGGTAGGAGGAAAGCTGCCAGCTCTGTTTGGTACAGGGTCCTCCTGGGTGCTGTGAAGAGGACAGGGGCATTAAGTAGTGTTTTCCTTTGAAGAGAATGTTTGTGAAAGGGTTGAATTATTGGGATGTATAGAACAGCAGGCTGAACTTTGACTGAGCCCTTCTGAGGGAGAGGGGAAGGTAGTGCAAAAAAGGAAGTGGACCTGAACTGTTAAGGAACTGAATGTTGGCTAGAGTTTGGAACCCAGCCTGAACCCTGTTTGTGAACTGCATTTCAATTTTGAGGGTGGAACTGAATTGAGAATAAAGCACTTTGGTCTTAAGTCCGTTTGGCAGTCTGGTTCTTTGCTGGAAACTTGTGAGCCTAACAGGGCTGCCGGCCCCAACCCAGAGTGGAGGAAGCGGACCCCTTTACAATATATAACAGCTCTCAATGTCAAAACGAATCTTAATCACAAGAATGGCATAAAATCTTTTCAAAATTTCTTGTCATGATATACTATTGCGCAGCAAGCTGCTAAGTATAAATATAGCAAAAGCATCGCGCATGCTCAGAAATGACATTAAAAAGGTCTTCTGCTCTCTCTCTCTCTCTCTCCTGATAGGCTTTCTCTACTCAGAAGATTAGCATGCAGATAACCAGAGTATAGAACATCACTGTGAAGACTCAGAACTCTTGAACCAAAATAATCTTAAATGCAAATTCAAACAACGGGAAATAATGTACAGTTAGATGTGTTGAACAAGAGTCTCTGCCTTGCAGAACTGGGAGTCTGTTCTCTACCAGCTCACCACGTATACCAGGGGAGCCAGGAGTTCTCAGCACCAAGCTGAGAAGAGTAGATGCTGTGAGGAATACTTTTAAACTGATAAAAGCTTGGTTATTTTACAGTAGCTTGAAAGGGGAGTATGCAACAGGTATAACAAAGTCAGCCTGCAGTTCTTAGAAAGCCATGTTCTAGACACACTCTCAACCCCAAAAAGGAAGAGAAGGGTACTGCCCAGCATACACAGGGACAAAGGGCCAGCCAATAGAAAAAGTCCCACAGGAACAGGTGCTCAGGAAAAGCCCATCACAAGAGAACTACAATTACATCACTTTGTAGTTCTATCCTACTTAAGGAGCACAGGAAACAAATTTGGTTATACCAATGTCTCATATATCTATATATATATTATAAAGCATATGCATGTCTGTTTGTTTATCCATGTCCAAACTTCTCCGGCCACCAAACCCGGCACGCAGATTCTACCCACCGTTGCCAAGGTTATTGTGTAGTTTGAAGTGATTTGGTTCACAAGGGCACTCAGGGGAAGGGGAAGCAATACCTCTATCCATTAAATGAATAGGCTGCAGGTCAGGAAGTTCTTTCTTGCTGTTGCTAAGCGACAAACTGCTTGGGACCAGTGTTGCCAGGTGGGCGGTTTTACCGCCCAATTGGGCGGTTTTCCGCGACCCGCCGCGGGAAATTTTTGCCCGCGGCGGGTTGCGGTTTTTTGGGCTGTTTTTGGGCTTCAGGGTGGTTTTTTCGGCCGCGGGGGGGCGGGGTTAGTGATGTTTTTGGGCGGGGTTAGTGATGTTTTGGGCGGGGTTAGTGACGTGGGAGGCGGGGCCGATGACGTGGGAGGCGGGGCCGATGACGGGGAGGCGGGCCGATGATGTGGGAGGCGGGGCCGATGACGTGGGAGGCGGGGCCGGTGATGGCGGGGGCGGGGTTGATGACGGCGGGGGCGGGGGTGATGACGCGGGGGTGGGGGTGTCAGGGGCGGGGTTTGTGTTTGGGCGGGTTTTGGGCTGTTTTTTGGGCTGGAAAAAAATTTTCCACCTGGCAACCCTGCTTGGGACAGGGTGAGGGCTCAGAGACTGGTGGGGAGAAACACGGACAGCGGCTGTGCAGGCGTCCCTCTCTCATTCTCTAATACCCTCTTCCCTAACAATTTCAGTACAAGGGAGGTTCAGAGACTGGTGGGAACAGGGTAGGGAGAAAGTATTGGGTTCAGACTAGGAAGTGTGTGTATGTGTGCATGAATTCACAATCCTGCCAGGGGAATGCTCCTGAATTTCAATATGCCCTTGAAAAGAAGTCTGTGTTTGACAGGAAAACGGTGAAAGCCAGGCAACAGGCACTCGCTAGATTGAAAGAAACAACTAATCAAGAAAGTCAAAGTAAAAAAATTGATCAGAAAAAAAAAGTTAGTGCTAGGTAGGGATCCATTCTCCACATTTTCTGATTTAAGGGTGTATTAAACTGAATGTCACCCTTTCTCACACACCCCTCAGCAAAACACACCAGTCACACTCACCATTCTCACACACTCCCACTCACCCATTCTAATGCAGTACTTAGCAAAACACCCCACTCACTCACCCATTCTCACACATCCCTCAAACAACCCCAATCACACACCTGGAACAGCACACCCTCACTGACACTCACTTGTTCTCATACACCCCAGAGTAGCATACCTCCATGCACACTCACCCTTCAATAAACCCCTACTCACACACCACAAAATAGTACACCCCCACTCACATTCATCTGTTCTCATACCCCCCTCAGCAAAACACCCACACTCACCCATTCTCACACACCTCTCAGCAGAAAACCCCCACTCAAACCCTCTTCAACAGTACACCCCCATTCACACTCATTCATTCTCACACTCACCCCTCAGGAGTACATCAATATGCAAACCCTCTTCAACAATACACCCCCATTCACTCACACACTCACCCCTCAGCAGTATAACCCCACTCACCATTCTCTCATCCCCTTAGCACCACACCCCCATTCACACTCATTCTCACACACCCCCTCAGTGATACACCCCCACTCACACACCCTCAGTAATACACCCCCACTCACACATTCTCACCACCCTCAGTAATATACCCCCACTCACACATTCTCACCCCCCTCAGTACCACACCCCCATTCACACTCACCTATTCACACACCTCCCCTCATCAATACAACTCCTCAGTAGCACATCCTTACCCTCACTCACATTCACCCATTCTTACATACCCATTCATTTTCACTCTCAGCAGGACACCCCCACTCAGCTATTTTCACACACCCTTCAGCACTGTCAATGTTTAAGGCTCACTTAAAATAAAATATATTTCAATCAGACCATAGGTTTTGGGCCAGTCATGGATCCAGGTACAAAATGGTTTGTTTTCTATCCAGGGCAGTTGAAACTACAATGGAAAATGAAATACAGCTTGCAGATCGGCGAATAAGGCAGGCTAAACTAAGAGTTGATGAAACACCAGTTGAAAATCAAAGGCAACTTGTGCACCAAAGGGAAAGGCAAGCTCAAATAAGGAATATTGAAAACCAACAAGAAAATGAAATAGACTTCAGTACCAAAGACAAAAACAAGCTGCTATCGCCCAAGCGAAATGCTCAATGTTAGAAAGTAATCGTAAAGAGAAGCCACTAGAAGACTATTAACGAAGTCCAATTTACAAGGGGCAGCTTTTTCTTACAAACTCAATGGACGAATATGAAAAGTCTCCTCAATTGAGCATTGGCAAATTGAACATTGTATGCAAATCATGTTGTGCGCTAAAATTTAAGGCAGAACCCCTTGGTATGTGTTGCTCAAGAGGTAAAGTAAAGCTCCCTTTACTAAATGCTCCTCCAGAACCACTAAATTCCTTATCCAATGGCTGTACAACAGCTGCAATGCATTTTCTAGAAAACATTAGAAAATACAACTCATATTTTCAAATGACCTCATTTAGGGCACATGAAATCAAAGAAGGTGGTTTTATGCCTTCTTTCAAGGTTAAGGTCCAGATTTAACACAGAGCGGGATCATTATTACCATTACCTAATGAAAAGCATACATTTCTACAAATCTATTTTATGGACAATGAAAATGTTGAAGCTGAACGTCGTCGTGACATTGTGCAGGGTGTAGATTAAGTACATAAGTACATAAGTAGTGCCATACTGGGAAAGACCAAAGGTCCATCTAGCCCAGCATCCTGTCACCGACAGTGGCCAATCCAGGTCAAGGGCACCTGGCACGCTCCCCAAACGTAAAAACATTCCAGACAAGTTATACCTAAAAATGCGGAATTTTTCCAAGTCCATTTAATAGCGGTCTATGGACTTGTCCTTTAGGAATCTATCTAACCCCTTTTTAAACTCCGTCAAGCTAACCGCCCGTACCAAGTTCTCCGGCAACGAATTCCAGAGTCTAATTACACGTTGGGTGAAGAAAAATTTTCTCCGATTCGTTTTAAATTTACCACACTGTAGCTTCAACTCATGCCCTCTAGTCCTAGTATTTTTGGATAGCGTGAACAGTCGCTTCACATCCACCCGATCCATTCCACTCATTATTTTATACACTTCTCCAAGCTGAAAAGCCCTAGCCTTCTCAGCCTCTCTTCATAGGAAAGTCGTCCCATCCCCACTATCATTTTCGTCGCCCTTCGCTGTACCTTTTCCAATTCTACTATATCTTTTTTGAGATACGGAGACCAGTACTGAACACAATACTCCAGGTGCGGTCGCACCATGGAGCGATACAACGGCATTATAACATCCGCACACCTGGACTCCATACCCTTCCTAATAACACCCAACATTCTATTCGCTTTCCTAGCCGCAGCAGCACACTGAGCAGAAGGTTTCAGCGTATCATCGACGACGACACCCAGATCCCTTTCTTGATCCGTAACTCCTAACGCGGAACCTTGCAAGACGTAGCTATAATTCGGGTTCCTCTTACCCACATGCATCACTTTGCACTTGTCAACATTGAACTTCATCTGCCACTTGCACGCCCATTCTCCCAGTCTCGCAAGGTCCTCCTGTAATCGTTCACATTCCTCCTGCGACTTGACGACCCTGAATAATTTTGTGTCATCGGCGAATGTAATTACCTCACTAGTTATTCCCATCTCTAGGTCATTTATAAATACATTAAAAAGCAACGGACCCAGCAGAGACCCCTGCGGGACCCCACTAACTACCCTCCTCCACTGAGAATACTGGCCACGCAATCCTACTCTCTGCTTCCTATCTTTCAACCAGTTCTTAATCCATAATAATACCCTACCTCCGATTCCATGACTCAGCAATTTCTTCAGGAGTCTTTCGTGCGGCACTTTGTCAAACGCCTTCTGAAAATCCAGATATACAATATCAACCGGCTCCCCATTGTCCACATGTTTGCTTACCCCCTCAAAAAAATGCATTAGATTGGTGAGGCAAGACTTCCCTTCACTAAATCCGTGCTGACTTTGTCTCATCAGTCCATGTTTTTGTATATGCTCTGCAATTTTATTCTTAATAATAGCCTCCACCATCTTGCCCGGCACCGACGTCAGACTCACCGGATTATAACATCGTACATGATCTACAACGATTGTTGCATGACAAACTACATTTGCGACTTAATCAACTTTCGGAAATCAATGAAGACCTCTCTCTTCAATAAAACATACCACAATGATCCATCATTTGAACTCCAGTGCATTACTGCTTTAACTGTTATTACATCTTTGATTTCATTATACCTAATGCTTTATCCCACTATTGTTACTCATGTTCTTATGTAATTATTAATTGTTATCTTCACGCTGCTCTGGCGATTGCCAGGGCGGAACATTGTAAGCCACATTGAGCCTGCAAACAGGTGGGAAAATGTGGGATACAAATGCAACAAATAAATAAATAAATTTGAAGTTTTAAAATAGCTTTAGAAGCAATGCCTGATAATGAATATCGTGTTGTAATTCATAGTAACATAGTCAATGACGGCAGATAAAGACCTGTATGGTCCATCCAGTCTGCCCAACAAGATAAACTCATTTTACGTGGTATGTAATACTTTATATGTATACCTGAGTTTGATTTGTCCCTGCCTTTCTCATGGCACAGACTGTAAAAGTCTGCCCAGCACTGTTCCTGTACTAAAAGTTCTGAAGCTAACATTGCATCCCCTTAAAATTTACATGCTGACAAAACTCCAGTGGCCATCATAAAGGTCAATATAATGCACCCATGGTACATGAAGTTGCAATTATCTTGGTAAGTAATTAATTTGATATGCGAGATATCATTTTTAAAAAAAAGGACAGTCAGCTTCAAAGAGTGTGTGAAACCCACTGGTCTTATGATGCTTTACAGTATCCTTTAATTTTTTGGCAAGGAGAAGATGGGTATCATTTTGGAATATCAAAAGTAAACACACAGACAGGCCAGCATGATAACATAAAAAAGGTAATGGCTCTGATTAGAGAAGGAAAAGAAAACTATATTTTAAAGTGCCAACAGTTGTTTCATCAGTTTGTGGTTGACATATATGCAAAAATCAAAAGTGAACGACTACTTTTTATTCGACTCAACCAAGAAAAACTGAGTTGATGAATACATTCACTTAAGTGATTCCATACTCATGATGAAAACATTAATGCAAATTCCTCTTATTCCATCTATCAGATACAGTTAAAAAAAGACTGCAGATTCCAGTACAACTAGCCTTTGCAATGTCAATAAATAAGGCGCATGGTCAAACGTTAAAAAGTCATAGGTGTCATCCTACAAAACCCATGTTTTTCACGTGGCCAATTATATGGCACCTGTTTACGAGTTGGCTCAAATAAGTATATATATATATATATATATATATATATATATATATATATATATATACTACAAATTGAGAAACAAAAATGTTGTCTATCAAAATGCGCTTGAATGAGAACTTATTACAAATTAAATGTATTTAATATTTATCTGCTCCTGTTATTAAAATCCACCATCTGTACTATCCTGCCCAACACCTTCTTTCTCTCTTCCCTTTCTTAATCTCTGTATATTACTAATTGTATCTGATATCCTGGAATGACAATGTCATAACAAAACTGTATAAGCCATATTGAGCCTGCAAATAGGTGGGAAAATGTGGAATACAAATGCAATAAATATTTATGTTTGTAGAAATAAAAATATATCTATATACATATATCTATACCTATTCTCTCTGTTTCATTTCTCGCATTAAAGACATCAAACAAAATGTAACAGCCATCATAAACGAGTTAAAAATACACAATGTTAATACACACAAATAAACCTTGCTTATCTCAATTACAAAGTACAAACTTATCGCTGAGCAACAAACAACTTGCCTCCATGAATATGGGGGCAGAAAAAAGGGTTTGTAAAGGAATGTGCCGAATGCTGTCAATGCATTCATGAATACGTACACGACCTTTTGATGAAAGTGCAGCATAAAAGGGGATGGAAAAACGCACAATTACCTGAAGAGAATTTCTTCTATTAAATCATATATAAGAAATGAAAATACAAATGCAAAGTTAAAGTTAATCAGCTAAATTTGGTTGGCAAACTTAGGGGCCCTTTTATGAAGGCATGCTAAAAGGTGGCCGGCGGTAGCTGTAACACGATGCCTGGAATAGACTTCCTGAGCTAGTACGTCAAGCTCCATCCCTGGCTGTCTTCAAATCTAGGCTAAAAGCCCACCTTTTCGATGCTGTTTTAAACTCCTAACCCTTACTCACTTATTCAGTACCCTTATTTTATCATCCCCTCCTTAGTAATTCCCTTCTCTCTTATTTGTCCTATTTGTCTGTCCTAATTTGATTGTAAGCTCTGTCAAGCAGGGACTGTCTCTTCATGTTCAAGTGTACAGCGCTGCTTACGTCTAGTAGCTCTATAGAAATGATAAGTAGTAGTAGTAGTCTTTGGGATTCCGGAATCTTGCTACTCTGAGATTCTACACAGAATCTTGCTACTCTTTGGGATTCTGGAATCTTGCTACTCTTTGTCCTTATCCCTTATTTGTCCTGTTTGTCCTGATTGTAAGCTCTGTTGAGCAGGGACTGTCTCTTCATGTTCAAGTGTACAGCGCTGTGTATGGCTAGTAGCGCTATAGAAATGATAAGTAGTAGTAGTAGTGGTTTCCCCGCACGATCCAGCCACCTCTTAGCACGGCTGTAAAAAAGCTGATTTTCTATTTGCTACAATAAAGACCAGACACTAAGTTCAAAATTAGCACCTGGCCATCTACTGTGTGAGCCCTTACCGCCTCCTATTTAGTAAGCGGTAAGGGCTCACGCGCTAAACCAGCCAATGTGGCTGCACTGCCGATTACCGCCAAGAATGCCCCTCATGGCAGAAAATTATTTCTAGCACCCTGAGTGCCTGGGAGCACCCATTGGTAGTGCTGCTTTGGTACGCAGTAACCATACTCTGCCTTCGTAAAAGGACCCCTTAGCCAGTTAAAACCCAACAATTAGGTTTGCTGCTCAGCTGCTTTTTAAATATTCACACCATATGTGTACAAGAAGTAATTTTATACATTTTGTTCTTTTATTTTTATAATGTTAAAATAGGGTTTTCAACTGCTACTACTACCACTACTCCTACTCATCATTTCTATAGCGCTACTAGACGTACGCAGCGCTGTACACCTGAGCATGAAGAGACAGTCCCTGCTCGACAGAGCTTACAATCTAATTAGGACAGACAAACAGGACAAATAAGGGATAAGGACAAAGAGTAGCAAGATTCCAGAATCCCAAAGAGTAGCAAGATTCCGGAATCCCAAAGACTACTATTACTACTACTTATCATTTCTATAGCGCTACTAGACGTACGCAGCGCTGTACACTTGAACATGAAGAGACAGTCCCTGCTCAACAGAGCTTACAATCTAATTAGGACAGACAAACAGGACAAATAAGGGATAAGGACAAAGATTAGCAAGATTCTGGAATCCCAAAGAGTACTACTACTTCTACTTATCATTTCTATAGCACTACTAGAAGTACGCAGTGCTGTACACTTGAACATGAAGAGACAGTCCCTGCTCGACAGAGCTTACAATCTAATTAGGACAGACAAACAAGAAATAAGGGAATATTAAAGTAAGGATGATGAAATAAGGGTTCTGAACAAGTGAATAAGGGTTAGGCGTTAAAAGCAGCATCAAAAAGGTGGGCTTTTACCTTAGATTTGAAGAAGGCCAGAGATGGAGCTTGATGTACCAGCTCAGGAAGTCTATTCCAGGCATATGGTGCAGCAAGATAAAAGGAACGGAGTCTGGCGTTAGCGGTAGAGGAGAAGGGTGCAGATAAGAGAGATTTACCCAGTGAACGGAGTTCCCGGGGAGGAATGTAGGGAGAGATGAGAGTGGATAGGTACTGAGGAGCTGCAGAGTGAATGCACTTATAGGTCAATAAAAGGAGTTTGAACTGTATGCGGAAACGGATAGCAAGCCAGTGAAGTAACTTGAGGAGAGGGTTAATATGAGCATAACGACACTGGCGGAATATTAGTCATGCAGCAGAATTTTGAACAGATTGAAGAGGGGAGAGATGGCTCCAGATTTGCCCAACACATTGATCCAGTCACATTACTGTTCTGATTTTCCTACAAGTCCCTACATGAAATAGGTAAACCCAGGACTTAATCAACTTCTCAGGCAAATCTGGGTCCAGATGACAACAGTAATTGGACGCTGCAGTGACATCATTCATTATCCTACACATAATTTTTACCACTTTTCTTTCTGTCATTACTTCATGGTAGTTTAGTCTCTCATTTAACTATGAATATTGGGGAAGACCAACTAAGGAAAATCTCTGTAATACCTTAATATAGATTCCCAAGTAAAGCAACTACCATACATTTTTAGAACCACTTTTCTCCTGTTTTACAGAACTTAAAACAAATTTCCTATGAATGTAGTCCAAAAAAAAAAAATAAACCAAATTTTGCTGATCCAAGTGTATCCTGCTTTGTGCTCATGCTTTTCTTCCACCAGTGGCTGGATGACATTTATTTGTCATGAGTTTTCCTGTCCATATGAAACTTTGTTGGGTAGCGGTCTGTTCCTAGTCTCAGTTT
This sequence comes from Microcaecilia unicolor, assembly GCF_901765095.1. Classification (NCBI taxonomy): domain Eukaryota; kingdom Metazoa; phylum Chordata; class Amphibia; order Gymnophiona; family Siphonopidae; genus Microcaecilia; species Microcaecilia unicolor. The sequence continues at coordinate 86,709,843 of NC_044042.1, read as the reverse complement.
GCCCACCTTCTCAACCTTCCTTCTGCAGCCAGATCTGGGAAGGCTCTGTGGTTTTCTGCTCCCTGCCAGTTCCTACTGAAGGCTCCTTAACCATGGACGACTATAGAAGATTTTGGTTTTATTTATTTCCAAAGCAGTGGGTTGACCTTAGAACACATTCCTGCTGAAGAGTGCGGGTGCTTTTCATAGAAAGGAAGGGGCGCCTGAAAATACTCATAATTACAGATGGAACAGGTTTTCAGAGTTGAGAGAGTTCAGTTCTCCTATCATTCAGCTCTGAGAGCAGCAGGGTTTAAAGTGTGCCTAGAGGATTACTTTGAAGTCTCAGCCTTTTTTTTTCTTAAAAAACCCCAACTCTGTGTACCACATACATAAAAAAAGAAAACAATTCCCAGAGCCATTTATCCATGTAAAAGTGATTTATCCAGTAAAATGGCTTAGATGAAAATTTCCCTTCCCAGAATCTAACAAGCAAAGATACTCCAGCAGCTTAAGACAGACATTTCTGGATCTATAACACAAAGGGAGGCTGCAAAATGATTCCTCTAAAATTAACATTCTGCTAAAGAAATCAATAATGTCCTGAAAAATGCACAGAGGTTAGTGGAGGGACTTAATATTGATGCATTTGGCTGCAAAATCCTGAGGGAATGGCACAGTTTAGGGAGTGAAGAACGTTTGTGCATGAAAGAGAAGCAGGACTTGGGTGTGATCGTATGTGATGATCTTAAGATGGCAAACAAGTAGAAAAGGCGACAGCGAAAGCTATTAGATTGCAAGCTCTTTGAGCAGGGACTGTCTTTCTTCTTTGTGCAGCGCTGCGTACGCCTTGTAGCGCCATAGAAATGCTAAATAGTAGTAGTAGTAGAAGGATGCTTGGGTGCATAGCGAGAGGCAAGGTCACTAGGAATAAGGAAGTGATGATGTCACTGTTAGAGAATGACATGGGGATGGGTAACCACAGAAATGAGGATGGGAACAGAGCCTGAGGGAATGGGGTGGGGATGAGGACAAACTTGTCCCCATGTCATTCTCTACTTTGAAGGCTGAAATACAACAAAAAGCACCAAGAGCCTTCAGAAATGGGACACAGTTCCTTTGATTGTGAAAATCAATATTCCAGCATAGACCCGACATGGGCCGTGTTTCAGCACACAGCGCCTGTGTCAGGGCTCTGCATTAAACATAAATAACTAAAATTAACACAAATAGTTGCTCATGTTAGTATATAGAATGTAAGTGTGAGAAATGTAATAACAATAAATAAATATAAAACAGACATACATATAACATCTTAGAACATAAAGATCAAATGTGCGTACATTTCAACATGATTTGATCCTGAAAAGTAGAGGAACTATAACATGGTTATATTTTTAAAGATAGCTAGACTGTGTTATCAAAACTAAAAATATAATTAAGTATCTGAACTATTTAAGTTGAATTATGGGTAGTAAAACTTAAAATGCATTTCAAAAAAGAGAAGAAGAAAGAGCAATATATGGTGTATATGTAAACGGATTCATAAAATATGTGTGTTGATAAACATTGCATATACTATTGTAGCAGTCCTATTGTTGAAGCAAAAAAGAGTCTATTTTCACATAAATCAATTTGTCAGGTGGATACATGTTATTGTATGAACAAATAAAGGATGGCGACCAACATTGTTTCAATTTACCAAACATAACTTGATATAATATAGAAACTGTAATTAACATTGTAATAACTCACCAAGTGGTATGTTTACAAAGGTGTGTTAGCGTTTTTAATGCACCTTTAAAGTTAAGGTTAATCAATAACAAGCGTTAACAACGCTAACGCGCCTATAGCTCACCTTAGTAAACATAGGCGCAAGTGTGATGTAATATAAAATGAATATTGTATACAGCGACCAAACTTCTTCTTTATGAAATAGAAAGAAATTCTAAATAATTTAGAGTCACAGTTTTTGGGATCTAAAGTTAGAATTTTTCCTGACCTTTCTAGAGAAACACAGAAAAGGAGTAAGACGTTGATTTTGTACTTACATTTCCTTCTACATGTTGGGTATTATTTCAATGTAAACAGTTTCAATTTTTTGATCCTAAGCATCTAGAAGAATTCTTGTTAGCTAAAGAGGTGGTCAATATCATTGTTTAAGTCACAGGAGCACACTGTACGATAGGCTGGAGAGAGCCTGATGGGTAGCAATAATTTAGATTTCTTTTAATAACTATTTGTTTAATTTCTTATCACCTTGGATCCAAATTACTTAAATAAGTTGGACGAAGTTTGTATAGTTTATATTTGTGGTCAATTTTGACAATATTGTTATTTCTTTATGATTTTATTTCCAGTGTCTGTATTATTTCTCATGAGTGTTGTAATGATATAGATAGATAGATAGATAGATAAGAAGAAAAAAAAGAAATTAACCCCAACTAAACTGATGTTATGATTACTTGGACATCTAGAGTAATATACTTAAAAACGCACACATTTTATAAAAAGATATATTCTCTTTGATGTTTGGGCAACCGACTATATCGCCTCCTTTTTTCAGAAAGAGCTAATACAAGTATTCCCCAATTATATAACATTTATTGCTGCAAGTCTTTTTGTTCATTTTTTATCTTTTAGAATTTCTTTCTATTTCATAAAGAAGAATATTCATTTTATATTAGATCTTACTTGGTGAGTCATTAGAATGTTAATTACAATTTCTACCAGTGGCGTAGCCAAGGGTGGGCCTGACTTTGGACTCAGGCCCACCCAGTAGCAGCACATCTATGATGTGGTTGGCAGAGATTCCAAAGCCCCACTAGCTGAAAACTCCCAGCAACTGTCCCTCCTGCATACCTTGTACATAGCAGATCTTCATCTGCAGCAATCAGCGACTGATACATACTGCTCACACCGGCCCCATAGCCCTTTTCTCTGACGTATTCCCGCCTACGCAGAAATAGGAAGTTGTAGCAGTGGGAAGGCTGTAGGGCCAACATGAGCAGTGTGTATTAGTTGCTTCTCACTGCCAGTGAAAAGGTATGCGGGAGAGGGGGGATGTTTGAGACCATATGGCATGCAGGCGAGAGAAGGAGAGACCAAATCACCTGTAGGACTGGGTGGGGTTCTTCTGCCCACCCATCTTGGGCCCAGGCCCACCCAAAATTGGGTGTCTGGCTACGCCCCTGATTATATCAAGTTATGTTTGGTGAATTGAATTGGTTCTTCCTCATAGTTCAAGGTGTCTCGCTTTAGTCTGTAACCACGGAGAATCTCTTGCTTATGAACATAATTGTGGGCTTTAATAATTACCACCCTCAGACGATTCAGTTCTCTTGGCGCCATCTGATGTGATGTGCTCGTTCTAAGCAAGGACTCCCACACTGTCCAGAAGAGCAAATTCTCACTTTAGCAAATTTTCCAGGAGCTAGTGATCTGGAAGATGTTCAGGCAGACCGATGATGCGCAGGTTCCCCCTGCGGGAATGACTTTTTGAGATTGTTCAACTTGTCTACATGTCTGACATCTTTCCAAGTTTTGGCTCCAAAGCCTTCCCAACTGCCTCAGTAAATTGTTGAACTTGCTGCACCGAAAACGCATGGGTTCCTGAGGCCTCAGACACCATTTTCTCCACATCCCTGCACTGATTGTCAGACTCTCGTTTGTGCGATTTCCCCGGCATCACATCCATGCATGAGTGCCAAATTCTCCATATAACAGAGAGGAACAAAGACACTATCAAAAGGCTAGTAAAACTCCCCAGGATGAAGCAGAAATGGTTCAAGGAGCGTGGGAGACCCAGAGAGAGACCAGCACATGTCTGCCTCTTTTCACCGCATCACGTGACTCCAAATTTTATGTTTATTCAAATTATATACTGCCTAGACCTGAGCTCACAATCTAAGTATATTGTACAATACATAGAGGGGCATAATCGAACAGAAACGCCTATCTCCATGGGCGTTTATCTCCGAGAACGGGTCCGTGAAGGGGCGGACCCAAGCGTATTTTCGAAAAAATTAGACGTCCATGTTTTATTCGCCAAGTTGTGAGCTGGGCGTTTTTGCTTTTCAGCGATAATGGACAATGAAATCGCCCAGCTCAAAAACGAATAAATCCAAGGCATTTGTTCGTGGGAGGGGCCAGGAGTCGTAGTGCACTGGTCCCCCTAACATGCCAGGACACCAACCAGGCACCCTAGGGGGCACTTTTACAAAAACAGAACAAAAGGTAAAAGAGCTCCCAGGTGCATAGCACCCTTCCCTTGTGTGTAGAGCCCCCCAAATCCCCCTCAAAACCCACTGCCCACAAGTCTACACCATTACTATAGCCCTAAGGAGTGAAGGGGGGCACCTACATGTGGGTACAGTGGGTTCGGGGGGGGTTGGACGACTAAGCATTAAGCAGCGCAATTGTAACAGGTAGGGGGGGATGGGCCTGGGTCCACCTGCCTGAAGTCCACTGCACCCCCTAACAACTGCTCCAGGGACCTGCATACTGCTGCCAGGGAGGTGGGTATGACATTTGAGGGTCAAAATAAAAAGTTGTGAAACATCATTTTTTGTGGTGGGAGGGGGTTTATGACCACTGGGGGAGTCAGGGGAGGTCATCCCCGATTCCCTCCAGTGGTCATCTGGTCATTTAGGGCACTTTTTGGGGCCTTATTCGTGAAAAAACAGGGTCCAGGAAAAGTGCCCTAAATTCTAGCTAAAAACGCATACTTTTGTCCCATTATCTGTGAAATGCGCCCATCTCTGTTCGGCAGATAACCACGCCCAAGTTCCGCCTTCGCCACACCTCTGACACGCCCCCATCAACTTTGTCCGCATCCGCGACGGAGTGCAGTTGAAAACGTCCAAGATCGGCTTTCGATTATACCGCTTTAATCGTTTTTGTGAGATAAACGCCCATCTCCCGATTTAGGTCGGAACTTGGGCGTTTTTCTCGTTCGATTATAAGCTGGATAGTAACATAGTAGATGACGGCAGAAAAAGACCTGCACGGTCCATCCAGTCTGCCCAACAAGACAAACATATGTGTAAACCTTACCTTGATTTGTACCTGCCTTGTTCAGGGCACAGATCGTACAAGTCTGCGCAGCAGTACTTCCCGCCTCCCAACCACCAGTCCCACCTCCCACCACCGGCCCCGGCACAGACCGTACAAGTCTGCCCTCCACCATCCTCGCTTCCCAACCACCAACCCCTCTTCCCCCCACCTGCTCCGCCACCCAATTTTAGCTAAGCTTCTGGAAGGCTAAGTGACTTGCCCAGGGACACATGGAGCTGCAGAGGGAATTCAGCCTGGTTCCCCAGGGTCTCAACCCACTGCTGACCATTTATTTATATATTTGTTTGTTTGTTACATTTGTACCCCACATTTTCCCACCTATTTGCAGGCTCAATGTGGCTTACATAGTACCGTAAGGCATTCGCCATGCCGGTAAAGAACAAATACAAACTGGTATTATGGTGGAAAAAGGTTCATGTGTTACAGATACATTTGGGAATCATAGAGAGGGAGAGTTGTGTTATGTCCATTAGGCCATTCCTCCACTTGTTCTTTTTGTAGGCTCTCTTTCCTATCTCCGGTGCCTATTTGGCAAAAAGGATATAATCAGGTTAAGAAAGTTTCATAAATACAAATAAAAAATGGAAAATAATGTAATTCCTTTTTATTGGACTAGTTTTAATAAATTTTTGACTAACCTTCTTCAGGTCATGACAGGATTCCATAAAAGCAGTATACTGTCTGGACCTGAGGAAGGAGATTTTGGCCTCTGAAAGCTAATGAAAAACTGTGACTATTAAAAAGATATTGTCTTATTTTTAATTGTGTGTTTTATTCGTATTTGTTAATTTATGATTTAGAGATTGGAATATATCAATTTTTAAAATTTATGTATCACTGTTTCTCTTTCTTTGGTGTTGTATTGTATGTAGAATCTGGTGTTGGGGTTTCAGTTTAATTTTTGTCTACATATTTCTATCTTTTGTTTGTGGTTGCTTATTTTTACTGAGTGATGGTCTGTCTGTGTTGTGCATGTATGAGAGACCAGGGTTTCTATTAACCTTGGATGTATTTGTAAAATCAATCTGTACTAATCTGGCTTGTTCAGTTTTCCAGTAGGTATATTGTAGTTCTAGTGCCCACCACAATGTTTATAGTGCTGCCTTTTACAGGGTACTTCATTGTTGTGACTTCTGTAATTTATTGTTATTTTGGTATGTTAGAATTGCTTTGTAGATCCTGAGTTACAGTTGCAGTGTACTTCACAAGAGGCCAGGTCTTGGATTTTGGGATTGAATTTAGATCACACATTTCTCAATAGTAGCTCAATATGGAGTTACATTAGATACTATAGGTATATTCCTGTCCTTGGAGGACTTACAATCTACATTTGGTCCTGAAGCAATTGAGGGTTAAATGACTTTTCCAAGAATAGAGGAATAAATGCTGGAGCATGTGGGATGGGAAGGAAAATACTGGATTATGGGGGGGGGGGGGGGGCAGGAGGGAAAGAGAGGGGACATGATGATGCAGGGGTTGAAGGAGAGCAGAAGCTGGCTGACACTAGAGAAGTGGAACAAAGCAATAGTTGGATAGGACTTGGAAGAATGAGGATTTGGTAATTGTGGGAGAATGTTGGTAGGCAGAGCAAGGAAATATGGAAAGAAGCGCTGAACGGGAATTTGGAGGACATAGTGATGAGGAGGTGTTAAGGAATGATGACACTTATGGGAATTTGGAGTTGATAGGCATGAATGGGGTGGTTAGATAGGCTGGGAAAACAAGTAAGGGTGTGAAATGGGGGTAAAAGAAAGGGGAAGAAATGTGGGAAGAGGTCAAAATATGATGTGAATAACCTGGACTAGAGAGTGGATGAGATGCTTGGAAAAACAATGGGGGTGATGTGGAAGGGCATGGGAGATAAAGGAGATGGTTTTCTGAAGGGTTTAAAGGAGGGTGGAAATGGGGTTAAAAGATGGTGAAAGACAGGCAGTAAAAGATGGGGTACAGCTTATGAGAGAATGGCCTGGAAATGATGGAAGGAAAAAGACAGGGATGGAGCTGGGGCTGGTCAGGGTGACAGAGGACAGAGGTGAGAACAGAAGATAGAAATGGGGAACTAAGGAGTGGGTAAAACAGAGGAGGACAGTAGACTGGAGAGGAAGAAAGACAAAAGGGCAATGGGATTGTTGGAGAGTGAAGGAGAGGGAGATGGGGAAAGCCAGTAGGTAGATGCGAAGTGAAAAGGCAACTAATGACTAGAAAGTGAAAAGGAAAATGAGGGATAAAATCACATGTGGGTAGATATGGGAACAGAGAAGATTAAAAAAAAAAGTGAGAAAAGAAACTTAAAAAAAAATCAGCACTAGATAAGAAAAGGAAGGGAAGAAGAAATAGAAAGGCAAGCCTGGAAAAGAACTTAGGAGAAAACTGACACAAAGTGGAACAGACGTGGAGGGGCATAATTGAATGGGGACGACCATCTCTAAGGGCATCCATCTCTAAGGATGTTCCGGCGAAGAGGTGGGGCAACGCGTATTATCGAAACAAGATGGACGTCCATCTTTCGTTTCAATAATACGGTCGGGAACGCCCAAATCTTGACATTTAGGTCGACCTTAGAGATGGTCGTCCTCGGTTTTTGGCAATAATGGAAACCAAAGACGTCTATCTCAAAAACGTCCAAATCCAAGCCCTTTGGTCGTGGGAGGAGCCAGCATTTGTAGTGCACTGGTCCCCCTCACATGCCAGGACACCAACTGAGCACCCTAGGGGGCACTGCAGTGGACTTCAGAAATTATTTTTCATTTTTTTTTAAGTCAGCCCTATCTATATGCGGTTCACTATAGCTAGAAGTGCTCAATATTGCACTTACCCAGCTATGTTTTTGCTGCTCCATATACAAATAAATTCTTTGCCACAGTCCAGGGATAATATTGGCGGCAGTCAGCAAAACACTGACCACAAGCAGCTACATATCAGACTCAAAGTGCACATACAACAAAGATAGGAACCCCCCCCCCCCCCCCCCCCCAATATTTTTATTTAATTCTTTTTATGGATTAGTTATTCTCAGAGGACAAGCAGGCTGTATTATACTCACAAGTGGGTCGGCGATCCATGCCGGCCAGGGAACCGGCATTCAGTACAGCAAAAAAGTTTGCTGGAGCCTTCCAGTACAATGCATGTCCGACTGCATCGAGTGCCTTCCTGCCTGCCGCACAGCCGTGCTTTTCAGTTCTATTTTATCCAAAGGTCCATCAAGCCCATCATCTTGTTTCCAACAGTGGCCAATCCAGGTTACAAGTACCTGGCAACAGCCTAAAACAATACATTTTATGCTGGAGGAGTAGCCTAGTGGTTAGTGCAGTGGACTTTGATCCTGGGGAGCTGAGTTCAATTCCCACTGCAGCTCCTTGTGACCCTGGGCAAGTCACTTAACCCTTCATTGCCCCTGGTACAAAATGTGTACCTGAATATTTTATTTACTACATTTTGAAGAGTTATGCTAGCCCTTGCTCTCAGTAAAATACAGGCCAATGGCTCATAATAAGAGCTACGCCTCTCTTAGAAATCAAAATCACCTCTGATACAAAAAAGAGCTAGCCTGTAAAAATCAGTGATCACCTTTGACACAGTTACATTTCACTGTAGCAAGTGCTGAGCTGGCAGGGGTGGGGGCAATCTACTCTATAAACAATCCTGAGACTGGCACCTGCAAGACGTCATGAGCAAGAGTTGCTATGGTTATGTAGAGATAGTACTGGGTCAGCTGCACCCCGGGTGAGAACATCCAAAGGGGGGGCTAGAGGAAGGTTTGGGAACATGTGAAGTCATTCTGATCAACTGATAAGAACCAAGAGCCCTGGTGAGAAAGACTGGGGTCCATTGAAATGAATAGGGCCAAAATTGTATATAAGCAGCAATTTGAGGGGTATTAGATCAGACAAGAGGAGAAGAAGAACAGAGAAGGAAGACTCCAGAAGACTAGAGAAAGAGAGGACGTGCCATGATATGCTGCTCCATTATGTGAATGCTTAACTTGCCTGTACTACCATTGGTAAGATTGTAATAAACTATCTTATTATCAGGCTCATTTTCAAAGCACTTAGCCTCCCAAAGTTCCATAGAAACCTATGGAACTTAGCCTCCCAAAGTGCTTTGAAAATATGCCTCTATATCTACTACATACTGGGTTCCTTTCTAATTACTAGGGTCTATACTGCCTTGACCGAGTAACACTGTCATGAGCAGATACCAGGTTGGGGTAATCAAGGATCTAGAGGGGATATGAAGTTCTTTCTAGGATAGTACAGAGAGCCCATGGCTTCCGCTGCCCAAATGGGTGAGGCAGATCTAATTATAAACTATTTGTACCTCGCGCTTTCCCACTCAAAGCAGGTTCAATACGGCTTGCATAGTAATTGGGATTACAAAGTATTGGTGGAGAGAAATAAGTTGAGTATTATCGGAGTAATAAAAGAAATAGGAATGTAGAAATGCAGGGATGACGGGAGCAGGAGAAGTATGAGCAGGGGTAAGTGAGCAATTGGAGGGTAGATGAGGCGGAAGGGAATGGGCAAGAGTGAAGGGAGTAGGAGAGGTGTGAGTAAGGGTAGGTGAGCATAGGGGGAGGGGTTGATGAGGCGAAAGGGGATAGAACAAGGGATAAGCAGGGGAAAATGAAGCAGGAGATGTAGTCAAGGTCGTTGTCATTGTCTCCTGGATATGTGATGAATAGATGGGTTTGTGAGAATTAATCTGGATCGTTTGGGTAGGCTTGCCTGAACAGATGGGTTTTTCGTGAATATATGTAAACTGCTTTGAATGTAGTTGCAAAAACCTTAGAAAGGCGGTATATCAATTCCCTTTCCCTTCTCCCTTATCCTAGAAATAAGCAGTGGATTTTCCCCAAGTCCATTTTAATAATAGCTTGTGGACTTTTCTTTCAGGGAACTATCCAAACCTTTTTTAAAACCCTCTAACTGCTTTTACTACTTTCTCTGGCAACCAATTCCAGAGTTTAAATTACATGTTGAGTGAAGAAATATTTTCTACGATTAATTTTAAATTTACTGTTTTCTAGCTTCATTGCGTGCCCCCTAGTCCTAGTATTTTTGGAAAGAGTAAACAAGTGATTCACATCTACCCATTCCAATCCACTCATTATTTTATAGACCTCTATCATATTTCCCCTTAGCCGTCTTTTCTCCAAGCTGAAGAGCCCTAGCCTCTTTAGCCTTTCCTCATAGGGAAGTCGTCCCATCCCCCTTATCATTTTCGTTGCCCTTCTCTGAACCTTTTCTATTTCCACTATATCTTTTTTGAGATGCGGTGACCAGAATTGCATAGAATATTCAAGGTGCAGTCGTACCATGGAGCGATACAAAGGCATGATATCTTCATTTTTGTTTTCCATTTCTTTCCTAATAATACCTAACATTCTATTTGCTTTCTTAGCCACCGCCACCACACACTGAGCAGAAGGTTTCAACGTTATCATAACGATGATGCCTAGATCCATTTCCTGGTTGATAACTCCTAATGTGGAGCCTTGCATTACCTTGCCCTCTAAGAGTTTGAAAGTAGACTGGAGATGGGGGACGGAATGCCAGACCAAGGGCAGGCAGGGGGTAGGGAAGAGATGCTAGACCAGGATTTTGATATCGTTTATCACTGACACCCTAAGCCAGACACTTTGTTTATCAAAGCCAGCTCAACCTATAGTCCAGGTGAAATAGGTTGAGCCGGCTCTAATAAACAAAGTGTCTAGCAGTAGCAGGAGTATATGCTATTGCTGAGGTGATAATCACAATTTGAATATGTAACTGAGATTTGACCTAGGTCTTAGAAAAACTAAAAGTAAGTCAACAGTTGGGGTATCTAGGGTGGATTCTTGTGGCCCCAAGTTGTCCTTCTCCGGCAAGAGAAAGAGAGTAAATTTCAAGACCTTGATTCCCTCTTGTCCTAATGAAGAACCAGGGTTGCCAACCACTATGGACAATGTTATACGTGACAAGCCAAAAGTCAAATATTTCTCCTGTTTCAGGCCTGATTAATGGTGTCTCTGGCTGTTCAAACCTTACAAGGCCACACACCCTCTAAATACAGTTCATAAGAGAAATAGCTCCAGTGCTGGGGAATTTGGAGTTTGTAATACAGAATTGGAGCCTCAGGGTTTATATTGAGATTCTGTCCAACCTTGTAGAGAATCCAGAGTCCACTCCCACATGGAAGTATTGAATGACAATTATAATAGCGTGTTTAAACTATCTGGAGGGGGAACGTTTCTTTGGAGTAGCCTAGTGGTTAGAGCACCAGGATAACAGCCAGAGAAGCCCAGTTCAAATCCCACTGCTGCTGCTTGCAATCTTGTAGAAGTCACTTAACCCTCCACTGCTTTAGAAACAAACTTAGGGCTTCTTTCACAAAGCCATGCTAGCGATTCCCATGCGGCAAATGCAACGAAGCCCATTCAATTCCTATGACCTTGCATTTGCTGCACTGAAATTGCTAGCGTGCCTTTGTAAAAGGAGCCCACAGATTGCAAGCCCTCTGGGGCTAGGGAAATCCCCACTGTACCTGAATCCAACTTGCCTTGAGCTACTACTGAAAAAGATGGGAACTAAATCCAAATAAATAGGCCATGGTGTCTTATATTGCTAGTTTAAGAGGAGGAAAGGAAGGGTATGATGTGCAGAAATGTTCCCCTCCTCTCTATACCTAGTTCACCCTTTTGTTGCCACCCCAACTATTTATATTTAGAGACCCTGCTGGCATGCAGAAAGGTCAGAAAAAAAAATAAGGCAAAGCACAGAAAAAGAGTGTCAAAAGACCTTTTCTCAGGAATGTGGAGAAAATAGTTTCTCAAACCACTTAACTGTCAAGCTTTCCTTTGCAAACATTGGCTGCTGCCTGACACTCCACATCAAAGGGATTTGACTGCCTCCCCTTTCCCTTATGCCAATGTAATCTGAGACACTGGTGCAGCACAGCACTCTCAGTTTATACAGAAAAGGAAATTACAAGCTTCAATGCAGTAAAAAGTAGTCTAACTAAAGAGATATGGATACACAAGCGATTGCTGCTGCACTAAAGAAAAGAACAGAATCCAGATATTCAGCACCACTATCTGGATTATTTATTTTAATATTTATAGTCTGCCCTATATAATATTCTAGGTGGGTAACATCCACTACATACATAACCAATAGTCAGTGGACAGTGCTGAATATCCAGATACGGCAGTCAGCATTGAAACTTTCAGATGCTGGAATGTGACGAAAGTGCCGGGCGGACTTCTACGGTCTATGTCCCAGAAATGCCAAAGACCATTATCAAGTTTTGCATATCACATTCACTGTTGGTTTAATGATGAATTGATAATCAATAGAAATAAAACAAAATAACACATGGAAAAGAAAATAAGATGATACCTTTTTTATTGGACATAACTTAATACATTTCTTGATTAGCGTTCGAAGGTTGCCCTTCTTCGTCAGATCGGAAATAAGCAAATGTTGGTAGATGACAGTCTATATGCATGGAGACAGGGGATGAGTGAAACATCAAAGCATTTCAGTGACAGTCTAACAGGATGGGGGTGGATAGGTGAGAGTCAGGGAGACAGGAGAGCAATGCTTTGTAATGGGCTAGAAAACCCAGATCTTTGTTAAGTCCTGTCTGGTGGGTGTCAAAATATTTAATCATTTTGACTTCAAAGGTCTTACGTTCCTGTATTGTTTTAAAGTTCCCTTTCAGGATCCTTACCATGAAATCACTGGTACAGCGTTCTGGTTTTGTAAAGTGCTGTCCCACAGGTGTGACATCTTTGTTTGTACTGGCATTTTTCATATGATGGCTATGTAAATTAAATCTCTTATTTAGCATCTGACTTGTTTCTCCAATGTAGCAGCCTTCATCACACTTTTTACACTGAATGATATATACCACATTGGAAGATGAGCATGTGAAAGATTCCTTAATGTTGAATATTTTTCCTTTGTGAATGATCGTGGGGTCCTGTGAGATATTTTGGCATAGTTTGTAACTGGATATATTGCAAGGATGTGTGCCATTCTTTTCTTTTTGAGTCTCTGTTGGGAGCTTACTTCTAATTAGCTTGTGTTTTAAGTTGGGTGGCTGTCGGATGGCCAGCACTGGTGGGGATGGGAATATCTCTTTCAGTAATTCATCATCCTGGAGTAGAGGCTGCAGATCTCTTATGATTTTTCTTAATTTTTCCAGCTCTGGGTTGTATGTCACTATAAGGGAGATTCTGTGGCTTTTTTTTCTTTGTACTGTAGCAGATTTTCCCTGGGTGTTTTGAGGGAGGAGGCAATATTCTTGGAGATTATTTTGGGGTTGTAGCCTTTCTGTTCGAAGGATGCAGTCAGGGTTTCGAGGTGTCTGTCTCTGTCCCCTGGGTCAGAGCAGATACGGTGGTATCTTGTGGCTTGGCTGTAAATAATGGATCTTTTTGTATGTGAAGGGTGAAAGCTGGAGTTGTGGAGGTAGCTGCATTTGTCTGTGGGTTTCTTGTACATGGATGTTTGTATATAGCCATCGCTGATTGAGACTGTGGTGTCCAAAAAATTGACTTTTCTGGGGAGCAGTCAATTTTGAATCTGATTGTAGGATGGTATGTATTGAAGGAATTGTAAAATTGTTTCAGAGTTTCTTCCCCACAGTCCAAATCATAAAAATGTCATCAATGTACCGGTAGTATTTTAGGGGTTTAGTCTGATATGTATTCAGAAATGTCTCTTCCAGCTCAGCCATAAAGAGGTTGGCATATTGGGGTGCTGTCCTGGTGCCCATCTCAGTGCCCATTATTTGTAGATAGATATGATTGTTAAAGCGGAAATAGTTGTGAGATAAAATAAATTTGATTAGTTTTGTAATGGTTTCTGGTGAGTACTGATGGTCCAGTGTGGATGTTTTTAGGAATTTCTCACATGCAGCTATGCCATCTGCATGGGGAATATTGCTGTATAGTGATTCCACATCCATCGTGACCAGAAGGGTGCTTGGTGGTAATTGCTTGATATTTTTCAATTTATTCAGAAAGTCTGTGGTGTCTTGTATGAAGCTGTTTTGTGCACGAGAGGTTTCAGAATTCCTTCTATGAGCCGAGATATTTCCTCCGTGAGTGTGCCAATATCCGATATGATTGGTCTGCCCAGGTTTGTGGATTTTGGGTAGCATGTAGAATGTGCCCACAGCAGGCTGGTTTGGTATGAGTTTCTTCAGATGTGGCTGTACTTGTTTAGGAAATGTTCTGATCAGGTCTTTCAGCTGTTTTGTATAATCCTGTGTGGGATCCTCACTTAGTTTCCTGTAGTATGTATTGTCTAAGAGCTGTCTGTGCCCTTCTTCAATGTATTTTTTTGGGTCTATAATTACCACTGAGCCACCTTTGTCTGCGGGTTTGATGGTGATGTGTTGGTTAGTTTGCAGAGTTCTTATGGCCGCTCTTTCTGGTGGAGTAAGATTATACAGAATTCTCTTTTGTTTGTTGGAAAGCTGTGATTTTACTCTATGCCTGAAGCTTTCTATGTAGTTTTCCAGTTTGTAGTTTTGTCCATCCTGTGGGGTGAAATAAGTTGTTTATTATTATTATTATTATTTATTACATTTGTATCCCACATTATCCCACCTCTTTGCAGGCTCAATGTGGCTTACAATATCATGGATAGTGGAAATGAGAGGAGAATTGACATTTAGTGTTACAGAAGTATTTTGGGTTGCATGGTAATGGAAATCATGATAGTGATATAATAAGGCATTCTTAACATTACTAGATATATGTGGGAATTTAACATATTTTGATCTTTGTGGTATATCTTGTCGAAGAGATGGGTCTTCAGTAGTTTGCGGAAGTTGGTCAGTTCATAGGTCGCTTTTAGGTTACGTGGCAATGCGTTCCAGAATTGCGTGCTCATGTAGGAAAAGGTTGATGCGTGCATTAGTTTATATTTTAGGCCTTTACAGTTGGGGAAATGAAGATTAAGGAATGTGCAAGATGATCTTTTGGCATTCCTGGGTGGTAGGTCTATCAGGTCTGACATGTATTCCGGTCTGTTGGGGGTCCCTTTGTTGTGGAAATGTGCCTTCAGGCGCATTGTTCTAAAGAATTCTTCCAGGTCTGAGTATAATTGGATTTCGCTCATATATACTGTCATCTACCAATATTTGCTTATTTCCGATCTGACGAAGAAGGGCAACTTTCGAAAGCTAATCAAGAAATGTATTATGTCCAATAAAAAAGGTATCATCTTATTTTCTTTTCCATGTTTTATTTTGTTTTATTTCTATTGATGGCCTTTAAAAGTGGACTAACACGGCTACCACACCTCTCTAATCATTAATTGTTAAATGAGCGTCACTGTTGGGCAGACTGGATGGACCATTCATGTCTTTATTTGCCATCATTTACTATGTTACTATTTGGCTCATTTTCAAAAGAGAAAAGCATCCAAAAAATGACATAAAAGGCAGATGGAAGTTTTTCTCATAGGAAAATGTCTAAAGTGTATACTCAAACCAAAGGGAAAAACTTGTCTAAATCGCCAGTACATTCAGATCAGGACGTTCCCAGAAGGGCATTTCAGAGGCATGATGTGGATGGTCTTATGGAATGAATGTTTCCCGCCATAACAGATAGCCATTTTCCCAGTGGTGCGAAATAAAATATAAGGAATTAGACCTAGAGTAAGAGCAAAGCTGTCTTTAGATCCATTTGAGACTTTGTGGAGTTAGCGAGTGGAGGAAGTGGTAGTTTGAAAGTTGAGAGTTGCTGAGTGCTGTGTTACCGTTTATCTGTTTGTCCTAGTTTGAACTTTGTCACCCTTACATTCACCTCCTCAACTCCTTGTCGAACCCCACTAGCCCCCACCCAGCCACAACTACCCCTTCCTCTCTCACCTCCTCAGCTCTTTGTCTACCCCCGCTAGTCCCCCCCCCCCAGCCACAACTACCCCTTCCTCTGTATCTCCCCCTTCTTCCTCCCCAAACACTTGCTGTCCCAAGTCCACACACTTCCCATTATACCTCCTTACCTGTTTGGTCTTTATCTATTTTTGTTGCTCTGTCCTGTGTGCTGCTGCTGTGTGAGGACTGTTGGTTGCTTGTGTGTGAGGACTGTTGTGAGTGCTTAGTGGTTGTGGCACAAGTGGTTGCTGTTGCTGAGTGATTGCTGTGTGCTGCTGCTATATGTGACTGTGTTTATCAATGGTGGGAGAGTGATTGATGCTGCTGTGTGTTTAAGGACTGTGTGCTGGTGGTGTGTCTCACTAAGGAGGTAGGTAGAGGTGTACACAGTGGTGTGTCTGGGGTTAGTGGGCTGCACCTGTGATGATGGGATATGGATGCACTGAATGCAGTGGTGACTTACACTATGGTAGATGATGAGGAGAGTGTGGAGGGAAGGCCCCGCAGGAGATTTCCACATCTTAGAGTTTTCCAGCCCCATACCCATTTCCTGGACCTTATTGAACAGCAATGTCTCAATAGGTACCATTTTGATAGGGCTGCCATACATCACATTGAGCCTGCAAATAGGTGGGAAAATGTGGGATACAAATGCAATAAATAAATAAATCATCTCTGACTAGCTACAACCCTTCCTCCAGCCCAGTACCCATAGGAACAACCCCATCCCAATCCACCTGAAGGTCGCTGCCTCCCTCGCTTTTCTGGGCTCTGATAGCTTCCAGTCTGTCCTAGCTGTGAATGTGGACCTGACCAAGCCTGCCATTTCCAATTGCCCCACCCAGTTCCTTGATGCCTTCCTTTCCCACACCTCATACTACATCACCTTTCTCACTACCCTCTAGGCCCTGCAGAACATCGCTCAGTTTTATGTCATAGCACACTTCCTCTCGGTCACAGGCCTCATCAACTGCACAAAAATCATGCTCAGACACTCCCCCCACCTCGGGAACAAGAGGCCACCTATAGGAATAGGAAAGCCTTCCACTCTATAAATATGCAGGATGTGTATGACGTCCGGGGGAGACTGTGGACGTGTGTGCTCAATATCCAAGGTCCACCCGAGATGCCTACATACTACAGCATTCTGAAATCTACCGCATGTTCAACCAAGGGGAGATCACTGGTGGCTCCTCTCACAAACCTTCAGTAATCCCTCTCCCCAAGGTGTCTCCACAACCCACAATCTCCACCTCCACAAGGTACCTAGACCAGTCAATACACTCCCAATATCTCCTTCTGCTTCCCCCCATGGGTGACAGAGGATACCCACAGTGAACCTGGCCCATGACCCCGATAGTGCACCCCCAAACTGCAGCAGAGGTGGAATACAATAAAAGGCATCGGATCACATGCTGCATCATAGAACTCACCTTTGGGCAGCTGAAGAATCACTTCCAATGTTGTTTGCTTGTGAATCTCTCCTAGTCAAGAAACAGCCCCCAATTCTTTTCTCCCTCCTGGGAGAGATCAAGGGAAAAGAAAACTCACAAAGATAAAAGGTTGTAGTTAGTATATTCAGAAGCTTCTGGGAGAAAGTAATGGATCACACTTCACCAAAGATTATCTCAAATCCCTCAGGTCTTCTGCTCTTTTATTAAGAAAGCATTAATTCATGGATTAACCGGACAACAGGTTTACATCACAAATTGTGGGACATAAACTCTGGATAATCATTGACTAGGTAATATTCTGCTTACCTTATATATTATATTCTGCTTACCATCATCAAGTTAAAGGGGATTCAGGACAAAGTTCAACAGCCATGAACTATCCCAGTAAAGAATCTAATTATAATAAGAACTCTTTTGTAACTAGTATACAGAGGTGGCGTGACCTAATGGTTAGTGCAGTGGGTTGTAAACCTGGGTTTGATTCCCACTGCTGCCTGACAGTTGGCAGTGAGTTGAGATCCTGGGGCACACAGGATGCAGGGGATTGTGGTAACTCTTATTTCCCCTGCTGTAGAGGCTGCAATGTGCTAAGTAGGTGTGTACCACATAGAGCCCTTTTGTTTTAGTGACTGGTGGACAGTGAGCAAGGGCTTCTTCCTTCCCCTCCATGCCATCTCATAAGTAGGGGGTTGGGTGCAACAAATATGGGGGCTGCAGGTGTACTCTAAGGAGGGTAGCTGCATCCTCAGCCCTTGTTCTGTGACAGTGGTGTTGTAGAGGTGCTCTGTTTCAGATACTTACATGGGGCCTGGAGGCACTCCTGCATGCACCAGATCATCGCTGGGTTGTCCCTCTAGACCAAGGAGGTTTGATTGGGAACAGGAAATGGAATTATGTTAAAAAGTTGAAGCTTAGTCTATGTTTCCCCTTCCCCATGCAGCCGTCGTTCTACATCTACTCAAAACAAAGCACACAAACCTATGAGCTGCTGCATCCACATTGTCATTCTTCATGTTGGTAGCATTTTTATTTAATTTCACTTATATTTTCAAACATGCCAGCTTGTGCAGCATACAGAAGAAACATCCTATATAATAAAATGCACCTCCAACATTCTGAAGCTGACTGCAAGGCTGAGGCATTCCTGCTCTCTGTATCCATATCCTGAACTGACATCACGTACTTCCGGGTTCGTCATAAGCAGAAGTGACCAACCACACGAGGTTTCTTGACTTAAGAATATTGGAGGTGCATTCTATTAAATAGGATTGGTCAGTTCCTTGAAGCACAGCCAGAGCTCAGCGTCCTACACAGTAACGCTCAGACACCAGAGAGAGAGGGGGGGCCTGGCACCAGAGAGAGAGGGAGAGAGGGAGGGGGGCCTGACACCAGAGAGGGGGGGGGGGGGGAGGTATCTCTGTCTCACACACACACTCTCTCTCTCACAGTCAATGTCTTTCTCTCTCACTCTCACACACTGTCTCTCACACACTCTATGTCTCACACTGTATCACATTCACTCTCTATGTGTCACACAGTCACTCACACACTCTCTTGGTCTCATACACTCAGTCTCACAGAGAGTCTGTGTCTCACACACTCTCTCTCTCACACTGTGTCTCACATACGCACTTGCACACACTCTCATTCTCACACACACACTCTCTCTCTGTCACAGACACACTCGCACCCAGATTCGCTCTCTCTCTCACACACACACACATACTCGCACATTCACTCCTCTCTCTCACACACAGTCACTCTCACATACTCTCTCTCTCTCTCTCAAACATACACACTCTGAGGAAAACCTTGCTAGCGTCCGTTTCATTTGTCAGAAATGGGTCTTTTTTACTAGTAACAGAATAACTTAAATTGTAATCAGTGTGTCGTTTGGAGAGGACACTCTAGCATGTGTTATATTCGTCCAAAGATTTTTTTCTCCTGGTAAAGGGCCACTAAACAGACATCATGTTATGAGAATCAGGTGCTCAACATTCAGAGGTATCTATCTATTTATTTACTTATTTATGACAGTTATATCCCACATTAAACATGAATTAGGTTGAAACCTGGGAGCATTTAAAATATTTTTTTCCTGTGCTTAGATCAAAAGAGAAAGATGGTTTGTGGGAAATTGCTCCTTTTGATTTGTGAAATGCAGTGGTACATTATAAAAATGCACTTAATATTGTTTACTACTATTTAAAAAAAGATATTAAATAATGAGGGCAGAGCTACCTTCATGTAGAAGTCCAGAGTCAGTCTCAATGTGCCAACATTTTCCATTTCTGTGATATATATTTATTTCTTCTTTAAGTCAGTTTTCAATAGCACTTTCTCCGATATTACCCAAATAAAAACACAATTATAATGTTAAAGTTTAGGATGTTACTGAATTCTATTATTCTGTCTCATTGTATTTCCTGTTTTGGCACAGTATAAGTCATCACAAGGATAAAATAGAAGAAAACCAATGGACTGCATTAGGGGTTTATAGCCTATTTAGTTAACCAAATGAGAGATCTGCATGAAAGAAAATATTTTTATTATTTTGACTTATAAAAATCACTTGTCCCTGAAACATGCTCAAAACAGAATAATCCATTTGTAGAAAAGAGAGGAGTTGAAGATGTGGTTCCATGTGCAACAATGAAAGAAGAGTTTAATTTTACTTCCAATCTTTATAACACTAGGCTTCCCAAGGCAGATTGCAACTTCAGTTAAGATGAACCCATCAGTAAACAGGATATCCTCACTGAAATTTGGCCATTTATTACTGTAGTGTATAGAACAGTGTAGAAAAATAAGCACAGAATACAGCCTTCATTAGGGCTGTTTCCACCAGCTACAATAATTTTTGAAGCTGTTTTACTGATAGTTTGATTTCATGATATTTATATCTATATATGGGACACTTTCAAATAAATTAAAAAGCTGTCAACTAAGTAAAAAAAAAATCTTTTGTCCTCCACCTTTTAAGGCATTGCCTATCCAACTGGAACAGCTTTTGACTTTTTACAGATGCATAGGCAGTCCATTATTTCTAATAATCTGTTACTATTGCTTTCAATAGCGTTTGCTATTGTTTTGGATGTACTTGTGACTCCGCCTACTGGGTTCAACCCATATAATTTATTTATTTATTTATTATCTCATTTGTACCCTACAGTTTCCCAACAGTGTCAGGCTCAATGTAGCTTACAGCGCACCACAGAGGCAGGCGCCAATGCAGTGAAATGAAGCTAATACAGCAGAAAAATCTACAAGAGAGAATGGGGAAGAGTAGGAATGGATGGAAGGAGTAGGAAAACCAGGAGGGAACAGGGAAGGTTAACGTGTCCAAAATGTCTCTAGATTGATGCGCATCCAACAGTGGAGACACATGCAGAGGCCGTGAGATAAGCATTTCCAAATAACATGGTCTTTAAAGATTTCCTTAAAGTTAGATGGTTGGGGATGGTTTTTATGGTTTTCGGCAAAGAGTGGGCTAGCCCCATACTGTTTCTTGTTCTCAATCTAACCTCCTTGCTCCAGGCATACCAGTATTGGCACCTCAGTACTCTAGCTTCCTGTGATGCCATATCACTGGCAAAACACAAGTTGCTTAGACTGGGTTTCCAGAGATGGGCCTTCTTGAGACTGGGGTTCCAGAGGTGGGCCTTCTTGCCTTCACATACATTATTACTTTTTAAGCCAAGTTATGCATTGCTCCTCGAGTATTGTGTTCAATTCTGGTCGCCACACCTCAAAAAAGACATAGTGGAATTGGAAAAGGTGCAGAGAAGGGCGACAAAGATGAAACAGGGGATGGGATGACTTCCCTATCAGGATAGGCTGAAGAGGCTGGGGCTCTTCAGCTTGGAGAAAAGGCGGCTGAGGGGAGATATGATAATGAGTGGAATGGAACGGGTCGATGTGGAGCGTCTGTTTACACTTTCCAAAAATACTAGGACAAGAGGGCATGCGATGAAGCTGCAGTGTGGTAAATTTAAAACGAATCAGAGGAAATGTTTCTTCACTCAACACGTAGTTAAACTCTGGAATTCGCTGCCGGAAAAGGTGGTTAAGGCGGTTAACTTAGCAGACTTCAAAAAAAGGTTGGACGGCTTCCTGGAGGAAAAAGCCATATAATGTTATTGAATGGATGTGGGAATAATACAGTATTTCTAGGATGGGCGGGACAAATTGCTTGTTCTTGCCGCTGTCGGTGACAGGGTGCTGGGCTTGATGGACTCTTGGTCTGTCCCAGCATGGCGATGCTTATGTACTTATAAGAAAAAAATTCCACGGGAAATGTAGATGGAAAGCGATGACCACAAATGCTCGCAATCTAAGTAATAAAGTTCATGACCTTCAAAGCCCTGATGTTGGAGGCAGACTTAGACGTTGTTGCAATCACGGAGACATGGCTCAATGGTTACCATGAATGGGATGCAAACATACCAAGCTATAATCTATTTAGAAAGGATACAGATGGTCGTAAAGGTGGAGGAGTAGCTCTGTATGTGAGAAATGATATCGCAGCGACTGAAATGACAGGGACCTGGGGAAAGGAAGAAGCGATATGGATCACCTTAAAAAGAGATGATAGAACCTCTGTCCATGTGGGTGTTGTCTACAGACCTCTGACACAATTGGAGGAACTAGATAAAGATCTGATTGCAGATATTCAAAAGTTGGGAAAGAAGAGAGAGGTGCTGTTGCTGAGAGATTTCAATCTGCCAGATGTAGATTGGAAGGTTCCATTTACGGAATCGTAAAGAAGTAGACTGATCGTGGATACTTTCCAAAGTGCTCTGCTCAGACAAATGGTGACGGAACCCACGAGGTAGGGAGTGACGCTGGATCTGGTGCTCACAAATGGGGATAGTGTGTCAAATGTATGAGTGGGTGCCCACCTGGGCAGCAGTGACCATCAAACAGTTTGGTTTGATATGACAGCTGGAGGGTGGCCACTCAAAACTCAAAGTCCTGGATTTCAAGCATGCTGACTTTAGTAAAATGGGGCAATACCTAAGAAAGGAGCTGATGGGCTGCGAGGAAGAACAAGAAGTGGAAGGACAGTGGTCCAGGCTGAAAGAAGCTATAAATATGGCCACAAACCTTTATGTAAGGAGAGTAAATGAAAGAGAAAAAGGAAACCGATATGGTTCTCCAAGCAAGTGGCTGAGAAAATAAAGGCTGAAGAGTTGGCATTCCTGAAATACAAAAAAAGCTCAAGAAGAGGAACACAGAGAGGAATACTGGATGAAACTGAAAGAAGCCAAGAGAGAGATACGTCTGGCGAAAGCGCAAGCGGAAGAACAAATGGCTAGAAATGTAAGGAGGGGTAACAAAAATTTCTTCAGGTATATTAGTGAAAGGAGGAAGACTAAAAAGGGAATTGTGAGACTGAAAGGCGCTGCGAACCGCTATGCTGATGACACCAACTCTACCTCTCCACACCAGAAATTTCAGCAAGAATCCAGGCCCAAGTCTCAGCCTGCCTGTCTGACATTGCTGTCTGGATGTCTCACTGCCATCTGAAACTAAACATGGCCAAGACTGAGCTTCTTATCTTCCCCCCAAGCCCACCTCTCCTCTTCCCCCATTCTTTATCTCTGTGGATAACACAGAGGTGTATTTTCTAAGCACTTAGACTTACAAAGTTTCATAGTAACCTATGGAACTTTGTAAGTCTAAGTGCTTTGAAAATGAGCGCCATAGTCATCCTTCCTGTCTAATCAGCTCGTAACCTTGGGGTTTCTCTATATCACCAAAATGTGTCCCTCCCTTTCTGAGCAAACTACCAAAATCCTTAGCCACACTCTAATCTCCTTTCACTTAGACTATTACAACTTGCTTCTCACAGGTCTCCCACTAAGCCATCTCTCTCCCCTTTAATCTGTTCAAAATTCTGCTGCACAACTTGTATGTCACTAGTGTCGCTATGCTATTAGCCCTCTCCTCAAGTCACTTCATTGGCTTCCCTATCCCTTTCCATAGTTCAAACTCCTCTTATTGACTTATAAGTGCATTCATTCTGCAGCTCCTCTGTACCTCTCCACTCTTCTCTCTCCCTACACTCCTCCCCGGGAACTCTGTTCATTGGGAAATCTCTTATCTGTACCTTTCTCCTCCACTACAAACCCAATTCTGTTCCTTTTATCTTGCTGCACTATACGCCTGGAATAGACTTCCTGAGACAGTAAGTCAAGCTCCATTTCTGACCGTCTTCAAATATAGGCTAAAAGACCACAATTTTGAAGCTGCTTTTAACTCCTAACCCCTTGTTCTAACATTCCCACCTTACGTCCCTCAGCCTTTATTTCTCTTGTGTGTCCTAATTAGATAGTAAACTGTTGAGCAGGGATTATCTTTTCATGTTCAAGTGTACAGCGCTGCGTACGTCTAGTAGCCCTACAGAAATGATAAGTAGTAGTAATTGTGAGCCTAGTAGGGACAAAGTACCTGCATAAAATACGTAAACTGCTTTGATTATATCACAGAAAGATGTTATATCAAGTTCATGACCCTTTAACTTGGGAAACAGCATCTTTGACCTTATCTCCAAACAAGTTGTCTCTTACTTACGGGGCATCTGTTACACAATCATGGAGATTCTCCTGGAGGGCTGATGCTCTGAGCCATGTGGTCCAGATGGAACTAATGGTTGTTGCCACTGCTGTAGCAGCTGTTGTGTACATATCATGACCATATAAAAGGTGATAAGAAGTTTCCTCCAGGCTTAACTGGAGTTGAGTCCTCTGATGCTGGTAAGACAACATAGGTATGGTATCGGTCTTCAAGCTCCTGTGGAAAGAGATGCTGGTAATGTAACATTTGTAGTTGGTGGGCTACAATCTTCAGGTGCAGAATTACACTTTTGATAGACTTTTTCTCTCTCATAGCATCCACACTTCTTTTTTTTTTTGCTCCTTTCAAATCATGGCACAGTGCCAACAGAGCTTTCTGCTTGAGCTCTAAGCATCTTGATATAGGAGATATGGAAAGCAGAGTGTTCCATAGAGAAAGCTGCACATTTTGAAGAATTTGATGAACCAGTACTACTACGGATTTCTTTTGGAGAACTACAGGACTGAATGATTGAGTTAAAGTCATTGCTGTTTCATGGAGCTTGCGTGGAATTAGGTGAAGTGTTCTGGATAGTTTCTATAGGAATTTAGAGTTTGAATCTTCTATATTTAGTTTATTAAGCATTTGATATACCACCCTTCACAAGCAAAGCAGAGTGGTGTACAATAAAATGTTTTTAAAACAAATCAGAAAGGAACTACAATACATTTGACAAGGAAGAAAGGAAGGGGAGGGGGAAGGCAGGCAGCTGTTCTGGACCAGGACCATCAGGGAAGGAACAAGAGAAGGCAAATTAAACTCTAAAATGACAACAGTTAAAATAAGTAATAACTAAACTGGCAGCAGAATTGGTGTGGGGCTGTCCAGGGACGTAAAAAAAAAAAAGGAAAGGCTAGTTTAAAGAAGTGGGCTTTCAACACGGATTTAAACCATGAAAAGACTACTCAGAATGAAGGGCCAGGAGAAAGGCATGCCACAAGGGACCAAGCAAAAGAAAGCAGAGTGATGGGTAGATTCACGATATGAGAGATGGACTAGGGGTATAGAGAGATGAGGCAGACAGAACGGAGCAAGCAGGAAGGGCTATAGGGAGATAAGAGAGTAGTAAGATTGGGAGGAATACCAAAGTGAAGAGCCTTAAAAGCCAGAGTGAAAAGCTTAAACTGAATGTAATAGATGGGAAGCCAATGATGAAAAGCCAGGAGAGGAGAAACGCGGTCAGATCTGCAAGCATGACTGAGGAGACAAATGGCAGTGTTTTGGACTGTCTGTAGGCAAGAAAGAAACTTTGGGAAGACAAGCAAAAAAAAAAAAAACATATTACAATAATCAAGACAGGAAGTTACTAGAGAGGAAAGAAGAGCAGCACAGGAGGAAGTCACGAATAGATCTGATCTGACCAAGGAAAGAGAAGACTTCACAGTAGAAGATATGTAAGAGGCAAAGGAGAGTAATTACATTATATTAAGGTCTTGTAGCCCACACAAGCCATAAAGTTCAATGTGGATAACATAAAAAACTGATGCATACTTCAGGAAATTACAATATCAAAACACATCAGATAAGTTAATTGTAACTCCAAATGCGAGAAATATTTTTTTATATAAAAACATCTTCAGCAGTTTTCTAAACTGGATAATCGTGTCCTAATAAAAAGGGGAAGAGAATTCCACTTGATAAAGTTTTTTGTTTAACTCCTTGAACAGAAAGAAAATTTTAAAGGTATTGATTTCTAGTAGGTCTTAAAGTGTTTTGATTTAAAAAAAAAAAAAAAAAGAGAAAGACCATCAAATAGGCAAAGAGTTCTCTATGCAATGCCTTAAAAAATAAAACAGTTATATTAAATTGAAATCTTGTTTCTAAAAGCAACCAATGCAATCGTGACAAAAGAAGTCTAATATGTTAATGTTTATCAACAGCAAATATTACTCGCACTACAGTGCAATTTGGACTTCAGCATCTTAAAGCAACTAATATGAACAGAGTTGCATGGACTATTGCCAGAGTCTGAACTAGCAACCTAAATACCAACACATCAAAAAAATTTACAAATAATTCACAATTTCATGAGCAATATAAAAGAATTTCTTACTACCTTGTGAATTCCAACTATCTTGTGAACTCCAAGGTACTTAAGAGAATCTACCATAGTCAGAGAGATGTCAGATAAAGATGGGACGACAGTGGGTGGTGAGGAGAAGATGCAGAGAGCAACAGATTTGGTAGGGGTTAAGACAAGATGATTCAGTGTCAGCCAGGATAAGACAGATATGACTGAAGGAGAGAAAGCCCAGGATTAAACTGCTTGTCCACTAAGAGTTGCAGGTGTTCAGGGCTACAAATTGGCTGACTGCTGGAATTAAATCCCGTTGGCGGAAACATGCAACACTATGAAATTGATTTCATGGTAGCAGAGATAGTGACAGGACTCAAAGATCTAGCTCCCTTGAAAAGCAGATGGCGATTGGTGGGAGGTAATGTTGTGGACTGAAGGTGGCAGCAGAATGGAAGTTCCCTGAAGCAGTGAAGGGAGGTCAGTCTATTATCAGATGGCTGTGTTATCCTTCACAGAACACTTCAGGAGCTGCATGAGAGGTTTGAGGGCTGGAGGAAATATTGACAAACACAGGAGATCCTGGAGACAGAGAAGGGAAGATACTTACCTGTAGAAGTATTCTCTGAGGATAGCAGGCCTTATGTTCTTATATATGGGTAAAGTAGGTCTGCGTTGCCAGTCTGGAGCTTGTAACAAGCTTAAAATAGGTCTTTGAGCGTGAGACATGCCTCCACTGCGCATGTGCAAGTGCCTTACAGCCTCCCACGAGAGTGCGGGACTAGCAGTACAATCTAAAGCAACTCCAAAGGGAGGTGGGAGAGTGTGTGAGAGCATAAGGCCTGCTGTCCTCAAAGAATACCTCCTACAGGTAAGTATCTTCACTTTCTCCGAGGATAAGCAGACCTACTCACATATGGGAATCCATAGCTTCCAGGCTCACCAAAAACCACTAGTGGTCAACTGGACCTCGCACAACGGTGAAAACAAAAAAAGTAATTAACCTGGAACTATATACAATCTGAGTGATACTGCAGAACAAAATGGGCCTAACAAACCCCAAATTCTGCAGAACCATCTGGCCAAACCATCTGTTGTGTCGGGTATCCTGCTCAAGGCAGTAATGAGATGTGAATGTGTGTGATGAAGACCATGTCATAGCCTTACAAATTTCTTCAATGAAGGTTGACCTCAAGTAGACTACCAATGCAGCCATGGCTCTGACATTGTGAACCCTGATATGATCCTCAAGGGTCAGCCCAGAATGGGCATCAGTGAAAGAAATGTAAACTGCCAGTCAATTGGAAATTTGTTTCCTGATGGCGACCCCCATCCTGTTGGGATCAAAAGAAATGAAAAGTTGGGTGGACTCCAAGTAAAAGACCAATGCTTGCTTGAAGTCTAAGGTGTGCAGTGCACTTTCACCAGGATGGGCATGAAATCAGGGGAAGAACATTGGCAAGACAATCAACTCATTCAGACAGAACTCCGACACAACCTTAGGTAGGGCCTTAGGGTGCGTACAAACTACTTTGTTAAGATGACACTTCGTATAAGGTGCATCCTGAAGCTCACTGACCCTGAAAGCTGAAGTAACAGCCACCAAAAATATGACCTTCCAGGTCAAGTACTTCAGATGACAGGAATCAAGCGGCTCAAAAGGAGCTTTCATCAGCTGGGTGGGAATAACGTTGAGGTCCCAGGACACAGGTGAAGGTTTGACAGAGGGCTTTGTCAACAGCAAACCTCTCATGAACCGAACTAGAGGCTGTCCAGAGATGGGCTTACCCTCTACATGTTGATAAGCACTAATTTGCACGGAGGTGAACCCTTATGGAGTTGGTCTTGAGACCACACTCGGAGAAGTGCAGAAGGTATTCAAGCAGGGCCTATGTAGGGCACAAAATAGGATCTAGGGTCTTGCTCTCACACCAGATGGCAAACCTCCTCCATTTGAAAGAATAACTTATTTTAGTGGAATCTTTCCTGGAAGCCAGCAAGACTCTGGAGACACCCTCAGGAAGATGCAAGGAAGCAAATTCTAAGAACTCAACATCCAGGCGGTGAGGGCAAGAGACTGGAGGTTGGGGTGCAGAACAGAACACTTGTTCTGCGTTATGAGGGTTGGAAAACACTCCAATCTTTACAGTCTTGCTTTAGATTCAGCAAAATCTTCCCAGAAGAGGAATGGGATGATATGCATACAGAAGTTTTGTCCCCCAATGAAGGAGGAAGGCATCTGATACTAGTCTGTCATGGGCCTGGAACAGAACTGAGGAACTTTGTGATTGGACCGAGTGCCAATGAGATCCACTGAGGGGGTGCCCCATGCTTGGAAGAACTCACAGGCAACACCCATGTTGAGGGACCACTGGTGCAGTTGCATGACCCTGCTCTGTCTGTAGGCCAGGCTGTTGAATTTGCCCACCAGGTAAGTGGCCCTGAGGAGCACCCCAAGCTTGTACGCCCAATGCCACATCCAGACAACCTTCTGACACAGAGGACATGATCCGGTGCCTCCCTGATTGTTTGAATTACTACAATTTGGTTGTTCCGCCTATCTCTGAAAGCCTTTAGAGCAATCCAGATAGCCTGGAGCTCCCGAAGGTTTCATAAGTACATAAGTATTGCCATACTGGGACATACCAAAGGTCCATCAAGCCCAGCATCCTGTTTCCAACAGTGGCCAATCCAGGTCACAAATACCTGGCAAGATCCCAAAAAAGAACACAACATTTGATACTGCTTATCCCAGAAATAGTGGATTTTCCCCAAGTTCAATTTAATAATGGTCTATGGACTTTTCCTTTAGGAAGCCGTCCAAACCTTTTTAAAACTCCGCTAAACTAACCGCCTTTACCACATTCTCTGGCAACGAATTCCAGAGTTTAATTACAGGTTGAGTGAAGGAAACATTTCTCCGATTCGTTGTAAATTTACTACTTTGTAGCTTCATCGCATGCCCTAGTCCTAGTATTTTTGGAAAGTGTAAACAGACGCTTCACGTCTACCCGTTCAATTTGGAGATCTGTTTCCTGGGATAACCAAGCACCATGAAGCCCGTCTAAATGAGCTCTTCAACCCAGGCAAGGTGCATCCATCATCAGCACATTCACGGGCTCTGGAATTTGGAATGAGAGTCCCAGAGTCAAATTGGATTGAACTGTCCACCAGAGTAGGGACTAAACTAGCTCTGGCAGAACTTGGATTACATCCTCTAGATTCCCCAGGGTCTGACACCACTGGGAAGCTAGGGTATACTGAGCAGATCTCATGTGAATACGTGCTGTGGGAGTCAAATGAACAGTAAAGGCCATGTGGCCCAACAACCTGAACATCTGCCAAGCTGTGACGTGCCAAGCTACTTGGACTCGAATGACAAGGGCGACAAAAGTGTCTGTCTGCACCACAGGGAGAAAAGCCCGAGCATGAGTGTCTAGCAGGGCTCCAATAAATTCCAATCGCTGGACGGGGAGTAGATGGGATTTGGCCCTAGTAGCTCTAATACCAGAATAGTCCTCCACATCGACTCCTGAGTACTTTCCTGCAACATGCTCTTCACCAGCTAGTCATCAAGATAAGGGTACATGTGGACTCCCAGTCAGCGTAGTGACACTGCGACTACTGAAAGACACTTGGTGAAATCCCTGGAAGCTGATGTGAGGTGTTCTAGAATTTTCTGACATATTGTGTTTTACCCTCAGATTTCCTTTTCGGTTTTGCTAGTTAGTCAATGCTGACGTTTGCACACTGGAATGCTTACAACCCACTATAGGGCCCCCGTTGCTATAACTTATAAACTGAAGATATGGCAATGACCTCACCACTGCAGGGTTTCCGATTGGTCTGGGATAGGAGAAAGTGTTAAGGTAACATAGCAGTATAAAGGTATAGTGCACATGATAAACGTTGGAATATCCTTCAGGCAGGTCAGAGTTTATATCCATGCTCAAAGCCTATTCCCCAGGAAATATACTTTCCCCTTTGTGACTGTAAGTAGGGCCTAAATCTTTGCAGCTAAGAATCTTTCATTCTTTCAGCTTTGTGACCTCTATATGATAGTTTCTATGTATCATACTTTGTAAAACTGCTGATGTTCAGAGCCAGTGATATTGCCTGTTATTGGTAATAAGCATTCTTTTCTTTATTCTTTCTCTCTGAGTTCAGTCTGATTCTTTGCATTTCTGAGAGTAGCACGTAGAAATGTAGCACTTAGGCCAAAAGGCAATACCCGATACTGGAAGTGACATTTCCCCAACTGAAACCAAAGATACTTCATGTGAGCTGGAAGTATCGGGATTCGAGTATAAGCATCCTTTAAGTCCAGAGAACATAGGCAATCGATTTCCTGAAGCATGGGAAGCAGTGTCCAGAGAATCCATCTTGAACTTTTCTAGGGCCAGGAATTTCCTCAGGACCCTTAGGTCTAGGAAGAAACACATCCCTGTTTTCTTTTGCACAAGGAAGTAGCTGGATTAGAATCCATTCCCTTCTTTTCCTGGTCGTTCGACTGCATGGGCCTTGAGAAGGGCAGAGAGTTCCTCTGCAAGTTCCTGCTTGTGCCGAGAGCTGAACTGGCAGTTCGAATACCAATCTATTAATAATGGAAACTAATTCAGAGCCCGAGATTAGGTCAAAAGACGACCAACTTCTGTCTGCAGGAATATCATTTAAATTAAAATGGGGTTTTAGCACCTAGAAATTGGAACCTGGAACCCAGGATTTCATGTCTTTACGTCTAGGCTGCCTCTCTGAGAAACAGGCTTTGTGTCTGCACTGAATTGTTGAGGGGTGCTGACCAAATTCGAGCTGCATGCTGCAGAAGAGCTTTTTGATCTCATACTCAACATCAACAAGCTCTTCTTCCTCCACACTGCCCAAATTCAATGACAACTCAGCAGCAGTAGTGTGGAAGCTAGTCTCTGCAGCAGAGGCAGCCATGGCACTATTAGCAGACAAACATCCAAATCCACAGAAGACCTTTGTTAGCTGGATGGAAGTGACCAGCAAGAGTTGAGACTAGAAGTGAAACAGAGGCAGAAGGGGGTGGGGGGAGCGATAAAGAGGTGGTCAGTGGGGGTGAGGAAGGAGGAGGAGAGCAAGAGAGGCAGATTGCCTGAGGGTGAGGAAGTTTAAACATAGTGGAAGATTGGAAGCTCATTAAAGATAAGACTAAAATTTTTAATTCTTAGTAGCATGATTTAGATAAGGATTCTGTAAGTCAATGATATTAAATATGTGTTGGGAGACAAAACTTTAAAAATATTAGGTGTTATATTTGACAATTTTCTTACCTTTGAAAAACAGGTACAAGTGGTCAACTCAAAAGGTGTTTAAATTGTTATGGAAACTTTGAAACACTAGATCTAATTTTGAACTGGAATCATTTCAGCTTATTCTTCAAGCAATGATTCAGCTCTCATTGATTATTGTGATGCTATATATGTGGGCTGTAAACAGACAGTATTAAAGAGAGATTACAAACAATGAAATACAGCAGCCTGCTTGATATGCCAGGTGTCACATTTTGCACCTTGCTGTTTCTAATTTTATACAGCTGTGCCCCTGCTCAAACGTTACCATTGATAAATGAAACAAGTTAGGAATATTGGTGACTCTTCTAAATGTGTTTTACTTCTCCACTATCCAAGTGTAAGCAAAATTAGTGTATAAAACAGTATTTTCATCATTGTTTACCTACCAAGCTGCAAGCTTATGGAATTCTTTACCATCAACTTTGAGATGCTTAACTGATTACAAGCAGTTTTATAAGTCCAAGACTTTATTATTTCAGCAATATGTTCTTCCTAACAGATAAGGAGTATGCTGAATTCTCGTGATTGACTTAAACAAGTTTTCTTTGTAATTTTGTCCTGAAAATGTTTGTTCTTGATGTAAACCACGATGAATGTAATGTAATGCTGGGGATGACCTGGGTGATGGAGGTGGGGGGGGGGGGGGGGGGGGGGGGGAGACCATCTTATGTCCCTCTGACAACTGATGGGATCTGGGCCATAGTGATAGGAAGCGCCAAGAGGCAAATGCTTCATACACAGCTGGGACACAATCAGGCTCATTTTCAAAAGAGGACACCAATCTTTCGACATAAATCGGAAGATGGACGTCCTTCTCACAGGGTCATCCAAATCGGTATAATCGAAAGTCGATTTTGGACATCCCCAACTGCTTTCCTTCGCAGGGACGGCCAAAGTTCAAGGGGGCGTGTCGGAGGCATACCGAAGGCGGGACTTGGGCGTGCCTAACACTTGGACGTCTTTGGCCCATAATCAAAACAAGGACGTCCTGACGACCACATGGACGACTTTACCTGGTCATGTTTTTCTAACAACCAAGGCACAAAAAGGTGCACAAAATGACCAGATGACCACTGAAGAGAATCGGGGATAACCTCCCCTTACTCCCCCAGTGGTCACTAACCCCCTCCCACCCTCAAAAAATATCTTTAAAAATATTTTTTGCCAGCCTCAAATGTCATACTGAGGTCCATGACAACGCATGCAGGTCCCTGGAGCAGTTTTTAGTGGGTACTGCAGTGCACTTCAGGCAGGTGGACCCAGGCCCATCCCCCCTCCCACCTGTCACATTTGTGGAGGAAACAGTGAGCTCTCCAAAACTCACCAGAAACCCACTGTACTCACATCTAGGTGCTCCCCTTCACCCGTAAGGGCTATGGTAGTGGTGTACAGTTGTGGATAGTGGGTTTTGGGGGGCTCAGCACACAAGGTAAGGGAGCTATGTACCTGGGAGCAATTTATGAAGTCCACTGCAGTGCCCAGTTGGTGTCCTGGCATGTCAGGGGGCCCAGTGCACTACAAATGCTGGCTCCTCCCATGACCAAAGGGCTTGCATTTGGTCATTTCTGAGATGGACGTCCTTGGTTTCCATTATCACCAAAAATCAGAAACGACCAAGTCTAGGAATGACCAAATTTC
Source organism: Microcaecilia unicolor (assembly GCF_901765095.1). Taxonomy (NCBI): domain Eukaryota; kingdom Metazoa; phylum Chordata; class Amphibia; order Gymnophiona; family Siphonopidae; genus Microcaecilia; species Microcaecilia unicolor. The sequence goes on along the minus strand of NC_044042.1, from coordinate 86,676,877 downwards.
AGGATTTGGACGTCCTCAACCGTATTATCGAACCGAAAGATGGACATCCATCTTGTTTCGAAAATACGGGTTTTCCCACCCCTGGATCTGGACATTCTGCGAGGACATCCTCATCAAAACTTGGACGTCCCTTTCGATTATGCCCCTCCATGTGGCCACAAAGGATGGTCCCCTAGTAATAAGTAGTGCAGGGCATAATACAGCAAGTTCGTTTTCACTGGGTTTAATTTGCATGGTTCTATAGTACAATGGGCAAGTTCCCTCACTCACCCTTGCAGGATCTATACGTAGGCAAAGGACATCAATCTTAATCCATAGGCAGGAGCAGTAAAAAGGAAAATAACAGTTACTTACCTAAAGCAGGTCTTCTGAGGACAAGAAGATATAAATCCTTACACACGGGTGGTCAACCGATGGAGCCTTGCATGGGAACTTGAAGAGCTTTTGAGAAAGCTCAACCAAGTGCACCTTCATACCACTGTTGTTTGGGACCACCTAAGTCCGTTACAAGCTTTATTAGAATACAATTCCTTGAGGAGGTGGATTTATGATTTTTATCCTGCTGTCTTCTGAGAACACCTCCTACAGTAAATGGAGCTATAAGAAATAACCTGTAAACAGTTTTCTCTGAGGACAAGCAGACTATGGCAGTCCTCACACATTCGACTTCCTAGCTTCAAAGGGAACAATACAACTAGTGGCACTGCCATGGGCAGCTACTCAAGTGGTTTTTGGTGCCCACTGCCTTGTTTTATGACTCCATTTCAGGCTGCCTAAAAAACAAAAAAGAATAGAAAAGAACTAGGTCTAGGGAAAATGAGTTGAACTCTAGCCCCACATAAATTCCAGAGGACAGCCTGGCCAAAGCCAATTGTTGCATTGGGAGTCCTGTTCCAAGCAATAGTGAAAGATGAGCATATGGACAGAAGTCTATGGTACAACTCTGTAAATCTCTTTGATGGAGGCAGAACTCAAATGGGCTATGACCACTGCCATAGATTGAGAAGAAGCTCATGCAAAGGACCATAATCAATACTGGTTTCGGTGTTTCCCTGTGATGAACCTTATTTCCTGTGTCTTGGATGTATCTGAATATGAGTAGAAGCGTTCAAATTGAGAGAATATAGCCAGTACCCTCTTTGGTATAGTGATACTAAGGAGCCCTGGGAAAGCATCCTGAACTTTTGAGCTGTTCTAAGTTCACTCAGATAGGTATGCGGTTGCCAGCACTGAATAGTAGGTCCAAGAGAGAAAGGAGGAGGTATGTGTGTGGGAGTGGGAGACTTTGAGGACAGAGAATATATGTCTAGGTGGGAGTCAGAGGGATAGAGAAGGGATCAAGATGGCAGTGAACAGAGATAACTGCAGTTGGAACAAGAGCGAAAGATGGACAGGGTGGAGCCTGAAGAGGGAAAAGGTGGTAAGGGGGCTTTCAATCCTGGGGAGGAGTAGTCAGACCTATGACTGGGAATTCTGTGCAAAAAAATTACAAAAAATTTTTTAAAATGCTGCACAAAAGTTTAGATTTTTCTTTTGGCACAGAATTCTCCCAGGAATACCAATTCTAGGGAGCTGCAAAGGACTCTACTCCACACCTCAGGTGTGCCTTGTACAGTGTCCAGTACAATTGAAAAGTTAAATAAGTGGAACTTTGGAGTTAGAAATTTGTTATACTAGTATCAATGTGGCAGACTAATTTCTTTTAGTGGATTACAACAACCCTGTTACCCAATGCAGCATATGATTTACAGGTGCCAGTATTCAAATATAGGCCTATATGTTTTATTTCTGAAATAACACATTTAGGGATCTATTTGCTACCTACAGTAAAATAGCTCATTTATTTTACAGTGAGAAATTTTATTACAGGGCCCATAAGCTGCAGTATTTCAGTACCACAGGTTAGTGAATCCTGTATTAATTGTTTTGCATTGCTGTCATGTGTTCCCAGCTACAGTAGTGCAAGACAAGCAGGCCCCAAAGGGCTGGGCCACCAGTGTAACATAAGTACAGCCATACTGAGTCAGACCATTGATCCATCTAGCCCAGTATCCTGTTTCCAACAGTGGCCAAGCCAGGTCACAAGTACCTGGCAGAAATCCAAATAGTGGCAACAATCCATGCTACCAATCCCAGGGCAAGCAGTAGCATCCCCATGTCTGTCTCAATAGCAGACTATGGACTTTTCCTCACCTTTTTTTAAACCAGATATGCTAACCGCTGTTACTACATTCTCCGGCAAAAAGTTCCACAGCTTAACTATTTGCTGAGTGAAAAAAATATTTTCTCCTATTTGTTTTAAAAGTATGTCCATGTAACTTCCTTGAGCTTCCCCTAGTCTTTGTACTTTTGGAACGAGTAAAAAAAAAATTCACTTCTCATTCTACACCACTCAGGATTTTATAGACCTCAGTCATATCTCCATCCTCATCTGTCTCTTTTCCAAGCTGAAGAACCCTAACCTCTTTATCCTTTCCTCATATGAAAGATGTTCCATCCCCCCTTCAAAAATATTGTGGTTCCACCAACCCAACTCCAAAACTCCTTGAGTCTACAAAGGGTGACAAGTCCAAGTTCCAGATCTGTTTCTATTAAAATAAGGGTGTCCCCGACTTCCACAACCTCTTTACCTCGCACTTATCAAGTTCAAGTTTATTAGGATTTACTAATCCGCCAATCAGGAATCCAGAGTAAAAAAAAAAAAGAGAAAGATAAGTGTGCATAACAGAAGGGAGAAAGGGGGAGGAATTCCATTTGATTGAGGAAAGATAAGGACGGAACAGACAAAAGGATGTGCTAAGTGAACAGGGGAGAAAACAGGCATATTATGAAACATTTTTTGGGCCTAAGTGAATGGATCTCGAAATAGGTGTCTTAAAACCCCGCAGAGAATTCAAAGGTCACAAAGAGGTAGGTAAGAGATTCCAAAGGTGTGGCTCTTGAACAGAAAAGATCAGAGCACAAGTGTGTTTATGAAAGATTTGTTTGTAGGTTGGAACTACAAGTAAATTCTGATCTTGTGAGCGAAGAGATTGAGAGATGGTGGTGGTAAAGATAAAGGGTTCTTTTGATTCAAGAATTTTAAAGACTAGTAGGAACTTATATGTAATATGATGGGCAATGGGTAGCCAATGAGGTCCCTTCAAAAGTGGAGTACTATGGTCAAATTTCTTAGTGTTGTGAATTATTCGAATAGCTGTGTTCTGTACTAGCTGCAGATGATGTAAATCCATAAGCCTAAATCCTTTACATAGGGGTTTCGGGAAGGAGAGGGGGACAGCAATCCTTGGTCACTCTTGCCCTGGTAGCTCACATTCAAAACAGCACCCTGAGGACCCCTAAGGATCATGCGTCCAAAGCTCTCCCTCCCTCTTTTGACACTTACCAGATGTCTGCTATGTAAGTGAGGTGCAGGAGTGATCACTGCTTACTCCTGCCCCCGTACCAGGCAGCATAGATAATCCTTTTTTTTTTTTTTTTGGGGGGGGGGGGGGGGGGGGAAAGACACAACAGAACTTGCAAACTTTACAAAAAGGGATCAGAGCGTGCATTTAAAATTTTTTGCAAGGATAGTGGTGGTGGGGGCAGGTTTGGAGAGCCACACTTTGTAAAACTGATGGCGGGGAAGTTTAGAAACCCTTTAAATTGGTCCTTGGAGAAAGCTAAGAAACCTTGAGGTGTTAGCTTTCACTGAATAGCAGCTTTTGACGTTTACTGCAAGCTGTGTTATTTCTTTTGCATAGTCATACATGTGCATGCAGAGCAGCTTATCATTAACATGTGCTGTATTAAAAACAACACAAGAGAAATGAAGTCAATCAAAATATACAAGAAAAAAAACCACTAAAGCAGTGAACAAAATTCATGTCTTGCATTAATCTTCATAATTAACTTTTTAAAATATTTTAAAATATAAAAACAGTTAATTATGAAGATTAATGCAAGAAATATAAAATTCTGTGCACTGCTACAGTGACTTTTTTTTCTTGTGTGTTAAAATAACTACTATTAAGCTACATTAGTAGCAAATAAGTTGCTGACCACTAACATGCCCTAATCATTGGCTTCCTGTAAGTCAAGATTTCTGTAGCACTGTCAAAGTGGTCTTAGCTTTGGCTATACTTGCATAATTATATTTGACTATGAAAGAATACTGATGCAGTTATACAAGATAATGTGAAATCAGGGTGCCCAATATTCAGAAAATGCTGAGCTCCTAAATTTGTGCCTTATTTTCAGGCAATCTTAGGAGCATAACTTTTCAACTAAAAACTCATCTTAATTTAGGAGCTTAAAAGTTATGTCATATATTTAGGCTTCCATTTGTTTGCTTAATTTATGAGCCTAGTACTGAAAATCAGATTTAGGCTCTTAACTGCTTTTACCTGTCCTAAATCCACCCTTGTTGCCAACCACTTTTTACGATCCTACATTTAGAGTTTAGTGAAATTGAGTACAAATGTATGCACTCAGCCCTCAAAAATTTCTAAACACTCAGTTAGGTGCATAAATCCTTTAACTATTGGGCCCATGTTTAATTTTAATCTGTTATTAGGAAGAAACAGATTTACAAGTATTTTTGTTTTACTCACTATGTGTTTTATTTCTGTCAAACCGCCATGGTGAAACTGCTGTATGAATACAACAGTCATTCTGAAAACAGAACCTTTACGTGACACTTTTTTTCCCGGCATCTACCTTCAGCTACATGAGCCAAAGAAACTACTGTAGCTGTAATCCTGGAACCTTCATCAACACATAGGATGTCCAGATGTCTCTTCATACCCACCTGACTTTAATGGAATAAAGTCATTCAAGTTATTGTTAGTGGAAACCAAGCCAAATTTAAGCAAAAATGTTTGTTGGAAGTTTTGGTGATCCTCAGCATAAATACATCATTGCTCACAAACACCTTCTAGCACTGGAATAGTACCTGCTTGCTTTCCTTTCTATGGGAAAATAAATACTGCACCCATTTTTAGGAAAGATGACTTAGGAAAGCTTTAAAAAAAGTTCCACCATCTTCTTTTTGCTGAACTAATGTAGAAGGAAAGCTATCAGTGGTTAAAATGAGAAGACACATCAAGTAAATATTTACTGCATCACAGCTCAGAAGACTCCGATTTTTCAATGACAAGACCTCTCTTCCTTTAAGTGCAAATCTTTCAGACTTTGATATCTGTGCTGAACTCACACTTTGAGGAGAGTTGAAGTCCCATGTCTTTCTACAAGACTAAAGAAAATTCATGTTCTTAAATAAAAAATAAAAAAGAAATTAAAAGCATTACCAAATCCCTCCTTCCCAGGATGGCTTACATTATCCAAACACAAATTAAGGGGCCTATATATTAAACTGAATTAACATAACATGTGTTGAATGACTATTTCAATTACTAATGCATTAACATTAATGCACATATTGGTGTTACCATTAATACAAACAAAAATCCCTTGCTGTAAATATACAGGAACTATGTATTCTGTGTGTAAAGCAGTTCATTATAGTGGCTTACTGCAAATCTCATTAAACCATATGATTTATGGCAACCCCCCAAAAATACACCTCAGGAGTCATAGTTAACATTTTTTTTTTTACAGCAGTAATCGGAAGGGGGGGGGGAGGGGAGGAGGTATGCTCAAGCCAAAAACATGGGTGTCTACTGGGCCACAAATGGACCCTTCACAGAAGGAATGGAGCGTGAAAGAGGGAAAGTGCATCAGTTCGCATTACCATGGACCACTCACGGTAAGATTCGTTTTAAACACGTTGTTCATTGGTTTGCAGCATTCATATCACATAGCTAAATACCCTAAAAACATGCATTATGCACTTTAGACAGCAGAGAACCTAATGTTTGTTTGTTTTTTTTACATTCCTCTCCTTTTCTATCAGACTGGAGTTCTCCCTTTCTTTTCTATTGTGTTTTTTGTTTTGTTAATCGGTTTATCTAGTCTGCTTTTAGTCTGTATGCCGCCTAGATGGAATATCCCATTAGACGGGATAGTAAGTTACTAATAAACTTGAATTAGTCCCCTTAGTTTGTTCTTATATGGCAAATTTACAACACTGGGTGAGCTTTTATCAGTTCTCTTTCCAACAATTGCTTCTTTACTGAAGATACCAGAAATAGAAAAGAGTGAGAGCTCAAAATAGGACAATCAATATTGAGGCTTAAAAAAAAACCCTGAAGAAAATTAACTCACTCCAAACTAAGGGGAGCAACAATTCATGTATTCAAGCCTACCTCTCTACCTTCCAACTCCTATGTGAAGAACAGAAAAAAATGCAGTCAAATCTCAAAGCTATGTGCCAAGACAGATGAACTTTACATCTTGTCAATTATACAAGCCATGTCTTCTTGCTTTCATCTTTTGCTCAAGTCCTGTAAATTGAATTATAGACAACATACTATTTCCTGGTTTTCAAATTCTGTAGTCATTTTAAGCAAAATCCAGTAAGCTGTAAACAAGAATCAAGAACTTATGAGTCCTCAGGTTTACATGTTTAAAATGAAGGGTAGGAGAGGGATGAAGACAAACTGGGATTAAAATACAATGTTCTCTTAAAAGGCTGTACTGTGAAATCCCTCCTTCCAGCCAGGTTTCCACTGCTTCTCCTCTGGACTTAATTTCAAAGCACAGACCATGCAGAAAACACGCCATCCAATGGTAAGAGGACAATGAGTCTACAGGAAGAACAACAAAGTCCCACTGCAGCAAGAGCATGAGGATGAAGTACTCTGCACAGAGCTTCTGAATGATTAACTACAGATCTAATTCTTGCAACCTCACTGAGGCCAGAACATTCAACTTTTCAAAGCAAGAGTTTGTAGGCTGGGGTGCTTATACTTCCATGAGGCTTTGATAAATATAGCAGACCAGGAGAGTACAGTGCTAACCAGCCAACCTAAAGAAATACAACAGTTTCCTAGGGGCGTCCCTACTGCTGGAATACCCTGGCTTAAAGCGACAAATTAAGTTCCCTTGGGGGGTGTCCACTTCAGGCAGCTGGGATCCATTGACTTGTTGCTGTTTGATCGCTTTGCTTCTTTGGCTGCCCATTCATCAATTAAGTCCTACAGGAAAAGAGCAAGAAAGGAAACTTAAAACATGGTAGGTTAGGTTTAATAGAAAAAAATTTATGGCACTATTTATTAATCTGCGTTATCGCAATAACAGATTAGTAAATGTGAGATTTTTTTAAAAACCACAATTCACAAACAGTGAATTCTGCAATTCATTTTTGTACTGGAAAATAGTGCAATAATAGGGTCTACAGACTGTAAACCACCCAGGGACACAAATACCTATTTTACCTGAATGTAACTTGCTTTTGACTACTGAAAACGCATAAGCTGAATCCAACAAAAGAAGCAGAAATGTAAGCACATAAAACTCTTAGGCTACAGCAGTTCAAGTCTGTTATAAAAAGTAGACCGGTACACATATATAAAAACAAAGAAATAATTTATTCAAACCAAGATAAAAGCAGTGACGTGGCCACGTTTCGCCCTCAGGCTGCGTCAGGGGTAAAACTAAAAATCAGGGGTGATCAACACATCCCTTCAAAAAAAGCTGTGCTTGTTAACAGACACTGCTCTGGATCAAAGTGCACTTTGACGCAGCCTGAGGGCAAAATGTGGCCACGTCACTGCTTTTATCTTGGTTTGAATAAATTATTTATTTGTTTTTATATATGTGTATCGGTCTACTTTTTACAACAGACTTTTATGTAGCAAGTAGACTGTTGCCTTTTTTGTTTTTCTTTTTACAGAAGTTCAAGGTCATCATAAGTGTAACGCTGCCTTCTACTGGGTATGATCTTATTGATAGCTCAGTATGTTGTAGCACCCTCCTATGCAAACCTTACCTGTCTCTTTAATACTAGATGCTTCCCCTTCCAATACTTGAGCATCTGTAATGCCTGCAAGGTGCTAACAATATCAACAGGGTTCACTGCAGTCTCCTGACTGATTTCTATGGCACAAAAAACATAAAAGATTAGGTTGAACAATTCTTTTCTGCTCCCTAGGGATAATCAAAGCAGGATATCATCTCCAACTCAATAATTTTCCTTCAGAGCTCCATGAACCAATTTGGGTCAGCACCTAAAAAGCAAGTAGATAATATGCCCATGTCCTCTGGAAATGGCGTTTATTTTTTTATTTTTTTAAATGTTTATTACATTTGTACCCCACACTTTCCCACTCATGGCAGGCTCAATGTGGCTTACATGGGGCAAAGGAGGGTTAAGTGACTTGCCCAGAGTCACAAGGAGCTGCCTGTGCCAGGAATCGAACTCAGTTCCTCAGTTCCCCAGGACCAAAGTCCACCACCCTAACCACTAGGCCACTCCTCCACATGTTTTCTAACACGGTACTATATAGATAGATGTATATTGAACAGTTTATATTGCAAGGTAGAAAAATAAAGCAAACTACACGCAATTCTAAGAAGCTGAAGTTCCAACACTGAGATATGGAAAACATAAGTGATACTGCAAATCCAAAAGACAATCATGTATACCGTGAAGCTGAGATACAGAAAATACCGAGAAGCTCATGGACATAAAAGACAGCAAGATAGAGAACCTTAAGAGATGCGATGCAGCTGAAACTTAGCTAGCACTGAGAAACTGAAGCAAATATCACAGTGAAAAGTTGAGGCAGACATGACCATAGGAAACTGAAGCACCACCGACAAGTTGAAGCTCCACTGAACCAGGGAGGACAACCACAGAAAAGCCAACGAAGCTAAAGCATAGCTTGTTTAAGAAGTTGAAGTACAGCTGATTCTTGAGACTAAAAGCAAAACCTAACCAGAGAGTTGAAACAGAACTGAATCTGTGAAACTCTTCAACACTGATTCAAGGACTTAAGGTCAAAGCCTAGCTGATTCTGCAAGATTATGTTAACTCAGTTTCATGTGGGCATAATACTGTGCTGTGAAGTCCACTAAAACCTGTGAGGTTAAATCCAGTTGATTCTGTGAGGATAATTCTGGAAATGACGCAGAGGAAATCCCATGAGGTGATGCACAAGCTTTTTTTTTTATTTTTTAAGGTCTAGTGTAGGCAAATCTGAGGTGGAGAGCAATTCTGTGAGGTGAAACACAGGTAATTTTGGGAAGTATAGCAGAAAGAGCTCAGAGGTGAAGCACAACCATAGGAGACTGTGAGGAGAACAGAGAGTCTGTTAAGATAACCAGAGCTGATTCTTATTGGGAAGCACCTCTCATTCTATAAGGCAAAGTCCAGCACTTTCTTGAGGTTACAGCTAGCAGATGAAAACTTACCCTATGACGATAATGCAATTAATTCTGTAAAGCTAAGCACAGCTGAAGCTGCAAGGTAAGCTACAGCCAATTTTGTGAAACTAAGCACAGCTACTTCAAAAAAGGATTGGACGGCTTCCTGGAGGAAAAAGCCATAGAATGTTATTGAATGGACGAGGGAATAATACAGTATTTCTAGGATGGGCGGGACAAATTGCTTGTTCTTTTGGCCGCTGTCGGTGACAAGGATGCTGGGCTCGATGGACCCTTGGTCTGTCCCAGCATGGCGATGCTTATGTGCTTATGTACTGAAGGCTGAAACCCATATGAAACCCGAGAGTGAAAAGTTGATCATTAATGCTGATGAAGATAAAATACCTGAGCTTAAAACAGACCATATAGGACACCGCTCAGATGAGGCTGACAAAGAAGCCAGGTGATAGCTCAGAATGATACACTCCTGAGCCTTGTAAATGCAAAAAAAAAAAAAAAAAAAAGAAAACCAGCCAATCCAATGAAATGGGTAGGGTGGAGCACAGTGAGGCACTATGAACAGAGAGAAAAATGGCGGCTGTACAAAACGGTACAGTCCTAGCTCCGGGGATACTTTCGTACTAAGCCGGCATTCATCTGACGCGTTTTTGCTAACCTCATTTGAATTGGATTGGGGATTCGACGTACTGTGTTCCCTGTTGTTTTGCAGCCTGCTTTCCGATTTCCGTTTTGCTGGTTTCTCTGCGGCTCCACCACCAACCAGACACGGTACGGCTCGTTCGGGTTGGGAGTGCAGCGTCGAGAAGTGCGGAGTATCTCTTTGATCCGCCTTGCCGGTCCTGGACTGCTGCTCCTTCCCACACCATAGGAGGACTTTGTTCGAGCAGTTGGAGGGTTTTTGCTTCTGCATTAGACTCCGCTGTTCAGAGGACATCCGCTGCCCTGAATTGCTGCCTGCTTCCGCCTCCCACTCTAGCCGCCCCAATCAGCTGTTCGTGGGTGGAGTTTGTGCTGTGCCTGGCCTGGGCACTCTCTGAATCAGACTCTGGGCTTCCCTGACTTGCTTTTGCTGTACTTTTGCTGGTCTGGAATCCTGGCATCTTTTGAATTGTACTGTTGCCTCTCTTGTGCTACATCTTCGTTGGAGGAAATATCAGCTTCACCCCTCCCATACTGCCTGCCTGTTGTAGCTGCCTTTTCTCCTTGGAAGGAGTCAGCTGCCATATCTCCTACATTAACATCACCTTCCTACCATCAAACTTTGCCAAAGCGAACAACTCCCAGTCTTCCCTGCCATGTCCTACTCCTTCGCCCTATTTCTAATTTTTTTCATATTTATCTTAATATGCTCAACGCTGTCTGCAGAAGAACCATACTTGAATTGCCTACCCATCATCATCAGAGGTAGACGATTGCCAGCCCAGCATTCTCCTCATAATTTTTCTCAGGATTCATCTGCACCAACTACAGCGCCGCCGAGATGTCTTTTGACGGTTCCTCAGATAAGACCTCAAACAATCCATTCTCGTCGTTTTCGAGTGGGCTATATTAATGCTCGTTCAGTGAAGAATAAGCCAGACCTAATTTCAGACTGGATTACAACAGATGGCCTTGATCTCCTCTTTATATCTGAAACTTGGCTTTGAATTCCCAACGATCCAATACTGTTAGATCTCTGCCCAATTGGATACAAGATAGTGCACTGGGATAGGACTGAGAAAAGAGGTGGAGGAATAGCAGTGATACATCGCTCCTACCTTGAAATAGCCGCGGTAAAAATTCATCACCGCACTCTGCGCAACCACCTTGTTTGTATTTTATTTTATAGGCCTCCATTCTCCTGGTCTAGCTGCCAATCTGACCTTCTTGAGTTCATATCAGCCATCTGCCTGGCCCATTCATACATACTACTACTTCGAGATCTTAACCTGCATCTAGATGATCTGACTTCACTGGCTGCTCAACAATTTTTGGAGTTCCTTCACCTCTGGGCCCTGATTTGCCGCTGTATCTGCCTGTCGCACTCACAAGGTCATTCACTTGATCTTCTCTCCTTCCGATTTCCAGATGACCTGACTTTCAAACTGGATAACTTCAGTTGGAGTATAATGCCCTGGTCCGATCACCTGAAATTGCAGTTTGACCTGCACTGGGCGTCCTCAGGAACTTCTAAGCCAAGTGTTCCAACTACGTACTACTCTCGAGGTATTATAGATCCTCAATTGTTTTGGCACTCAGTTTATGATCTTAACTGGGTGCCTCAACCAACATCATCCCAATTCCTCACCGCCTGGGAAAAGCGCTGTAAGTATGTCCTAGACAATATAGCGCCGATGCAACTCAAAACATCTCATAACCGCAGAACTGCGCCGTGGTTTCATCAGAACTTAAAAGAGCTTAAACTTCGAACTAGACGGCTAGAAAGAGCTTGGCGCAAACTTAAATCAGGTGAAGCATTGAATGCTTGGAAGCAAAGTCATCGCAAGTACAATTATGCAATCAAACAGGCTAAGCGCTCGTTTTTTGTTGACAAATTGAAGTCAATCGGGAAAGACGCACGACAGTTGCAGCATCTCTTAAACTCCTTCCTAGACACCAGTAGGACGACATCTTTACAAGCGGACCCTCCTTCTGCAGATACACTTGCTGCCTATTTCAATGATAAAATCAAGAAGTTATGTGCCTCTTTCCACAGTAGCACAACTGCTGTTGATGACTTCCTTGACTCCCTCGCCTCTCCTACTGAAGTGTGCCCAGCGAATCGCTCCTGGTCCACTTTCTCACGCCTGACAGTCGACCAGGTTTTTAGAACACTTTCTAAGTTTGCTAATAAGCATTGTGGCCTTGATACTTGCCCGAACTATTTGCTCAAAACTGCCCCTCATTGCTTCCTAGAGGAATTTACAACCTATTTAAACTTCATGCTTGGCAACGGGCTCTTCCCTTCAGAGCACGGTCATATCCTCCTAACGCCTATTCCTAAGAACCCAAAACTTAAAGCGGATGTCGTTTCTAACTATCGCCCGGTGGTGTCAATTCCTTTATTGGTCAAAACGATGGAGAACCTAGTCCATTCACAGCTCATGGACTACCTGGCTAAATTTGATATCTTACATTACTCTCAATCTGGGTTTCGTCCGCAATTTAGTACTGAAACTGTTCTTGTAACCATCATGTCCAATTTCAAGAGAGAAATTTCTTTGGGCCAGAAAATATTATTGTTACAATTTGACATGTCTAGTGCATTTGACATTGTGGACCATGAGCTTTTATCCTTTCTTATGGATACTTTTGGAATTGGCGGCAATGTGCTTCACTGGTTCAAGGGTTTTCTGGCATCACGCACGTACCGAGTTAAAGCCATTTCTGCACCTTGGGAGTCACATTGTGGAGTACCCCAAGGATCTCCTCTCTCTCCAACCCTCTTCAACCTGATGCTGACCCCTCTGGCGGAAGCGCTTGCTAAACAGGATCTCAACCCATTTATTTATGCTGACGATGTAACCATCTACATCCCTTTTAACTCCAATTTGACAGAAATCCATGAGAAGTTCGAGGCTAGCTTTTCCATCGTATCCTCTTGGGCAAACGTATTTCAATTCAAGATCAATGAAGACAAAAACACATTGCCTTCTGCTTTCGTCTCAACATAATAAAGTCATTCCCTCCTCTCTCAATGTCAATGCCTTTAAGCTTCCCATTCTGAATAGCCTGAAAATCCTTGGGGTCAAGCTGGACAACCACCTGATAATGGACAATCAAGTGAAGGTTGTCGCGAAGAGAATGTTTTTTTGCGATGTGGCGGCTGAAGCGCATTAGACCTTGCCTGCCTAGAGTCCTCTTCCGTACTCTCGTTCACTGGCTTGTCCTGTCTCACTTGGACTACTGCAGCGGGATATACGCTGGCTGCCCTGACTACTTGCTAAGAAAGCTCCAGACAGCCCAGAACACGGCTGCCAGATTAATCCTAGGCAAATCGCGCTTTGCCCATGCACAGCCATTGCGTTTCGCACTGCACTGGCTCCCTGTCAAAGATTGCATCAGGTTCAAGATCTGTTCTTTAACGCATAAGATCATATTTGGAGAGGCCCCTGAATACATGCTCAATCTGGTTGATCTACCCCCTAGAAATGCTCTGCCGTCGTCGCGCAACTACCTCTGTCTTCACTATCCCAGCAGCAGGAAAGTTTGATACAAGCGTATGTTTGCCTCAACTTTCCCATATACCAGTGCAAAATCTTGGAATGACCTGCCGAAGCAATTAAAAAGGATACCCGACCATCCACTCTTCAAAAAGTTTCTAAAGACATTCTTATTTTCAAAAGCTTACTCCCTACCGAGCCCGGCCATTTGACTCTCCTGCTGTTGGTTGGCAGGGTCTCTGATCCACTGGCTCCTGCCGAACAGTTTACCCCTTCATGTTTTCTCTGTCTATTCTGTCATCCTATGTTTTCCCTTTCCTATTGTATTGTTTCATGCACTGTTGTAAGCCACATTGTGCCTGCGCTTGTGGGAAAATGCGGGATATAAATACGCTAAAATAAATAAATAAATAAATAAGATAGCAGAAACTCCATCTTTAAATAGCACAAATAGCTTCAGGAAGGAACACCTGCTGATTAAAGAAAAATGGATCCTGTCTAGAAAGGAAATTCAGCTGATGCTGCCATCCAGTAACCCTGGTAATAGTACCAGGAAGAAAGCCAGGCAAATGCATCACAGACCATACAGGAGATGCAGAAAATGTCAGGATGATGAAGTTGACATCTGGAGTATGCAATCTGCTGAAGCTTACTAAAACAATGGGGGCTAGAAAGTAACCCATTAAGGATAATTGCAGTGAGAGCCCTGAAGATGATAGAAATTGAGAATAATACACCCTAGACAAGTTAGTAGCATACTGCAAAGACAGAAATCAAAAACCACTCATTTTTTTAAACATGCAACTGTATTAGATGTTATTAAATAGCTAGTATAACCACTAAACACAGTTATGTACCATTGCAAAAATATTTATTAATCTTATCATGACATATATATGAATGTATCCTACTACTTGAGTATCACTAATCAAACCACACTCACTCATTCTCACCATTCACACATTTTTGTACAAATTTCCACAGATGTATCAACAGAATCAACATTAAATATACCATTTAGGTTACATCACGTCATTACTGGTCAAAAAGCTGATGTCACCACCACAATCTAACAAACATTGTGTTCATACAGAGTTAATATTATTCTATTTTCATAGCGTTACCACTTCCTACTGTTCATCAGTGTCCTTATGCGCTGCAAGCGACTCCCACTAACAATGGCGTTAGCTTGATAACTCTATTGAAAGGTTGCAACAGTTCACTTTCTTCCTATAGAATCTTCTGTAACCGCCAGTGTCATCTTACGTGAATTCTAAACCCATTCATAGGCTTGTATAGTTCTTCTGGTAATTTAGTATCCCATATCACTCGTTATGATGTTATGACTCTGGCAGGAAACTGCCATAAGCTTCAGTGAAATTAACCAAATGTGAAACCGAATCCTTTGGGAGGCATGGAAACGTGGCTGCTGCAACACAGACTTGAGGAAATAGAAAATGGCTGGCTAGAGATTAGATTTCCCACTCTATGCCCTGCTAATTCTGAGGCTTCAGATGGCATCTAAAAGAGACCAGTGGAAAAACCAACCTTTTCAAGAAGACTTACCCACTGATCCAACGTAAATCCCCACACCCAGCAACATAGCATAACCAATAATCGTACTGGACAATACACAATCTTCACTCCCTCTGATCCTCATGTTTCCTGACACACAACCACCTCATTGGACCACAACATAACCTTGTACTTGTTATCAACCGACTGGTGAACGCCTTTGCGGTATTATGTAAGCCACATTGAACCTGCAAATAGGTGGGAAAATGTGGGGTACAAATGTAACAAATAAAATAAAAAATAAAAATATCATAAGGGAACTGAAGAGAAGCCATGTCTGCTCCAAACTAAGAGAAATAAGAACCATTTGATGGTAGGAGTCCCGAGAACCGGCGGAAAGAGCAAGATCAGACTAAAAGAACCAATCTTGCTCGGTCCCATTGTCACTAATGAATGTCAAAGTAGGGAAAACTTCCCTGAACTTGAACATTAGTACTGCCCCCGAGTCTGTCACAATACACAAACTACAGCGGCATAGCAAGAAGCATAAAACTGCAATGCTTTCAGGACCTGCCAGAAAAGGTATAGCCTGTCTCACAGCATCAGGAGACCAGGCGGCACAAGAATCCATTAGACATCATCCATAATGCTTGTGCACTATTATCTGGAAGAATATGTTCCTTATATAAGGGCAGAATCCAAGATAATTAGGGGAGGGGGAACAACTCAGCACTACTAAGGAGCACCCCAGCTCAAAGACAAAGCTCTTCAGAGCCCTTGAAAAACTTCAATAAAGCATAAATCTCATAGAAGGGCCACCAAACTCAACTGACACAGAGCTAACCAACTGGGTCAAAAGTTGCTTCTGAAGAACAGTCCAGGAGCTGCACAGTAGGAAGAGAAATACTGAGTGTTCCATGGCTGCACGATATACTTTAGAGGGCGAACCACCAAAAACTACTTTCTTTCTTCGACTCCACTAGTCAACAGACACAGCCCACAAGTTGGTCTGGTTGGATACTAAAGAAAGGCTGAATGGTCTTTATTTGCTATCATTTTCTATGTTTATTTCAATTCTATCTACTTATTTCTATAGCGCTACAAGGCATACGCAGGCTGTACACCATACACAGAAGACAGTCCCTGCTCAAAGAGTTTACAATCTAGATAAGACAAGTAAACAGACAGAACAATTAAGGGTAAGGGAATAAAGAGGTGAGGACAAAGGACAGGGTAAACGAGTTAGGGGTCAAAAGCAGTGGTAAAGAGGTGGGGTTTGAGTTTGGACTTGAAAACGGCTAAAGACGGGGCTAGACGTACAGGCTCGGGAAGTCCATTCCAGGCTTGAGGTGCAGCAAGATAAAAGGAACGGAATCTTGAATTAGCAGTAGAGGAGAAAGGGACGGACAAGAGAGATTTATCAACAGAACGGAGCACTCGAGGGGGAACGTAGGGGGAGACAAGATTGGAGAGGTACTGGGGAGTGGCAGAGTGAATGCACTTATAGGTCAATAGGAGAAGTTTGAATAGAATACGGAAACGGATAGGGAGCCAGTGAAGTGACTTAAGGAGAGGGCTAATTCAAGTCTCTGAAGGACTCCTCTGTGGGACCTGCCCTCAGACCTATCCAACCATAAGTACATAAGTGTTGCCATACTGGGACAGACAGAAGGTCCATCAAGCCCAGCATCCTGTTTCCAACAGTGTCAATCCAGGTCACAAGAACCTGGCAAGATCCCAAGACAGCACAATACATTTTATGCTGCTTATCCCAGAAATAAGCAGTGGATTTCCCCAAGTCTATCTTAATAATGGCTTATGGACTTTTCTTTTAGGAAGCCATCCACACCTTTTTTAAACCCCGCTAACTGCTTTTACCACATTCTCTGGCAACGAATTCCAAAGTTTAATTACACGTTGAGTGAAGAACTATTTTCACCGATTCATTTTAAATTTACTGCTTTGTAGCTTTATTGTGTGCCCCCTAGTCCTAGTATTTTTGGAAAGAGTAAACAAGAGATTCACGTCTACCAATTCCACTCCACTCAGTATTTTACATACCTCTATCATATCTCCCCTCAGCTGTCTTTTCCCCAAGCTGAAGAGCCCAAGCAGTTCCAGCCTTTCCTCATAGGAAAGTTGTCCCATCCCCTTTATCATTTTTGTCGCTTCTCTGTACCTTTTCTAATTCCATCTTTTTTTGAGATGCGGTGACCAGAATTGCACATGGAGCGATAAAAAAGACAAACATCTTCATTTTTATTTGTTGCATTTGTATCTCACATTTTCCCACCTATTTGCAGGCTCAATGTGGCTTACATAGTACCGGAGAGGTGTTCGCAGGAACAGTCTTATTGGGGTATTCCTTTCCTAATAATAAATTTGCTTTCTTTGTGAGCGCAACACACTGAGCAGAGGATTTCAAAGTATCATCAATGATGACTCCTAGATCCTTTTCCTGGTCGGTGACTCCTAACGTGGAACCTAGCATCACGTAGCTATAGTTTGGATTCCTCTTTTCCACAAGCATTATTTTGCACTTGCTCACATTAAACATAATTTACCATTTGAATGCCCAGTCTCCCAGTCTCGGAAGGTCGTCTTGTAATTTTTCAATCCTCTTGGGATGTTAACAACTTTGAATAACTTTGTGTCATCAGCAAATTTAATCACCTCACTAGTTATTCCCATATCTAGATCATTTATAAATATGTTAAAAAGCAGCGGTCACAGCACAGACCCCGGCGGAACCCCACTACCTACCCTTCTCTATTGAGAATACTTACCATTTAATCTTACTCTCTGTTTTCAATCCTTTAACCAGTTTCTAATCCACAGTAGAACACTATCTTCCATCCCATGACTTCCCAATTTCCTCTGGAGTCTTTCATGAGGTACTCTGTCAAATGCCTTTTGAAAATCCAGGCACACAATAATCGACCGGCTCACCTTTATCCACATGTTCATTCGCCCATTAAAAAAAAAAAAATGTAGTAGATTGGTGAGGCAAGATTTCCTTTCACTAAATCTATGTTGGCTTTGTCTCATTAATCCATGCTTTTAAATAAGCTCTGTAATTTTGATCTTTATAATAGTCTCTACCATTTTTCCCAGCACCAAAGTCAGGCTCACCGGTCTGTAATTTCCCAGATCACCTCTGGAACCCTTTTTAAAAATCGGCATTGCATTGGTCACCCTCCAATCGTCTGGTACCATGCTTGATTTAAAGATAAATGACCTATTACTAACAATAGTTCTGCAAGTTCATTTTTCAATTCTATCAATACTCTGGGACATATACTATGCCGGCTGTCATTTGGTCTTCCTCCTTTTCTAATACATGGAATGTATTTGGCCTGGGCTTCCAGGATAGTATTTTTGAACAGCATCAACACCTGATGTAAGTTTTTGACCTTCGCAGCTGCTCCTCTAAGTTTTTTTTTCACCATTCTTCTCATTTTATCATAGTCTCCTTTTTGAAAGTTAAATGCTAACATATTGGATTTCCTGTGTTACTTACTTCAGAGCTTATATCAGATCACGTTATGATCACTCTTATCAAGAGGCCCCAGCACCATTACTTCCTGCACTAGATCGATCGCTCCACCAAGGACTAGGTCTAGAATTGTTCCTCTTCTTGTTGGCTCCTGAACCAGCTGCTCCATAAAGCAGTCCTTGATTCCATCAAGGAATGTCACCTCTCTAGGATGCACTGATGTTACATTTATTCAAGTCAATATTGGGATAATTGAAATCACCCATTATTATAACCACTCCGGTGTCTCAATGGATTAGAATGGTCCTTCTACAACTGAGCGGCCTCCTCCCTGACACTGCATTCTAAACATTGCTCCACTCTAGACATTTTCCTCTGTTTGGCAGTTCACTTGTATGACGTGGAAAGCCTGTTTATCCTCAGCTATGTATATGATCCAATATTGGAACCTATGATGTAGATTCTATTTAGAAACCGTCAACTTCCTTGCATCTATCTCATTAAAACTATTCATTCATACCAGGTATCAAAGAAAACTCAAAAGAAAAGAAGACCATCACCTGCCCTGTTACAAGACATATCTGCTCTGTCTTAGGCAGTGTTAATGTATCTAAGAAATCTTTCAACAAGATATACAGTATATGCATCCTTTGGAGAATCAGCATCACCAAATATTTATTGGCTCAGGTTGAGAATGGGGTTTTAGCTTCCACTGTGACTGTTTGGCTTTGAATGTGATAATGAACAACAAAGCACATCATAAGCAATGCTCTTTTCCCATGTGGTAAAAAGAATTAATCTGACCCATTCTAATAATGAAATCTGGATGTCTGGCATAAGCACACTAACAAAGTCTGGCTCTGTCTTTCGAACTACTGAATATTAGTTTGCTAAGCAAAGAATCAGATGCCTAGCCAATGGTTTAATGCAGGGATAGGCAGTAAAAATCACCTCACTGATAGTTAGTGTAAAGGCCTGAGAACCTGGGGAACTGGGTTCGATTACCAGTGCAGCTCCTTGTGATTCTGGGCAGTCACTTAACTCTCCACTGTCCCAGGTACAAAATAAGTGCCTGTATATAATATGTAAACTACTTTGATTGTAACTACAGAAAGGCAGTATATCAAATTCCATCCCCTTTCCCTTTCATTCAGCTTCTGAGAAACCCACCTTTGATGGATATCTCTTTGCCTTGAAAATTGTGCAGGTACCTAAGGAGAACTTCTTTCCAATAACTACGGTAACTGATTAGGCCTAAGTCAGACAGTGGTCGTTCTGGGGACCCCACCTTTTCTTCCACTTTTGAGAGTAAGTAACCTGTGATAGAAAAAAAAAAAAAGAATTCATGACTATTTTTATTAAATCATCACAGAGCACTTGGAAATCATTCAATCAGATTCTCTGACTTAATTATTTTCTTCTGTAACAGGCAACAGTCAGAAACATAGTAACATAGTAGATGACGGCAGAAAAAGACCTGCATGGTCCATCCAGTCTGGCCAACAAGATAACTCATATGTGCTAATTTTGTGTATACCCTACTTTGATTTGTACCTGAGTTCTTCAGGGCACAGACCGTATAAGTCTGCCCAGCACTATCCCCGCCTCCCAACCACCGGCTCTGGCACAGACCGTATAAGTCTGCCCAGCACTATCCCTGCCTCCCAACCACCAGTCCCGCTTCCCACCACCGGCTCTGGCACAGACCGTACAAGTCTGCCCAGCACTATCCCTGCCTCCCAACCACCAGTCCCGCTTCCCACCACCGGCTCTGGCACAGACCGTATAAGTCTGCCCAGCACTATCCCCGCCTCCCGATCTTGACTAAGCTCCTGAGGATCCATTCCTTCTGCACAGGATTCCTTTATGCTTATCCCACGCATGTTTGAATTCCGTTACCGTTTTCATTTCCACCACCTCCTGCGGGAGAGCATTCCAAGCATCCACTACTCTCTCCGTGAAAAAATACTTCCTAACATTTTTCTTGAGCCTGCCCCCCTTCAATCTCATTTCATGTCCTCTCGTTCTACCACCTTCCTATCTCCGGAAAAGGTTCGTTTGCGGATTAATACCTTTCAAGAATTTGAACGTCTGTATCATATCACCCTTGCTTCTCCTTTCCTCCAGAGTATACATGTTTAGTTCAGAAAGTCTCTCCTCATACGTTTTGTAATGCAAATCCCATACCATTCTCGTAGCTTTTCTTTGCATCGCTTCAATGCTTTTTACATCCTTAACAAGATACGGCCTCCAAAACTGAACACAATATTCCAGGTGGGGCCTCACCAACGACTTATACAGGGGCATCAACACCCCCTTTCTTCTGCTGGTCACACCTCTCTCTATACAGCCTAACAACCTTCTAACTACGGCCACCGCCTTGTCACACTGTTTCGTCGCCTTCAAATCCTCAGATACTATTACCCCAAGATCCCTCTCTCCGTCCGTACCTATCAGACTCTCACCGCCTAACACATACGTCTCCCGTGGATTTCTATTCCGTAAGTGCATCACTTTGCATTTCTTCGCATTGAAACAGAACAGGACCTGCTGCCTCACATTCCCTGTACAAGCAAAAAGGAAAAAGAAGCATCTTGGCTTTTTCCCCTGCCAGCAAGGACAAAAGGAGCTTTAAATTCATGTTCTGGCAGGTATCAGAAAAATTACTTACTGAAGTCAATGAGCATTTTGCCATATCCCTGTCTCATGTACTGGGGCATTGTCAAGATACATGACACGTTGTAATTGAGGAAAGAATTCTTCTCCTGAAAACGATTGAAGTAAAGCGTAAAACACCAACAATCTTCACACTTTGTTGTATACAGCTAGCAAAATCATTTAACACAAGAGAATTCATATCACAGAATGGCCCTCTACAGCAGTTAAGATTTCATTACCTATAGCAAATGAGTCAGAATGCAGCAAACAAACAAACATCATTGTTCCCCAATACAAATAACCGGAGCAACATCTTGCAACGTCAGTGTTCTCACTGGATACTACAAGCATGCCAGAGTTGCTCCTGGCAGAATTCTGCGTAACTACAGAGCGCAGAATCTGCACAGGATTCCGTAGCCATGCAGAATTCTGCATTTTTGTGCAGAATCTACACTCCAAGGCTGGATGGCTGGCCTCCCTGCCACTCCCTCCCCCCAAGCCTTGGTGGACCCTCCCAAATCCATGAAAAAGGAAGGCTGGCAGGCAGGACAGCTGGCTCCTCCTTCACCCTCCCTGGCCTACCTGGTGGTCTACTGGCCTCTTCTGGAGTAGAAAGGACCCTACTCTTTTCTGTCCACTGCCGCCACTCTCTGGTTCATGCCGCCACTGTTTCAAAAGAGCCGCCGAGACTTCAAGCAGCAATCTCGTGAGACTGCCGCAAGAAGTCTTGGCGGCCATTTGGAAAAAGCAGCGGCACCAGCCCAAACCAGCGGCAGCGGGCACGAAAGAATGGGGTTCTTTCCTGCCCCGAAGAGGTACTCCCATGCAGCTCCTACCTCACGGGTGAGTGCAGGGGCGGGCTTAAAAAAAAAAATATATATATATATATTGATGGCCGGGAGGGAGCTTGAAAACAAAACAAAAAAAAAAAAAGTGGATGCTATATGTGGGGGGTGGAGACAGGGGGCTGTAAGAAAGGTGGAGGGAGAGCTGTAAAAAAAAATAAAAAAAAAGTGGATGCTGTATGTGTGGGTGAGTGTGGAAGAAGGGGGCTGTAAAGGTGGATGCTATGCTTGGGTGCAAACAGGGGTCTAGAAAAATATGGATGCTATGGGTGCTGGAATCGGACTGGGAAAAATAGCAATGGTATCTGTGTACGGGGGGGATAAATATAATACTGGTTAAATTATGACAAACTTGCAGAATTTGCAAATTGTTTACACAATTTTGATTTTTTTTATGGCGCATAATTCTGGCAGAAGTACTAGCAAAGTCATAGGATAGTATACGGCCTATGCCTTTTAATAAACAGATTTGTTTACTGACCTTAGAGAAATAGCCTATCAGATGGCAGCCTGTGTTATCTGCTTCTGTCATGACGTAGAAGAGGAAAGGCTCAACATCATAATATAGTGTCTTGTGGTCCAAGAATAGTTTGGCAAGCAAACACAGGTTCTGGCAATAAATCTGCAAGATCATATACTTTATAATCAGCAAGACATACATTTCAAAATGCCCTGCATTGTACAGGCATCTATCCTAGAATGTCCTGTACCTCAGAATCCCCCGTCTCATGCAGAGAATACACATATTTGAACAACCAACCATTTCATTTAACTATCCATTTCATATCATACCTCAGCACTAGTAGCCATTTATTTACATAATGATCAGAAAATATTTAACTTGTAAATCTATACCTTGTTCTTTTTCCCATCCACCTCAAACACAGAAATAGAGCTTTTGCGGTAAATCTCATCTCCTGGAGGGTGCTTCCAAACACACTTTGCCTGCAAGAAAAAGTTAACTATGGGTCAAGCAGAGGGTCACTGATTAGTGTGCACAGCAAATCCTGGCATGCTATATAATCACAATCATCCTGCAAGATTGCATAAAACCCTTCCCCCTCCTCCCCACCCCAACACCATTTTCATCAAACAGATAGTATTCACAACAAGAAAGATTCTTTATTAGCTACACAGTAAAATTGAAGGACCACAATTAATCTAACAAGGATGTGTGCTCATCATACACACATGAGAAAATTGAAAATTGTGTTACAGCAGTAAAACACCGACAAATATTTTTGCTAATTAAGACTTTGTGAACTAGAAAACAAAACCTGCTTTAAACACCAGCACTCAAGATTCTTTCACACCTAGACATACACTAGAACTCCTACAGGCTTTCAACAAGCTATTTATGACCAATAGAGAGTATCTTTGCATTTCAGATGATGTCTCTCAAGGGCCAGGATGTGAGCCAGAAGGGACCTGGGTCCTCTACTATGAGTGGTCCCTGCCTCAGAAGTCCTGTACCCTTAAGCAGTAGCACTGGGAAGCTCAATAATCGAATGAGATCCAGGTACAAGGGATGAAGAGGCCAGTCTGGAGCCACCAAAATGACCAGACACGAGTGCTCATAATCCTGCAAAGAACCTGGCCGATTGGAAGCCACAAAGGGAAGACATACAGGGGTTCCTGTATGGACCAGGGATGCAACAATGCATCGATCCCCACCAAATCCTTTTCCTTTCTATGGCTGAAGAAGCAGGGGCACTTCCCATTACACCAAGTTGCAAGCAAGTCAAAAGACTTAAGGTCCTCAATGCTGTACCACTAGCTGCATGCCTCAGTTCCCACTCTCCTAGATCCAGAAGCTGTCTGCTGAGACAATCTACCCAGGTCTTGTCCATTCCCGCAATATGAGCCACCAATAATGCCAGGAGATGAGATTCCACCCAGTTACAGAGCCTGCTGATCATCTGTAATATAGTTCCATTCCTGGTTCTTCCCTATCTGTTCACATATGCTACTCTGGTCAAATCAGACACTACTCACACTATCTTTCCCTGCAACAGTGAGAAGAAATGTACCAGAGAAAGGTGAATGTCTCACCTCCAAACGGTCGATAGACTACAGTCTTTCCAGCTCCAACCACTGCCTCTGTGTGATCTGGCCTTTGCAATGGGACCCCAAATCCCAACTCACATTGGTCGTCACTACCACCCAGTCAGGAGGGTCCAAGGGCACCATTCTTCAGATGATAACCACGGAGATCCCATCAACCCAGTTGCTTCCTGAAAGATGACAATATTGGGAGAAGAATCTCAAAGTTCTGGGCTATAACAGACCAAGGAGACAGCAAACCTGATAGAAAAGTCTCAAATGCACCCTTGCCCATGGAATCACCTACAATGTAGCTGCCATGGAACCGAGTAGTTGCCTTGGAGCCCACCTCATGCAAAACATGCTATTCTGGGTCAGAAACACAGTTCCCTCCATGTTGAAGTGGATCCCAAGATTCTTCAGAACCTGATAAGGAACAATATGACTCTTGGCAGAGTTTACCACTTGTCCTAGAAGATCCAATAACTTGATCAGTCTGGCCTTAACAGTGTGCAAATCCACCTCAGGATTGGCTTGATCCAACCAATTATTCAAGTAAGGGTGAACCCAAACCTTGCCCTTGCTTAGGTTCACTACCGCCTCAACCATGACCTTAGAAAAGTTTTAGATAACTTAGCTAGTCCAAAGAGGAGTGCTCTGAAACTGGTGATGTTTATCCCGCATGTAGAACTACAGGAAGCAATTGTGCCTATCCCAGATAGCAATGTGAAAACAGGCTTTGGACAAATCCAGCAAGGTCAGAAATTCTCATGGCCTGATCAATGAGATCACTGTTCACAGGATCTTCATACAAAAACATGGAACTTGGGAGACACTGACCCCCTTCAAATCCAGAATAGGAAAGAACATTTCCCCTTTCTTAGAGACCACAAAATATATGGAATAGCACCCCCTGCCGCATTTTTGTGGCTCAACCTCTGTAATGTAACTTCTGTAGTTCTTCTTTGGAGGGCTGAGCAGCAGGTAGATACCATAAAGGCATTTATGATGGACTCTGAACTCCAGAGCATAGCTCTGTTGGATCATGTCCAAGAACCATTGGTCTAGGATGGGTAGTGAACTCTGCCAAGAGTTAACTTATTCCTTAGTGGGAGCTGTCTTTCAGACCCAGGAGAGAGCGTACAAGGGCCCACTCCTGGTAGAATAAGGTAAAGCCTCCCCCCCCAATCTACAACACCAGGGGGAGGGGCAAGTTGACCTTCACTGAGTCCTCTTGGTAGTGAAAGTGAGGAGGGGTGGCAACCAATCTTCTAGTTCACCAAAAGGACTGCACCTTTTGCATTCTTGCCATGGAGGAAGAGAAACTTGTCCTGCCCAACATGAAATGACCACAACCCTTTGGCTGGGATCTATATCCTGAATATCTAACTGCAGATTTTACCATATCCTCCTAAAGATAATAAGGCTAGGCTTCTTCTAGATCCCTAATGAGTCTCTCCAAATTCTGACTGAACCACAACCCTCAAAAGAGAAGCCACAGACACCTGCAGGTAGCTATCACCAAGGTTACTGCATTATGATCCAGACACTCTGGTTAACAAACTTAGGCCAATGTCAGTTCTCATGCAGGCTTGTTCTTGAAACAGGCCTCAAGCACATTGCTGACAAATCAAAGCAGAAAGAAGACAAAAATAACTGTCAATAACAACCTTGGTTACAGAGCTGGGGACTTCATGATCAGAAGAAATCAGTTGCCCAAACAACAAAGACAACAATGAAAAACCACAATTGTTACTCTAGTCAGCATGGCACCAAATCAGGGAAAAGAGTATAAGAAGCCCTCTCTAGGCATAATGAGGGATGCTGGCTGTTATCTTATGAAGTTCACACGGGAGCTGTCGTCAGCCGGCCCAAGCCAGCTTGCTAATAGTTCCTACTTGCCCCAGTACATCTGCACCTGCTTGTCCTAGCGTGTTCCAGTCCTGCGGTGCCGCTGTCTTCTGCTCCAACTTGATCCAGCTTATACCAGCCCATCTGGCCTAGCCTGTTCCAGCTTGTTCCAGCCCGTGTGCCAGCTCGTTCCTGCTCTAATGCTCCAGCTTGTTCCAGCCCATTCCAACCTGATCCAGCCCACTCCAGCTTGTTCCAGTCAATCCCTGCTTGCTCCAGTCAATCCGCCCCAACGTGTTCAAGCTTGTTCCAGTCCTCCTGATCCCAGTTTGTTCCAGTTCGCCTGACCCAGCTTCCCCCGCTTGTTCCACTCCATCGGCTCCAGCGTGTTCCAGCCCGCTTGTTCCAGTCCATTGGCTCCAGCGTATTCCAGCCCGCCTGATCCAGCCAGCGTGTTCCAGCTCGTTCCAGTTCTCCTGAGCCCAGCTTGTTCCAGCCCGCCTGATCCTTCCAGTCTATCGGCTCCAGTGTGTTCCAGTCCGCCTGATTCAGCTTCTTCCGGCTTGCCCCTGTCCACCGGATCCAGCGTGTCCAGCTAGTTTCAGCTGCCGATCCAGCCTTCCCCTTGCTGTCCATCGGCTCCAGTGTGTTTCAGCCTGCCTGACCCAGCCTCTCCTTGCTTACTCCAATTCTTCTGCTCCAGCGTGTTCCACCTCGTTCCAGTCTTCCTGATCCCAGCTCGTTCCAGTCTTCCTGATCCCAGCTTGTCCGTCTGCTCATCCTGACACAGTTCATCTGTTCCTGCTTGTTCCAGCTTGTCCATCTGTACCTGCCTGTTCCGGCTTGTTCCTGCTTGCTTCAGCTTGTTCCGGCTTGCTCCAATCCATCTGACTGTTAACACATCGAGTAACCTGCCTGCCTGCTTGCGAGCATCTCAGCCATTGACTTACCTACCTGCCTGCTAGCTTATCAGCCATTGACTTATCTAATCGCCAACCCAAAACCTAGCTTCAAGCCCTATCTATCTGCTTAACACCTCAGTCATTACATAGTCACCCATTAACACCTGTTAACTGCTTAACACCTCAGTCACTATATTGTCACCTGTTACACCTCAGTCACCACCTATGGCCCCTGTCCATGTTCTCTTCCTTGCCCTGTCCCTTCCTAATCTCCTTTCCCCCCCACTCCCACTGTCTACCATTAGAACTACTCGCTGCCCTCCCACCCTGCCCGCCACCGCAATACCCTATTCACCTCCATCCCTCACCTTACCATCCCTCTTGTCCCCCTCCTTCCTGGCTCTCAACCTTCGGCACTTCCTTCCTGCCATTAACCCATCCCCTTTCCTCCTCAGTACACCCCGTCTTCGTCGCCTTCGTCGCCCAACCTCCCCCACCCTCCTCCGCACTCTCTTGCTCCTCCTCCTGCTATCCGCGGGAGACATTAACCCTAATCCAGGTCCCCCTCACCTGTCCCCGTCCTATCCTTGCGAACGATCCCGGGATGTCTCCAATCTCGTCTCTATTCCCCTCCTTCCCCCCTCCTCCCTCCCCTTCTCATGCGCCTTGTGGAATGCCCACTCAGTCTGCAACAAACTGCCTCTCACCCACGATCTCTTTATCTCTCGCTCCCTTCAACTGCTCGCCCTAACCGAAACCTGGCTCTCCCCGGAAGACTCTGCCTCCGTTGCAGCCCTCTGCCATGGAGGCTATCTCTTCTCCCACACGCCCCGCTCAATTGGCCGCGGCGGAGGCGTTGGGCTACTACTCTCACCCTCCTGTAGTTTCCAACCCCTCCACCTACCGCAGTCTCACTGCTTCTCATCCTTTGAAGCCCATTCCATCCGGCTATTCTACCCGCTACCACTCAGAGTGGCAGTCATTTACCGCCCCCCTGATAAATCCTTCCCTTCCTTCCTTACCGACTTTGATGCTTGGCTCTCTGTCTTTCTTGACCCCTCATCTCCGTCCCTCATTCTCGGAGACTTTAACGTACATGCTGATGACCTATCCGACCCCCATGCTTCTAAGTTCCTCACCCTAACATCCTCCTTCAACCTCCAGCTGTGCTCCACCACCCCTACTCATCGTGACGGCCATTGTCTTGACCTCGTCCTCTCCTCCTCCAGCTCACCCTCCAATTTCCACGTCTCAGCTCTTCCTCTCTCCGACCATCACCTGATCACATTCACACTTCTTCACCCCCCCCCCTCCACCCCGTCCAACTTTAACCACCACCTCCAGGAACCTCCAGGCTATTGACCCCTCCACCTTATCATCTACTATCTCTAATCTCCTCCCCTCCATCATGTCCTCCGAAACTGTCGACAAAGCGGTCTCCGCCTACAATACCGCTCTCTCCTCTGCTTTGAACACCCTTGCGCCATCCATCTCCCGTCCCACAAAGCGCACCAATCCCCAGCCCTGGCTGACTCCTTGCATCCGTTACCTTCGCTCCTGCACCCGATCCGCTGAGCGCCTCTGGAGGAAATCTCGTACCCTTCCAGACTTCCTCCACTACAAATTCATGCTATCCTCCCTCCACTCCTCCCTATTCCGTGCAAAACAGGACTATTACACCCAATTGACCAATTCTCTCAGCTCCAACCCTCGTCGTCTCTTCACCACCCTTAACTCCCTCCTAAAAGTGCCCCCCGCTCCTACTCCCCCTTCTCTCTCTCCTCAATCACTGGCCGACTATTTCCGCGACAAAGTGCAAAAGATCAACCTTGAGTTCACGACCAAGCCACCACCTCCTCTTCACCCTTTAACCCTCTCCATCAACCAACCTACCCAGGTCTCTTTCTCCTCTTTTCCTGAGATCACCGAGGATGAAACTTCCCGCCTTCTTTCCTCCTCGAAATGCACCACCTGTTCCTCTGATCCCATCCCCACCAACCTACTCAACACCATCTCCCATACTGTCACCCCCCGCCATCTGTCGCATCCTCAACCTCTCTTTCTCCACTGCAACTGTCCCTGACACCTTCAAGCACGCCGTTGTCACACCTCTCCTCAAAAAACCTTCACTTGACCCTACCTGCCCCTCCAACTACCGCCCCATCTCTCTTTTACCCTTCCTTTCCAAAATACTTGAGCGCGCTGTTCACAGCCGCTGCCTTGACTTTCTCTCCTCTCATGCCATCCTCGATCCACTTCAATCCGGCTTTCGCCCTCTGCACTCGACAGAAACAGCACTCTCTAAAGTTTGCAACGACCTGCTCCTGGCCAAATCCAGAGGTCACTACTCCATCCTCATCCTCCTCGATCTTTCCGCCGCGTTTGACACTGTCAACCATGATTTACTTCTTGCCATGCTGTCCTCTTTTGGGTTCCAAGGCCCTGTCCTCTCCTGGTTCTCCTCTTATCTCTCCCACCGCACCTTCAGGGTACACTCCCATGGATCTTCCTCCACTCCCATCCCACTATCTGTTGGAGTTCCCCAGGGATCTGTCCTTGGACCCCTTCTCTTCTCAATCTACACCTCTTCCCTGGGCTCGCTGATCTTGTCTCATGGTTTTCAGTATCATCTTTATGCTGATGACACCCAGCTATACCTCTCCACACCTGACATCACCGTGGAGACCCAGGCCAAGGTATCGGCCTGTTTATCCGACATTGCGGCATGGATGTCCAACCGCCACCTGAAGCTGAACATGTCCAAGACCGAGCTCCTCGTCTTTCCTCCTAAACCCACTTCTCCTCTTCCTCCACTCTCTATCTCTGTTGATAACACCCCTATCCTCCCTGTCCCATCTGCCCGCAACCTCGGAGTCATTTTCGACTCCTCCCTCTCCTTCTCTGCGCATATCCAACAGACTGCCAAGACCTGTCGCTTCTTCCTCTTCAACATCAGCAAAATTCGCCCTTTCCTCTCTGAGCACACCACCAGAACTCTCGTCCACGCTCTCATTACCTCTCGCCTTGATTACTGCAACTTACTCCTCACCGGCCTCCCACTCAGCCATCTATCCCCCCTTCATTCAGTTCAGAACGCTGCTGCACGTCTTATATTCCGCCAAAACCGATATACTCATATCACCCCTCTCCTCAAATCACTTCACTGGCTTCCGATCAGTTATCGCATACAATTCAAGCTCCTCCTCCTTACCTACAAATGCACTCAGTCCGCGGCTCCTCACTACCTCTCCACCCTCATCTCCCCCTATGTTCCCGCCCGTAACCTCCGCTCACAGGACAAAGCCCTTCTCTCAGTACCCTTCTCCACCACTGCCAACTCCAGACTCCGCCCATTCTGCCTTGCCTCACCCCATGCCTGGAACAATCTTCCTTCACCCATACGCCATGCCCCTTCCCTACCCATCTTCAAATCTCTGCTTAAAGCTCACCTCTTCAATGCTGCCTTCGGCGCCTAACCACTCGAGATATATAAAATACCCCAATCTATCCACCCTATCAGACTAACTGTTCACTCGTCCTCTAGATTGTTCACTTGTCTTTAGATTGTTTTCTTGTCTTTTAGATTGTAAGCTCTTTGAGCAGGGACTGTCCTATGTTTAAATTGTACAGCGCTGCGTAACCCTAGTAGCGCTTTAGAAATGCTAGTTAGTAGTAGTAGTAAGCCAGCTTGCTAATAGTGTCATTACCTGCCTGCACGCTCTTGCAAGGCTGGGGAGAGCTCCTACCTCCTGATTGGGGTTGACTGGGTGAGAGAGAGAGTGGGACCACCTGATGCTGACCATCCAGAGAGAGAGACCAACTGCCAATCCCAGTTATGTTGCCTGCTTTCTTCAAAGAGGTTCAACAAGTTACTGTTTCCGGATCCAGAGTTCATGAGTGGGGAAGAGCCTTCTCTATCCGTCACGTTGAACTTTTCTTTATTATAATTCAGGATTAGGTTATGTGTGAGTTCTCTACTCTATTCAGGGTATTTATATCCCACTAATAAAGAGTCTAAGTGGGTTACATAAATTCAAAGCATATACTTACAAAGGCTTACAAAATTAATCATTCAGATGTTTACTAAAAAGATAAGTTAATCCCCTATGAAACTGTAGATAGCTAGTGATCACACAAACTTGTCTAAGTATAGAATTCCACAATTTACTAGCCTGAAAAGAAAGAGCCCCCGCATGAATTCTCTCTTGTAACGAACTTTACTAACAGATGGAAACTCCAACAACAAAGCAGAATAGAAAAAAGAGAATTTTCTCAAAGAGCTGGATAAGCTATCAACTGTGGAAGGAAAGAAGAACAATTCCCCTGTAGTATACTAAATACAATACAATCAGAGTAGAAACTGGTAGCCAATGTAGTCTTCTAAGTAAAGGTGATACATGATCATAACATGAACAGCCACAGATCAATTTGGCTGGAGTATTTTACAATAATTGCAACTTATTAATCTTAAATTTAAACCACTATATAAAGCACTACAATAATCCAACTGAGGTAATACAATAGCCTGAACCAACATATGAAAATGTTCAGTAAAAAGAACAGATCTAATCACTCTTGACGTAGCTTAAAGAAATATCTTCTTGCACAAGTAATTTATCTGTAAATGCATCGTCAACTGTGTGTCCAAAATAATTCCCCAAACCTTAGAAGGTTTTTCAAACTTTAACTATTCTTCAGAGGCTATAGTCACACTGCAAGGAACTAAAGATACAAAAATATAACAACTTAGTCTTAACTGCATTTTCAAAAGATAAGAATTAGCCCAAGAGTGCATCAAAGCAATACAATCAGAGATAGAAGTTTGGAATATGGGAAAATCTGATATAACTGGAAATCAGAACAAAAATATCAGCAGCATATGAACAACCTCAATGAATAATATCCAAAACCGAACCCAAATAAAAACACATTGAGCAGAATCAGAGACAATGGTGAACCATGTGGAATGCCAAAGTATGAACTCCAAGTAAATGGACTATTTGGAGTGCAATCAGAGACAAGTTCTTTCCTGGCGGACAATACTTTCTACACATGTATATTTGCTTTGCGCCCCTTTTTGGCCCAGGAGCTTTAGATATTACCTATCGATTGTGGGAGTCACTGGACCTCTGTACACTAGGCCAAGTGTTGGAGGAAGGGAAAATTATATCATATGCTGACTTGTTTAAGGAATATGGCATCAATCCTATACAGGCCCTTCATTAACCCCATTAATATTGCGTTTACCACAAATTGTATATTCTTCTTCGACTTTGTAATTCTTTATATTGTTACTATGTAAGCCACATTGCGCCTGCCATGTGTGGGAAAGCGCGGGATACAAATGTAATAAATAAATTACCGCCAACTCCGAGACTTTATAGTGCGCAGGGCAAAAGGAGATTTAAGTTTGACGGAAACCTGTCTTGAGGGGGCGCTAGCTAGGGGAGGAGGGAAGGGTGGGGTTTTCAGGATATATAAAGCTCTCCTCTCCTTTGCCAAACCTATTTTGCATTATTTGACAAAGTGGGAGAAGGCATTAGGCACCTCATATGAATATCTGCAGTGGGAAAGAGTATTCAAGTCCCTCCTCAAGGTCTCTGTCTCTAGTGCCCTGGTTGAAAATGGTCATAAGATACTCTATTGTTGGTATTATATGCTCCAGCGCCTAGCTAAGATGTTTCGTTCTGGGTCTGCATTATGCTGGCGCCATTGTGGGTTGGTGGGGGATATGTTTCACATTTGGTGGCCTTCTCCTCATGCACAAACGTTTTGGTCTAGTTTATCTTTCAGGTTACTGCGGTCCAGTATCCTATGAAGATGGACCCTTGTCTTTTACACTTCAAACCATGGGGAGTAAAAAAAAAACCCAGTACACAGTTTTGCCATGCAGGTGTTTGTGGCGGGTAAACTGGTCCTGGCAGCAGCATGGAAGAGCCCCACACTCCCGGGTTTGCAAGCTCTTCTTCACAAGTTGGACTATATTCATCTGATGTCCAAGTTAACAGCTATGCGCACAGGTCAACTGCTGACTTTTCTTTTTTTTTTTTGTTACATTTGTACCCTGCGCTTTCCTACTTATGGCAGGCTCAATGCAGCTTACATGGGGCAATGGAGGGTTAAGTGACTTGCCCAGTCACAAGGAGCTGCCTGTGCCTGAAGTGGGAATCAAACTTAGTTCCTCAGTTCCCCAGGACCACTCCTCCAAGATTTGGGATTTATATGTTCAATAGACCTCACGCCAGACTGCTTCCTATATTTTATTTATTTTGCTGGGGAGGCTCCTCCTTGAGGAGGGGGGAGGGGGTGTTGGGATCTGAGGCATTGTACTAGGGAGAGAGGTTATGGCTGTACAATTTTCTTATTATGTGAATACTGGCTCTGTATATGTTGCTGTTACTCTTTTCTCATCAATAAAAATAATCTGTCCCAATTCTAAAGGAAATATCCCATCCTTCAAAAGGGTATTAACCAACATCGTAAGCCAAACGTAATTCTGATGGAATATGTTTCAATAAGGACAAATATTCATTAAACATGATTTATGAGAAAGTTTCTTTAACAGAGAAGTCACTGTAGCTGCATCCACTAAAACAAAAATATGACCATTCCCTATCTACTGGGGAAGCAACTGCTACCTCACTTCTTAAATTGCCAATTTCAGGCATGATAGTTTTAAATGACTGTCTAATAAGCTTTACCTATCTATAAAATAATTTGCCAATTCAGTTGGAGATGGTTGTAAAGATTCTGGAATATCAGCCACTGGTGATACCCGAGTAAGCGTATTAAAGATATCAAACAGAGATTTTTGATTTACCATTCCTTCTCCTAACCATTTCCCAAAATAAACTTGACAGGTACCTAAATTCAGTACTTTAACATCATCTGCATATGTGCATTGTCTCTGAGTTGCATTGCTTTATTGGTGCCAATATCTACTATAATAAAACGCACCCTCAACGTTCTGAAGACAAAGTCACACCACAACGAGAAAGGGTTCGTAAGTTCATGGTGGTGAAGCTATCCCACTGACAATGCCTCCCTGCCCCGCCCTCGCATCAAACGTGATGACGACGAGGGCGGAAACATCAAAGCTGAAACGTAACCAAGCAACGCGACATAACACGGACCTATCAGAATAAAGTACAAGGCAAGAAGGGAGTAGCAGTGCACACTAAGAAACCACAAACGTTACCAGGCAATGGAATGCGACATAGAACGAACCTATCAGAAGAAAAAACAGGACAAGAAGGGAGGAGCATTCAGCTGTAGAACACCTCACTGCCTGTGCAGCACAGAGAGCAGACGAACACCGCTGGAAAGAGATAATATCCAAGCAGTGGGTATGTACGGAAATACACTACATGGTTGTTGACGTGGAGCCGGGGGAGCAAGAGAACAGCGTGCCCCTCGTCATCTGGGACGTGGGTGACTAGGACTACCTAAGCGACACCTGCAAACATTCCCCCCGACCCAGCCAGCATCAAAGATTGACCCAGGCGGGGGGAGGAGTAGGGAAACACGCGGAGCATGTTTCCCTACTCCTCCCCTGCCTAGGAATCGGTGGAGACTGGCTGGCAAACTCCATCATTACCAAAAAAAAAAAAAAAAAGACATAAAAGCTAAATAAAACCACGGAGTAACCAAACATCATAAACAAAAAAAAAAAACACTATTTCTCACGCCGATGCTGGAAACTCCCCTTTTCAAGAACCGACCGAGGACGTGCAAAACCATCCCCCGCCTCAGCAAACCCGTAACCCATCTCGGGGATGCACCGAGCACACGGCACAACACCGCACTGCTTCTCGAAGCATTCGTCTTCCATCGTTCCAACACAGCCGGCCTGTAACGGACCGCACATACCAGTTCAACACCCAACGGCCACAGAGCGGCCTACTCTCCCTTCCGCAAACCACAGCACCCAGAACAAGACGCCGCTGCTTCCCACAGCGCTTCCCTCTTCAACTGTTCCCCTCCAGCTGCACTAACATGGAACGAAAATACCGCTAAAACAACCGACGGCCCCAGACAGTGCTCCTCTCCCACCAACCTACAAAAACCATCCACGCATAAGGCTACCCCTCACCCACATTGAGAATTCCCCGACCTCCTTCACACCGGAAAAATACAGCGCCGCTTCACGCAGTGCATTTCTCTTGAAAAGAAAACCTACAGCAGCCCTAAAACCGCCAAAAATTTCCGACGCCAGGAGAATGAGCTCCTCTCCCTTCCACCCACCTAAACAAACACTGCTGCCTCTGCACAACACCTAAGAGACTTAAAAAAAAAAAAAAAAAAAAAGAGAAACATCTATCCACCACTGAGCAAACGCTGACCCCCCTACAAACACCCTTACATTTCACCAAAACAAAGATCACCACCCTGCAACAATAACCACACACAAAGACACACACCAATCAATCGCACTTTGCAAGCAACTGAGATAAAGACCAGGGAACTGGGAGGGAGGGGGGACCCTGCCACATTCTCACACACACACTCGCATCCAGTCTCTGTCTCTCTGTGTTACACACACACAAACGCACATTCACTCTCTCTCACAAAGACCATCTCACAAACACTCTCTCAAACACACTCTCCAAGGTTGTTTCAAAGTATGTGACTGGTAAGGAATTTTAGCTAAACCCAACAAACATGTTTTGTAAGACTATTTCAGGAAGTGTATAATTTAGAATTACTGTCTATGCATATGACTTGCTGTATTACTCTGTCACCCGTCAAATAACCCTCCTGTCTACACTGCCCTCCCCCAATATCAAGCAACCCTGCTCAATCCTCTGCTCTCCCCCATGTCCAGCAAAACTGCTCTCTCCCATGCCCTGCCCCCATGTCAACCAACCCTGCTCTTTCCCTTGCTCATGTCCAACCCTGCTCTCTACCCTACCCTTGCCACCATGCCCGCCAACTGTCCTCTCTCCCCTGCCCTACTCCCTTCCTCTCTCCTCTCTCCCCTCCTCCATACTTCTCTCCCCAGTTCTCCTCCCCTCCTCTCTACCCTGCCCTCACCCCATGCGCAACAACCCTTTTCTTTACCCTAACTTCCCACCCGTCAAAAAACCCTGCAGAAAAGTATGATGAAAAAAACATATAGAACACTTGCTGGATTACTCTGTCCCCCGTCCACCAACCCTCCTGTCTCCACTACCCTCCCTCCATATCAAGCAACCCTGCTCAATCCCCTGCTCTACCCCTATGTCCAGCAAACCTGCTCTGTCCTCTGCCCTGCCCCCACCGGGGGAAACACATGCTAGCGCCCGTTTCATTTGTTTCGGAAATGGGCCTTTTTTACTAGTATCTAATAAAACAGCTTTTCTATTTTTCTTATAATATCTGAGCCTTGTGTCCTCTTCTTTCAGTATTTGTTTTGGACTAGGAATTCGGATCTGAAAGAGGGAATTCTGTGACCCATCTATGCAAAAATACCAATTTCTATCACTTTTGTACCTTCCCTCTTTGCTTGCTCTCTGAGACACGGCAATTGTGTTTAGCCCCCACACTGACAAAGAACAAATGTGAATCTAATCATAAAGGACATCTGCCACAAATGCTGCACTGGATTCTAGCTGAGCCATTTCCGAGGTGATTCATAACTGCTGAATCCAGCACCCACACTGCCCCATCTATATCCCCTACAGACCAATGTCTTCACACCAGATGCTGAGGAGCCAACTGGTTTGCTTGAGAAGCAGCTCTAGCTTCCTATCAAGGGATTCTTTCAGGGCCCCAAGTCACTCTTAATGGAGATTATCTTCATTATAGCTGTCAACAAGGTGTCCATCTTAGGGACCCATAGAAGCCTTTCAAAAATCTTCCCAAGGAAAAGGATATAGTCTGCTTATCACCTTCTTGTGATGAAGGATCAAGTTCAGAGCCTCCCAACTCTGCCAGGAGCATCTGTGAGGGAGCTCACAAGAGGAGAGGCTTTAGGAAGCTTCTGCAGACCAACTAAGATGAGATTACATAAGTACATACATACACAAGTGCTGCCATACTGGGACAGGCCAAAGGTCCATCAAGCCCAATATCCTGTTTCCAACAAGATACCAAAACAGTACAATATATTTTATGCTGCTTATCCCAGAAATAAGCAGTGGATTTTCCCCAAGTCCATTTTAATAATGGTTTACGGATTTTTCTTTTAGGAAGCTATCCAAATCTTTTTTGAACCCCCAGAGTTTAATTACATGTTGAGTGAAGAAATATTTTCACCAATTCATTTAAATTTACTACTTTGTAGCTTCATTGTGTGCCTCCTAATCCTAGTATGTTTGAAAAGAGTAAAACAAGCAATTCACGTCTACCAGTTCCACTCCACTCAGTATTTTATATACCTCTATCGTATCTCACCTCAGCCGTCTTTTCTCCAATCTGAAGAGCCCTAGCCGTTTCAGCCTTCCCTCATAGGGAAGTCATCCCAACCCCTTTATCATTTTCGTCGCCCTTCTCTGTACCTTTTCTAATTCCACTATATCTTTTTTGAGGTGCGGTGACCAGAATTGCACACAGTATTCAAGGTGCGGTTGCACCATTGGAACGATACAAAGGCATTATAACATCCTCATTTTTATTTTCCATTCCTTTTCTAATAATACCTAACATTCTATGTGCTTTCTTTGCTGCTGCAAAACACTGAGCAGAGGGTTTAAAAGTATTGTCAATGATGACTCCTAGATCATTTTCTTGTTTGGTGACTCCTAATGTGGAACCTTGCATCATGCAGCTATAGTTCGGGTTCCTCTTTCCCACATGCATCACTTTGCACTTGCTCACATTAATCATCATCTGCTATTTGGATACCCAGTCTCCTAGTCTCATAAGGTCGTCTTGCAATTTTTCACAATCCTCTTGCAATTTAACAACTTAGAATAATTTTGTGTCGTCAGCAAATTTAATTACCTCACTAGTTATTCCCACATCTAGATCATTTATAAATATGTTAAAAAGCAGCGGCCCAACACAGACCCCTGCGGAACCCCACTATCTACCCCTTCTCCATTGAGAATACTGACTATTTAACCCCATTTGCTCTGATACTGAGATGGTTTCCAAGGCACAACAACTTCTCTCGTTGACACCACCCTCATTATAGGGGAATCATCATGTTATGTTATATTATGTATTTATAACCCATTTCTCCCAGTAAGGTCCAAAGCAAAGTCACAAATCAAGAATTTAATAGTTCACTTACCGCACGGCCAATTCTTTAAAAAAAAAAAAAAAAAAATTTAAAACAGCCTTTTACCTGCTGCGGTGAAGGGGGCCTTAGCACACATCAAAAACACGTGCCAACGCCACTGGAGGCCCCCCCTTTACCGCACTTTGGTAAAAGGGGCCCCACAGTGTATCATTTCTATTCTGCTGTATATGAATGTTCTACTGTGCCGTTTTGATATGTCTTTTTACCGACACAGTACCATTTTATTGTTATTACTAAAATTTTACTTACCTATCTCCAAATTTACCTAATTGTTTTTAACTGTGTTATATGCCAATATTTGGTCATTTTACTATTGTTTGCTGTTAATACAATGGAATTTGTTTATTTCAAGGTATGCCTGTTGTACACCACCTTGAGTGAAGCTCTTTATAAAGGCGATGGATACATCTAAACAGACAAATAGGGAAGAGATCCAAGCTCCAGTTCCAACTGATCTGGAAGCCCAAAAGAGGAAGAAACTGATCAGTCAAAAATTAAAGATGCAGTCAACATAGCTTCTGGAAGAGGTGTGCATTATTGAGCTCAGCCTATCAAAGGTTGTGAACCTCCTGGCTATGGGTAAGAGGAAAGGGAAGATCCAATTTACACTTCAATGTCTGAAGCCATCCCCAGCTGGTGCAGGCAAATCACAGATTGTGGCGTTCAGTCTTGAGGGCATTTGCTGGGGCTATGGATGACTCCACAGGCAGGGATTGGACAAGACATCAGTTGATCCTGTAGCATGACCTGCACCCCAGCAACCTGAAAGTTAGAAGCAGTGTGTGACTGCAGCCAGAGTAGCCACAGCCAAAGCTGAAGAAGGGATTCCACTGGTGGTCCCCCTCTTGGGGGTGGAGGAAGTAATACCCAGGAGAGTGCTTGCCTTTCTCCTCTGTTGGATGTTCAGGCCGAGAGTTCTTCTCATCTACTGCGGGGCTTGAAAGAGACCAATGGTCATAAACACGGAAGTAATTTGGGAGGCACTCCACAGTCCAGACAAATTCCTTAAGCTACTATCTACATAATTTTCTAAGAAATAAAACATTTCCTTACAGTTTGTGGTACAGACAGACTCAAGATCAATAGGCTTCCAGATTAGAACAGAACCATAGCTGACTGAAGAATTTTGAACTACCTCAAGTTAAAGAGAAAAATACGGTTTCATGAAGACTAGAATACTTAGAAAATTAGTTCAGGTTTTTATCTTTCCTAAGTCATCTTTAGTATCTCCATTGAAAATGGAGAAGAGAAGATGCCTGTGTGAAGTTGAATTTCCATCTGCTAATCTTCTCCCTATTTCAATAGCCCTTTATTTGGCACCAACTTCTGAAGGGACTTCTTGAGTAGCCAGTAACTGGAAGATCAACTCTCTTGGTTACTGTTGTGTTTGAACCTGACTGCAAAAGAATTGTGAGACACTACTTCAGACACATGAACGAGTTATTTCTTAGATCAAAAAAATATGCAAACATTAGAGCCTTCTCGTTTAACACTGGCTAAACAACGAATTTCTTGGCTTTGACGTCAAGGGTCCTAACTTGGGGGGGGGGGGGGGGGGGGGAAATGTTACATTTATGTTGAAATTTCCTTGTTGATGTGTAAAGAATTTTTTTTTGTTGACCCAAATCAACTTGTACACTTTTTGAATGCCAGAGAAGTTCCAATAACTCTTTGTGCAGTAATCCAGATATGAATCTTTAACCAGTCACATCAGACTAACTCTTTCTACTATTTAATTATTCCTTTAAAAAAAAAATCAATTTATTTCCTTTTCTTGACTCCAAATATTGTGGCCTAAAGGTATTTATTTTCTTAAGTGAATTTATTTCCTTGTAATTGTTTGCGTATTTCTGTTTCATTCAAGGTTACTTTGAGTGAATAATGTTAAATCTGAAAAATACATAAAATAAATAAATGCTATGCTCCATCTGGTGTTTGTCTAGCCTTAACTGACTTCATCCTCTCACCACCAACACTTACCATATGCCTACGTAGGATAGTCTGGCTCTTCATATACTTCAGACAGAACTCGCACATATAAAGACGTCCCAACCGAGCATACTCCTCTGGATATGGCGAGTGATACCAAGTGTCCAGTTCATAGCGACCAAATACAATCGTCTTTATCATATTACTGCCTTCTGTGATCTGCCCCTGAAGCCGCAACTTCTCCTACAAAGGGGGGAGGGGGGGGAAACAACAACAACAGGCTATAGCTGCTTCATCACAACACATTATCTCTTCTCCTGGTGCAATACAGATTCTGCTCCAGATCATAAACAGAAGAGGAAAATTATGTTTTTGGTTTTTTTTTTACATTTGTACCCCGCGCTTTCCCACTTATGGCAGGCTCAATGCGGCTTACATATTGTATATAGGTACTTATTTGTACCTGGGGCAATGGAGGGTTACGTGACTTGCCCAGAGTCACAAGGAGCTGCCTGTGCCTGAAGTGGGAATCAAACTCAGTTCCTCAGTTCCCCAGGACCAAAGTTCACCACCCTAACCACTAGGCCACTCCTCTGTCTTACCTGATCATTTCCTTTCCTTTAGTCCCAACGGATCAGCTCAGGACTTGTGAATGGAGACAGAGAAAGAAATTAGTTTTTTGTGAATTGTCCCCTTAAGGGTATCATGCTTCCCTGGAACTTCAGTCAATATTTTGCATGACAAAGCAAACAGAGAACAGAGTATGTATTATATAGGTGCATTAGAAATAGTTTTGTATTAGAAAATTTTTTACAAGTATATTTGTGTATCAAACTGCTAGACAATGGAATGAGTTGCAATGTAATAATAAGTCAGGATAATGAAGGTAAATTTCAAAAGTTACGAAGACCTTTTTATTTAGGAAATATCTGGTCCATCAATTGTAATTACCAGAATTTTTCTTTTTAGTGAGATTGATATTATGTATCTATTGTATTTTATTCCTGGCTATGCCCAGCCTTCTTGAATTGTGAGCCACACTGAACCTGACAGGTATGAGTGGGATATAAATTTCATGTAATAACAGTAATTAGCCAGATCAAGAAGAGACTACGATGTAGAGTCCCTCACATTCTTCTAAAGCAAGAGGTATGCTAGACGATGGAGACAGAGTCAACTAATTTACAGACAAAGTAGCTTAATCTGTTGATATGGAAAAAGAGATACCATAACAACACAACACACAACTGAAGTATCAAAGCAGTAGCTACTAAGGTCTACTGAAATCAAGCTCTATTACCAAAGCAGGGGTAGTGGCATAGCAGCACCACACACTTCTTGAAAAGAAGGCATAATTGAATGAAAAAAACAAAATGGAGAAAAGAAATTGATACCTAAAGGAGTAAGAAACTTCAAGGGTGGGTTCCTAGACTGATATGTTAGGACTAAAGGAAAGAAAATCAGGTAAGATTATTTTCCTTCCTTTTAATCTCCCAACAGATTAGTTCAGGACTTGTGGGATGTAGCAAAGCTCAAAACAGAGCACGATAACATGATCATAGCCCAACAGGCTGAATCCCAGGTATGGGGAAGTTCCATGGAGAGCAAAACAAAATATAGAAAGAACTGTGAAAGAAAGAGGGGTCACCCCCTCCGAAGGGACACCACCTTGTAGTGGTGGAGGGGCTTCTGTGTTTCAATGACTCAGAGAGCTATGCTGAAGGGTTACCCATATCAGACAGGCCTCTGAGGAGAAACCAGACAAAGAGTGTCCCAAACTGGGAGAGTGGTAAGATGGTGACCTGAAGTTCGTATGCCCAGCGACCCAGCTGCCCTCTGAAGTTTTGTCTTCTTTATGTAAATTCCCTCTCTGCAATTGCACTTTCCTTAACTGAGAGGAAGGGAACAACCGGCGGTCAGCCGCTGAGGGCCAGCGTTTTGTCCCCTGAGCAGCAAGTGCGGGGACCGCTGCGCGTTGAACTGCCCACAGATGAAAGGGTTGGCTAGTCCTTTGATTAGTGCCGGCGAAGGAGCGTCGACGCTCTTGGACCTGGAAAAACAACTCCATCGCTCCCGAATTATTCAACCACCATGTCCAAAGGAGTGGAGGAGTGAGTTAGAGGCATATGCTGAAACGGAGGACGTTTACAGCAGAACCCGAATCGGCGGAACCATTCCTAAACACCTCAAGAGAAATCACCATGGAGTTTTTGGCTTCCGTGGAGGTTACATTGAATGCCATCTGGAAGGCGCTTCGGGACCTGATGGCGGTAGTAAATAACTTTATTTCAGATATAATCTTACTGGAGAGTTACATGGACAATTTGACTGAATCCTTTGAGAGTGAAAAATTGATATAATAAATGAAGTTCTACACAAACTAGAAGTGGTTATGATCCTGAAAATGATAATGGACCAGAAACTTTGAATGATAAGGTGGATGTTATTGTGGATGATTAATGTCGAGGTTATTGTTTTTCCCAGAGTTCCAGGTATGACTCCTAAAGTTTTCCTCAGAAATATTTCCTTAATTATTACTTCGAAAGGAGTGAAGCCTGTGAAAACTGGGATTGCTTTAATCAGTGGGATTTGAATTAGAGACTTAAGTATATGTACTGTTAAATAATTTCTGGTTTTTAAAAGAGAGAGAATGTAATCAGATGTATTATTTCTAACTAAAATCTGGACAATAAGTATGTTCTCAATGAAATGAATTGACTACACACCGTATTTGGTCTTGAACAAGCCAACCAGATGATCAATGTGGAATAATGAATTAGATGAGTAATATCTGTGGATAATCAGGTTAATACCATGTTTTCTTTTTTTCTGTTTACTGTTTAATTGATCTCCTTGTCTTATCTCACTCTCTCTATTTTTCTTCACTTTGTGGTCTAAGAAAGAGAATGATTGTATATAATCCATATATCTAGTTGGGATTGTTTTCTTCTTATCTTGTATTAATGTGCAGTCAGCTCTGTATTACTGTTTGCAAGTGACCCTTGTAAAATGAAAAATTATAAAAGAAAGAAAGAAAGAAAGAAAGAAAGAAAGAAAGAAAGAAAGAAAGAAAGAAAGAAAGAAAGAAAGAAAGAAAGAAAGAAAGAAAGAAAGAGAAAGAAAGAAAGAAGGGGTCACGTGATGGCAGCAACCTGAACGGACGCCTGGAGGCTGCTCTCCTCTCCCCTATTATGGAAAATAAACATTAATTCCTGCTTTCTCCCCACATTGGACCACAGCAAGCACTGATACATGGGCTAAGGCTTGGTGTAGCCATTGGAGGGACCAGGGCATCCTGGAAGAGCGCTGGTTCAGTTATGCCTGCTAGAACTCAGAGGCCTATCCGTGAACGTGGGAGCGGCCACGCAGCCAAGATGATGCCTGCACCTGGTACGCTGAAGGAACCCTGAGAGCCACCCGCAATAGCGCTGCAGGAGGCTACGATCAATGAGATAACAAGAAATATGGCAGATATTTTGGATGACAAATTACCTAAACTGCATGCTGCAATGAACGAGCTCAAGTAGGGTATGGCAACACAGAACGCTCGAATTCAACAGGTGGAGGACAGAGTTTCGCATCAGGAGGATCTTACCACCGCCATGTCTTCCCAGGTGGCAATGCTGGAGAAGCAATGCAAGTGCTTGGAGGAAAAGGTGGACGACCAAGAGAACAGGAGCCATCGTAACAACATATGGATTGTTGGGTTGCCGGAAGGAGTAAAAGAGAAAGAACTATGGGATCTAGTGGAATCCTGGCTTCCTCGGGAGTTGGGCCTGGAATTGGAAGGAAAGCAGCTGAGAGTTGAGAATGTATACCACATGGGTGTGATCCGGGACCAAAATGCTAGGCTCCGTCCAGTAGTCACCCGCATTCTCAACTATGATGAAAAATCCCAACTCCTGGTCAAATTTCGCCAACGCAAGGAAAAGTGGCCTACCAAGGCTCTCAACTGATGCTATTCAAGGAGTTTTCGCCGCTTGTGTCAGAATTACGCAGGCATCTTTCACCCTACTATTCTCAGCTGTTTAATAAGGGGATAAAATTTTCTCTTCAATACCCATCATGAGTGCGTGTAGTTCACAACAACAACACCCTGTATATGGAAACACCGGAGGAGCTTAAGGCATTCATAGGTTGTCTTGAGGGACATTGAGCAGTTTTTACTTAGCTCGTCTGGATCTGTTGAAGATCGGGTGTTGTACTGTGGCAATGTTTTTGTTTTCTTTTCCTGTGAGAGCTGCTGAGGAGTCATTGGGTGGACGATTTGCTGCATTGCTCTGGACTGCGAGTTAAAACTGACTACTACTACTACTACTACTACTATTCAGCATTTCTATAGCGCTACAAGGCGTACGCAGCGCTGCACAAACATAGAAGAAAGACAGTCCCTGCTCAAAGAGCTTACAATCTAATAGACAAAAAAAAATAAAGTAAGCAAATCAAATCAATTAATGTGAACGGGAAGGAAGAGAGGAGGGTAGGTGGAGGCGAGTGGTTACGAGTCAAAAGCAATCTTAAAGAGGTGGGCTTCCAGTCTAGATTTAAAGGTGGCCAAGGATGGGGCAAGACGTAGGGGCTCAGGAAGTTTATTCCAGGCGTAGGGTGCAGTGAGACAGAAGACGCGAAGTCTGGAGTTGGCAGTAGTGGAGAAGGGAACAGATAAGAAGGATTTATCCATGGAGCGGAGTGCACGGGAAGGGGTGTAGGGAAGGACGAGTGTGGAGAGATACTGGGGAGCAGCAGAGTGAGTACATTTATAGGTTAGTAGAAGAAGTTTGAACAGGATGCAAAAACGGATAGGGAGCCAGTGAAGGGTCTCCCATCCGGTGATCGCTCACATTTGTCTCCAGAAGTTGGTGCAGCAGTTTGAATATAGCTGTGGATGGGTTTCCACAGCTTGACATGGGCAGAAGCCACATGGCTGCCTGTCGGTGCACCTCATTGGGGGAACCCCAAATTTGGATCAATGCTGACAGCTGCTGACAGCGTCAGTAATGGCTGAGTGATTAGCTTTCTGCCTCGGGGACTCCTTATGGGGATCTTTGACTGTTGTCTGCTAAATGCTTCGTATATGTTTTA
Organism: Microcaecilia unicolor; assembly: GCF_901765095.1. Taxonomy (NCBI): domain Eukaryota; kingdom Metazoa; phylum Chordata; class Amphibia; order Gymnophiona; family Siphonopidae; genus Microcaecilia; species Microcaecilia unicolor. The sequence continues at coordinate 86,631,923 of NC_044042.1, read as the reverse complement.
GCTCTTATTTGCTAAGGCAGAGTCATTGTGTTGGATAACATGCTGGGTTGTTACTGATGTGTGTGTGGGGGAGGGGGTCGGGGGCCTTTACATAGAGGGAAGTTGTAACAGTGTGTTCTTTAGGTGGCATTGGGCAGTTTGAAGGAGAGTATGCAGTGTAAATGACAGCAGGAGGGGAGTGGATGTTGTTGCTTTTAGATGAGGTGTATGAGTGATGTGCATTGTTTGGGTGTTTGGTGGTAGGGAGGGAGAAGGAGGGAGGGGGTAGAGGGGTAGCAGGGGGTAGGGATGGGAGGGGGGATTTGTGGGTACCTGGGATCTCTTTTAGGGAATTTCTACTTGTCTTCTTTGGGCCTGGAGCGAGGTAAATGGGGTGTGGCAAAGCTGGGATGCTGCCTTCTATGCTCATTCTTTTATTAATAGTTTGAGCAGAAAGGGTGCCTGGGACATGATTTATGAGTAATCTGTGATTTGGCTCTTTAAATGTGGATGGTATTCATTCCCCTATCAAACGTACTAAAATTCTGACATTGTTCCAAAATGAAGGTAGATGTCATGTTTTTACAAGAGACCCACCTATCGCACAGGGAGCATTTGAAGTTGAAGCATACCTGGATAGGTGAGCTAGCTTACTCCTCCTTTAATGGTAGGCAAAGAGGGGTCGCTATATTGTTTCATAAAAAAACATCTGGTTGCGTTACATAAGCTAGTTCAGGATCCAGACACTTTGTGTTGTAGATGGGGGAGGTGGCGGGAGAAAAGGTGGCTCTATGCTCAGTTTATGCTCCTAATATCTACTCCCACCACTCCTTTTCCCGATTGTTGGCACAACTTGCTTCTATTAGTGGATATCAGATAATTGTGGGAGATGACTTTAATATCACCGTGGACCCCCTTACAGACTGCTGCCCAGCAAAACCCAGGGTGCCTGAGCTCCTATTGCAGGTGCTCCATCCAGAAGATTGTGATTACACTTTTTTTCTCTCAGGTGCATGGCTCAATTACATGCTTTTAGCCCCCTCTCTTCTCTCTAAGGTGGCAGCTGCTGACATTGCTGAGGGGGCAGTCTCTGATCATTGTCTGGTGTGGGTGGACATCTGCTGGCATAAGGAAGGGGGATCGCGATTATGGCATATGAATCCTACTCTTTATCTAGACCTCCGCTTTGGAGCATTTCTGCTCCAGGCTTGGGCCAAAACCTACTGCGAGGTGGGTAAGGAGGTGCTAAGGAGGAAAATACTGGCCTATACAGCTAAGACCCTCAAAGAGCGGGAACAGCGACTAGTGGCCCTGACTGCCCAACTACAGAAGCTTCAGGGTGAGCATATTCTTACCAGGGCTGAGGCAGTGAAGCGGGCGTCCGTCAGCAAATTAATAACCTTCTAAATGCGAGGGCTGCTCAGGATATACATATGTATAAATACAACCTCCACTGCTGGGGAAATAAGGCCGGGAGGTTGCTGTCCAAGCTGGTGAAGCATTGAGGGGCAAAGCATATGATAACTAAAATACGAACACGAGAGGGGTGAGTGGGGCATTCGGTGCAGGATGTCCAGAACGCCTTTGTGCAGTTCTATAAGAATCTTCACGACAAAGGCGAGATTGACCGAGGACAGCGAGAGCTATTTTTTCAAGGCCTAAATTTGCCTCAACTATCACGGGCTCAAAGAGATGCCCTGAATGCCCCTGTTGAGGTGGAGATTTGTCAGGCTATGCGATGCCTCAAACTAGCGAAAGCGCCAGGACCTGATGGGCTAGGCCCTCGAGTTTTAAATCCTGGGCGGGAAAATTGGGCCTCCTTTACAAGAGCTTTGCCATCATTTGTCCACAACTGGAGAAGCTGGGGGGAAGAATGGCCCACGCTCATATCGTTGTGCTACCCAAGCTGGTGAGAGATGTGGAGCTGCTTGGCACGTATTGCCCGATTTCGCTTCTCAATCAAGACATTAAACTTTTTGCCAACATTCTGGCTCAGCGGCTGGGTAAGGTGTTGCCTGAGCTGATACGTGCAGATAAGGCCGGCTTTGTGCCAGGCAGATACGCTTCTTCTAACATATTGCGAGCATTATGGGCTCTACAAATGCTCGGAGGCAGACCGGGAGATGCCATTATTATCAGCCTTGATGTGGAGAAAGCATTAGATAAAATTTTGTGGGATTATTTGTTTTGGGTGTTGCCTCAATTTGGCATTATGGGGAAATTTTTTTTTTGGGAGGGGGGGGCGTTCGGTCCTTATATAGCTACCCTACAGCACAGATACTGATCAATGGCACTTTAACCCCCAAATTTATTTTGGAGCAGGGCACGTGACAGGGCTGCCCTTTATCCCCTATGCTGTTTGTATTGTCGCTGGAGCCTCTTGCTATAAAAATCAGACACTCTGCCGAGATCAGAGGCCTTCGGATTGGGTCTCAGGAGTACAGAATTAATCTGTTTGTTCATGACATGCTTATATATTTGGATCAGGCAACTGAGTCTGTCCCTAAATTGGAGTCACTTATTTTGCAATTTGGAACTTTTTCGGGGTTAAAAACTAATTTTGAAAAAATCTGAGGCCCTGCCTATCTCCTCTCCATGTGAATGTCAGTGGCTGCCTGCCTTTCCTGTTGCATGGTCTCCAGGCACTTTAAAATATCTAGGGGTTTATCTTCCTAGGGACCTGGAGATGGTGTACCGAAGAATATCCGGGATAAACTGGATAATATTACATCTTTATGTTGACGCTCTCTCTGCTGGGCAGAGTGGCATTACTCAAAATGGTCATGCTTCCTAAAATACTATACCCTCTGCAGATGCTGCCTCTGTGGATCTCTAGGCGGGAGGAGGAGTTATACAGAGGGACTATAGGATCTTTTATATGGGCAGGTCGTAGGACCCGGATTGACTATGCCAAATTGACCTGCTCTTGGCTTAAAGGGGGACTTAACCTGCCAGACTTGCGTCTGTATAATATGGCAGCACTGTTTAGGTGGATCCATGAGCTCCACACCGGAGTCTACAAATTTGTGCCGCGCTATGTATGGGAAGATTGCTCCCACCCTTATTCAGCTTTTAACACTCTTGCAGCTTCAGGAGGGGGGGGGGGAGGGGGGGGGCTCCGCCAACTTCGCCAGGCCTGCATGTGGTGGCTTCGGGTGCGTCTCCCTTCCTGACGGTGGTCGACAATCCTTGCTTTCCTCCTGGACAAACTCATCTCTGCTTGGCGGGCGCCCAGGCAAACAAATTGTCGACATGGTATGCCCTGGGCAGGGAACAACATCCCGCCCCTTCATTTGCTTGCCTGGCCCAGGGGTGGGGGGAGCAACTGGTGGAGGATCTGACTATAGTGGAATTGACCGCCTGTTTCGTGTCAGCTTTTAAAGCTACTCCTAGTGCGAACCTGCAAGAGATGCAATTCAAACTTCTGTATGGAGCTTATATCACTAGAGCCAAGGGGAAACAGATGGGCCTTTGGGGTGATATTTGTACATGATGTCACTGTGCAGTGGGTACATTAGTTCACCACTTCTTGGAATGCACGAGGATGAGTGAATTCTGGAGTGCTTGGCGGGTCTATTGGGTGGTCCTACCGAGTGTTGCTTCTGGGGGATCAGTCTCCTATGAGTAGCATGGGGATTTCTGCCTCCCAGGGTCATTTTCTTTGTGTGGCAATGCTGGCCAGAAAAATCATATTAGTCCATTGGGTGGGTGAAACTCCGCCGGTCCTACAACATTGGAATGCAAGGAAGCTTCAGATGGGCTGCTGGGAAAGTCTTCCCTTATATGCCAGGCATACAGTTCTCTTTGGCAACTCTATGAGGAGTTCTTTCTGGGAGTCACAGGGAAACCAGGAAGGGGAAGGAGAGGAGTGGGGAGTTTGCCTGTTGGGTAATAAAATAAAATTGGGCAGGATAATATTCTTATTGTTTTGCTGAGTTTGCCACTGATTTGACTTTGTGGAGGAGTAGCCTAGTGGTTAGTGCAGTGGACTATGATCCTGGGGAACTGAGTTCAATTCCCACTGCAGCTTCCGCTTTGAATGTAGTTGCAAAACACTCAGAAAGGCAGTATATCAAGTCCCATTTCCCTTGCACCAGAAATAACATTAAATCAAATTGCAGCACACAGCAATGAACCAAAGAATAGGTGCAGAGCAGACTTCACTACTGACAGTAAAAAAAATGCTCCCTGTAATTTTCCCCTTCCTAGGGCCAGTGGCATAGCCCCCCCCCCCCCCCCTTCTATCTCTCAAGCCCTCCCCCCATGCTGGTGGCCAAGAAACAGGAAATTACAGCAGAAAGCGGGAGTTGCCAGAGGGCGGAAGGCCCCGGAGAAGGCCCATGGGGCATCTTCACTGTGAAATGAATACTGGGAGGGGAGGGGGCAGCACTGAAGAGAGGACTGGAGCTGAAGGGGACAGAGGCAGCGCTGGAGGGAGGAACAGAAGGAAGGGAAGGGTAGATGCTGCATGCGGATGGTATATGGATACAAAGGGGGAAATGCCAGACATACGAGAGGGGTATGGTGTCAGAGGGATGATGCTAGAATTGGGGGAGAATAGGAACACAGACGAGAGATGCTGGACTTGGGGGGCATAGGGACACAGATGAGTTATGGCTGGACACAGAGGAGAGGGGATAAGGACGGAGTGGTGATGATGAATGCAGGGAGATGGTCACAGGGGAGATGCTGGACAGGGAAGTATAGAGGACACAGAGAAGGGAGATGCTGAACATGGGGAAAGATAAGTATATAGACATGGAAGATGGATGGTGAGCATATTTTTTATTTTTGTTACATTTATACCCCGCGCGCTTTCCCACTCATGGCAGGCTCAATGCGGCAGGCAATGGAGGGTTAAGTGAGAAGAAATGTCAAATGGGCAGGAGACCCTGGCAAGTGAGTTGAGAAAGCAGAAGAAAACAGAAACCAGAGCCTGGGACCAACACAATTTGAAAAATACAATGACCAAACAAAAAAAGGTAGGAAAAAATGTATTTTCTATTTTGTGATTAGAATGTGTCACATTTGAAATGTGTATCCTGCCAGAGCTGCTGTTAGACGTGACTAGGGCCCAGGCAGAAATGTCAGAGGAGACTCCAAAGCCCATTACCAGGCCATACCGCCTTCAGCAGGCTTAGGGCCCTCTCTGGCCAGGGGGCAGTTGTCTTAGTTGCACTCCCTTAACACCATCCCTGGCATATTCGTTCTTTATATTTTGCATGGTATAGGAAGAAACACATCTCTTTATTTCTTTGGTATGGCTTCTTAGGTTTTTGGTTTAATATAGGTTTATCAATTTGTCAGCTATTATGTATTTGGCATTTGTGTTCCATGTGTGTAACTGAGGTATTCTGTTAGCATGAATTTTTTAGGTAGCATTCTGTAGTAATTTGGCTTGTTCAGTTTTCCCAATAGTGGAAGGGACATTTGTGAGGGGGGAGGGAAGACAGGGTTTTTTTTTTAATTTAATCATTGTTCTGTATTGGTTGTGATTTATAAAACAGTTGTACAGAATATTGTTTCTTTTTATACTTTTAATAAAATAAAATAAAATGATTTAAATATAAAATCATAACTGTTCGAAGCTTCTGCGTTTGGGATCAGACAGAGCTCGCAGGGAAGGGATGACACAGGAACGGAGGGACAAACTTTGTGCCTGCGTCATTCTCTAGTAGCCATCTTCTTCTTTCTGGTAGACGATCGGTTCTTTTTAACAATGTGAGGTCTGACCTCTCTACCTACTACTTTCTGTACATTTGAGAGTTTTGGTTGTGAAAAAACACACAATAGCAAAGTAAAATCGTTTTTTCATTTTATGGGTTTTACACTTTTAGACAGTCGTTTGTTTGGCACAGTGAAGAAAGCAGTAAAATGACAGTTTTGCTTACTGAGCTCTGGCTACACACTTTAGGCTGCTCTAATCTGTGTTAACCATAGGCTTCCGCTTGGGCAGCCTGTATCAATAGACACCAGAAGCATCTCTAAGGGGTCTGTCTGTATTTTGATGGTGTTCTTTGAGAGCAGAAAAGCACTCTGATTAAGATCTGTGCTGTTTTTTTTTCTTGAAAAACACATCGCTGATATCTGAAAGTTCTGCTTGGTTTAAAGTAGCAACTTGTTTGCTGTGAATAAGCAAGAAGGCATCCGAGGCAAACTTCTTTTTTTTTTTTTTTTTTTTTTAATGGTTTTGTGGTTTTGGCACATTAACATTGTAGAATGTACCCAAGCACTTCTTACAATTTATTCTTAAATGGAATGCGTACTGTGTGATTATTAGAAATAACGTCATATACCATTATGTTGCCATTTTATTTTACTCACTGATCTGAATTATTGGCCCTGTTAATAAACTATAACTAACAAAAATGCTTACCGCAGAGCGAAGTTTAATAACCGCGATTATCTGTTATCTCCAAGGCAAGGCAAGGCAAGGCAAGGCAAGGTCGAAGATGAAAACGTCATCACATGCATTTTGCAATACAGCCCCACATCTGGCGGAGATATTACAAAATAATTGGCATATTATACAAACGCTCCCAGGGTTTCAAAAAACGCGATTGAGAATGGCCTATGGTAGGGGAAAAAAATCTTGAAAGAAATTTTAGCCCCAGCGGCGTTCAGAGAGACGGCGCCAGATGACAGCGTAACAGAAGGGCAGAAGAGTTGTGGGAACTGCATGATGTGTGCCACTATGGTACAGACAAAGAAATTTAAAGATCCTCAAACAGGCAAAGAATATACTCTGAATCACACTACCACGTCAGTCAGAATGGGTAGTGTATGGATTGATATGTCCTTGCAACAAGGTCTATGTTGGACAAACCAAGAAAATTAGTCATTAGATTAACGGAGCATAAAAGCAACATTAATACCAATAAAACAACAGCACCTTTAGCAGCACACTGCATAGAAACCAATCACCCCTTCACATCTTTAAGATGTGTTGTGTTGCAACAATTAAAGTGGAGGGTTCAAGGAGGTGACAAGAAATTGACACTATTACAACAAGAACAGTGATGGATATATCGGTTGAAAACACTACATCCAGGAGGTTTGAACTTGAGGATTGAATGGAATCAATTCTTTTAAGTAAAGGATCCCGAGGATTCCATATTGGTATATCTCCCTTTAAAGGGAGGAGCTTTATTAGTTAGCATCTGAGGTCAGTTGCTATAAAGCTTCCGCCATGTTGATGTTCACTAAAAGCAGACAGACAGAGCACGTTAAGTAAGGAGAGCACTGATTGTTCTCACGATTGGGTGACGTCCGATGGCAGCCCCAGATCGGAAGATCTTCCTAGCAACGTTTGCTAGCCCCCACGTGGACATGTACGAACCGCGCATGCGCGACCGTCTTCCCGCCCGTAGCGCAAGCGTGCTCCTCAGTCCAGTAGAAAGCAAAAGACAAGGGAAGACACAACTCCAAAGGGGAGGAGGGCGGGTTTGTGAGAACAATCAGCCTGCTGTCCTCGGAGAATACCTGCTACAGGTAAGTAACTTCGCTTTCTCCGAGGACAAGCAGGCTGCTTGTTCTCACGATTGGGGTATCCCTAGCACCCAGGCTCACTTGGGCCTCGCAACGGTGAGGACATAACTGAGATTGACCTAAATAGAACCAACTAACTGAGAGTGCAGCCTGGAACAGAATAAAAAGGGGCCTAAGGGGGTGGAGTTAGATTCTAAACCCCAAACAGATTCTGCAGCACCGACTGCCCGAACAGACTGTCACGTCGGGTATCCTGCTGTAGGCAGTAATGAGATGTGAATGTGTGGACAGATGACCACGTCGCAGCCTTGCAAATCTCTTCAATAGTGGCTGACTTCAAATGGGCCACTGACGCTGCCATGGCTCTAACACTATGAGCCGTGACATGACCCTCAACAGTCAGCCCAGCTTGGGCGTAAGTGAAGGATATGCAATCTGATAGCCAATTTGAGATGGTGCGTTTCCCGACAGACACTCTCCTTCTGTTGGGATCAAAAGAAACAAGCATTTGGGCGGACTGTCTGAAAGGGCTTGTCCGCTCCAGATAGAAGGCCAATGCTCGCTTGCAGTCCAATGTGTGCAACTGACGTTCAGCAGGGCAGGGCAGGTATGAGGACGGGGAAAGAATGTTGGCAAGATAACTGACTGGTTCAGATGGAACTCCGACACCACCTTCGGCAAGAACTTAGGGTGAGTGCGGAGGACTACTCTGTTATGATGAAATTTAGTATAAGGAGCATGAGCTACCAAGGCTTGACGCTCACTGACTCTATGAGCTGAAGTGACTGCCACCAAGAACATGACCTTCCAGGTCAAGTACTTCAGATGGCAGGAGTTCAGTGGCTCAAAAGGAGGTTTCATCAGCTGGGTGAGAACGACATTGAGATCCCATGACACTGAAGGAGGCTTGATAGGGGGCTTTGACAAAAGCAAACCTCTCATGAAGCAAACAACTAAAGGTTGTCCCGAGATAGGCTTACCCTCCACACGATAATGAAAAGCACTAATTGCGCTAAGGTGAACTCTTACAGAGTTGGTCTTGAGACCAGACTCAGACAAGTGCAGAAGGTATTCAAGCAGGGTCTGTCAAGAACAAGGATCTAGGGCCTTGCTGTCACACCAGACGGCAAACCTCTTTCATTTGAAAGAATAACACCTCTTCGTGGAATCTTTTCTGGAAGCAAGCAAGACTCGGGAGACACCCTCAGAAAGACCCAAGGAGGCAAAGTCTACGCTCTCAACATCCAGGCCGTGAAAGCCAGGGACTGGAGGTTGGGATGCAGAAGCGCCCCCTCGTTCTGAGTGATGAGGGTTGAAAAACACTCCAATCTCCACGGTTCTTCGGAGGACAACTCCAGAAGAAGAGGGAACCAGATCTGACGCGGCCAGAAAGGAGCGATCAGAATCATGGTTCCACGATCCTGCTTGAGTTTCAGCAAAGTCTTCCCTACCAAGGGTATGGGAGGATATGGTTACAGGAGGCCCTTCCCCCAATGAAGGAGAAAGGCATCCGACGCTAGTCTGCCGTGGGCCTGAAGTCTGGAACAGAACTGAGGGACCTTGTGGTTGACCTGAGTGGCAAAAAGATCTACCAAGGGGGTGCCCCACGCTTGAAAGATCTTGCGTACTACTCTCGAGTTGAGAGACCACTCGTGAGGTTGCATTATCCTGCTCAACCTGTCGGCCAGACTGTTGTTTACGCCTGCCAGATACGTGGCTTGGAGAAACATGCCATGCTGGCAAGCCCAAAGCCACATCCTGACGGCTTCCTGACACAGGGGGCGAGATCCGGTGCCCCCCTGCTTGTTGATGTAGTACATAGCAACCTGATTGTCTGTCTGAATTTGAATAATTTGATGAGACAGCTGATCTCTGAAAGCCTTTAGCGCGTTCCAGACCGCTCGCAACTCCAGGAGATTGATCTGAAAACCTGTTTCCTGGAGGGACCAACTCCCTTGAGTGTGAAGCCCATCGACATGAGCTCCCCACCCCAGGAGAGAAGCATCCGTCGTCAGCACTTTTTGCGGTCGAGGAATTTGAAAGGGACGTCCCAGGGTCAAATTGGAGCGAATTGTCCACCAATGCAGGGAGGTGAGAAAACTCGTGGACAGTTGGATCAGGTCCTCTAGATTTCCCGCAGCCTGAAACCACTGGGAAGCTAGGGTCCATTGAGCTGATCGCATGTGAAGACAGGCCATGGGAGTCACATGGACTGTGGAGGCCATGTGGCCGAGCAATCTCAACATCTGCCGAGCTGTGATCTGCTGAGATGCTCATATCCAGGAAACAAGGGACAGAAGATTGTCTGTCCTCGTCTCAGGAAGGTAGGCATGAGCAGTCTGGGAGTCTAGCAGAGCTCCTATAAATTCGAGTCTTTGTATTGGAAGAAGATGGGACTTTGGATAATATATCACAAAGCCTAGTAGCTGCAGGAGTTGAATAGTCATCTGCATGGACTGTAGAGCTCCTGCCTCCGAAGTGTTCTTTACCAGCCAATCGTCGAGATAAGGGAACACATGCACTCCCAGCCTGCGCAGAGACGCCGCCACGAATGCCAGGCATTTTGTGAACACCCTGGGCACAGAGGTGAGACCAAATGGTAGCACACAGTACTGAAAATGCTGTGTTTCCAGACGGAATCGAAGATACTGTCAGGTTCTCAGGTTCAGAGCCCACGGGGCTGGGCTCTGGAGCAAACGTGAGCCCTTAGGTTGCTGCCAAGGAGCGGCAGCAGCAGGCAAAACCCCCCAACCAACACTGGGCAAGCACACCGGCACCGGCAAGGACTGCAGGCACCGCCCAGTGAGCCGGAACACAAGGACTGGAATCCCCCGGACTGGAGGACACAGGACGAACACTGGACGGGAACACACCGGACTGGAGAATACGGGACTGGTTCGTACAGCTTCACCTGCACTTAGCCACTGCCCCCCAAGAGTCGAGCCCCTGGGTTCGAGTGGCCGGCAGGATTTACCAGAAACCGGATGAAACAGGGACCAGGACTAGAACAAGCTTGAAACTGAAGTGCTCCTAAATCCTAAACTGGCAAAAAGTGTTCCTAAGCCCACCACCAACAGAAGAGCTCCTAAGCCCTACACTAACAGCAGTGCTCCTAACAGAAACTAACAGGGGTGCCCCTACGCCCTACACTAACAAGTGCAGGGAAGCCACAAGGGAAAAGCAAGGAAGAAAAAAACACAAGAACTAGCAAAGGTGCTTCCTAAGCACCAAGCTACAGCTGAGCCCCACAGCATTAAACTAACCAAGCACTAAACCCACAGAAGTGCTTCTAACAGAAACTAACAGGGGTGCCCCTATGCCCTACACTAACAGGAGTGCAGGGAAGCCACAAGGGAAAAGCAAAGAAGAAAAACACAAGAACTAGCAAAGGTACTTCCTAAGCACCAAGCTACAGCTGTGCCCCACAGCACTAAACTAACCAAGCACTAAACCCACAGAAGTGCTTCTAACAGAAACTAACAAGGATGCACAAGGGAACAAGCAGGAAAGCCAAATACACGAACAACAAAGGTGCTTCCTAAGCACTAAACTAACAAGGGTGCTCCAAGCACCAAACTCCAGCACTACACTAACAGAAGTGCTTCTCACCGTAACAACAGGGAAAGCAGACGTCGATGCACCCTCCGATGCCAACATCGATACCGGCGATGACCTCGGTACCGCTGGCTCCGTCGACGTCAAAGGATCAGACTGGGCTCCGAACAACAAGTTCCACTGAGTCGATCTCGCCGCCTGGGTCCTCTTTTTCAGCTGAAGACACAGCGTGCAGGCTTTGGGGCGATGACCAGCTCCCAAACGCTGAAGACACGAGACGTGCCTATCAGTGAGCGAGATTGTCCGGCTGCACCGCGTGCACTTCTTGAAGCCGCTGGCAGGCTTCAAGGACATGGGTGGAAAACTCGCACTGGCGAGGTCAAAATTCGCGATTGTGCCGAAAACAGACACCAAAAAAAGTGAAAAAAAACCCACACGGGCGGCCAAAATGGCCACTCATGATAAAGAAAGGAAACTTACGGGGAAAAACTAAAGAAATAAGGGAAACTTTTTTTTTTTTTTAAGAGAAGAACACAAGCGAACTCGTAAACATGCCGAAACCTCTGGGACACAGAACCACCGTAAAACAGTCGTCCTGAGCCGCGGAAAAGAAGAAACTGAGGAGCACACTCACGCTACGGGCGGGAAGACGGTTGCGCAAGTGCGGTTCGTGCATGTCCACGCGGGGGCTAGCAAACATTGTTGCTAGGCAAATCTTCCGATCTGGGGCTGCCGTCGGACGTCATCCAATCGTGAGAACAAGCAGCCTGCTTGTCCTCGGAGAATGTCTTTTTCATGTATGGTGTACAGCGCTGCATATGCCTTGTAGCGCTATAGAAGTGATAGGTAGTAGTAGTAGTAGTACTTGGACCTTTAAAGAACCCAGGGCTAAACCTTTCCAAAAGTCCTCCTCTAAGAAAGCCAACAAAATGGCTATGGATGAGTTGAACCTCTGCATACACCATCCTCCATACCCTTGTATGTGTCCCTGAAGTTGATCTCTTTCTAGCTTGACGTTTCAATGGCCAGGCTAGAAGACCAAAAGGAGATGGATCTTCCATGAGATTTGTCTCCCACTGAAGAAAACCCCTATGCTGAGGGAACACAAAAGAAGCTGACTAATGAAGACTGACTACATAAGTACATAAGTAGTGCCATACTGGGAAAGACCAAAGGTCCATCTAGCCCAGCATCCTGTCACCGACAGTGGCCAATCCAGGTCAAGGGCACCTGGCACGCTCCCCAAACGTAAAAACATTCCAGACAAGTTATACCTAAAAATGCGGAATTTTTCCAAGTCCATTTAATAGCGGTCTATGGACTTGTCCTTTAGGAATCTATCTAACCCCTTTTTAAACTCCGTCAAGCTAACCGCCCGTACCACGTTCTCCGGCAACGAATTCCAGAGTCTAATTACACGTTGGGTGAAGAAAAATTTTCTCCGATTCGTTTTAAATTTACCACACTGTAGCTTCAACTCATGCCCTCTAGTCCTAGTATTTTTGGATAGCGTGAACAGTCGCTTCACATCCACCCGATCCATTCCACTCATTATTTTATACACTTCTATCATATCTCCCCTCAGCCGTCTCTTCTCCAAGCTGAAAAGCCCTAGCCTTCTCAGCCTCTCTTCATAGGAAAGTCGTCCCATCCCCACTATCATTTTCGTCGCCCTTCGCTGTACCTTTTCCAATTCTACTATATCTTTTTTGAGATACGGAGACCAGTACTGAACACAATACTCCAGGTGCGGTCGCACCATGGAGCGATACAACGGCATTATAACATCCGCACACCTGGACTCCATACCCTTCCTAATAACACCCAACATTCTATTCGCTTTCCTAGCCGCAGCAGCACACTGAGCAGAAGGTTTCAGCGTATCATCGACGACGACACCCAGATCCCTTTCTTGATCCGTAACTCCTAACGCGGAACCTTGCAAGACGTAGCTATAATTCGGGTTCCTCTTACCCACATGCATCACTTTGAACTTGTCAACATTGAACTTCATCTGCCACTTGCACGCCCATTCTCCCAGTCTCGCAAGGTCCTCCTGTAATCGTTCACTAGATCCACATACCATGGTCTCCTGGGCCAATCAAGAATTACTAAACCTGGATGACTTGCAATGCGACAAAGTAGTCAGCTTATCTATCCTCGGTCACAGAGGAAACAAAAAAAAAAGAAGGTCCATCAAAGTCCATGGTTGAAGCAAGGCATCTAGCCCTCCCGTGACAAAGTCTTTTCAACAACTGAAAATGCACAGTACGTTAGCATTCTGTTTGCTATAAGATCCAAGACTGGAGAACCCCAGAGGATCACTGATAATCTGAACGCTGCTGGGGATAACTCCCACTCCCCCAGATCTAGGGAATAACTGCTGAGGAAGTCTGTTTGCAGATTTTTAACTCCTGCTATGTGCACTTCTGAGAAGTTGGCATGATTCGTTTCCACCCAACTGAAGAGAAGCCAAATGAGAGCTCTAAGTTCCCCCTGCCTGATGATGTAGGCTATTATTGCAGAATTGCCTGACATTACTCTAACTTCCCTGGGTAGTGTTTGTCAAAGGTGAAAGCACGATTCATATCACTCTCAATTCTGACTTGACGGGCCATGATGTTTCTATGGGGGTTCAGTTGCCCTGGGCTAGGCGGTGCTGAAAAATGCACTCCCGATCTGAGAGACTGGCATCTGTGATGATCACTATACAATCTGAGATGGACTAGGGAACTCCCTTCAAAAGACTGTAGGGACAAAATCACCAATGAGTACTGGCATAAACTGTCCAAAGAAGATGGTGATAGTATGATAGAGAAGCGATTCCTAAGAGGCCTCCTAAGCACTCTTGCCCATGGATCATCATCCAAAGAGGCATATTTGCAAAGCACTTAGCCTTCCAAAGTTCCATAGAAACCTATGTAACTTTGGAAGGCTAAGTGATTTGAAAATATGCCTCAAGGTCACAACTGTGCATCCCAAAACTTGAATGTAATCCTGAGCTTGAGGACTCTGCTGAGAAGTCTGATATTGAGACTGTAGTTTCTACATACTGTGAATCAGGAGAAAGGCACTAGACAGTTGCACGGGGACTTCTCGCAGATTCCTGAGAGCAATTGAGCTGTGGAATCTTTTCAATGGATTTTGCATGGAGACAAAAAAAAAACTGCAATGGGGCAGAAAATCCCAATTTGTACCTGTCTCTGATTACTGCCAGTACCCATCAGTCTGATGTTATCCAGATCCATTCCTGGAAAAAGCTGGAAAGATGACCTATCACCACCCCCCCCCCCCCCCAATCGCCGGTTAGATTTCGAGACATTTGTAGGATGAGATCCTTGCAACTCCAACCTTTTATCTCCCTGAAAGGAGAACTGTCTTGATTGGATAAGACCCGGCCTACAGCGTTCGACATCTCTGAACTTAAGCCAAAACCTAGTCTTCAGGAAGCTTATGAGGCTTAACATCTCCCAGATCTTTTGACTATTTTGTTAAGCTCTTCCCCAAACAATTTTAAAAGGAAGCTTACTGAGAAGAGATTTAAAGGCCGAATCAGCTAAATTCTCAATAAGAGAAAGTGACGAGGTGCAACAGAAAGGACCCTAATCAAATCGTTCAGAGTATCAGTCAAATATGCTAGAGTTGCCTCTAGACATGAAAGCTGTTGTGTGTTAGATAAATCTTGATCATGCTCAGCATCTTGTTGAATCCAGTGAAGATAAGCTCACACCACAAATACAAGCTTGGAGATCCAGAACATGTAGCTCATAGGACTGTTTAAGTATAGATTCCACCTTACGAGCCTTCACAGCTATACCTCCTTCTAAAGGCATAGTAGACTTTTTCATGACAGCAGTAACCACAGTATCCACCTTGGGCTGTAAACTTCTCTCTCAACAGGGAACAATGGATACAATCGAGATACAGCTCTACAAACTTTAAGCCCTGCAACAGGGGAGTCCTACTCTGCCAAAATTAGGCCCTGAATAGCCTCATGAATGGGAAAGGCTTTAGGTGGTCCCTTGAACCCCTACATAATGGAATCAGCCCGAAACATAGAGGTCGAGCTTAAGTAGTAGAAGTACTAAGGGCTTCTAGTGACTTTGTAATTAAAGGTAGGAGCTCTCCTTTGCTTGCTTGATATGAATGTACGTCTATCTTGGAACGACTGGATTTTTTTTTCTTTTTAATAGAGTCAAATTTTTAGTTATAAAGGGGTTTTTGTTAAGTGTAAATCATCTTGATTTGATTTTCAACATTGTCTATGTTAATGTAAAAATTTGCTGTATTATCGCCAAACTTCTGGGTCACCTCCCTCCTTTGATGAACTTTCTGCTTCCTCCAGAAAGTATCTTAAGATAGGAAGATCTGGAGGCTATGAAAGCTGCAAGATCAGAAAGCCCAAGAATGTAAAAACTGTAAAGATCATCCACTTGCTCCAATCTAACCCTCTTAGAAGGAGCAGTGTCAAGTAAAACACGACTGGACAGAATCTTGAGTTTGACTTCTTTAACATGTAAGCTTGATGAGACAAAATAGAGAAAAAGAAACTGAAGAAATTCCCAAAAGAGAACAAAACTCAAAGACTGCCAATTCCTCCATCTGAGTTACAGCTGCCACTGAGGCCACTCGTGAAGTGCAAACTGTTGCAGTGCTCATACCCAAATGGCCACTGTTTCCACGGTTTCTGAAGGGGTACTGCAGGGGCGCCTCAGCTATCTGTGTGAATTTAGCACAAGAAGGAAGGGCCCAAATTATCAACCCCAAAAAGACCCTTTCCCAGATTATCTCTGAGCTCATGATGACCGAGCTGCTTGCAAGTAATGCAGTTACCCAATGTGGCTTACTGTGCTCTACAGCAGGGCCACCACTTAACAGTCTCTGATGGAACCACCAAGAGATAAGCTAAACTAAGAGCTGCTCATACGTTTTCTGTGACAGAAAAAACAGAAGCACCCAGTGATCCTAGACCACTTCTCCACCAGGCCTAGCATAGAGCAATGGAAAATTGGAAGAGACTTACCACAGTCATCTTCTCGCCTGTTAGCAGGGTTTAAATTGTGTCCAAATACCAGCACACAACAAAAATAGTAGAAAAAGGAGAGCGGAAGGAAAGGGAAGGACCAAGCATCATCAGGTATATGCAAGAAGGATTAAGAATTTAGACAGGAGACAATCCTTCTCCCTAGCTTCTCTGGCACCAGTCACTTCCAAGTTCAGGAGCTGCACAGCTAGGCATCTACTACTGGCTGAAGATAGAATACAGAATTGTTAAGAGCTGCACAGGTTCCTATTAAGGCACAGCACAATTCTATACGCTCTATCTCCACCTGTTGGTCAACCGACACAACACCCATAAATTCCTGGACTGGTCTTGTGCCGAAACTAAGGAAGACACTTTATGCTATTTGTATTCCTCCTATCACAACATATCTGATATTAAAATAAAAATGTTGCAATTGTTTAAGACACATCTTCTTGCATTTGTCATTCCTCCCTCTCCTAAACCACCTTGATCAGACTAAGCAAGCACCAGCACATAAAACCTGTAGCCTCACCAAGTCCTCTGATGCCCGAGCTTGAGCCCGACGAAACAGCTCCAAATCATACTCGCTGGTCAGGTTTTCCAGCAATGGCTCCCTGGTGTTTCCATAGGTTTCTCGATGCTCCTGAAAGAATTAAAATGAAAAGAGGAGCTTTACTACAGCAAATAATTCCCCATAGTGATGGAGTGA
Organism: Microcaecilia unicolor; assembly: GCF_901765095.1. Classification (NCBI taxonomy): domain Eukaryota; kingdom Metazoa; phylum Chordata; class Amphibia; order Gymnophiona; family Siphonopidae; genus Microcaecilia; species Microcaecilia unicolor. The sequence continues at coordinate 86,615,166 of NC_044042.1, read as the reverse complement.
TGGTCTGTGCAAGGCACAGAGCCAAAGCAAGCAAGCAAGCCTGGACCTTATTCATCCTTCCTACTTAAAAAAAAAAAAAAAAGAAAGCAGAGAGGTCTCCTCACCTTCAGCTCCCATGCACCCACAAAACCTCCTCTACTGAAGTTTGTTTCAGCATCTCCCCTTGTACCAAGTCATCTTTTGGCTTCTTCTTGCACCAACCATCTGTATTCCATAGCCCTCAATATAGCACCTCTCTAATGCCTTCACTATATCATCATCATCACTACAGCCACATCTTCTGTCACCAAACGCCCATTTCATACCAAATGCCAACCACACTGCAACTACTCTGTAGTCCACGCTCACCCCCATAAATAACTCACTGTCTTTCACATACCATGTACTTCTCCTTCTGCTCCTTGGTAAGGCCAGAGTTTCTTTTCTTGCGCAACTCAGTCACCTTCTCTTTATACCGCATTTGCCTTTCTGTAGGTGCCTGAGGAGGTGAAGGAAAAAGAAAAGAAAATCAAATAAGCACTGGTATATACATGTTCTGCTCCTCTCCTTTTTAACTTTATATCAAACAAATTCTTTATGACTCTACCTTCACCTTTACCGATGATTTCCGATGAATACCAAATGCAAGAAAAGTCTTACACCAACTCTCTTTGCAACATGATTTTTAACATTCATCCAACAAATAAGTCCCGAACAACTTGCCAACAGACCAGCATACACATTCATCCTAAGGAGAACCCAGGACCAGCACTCTTTTAAAATGAGTATTGCTCAGTTGCACTCATATGGGCCAATTTTTCAAAATGATTAGGGGTGCTAAGCCCAATGGAAATAACTCCTCCCTGGACACACACAAGGAATTTTCTCAATATTTGGGGTGCTCAAGCACCCACAGAGCTGGCTCCTATGGTTGGACTACTTAACTCCTCCCCATATTTTACATGATCTCTTATCCCTTTTCCTACCAAACCTCCAGTTTCCCCAGCACATCCAAAAAGCAAAGATACTTACCTGTAGCAGGTATTCTCCGAGGACAGCAGGCTTCACATTCCCACAAGTGGGTAGACAATCCGCGTCACCCGGGAATCGGCACATTAGCCAGCAAAAAAAAAAAAAAAATGTGAGAGCCTTCTGAGGCACGTGCTGCATCACACTGTGCATGCACGGAGCACCTTCCCACCCGCAGCGCATAAGCATCTCTTCAGTTTAATAAAATAGCATAAAAAAGAAACAAATTGCAAAGAAACAACTCCAATGAGAGGTTGGCGGGATTGTGAGAATGTGAAGCCTGCTGTCCTCGGAGAATATCTGCTACAAGTAAATATCTTTGATTTCTCCAAGGACAAGCAGGCTTACTATTCTCACAAGTGGGGAATCCCTAGCATCCAGGCTCACCCAAAATAACAAACACTGGTCAACTGGGCCTCGCAACGGCAAGAACATAACGTAGATGAACCTGAAATAAAATACACCTAGATGAGGGTGCAGCCTGGAACAGAATAAAACAAGCCTAGGAGGGTGGAGTTGGATTCTAGACCCCAAACAGATTCTGCAATACTGACTGCCCAAACCGTCGTGTCGGGTATCCTGCTCAAAGCAGTAGTGAGATGTGAATGTGTGGACTGATGACCACGTTGCAGCCTTGCAAATCTCTTCACTGTAGGCTGACTTTAAGTGAGCCACTGACGCAGCCATGGCTCTGAGGGTATAAGTGAAGGAAATGCAATCTGCTAGCCAACTGGAAATGGTACATTTACGAATGGCAACTCCCCTCCTGTTGGGATCAAAAGAAAAACAAATGGGCAGACTGTCTGAAGGGCTTCGTCTGCTCCATGTAAAAGGCCAACACTCTTGCAGTCCAAGGTGTGCAAGCTGCTTTCACCAGGGTGGGCATGAGGTCAGGGAAACAATGTTGGCAAGACAATTGACTGGTTCAGATGGAAATCCGACACCACCTTCGGCAGGAATTTAGGGTGCATTCGGAGGACTACTCTATTGTGATGAAACTTAGAGTAAGGTGCATCCACCACTAAGGTCTGAAGCTCACTGAACCTACGAGCTGAAGTAACCACCACCAAGAAAAAGACCTTCCAGATCAAGTACTTCAGATGACAGGAATTCAGTGGCTCAAAAGGAGCTTTCATCAGCTGGGTGAGAATGACACTGAGATCCCATGACACTGGTGGAGGTTTGACAGAGGGCTTCGACAAAAGCAAACCTCTCATGAAGCGAACAACTAAAGGCTGTCCAGAGATAGGCTTACCTTCTACACGCCGATGATAAGCACTAATTGCACTAAGGTGAACCTTTATGGAGTTGGTCTTGAGACAAGACTGATAAGTGTAGAAGATATTCAAGCAGAGTCTGTGTAGGATACAAAAGGGGATCTATGGTCTTGCTGTCACACCAGACAACAAACCTCCTCCATTTAAAAGAATAACACCTCTTAATGGAATCTTTCCTGGAAGCCAGCAAGACTCGGGAGACACCCTCCGAAAGACCCAAGGAAGCAAATTCTAGGCTCTCAACAACCAAGCTGTGGGAGCCAGAGACTAAAAGTCAGGATGTAGAAGCGACCCCTTGTTCTGTGTGATGAGGATCGGAAAACACTCCAATCTCCACAGTTCTTCAGAGGAGAATTCCAGAAGAAGAGGGAACCATATCTGTCATGGCCAGTATGGTATGATCAGAACGATGGTTCCCCGGTCTTGCTCGAGTTTCAACAAAGTCTTTCCCACTAGAGGTATTGAAGTATACGCATACAGAAGGCCTGTCCCCCAACTCAGGAGGAAGGCATCTGATGCTAGTCTGTTGTGGGCCTGAAGACTGGAACAGAACTGAGGGACCTTGTGGCTGAGCTGAGTGGCAAAAAAATCCACCAAGGGGGTGCCCCATGCTCGGCAGATCTTGCAGGCTACACCCATGTGGAGAGACCACTCGTATGGTTGCATTATCCTGCTCAGCCAGTTGGCCAGGGTGTTGTTTGCCATGCTGGTGAGCCCAGTGCCACATTGAGACAGCCTCCTGACACAGATGACGTGATCTGGTGCCCCCCTGCTTGTTGATGTAATATATTGCAACCTGATTGTCCGTTTGACCTAGAATAATCTGATGAGACAGCCGATGTCTGAAGCTGTTATGTCTGGGAATGTGAGCCCTTGTGCCCCGACTGAGCACGGCGAAGATGGAGTGACACCGCACTCGGTCAGGCAGCCAAACAACCCCTAGCTTCACCTGGGAAGCGACCGCCATTCCCCAAGAGTTGAGCCCCCAGGTGCAGGCGGCCACCAGGACTTCCGGAACCGGCGGGGTTGCATGGCCACTGACCTGGCAGGGAGAGCAGACACCGTCCAGGAGCCAAGGAATCAGCAGCGCAGCAAATAGTCAGAGAAACAATCCGAGGTCTAGGCAGGCAGCAACACAGCGCGTTGTCAGGCAACAATCCAGGGTCTGGTACACAGGAATCACAGAAACAAAGATAGCCAGCTGTAGAACACAGACGTAGACCACGACCTCTAAGCACTAGAAGCCGAAGCAAGGAAGGACTGGAGGCAGGGCTTTAAATAGTGTAGGAAATTAGGTTCAAACATGTGCAGCTGATCCAAGATGGCTGCCTCCATCAGAAGAGATGCCCTACGCCCAAATATGGGCTTCCTTCCTGAAGCTGCCAATCTCCAAGATGGCTGCCACAACCTGAGACGCCCATCTCCAAGATCGCCGTCCTAGCCTGGAGATACCACATCCAAGATGGCTGCCGCATCCTCGAATGCCCATACCCTGCGCAAGCAGGTTGCACCTCTGGAGGAGTGTAACAGAGTGTAACAGAAACCTTTAGAGTGTTCCAGATCGCTCGAAGCTCCAGGAGGTTGATCTGGAGATTCACTTCCTGGGAGGACCAAGCTACTTGAGTGTGAAGCCCATCTACATGAGCTCCCCAACCCAGGAGAGATACATCTGTTGTCAGCACTTTTTGAAGCTGAGGAATTTGAAATGGAAGTCCAAGAATCAAAGTGGATAGAATTGTCCAGCACTGAAGAGAGCGCAGAAGCTCAGGGGACACTTGGATGACATTTTCTAGACTCCCTGTGGCTTTAAACCACTGAGAAGCCAGTGTCCACTGAGCTGATCTCATGTGAAGATGTGTCATGGGTGTAACGTACACTGTGGAAGCCATGTGGCCAGCAATCTCAACATCTACCGAGTGTGACCTGCTGAGGCACGAACCCTGGATGCTAGTGAGACAAGATTGTCTGCTAGCATCTCCGGGAGGTAGGTTCGAATCCTCTGTGTCGAGCAGGGCTCCTATGAACTCCAATCACTGAACAGGGTGGAGATGGGACCTGGGGTAATTTAAAATGAACTCTAGTAGCTCAAGCACCTGAATAGTCATCTGCCTGGACTCCTGAGCACCGTCCCCCGAAGTGCTGTTCACCAGCCAATCATCGAGATATGGGAACACATGGACTCCCAGTCTGCATAGCGACATTGCAACTACTGCTAGGCACTTGCTGAAGACCCCCGAGAGCTGATGCGAGGCCAAAAGGCAACACGCAATACTGAAAATGATGTGTTCCCAATCAAAATCGAAGATACTTCTGGTAGGCTGGAAGTATCGGGATGTGAGTATATGAATCCTTTAAGTCCAGAGAGCATAGAATCGTTTTCTGAATCATGGGAAGACGGGTGCGCAGAGAAACCATCCTGAACTTTTGGGACTAGAAATTTGTTCAGGGCCCTCAGGTCTAGGATGGGAAGCATCCCCCCCCCCCCCCCCCCGTCTTTTTCTGCACAAGGAAGTACCTGGAATAGAATCCCTACTCCTCTTCTCCTGGTGGAACAGGTTCGACCGCATGGGCCTTTAGAAAGGCGGAGAGTTCCTCTGCAAGTACCTGCCTGCACTGGGAACTGAACGAATGAGCTCTCAGTTGGCATTTTGGAGGTTGGGAGAGCTAACTGAGGACGTATCCGAGAGACTATTTGAAGAACCCACTGGTCGGAAGTTATAAGAGGCCACCTTTGGTGAAAAAATGTTAACCTCCCCCTGACCGGAAAGTGGTCCGGAACGGACACTTTTACTACGGCTATGCTCTGCTGGAGCCAGTCAAAAGCTCGTCCCTTACTTTGACTGGGGAATAGCAGGGGCCTTAGGTGCATGTTGTTAACAGGAACGAGTGCGCTGGGGCCAAGTAGGTTGACAAGCCAAGGGAGTGTACCTGCGCCTAGAATAGTAGTAGGGACCGCTCCTTGGCTTGCCAAAAAACCTCTTAGATGAGGAAGCTGATGCAGAAGGCACCCGGCAGGAGAGAGAAGAGATGGTATCTGTGTTTTTCTTGATTTGGTCAGCAAGCTCTTCAACCTTCTTTCCAAAAAGATTAACGGCAAGAGGCATCCGCCAACCTCTGCTGAACAGAATGCTCCAAGTCAGAAACACGGAGCCATGAGAGTCTACAAATTGCTATACTTTGAGCAGAGATCCTGGATGCCACATCAAGTGTCGTAATTGCCCCTGGCCAAGAACTTTCGGCATGCCATCTGCTGCTTGACCAACTGGCGAAAAGACTCTGCCTACTCTGGAGAAAGTGTATCCACCAAGTCTGACAGCTGTCTCATCGAGTTTTGCAAGTAAACGCTCATGAAGAGCTGGTAAGACTGTATATGGGAGATGACCATTGAAGCCTAGTACATCTTTCTCCCAAAAGAATCCAGGGTTCTAGCTTCTCTGCCTGGGGGCGCCAAGGCACAGTCCCCAGTACTCCTGGCCATTTTGAGAGCAGACTCCACCACAAAGGAATCGTGAGGCAACTGAGGCCTTACAAACCCAGATTCACTGTGGATCCGATATTGGGTGTCTATCTTCTTGGGCACGAAAGGGCACGACAGAGGGGATGCCCAGTTCCTGACAAGGACTTCCTCGAGTACCTCTTGGAGGGGTGCAGTCACAGCCTCATAAGGAAGAGATGTATAGTCCAGGACCTCGAGCATCTTGGTCCTGTGCTCATCCTCCACCTCTAAGAAAAATGGAATGGCATCAGCTATTTCCTTGACAAAAGATGGGAATGAAAATCTCTCCGGTGGAGACAGTCTCCTTTCAGGTGATGGGGAGGGTTCAGAGGGGATTCCATAAGACTCATCTGAGGAAAAAGTATCTAGTATCTTTCTCCGACTCCCAGGAGTCTGTGTTGGACAGTATCTCCCTATGAGACGTCCGAGACCAAACCTGCCTCGATGCCGAGGAGCCATGTCCTCAGGAGCAGGATCCTGTCTCGACTCCGGTGAAACTTCCTCCACCAACATCAAGGGAGTGCCGGCTTGGGTGGCAGTCGACACCGGTGCCACAAGCAGCACCGTAGGCTGCAACACAGGTGGGACCACAGCGAGAGGTATGGCAGCCCAAGCACACACCCCCCCTCCCCCCGATACTGATGCACCTCACTGCATAAGGCCATCCAGCAGCTCAGGAAGCAAAGCCCGGATGTGCTTATTGAGGGCCAACAGCAGGGAAAGCTGGGGTGCTGGTTGAGGCGCTGGTTGCAGAACTGCTGGGATTGATACAGTAACAGGATTTTGGCTGCTTGGAGACAGTCGAATCAGCACCTCCTGAATGGAGGGATAGTGGTCCTCCCGGCGCCGACGCTTCTTGGGTGTCGAATCCTTCGATGTCCGCAGAAACAAAAGGGGTTCGAAGTTTCCACAAAAGTTCAACAAAAAAGAAAAAAGTGGAAAAACACAACTTCAAGAGATCAATCCGAGACAAGGGGTGAGATGCTCCAGGAAAGCTTTATTAGGGACCCTACACGGTCCGTGTTTCGGCTTTTAAAAAAGCCTTCATCAGGGGTCGATCAGTGGTTGCACAGAATATACTGACAGACAATGGAGCTCTTAAAATGTTGTCTCTGAATAAAATGAAATAAAAAGTATTGCCTCGTACCAACAGGTTCAATTCCTGAGCTCCCGGCACTATGTGTTGAGGGTGACTGATGACAATGCTTCTTGGCCTTTGCCCGAAGCAAGTCACAGAGGCCGATGAGGCCAACGTCAAATCCTAATGTCACCTCGGGGTCGGGTCCAACGATGGACAGTCCCAGGAGACTTTGAGATAGGTGGAGACCCACTCAATGCCTCACTGCTCCCAGTGTCTAAGGATCTCAAAGCAGCCATGCTTACCAACACTCTTGATGTGATGCTCGATATTGACGCCTCCAACCTCAATGCCAAGGAACCGGACCTGGCTCCAAAAATCTTCTCTCCTTGAGCCTCTCGGGAAACATGGGTCTATTTCTTCATGCAAAGACAGAGAACACAGTTAGCAGGGCTATGGTCAGGCCCAAGACACTGCAGACACCAAGAATGTGTGTCCTTTTCCGAGATTGCCCGACTGCACTGGGTACAGTGCTTGAAGCCACTGGGAGTCTTCGTGGACATGGACAGGAAAACCTCATCAGCCAAATTAAACGACTTGATGGTGCCTAAAAAGGGGCAAGGCATAGAAAAAAGAAGAGAAGAACCAGACCGGAGTTGAGGCCTAAAAAATGGCCCTGACATTGAAAAAGAAGGAAACAAACCCAAGCAAAATACAACTAAGAAAATAAAGGACAGGTTTAAAGGGAGAAAACAAAAAAACCACAACAAAAAATGAGGAAAAAAATAGCTGAAAGACACCAAAAGCACTTTTGAACGGGCAAGTGAGAGGCTGACAAAGCGCAGCTCGTGCTCCACAAAATAATGCTTCAACGGCAACTCCATCCTACAATCCACAGGGTCTTTCGAGCGCGGTTCCTCCACCCACAGGTACTGTATTCTTTTTAGTGACAGCCAAGATTATAGCGTCTACCACAGGAGGCTTCAACAAGGCTTAGTCCTGGTCTGGAAGAGGGTAGAGACAAATCACAGACTTGGCAAAATGAAAGGGGGAGTCCGGAACGTCCCATTGCACTTGAGCTATGTCTCTTACGTCTTGATGTACAGGAAAGGTCTTACCTGACTTGCGGATCCCCTTCACCAAAGGATCTACTGTTCGCTGCACTGGTGCCACCAGCTCCTCCTCGAACTTCTGAGTAGAAGAGACTAACGTGATGATCTCCTGGAGGTCCTCCTCATGGAAAATATGGACCCCTGCAGCGCTGACAAACAATGCATCATTTCAGTTTAACTCATGGCTCCCATGTGTGCTCACACTTAGTGGAGAGACAGCTGCTCCCAGCTGGCGAGATAATACCGGCAGCATCGAGGGACCAAAACTGGACTCACCGATAGCTCTCCTTTTAGGTTTTTTGTACTTAAATAATTAAAGTGGTTGTCTCCCCTCAGCAATCAAGCAAACACCTTTCCCTCAAAGGGATTGATGCTATAGTCTCCAAGTTAAAACAGTTAACCCAAGATGGACTGCAAAGGACTATTTGGGGGGGGGGGGGGGGGGGGGGGGGACTCTGCCACCTAAGTATAGCACCCCCAAGGAGGCACCAAAGAATGCCCACAGGCCTCAACCAGCAACAGTGACCCTGATGGAGCAGAGTTAAAAGGCAGCTAAAGTTCCTACCTGTTTTTTTTTTTTTTTTTTTTTTTGGGGGGGGGGGTTAATGAGAAAGATTAACTACGAAAAATAAAGAAAAAAAAATATAAACAGCAGAAAAGACCGAGACTGAAGGGATCACCATTTCTACCACCTGCTGGAAATTGAGAAAACAGATTCAAACTGAGGCTGGGCATGGCTATAATAGACTCACTATAAGAATCAGAATTCTCAGTCCTCACCTGCTCATAGGCATGCACAACCCATCAGTCATTTCTGGGCCGGTACAGAGGGATGCTAAGGAAATCATATTTCTTTGTTAATTCTATTAAGGTTGTTCTCACGTTTCCCCTTGACGCAGGCAATTAGCACTAGTTTGAAGAGTTTTACTTTTTGATGTCTTTGTAAATAATTTCCTTGATGGCGCATTTTCTTTTTTGTATTCTTAATGAAATGCAATAAAAATTTCAATAAAAAAAAAAGATAACAAAGAAGAGCACCTCTATGGGAGCCTTCCTCTTTTCCTGCAGTGGGGACGAGTCTGAGGGCAGACCAAGGGTTCCCTTCTCTGAGGAGTCCTCTGGTTCTAAATCAGTTGCCCAAGAGCTCTGTATCAAATTCACAACAAAGTACTCTTCACAAGTCTGTGTCCACCTTGGACTACTGGACTCGTAGAAAAATTCTGGGCACGAGCGCCAAGGGATGGGCACCCTCCTCAACTCCAGAGAGGCTCCCTCCCCCAATGAGCTGGAAAGGAGCACTAGCTTAACCAGCACTGGCTTCAACGCCCGATGGGGCAACATGGATCAGCTGGGACGGCACCCCGGATGACACCAACGCCCTTGTTGTGCTGAGCCAAGATGTGCTCCAGCTCCTCTTATAGCAGGGCCTAGAGCTGCTCTTTGGATGCAGACATTGGTAAAGGCTGGGCCAGTGCTGGTGTGGTGACAGCCCGAGAAGATGAAGGGGCTGAATTGGAGATCTGGTCCTGGCTTTGAGGAGGCTGCTGCGGTGACACCGACTCCACACAGAAGGAGCAGTCTTCTCAGCATTAATGCCAGTGCCCCAGAGCTCCTGCCACCATGCTTTAAGGAGGTACGATGTTGGTGCATCTCCACCTCCACTCGATGCCCAACATCAGGCTCTCTCAGCACCAACGAGGACAATGTTGAATCCTTCCATGTCTTCGGTGTTGGATCCAAAACTGCTTGACCTGAACGGACACTAACAGATACCCAACTCTGATGCAGGCAGAGTCCATCTTGATGCCGGTGTGTCCCCAATGTCCGATGCAGCTCTGAAGGTCAGATATCAATACCTCATAAGCTGATGTCAATGGACTAGACTTAGTTGCACCAAAAAGTCTCTCGTGCAGGGTTTCACAACTTTTTGGGTTCTTCTCCACATTTAAGAACAGAGTTTACCATTAGAGGCCTTATGGTTGTGTCCAAGGCACGGTAAGCACCAGTTGTGAGAGAGTCACAGACATGCCCTTGCTGCACCGAGAACACTTCTTAAAACAACTGGGAGTTTTAAGTGACATTGGTGGAAAAATAGCCTAAGTGAAATCAAATGGCTCAATGTTTTTTTCATCTTGAAATTTTGTATTAATTTATAATGATACAGGGATAAGAAATGCAAAAAAACAAGGAATAATCAAATAGTCATATCAAAGAATATCAATATATAAGTAACAGAGGAAGGAAAGGTAGGGAGGGAAAGGAGGGGAGGTTAGGGGAAAGCAAGTTATAAATATATTCAAAACATAACCTGCAATTTACACTCAAATATTATGGAGAACTCTTGTTTAAAGAAAGGTAAGTTTTTAAAGGCAACCACACTGTCAAAATAAAAGGAATTTCTAACTTTGATGGCTAAAGATAATTCAAATTTGTGTATTTGTAAAACAAAATGCCACCAAAAGTGAGAATTAAGAAAGGAATTATCCTTCCAATTTGCTAAAACCATTTTTAAGCCTATAGCAATTAACGTATCATACAGTTTGGAGGAATATTTGTCTAAAACATTTTAAATAACAGGCGAACCAAATATGATTTTACTGATTGAAAGCAGTTCAGACAAATGAAAAATATCAGAAATCATACGCCAAATATTATTCCAAAATTTGAAGGTTTTAGAACAATCAAAAAGAATGTGGTTGAAGGTTCCTATAGCTGATTTACAAGACCAGCACAAGTTATTATCCAAAAGACCAGCAATTTTCATTTTATGAGTCCATAACAACCTGTGATGAAGAAAGATGAGACTGCAAATAATCTGCAGATGCTATAGGTCTACTGATTCTGGTCAAGAATGAACTCCACTGTTGATCTGTTGTGGCATTTCAGGTCAGATTCCCATATACCGTATTTTTCGGACTATAAGACGCACTTTTTTCCCCCAAAATTTGGGAGGAAAATGGGGGGTGCATCTTATAGTCCAAATGTATCGGTTCACGGTGGAGCGGGAAGGCAGGAGCATGATCGCCGCTGCAGGAAGCCGGCGGCGGCAGGAGTGGGCGATGCTGCAGGCCCTGGGCTGGAAGGAGGGGGTGTCCCACCGACTCCGTGGGTGCTCAGGCACCCCCAATATCTCACCGACCGCCAGCCTAGTCCCTCCCTCCCAGGCCCCCTCCCTCTGAATTTTAAGTCTTACCTCGTCGGGGCAGCGCGAGTGAAAAGCGTGCAGCCCTTCCCCTCTCTCTTGCTCTGCTCCACAGGAAATGAGGGCGGGACCAGAGCTGAGCAAGAGAGAAGGGAAGGGTTGCATGCTTTTCACTCGCGCTGACCTGACGAGGTAGGATGACTTAAAATTCAGAGGGAGGGAGCCTGGAACTCAGGGGAAGGGAGGGGGGCTGGAATTTGGAGGGAGGGAGGGGGCCTGGAAACTCAGGGAGGGAGGGGGGCCTGGAATGGAGGGGGCCCTGGAACTCAGGGAGGGAGGCCCCCCTGGAATTCAGGAGGGAGGGGGGCCCTGGAACTCAGAGAGGCAGGTCCCCCTGGAACTCAGGGAGGGAGGGAGGGGGGCCCTGGAACTCAGGGAGGGAGGTCCCCCTGGAACTCAGGGAGGGAGGGAGGGGGCCCTAGAACTGATAGTTCTGTCATTACTGTATTTTGTTGCAAAAAGATAAAATAGCGTACCATAGTATGCTGCTGAATCTACCGTAATTGTGGAAAGATGGCAAAGCAGAAAAGGCTTTCATATAAAATCCCTTTTAAACTGGAGGTAGTGAAGTACGCCAAAGAACATGGTAACAGAGCAGCGGAGAAACACTTTGGGCCACCTCCAACCAAAAAAATGATACGGGAATGGAGGAAACAGGAGGATCAGCTGCAAAAAACGGACAAAACGAAACAATGTTTTCGTGGGCATGCTGCAAAATGGCCACAGTTAGAAGTGGATGTGAAAGAGTGGATCACACGTCACAGGAACAATGGCTTTTCAGCATCTACAAAAATGATCATATATGAAGCCAAACGTCTTGCTACAGAGAAAGGCATTGAGGACTTCCCTGGATCACCATCATGGTGCCACAGATTTATGAAGAGATGTGGTCTTGCTATGCGCACCAAAAGTAGGATTGCACAAAAAATGCCTATAGAATATGAATCCATGATTGTGTCTTTTCACAAATTTGTACTGGATGCAAGAAAGAAAAATGGATTTGAAATAAGCCAGATTGGGAACATGAATGAAGTCCCGTTAACCTTTGATGTTCCATCAAACAAGACTGTTGATGTGAAAGGTGCCAAAACCATAACCGTGTAAACCTCAGGGCATGAGAAAACCCATTACACGGTTGTGTTGTCCTGCTGTACAGATGGCACCAAACTGCCACCAATGCTGATTTTCAAGAGAAAAACCATGCTAAAAGAGGCAATCCCAAGAGGAGTTATTGTTCATGTTCATGACAAAGGATGGATGGACAAAAATGGCATGAAGATATGGATAGGAAAAGTGTGGTCCAAACCTCCTGGAGGGCTTCTGAAAAAACCTGCTCTATTAGTGCTTGACCAGTTTAGGGCACATATCACTGAAGCCACAAAAAAGAGATTTAAAGAAGAGAAAACCCATCTAGCCGTAATTCCTGGGGGGCTTACCAGCCAGTTGCAACCTTTGGACGTTTCCATCAACAAGCCATTTAAAGTTTTAATGAGAGAAGAGTGGAATAAATGGATGGCTGCTGGAAATCATGATCTGACACCAACTGGACGAATGAAGAGGCCCACTTTTACCCAAGTTTGTGAGTGGGTGAAAACCTCATGGCAGTCAGTTAAGGATGAAACCGTTGTGAGGTCCTTCAAAAAATGTGGCATCAGCAATGCCTTAGACGGCTCTGAAGATGACATCCTCTATGAACAGAGTGAAGACAGTGATGCTAGTGATTCTGAGGAACTGAGCCTCATAAATGTGGACAGTAGTGACGAGGAGTTCTTGGGGTTCCCCGATGATTAGAGTAGTTTCTGTACTTAAAGCTTAAAGTCAGTAATAATGGTTGTTAATGCTGCTGTTGAGTTCTGTTTACATTTACATTGGTTAAATATTGTTATTTATGGTATGTTATTAAATATTTTACCACACGTTTTGCTTCAAACTTTTTTTTTCTATTTTCCTCCTCTAAAACCTAGGTGCGTCTTATGGTCCAGTGCGTCTTATAGTCCGAAAAATACGATCGTAGACTAGCTTTTCCACTGTACAGTGAAGTAATCATAAACTTGTAGAATTTAGAGGCAACATGACCTTGTGATGTGATTGAAGAAACAAAATCAAAAAGAGAAGGAGAAGCCAGTCGTAGGGATGATAAATAAGTCTGGATGGAGTCAAAACAATGCTTCAACTGAATCCAACAGAAATATTGGGTAGAATGCAGATTGAACTGAGTTTGAAGTGCTGAGAACAGTTTTAATTTGTTATTTGAAAAAACATCTTCAACAGACCAAATGTTACTATGAAACCATTCTTTCCATTGGAAAGGATGATTATTTATGCGAATATTAGGGTTATACCATAAGGATGACTTCAATGAAGTGTCAGATGGAATGAGCATAAGACTATCTAGTTTTAGTAAAGATGAAAACACAGCGGAAATCAAGGGGTCTTGTTTTAATTTGTCCATGAGCGTTAAAGGTAGATATGAATTAAAGTCTAAGGGAAACTATTTACTTTTTTCAATTTGCAACCATGAAGGGGAATAGGCCAGATCATATTACAGCAAGCCTCCAAGTGGTTAGTAAGTGATCTGGCCTATTCCCCTTCATGGTTGCAAATTGAAAAAAGTAAATAGTTTCCCTTAGACTTTAATTCATATCTACCTTTAACGCTCATGGACAAATTAAAACAAGACCCCTTGATTTCCGCTGTGTTTTCATCTTTACTAAAACTAGATAGTCTTATGCTCATTCCATCTGACACTTCATTGAAGTCATCCTTATGGTATAACCCTAATATTCGCATAAATAATCATCCTTTCCAATGGAAAGAATGGTTTCATAGTAACATTTGGTCTGTTGAAGATGTTTTTTCAAATAACAAATTAAAACTGTTCTCAGCACTTCAAACTCTATGATAGGTGAGAAAATCTGTGAATAAAACCCCAGAATTCTCCTTAGTGGCTTTAAGAGTAGCAAGCGCAATTTGGGGAGTTTTCCCAGACCACAAGAACTTACTCAAAATTTTGTCAATACTTTTATAAAAGCAAGGGGGAAATAAGATAGGTAACATACTTAAAACGAACGTGATTTTTGAGGAGATCATCATTTTTATTGACTCCAGCCGACCCCACCAGGACAGGTAAAGAGGAGACCAGGTTTTAAGAAGGGCCTGAACCATGTCCAGCAATTTTTTTGAATTAATTTCCATGGTGTCCTTTAGGGAAGAAGTGAGATCTATTCCTAGGTATCTTATTTTACAGGATGACCAGGTAAGACCAAATGGAGCTATCATATCAAGAGTAGCTAATATATTCAGAGGAAGAACCTCTGAATTTTTGGATATTGATTTTATATCCAGAGAAAGATGCATACAAATCGACTAATTTAAAAAAAATGGGATACAGAAGATTAAGGGTAAGATAAAAAAAAGCATAATATCATCAGCATAAGCTGAGATTTTAAATTCTAGCGATGAAAATTTGATTCCTGATATATCCCGGGAAGAACGAACCGCTAATAAAAAAGGTTCCAAAGCTATATTAAACAATAAAGGGGAAAGGGGACACCCTTGTCTAGTACCTCTGTGAAGAAAAACTATTTCAGAAACGCAAGAATACGGGCTGTTGGGTTGTTATATAAAATTTTAACCTTGTTAATGAAATCTAAAGGGGCCCCAAACCACTGTAGCATGTGGAAAAGGAGCCACCATTCCACTCTGTCAAAAGCGTTTTCGGCATCCCTCTCAAATCACAAGTCAGGAACCTTGGAATACAGTTAGATTCAACACTTACTCTGAGTCCCTAAATCCAAGCAACCTTCAAGAGCTGCTTCTACTATTTATGACAACTACACTGTCTATCTCCTTACATCAAGAAAGAAAATCTTATCCTAGTTGTGCATGCCATGATAACATCAATAGATTACTGTAAAGCGAATGCTACATACCTGTAGAAGGTATTCTCCGAGGACAGCAGGCTGATTGTTCTCACTGATGGGTGACGTCCACGGCAGCCCCTCCAATCGGAAACTTCACTAGCAAAGTCCTTTGCTAGCCCTCGCGCGCACCGCGCATGCGCGGCCGTCTTCCCGCCCGAAACCGGCTCGAGCCGGCCAGTCCAGTATGTAGCAAGACAATACACTTCAAGGGAAGACACAACTCCAAAGGGGAGGCGGGCGGGTTGGTGAGAACAATCAGCCTGCTGTCCTCGGAGAATACCTTCTACAGGTATGTAGCATTCGCTTTCTCCGAGGACAAGCAGGCTGCTTGTTCTCACTGATGGGGTATCCCTAGCCCCCAGGCTCACTCAAAACAACAACATTGGTCAATTGGGCCTCGCAACGGCGAGGCCATAACTGAGATTGACCTAAAAAATTTACCAACTAACTGAGAGTGTAGCCTAGAACAGAACAAACAGGGCCCTCGGGGGGTGGAGTTGGATCCTAAAGCCCAAACAGGTTCTGAAGAACTGACTGCCCGAACCGACTGTCGCGTCGGGTATCCTGCTGCAGGCAGTAATGGGATGTGAATGTGTGGACAGAAGCCCACGTCGCAGCTTTGCAAATTTCTTCAATGGAGGCTGACTTCAAGTGGGCTACCGACGCAGCCATGGCTCTAACATTATGAGCCGTGACATGACCCTCAAGAGCCAGCCCCGCCTGGGCGTAAGTGAAGGAAATGCAATCTGCTAGCCAATTGGATATGGTGCGTTTCCCTACAGCCACTCCCCTCCTATTGGGATCAAAAGAAACAAACAATTGGGCGGACTGTCTGTGGGGCTGTGTCCGCTCCAGGTAGAAGGCCAATGCTCTCTTGCAGTCCAATGTGTGCAGCTGACGTTCAGCAGGGCAGGAATGAGGACGGGGAAAGAATGTTGGCAAGACAATTGACTGGTTCAGATGGAACTCCGACACGACCTTTGGCAGGAACTTAGGGTGAGTGCGGAGGACTACTCTGTTGTGATGAAATTTAGTGTAAGGGGCCTGGGCTACCAGGGCCTGAAGCTCACTGACTCTACGAGCCGAAGTAACTGCCACCAAGAACATGACCTTCCAGGTCAAGTACTTCGGATGGCATGAATCCAGTGGCTCAAAAGGAGGTTTCATCAGCTGGGTGAGAACGACATTGAGATCCCATGACACTGTAGGAGGCTTGACAGGGGGCTTTGACAAAAGCAAACCTCTCATGAAGCGAACAACTAAAGGCTGTCCTGAGATCGGCTTACCTTCCACTTGGTAATGGTATGCACTGATTGCACTAAGGTGAACTCTTACGGAGTTGGTCTTCAGACCAGACTCAGACAAGTGCAGAAGGTATTCAAGCAGGGTCTGTGTAGGACAAGAGCGAGGATCTAGGGCCTTGCTGTCACACCAGACGGCAAACCTCCTCCAATGAAAGAAGTAACTTCTCTTGGTGGAGTCTTTCCTGGAAGCAAGCAAGATGCGGGAGACACCCTCTGGCAGACCCAAAGAGGCAAAGTCTACGCCCTCAACATCCAGGCCGTGAGAGCCAGGGACTGGAGGTTGGGATGCAGAAGAGCCCCTTCGTCCTGCGTGATGAGGGTCGGAAAACACTCCAATCTCCACGGTTCTTCGGAGGATAACTCCAGAAGAAGGGGGAACCAGATCTGACGCGGCCAAAAAGGAGCAATCAGAATCATGGTGCCTCGGTCTTGCTTGAGTTTCAACAAAGTCTTCCCCACCAGAGGGATGGGAGGATAAGCATACAGGAGGCCCTCCCCCCAATCCAGGAGGAAGGCATCCGACGCCAGTCTGCCGTGGGCCTGAAGCCTGGAACAGAACTGAGGGACCTTGTGGTTCACTTGAGATGCGAAGAGATCCACCAGGGGGGTGCCCCACGCCTGGAAGATCTGTCGCACTACACGGGAATTGAGCGACCACTCGTGAGGTTGCATAATCCTGCTCAACCTGTCGGCCAGACTGTTGTTTACGCCTGCCAGATATGTGGCTTGGAGCACCATGCCTTGACGGCGAGCCCAGAGCCACATGCTGACGGCTTCCTGACACAGGGGGCGAGATCCGGTGCCCCCCTGCTTGTTGACATAGTACATGGCAACCTGATTGTCTGTCTGAATTTGGATAATTTGGTGGGACAGCCGATCTCTGAAAGCCTTCAGAGCGTTCCAGATCGCTCGCAACTCCAGAAGGTTGATCTGTAGATCGCTTTCTTGGAGGGACCACCTTCCTTGGGTGTGAAGCCCATCGACATGAGCTCCCCATCCCAGGAGAGACGCATCCGTGGTCAGCACTTTTTGTGGCTGAGGAATTTGGAAGGGACGTCCCAGAGTCAAATTGGAGCAAATCGTCCACCAATACAGGGATTCGAGAAAACTCGTGGACAGGTGGATCACGTCCTCTAGACCCCCAGCGGCCTGATACCACTGGGAGGCTAGGGTCCATTGAGCAGATCTCATGTGAAGGCGGGCCATGGGAGTCACATGAACTGTGGAGGCCATGTGGCCCAGCAATCTCAACATCTGCCGAGCTGTGATCTGCTGGGACGCTCGCACCCGCGAGACGAGGGACAACAAGTTGTTGGCCCTCGCCTCTGGGAGATAGGCGCGAGCCGTCCGAGAATCCAGCAGGGCTCCGATGAATTCGAGTTTCTGCACTGGGAGAAGATGGGACTTTGGGTAATTTATCACAAACCCCAGTAGCTCCAGGAGGCGAATAGTCATCTGCATGGACTGCAGGGCTCCTGCCTCGGATGTGTTCTTCACCAGCCAATCGTCGAGATATGGGAACACGTGCACCCCCAGCCTGCGAAGCGCCGCTGCTACCACAGCTAGGCACTTTGTGAACACCCTGGGCGCAGAGGCGAGCCCAAAGGGTAGCACACAGTACTGGAAGTGGCGTGTGCCCAGCTGAAATCGCAGATACTGTCTGTGAGCTGGCAGTATCGGGATGTGTGTGTAGGCATCCTTCAAGTCCAGAGAGCATAGCCAATCGTTTTGCTGAATCATGGGGAGAAGGGTGCCCAGGGAAAGCATCCTGAACTTTTCTTTTACGAGATATTTGTTCAGGGCCCTTAGGTCTAGGATGGGACGCATCCCCCCTGTTTTCTTTTCCACAAGGAAGTACCTGGAATAGAATCCCAGCCCTTCTTGCCCGGATGGCACGGGCTCGACCGCATTGGCGCTGAGAAGGGCGGAGAGTTCCTCTGCAAGTACCTGCTTGTGCTGGAAGCTGTAGGACTGAGCTCCCGGTGGACAATTTGGAGGTTGTGAGGCCAAATTGAGGGTGTATCCTTGCCGGACTATTTGGAGAACCCACTGATCGGAGGTTATGAGAGGCCACCTTTGGTGAAAAGCTTTCAACCTCCCTCCGACAGGCAGGTCGCCCGGCACTGACACTTGGATGTCGGCTATGCTCTGCTGGAGCCAGTCAAAAGCTCGCCCCTTGCTTTTGCTGGGGAGCCGCGGGGCCTTGCTGATTCGCACGCTGCTGACGAGAGCGAGCGCGCTGGGGCTTAGCCTGGGCCGCAGGCTGTCGGGAAGGAGGATTGTACCTACGCTTGCCAGAAGTATAGGGAACAGTCTTCCTTCCCCCGAAAAATCGTCTACCTGTAGAGGTAGAAGCTGAAGGCTGCCGGCGGGCGAACTTGTCGAATGCGGTGTCCCGCTGGTGGAGAGACTCTACCACCTGTTCGACTTTTTCGCCAAAAATGTTATCCGCACGGCAAGGCGAGTCCGCAATCCGCTGCTGGATTCTATTCTCCAGGTCGGCGGCACGCAGCCATGAGAGCCTGCGCATCACCACACCTTGAGCAGCGGCCCTGGACGCAACATCAAAAGTGTCATAAACTCCTCTGGCCAGGAATTTTCTGCACGCCTTCAGCTGCCTGACCACCTCCTGAAAGGCTTGGCTTGCTCAGGGGGAAGAGCATCAACCAAGCCCGCCAACTGTCGCACATTGTTCCGCATGTGTATGCTCGTGTAGAGCTGGTAAGACTGGATCTTGGACACGAGCATAGAGGAATGGTAGGCCTTCCTCCCAAAGGAGTCTAAGGTTCTAGCGTCCTTGCCCGGGGGCGCCGAAGCATGTTCCCTAGAACTCTTAGCCTTCTTTAGGGCCAAATCCACAACTCCAGAGTCATGAGGCAACTGAGTGCGCATCAGCTCTGGGTCCCCATGGATCCGGTACTGGGACTCGATCTTCTTGGGAATGTGGGGATTAGTTAATGGCTTGGTCCAGTTCGCAAGCAATGTCTTCTTCAGGACATGGTGCAAGGGAACAGTGGACGCTTCCTTAGGTGGAGAAGGATAGTCCAGGAGCTCAAACATTTCAGCCCTGGGCTCGTCCTCCACAACCACCGGGAAGGGGATGGCCGTAGACATCTCCCGGACAAAGGAGGCAAAAGACAGACTCTCGGGAGGAGAAAGCTGTCTCTCAGGAGAGGGAGTGGGATCAGACGGAAGACCCGCAGACTCCTCGTCAGAGAAATATCTGGGATCTTCCTCTTCCTCCCACGAGGCCTCACCCTCGGTGTCAGACACAAGCTCACGGACCTGTGTCTGCAACCTCGCCCTGCTCGACTCCGTGGAACCCCGTCCACGATGGGGGCGTCGAGAGGTAGACTCCCTCGCCCGCATCGGCGAAGCTCCCTCCGCCGACGTAGTCGGGGAGCCTTCCTGGGAGGTGGCCGCGGTCGGCACCGCACGCGGTACCGACGTCGGGGACCTCAACCTGGGCGATGGGCCAGCCGGCGCCACGCTCGACGGTACCGGCGGCGCAAGCACCGCCGGTACCGGAGGGGTAGGGCGCAACAGCTCTCCCAGAATCTCTGGGAGAACGGCCCGGAGGCTCTCGTTTAGAGTGGCTGCAGAGAAAGGCTGAGAGGTCGATGCAGGCGTCGACGTCAGTACCTGTTCCGGGCGTGGAGGCTGTTCCGGGCTGTCCAGAGCGGAGCGCATCGACACCTCCTGAACAGAGGGTGAGCGGTCCTCTCGGTGCCGATGCCTGCTGGGTGCCGACTCCCTCGGCGACCCAGAGCTCTCGGTGCCGACACGGGGAGGAGACCGGTGTCGATGCTTCTTCGATTTCTTCCGAAGCATGTCACCGGAGCTCCCCGGCACCGACGAGGAGGACGTCGAATCCATCCGTCGCTTCCTCGGGGCCGAGACTGAAGAAGGTCGATCTCGGGGGGGCTGTACCGCAGGAGCCCTCAGGGTAGGAGGAGACCCACCCGAGGGCTCACCGCCACCAGCAGGGGAATGGACAGCCCTCACCTGCACTCCACCCGATGCACCACCGTCCGACGACATCAGCAGACGAGGTCCTGGTACCACCGACGTCGATGCAGCTATCCGATGTCTCGGCGCCGATGCAGAGGCCCGATGCCTCGATGCACTCGATGCAGGGGCGGCCGAGGAAGATGGTCTGGACGCTGACGACGTCGATGCACTCGAAGATCCCGGTGCCGATGCCGACGAAGAGCCCGAGAACAACACGTTCCACTGGGCTAGTCTCGCTACCTGAGTCCGCCTTTGAAGCAGGGAACACAGACTGCAGTTCTGAGGGCGGTGCTCGGCCCCCAGACACTGAAGACACGAGGAGTGTCGATCAGTGAGCGAGATAACCCGGGCGCACTGGGTGCACTTCTTGAAGCCGCTGGAAGGCTTCGATGTCATGGGCGGAAAAATCACGCCGGCGAAATCAAAAGCCGAAATGGCGAAATTTGAAGCACCAAATTTAGAGGGAGAAAAAATCTCGACCGAGGCCGAAAAGAGGCCTTCCCCGACGACGAAAGAAAACTTACCGGGGCAAAAAAGCTGGAAGTACGGGGAGGATTTACACGAAACCCGGCGAGGGGTTTCCGGAGCACTTCCCGACTAAGGTAAAGCTTTCCCGAAGGAAAAAAACACGCTCAAAACAAATTGGACGCGCGAGGTCGACTTTCCGGGGCTCGACACGGCGAAAACACGACCGTACCGAGTGCGGACAAAAGAAGACTGGCCGGCTCGAGCCGGTTTCGGGCGGGAAGACGGCCGCGCATGCGCGGTGCGCGCGGGCGCGCGAGGGCTAGCAAAGGACTTTGCTAGTGAAGTTTCCGATTGGAGGGGCTGCCGTGGACGTCACCCATCAGTGAGAACAAGCAGCCTGCTTGTCCTCGGAGAATGCACTCTACAATGGTCCAACTACAAAGGGTCTGCACCAGCTCCAATTGATTCAGAATGCTGCAGCAAGACTTAAAGAAGGGACCACATCATACCATTTTTGCAAAAGCTTCATTGGCTACCAGTACAATAAAAGGCTAAATTTAAAACTCTTTTCCAATCTTCAAGGCCCTTAAAGGAAATGCCCCAAGTACCTGAACAGGATGACCCTCTAAACACCCCTCCAAGGACACTACGGTCCCAAAGGGTATCCCTAACCACACCCACTCCAAAAGACATTACACAATACGATACCCACAAGCGAGCCTTCTCTGGAGTAGCCCCCACACTCTGGAATGCTCTCCCTGAAAGGCTCCACTTAACATAAAACCATCTCTACTCCAGGAAGAAGGTGAAAGCTTGGCTCTTCAACCAGGCCTTTAATGGAACTAACTTCTTAGTCTCACACACATACACAAGGAGAGACACAGCCTGCACATTCTGCAGCAGGACACTTATCCACCCCTACCCTAGCTAACATTTAATCATCTCTCTGACCTCATGTGCAACTTTCTTTAGTCACCTTATTTTCTAACTCCTCTTACTCTCTTTATCTATATGTTCCATCTTTGCTTATACCTTATGTCATCTATTAAAATGTTCTATGACATATTGTATTGACATTTTTAGTATACCATGTCATACTTTGTATTATTTGAAAATTTTTACTGCTCTAATTGTCTGTTGTTTATGTTTGATTTCTTACTGTACACAGCCTTTTTTGAAAAAGGCGGTAAATACTAATAAATTAAATACAAAGAAAATCAAGAGTGGGTTTGGAGAGGGCAACAAGAGTAAAAGGCAGTATAAGCCAGAAAAACAGAAGATAGGAATGCTCACCAGTGGAAAAGCTATCTAGCAAACACACAGTAATTAGCAATATTCAAGATGCATGACTAAAATTGTACTTTAAAATGTTAGTTCAGGTGGTTTTCACCTGCTCACTTGCTCTCTCTCTACAATGGGAAACAGCTTCTCTCATGTCAAAGTACTTTATCTTCACTAGATCAAATGGTTCATGTTGGAAATAATAAATATAAAATAAAAGTGGGAGGGTGACCAAAGATACCAAAGACTGAGAAGATGCATAATAAAAGAAAAGTTTATTGAAGTATGAAGACTCGACACAACATTGTGTTTCGGCCATTAGGCCTGCATCAGGAGTCTTATTTGCAGATAACTTCCGAGCAAATGATGAAGGAAGATCTTCAGTAAAAGATAGTCGTAGTATGTTTTAAAATATTTGCAAAGAACACTCCTTTTCCTTCACAGCTAAGTGCCAAGATTTTGAAAGAAAGAGGGAGGGGAGCAGATGATCTTGGTAACAGTTCCAGTATCAGAAAGAATTTCAAGCCTTCAGTTCTTGGAAAATTTTGGCCATAGTGGCTATCAAGATTGCTTCATTCTATTGTAAATACATGCTTGAAAATTGCATCACTTCAAAGGAAACTGACACTATTTTGAAGTGATGCAATTTTCAAGCATGTATTTACAATAGAATGAAGCAATCTTGATAGCCACTATGACCAAAATTTTCCAAGAACTGAAGGCTTGAAATTCTTTCTGATACTGGAACTGTTACCAAGATCATCTGCTCCCCTCCCTCTTTCTTTCAAGATCTTGGCACATAGCTGTGAAGGAAAAGGAGTGTTCTTTGCAAATATTTTAAAACATACTACGACTATCTTTTACTGAAGATCTTCCTTCATCATTTGTTCGGAAGGTTATCTGCAAATAAGACTGCTGATGCAGGCCTAACGGCCGAAACACAACATTATGTCGAGTCTTCATACTTCAATAAACTTCTCTTTTATTATACATCTTCTCAGTCTTTGGTATCCTTGGTCGCCATCCCACTTTTATTTTACATTGTCGTTTTCCGTGGGGAGTCTTGAGTTCTCCGCCTTGCGGCGGATTTTCTCATATACGGATATAATATAAAGTCACAAAATGATAAACAGTGCATGAGCCAATCAGATTCAATACCATGAGAGGCATAGTATATCTTTCTATGTATGGCTACTCCCATGGATCCAAGGGAACTGCAGACAGCAAACTTCAAGAATTTACTACTACTGGTACTTATAGAAACAGTGCTACTAGACCACCTAATAGTGTATCCCTTTTTCAACTGAGAAGAAATTACTTAGAAAATCAGATGTACTAAAGGGTTTCTCCTATTTTTGATCTATGAGAAAAATGCTTAGTACAACTGGCTCTATGTGAATTTGACAGACTGTTCTTTTAGTTCCTTTAGTGGAGTAGCCTAGTGGTTACTGCAGTGGACTTTGATTCTGGGGAACTGAGTTCGATTCCCACTGCAGCTCCTTGTGACTCTGGGCAAGTCACTTAACCCTCCATTGCCCCTGGTACAAAATAAGTACCTGAATATATGTAAACTGATTTGAATGTAGTTGCAAAAACCTCAGAAAGGTGGTATATCAAGTCCCATTTCCCCGTCCCCTCCCTTTCATGCATCTCTGCACATCGGGCAACAGGCTTTCTCAATCTATCTCGATCAGCTGCAACGGCTTCCATCTCCTCCCAGGTACTGCCTACATTGAGAGTGTGCATCTCCAGGTCAGTTTCGGTCTTCCTCTTCTTGATTCACCGGCTGGTCTCTATTTCAGTGCCACTTAGGTATGACAATGGTCTTGCATGTGTAAAATATGTCCAGTCAACCGGACTCTGTGTTTGGTAAATCTTCTGGAGTTGTTTTCCTCAGTATCTCATCAGTTGTGATATAATCTCAGTAAGACACACCTAAGATTATTCTCAGGTATTGCTGGTGAAATACATCAAATTTCCTTCCTATCTTGGTTGCAACTTATTTCAATTTTTGTGAGTTTTATCGCACACTGCCTTGATGACCTCTCTCTAAAGCGAAATATCAAATAAACATGAACTTCGACATCTTCCAGGTTTCGCTGGCATACAATGCAGTTGGCAAGAAAATGGGAGTGACAAAGTTGCAATTCTGTTTTGATATAAACTACAGTTTTTTGTAAAATATAGAACATAATTACAAAATTTACTGTTAGAAAGTGCAAGTTTAATGCATATTTTGTAGCTGTGTTCTTAAAGCTGTACTCTGTGTAAAATGCGGCCTGTCAAAATAACAGAGCCACATGTATTAAGCATTTTTTTCTCATACAAAATAGGTGAAATATTTTAGTTGATAGGGATGTGTAGTTGTACTGTTCTTGGAAGATAGGAACAGAAGAGCTGTGTTGAATAGGTGTCCCCCTTGGGTTCTTGGTCTTCTTTTCATTCTTTTTACTTTGATTTATTGTATTTTGTGTGTTTATTTTGTAAACCACCTAGATTATCTCTGGATAGCTACACCATACTGAAATGAGATAAATACATTTGGCCTCCACAAAGAGGTAGCTATTTGTCTGGCAATTTAAGACATGTACCAGTAGGTAGGTCTGTATAAAATTCTTGACAGCAAACACCTGCAGCCTTAAATATCTTAATTATAGTCAATCCTGACCTCTATTTACCTCAAAACAACTCAAGTATTATATTCAGTACTGATGTCTGGCTGCACTTCCACACAACAAGCATGCCTAACCTTGATTTCATGCACGTTCTGAGCAAATCAGCCAAAGTGCCCATCCCTAGCCTACAGATCAGTCTACTTCTCAACTAATAGCCACCAACCCTAAAAGTTTACTTTCTGTTTAGTATTTGCAGAAGTTTAAGTATTTAATTCTCACCAAAACCAGAATTTACACCCAGATGGTAAAAGGCCAGTCCTTACAATGCTGAGGTTCCCAGATTCCTGCTTCAAGCACTTTGGATGTTTTTTGGAACCATGAACGGTCCTAGGCAGAAGATAGATACCAACACCAGAGCGATGAAGCCTACCTGGTGCCTGGTTGCATGCCTGTTATTGTCATCCTGTCTGTGGGACAGCATCCTCTCCTCTATCTGCTTATCACGGCTCTGTGCTCTTACCTGGAAAGCAGCACAAGTCTATCAGTCCCACTCCAATCCACGTGCTCAAAAAAAGCAAGCAGGGCCTTCTTCTGAATCCATGACAGAGAATTCAGGGTAGAATGCAAGGTCTGACTCTAGAGGGACAGGCTGTACAGGAAAATTTGCTATGTTGTGCAATATTTTGAAAATGTACCTATAAACAGCAACTTGTACTGCACAGAAGTAACTTTAAAAAGCTATTTTTAAAATTCCTTAGGCATCTCCTCTGCAATTCTGCTGCAGAGACGGGAGCAGCCATATTTCCAAAAGTATCACACACTGCATCTCACACATAACTGAATCTGATTGGTTCACACTAGTAATGGCAAAGGGTGTGTGTCTCCTTCAGGTCCATTGCACATGATTTAACGTGACACTCCTGGATACATGACTCATGAATGCTCTCTAGGCTGCAGTGGAACTACAGGGAAGCAAAAAGAATTCCAAAAATAACCTTCAGGAAAAAAATTAAAAGGTCAACTGAATTATACACTGTGGCCTCTCTCAGTGATGCATTTTAGAGCAATGCTCAGTATGATGGTTAATTTATGCAGTCATTTTACCTCTAGAATTGTCCAACTGTTTCCTGACAAGCCAAATGAGTAAAGCTTCAGTTACCTTGCACTCATCTGCAGACAAGTTATGATAGAGAGGACATCCAGAGATGGAGAAATGTCTCTCGTGTTTTCCTGTTAGATGTCCTAAAAATAAATACACACAATTTCAAGTCTGGGCATAAGACAATCAATACTGTAATATTCTAACAAAACAAAGATGTGTGCTTTATTTTTAGCAGTACAGTACTATAACATTCCCTGACAGGTACCTAGGGAGTTGCAGCCTGGTGTAGGACACTTCATGTTGAAATTGTAGCTTTCATGGAAGCGGCGACGTTTGGGGCGGTGAGAGAGGTCACTGCCAGAGTCCTTCAGCGACATGTCCTTGGCTATGCTTTCATCATGTGACACATTAGGACTAGAAATATCAATGTCAGACTCTGAGGATGGAGCATTTCCTGTTGGGGTCCGTGGAGGAGACTCATCATGATCAGGTGCATTTTTTGTATCTATATTTTAAATAAATAAGTACATATTAATGTCTGATTATAGTACAGAATACTACAAAGAAATTGTATGTTAACTGCTATAAGCAGCCACATAGTTACCTCTATCAGTTCCCCTGCATAGTAAACTGCACTGTCTACAAGCGTTCAGAACCACACCTCACCCCCATACCTCTAGCACAAAAGTCGACCACTTGCTCGGTTTCCGATCCGGACGAGCGGGTCTGTCGGAGCGGATATTTTTTCGGACTCACAGGGGTGGGCTGCTGTTGACTGCGTGTCACCCTCCTGGTAGAATACACTGGCTCCTCTGCACCAAACGATTGCAGATTGCGAACTGGGCTGGAATCTGGTTTAATAAAAACCACAGTTTCATTTGGTGCCACTACTAGAAACTACCAATCTGCTTTTCTGCCAAACCCCTATAATAGGGGATAACAATATGCAGATAACCACTTGGGAATGTACTCTGAGCATAGTCATGATTGTTGTCATCTTGTGACAACACTTGCTAATCAGGACCAGAACAGATCTTCATTTCCCTGAGACCACCCTGAAATTACCCTGCTGGCATCACACCTTAAATCCCTACGAAATGCTGACCAAAATCCCTGTAAGCCAATGGATTTAAGTGCCAGTCGTACAGGAGGAAGCTGTAAAGCCAATTTAGGACAGGATGTCAATAGCAGTAACAAAACAAAAGTTGCAACACATGGAAGGAGGTGGATTTCAAACACCGCAACAAAAGCATTACATGTGTCAAGCGTTCCAATAAAACAGAAGATATTTCTGCCTTCAAGCCAGCATGCACCACTCACTTCCCAGCTACTACATTAAACCTTTTTGAGGACAATCATATGATCCTGTGCTAACGCAGCACGAATGAAAATGACAGCAGCATCTAGACTGCTGAGTCAGTCTTTCCTATGGCATTACCTTGGGAGCTCTGGCTAAGCCTGGCTGAGGAACGGGTCACCCGTGCAGATCGCTGAGAATTCCCATCACTTTCTGAGCTGTCCGTGTGCTCAACATCAGTGGAGAAATCAGAATCCTCTGTTCCATCTGAACTGCTGCCTGCATTTCTCTGCAATATCAGACCTTGACATTAGTATAATAATTACTAAATTACACTATTTAAAAAACATGCCAAAGAAACTATTTATACAAGCAGATACAGCCATTCAGTTCCAATTATAAAACAGTAAGGTCTTTTGTGCTTTAGAACAAAAAGCCACCTTCCTATCACAATACAGCTGCTCTTTGGCAGGTGAGAGATTTATTTGGTGAATATGAAGTGATCTGAATTTAATCACCCAATGGTCCATTTAAAAACATTTCTAAGGGCTTAAACGAGTGACTTAAGGGTCAATATTCAGCTGGTGACAATTGACATTTCTTTAAACACTAATTGCCACCGGTTAAACTAAACCCAGACATTCAATGGCAGGCCTGGTTAAGTGCTGCTGAAAACTAGAGGACGGTTCACTCAGCATGGTTTAAGTAGGTAGCAGTCTCTCCTGCCCACTTAAACCATACTGAATATAGACACCCTAAATTTTAGCAGTCTAAAACTTAGATGCCTCATTTTTCAGCTGCAATTACTTTTAGTAGATTTAGTTAGGTGTCTAGTGCTAAATGGTTTGACTTTTTTTTACCTGCCTTAACTCCACCACTACCCATTAGTACTCAGGAAGCCATGGGAGCCTTAACTGAAGTGTATTAAGCAGGTAACATATGAATTAATGCACATTAACAGTTCCCATGGTGGCATGACACATAGGGACCAATGCTTAAATGTTCACAGTAGAATCTCCACACTATTGTAAAACTAGCACACAAAAAAAGCCTGTCCAACTTGCTCAAAATAACAAGCATACAGATTAATGCTGTGTTAAAGTCACAACAGTAATCTGTTGTTCAGGCACAAACAGGAAAGTTAGAACTGATAGCAGAGTGGCAATTGGCTCAGGCATTGAAAACAAAGTTGACAGCAAAGACAACAGTGTGAATTCTAGACCTTGCCATCCAAGGTCAGAAGAGATGGCCAGACAGCATCACTGAAGGCCATATAGTGACCAGACACTGCCCCCAAATATAATACGGTACAGGAAAATTAGCAGGTAAGATAACATTTCCTTCCATTATATCCTTACCAGACAAGTCCAGACCTGTGGAATGTACAAAGTAGTCTAGAGAAGGATGGGATAAAAAGGACAAGGTAACAAGAAAAGCTCAAGGTCAACAGAAAGACTTCACAGCCAAGGAAATGAGTCCTGATACGCAACTCAGCAGTTTTCAAAATCCCTGACTTCAAAGGATGGCTTCAACAAGATAAAAGAAGAGCTTAGCTGCCCAAATTTAAATCCCAATTAAGAGAAATCAGGAAACAGTATTTGGAAGTACTGTCTAGAGAAAAGGGGAAGGATGACTATCCCACTAGCTAACCAGGAGGTAGGCTTGAGTGCCATTAAGAGAATGCACCAGGAAGAAAAAGGGCCAAGCCAAAGCTGACAGAAACCCAGGAGAGACAAATCTCTCAAAGGGACATGATCTCATGGCCTGTGTCCCAGGGCACCAGCCACATACCTACTAGCAGGGACAGCCAAACAGTCTGCGTTCCCAAGAAAGTCCAGAAACTGAAATAAGTACCCCTACGAGGAGTGTCGAGAGACACCACCCAGAAAGGGAACTTGTGTTAACACGGAATTACGCCAAAATATAAGTCTTGGAACTTTCATTCAGGCCTCCTTAAAGGACTGTACTGGCAGCCTTGGAAAAGAGACTCCAAAGGCAAGGATGCACAGAGCTTAGACTGAGAGACAGAGAGCTGCAAGAAGGAAAATGCAATCCATCCCCCAACAGTCTGAGACTGACTGAGGCATGCACCTAGCAGGCAAAGATACTCCCTCCCACCAATATGCCGTGACTAACCTTGGACCCTGGGGTATTAAGGAGTAACTATCCTCCTCTTTGTAAATTTTTTTTAAAGTTCACTGCCCAAGACTCGAAGTAAGCCACTAGGAACCAGCCAAGCATTAGCTGGATGCCGCTGTTTTCACTCCAACATAGCTGCACTGCCCCAGAACACTGCCAGAGCCGCTAGACCCGAGTGCTGCAATGCGCTGCGGAGCACCCAAAGAACCTGATCAGGACAGAAATCGCAGCACTCAAACCTGTCACACAAGTTCACTGGAGATGGCAGCATCCCAGCACAAAGACTGCGGAAACAAAAGCCACGGGAACAAAGTTATAAGAGCAGCTGTGCTGCAGACTGGCAACCCGCGCTGCCATACCCACAACAGCCATCGAGAAAGCAACATGGTGGACTGCAGAGGTATTCCCTGTGTCTCACCTTTGGTAGACCTGAGGCCTAGTTAGGCCATGAACCATCTTTTCTGAACGAACATGAATTCTACATTTCTTCCTGGCACAGCTGTGTTAGTTGACTTCATCCAAGGACATATTGTTCACTTGCACCAGCCTTCCAGTTTATCTCATGGGAAGTTGAGGAGAGAGTTTTACAATCACACAGGGCATCCAGCATCTTGTGTGAAATTGTGGAGGAGCATTATCCACTACAAGACATGAATGAGATAATGCTTGTTGTTTACCTTGGTGGCAAGACTACTTTTGATAAGGTGGTCTTTCTGGAAGCCCAAGGCCCCTCATTGTGATGACCGTATGTAACCTGCTGGACAGAGGTATACAGTTCTTGTCACCTGGGAACCCCGAGGGCTGTGCCAACCTGGGACTTGGAAGAAAGATGGAAGAGGACAAAGAAGAAGAGAAGAAGATCCAATGGTATGTGCATTTCTCAGAGGAGAGGGACTAAATTGCCAGGACACCTGTGAACTGTATTTCTTTGTGCCAAGTTCAGCACAAAGAAGAACTCGGTAGCAGATTCATGGCTACTGACAGACAGAGTCTATCTGCCTGTGCAGAGCAGGAAACCATCAGACTATATCTGATACTGCCAGAGGGCTCGCCTAGACAGCCTGAGCCCTGAAGCCGAGGACCACTAAGAGTGAGAAGCAGGGATTTTCTTTTACAGTCAGGGACCATACTTAGTGACCTGATTTTGCTACTGAAGGACTGGTTATGACTCAGGCACATGGTCTAGTCTAATACAGCTGCTGAGTTGGTAATTTCTTCTCAGGATAGTACTGTAGTTGTGTAGTTATATGAATACTTATGTATATATATATATTTTTTTTTGTGTGTGTGTGTATGTAATCATCAGTATTTTGTGCTCAGCATATTTTTGTATTTGCTTGCCATATTTGCTCATTTACATATATAATAATTATATATTTCCACATTGACATTGTTCTTTCATTGGGGACAGCTTAGCTCGACCCAAGGCCACTTAGGTGCTGTCATATCTCTAGCCAAACGAGTCCAGAACAATTACTATCATTTGTATAAGCGCCTTTCTGACAGGAATATCAGACCATGTCTACTGCCTAACAGCGACAAAAGGAAGTGAAGACAAATGCTGCTCGCAACAAACAAAACTGCAGAAACACAATGTAAACAAATTCATGTAGAAATCAAAAGTAGCGTTGTCTGAACCGAGAAAAAGGCAAAGTCAGAAAACACACCCTGAAAGGAAACCAAATAGGTCCAACGAAAGTGACATGTAGACCCACGCAGTGCATAAAATGCAGCAATCATACCCTTGCTGATTCCTGAGGTAAAGGTGCTGTGAGCTGGAGAAAGAAAGGACGGGACTCTTGAGTACTGCCATCCACCTCAAGATAATGGGCAGGAAAAGCACCCATCACTCCACTGAGAGCCAGCCTTGAACTGGATCAGGAGCCAGACTCAGACCTAGACACTTAGTCTAAGAACCTCTCATCCTCAAAAAAACCCTCATGGGGAAAGAGAGGGTACAATGTGAGTGGAAAGGGACTCAGAAGCATCCAAGTATTTCCTCCCCCCCCCCAAAAAAAAAAAAAAAAAAAAAAAGATTTCTTCAGGCCGAAAAATGTATTAACTCTACAGGACCAGAAGTCTGGCTCAGGAGCTCAGCAGGCAATGTAGCCCAGGATCTCACACCTATTACAGACAGAGAAAATACTGAATTCTTATGCCTGCATAGTATTCTTATAGGGCTATAGGGTGAATCATGAAACTTGTGTCTGCCGACTAGTGGATGTAGACAGAGAAAAACTACCCACAGGTCTGGACTGGTCCGGATATAATGGAATAGGTGAATAGCCCTGTGAACACCTGCCCTTGCCTCCTGTTCTGAATCAGCTTGAGCAAACCAATCTTCCAGGTATAGATTCTGAGTCCTCCTTGTGTAGGAAGGCTGCTACTAACACAAGTACCTTTCAAAAGCAGTGTTCTTCTTGCCACTCAGCTAGAAAAATATATGTGGAGGAGTAGCTGGGTGGGGGCAGAGTACTGCACAGTATTATAAAACTTTTTGTTAAGTTAGCCAAGTGGTCAGTAATATCGAACAGGTGGTATGCCCATTTTAAAAGTCCTGAAAATGCACAGAAAGTGCTGGGTGAGGTGGCCAACCAAAAGGCATCTCTCTGAACTGAAGTGCTCTCCCAGAAGGCAACAGGGCAAAATTTTCTTGATGACAGGTGCGAACTGGAATGTGTAGGTAGGCCTCTGACAAGTAGAGAAAAGCTAGAATTCCCCTAGCCAAACTGCTGCCATCACAGACCACAATGTCTCCATGAAGAAGGGTGCTATATTGGAGAAACAAGACAACATAGACATCATATTAAATATCACAATGCCAACTAGGATGTCACCTCTGTGGGACAGCACTTTACAAAACCAGAACACTGCGTCAATGATTTTATGGTGAGAATACTAAAAGGAAACGTCCAGGAACCTAAGACCCAAGTCAAAGTGATGAAATATTTTGACACCCACCAGACAGGACTTAAAGATCCGGGTTTTCTATCCCACTATAAACCATAAAATTATACTGCTTTATCATCCTCTTATCACTCATCCATCTCTCTCTGTCTCACACCAAACCACCCCACCCTATTCCGGTAAGACTGTCATTTGAAAGCTTTTGCGTTTCACTTATATGTTCTGATATTTGTCAACATTTGATTATTCCTGATCTGAAGAAGGGTTACCTTCTAAAGCTAATCAAAAAATGTATTAAGTTAGTCCAACAACAATAAAAAAGTATCCTCATGTTTTCTTTTCTTTGTTTTAGTTCTATTTATTACCTTTAAACATGGACTAGCACGGCTACCACAACACTTTACCAATAAATGACCAAAATTATATTAAAACATTAAAAGTTAATATTACTGCAGATATAGTAGAACATAGTAACATAGTAGATGACGGCAGAAAAAGATCTGCATGGTCCATTCAGTCTGCCCAACAAGATAAACTCATATGTGCTACTTTTTGTGTATACCTTACCTTGATTTGTATCTGCCATTTTCAGGGCACAGACCGTAGAAGTCTTGCCTCCCAAACACCAGCCTCGCCTCCCAATCTCTGCTAAGCTTCTCAGGATCCATTTCTTCCAAACAGGATTCCTTTATGTTTATCCCATGCATTTTTGAATTCCGTTACCGTTTTCATCTCCACCACCTCCAGCGGGAGGGCATTCCAAGTATCCACCACTCTCTCCGTCAAAAAATACTTCCTGACATCCCATCCACTTTATCATTTTCGTCGCCATTCTCTGTACCTTTTCTAATTCCACTATATCTTTTTTTGAGATGTGGTGAGATGTGGTGACCAGAATTGAACACAATATTTGAGGTGCGGTCACACCATGGAGCAGTACAAGGGCATTATAATGTCCTCATTTTTGTTTTCCATTCCTTTCCTAATACCTAACATCCTATTTGATTTCTTAGCCGCCACAGCAGACTGAGTAGAGGGTTTCAACTATCATCGATGACAATGCCTAGATCCCTTTCTTGATCAGTGACTCCTAACGTGGAACCTATGTAGCTATAATTTGGGTTGCACTTGCTCACATTAAACGTCATCTGCTCGTAAGGTAATTTTTCACAATCCTCTTGCGATTTAACAACTTTGAGTAACTTTTTGTCAGCAAATGTAATTAACTCACTAGTTAATCCCATCTCTAGATCATTTATAAATATGTTAAAAAGCAGAGGTCCCAGCACAGACTCCTGGGGAAACCAACTATCTACCTTTCTCCATTGAGAATACTGACCATTCAATCCTACTCTCTGAAAAAAACATAACACCTATCCAAAGGAAAATGACACTCATTTGGTACTTCACAAGCCACCAAATGAAGATCGATTTTTTTACATATCTATGGAAGAACTTGTGTAGAGGTATTAAACTAATATATTTAAAAAAAAGTCAAGTCACTAATGCATATAATTGTTCAAACTTATGAACAGCAGGGGATACTTGCAAACTATAACTTCAATGTGATTTACATGCTACTGTTAAAATAAAAAATTCATATTTTTAAACTTTCGCTAAAGCTACAATATTAAGACATCTAAAATCCAGAGATGCATAAAAAGTGCCACTCCAAAACAGCTTTTGTCAGTGGAACACACTGGTGGTGACTGTATACCAATCAGCCAATCCATACAGCTTCAAAAAAAAAGATGAAGAACTACTCTGCTCACATTTAAAAAAGGCCATCAAGTCAGATAATACTCCAAATAAATCCTCCACCTCCAAATCACTTACAAGTAGTTACCTGATACCAAGGAGGATTAATGACAAAAGACGGCATGAGCCTATCTAGCCCATTATCTGTGCTGAAGCCAGTAGGCGGAGCTTGCCACCATACTGGTTTGTCCAAAACAATAGCAAACTTGTGAAGTTTTATTAAACCTCCTCGGTTTTGCATTTTCCCTGTTGGGAGGGGATCGGGGGGGGGGGGGAGATGTAATGGAAGCTGGGGGGAACATTTGGGGAGGGTTATATTCAAAATGTTTCTGTCAGTGCTCCAGAACTTTCTTTGTTATTTGCAATGCTGTTATTGTGGATTTCAGTGCTGTGGGTCATAGTTATCGATATTCTTCTTACTGGACCCTGTAAGGAAAAGAGCGATTGCTGCCACTGGAATTACAGGAGGCGTGCATCAGGTCAGGGTGCTAACCAAAGCTTCCCCTTTTCGCTGCCCATATTTTCTTGGTGTGGGAAAAACTGTGCCTTTATTTTTGCTTGCCACAGTGGCTCAGGTTCTGTGCAAGCACCAGGGCTAGGCTGCAGCACCGCCATGCAGTCCAGCACTCTGCCACTGGGGAAGGACAGGTTGCCGCCGGCAGGAATGAGGGGCAGGCAGGGCTCGACACTGCGCATGTGGTTGAGCTGACTGAGGGCACAGATGCAGTGACTGGGGCTCTGCGGGCAGCATCAGCACAGGTGTGCAAGCCTACCATCTCTGTACATCTGTATGCTGCATAGAATGGCAAAGTACTTACTGTTATCAATTATGAGGTACCACTTTATCACAAAACATATTGCTATCTATATAGCAATGAATGATGCATTCTTATGCAAAAAAACATAATTATTATATTTTGCTACTTAAAAACAACCATGTACACACACATGAATAAAACAAACTGAACCAAAGCTAAATGCATTTCTTTGTGAGAGTGTTTTCACAGCTACTAAACTGCCAGTGCCCTAAGTTCCAGGACGCTTATCTGATGTTACATAGTAACATAGTAGATGACGGCAGCAAAAGACCTACATGGTCCATCTAGTCTGCCCAAGATAAACTCATGTGTATACCCTACCTTGAATTTGTACCTGTCTTTTTCAAGGCACAGACAGTATAAGTCTGCCCAGCAGTATTTCCTGCCTCCCAACCACCAGTCCCGCCTCCCATCACCGGCTCTGGTACAGACCGTATAAGTCTGCCCTCCCCTATCCTAGCCTCCCAACCACCAACCCCTCTTCCCCCCACCTGCTCCGCCACCCAATTTCAGCTAAGCTTCTGAGGATCCATTCCTTCTGCACAGGATCCCTTTATGCATATCCCACGCATGTTTGAATTCCGTTACCGTTTTCATCTCCACCACCTCCCGCGGGAGGGCATTCCAAGCGTCCACCACCCTCTCTGTGAAAAAATACTTCCTGACATCTTTCCTGAGTCTGCCCCCCTTCAATCTCATTTCATGTCCTCTCGTTCTACCGCCTTCCCATCTCCGGAAAAGATTAGTTTGCGGATTAATACCTTTCAAATATTTGAACGTCTGTATCATATCACCCCTGTTCCTCCTTTCCTCCAGGGTATACATGTTCAGGTCAGCAAGTCTCTCTTCATACGTCTTGGAACGCAAATCCCATACCATCCTCGTAGCTTTTCTTTGCACCGCTTCCATTTTTTTAACATCCTTCGCAAGGTACGGCCTCCAAAACTGAACACAATACTCCAGGTGGGGCCTCACCAAAGTCTTATACAGGGGCATTAAAACCTCCTTTCTTCTGCTGGTCACTCCTCTCTCTATACAGCCTAGCAATCTTGTCGCTACTGCCACCGCCTTGTCCCACTGTTTCGTCGCCTTCAGGTCCTCAGATACTATCACCCCAAGATCCCTCTCCCCGCCTAACACATATGTCTCCCTTGGATTTCTACTCCTGAGCATACCACAAGCCCCAAGTTCAAAACCCATCTACACAAACTCCCCCTTCCCAGTCTGGATGCATCCATCATGGAACAGAAGAATCTGACAGGTGTACTCACAAATTTGCACATCCCACTTCCTTTGTTATCAGGAAATACTTGGAATAAAATCCCTTTCCTCTTTTCCCTGGCGGAAGTGGTTCCACTATATTGTCTTCTAACAGGGGAAAGGGTTCTCTGCAAGTATTTTCTGATGCAGAACGCTTCAGCTTGATGCTGGGGGAGGGGTGGATTTGTAAGATTCAATGATACTATCTTGAGAACCCACCAGTCTAAGGTTACAAGGAGCTATTAGTTTACAAAAAAAAAAAAAAGGTTACCCTTCTTCCTACCAGCAAGACATCCAGGACAGATACATGAATTTATGTCATGTTCTCTTAGAGGCAATCAAGAGCTTGTCCCTGATGTTGGCTGTCAGGGTCTGCCTCCTCCGCCTCCCCATACGAGACTGGTGAAAACGTAAGGGAGACTCTGAGAGAAATACATTGTTGGGGATGTAATGTCACCAAACGATCAGAAGTGTTGTGGCTCCATATGAAAGGATACGTTAGCTCTCTGGATCTAAAAATTCGCAAAAAAAGAAAACACTGGGGAACGGGGTGAGAGAGTGCATGTGTAAGAAAGCCTGCCAAAAAATCCGGGGTAAAAAAATCTAGTTGACACTAATTCGCTAACACACCCCTGTAGAAAAGTCTTTCATCTATCCTCACCCAACCCAAGTTTCTCTTTTCCCCATACCCAACCTTCTAGATCACCAATTGTATCTGATATCCTGGAATGACAATGCCATAACAGGATTCTGTAAGCCACATTGCGCCTGCAAATAGGTGGGAAAATGTGGGATACAAATTCAAATAAATAAATAAATAATTAGAGGGGAGGGGATGAAAGCTCAGCCTCCCCATCACTATACATCTGAGCTGTTTCTCCAGTGCCACTCAGCCCCCTCCCAAGGCGAAGCAGGCAAACACTGCCTATGGACCCCGGACAGAAAACCTGCAAGGGCAGAGATTATCAACATAGACCTCCCAGGATAAACAGCAGTACACTGACGTCCAGGAGCGATTCTAAGGGTGGCCGCAAAAGTTTCATAACAGTGCGGCTGATACTTAACCCTTTACAACAACAACAACAACAAAAACCCAAAACAATCAGGACAGGAGGAGCTGCGATTCCTCAATAAAGCGACACAAGCCCGTCGCAGCTCACTGGCTAGAGATTTCGCGGCAGTACCGACCAATCATGACCAGCCTTCCAGCCGCATTAGCCAATCAAGCTTCACTTGACTTACAGTAACCAATCGAGGAAGCACCTCTCACACATTCACCAATCCGCTGAATCAGAAGTAGGCCCGGCCGCAGCGGGTTTTGTTTTTTGTCGAAACCTTGCAGATTTATTTTAGCTGCAGTGCACAGAGAACTAGTCACAGCAATACAAACCAGCAACGCAAACCCGTCGCCCACCCAGCTGGAGCCGGAGTAGGATGCAGTCAAATAACATGTACGAAGGACGAAGCTACTCAAAACAGAAAAAGAAAAGAGGGCGGGAAAAGAAAAGTACAGCCTAAAATCTCCCTCCAGAGACCTATGTATTATTCTCTATACCTCACCAGCGCGAAACAAGCTCTAAACACAACACTCACCTTCCTGCGCGGCATTACAATTTTGGATCACTAACGGTCACGCACAACCCCAGTCTTTTTGCTTACGTATTACCGGATGAGTTCAGACGCTAATCTGCGCCTGCGTCCCACCGCGTGCAAAAAAAAAAAAAAAAAAAGAAGCTCTTATTTGCCAGACCAGACCCAAGGAGGTTAATAGCAGACTAACCTCGCGCCGTGCGTCCCAGAATGCACAGCGCGAGGTCAGGTACCATCATTTTGCCAAAGGAGGTTGAAGAAAACAGGAGACGGGGTGTTGTTAACTAGTCCACTGCATGGGTGAAGCCAGTAGGTGGAGCTTGACGCCGTTTTAGTACACCCAAAACAATAACAGAGCAGACGCTATTGAAAACGGTAACAAAAGATTATTAGAAATAAGGGACGGCCTCTTTTTTTTTTTTTTTTATTCCTGGTCCATCTGTAACAAGTCTAAAGCTGTTCCAGTTGTATAGGCAGTGCCTTAACCCTTTAGAGTCCAATGTTCCCATCAATCCATCAATCTGTTCCCATAATCAATTTGTTCCCATATGGCTTATTACGGGAACATTAGACACTAAAGGGTTAAAAGGTGGAGAACAAAATATTTTGTTTTGTTTTTTTTACTTATTTGACAGCTTTTTCATTTATTTAAAAGCTTCCCAAAGCTACATATAAATATCATTAAATAAAAATTGAATGTCACTTTAAAAATTATTATAGCTAGTAGAAACAGCACTTATAACCTCTGTATTTGTGCTCATTTTTCTACGCTGTTCTGTACAATACTGATGGCGAGATTTCAGTGAGCATATCCTGTTTTTTGATAGGTTCATCTTAACTGTTGGGAAGCCTGGTGTTATAAAGATGGAATACATTGAAATTAAATGGAAGTAAAATTAAACTGTTATTTCATTGGGGCACATGGAATCACATCTGCATCTGTTTTGTAGAAGTTTGCATTTTAGATAAATGAATTATTCTGTTTTTAGACATGTTTTTCAGGGACAAGTGGTTTTATAAGTCAAAATAAAATTAATATTTTGTTTCATGACGATCTCTTCTTTAAACTAAATGGGCTAAAAGCCCCTAATGCAGGCTATTGGTTTTCTTATATTTTGTTCTTGTGATGACATGCTGTGCCAAAACTGAACTCTCAGGTCAATAATAAAAGGAGCTCATTGTGAACACTATCCACCCTAAAAGGTTGTTTTGTGGCTGTACATGAGGAATTGTGGTATTGAATAAATAGGTGTATGTTTGTGTCCCTAGTCAAGCATCCTTTAAAGAAATCCAGTTAATCATTTTACTTATTAGTGGAACATAACCACAGAGGCATGGTATGGTCACATTTTCAACATGGTAATACTAGGGCCCAGTTAAAGAACAGGTTATTTTTAGTTAGTCTTCACTGGACCAAACTTGCTTTCCTTGTGCCATTACTATCCAGTAGGTAGGCAGTGTCTTAAAAGGTGGAGGATACAATTTTTTGTTATTTTTTTACATTTATATCCCACATTATCCCAAGCAAACTTGGGTTCAATGTGGCTTACATTTAAAAATACAGTGAGACAGAATAATAGAATTCAGTTATATCATGGGAGCAAAATAGATGGATATGTCTGAAGCATTTAACAAAGATGAGATTACCATATATACCCAGCTGGGCATTTAAAAGTATGTCCTTTAATGATACCACATGTTCAGAAATCATAGTCATAAGTATAGACAGTTATTCAAATATTATCACATGCATACACCAGAACAGGTATCCGTACACACATTGCAAAAGAAAACAACAACTTCTACAGAGTGCATCCAAAATTTAATTTTTATTTTCTCATTTTCATCTTCCCAAATTCCAGACAAATGATGTATTTATTATTATTTGTATCCCACATTTTCCCACCAGTTTGCAGGCTCAATGTGGCTTACATTTGCTGTAATGGCGGTTGCTATTTCCGGGTAGAGTTACAAATGGTATTGCGTTAAGGTGCATACATACATGATAACATACATAGAACATAACATTTATGGAACAGATCATGGTATATATATATATATATACCATGTGTGTACATACATGGTAAAGAAGAATACATTATGGTATTGCATGAAGGTTCTTGAGTAATGAATTGGATTATAATCTTCATTAGGTCATTGACTACAGAGATACCCTGTTTGACATAAGGTTTAAGGTGGTAGTGTTTGTTATGTGATAAGAATTTGGTTTTGTCTAGATCGTGTGTAGTGTTATTATTTAGTATTTAAGATGGATGTTTAGATCAGCAGGACCTAAAGCAATCAAAAACAAGTAAAGTAAACAAACAAACAACAACACATTTTATAGCTAATTGTTCAATCACCCTTAGGATTCACCTTTGGGTCTAAAAAGCAAAACTATGTGCATGTAAGGACTGGATAAACGAATTAAAACAAAATTTACAGCAAATTCCCTTAATATGTAATACTTGGTATCAGTAATGAAACAGTGATGGAATATTCACATAGCAAGCAGTCTAAGATGGTGTAGTTAATAATAGTCCTTGGGAGGACCTTAGTGTAGGGGCGCCGACTAATAGACTGCAGGAGGGTGCTAGAAACCCTAGGGCTGGCCCTGTTGATCAACCTACCAACTAGAAACACATCCGAATCAACACGAATGTACATAAATCTTGACTACCCAAGCTGCAAAGGACTCAAATACAAATCAACCTACGCATCCAGTTTTTCCTACATAAGCACACAACTATGGAACGCATTACCAAAAGCCTTGAAAACTATGTACGATCACCTAAATTTCCGCAAAACACTAAAAACTAACCTGTTTAAAAAGGCATACCCTAACCGATCCAACATAAATGCCTGATCTCTGCAACACAACAAAACTAAAGTACGTTATGGAGATAACACAAGTCTTCCGTTATACGATGCCCTAATGTGGCTGTGCCACATTAACTTTATCTTACCACAACATCACTTTGTATTTGTTCACACCGGAGTCTGCAAACGCCTCTCCGGTACTATGTAAGCCACATTGAGCCTACAAATAGGTGGGAAATGTGGGATACAATGTAACAAATAAAGAATATTTGAACACTAATATCTGTTGCCCTTAAACTCATTGTTAATCATTGGAAGGATAACTCACCTCTTTCTTTCCACATGTAGTGGAATTGGGTTATATGGAGGGGAATAATCGAACGGCGGTGCCGCAACAGCTGGCCGGAACCGTATTATCAAAAAGATGGCCAGCCATCTTTTTTTTTTCAATAATACGGTTTAAACCGGCCAAATGCCTTGGATGTCGCTGGGTTTGAGATGGCCGGTTTTGTTTTTCAGCGATAATGGAAAAAAATGTCGGCCATCTCCAACCCGGCAACATCCAAGGCATTTGGTCGTGGGAGGAGCCAGCATTTGTAGTGCACTTACATGCCAGGACACCAACTGGGCACTCTAGGGGTCAGTGTGGTGGACTTCAGAAACAGCTCCCACATGCATAGCTCCCTTACTGTGGGTGCTGAGCCTCCCCCAAACCCCCTACCCACAAATGTGCACCCACTAAAAGTGCTCCAGGGACCTGCACACACTCAGGCCTCTAGGACTTGTTGCTGCTGTATAACCTTGGCACAGCAGTTGACATCTGAAGACTAATGTCTTTGAAAAAGTGCTTTATTTGAATAAGCACGTTTACTCACAGTTAACTGCAGATCAGAGGTTGTGCCCCACTGGCAAAGAGTCTCCCTGATACTGAGATTAGCAGTAGGTCCGAGCTGGCAGAATGCTGTACAATGCCCTCTTTCAGCAACATTCAAGGTAAGAACGTTTTTTAACATGGGTAACACATGAAAGGGATCTAAAACTGGCTTACAAAAATGGCCACTACCTCATGGACTACCGGAAACAAAACAGGGCACACTCTGACCCAGTTAGCAGGGGGAAAAAGCACCATGGGAGTATAGCCCAGTACCCTACACCCACCACAATGCATTGCTAATGTGACTCTGCAGGGCACCTAACAGAAAAGGTGTCACACTCACCCGAGAGCCACATCGCAACCATGGAAAGGCTGTCAGACGATACAACACATTCTGCTGTCATGGAGGTGGGTACGGGATTTGAGGCTGGCATACAGGCTGGCAAAAAAGGTTTTTATTTTAACTTTTGTAGTATGGGAGGGGGGGTTGGTGACCACTAGGGGAGTAGGGGGAGGTCATCCCCCATTCCGTCCGGTGGTCATCTGGTCAGTTGGGGCACCTTTTTGAGACTTAGTCGTGAAAATAAAAGGACCAAGTAAACCCGGCCAAATACTGCTTAACACCGCTTTTTTTTTTCCATTATCGCCGAAAGCCGTCCATCTGGTAGCCACGCCCATGCCCGCCCATGCCCCGCCTTCGCTTCGCCGGTGACACGCCCCCTTTAAGTTTCGCCGGCGAGGGTGACGGGAAAGCGGCGATGCTGTTAAAAAGCCAGCTTTCGATTATACGCTTTTAGCCGCTTTTGCAAAATCGCCGGCGATCTCCCGATTTGTGTCGGAAGATCGCCGGCGAAAAGTTATCTCCACTACTGCCAACTCCAGACTTCGCGCCTTCTGTCTCGCTGCACCCTACGCCTGGAATAAACTTCCTGAGCCCCTACGTCTTGCCCCATCCTTGGCCACCTTTAAATCTAGACTGAAAGCCCACCTCTTTAACATTGCTTTTGACTCGTAACCACTTGTAACCACTTGCCTCCACCTACCCTCCTCTCTTCCTTCCCGTTCACATTAATTGATTTGATTTGCTTACTTTATTTATTTTTTGTCTATTAGATTGTAAGCTCTTTGAGCAGGGACTGTCTTTCTTCTATGTTTGTGCAGCGCTGCGTATGCCTTGTAGCGCTATAGAAATGCTAAATAGTAGTAGTAGTAGTAGTAGTAATAAGCTGGATTGTATAAGAAATATGAAAATAATTTAAGTTGTACTTTCCAGAAATCTTGTAAACTGTTAAAATGGAAAACTTTAGATAAATATTTAGTATATAAATCAAAAAGGTCAGCCACTTTGTTATTTGTTATCTGAGAATATTTATACTTTGATCCTGGATATTCACTCAATGTACACATGCTTTCTCTGTAGTACTTGTACTGTTCTTGTTAATATTATACATTTGTGACTTGTTTATACCTGAATTTAACTATATATTTTTGTATTTTCAATTATACTCAATAAAATATTTTTTAAAAAGTTTTTAATATAGAAGCTTTGATACTGGTCTGGGTCAGGTCAGTAACGTCACCAAGGAGTCACTTCACTTGCGTGGCAGCAAGATCATCTAGCAAGGAGGTTTAATAAACAGGAGATGAAGTGAGTCAAAACACTGAATCCAATGAGGTCAGTCTGAGTTTTCCCTTCCCCGTGCAGCCGTCATCCCCATGTACTCAAAACAGCAAGCAAACCTTTGAGCTGCTGCATCTACGTTGTTGCTCTTTATTGTAAGCAGCATTTTTTATTTAATCTCACTTATATTTTCAAACATGCCAGCTTGTGCAGCATGCGGATGTACACAGAGGAAGCATAAAAACGGGATAACTTTTCATAGGTAGAGTAGTAATTTGTTATAAATCTTAATCAGTGGTCAGTTGGAGGGGCTGGTTACAGGGACACCCTAGCATGTGTTATATTCGTGCAGAGATTTTTTTCTTGTGGTAATGGACCACTAAAACAGACATCATGTTATGAGAATC
Organism: Microcaecilia unicolor; assembly: GCF_901765095.1. Lineage (NCBI taxonomy): Eukaryota > Metazoa > Chordata > Amphibia > Gymnophiona > Siphonopidae > Microcaecilia > Microcaecilia unicolor. The sequence continues at coordinate 86,571,798 of NC_044042.1, read as the reverse complement.
AGGTGCTTAACATTCAGAGTTTCTATTTATTTATTTATGACATTCATATCCCACATTTAACATGTATTAGGTTGAAACCTGGGAGCATTTGAAAGCTTTTTTTTTTTTTTTTTTTTACCTGTGCCTAGATGGTTTGTGGAAACTTGCTCTTTCTGTTTTGAAGAATGCAGTGGTGTATTATAAAAATGCACTTAATATTGTTTATTACTATTATTTATTTACTACTGGTTGATATACAGCAGAAGTTCACCAAGTCAGCTTCATGCTTTGTAATATAATTTTTAATAGCATTTTTCTCAGTCATTATCCAAATAGAAAAAAATATATAATGTTATTTATACGACCGTGTCTGCCTCTTATGGTAGCTTTTGTTAATTAAAGCCGTGTCAGAAAAATATTTGCAAGTGCGATTTTATTATGCAGGCAAACAATACACCACCAAAATACAAAATAGCAAGCAGCACAGTATTAGTTGCCAAGTTTATACAAAGTTGATTATTTTCAGTGGAAAATACATTTGTGCTGGGTTTTTTTTATTCTGCAAGAAGCTTATCAACCAACATGTTTTGCTTTTAATAAAGATGATTAAAACATAAAAAATAAGTTTTGGACGTTACGGAATTCTATTATTGTCTCACAGTATTTCCAGTTTTGGCACAGTATAGCCAATCACAAGAACAAAATATAAGAACACCAATGGACTGCATTAGAGGCGTATAGCTCATTTAGTTATGTTTCAACAAATGAGAGATCTGTTTGACAGAAAATAGTTTTATTATTTTGACTTATAAACCACTTGCCTTGAAACATGCTCAAACAACAGAATAATCCATTTGTGTATCTAAAAGATAATACTTCCATTTAATTTCAATATGTTCCATCATGTTTATAACATCAGGCTTGCCAAGGCAGATTGCAACAACATTTAAGATGAACCCATCAGGAAACAGGATATCCTCACTGAAATTTGGCCATCTGAATTGTATACAGTGTATTTATTTAGTTTTTAGTGTAGAAAAATGAGCACAAAATACAGAGTTTTAAACTGCTGCTTCTACCAGCTCTAATAATTTTTAAGCTGTTTTAATGATATAAATATCATGAAATAACAATTGAATATCTACATATGGGAAGCTTTAAAATAAATTAAAAAGCTGTCCAAAAAGTAAAAAAACAACAACTTTTGTCCTCCACCTTTTAAGGTACTGCTTATCCAATTGAAACAGCTTTAGACTTACTACAGATGGACCAACAATTAAAAAAAACCAAAACGACAATGTGCATGCAGCAGCTTATAGATTTGCTTGCTTTGTTTTGAGTAAATGGGGATGACGGCTGCGCTGGGGAAACTCAGACTGTTCTAATTGGCTTCCTTGCTTACAATGGACTAGATAGGCTCACTTCCACTCCTGTTTATTAAACCTCCTTGATCTGTAGAACTACAGTAGGTTATAGGTAAGCATAAGCAACTTTTATGTTGATCTTCACCACGCCCCTTCCAAATCCTTGCTGCTTAGCTTCCGGTAATATGAATACACGTCAACCACGCGGCGGAATATTGACCAATCAAGACTCTCCACATTCTAATATGTCAGAGTCAGGCGTGTTTGGGAAAGATGGTCCCATGTGCGTTTGTTGTGTTTCTTAAAGGGAAAGGGCTGGCGTTGTAGTGTATACGAGATAGGAGAAGCGAGAAAATGTGCGTCAGCACATCATAATCAGACTGGGCTCTAAGGGGCTGTGAGATGTTTTTTTTTTGTGACGTTGCACGTGAGCTCAGGTCGGGCCAATACTTTCCAGACTTACCCTTCTGTGGTGTGCATCTAGAAATTGATTCGTGTGCGAGTAAATATGTTAAAAAATTGTACACAGAGCCACACTTGTGAAAAGACATTTTATCTACCGGAGCTTGGAGCTTGTGGGCGTGTTTGCCGGCAGTACCGCGGACAGTCCCGCTCTTGGCCGGGGTCCTTCCTCGTTCTGGTCGCAGACTTTCTCTATGAGACCCGCGGTGCCGGTCCGGGATGTGGAGTTGCAGCTGCTGCCTGAGGCGGCGACGGTGGTATTAACAGCTGTGACAGCCCCGGGCTCGTCGGCTGCTCCCGCAGCCATGACCTCCGTTGGTGGCTCTGGGGTAGGTTTCCTGAGCCCCGAGAGGCTCCGGCTGCTGGTCTGCTTCTTCGGAGTATTCGTTTGTTACTTTTACTACGGGATTCTGCAGGAGGGCATGTGAGTTTGACCATTCCTTTCACGCTTTTGTGTGTATTAAGAATTTGCTATATCTCCGTTTGCATGTCAAGCAGGTCAATACCCACTGAACCTGAATGTAACTCGCCTTGAGCCACTGCTTAAAAAGGTGTGAACAAAATCCAAATGAAATAACGTGGTTCACATAATAATGAAATTATTTATAAAGTGAAAAAGCTCTATTTAAGGCAGAAAAGAAATGCCCGTTTTCTATTTCTGTTGATGGCTCTCTCATTCTCCCTGTCTCCTCAGCTCGAAACCTTGGGGTCATCTTTGACTCTTCTCTCTCCCTCTCTGCTCATATCCAGCAGATCGCCAAGACCTGTCGTTTCTTTCTTTACAACATCCATAAAATCCGCCCCTTTCTTTCCGAGCACTCTACCAAAACCCTCATCCACACCCTTGTCACCTCTCGCTTAGACTACTGCAATCTGCTTCTTGCTGGCCTCCCACTTAGTCACCTCTCCAGTCGGTTCAAAACTCAGCTGCCCGTCTAGTCTTCAGCCAGGGTCGCTTTACTCATACTACCCCTCCCCTCAAGTCGCTTCACTGGCTCCCTATCCGTTTTCGCATCCTGTTCAAACTTCTTCTAGTAACCTATAAATGTACTCATTCTGCTGCTCCCCAGTATCTCTCCACACTCGTCCTTCCCTACACCCCTTCCCGTGCACTCCGCTCCATGGATAAATCCTTCTTATCTGTTCCCTTCTCCACTAATGCCAACTCCAGACTTCGTGCCTTCTGTCTCGCTGCACCCTACACCTGGAATAAACTTCCTGAGCCCCTACGTCTTGCCCCATCCTTGGCCACCTTTAAATCTAGACTGAAAGCCCACCTCTTTAACATTGCTTTTGACTCGTAACCACTCGCATCCACCTACCCTCCTCTCCTCCTTCCTGTACACATTAATTGATTTGATTTGCTTACTTTATTTTTGTCTATTAGATTGTAAGCTCTTTGAGCAGGGACTGTCTTTCTTCTATGTTTGTGCAGTGCTGCGTACACCTTGTAGCGCTATAGAAATGCTAAATAGTAGTAGTAGTAGTAGCAATCATTCAAAAGTAAAGTAAGCGGAACATCACGTGTCTATCGTGAGCGTGGCATGCAAGCCAGTGGCGTAGCCAGACAGCCAATTTTGGATGGGCCTGAGCCCAGAGTGGGTAGGCACAATATTTTCTCTGCCCTGCCCTACCACAAAATATAAATACACTAGCTAATAAGGATCCTCAAGCTCTGTCAGCTGAAGACTTTCTCTGAAGGTGGCCAGAACTCCCTTTTACCAAACTTGGCAGGCAGCAGCGTGCTTAGCTGTCGGTCACTCAAGCATGCTGTCACTGACTGCAGAGCTTGGTAGAAGGAAGTTCTGGCCGTCTTTGGAGGAAGTCCTCAGCTGGGGAGGCTTGGGATCCCTACCAGCTATACAGCAAGGGTCAGAACTGGTGTTAGACATGCTAGGGCCCCCTCCCTGATCCCCTCTCCTCCCTGCCTTCCCTCTAATTTCCCAACCTGCCATTACTGTCACACCAACAGACCCTCACCAAATACAGAACATGGGATCACGTATCAGAAATAAAAATATTTAGACAAAAATTGAACTCGGAACCCCAAAAAAGTTAAACTTAGCATGTACTTCAACACTGGAGAAATAAAAACAGAAATGCATTTCCTTTCTCCTGAACACGATACAAACATATTTGCTATGTAGATTTCCCAAAGCCAACATATTCCATTTAAAACATTCAAAATACATTGTTTTCTACCTTTGTGGTCTGGACATTGTATTTGTCCATCATGTTGGTTGCAGTTTCTTTTCTGCTTTCCTGTCTGTCGTCTTCTAATTCTCTTTCGAGCAGCTGCTGTCCATTTCTTCTTTTACCTTTACTACACCAGCTTCTGACATATTGACTTCTTATTTTTAGCTCTTTCCTCTCTTTTTTTCTTCTTTCTGCCTTGCTGTCAACTCAAATTTCACCCTCTCACTGTTCTCCTTTTTAGTTTACATCTTTTTCTCTCACCCACTAGCTTTTCCATTTCCCCATCTCACTCCTTCCTCAGCCCTCCATTCCTTTTCATTACCATATTTCTATCCTCTGTAATCACTGTCTTTTTATTTATTTCCTTGCCACCCTCTTTCTCTCCCTCCTGGCCTCTCCCACATGGTTCCACCATCTTCCTTCCCTTCACCCTTCTAGCCCAGCATCTGCTCCCTCTTTCTCCCCACCCCACTCTTGTAGCCTTACATCTCTCTGCCCCTTCTCTCTTCCCTCCTGCTTCTCCCCCATGTTCCAACATTTCTCCCGCTCTCTTCCCTCACTCCCACTGTCCGGCATCTCTCCATCACCCTTCTGCTCCTGAATCCAACATCTCCTCCTTTCTCCCCTCTCTACCTCCTGTGTTTCTCTCTCCCTCTCATTCACCCCCAGGTCCAATATATCTCCCTCTCTCCCACTTTCTACCATTTCTCCCTCTCTTGTGCCATGGGTCCAACACTTCTCTTCCCCCCTCCCCCCATGCAGCATTTTCTCTCTTCCTCCCTTCCACTGCCATGTCCAACATTTCTGCTTCTCCCCCTCCCTTGTGCCCCATCCAACATCTCTCGCTTCCCCCTACAACATCTCTTCCTGCCCTCCACCGTCATGTCCAATTTTTCACCATCTATCTTCCCCTCCTCACCACCCTCTGTCCAACATTTACCATCTCTCCCTCCCCACTACCCCCCTATGTCCAACATTTCTCCCTCTCTTGTCCCTCTCCCCTCCCCATGCAATATATTTTCCTTTCTTACCCCTCTCTACCCTATGTCCCACAATTCCCTCTCTCTTGCCCCTCTCCACCTCATCCCCCCCCCCCCCCATGCAGCATCTATCTTAAGGAGACCTCCCCCCAACTCTCCATCTCTTCAATGGGGCACCACCCTTAGCAGGCTGAGCTCCGATCCTGCATCTGCCTCCCTCTCTCTCACAGCAGCGCTTCCCAGACGCTGCCTACCTACCGCCACCACGATCCTGCATCTACCTCCCATCTCAGCAGCAGCGGGCCAGACTCCTGCTTCGTTCTAACCTGGAAGTGTCTCCTCTGCCGCGCGCCCACGTCCTGCCCCAGCAGAAACAGGAAGTTGTAATAATGGGGGCGGGATGCGGCAGAGGAGACGCTTCCAGGTTAGAACGAAGCAGGAGGCAGCATGAACTGCTACCGCTGGTCCGCTGCTGCTGAGACGGGAGGTAGATGCAGGATCATGGCGGCGGTAGGTAGGCAGCGTCTGGGAAGCACTGCCATCGGAGGGAGGGAGGCAGATGCAGGATCGGAGCTCAGCCTGCTCCCTCCGCTGCCGTTCAAATGAAGGTGCTCCACTGCTGGATGGGCCTGAACCCAAACTGGGTGGGCCTAGGCCCACCCGTGGCTACGCCCCTGGGCAAAACTAACATAAAATGATGTGTATAGAAAAGAGCAAACTTGCGTTAAGTCCCACTCAGAAATGTTCACAGCGTGGTATTTGTTTAAATTATTTAGTTGGAATAATATTAGTTTTAGCTCATGCCTTTTCAGTGGTAATTTAAGGTATTTACATTCTGTAGGTATTTCCCTGGCCCCGGCGAGGTTAAACTCAAAACTGAACCTTGTCTTTCGGCCCATTGCTCTAACAATTAGGTTACATTTGTTCATGTGATTGTGTAGTTATTGGTCTCTTTCCCTTTGGGTCTCTACCAGTTTTTGTGTGCCTGTGACCCCATTGGGACTGGCTTAACACTGGACCAGGTGAGGCTCTGGCCCAGGGCACCAAAATACTTGACTTCTGACCTCGCCAAGTCTACAGGTTAAGCCTTTTCTTCCCCACTCCCTTGTGGGTCTGGCACTGCTCTCTCACTCCCTCATAGTCCTCTAAAGTTTACATTGGGCACTGCTGCGGGATGTGGCAGAGGTTGTCTGAAGGCAGTCTATCATGGTGGTATTGCTGGCGCTGGTGACCGATGTAAACTTTACAGGACTGTGGGGGAGTGAGAGAGGTGAGGGAACAGTGCTGGACCTGCGGGGAAAGTACAAAGGAGGGGGACAGAGAGACTGGTCCGTGGGGGTGGGATGGAAGAGATGCCAAACATACAGGAGGGGAGGGGTGCGAGATGGGATGGTGGGGTGTGCTGCCAAAGTAAGTTGTCTCAGGGCGCTACCGTCTTTTGAACTGGCCCTGGACCCTATAATAAATGTTTGTGTACATATAAAGTTGTGTTTAACTCTCTGAAATACAGAGCAATGATGCGTCTATGGAGAGCCCACCCAGGTCGTGACACCAAACATAGGTTTTGTAACCTCATTTGAGGTTTTGACCCACAGTTTTGGGAACCTCTTCTCTGCTCTCTGCTTATTTCCCAGGCTACCTTTTATTTTATGTTGTTCTGTTTCTCTTTTATGGTTTTCCTCTTGCATATGTGACTCTGAGATTAACTGTAACTTTCTCATGTATCTGTGTGTATTTTTTTAAAATCCATTACTATCTTGAAAGCAATAGAGCAATGGGTTTCTTCCCATTTGTTGAAGTTATATAAAGAAATAAAAAAACTAAATTCTTATGGTTGGGTAATTAACAGCAGAAAGAGTTATATGTTAAGGAGGACCTTGAATCAAATAGATTGAAAATTCTGCAGGAAACAAAACACATCTTGGAATCCCTATGAACTGAAATTCTATGTGTAAAGGGGAAAAGGATAGTGATAGGAGTGTACTACCGTCCGCCTAGCCAGGATGAACAGACGGATGTAGAAATGTTAACGGAAATTAGGGACGCAAACAAACTGGGCAACTCAGTAATAATGGGTGATTTCAATTACCCTGATATTGACTTGTAAATGTAACATTGGGGCATGCAAAGGAGGCAAAATTCCTTGACAAAATCAAGGACTGCTTTATGGAGCAGCTGGTATAGGAGCCGACGAGAGAAGGAAAAATTCTAGACCTAGTCCTTAGTGGAGTGCATGATATGGTGCACGAGGTAATGGTGGTGGGGCCGCTCGATAACAGTGATCATAATATGATCAGATTTGATATCGGCTTTGGAGTAAGTACAACAGGAAATCCAATATGTTAGCATTTAACTTTCAAAAAGGAGACTATGATAAAATGAGAACAGTGAAAAAAAAAACTTAGAGTAGCTGCAAAGCTCAAAAAGGTTTTACATCAGGCATGGATGCTGTTCAAAAATACCATCCTTGAAACCCAGGCCACATATATCCCATGTATTATAAAAGCAGGAAGGAAGACCAAACAACAGCCGGCATGGTTAAAAAGTGAAGTGAAGGAAGCTATTAGAGCTAAAAGGAAATCCTTTTGGAAAATGGAAGAAGGATCTGACTGAAAATAATAAGAAGCAGCATAAGGAATGGCAAGTCAAATGCAATGGACTGATAAGGAAGGCAAAGAGGGACTTTGAAAAAAAAGATTGCATTGGAGTCAAAAACATATAGTAAAAATTTCTTTAGGTATATTAAAAGCAAGAAACCAGCAAAAGAAAGATTGCTAGGTGACCGGGGGTAAAAGGGGCACTCAGGGAAGACAAAGTCCATAGTGGAGAGATTAAATTAATTTTTTGCTTCAGTCTTCACCGAAGAAGATTTGGGAGAGATACTGGTGCCAGAAATGGTATTCAAAGCTGACGAGTCAGAGAAACTGAAATCTCTATAAACCTGGAAGATGTATTTGTGCAGTTTGACAAATTGAAGAGTAGCAAATCACCTGGACCGGATGGTATTCATCCGAGAATACTAATAGAATTGAAAAATGAACTTGGATAAGTATTGTTAGTAACATGTAATTTATTTGTAAAATCATGCATGATACCAAGTTCCAGAGGTGATCCGGGAAATTTTAGCCTGATGTCTGTTCTGGGCAAAATGGAGAGACTATTATAAAGAAAAAAATTACAAAGCACATTCAAAAGCATGGATTTAGTGAAGGGAAATCTTACCTCACCAATCTATTACATTTCTTTGAAGGGGTGAACAAATATGAATAAAGGTGAGCTGATCAATATTACCTATTTGGATTTTCAAAAGACATTTGACAAAGTACCCCATGAAAGATTACCTCATGGTAGTGTTCTATTGTGGATTAAAAACTGGTTAAAAGATAGAAAACAGAGAGTAGGGTTAAATAGTCAGTATTCTCAATGGAGAAGGGTAGATAGTGGGGTTCCCCAGGGGTTTCTGCTGGGACCGCTGCTTTTTACATATTTATAAGTGATGTAGAGATGGGAGTAACTTGTGAGGTAATTAAATTTGCTGAAGACACAAAATTATTCAAAGTTGTTAAATCACAAGAGGATCATGAAAAATTAGAAGAGGACCTTACAAGACTGGGAGACTGGGCATCCAAATGGCAGATGGTGTTTAAAGTGATTCATGTGGGAAAGAGGAACCCAAACTATAGCAACTTAATGCAAGGTTCCACATTAGGAGGCACTAACCAGGAAAGGGTTGATACGTTGAAACCCTCTGCTCCATGTGCGGTGGCGGCTAAGAAAGCAAATAGAATGTTAGCTATTATAAGGAAAGGATATTGTGTGCAATTCTGGTCACTGCATCTCGAAAAAGATATAGTGGAATTAGAAAAGGTACAGAAAAGGGCGATGAAAATGATAAAGGGGGTGGGATGACTTCCCTATGAGGAAAGGCTGGTGGCTAGGGCTCTTCAGCTTGGAGAAAAGACAGCTGAGGGGAGATATAATAGAGGTCTATAAAATAATGAGTGGAGTGGAACAGGTAGATGTGAATCGCTTGTTTACTGTTTCCAAAAATACTAGGACTAGGGGGCATGCAATGAAGCTATAAAGTAGTAAATTTTAAAATGAATGGGAGAAAATATTTCTTCACTCTGTGTAATTAAACTCTGGAATTCATTGCCAGAGAATGTAGCAAAAACAGTTAGCTTAGTGGGGTTTAAATAAGGTTTGGAAAGCTTCCTAAAAGAAAAGTCCATAAACTATTATTAAAATGAACTTGGGAGAAATCCACTGCTTATTTCTAGGCTGAGCAGCATAAAATGTATTGTACTCATTTGGGGTCTTACCAGGTATTTGTAATCTGGATTGGCAACTGTTGGAAACAGGATGCTGGGCTTGATGGACCTTCGGTCTGGCCCAGTATGGCAATACTTATGTTCTTAGGGTTCATTTCCCAATTTAAATGACTTCAAAAGATATTGAGTGTTGCTAGACCTGTTCATGACAACTGAATCCAAGGTCAATGTATCAAGAAAAAAGATGTTTTGAAAACTCAGAAAATTAAGGCAAATTAGAAGTTACTTCCCTTATTATCATTTTAAAGTTATTGCCATCCTGTATATTTGCACAAATTGAGTATTGTAATAGCAAATCCAACCTGTTAAACTTCAAACCCTTTACTCCTGAAACTTTATCAACTTGTACAGTCAACTGCTATTAGACTTCATTGCACACATTGCTTTGATCATGTTGTTACTCTTCTGTGTACTGAACACTGGCTACCTATTTCTGCTCGCATTAAACTTCAAGGTCCTGCTCTTTGTGTACATTGGTTGTTACAAACTGTCTCCAATTTATTATTATTAATTTATTTGGATTTTGTTCACACGTTTTTCAGTTGTAGGTCAAGGTGAGTTACATTGAGGTACAATGGATATTTCCCACTGTCCCTGGAGGGCTCACAAGTTTGTACCTTAGGCAACGGAGGGTTAAGTGACTTGCCTAAGATGCTGTCTGTCCTTCATGCTCTTCCTTCCTCCACTTCTCTTCACCTCAGCATCTGGCGCAAAACCGCATTCAACTGTCTTGTCCCTAAGATATCGAACAGTTTCCCTCCCCCTATCCGGCCTCAATCCTCTATTGCAGCATTCATCAAAACTCAAGACATAGCTCTTCTTTGAGCCCTATAACCACCAGTTTCATAAACCACTCCTTTTCATCTGTTTTATCCATTCACCATTTCCCTATTTTTTTTTCTTTCCCTTTATTATCATTGTCAACCACATAAATGCCATTACTGGTCCCTTGCAATATATCAAGCTTCCTGAATGAATAAATAAACCCTCCAGAATACAGTAGCTAGGTTCCTTCTTACTCCTGGAGGAATTCGCAACTGTGCAGTCTGCTGTTGCGGTGTAGCGCAGCACAGATTGGCTGTTTTTCTGCTCCCTCACGGCTGCATTTGAGGAGGCAGGGCACAGCTGACGATTGGGCTGTTTTATCCTTCTCTGCCAACTTGATCCCCAGCAGTTCCTTTAAGCCCCACAGCTCTATAGAGATCCACACAGTTCAAAGGATCAGTTGGGCCTAGGACAGCGGAGGAGAAGGAAACAGCCTGATGAGGGGCTACACATCGGGGAGGGGAACATGAAATGCATGCAGCACTTGTGATCAGGGCTGGCCACTGCTAGAAACATGTTGGGTTTGATGGACCTCCATTTGACTTAGGCATGCCTTACCTTTATGCTCTTGTGTTCCATGTCTGTTTCACCCCTCATAATTGCCCAGCACATTTTCCCTTATCTCTTTAGTCCCCTATCTCCACCTCCTCCAAATACACCACCACTTTCACTATCTCTTATCCTCGCTTCCACACTCTTCCAGAACCTCCGCATTCCCTTTTTTTTTTTTTTTTGTTCTTTCCAGTTTCTTCTTTCTTTGCTGTTCTCTTAACCCTCAATTTTCATCCTTTGTAGAAATGATAGTGTTGACAGCAGGGATGCGCTGCTAGCTGCTCCTCTCCCCTATGTCATTTGGATATTCTTTCTAAGCTGAAATTACAAGTTGGAGGGAAGGCAGCCCTGGAGATCCCCAATGCAGAGTTTTGTTGTGGCCTCCTGTTCTGTGTAACTGTTGCTCCTGTGATGTGCAGCTATATCCTGCTGTTGCATTCTGGGAGACCCACTAGGTTAAAAAGAATTGGTTTCTTCCCTCTTGTTCCTCATCTACCTTTCTCAGGCTTTACAGCAGGGGTTCTCAACGCAGACAGTCCTTGATGCACCTAGCCAGTCAGGTTTTCAGGATACCTACAAAGAATATGCACAAGCTAGAACTGCATAGAATGGAGTTACTGCATGCAGATTTATTTCTTGCGTATTCATTGTGGTTATCCTGAAAACCTGACTGTGTATCCTAAGGATTGTGCTTAGAATCTTTGGTTTACAGCCATCTCTTCAGCTCCTCTAATGTTGATTACCTTATCTCGGTCCCTCGCCAAGCCCCATTTGTTCCTTTTTATTCTTTGTTTTGCCATTGCTTGAACAAAAATAGAGCTTGAGTATTTTTCCTATGTCATATGACAACAACACAGCTGATTTTGGTAGCAAACACCTGCCTCAGGAACTGTAAATGAGCACAAGTACTTTCTATTACTGTGCTCCTCCCCCTATAGCTTCTTTCCTGAATGGCTTCTAATTAAGTTGACTCTCTAAGCAGATCCTAGCCAATGAAATAAGTGTGATTAACCAACCCATCAGACTTCATGGAGTCTTATCTGTTCTGTCCTAAGGTGAAGATGTTAATACAGTAGGCGTTTGTGCTGAGATATGGAATGCTGGTAGGGGGGGGGGGGGGGGGGGGGCGGAGATTGTGTATGTAGAACTAGGGGTTTGTATTTTTTTTTTTAAGGTAAAAAGATGGTGAAGTTGAGATTCAGGGCTAGAGTGGATAGTTGGATTCAAGAACACAGGCATTCTGGGAGGGAAACTGTGGCAGATTGATAAGGGAGATTGGTGATTGGGGATATCAGAGACTAAGGGGATTGGTGGGAGGAGAGGGACTCGTTGATTCACTGGAGAGTATGTGTGAGGAATGAGAGATAGGGACGTGAAATCAGGTTAAAAGGTAAAATGGGGCCTGAGAGACGTGGGTGGGACTGGGTGTAGAGGTGAAAAAGGGAGAAGACTAGGAGAACAAAGCAGGAGGATGAGAGTGGCAGTTGGAAAGCTGGTCCAAGCACTTTGTGTTGCTGCCTTTGGTCTCACTTTGTATCCTACACTTAGTACCTGAGGCGATATAGCTATGTTGTCACCTAAGACCCAGCATTGTCTCCTGCTGAATTCTGCCACCTTTCTCATTTGCTAGACCCATGTTGTGTCCCTTTTTCAGATGTTGCCTGCTTTCCATCTTTCTAAACCTCCCAGTGTTTCCTCTCCCATCAGGTACTTCCTGTCTCTCTTCCTTCTCTTGTTAGATTCTGCTTCTCTTTCCTAACCAATGCTTCACTTCATTTCCTCTCCCTCCTTCTCAGTGCGGACTCCCCTCTCTCCTTTTACTGTTCACTCCTTGCATTCATTCAATCCCTCCCCCCATGGAAGGTCAGAACATTTAAAATGAAGAGCAAAGAAGAGCGAACGGTGATAAAACAAAGGAAAGAAGTCATGTAAGGAAAGGGACAAAAAGAAAAAACTAAAACAGAAAATAAAGAAAAAGAACAAGAGACAGACGAGAATAAAATCGGTCATTGAGAAGTGAAATAGAAGATGAATAAAGAGGGAGAAACAAAATAGAAAATATACCAAAGACATAAAAAATTCACAAAATGATTTTATTTTCTTAAAAGAAAATCTTAATCAACCCATATGAAGAATCTTGGGACCCAATCCAAAAATGTTATAGTCTGTACATATGTCCCATAGATAGCAAATTACAGTGAACTGAAAAAGTTTTCCCCAGTTTCATATATGTCGAAACAAAGTATATTATTGAACACAAAACTGTTCCTTTGTTTATCAAAGTTTCCTTTGTCTAAAAACATATTTTGTTTAAAGATCAGAAATCATTCAGTGTGACATATGTGTAATAATGGGGGAGGGGGAAGAAAACATTTTCACATCATTGTAGATAATGAAATAAAAAAATTGGTGGATGAATTTTACCTAACTAATGAAAGATATGGGCTTTCAACCGGTGATTGAAAGATGTACCTGTAGTAGGCCATACATTTAAATTTGGGGTTTCTAATTTTAGCTTAGCTTAATTGGGCAATGTGAGTGTACAGCACATCTCAAAAAGTAATGAGATGGTCCTGCCCAATTCTGTTATTAAACGCCTCTGTTGGACTAACCATAATTTTATTAATGTTCAGTTGGGAAATTGATTTGTGTGATGAACAATCAAATGTAGTCAAAGAAGCAGTGGTTGAGGACCTTGTGCTCGCTGTGGCAGAAGCATTCTGCAGTTTTCCCGGAGAGCACCAACTGAGAAAAGTCAGTCTCTCTACCTCCATTTGCTGGTAGACGGGAAATACAACCCACTAGTCGGGATAATGCAGCTGGACTAAAAGGAAAGGATGTTAACAGGAATGACTAAATTTCACCTTTTGAGGTTGGAGTGAAGAAGTAGCCTAGATATTAGAGCACTGGGCTGACACCCAGCAAAGCCCGGTTCAAATCTCATTGCAGCTGCTTGTAACCTTGACAAGTCTCTTAAACCCTATATTGCCTCAGATACAAACTTGGATTGTAAGTCCTTCAGGGACAAGGAAATATCTAGTATACCTCAATGACACTCGCCTTGAGCTAGTTCTCCTTGCATTCACTGTTGATATACAGAAGCTGGAACTCCTTCTCCCATAGAAATACATTGAGCCATTATTTTTTTGGTTGGGGGGGTCTTATTTCTCTGGAACCCCCTTAGTCTAATTTGTCCATAAGGTCTTTGTGACTAGAGCTGTCTTCCAAAGCTCCGCCCCCACTGCCTTGACATTGGCTGGATTCTACCTCAGTCTCTGACTAGAACTGTAAAGTTTGCTAATGGCTTGATCTGGTTCTGCCCACTGTAACAGATGTTACTTGGTAATGCAGATCACAACTCATAAGAACACTTATATAATTAATCAAAAGGAAATAAAAGGATAGGAAAATATTAACATACCCTGTGGGTGCATCTAGGGCTATGTGGGTGGGGGAGGGGGGAATCTCTTATTCTATGTTGTGTATGTGCTGTGCATGTGTTGTGGTTATAGGGGACACTTATCAGGCAGTATGTTTGAGAGGAAGGGGTATTTTGGACCATGAAAACGTTGTGGGGTGGTAGTATTTGCAGGGAATAATTTTTGGGATTGGGTGCACTTTGTGGGTTGTTGTCAGTTGCGGGTAGAGTGTTTTTGAGTATGAAGTAGGTGTGGGTTAGTTTGCAGGAGGTAATTGCGGGAGGAGTTAGGTTTTAGAGATGAGCTAGTTTGGGGGTGGTGGGCAGATTTGAGGGGGTTAAGTTTTTGTGGTTGAGAGAGGGTGAACAGACAAATGAAGCTTCACCCACCTGTTACTTATTCTGTGCTACAGGTGCTGGAATGCCTCTCATAGAAATATATTCAGTCATTTTATTTTGAAGGGGGGGGGAGGAGGTTATATCTCTTGAATCCCCACTCTGGTTTGACTCATTTTGGAACTCCATGCCTTTTTGTTTTTTTAATACTGTTTTTTCTCCCTCATACCAAGTTTCATCCCATTCCATTAAATTTTTCAAAGAATTATTTTGTCTCCATATGAGTGGGAGGTTGAACAGATGGACAGTCATTCTCAACCCCTTTTGTATAGTTCTTGTTGGGTTGGAAACAAATAAAAATCAATGAAGGTTGATTGAGAATTAAATTCTGTTTCCCAGGACTGCAGGAATATAGTCTAGTGCTGCTTTTAATTTGACTTTCTGTTCCTCTCCCCTGTCCAGGTAATTATATCCACTTTCCACTCCCCAGTTTTATATTCAGTGATCATTCTTGCTGTAAAAATGTGATGAGAGAAGAGAACTTAATACTCACATTCTCTCTCTCTCGGCATATACACCCATCTGTGAGGGCTGATCAGGTCTTACATTTCCATGTACTGCTATTAATGAGCATGATCATAGAATGTAAATCAAGTTGTGATTACTGTTCATAGTGCTCTCTTTGTTAAGCTCAGTTTTTTTTTGTTTTGTTTTTTTAATAAAATATCTTAAGGAAACTATAATATTATGTAAACCAGGGTATATTGGGTGTGATCTGAAATTAACTTGCATTGTGCCAGAGCTGCTTTCTGGAGTTATTATAAAAGATGTTTTGCATGTGTATATTACATTTATATGAGAATAGTATCTAATTCCAATATTGTGATATGTTTGACCAGTACCACCTCCCACTTCTGTACACTGTAGACTCTGAGATGAGGAGGCATGTGCTTATGGTTTCCTACCTTACTGACCTCATGTGGAATGAGGACAGCAGAAGAAGGGGGTAAAATGTTTAGAACTACTTGGAGCAGCATTTCAGATGTGTATTTCCTTCCATTTGCTATCACTGACTTAGCCTTCTCAGAAGACGTTGTTATACTGCTATGCCCTTATGCCAATATTTAGACTGTCTGTATCCCCCACCTTTTGTCTTTAACATGGCCAGCTGTGTCTCGTGTTGCTTTTGTATTTTTCTTTTTGTTTCGTTTGTTTTTCAGCACAAGGAGTAAATATGGTGAAGGAGAGAGGCAGGAGAAATTCCGGTTTGCATGGTCTCTGGTCTTCATTCAGTGTGTAATTAATGCCATTTTTGCCTGGATATGTGAGTATTTTATGGTTTATCAGCTTACGTGGGGGTAAACTAATGTACTCAGTGACTGAGAGCCCATGGGCTAGGAGAGGAGCCCTAAATCATTTTATATTGTTTTGCATCTGGGGATTCTGGATGGTGGCAGACATTACTTGCTGAGCATGGGGACCCTGAGGAACAAGAGGATCTTGTCCTAGAAATTTGGGGTTCTTTGAAAATGACATAGCACTCAGACCCAGGCATAAAGGAAGACTAGAGATTTCTCAGAGCTCATTGGGCAGGGGTTTTGATGGCAGTCAGAGAGTAAGTCCTGTTTAGAATCTTTGGAGAAGAGAAATGGAATTGTCTCTGGCTACTTCAGCCCCTGAAGGTCTTTTGCTAGACATCGAGGGAATGCAACAGAGCTCTTAGGGGGTCTCTTACAAAGATGTGCTAGCGTTTTTAGCATGCTCTGAAAATGAGCATGTGCTAAACGCTAAGACACCCATAGGAATATAATGGGTGTTTTAATGTTTAGCGCACGCTAATGTTTAGCATGTTCTAAAAACACTAATGTTCCTTTGTAAAATGGGCCCTTAGAGAATAGGAAACCTCTCATAGGACTGTAGTTGTCCAGAGTGCAGCAGGAATAGTTTCTCACCAAACACTATTTTTCTGGAGAGAAAATAGATAGGAGAAGAAAGGAAGAGGAAATTTATGTTGGGGTGGGGGGCTGCGCCAGGGGAAGGACATTTTCAAGTACTGGGGCCCTTTGAACAAGGATGACGTTTGTTGGACATAGAATATATGAAGGACTTTATAGAAGGGAAGCATATTGTGCACTTGAAGGATGTTAGTGCAGGAAAGCATTTTTCGAGATATCTAACAACAAGCATTACTAAAAAGTTACGGGAGACAAAAGGTGTTCCCTACTTTTCTGTTGTAAAGTGTGAGGGAGACTGAGACATATGCAGTAAGGACTGTGTGGAGAGGTCAGTAAGTGGCAGGCTCAGCATATCATGTTTAAATGTAAATGAAACAATGTTGTTTTATTTTTCAGCCAATTATTTCTTTTTTTTTTTTTTTTTTGAAGGGTATGAAAAATACAGTGCTTTATATTTTTTTTAGTCAGTAGAATGTGAAAAAAAGAGTAATGTGAGACCATTTAGAACTCTTGTTCCTCTTAAGAATAAAGGACTGGAACATTCTAGTTGCTGGATGGATCTGAAACTAATTCATGGTAATACTCATTTTGTGAGAAGTAGGAGTTCTGTTTTATTTATATGTGTATATAATATTTTATTTATCCAGATGGCCAAAAACAAGCATGTACACAATTAATTAAAGCAATGATACAATTATTTGTTGTTTTTGTGTCATAGTTCCCCCCCCCCCCCCACCCCCAGTAAGATCCCTTCCACCTCCGTAACCCAACTTGAATAACAATGCAAGGACTTCAATCGTGGTGACTAATCATGAAATAAACTGTTATAATAACAAAATCCTTCATACAGAAATATCTCGCCATCGCATATAGGGTGTCCACATTTTTGAGAACTGTGAACGTTGTCCACGTTTTTTTAGCTGTGAGCTTAGAAATAAGACAACAATAATCCACTTTGGTGAAAACCTGAGCCACAGATGGTACTGTAGTTTGTTTCCAATGTTTTGCCACCAAAATCCGAGCTACTGTGTAAATATGAAATAAGAATTGGTGAAGTTCCTTCTTGGTTCCCGGCTGCCGCACATTCAAAAGGCAGGTATCTGGTTGTCACGTGACACTGGTTTAATGGCTGGAAGCCCTGGGATACACCGCAGGAGTTCAGAATGAAGTACTTGACCTGGAAAGTCATTTTCTTGGTGGCTGTTACTTCAGCTCATAGGGTCAGTGAGCTTTAGGCCCTAGTGTTTTCATCACAACAGAGTAGTCCTCCACACGCACCCTAAGTTCCTTCCGAAGGTGGTGTCGGAGTTCCATCTGAACAAGTCAGTTGTCTTGCCAACATTCTTTCCCCGTCCTTATGCCCACCCTGGCGAAAGCAGTTTGCACACCTTGGACTGCAAGAGAGCATTGGCCTTTTACGTGGAGCGGATGAAACCCTTCAGACAGTCCGCCCAGTTGTTTGTTTCGATCCCAACAGGAGGGGAGTCGCCATCGGAAAACACACAATCTCAAATTGGCTAGCAGATTGCATTTCCTTCACTTATGCCCAAGCTGGTCTGACTCTGGAGGGCCATGTCACAGCTCATAATGTAAGAGCCATGGCTGCGTTGGTGGCTCACTTAAAGTCAGCCTCCATTGAAGAGATTTGCAAGGCTGCAACGTGGTCATCAGTCCACACATTCACATCTCACTACTGCCTTCAGCAGGATACTCGATGTGACAGTCTGTTTGGGCAGTCAGTGCTGTAGAATTTGTTCAGGGTTTAGAATCCAACTCCACCCCCCTAGACCCGTTTTTATTCTGTTCCAGATTGCACTCTCAGCTAGTTGTTTATGGTTTCAGGTTAATCTATGTTATGTCCTCGCCGTTGCAAGGCCCAATTGACCAATGTTCATTGTTTTGAGTGAGCCTGGATGCTAGGGATACCCCACGTGTGAGAACAATCAGCCTGCTGTCCTCTGAGAACACCTGCTACAGGTAAGTATCTTCACTTTCTCCGAGGACAACCAGGCTGATTGTTCTCACAAACCCTCCTACGTCCCCTTTGGAGTTATCTGTTATTTCATTTAACTGAGGAGACGTGCTTGCGCTGCGAGAAATCAGTCCGCGCGCTGCACGCCCGCCGGAAGACTCTGGCAAAAGTTTGTTTATTTTTTGTTCTTGGAAAACACCGGTTCCCGGGCTGATGCGCACGTCGATCCACATGTGAGAACAATCAGCCAGCTGTCCTCGGAGAATACCTGCTACAGGTAAGTATCTTCGCTTTTTGTGCGGAATTTCCTTATGAAGCAAGGCTTCACCTTGCCCCAGGTTGGATACCTCACCCACCCAACATTCTCCCTCCTCATGCTTGATCCTCCAAAGTAATCTCACATGTCAGGTTCCACCTTCTTCCACCCTGTTCCACTTAGCTTTTAATCTTCTTGCACTTAATTTCCCTTCTCTTCCACAACAGGTTCATACCGCATCTTTCTCTGCTCCAGGGTGCAAATCTCACAGATTTATTTATTTTGTTCGTGTATTTAGCCTGCTCCACTGATAACACTCAGAACGGGTTACAAAAAATACTTACATAATCATAAACAAATAATAAATACATCAAAAAAGTCCTACTGATAAATCAAAAGAAAAATAAAAACTTGCATTTCATACCAACTTGATAACCTAATGTATATCAAGCACCAGGAACCTATTTAACTTAACAAAAAGGATTTTTTTAACACATCTTCAAAAAGATCATTAATATTCCTAACTGACTGAGGAAGATTATTCCATAAAAATCTCAAAGAGCAAGAGGAAGCACGCTTACGAGCACACTCAAGCCTAAAAACTCACAGAAGGAAGGGAGAAATGTCTCTCATTTAAAGATCGTAGAAAATGACGAGGTGTGTAAACCAGTAGCTTTTTCAACAAATATCTTGAGGCTACATGATAAACTTTAAAAGCCAGCACCAACAATTTAAAAGTGCCATATTTGTAAATAGGCAGCCAGTGCAAAGATGACAAAAGTGGAATAATACGACAGAACTTGGTGGAATTAAATAAGATGGGCAGCAGCATTTGTACCCATTGAAGCTTTTCAAAGTTCTTCGCTGGCAAACCCACAAACAAAACATTACAATAATAAATGATACGTGAAATCACAGAAACATACACTAATTGAGTGAAATCTGAAAAATAAATATGTATTGAGCAAAGCTGGCAAATGTAATAAAAAGAACCGAACACTCTAGAAATATAAAATTCAGAGGTAAACCCAACATCTAAGTCAACTCCCAGACTACGCACATGATCCTTAGCTGTAATGATGGATCAATCCCAAGATAACACAGGGTGAAGGAAAGAACAGTTCTCTATGAACCCATAAAAATTCAGTTTTTGGTGTATTTAATTGGAGTTTGTTCATTGTCATCCAATTCTATATGGCCTTCAAACATGATAGCTTATGAAGTTGACCATCTCGAGAAACACTTAATGGGACATACAACTGAATGTCATTAGCAAAAGTGTGACTATGCAACTTGTTACCTAGAAACAATATCAATAACTGGCCATAGATAACAAATTTAACAAAATTGGAGATAAAAGGGCACCTTGGGGTATTCCAAACAACAATGGTTTAAGGTAGGAATCGGATCCAACAAGAATCTGCTGGGTTCTGCCTTCTGAAGATTTAACACAAAGTAAAACTGTACCACACACAATCCCAGATAGTCTTGGCAATAAAATAGAATGAACCAAAGTATCAAAAGCAGCACTTAAGTCCAATAACGCCAAAAGAACATCAATTCCTTTGTCAAGATATCTCTAGCAATCATCAACAATATCTAACAAAACTGTTTCAGTATTGTGATATTTCCTAAATCCTGACTGAAAATCAGACAATAGCTCATGATCTTCGACAAAATCAATTGAGTGGATACAACTTTGTCTAAAAGTTTAGACAAAAATGGTAAATTTGAAACTGGCCTATAGCTACCAGGCACATTTGGTCGTATTAGGGCATGGGCGTACAACTGCAGTTTTCCAATCAATAGGAAAAAAGCCAATATTCAATGACTTGTTAAGTGGCTAAAAAGGTTGAACAGTAATATCCTTAACATTCAACAATAGGGTAGAAGGACAAAGGGTCAAGTGGTGAAGCAGAGGGACAGAAAGTGCAATCTAGATCAGATAGCTCTTCCAAAGAAATTTCTCTAAAAGAGCTAAGTGAAATCTCTGTTACAGGAATTTTTATCCCTGCACCAAATCCTTTCAGCTTCCCTCATCACTCTTTTAACAACTCTAAGCTGGTCATTAAACCATGGAGAAAAGAAATTCCTAGAATTTGACTTAACTTTTGTTTTAGCCAGCTTTTTATATATCAAACTGACATTGAAATTCCAGGATTGTATTTTATCATCAAGAGTTAAGAGCATGAAACAAGATCCATTTGAGAAATGCCAAAAGCAGATTGATCTAAATCAACAGAAGTCTGATTTAAAACTTCCTTCAGTAGTAGCTGAGTATCAGATTTAATTGGGTCAAGTTTAACAGAATAAAGAAATCAAAAAGTGATCAGACCAAGGCTTAGGAGTAAAAATCAGAGAAACAGGCTGTCCTAAGCTACTGTAAACAAAAAAATTAAATCTAAAATATTTCCAGACTCATTGGTAGGGACATGAACAATTTGAGAAAAGCCAAAATCCTCCAATGTTAAAACTAAATCTAAAGCATTCCCACTTGAAGCAGGGTTAGTGAAAAAATTAAAATCACTGAACACAATAACAAATCTAAAGGAAACAAGTGAGCAATAATGTTAAACAACTCATATAAAACAGATAATGGTGAATGAGGAGCCCTATCGAGGACTAAAGAAACATTTTTTTTTTACAGCCCAGTAATACAAACACTCCATAGCCTCTAGTATAGTATGATCATTCAGCTGTGAAAGAAATGCTGACTTAAAAATGTAAAGCTGCTCGTCCTCCATGTTGTCCCTGACAAGAAGAGGCATATGCTTGATTTTAGTTCTTCTTTGAGCTTGTTATGGCCTTCTATCATTATCTTTTAACTAAGTTTGTTAGAAAAAGAAAATCTGAATGTCCATCTTTCAGTATGTCAGTAATACATAGTAACATAGTAAATGATGGCAGATAGACCTGTATGGTCCATCCAATTTGCCTGAGAAGATAAACTCATTACATAAGGTATGAGTTGATACAACATATGTACACCTGATCTTGGTTTGTCCATGCCATTTTCTGGGCATAGACTACTATAGAAGTCTGTCCGGCACTGTTCTTGTTCTGAAGTTATAGAAGCTCATGAAAAGCTTCATTCCAGCCCATTCAATTCTATCCAGCCATGATCAGGGCACAGACTGTAGAAGTCCGCCCATTACTGGCTTTGCCTCCCAATTACCAGTGTTGCCATCTAGTCTCTGCTAAGCTTCTTTTGATTAATTCCATCTAAACATGGTTCCTATGTGTTTATCCCACACATTTTTGAAACCGTAACGGAAATGCTGTTTTTTGTTTACTGACCTAGTATTCATGAGGGAAATTTTAAATACATACGTATAATTTTTTTTGAGTCAAGAGTTGAACACGTTGCAAACAATGAGAATTGATATTAGACTTAAACTTCTTAATATCCAACCTTAAATTTTCAAAGCGGCCTAATCCAGTCACCATGGGAATAGATAAACCCACCCCTATGGGAAGGGGTGAGAGATGGAGACTGGAGGATGGGAAGGGGTGAGGGATTGAGACTGGAGAGTGGATGTTGAGACGAAGTATGTGTCAAGTGGTTTGAGTGTTAATGGACGGTGAGGGAAGGTTGGAGGGGGGGATTAAAGTAAAAAATGCAGAGTGCAGTGTGAGCTTGATAGGTGGTTTATGTTCAGCTAGCCATACTGGTTTACATTGTTACTGAATTTATTATATTTGTCGTCTTGGAAGCTTTGGACACTTCTGAGCGAGCATTGTTGTACTGCGTTTATAAAAATAAATAAATAAAAAAGATAAACCCACCCCATAAAAATGAGATTTAATACACGTGATAAAATCCTAACAACTAAACTGAAATATTAAATAAAATCTTTGAGAGAATCTTTACAGCTCTCCAAGGGGCTCGCTAAGGGGCACTCACCTTCTGCTCGCACCTTGCGTGAGCTGCCGTCAGGATGCTCCTGAGATTTGGGGCTCTGGCAGATGTCAGGTGGCCAGTCCACACTCCACAGAAACCCTGACAGAGTACCTTTAGTAGGTAGATGGTAAAAATAGCCCCAGCAAGGAACAGAGCAGCTGGACATCACACAGGTAGCCTCCAAACGAGGTTAGTCACCGTCAGGACACTCCTAGACTTTAAGTCTTTGTTGTCTATCTGTCTCTCCCTTCCTCCCAGTTCTCTGTTCCAAAGCTTGCTTTTCTTCATCTCCCCCAGCACTCTCTCAACTCAGCTTGCCTTCTTCTCTCCCTCTCCCCCAGTTCATACACCTCCCAGTTGTCTTCTCCACCCTACCCCCCTCCCACCCATACACATTGCCAACTTTCTCTGTCCTAGGCCACATAGATCATGTGGAAAAAAGAGGAGAGCAACTGCACGTGTGACCACCTCATAGTCCTCTACCATCCAGGGTCAGGAGGAGGACACTATCTGATGTGCAGCTACTAGCTTTCTCCTCCATATGCCAATCAGTGTGCTTTGGGTCAAATGAACTGGTGTATGCTGGGGTGGGGAGAAGTTGGGCAGAACTCGTCCAGAGAACTTTTAAAACCCATCTATGCTAACTGCTTTCACCATATCTTCTGGCAACAAATTCCACAGTTTAGATGAGTATTCAGTGAAAAAATATTTTCTCTGATTTTTTTTTTTAAAGAAATGTAAGAAATCCCAGGAACAGGGTAACTTAAAAGAAGAGGCTTTTAAAATGTTTCTAGGAGCCATCTTGCAATGCATTTCAGGTTAAAGGGGTATCTTAAGAATAGCCATGCAGGATCAGACCATTGGTCCACCTAGCACAGTAATCTGCTTCCAAAAGTGGCCAATCCAGGTCGCAGATACTTGGCAGAAACCCCATTAGTAGCAACATTCCATGTTACCAATCCCAGGGCAAGCTGTGGCTTCCCCCATGTCTGTCTCAATAGCAGACTATGGACTTTTCCTCCAGGAATTGTCCAAACCTTTTTTTCAAACTCGGATACACTAACTGCCATTACCACATACTCTGACAGCAAGTTCCAGAACTTAACTATTTATTCTTTGAGTGAAAAAATATTTCTTCCTATTTTTGTTTTAAAAGTGTTTCCATTCGTGTCCTCTGGCCTTTGTACTTTTTGAAAAAGTGAAAAATCAATTCTCTTTTACCCATTCTACACCACTCAGGATTATGTAGACCTCAATCATATCTCCCCTCATCCACCTGTTTTCCAAGCTGAAGAGCCTTAACTCTTTAGTCTTTCCTCATATGAGAGGAGTTCCATCCCCTTTATCATTTTGATTGCTTTTCTTTGAACCTTTTGTAATTTTGCTATATCTTTTTTTTTTTTTTGAGATACGTGACCAGAATTGAATGCAATACTTGAGGTGAGGTCGCACCATGGAGCAAAACAGGAACATTATAATATTCTTGGTCTTATTTTCTATCCCTATCCTAATATGTCCTAACATACTGTTTGCTTTTTTGGCCGCCGCTGCCACACACTGGGCAGAAGATTTCAGCTTATTGCCTACAGTGACACCTAGATCTTGATTTCAAGGTTGCTGACTCCTAAAGTGGACCCTAGCATCAGATAACTATGATTCGGATTATTCTTCCCAATGTGCATCACTTTGCATTTGTCCACATTAAATTTCATCTGCCATGGCAAGATGGCCGCCGAGTGAACTTGCTAACCGCCAGCATTTCCTCAGTTCTCAGCTTTACCTATTGAGATGCCGAAGCGACGGGGCAGGTCCGCCCCCCATGCTCCCCAGCGGTCGGATCCTTTCTCGCAAGACATACGGTCTTTTTTGCAGACAACTGCGGTTCCATCCACAGCAGTGTTGGAAGTGTCTGGGGGCAGCCTGCTGATACGCGCCAGTGTGGATGGAGGCACGGTAGCGTCTCCAGGACTAGAGCTTACGCTCAGCCCCGACACAAGGGAACCACCCCCTCAGCCGTTGGGCTATTCCACTCCATCAGAGACGACCCTGAACGGATCCCCCAGAAGTGGTGAGACCGAACAGAGTCGGGAGGCAGAACAGCGGTCTCTTGGAGTGCAGGAAGCCTTGATGAAAACGCCGACAATAACAGCGATTTCGGCGGGAAACGCTGCTGGTTTGAACCCGGATGTTTTACAGCAGAAAGAGGTAACACTACCACTTTTTTCTTTTGAAGTGCACAAGCCAGTTGAAGTGACTTTGGATTCATTATGGACTTTGATTGTAGAGCTTGGGAAGTCTTTTACCCCACAGATAAATATATTAAATCAAGATATGAGAAAACAAGGGGAAAAAATAAAGACTATAGAGGCAAGATTAGATAAACTTGAACAGCCAGAAGAAAAGAAAGATCTTGATATGAAGAGAATTCAGTCTCAACAGGAGATTATGATTAAAGATTTGACTTCATTAAGAAGAAAGACTGAGTCTCTTGAAAATACTGTTAGAAGTAACAATTTACGACTGCTGAATTTTCCCAGACAGACTACTAAACCTCCCCGGGAAATGTTGAAAAAATATATAATAGAGATCTTGGGAGTAAAAGAGGAATTAATTCCTCCTTTTACCCAAGTGTACTATCTTCCGCTTAAGGAGAGTAGTGTACAAGAACAACCACTCAATGTTACTGAACTGCTTGAATTAACAGATCCTGAAGACGTGATTCCTACAACTTTGATGGTAACATTGGCATTGGCACCAGATAAACAATGGTTAATGTCTATGTACTTTAAGAACAAACATAAAACATTTCTCGGCCAGAAAATACAAATTTTTCCAGATATTTCCAGAGACACGCAAAAGCGTCGGAAATCATTTCTTTTAATGAAACCAGCTGTAATTCAACTAGGTGCAACATTTTACTTGCGATATCCATGCAAGTGTGTGGTGAGATACCAATCAAATAAATATGTATTTTTTGATCCGGCTCAACTAACAGCATTCCTTACCTCAAGGCAAAAAAGGGGATCTTAGAACATCTTTACCCTTGAAATATAGTTAGCACTGCTTAATGTTGGCTGTTATCATTTGTTGCTCTATCATTGATAATTTTTGTTATAATATATATTCCATTTCTTAACATCTTGCCCTAAAAATGTGGACTTGAGCAAGAAATTTCAGTACTTTTCGGTTTTTTTTATTCTTTCTTCAAATATGTTGAAATGTATTGCTTTTCAAACAAGTGTATTGCTTGATTTAAATGTTAAAAACTTAAAATAAAATTAAAAAAAAAAAAAAATTCATCTGCCATTTGGATGCCCAGTCTTCCAGTTTTCTAAGGTCTTCTACAATTTTTCACAATTTGCATGTGTTTTGACAACTTTGAATAGTTTTGTGTCACAGATTTAATCACCTCACTTGTCATTCTGCTTTCCAGCTCATTTATAAATATGTTAAATAGCACCAGTCCCAGTACAGATCCCTGCGACACTCCACAAGTCACCCTCCTCCACTGAGGAAAAAAGCTATTTAACACCACCCTCTGTTTTCTATCCAATAACTAATTCCTAATCCACAAAAGGACATTGCCTCCTAAGCCATGACTTTTTAATTTTCTCAGGAGTCTCTCGTGAGGAACTTTATCAAAAGCTTTCTGAAAATCCAGATACAGTACATCAAACGGCTCACCTTTATCCATATCTTCCCTTAGCATGATAACTTAGTAGCACACCTGGTTTCTGAAATTACTACTATCCAATGTCTGTTTTTCCCAGACTTGGCCAAATCTTACATGTGGTGCTTACTGTAGCACCTAGACCTGGACTTTCTATTCCAGTGTGTCCCTTAGAATAGAGCATTTCAACCCTGTTCATGAGTACCTCCTTTCCAGTCAGGTTTTTAGGGTATCCATAATGAACATGTGTGAGGGAGTTTTGTACACACTGCTTCTTTTCGTATATAGCTCTATCTAATCCATATTCTTTAATTTAGGGCATCCTGAAAACCTGCTGGCTAGTGGGTTTTCAAAGACACAGGATTGAAAAGTTCTTTTTCAGAATCATCACCTCTTCACGTGGGAGAGTAACTATTTATACAGGGAAGAAAATGGACCTTCTTTCTGAGCTACTGTTTCAGCTGCTTCCTTTTTTTTCTCTGTATTCTGTACTTTGAGAAAGTTTTTGGGGTTTTTTTTTAATGAGATGGAAGAGGGAATGATGACACTAGATGAGTCTTCTGTTACAACTTCTGTTTTTGCAGTGATCCAGTTTTTTGATGCAACCAAGGTGGATCGCACACGAAGCTGGCTTTATGCAGCCTGTTCTCTCTCTTATGTGGGTGCCATGGTATCCAGTAACTCAGCACTACAGTTTATCAACTACCCAACTCAGGTGAGAAAGCATTGATGAGCATGGTTAAAAAAAGATGCCTGTAGAGAATGGGGCCTGCTGGAGTGGAAGATGAAGGAAAAGACAAGGATGCATAAGACAAAACGATTAACTTTTATTTATTTTTTTTCTTTTTCAGGTATTGGGGAAATCGTGTAAGCCCATCCCAGGTAAAGTGTGGTTCACACTCTTATTCTCTATCTCTCTAGCACCCACAAAATAAATACAGTTGAGGAATCATCTAATATGCATACATGTGTTGTGATTTTTAAGTTTGGCTAGGTAACTTGAGTGATTTTTAAGTTTGGCTAGGTAACTTGAGTTTCATCTGTGTATTAGAAGCTATAGGGTTTGACTGTTTCCCTCGTGTAAGTGGGGCTGGACAGTATGGCATTGTGTAAGCATGGTAATGAAGATAAGTAAATATGCCTAAGTGTTCTATGTGGGACGTAGATTGCCGTGCGGATCTTGGGGCTTTATGACCTGGCTACAGATGTAAAAGATTGGAGCAAGAGCATAAGGGCCCCACTTTAAATTTGGGGATCATAAAAATAGAGGCCACATGTAGAAGTTTGTGTTTCACTGAGGTCAGAGCTGAACTCAATTTAGGTTATTTTGGTGATCTGCAGCAGTATCGGTGAATTGCTCCGGATTTTCGAGGGGGATAGAATATATTTTTTCTCACCCAAGTCTTGCTGAGTATTTTATGGTGACCTTGTATAACAGTATATCAAATCCTGTACAAGGTGACCACTGCTATAAAAGTGTGATAGGAAAGAGAGAGTCAAACTGGCTGCATATTGCCCTAGAGAAAACAGTGCCCACCTTGAGCTTCAGCACTAGAGCTTATAATGGTCTTTGCAATGGTGCAGATCCTTCAGATGAAGGTAATGCCCCCATTGCAGCTACAGGTCATAGTGAAACCTATTCATGGACTCAACTACATAATAAACCACAAGAGCTAATAAAAAAATTAAGAGGATGAAATACAGTTAAGTGGACCCCCTGAAAATTAAAAATAAGATCATGTATTGCTAATTTTTAGACAAACCCTATTGAGAGTACACAGACATCCTTCTTCTTTCAGTGATGCTGCTGGGAGTGACCATGCTGAGAAAACGGTATCCACTGGTCAAGTACATGTGTGTGCTGTTGATAGTCATTGGCGTGGCTCTCTTCATGTACCGGCCCAATAAAGGGAACTCCAGCGGCAGCGAGCATGTCTTTGGTTATGGGGAACTCCTCTTGGTATGTTTATCTGTGTGTTGAAAAGTCTTTCTTAAATATAGCCATGGAACAATTAATTTATTACATAGAACATTTGAAGTAAAATAAATACGGATACATATGGAACATAGAATATTACCAAATGCGGCCTTAGCCATGCTTGACATAGTTTAAGTTGCAAATCAGCGATTAATTTGAGTTCATAAAAACCTATACATGAAAACTTTCCTTTTCATTTTGTGTAAGGTAGTCTGTACTGGGATTTTAACCAGAGAGCGTGTTGAGGGGATTATAGTGCTCTTCAAGGCACATATCACTGAAAGCAGTCTTTACGTGATTTAATACTTCAAAAAACATAAAAATCTGTGGAGTATTGAATCAATATGAAGACCTTGAGATGGGTGAAATATGATCATAAACTTGAGCTCCTTTTTTCAGTCTTCTGCAATTTGTTTAATCTCATTAACTGGATTTGGGAAGAACTGCATGCAGTGAATTGCAGTAATCAAGATGAGTTGTAATTACCATATTTACTACTGGTCTTATCCAAAAAAGGATGCAGATTTTCAAATATTTTACGGGTGTGAAAATCAAGTTTTGACAATCTTACTGACATACTTAAATAGTTCTTAAAAATGGCTGTTGCTTTAGACAAATATTTACTTCCACCCTAAAAGGTAATATTGTATCACCTATCTGAAATAAGGGACATAACGGTTTCACCAGTCTTTGGTACAATCCTATTTCAGTTTGCGTGTTTCGGTTGCAATCGTTTTGTCAACCAATGTTTCACTTCCCGCAGGCAGTTATTTGTTTTCTTAGCAAATGCCTGAAGATCAATAAATTTGAATGTCATAAATGTATATTAAGTAGATATACACATTTAGAGTAGGACCCCTGGACAGTAAAGTCCAAGGCTCAGATGGTTTATCCTATCAAAGTATTCTGTTCATTTCTTTCTTGGAAACAAAACAAGGAGCACTATTTCAGTGGTTTGCCCTGGATGTTGCACATTTTTTCAGTCTTGATAGTAAAATATCATCATCTTTAGTTGCAGATACTGTGAGATCTAAAATGGAAAAAAAACAGAAATGGATCCTTTAGCAAAACCTCTCCGGACATCATTGATTAACGACAAGTGCGGTTTCAGTATGTCAGTCTGAAAGTCTGATTGACCAGGGTTCAGCCAATTTCCATCCTCCATCCCAGTACTGCTATTCATACATTCTTAT
Source organism: Microcaecilia unicolor (assembly GCF_901765095.1). Taxonomy (NCBI): domain Eukaryota; kingdom Metazoa; phylum Chordata; class Amphibia; order Gymnophiona; family Siphonopidae; genus Microcaecilia; species Microcaecilia unicolor. The sequence continues at coordinate 86,542,430 of NC_044042.1, read as the reverse complement.
GATTTACTTGGGATTTTATTACTTTCTTGAGTAGGTGTGATAAGGGCCTATAATTTTAATCAGACTGAGTTTTTTTTGTTTGTTTTTTTTTGTACACATTCATTTATTTTGAATAGTTTGTAGGATAGTGTTGCAGAGTAACTAGCTATCAGAAGACTAGAAATTTTTCAAACTCAGAGAAACATTTTATTATACCAAAATAATGGGAGCAAATTTACACAATGATTTGAGTGACTCTGGAATGGGATAGCTTCATAGTTCCAAGGCAGCAGCAGCAATTCACTCCACATATTTTCCAAGAATATCACCGTCCCTAAATAAGTAGTATTCCTTGTCTTCAAGTATAACTTTGGTACCTCCATACTCTGGCAATAATATTTTTTCACTAACTTTTACACTTATTTGCAAATCTTCTCCACTCTTTGTCACAGTGTCAGCTACAAACTGTTTGACCAAGACACGGTCAAAGAGCGGAACAAATTTCTTAAATGCTTGGCTCACCATTCTCAGACTGAGTCTTGAGAGAGATCCAGTAAAATTGGTTGACTAATAGAGCCTTTGAATACAGGAGAAATTCCCTCTCATATAGACATATTTAAGAAAAGAGAGATGGGGTTATAAGACTCTTATCTCTTCAATCAGTCCTGCTGGTAGTACACCCAACAGGGAGCCAATTGGTTTTGCACTCATTATGGCATCAGATCCTTTGAAAAATAAGAGGCCTGATTATTTGCACCTAGAGTCTTTGCATCTAAGATTTTCTCTCACAACCTCTTCGCCACATACAGCAATTCAGTAATTCCTGCTGCTAGAAAAGGGTGCCAGTTCCATGAGTAGTGGGGCTGGGGTGGTGGTGTGATCTGTCTTTCTGTCATCCTTCTTGTAGGTGGGACTCAAACTTTGTGCTTTCTTCTTTTCTGCCCATTTTCCATGTTTTTTTTTTTTTTTCTCAGCTACTTTCTCTGACATTGGATGGTCTTACTGGAGTGTCTCAGGACTACATGAGGGCACATTTCCAGACAGGCGCCAACCACATGATGTTGCATATAAACCTGTGGTCTACGCTGTTTCTAGGAGCAGGTGAGTAATGGCATGAACCACACACAAGGCACCATGTCATACACTTCCACCCATGACTGTTTTCTGCAACTTACACCAGAGAAGCCCCTTGTCATTCTCCCTCCCACAGCACTTTCCCTGCTATTCACCGCTGGGCAGGAAATAAATCTCGCCCTTACTTGGTCTTACTGTGCAGTTTAAATGCCCCAAATTTGGAGCATTATGGCAGGCTGCCTTTGGTAACGTGAGCGAGGGCAGGCCATGAGGCCAGGTTAGACAAGCCACACACACTCAGCAAATTTACAGTGGAAGCAAATATTTATTAAAGGTGTCCGGTTAGGGCTTCTATTCACTTTACAGAAAGGGAGGAAACAGCACTCAAGGCTAGTACTGTAAATACAAGTGTCCTTGGGTGGCCTGCTCCTGCAAGGCCACAGCATATATGAATGTCTCTCCACTTAGCAGCAACTCTTACTGGCTTCAGGCCTGGTTACTGGATCCAGAGTTACCAGCACAGTCTCTAGCAGGTACACAAGGCTGACCTGCATCCAGCCTGGTCAGAACACAATCTCTTCAAGGTTCCAAGGTGAACTTGGGCTACCTGAACGTAGTGGTTGCAGTTCTCAGCTTCGGGATGGAAGCATCTACAGTGGGATCGCTTCCTTCTGGGCCTCCTTAACCTAGCTCTGACCTGGCTTGTACCTCTGAACCATGCCCTCCTGGCTCCACCCCTCCCCCTTTGCAGGACTAGAGGTTTTAAGGTGGCCTGACACTATGGGGGAGTGTTCTTAAAGGAAAGTGGCGGCATCCTGGATATTAATTAATATTCATGAAAGAGATTTGCATATAATGGAGGCAATGTATGCACATCATACAGGGGTACTCCAGACTTGGGAAACACTGCTATAGACTCCCTCACACTGCTGCCATAATCTTGAGAGCAGAGAAGTAGGTTTATTTGCAGCTTCCCTTGAGTGGAAGAGGAGGGTCAGATTCTGTGTTCATTCCTTGCTCTTCTGGATGACTTCATTCCTTGATACTTCAGTGTGAGATGCATGGAAATAGCCACCTCGATGGCAGGGGCAAAGACCTGAGACAGAAACAAGCCAGTGAGGAGTGCAAGCGGTGGCAGTTACGTAGCAGCCTGTATGCAGAGACCAGAGCCCTTGGGGGAGCAGTAGGGAGGCTTTAGTTCCAGGCTTTGCAGCCAAGATGTCAGCTGGTGGAGGTACAGCTACTTTGGTACTGCTGAGCCTTTGGAATCATTAGAACAAAAGAGTTGCCCTACTGGGTCAGACCAGTGGTCTGTCTAGCCCGGTATCCTGTTTCCAGTACTGGTCAGTCCAAGTTACAAGTACCTGGCAGAGTCCCAAAAAGTAGCAAGATACCATGCTATCAATCCCAGGGATAAGCAGTAGCTTTTCGCAGATCTAGGGGCATAGCCAGACACCCAATTTTGGATGGGCCTAAGCCTAAATTTGGGTGGATACAACAGCCCCGCCCCCTGTCTGGCATTTCTCCCTCCCCTTCCTCACAGGGGATCGGGTCTGAACTCCACTCCTACAAACACCCCCCCCCCCCCCCCCCCCGGGTAACTTTTAAAGTCTTTAGTTCTCCGTGAGTAGCGGCCCGTAACAGCTGCTCATGGCAGCCCTAAGCCTTCCCTCTGATGCCACTTCCTGTTTCTGCATAGACAGGGTCAGGAAGTTACCTTGGACGGAGAGCTCAGGCTTGGTGCAAGGAGCCACTATTAGTTGATGCTACCGAAGAACTGAAGGCTTTAAGAGGTACTGGGGGGGGGGGGTTGGGGGAATGGTTGAGAGACCCCATTGCTGTGGGGGAGGGGAGGGAGAATGCCAGGATTCTTCAGCTGGTGAAGGTTAGGGATCCCCCCGCAAGCCACATCACAGCTGTGCTGTCGCTTCCCAGGTCTACCTCGATAAGTTATAGACCACCGGCAGAATTAGATCTGGTGGACGTTTGGAGATTACAACATCCCAGACAGAGGACTTACACATTTTATTCCCACGCACAAAACACATACACTAGGATAGATGCAATATGGTGCAGCCGGTCACTGTGGGGGGCTATAAAAGAAACTGAAATTGAAAGTATACATGCTTCTGATCATGCGCCTGTGTGGGTAATAGTGGGAAAATTGGGAAAGGAGCGTGGAGGTTGAATGATACTTTGATTGCGGAGGAAAAAGATTGTCAGGATGTGCGCAATATAATACAAGATTCTCCGAGGACAAGCAGGCTGCTTGTTCTCACTGATGGGTTGACGTCCTCGGCAGCCCCCTCCATCGGAAAGTTTACTAGCAAAGGCCTTTGCTAGTCCTCGCGCGCCCATGCGCACCGCGCATGCGCGGCCGTCTTCCCGCCCGAAACCGGCTCGAGCCGGCCAGTCTTCTTTCGTCCGCACTCGGTACGGTCGTGTTACGCCGTTCGTGCCCCAGAGAGTCGACCTCGCGCGTCCTTTTCGACGTGTTTTTGTCCTTTTTTTTACCTTGCAAAAGTTCGGGAAGCGCTCCGGTAGTATTCCGGAAGACCCTTTCGGGTTTTCTGCCCTTCCCGTATTTCCAGTTTTTGCCCCGTAAGTTTTCTTTCGTTGTCGGGGTAGGCTTCTTTTGGCCTCGGTCGAGATTTTTCTCCCTCTAAATTTTGGTGCTTCAATTTTCGACATTTCGGCTTTTGATTTCGCCGGCGTGATTTTTCCGCCCATGACATCGAAGCCTTCCAGCGGCTTCAAGAAGTGCACCCAGTGCGCCCGGGTAATCTCGCTCACTGATAGGCACTCTGCGTGTCTTCAGTGTCTAGGGGCCCAGCACCGCCCTCAGAACTGCAGTCTGTGTTCCCTGTTACAAAGGCGGACTCAGGTAGCGAGATTAGCCCAGTGGAACGTTTTGTTCTCGGGCTCTTCGTCGGCATCGGCACCGGAGGCATCGAGTGCATCGACGTCGTCAGCGTCTGGACCATCTTCCTTGGCTGCCGTTCCATCGACTGCATCGAGGCATCGGACCTCTGCATCGGCGCCGAGGCATCAGGTGACTGTATCGACGTCGGTGGTACCGAGACTTCGTCTGCTGATGTCGTCGGACGGAGGTGCATCGTCAGGAGTGCAGGTGAGGGCTGTCCATTCCCCTGCTGGTGGCGGTGAGCCTTCGGGTGGGTCTCCTCCTACCCTGAGGGCTCCTGCGGTACAGCCCCCCCGGGATCGACCCTCTTCGGTCTCGGCCCCGAGGAAGCGACGGATGGATTCTACGTCCTCCTCGTCGGTGCCGGGGAGCTCCGGTGACATGCTTCGGAAGAAGTCGAAGAAGCATCGACACCGGTCTCCTCCCCGTGTCGGCACCGAGAGCTCTGGGTCGCCGAGGGATTCGGCACCCAGCAGGCATCGGCACCGAGAGGACCGCTCACCCTCTGTTCAGGAGGTGTCGATGCGCTCCACTCTGGACAGCCCGGAACAGCCTCCTCGCCCGGAACAGGTTCTGACGTCGACGCCTGCATCGACCCCTCAGCCTTTCTCTGCAGCCGCTCTAAACGAGAGCCTCCGGGCCGTTCTCCCAGAGATTCTGGGAGAGCTGTTGCGCCCTACCCCTCCGGTACCGGCGGTGCTTGCGCCTCCGGTACCGTCGAGCGTGGCGCCGGCTGGCCCATCGCCCAGGTTGAGGTCCCCGACGTCGGTACCGCGTGCGGTGCCGACCGCGGCCACCTCCCAGGAAGGCTCCCCGACTACGTCGGCGGAGGGAGCTTCGCCGATGCGGGCGAGGGAGTCTACCTCTCGACGCCCCCACCGTGGACGGGGTTCCACCGAGTCGAGCAGGGCGAGGTTGCAGACACAAGTCCGTGAACTTGTGTCTGACACCGAGGGTGAGGCCTCGTGGGAGGAAGAGGAGGACCCCAGATATTTCTCTGACGAGGAGTCTGAGGGTCTTCCTTCTGATCCCACTCCCTCTCCTGAAAGACAGCTTTCTCCTCCCGAGAGTCTGTCTTTTGCTTCCTTTGTCCGGGAGATGTCTACGGCCATCCCCTTCCCGGTGGTTGTGGAGGACGAGCCCAGGGCTGAAATGTTTGAGCTCCTGGACTATCCTTCTCCACCTAAGGAAGCGTCCACTGTTCCCTTGCACCATGTCCTGAAAAAGACATTGCTTGCGAACTGGACCAAGCCACTAAGTAGTCCCCACATTCCCAAGAAGATCGAGTCCCAGTACCGGATCCATGGGGACCCAGAGCTGATGCGCACCCAGTTGCCTCATGACTCTGGAGTTGTGGATTTGGCCCTAAAGAAGGCTAAGAGTTCTAGGGAGCATGCTTCGGCGCCCCCGGGCAAAGACCCTAGAACCTTAGACTCCTTTGGGAGGAAGGCCTACCATTCTTCTATGCTCGTGGCCAAGATCCAGTCTTACCAGCTCTACACGAGCATACACATGCGGAACAATGTGCGGCAGTTGGCGGGCTTGGTTGATGCTCTTCCCCCTGAGCAAGCCAAGCCTTTTCAGGAGGTGGTCAGGCAGCTGAAGGCGTGCAGAAAATTCCTGGCCAGAGGAGTTTATGACACTTTTGATGTTGCGTCCAGGGCCGCTGCTCAAGGTGTGGTGATGCGCAGGCTCTCATGGCTGCGTGCCGCCGACCTGGAGAATAGACTCCAGCAGCGGATTGCGGACTCGCCTTGCCGTGCGGACAACATTTTTGGAGAAAAAGTCGAGCAGGTGGTAGAGTCTCTCCACCAGCGGGACACCGCATTCGACAAGTTCTCCCGCCGGCAGCCTTCAGCCTCTACCTCTACAGGTAGAAGATTTTTCGGGGGAAGGAAGACTGGTCCCTATGCTTCTGGTAAGCGTAGGTACAATCCTCCTTCTCGACAGCCTGCGGCCCAGGCTAAGCCCCAGCGCGCTCGCTCTCGTCAGCAGCGTGCGCCTCAGCAAGGCCCTGCGGCTCCCCAGCAAAAGCAAGGGGCGAGCTTTTGACTGGCTCCAGCAGAGCATAGCCGACATCCAAGTGTCAGTGCCGGGCGACCTGCCAGTCGGGGGGAGGTTGAAAGCTTTTCACCAAAGGTGGCCTCTCATAACCTCCGATCAGTGGGTTCTCCAAATAGTCCGGCAAGGATACACCCTCAATTTGGCCTCAAAACCTCCAAATTGTCCACCGGGAGCTCAGTCTTACAGCTTCCAGCACAAGCAGGTACTTGCAGAGGAACTCTCCGCCCTTCTCAGCGCCAATGCGGTCGAGCCCGTGCCATCCGGGCAAGAAGGGCTGGGATTCTATTCCAGGTACTTCCTTGTGGAAAAGAAAACAGGGGGGATGCGTCCCATCCTAGACCTAAGGGCCCTGAACAAATATCTGGTCAAAGAAAAGTTCAGGATGCTTTCCCTGGGCACCCTTCTCCCCATGATTCAGCAAAACGATTGGCTATGCTCTCTGGACTTGAAGGATGCCTACACACACATCCCGATACTGCCAGCTCAAAGACAGTATCTGCGATTTCAGTTGGGCACACGCCACTTCCAGTACTGTGTGCTACCCTTTGGGCTCGCCTCTGCGCCCAGGGTGTTCACAAAGTGCCTAGCTGTGGTAGCAGCGGCACTTCGCAGGCTGGGGGTGCACGTGTTCCCATATCTCGACGATTGGCTGGTGAAGAACACATCCGAGGCAGGAGCCCTGCAGTCCATGCAGATGACTATTCGCCTCCTGGAGCTACTGGGGTTTGTGATAAATTACCCAAAGTCCCATCTTTCCCCAGTGCAGAAACTCGAATTCATAGGAGCCCTGCTGGATTCTCGGACGGCTCGCGCCTATCTCCCAGAGGCGAGAGCCAACAACTTGTTGTCCCTCGTCTCGCGGGTGCGAGCGTCCCAGCAGATCACAGCTCGGCAGATGTTGAGATTGCTGGGCCACATGGCCTCCACAGTTCATGTGACTCCCATGACCCGCCTTCACATGCGATCTGCTCAATGGACCCTAGCCTCCCAGTGGTATCAAGCCGCTGGGGGACTAGACGACGTGATCCACCTGTCCACGAGTTTTCTCGAATCCCTGTATTGGTGGACGATTCGCTCCAATTTGACTCTGGGACGTCCCTTCCAAATTCCTCAGCCACAAAAAGTGCTGACCACGGATGCGTCTCTCCTGGGATGGGGAGCTCATGTCGATGGGCTTCACACCCAAGGAAGTTGGTCCCTCCAAGAACGCGATCTACAGATCAATCTTCTGGAGTTGCGAGCGATCTGGAACGCTCTGAAGGCTTTCAGAGATCGGCTGTCCCACCAAATTGTCCAAATTCAGACAGACAACCAGGTTGCCATGTACTATGTCAACAAGCAGGGGGGCACCGGATCTCGCCCCCTGTGTCAGGAAGCCGTCAGCATGTGGCTCTGGGCTCGCCGTCTCGGCATGGTGCTCCAAGCCACATATCTGGCAGGCGTAAACAACAGTCTGGCCGACAGGTTGAGCAGGATTATGCAACCTCACGAGTGGTCGCTCAGTTCCAGGGTAGTGCGACAGATCTTCCAAGCGTGGGGCACCCCCTTGGTGGATCTCTTCGCATCTCGAGCGAACCACAAAGTCCCTCAGTTCTGTTCCAGGCTTCAGGCCCCCGGCAGACTAGCATCGGATGCCTTCCTCCTGGATTGGGGGGAGGGCCTGCTGTATGCTTATCCTCCCATCCCTCTGGTGGGGAAGACTTTGTTGAAACTCAAGCAAGACCGAGGCACCATGATTCTGATTGCTCCTTTTTGGCCGCGTCAGATCTGGTTCCCCCTTCTTCTGGAGTTATCCTCCGAAGAACCGTGGAGATTGGAGTGTTTTCCGACCCTCATCACACAAGACGAGGGGGCGCTTCTGCATCCCAACCTCCAGTCTCTGGCTCTCACGGCCTGGATGTTGAGAGCGTAGACTTTGCCTCTTTGGGTCTGTCAGGGTGTCTCCCGCATCTTGCTTGCTTCCAGGAAAGACTCCACTAAGAGAAGTTACTTCTTCCATTGGAGGAGGTTTGCCGTCTGGTGTGACAGCAAGGCCCTAGATCCTCGCTCTTGTCCTACACAGACCCTGCTTGACTACCTTCTGCACTTGTCTGAGTCTGGTCTCAAGACCAACTCTGTAAGGGTTCACCTTAGTGCAATCAGTGCATACCATTACCGTGTGGAAGGTAAGCCGATCTCAGGACAGCCTTTAGTTGTTCGCTTCATGAGAGGTTTGCTTTTGTCAAAGCCCCCTGTCAAGCCTCCTACAGTGTCATGGGATCTCAATGTCGTTCTCACCCAGCTGATGAAACCTCCTTTTGAGCCACTGAATTCCTGCCATCTGAAGTACTTGACCTGGAAGGTCATTTTCTTGGTGGCAGTTACTTCGGCTCGTAGAGTCAGTGAGCTTCAGGCCCTGGTAGCCCAGGCCCCTTACACCAAATTTCATCATAACAGAGTAGTCCTCCGCACTCACCCTAAGTTCTTGCCAAAGGTCGTGTCGGAGTTCCATCTGAACCAGTCAATTGTCTTGCCAACATTTTTTCCCCGTCCTCATTCCTGCCCTGCTGAACGTCAGCTGCACACATTGGACTGCAAGAGAGCATTGGCCTTCTACCTGGAGCGGACACAGCCCCACAGACAGTCCGCCCAATTGTTTGTTTCTTTTGATCCCAATAGGAGGGGAGTGGCTGTAGGGAAACGCACCATATCCAATTGGCTAGCAGATTGCATTTCCTTCACTTACGCCCAGGCGGGGCTGGCTCTTGAGGGTCATGTCACGGCTCATAATGTTAGAGCCATGGCTGCGTCGGTAGCCCACTTGAAGTCAGCCTCCATTGAAGAAATTTGCAAAGCTGCGACGTGGTCATCTGTCCACACATTCACATCTCATTACTGCCTGCAGCAGGACACCCGACGCGATAGTCGGTTCGGGCAGTCAGTTCTTCAGAACCTGTTTGGGCTTTAGGATCCAACTCCACCCCCCGAGGGCCCTGTTTGTTCTGTTCCAGGCTGCACTCTCAGTTAGTTGGTAAATTTTTTAGGTCAATCTCATTTATGTCCTCGCCGTTGCGAGGCCCAATTGACCATGGTTCTTGTTTTGAGTGAGCCTGGGGGCTAGGGATACCCCATCAGTGAGAACAAGCAGCCTGCTTGTCCTCGGAGAAAGCGAATGCTACATACCTGTAGAAGGTATTCTCCGAGGACAGCAGGCTGATTGTTCTCACAAACCCGCCCGCCTCCCCTTTGGAGTTGAGTCTTCCCTTGAAGTGTATTGTCTTGCTACATACTGGACTGGCCGGCTCGAGCCGGTTTCGGGTGGGAAGACGGCCGCGCATGCGCGAGGACTAGCAAAGGCCTTTGCTAGTAAACTTTCCGATGGAGGGGGCTGCCGAGGACGTCAACCCATCAGTGAGAACAATCAGCCTGCTGTCCTCGGAGAATACCTTCTACAGGTATGTAGCATTCGCTTTATCTTCAAATCAATGACAATGGGGAGGTGTCGGAAGGGATTCTATGGGATTGCCCTCAAGTCAGTAGTTAGGGGGCATCTTATACAAAGGGGTGCGCAAAAAAAGAGGGACCGGGAAGCACATGAGCTGCATACACGAAAGACACTGGCACAATTAGAGGTTAAACACCATGCTACTGGGGACCCGCAGACATTTAAAAAATTAGTAGATTGTAGAGCAGAATTGCAAAAAATACAATTGAGAAAGATGGAATATACCAGAAAATTGATGAAACAAAAGTTTTTTTTGAATTTAGCAATAAAGCGGGTACTATGCTAGCGAGAAGCTTGAGATAAAGACAGGTGAAAAATACGATTACAAAAATTAAAGGTGCTTGGGATGAAATATTGCACCAAGATAAGGACAGACAATTTGTTCATTTTTACACGAAACTATACTCTAAAGGGGAGGTGGTGTTCCAAGGAAAGATGCAAGAATATTTACAAGAGCTAGATATACCACAAATTACAGGACTGCAAAAGGCTGAGCTCGAGGCTGAAATTACAACGCAAGAGGTCCTCAGGGTCATTAAAGGGTTAAAACCGGGAAAGGCCCCTGGCCTCGATGGATATACAGGGCAATATTACAAGGTATTTGGGAAGGAACTGGCATCATTATTAGGGTGGGCGATGCAAATTTTGGGGGCCATGGAGTTCCTCCCAGTATGAGGGAAGCGGGGATATTGGTCCTTTTAAAACCAGGGAGAGATCCAGCAGTGTGTGGATCATATAGACCGATATCTCTGCTGAATATCGATGTAATAATTTTAGCCAAAGTTATGGCAGATCGTTTGGGGAGAGTGCTGCCTCACATAATTCACGAGGATCAATCAGGGTTCATAGCAGACATGTGGCAGACAATATTCGCCACACTTTGAATATTACATGGGGGGCACAGAGGAGGGGAGATTCACTGACACTGCTGGCGGTGGATGTGGAGAAAGCATTTGACAGGGTGGAGTGGGAATACCTGTGGGAAGTGATGAGGGCTATGGGAATGGGGGGGGGGGGGGGGGGGGCGCATTTCTAGAATGGGTAAAAGGTATGTATACATTCCCAGTGGCGCGTATAAAAGTGAATGGAGGGTACTCAGAGTATTTCCCAATAGCAAGAGGAACGAGACAAGGTTGCCCATTATCTCCCCTGTTATTTGCTATTTCCATTGAACCCCTGGCTTTGAGAATACGGACTCTCAGAGACATTAGAGGAGTTAAATTGGGGGGTCATGAGCACAAATTTGCCCTGTTTGCAGACGACATTCTCTTATATGTATCCCAACCATTACTGACACTGCCTATTATAATAAGGGAACTGGAACTATACGGTAAAATGGCGGGGGTTTTAGTGAATTATGATAAATCTGAGATGATGGGAATTACTAGCACAGAGGCAGAGCTGGAGCAGCTGAAACAGGCATTCCCTTTTAAAATGATGGACCATAGTTTTAGATATTTGGGAATTATAATACCAAAAGATCTAGATAACCTCTTCTTGTTAAATTATACGCCTTTGCTCAGGGATGTGAGACGGGACTTGAATAAATGGAAGAATAATTGGTTGTCATGGTGGGGGAGAATAGCGGTAGTAAAGATGAACATTTTACCCAGACTGCTTTTTCTATTTCAGACACTGCCAATATTAGTACCCAGAAGGGAAATTTTAAAACTACAGTCAGATATAGGGACCTTTGTGTGGGCGGGTAGGCCGGCTAGGCTGTCAAAAAAAATCTTGTGGGGGAAGGTGGAAGAGGGGGGGGGGGGGGAGGGATGCCAAATGTGCAGTGGTACTACTGGGCAGCCCAATTAAAACAGATAGGGGAGTGGAGTAAAGTAGATTTATCTCCAATTACTAGGCTAGAGCAAATTTTTGTTAGGGAAGGAAAGCTAGATGGTCTGCTATGGGCCTCAGTCCCGGAGCAGACATATAAGGGCCTTACGCTGAATCCTTTTGCATCTCATCTCTTCACGGTGTGGGGGAGACTGAAAAGGAAGGTAAGAGGGTCAGGGAATAGATCTACATATGCATGGCTCACACAGGAACCCGGGTTCCCGGGGGGAAGGGAAAATAAGGTATTCCAAAATTGGTTTCAAAAAGGGCTCATACGGTTTCATGAGTGCCTAGATGAGGGTCAAATATGCACATTTGAAGAACTACAGGAAATGTATGGGTTAGTAGAGTCCGATTTATATGCGTACATGCAGGTCAAACACTTTATTAGTACAGAGAAATGGGCCAGGGAGGAATTCAAAGACCAAGAGGGATTTGAAAAAGTATGGGGGGATATGGATAAGTGGGGGAAAGGAATTTCACGGATATATGGACACCTCAGGGGGCACAGTTTTATGAAAGTGACCTATATGGAGGCATGGGAAAAGGACTTGAATCGGGATGTTTCGGAGGCAGAATGGAGGAGGGTATGCTTGGAAGTCAAGAAAGCCTCGGTGTGTGTGCTTATTAAAGCAAATGCGTATAAAGTGCTGGGCAGATGGTATTATACACCTGATAGAATTAAAAGAATGTTCCCTGAGGCTTCTGATAGCTGTTGGAGATGTGGAAGGGAGACGGGAACTTTTTTTTCATATTTGGTGGGGGTGCAGTTTGATTCAACCTTATTGGAAAGATATAACAGATAGGATGTCTAAAGTTCTAGAAGGTACTTTTCCATGCAATCCTAAATGGTGCCTCCTGGGGTGGGGGAACCAGAGGGGAAAGAGATGGCACCAGAGATTCAAGAGAATGGGATTAGCCGCCGCAAAAACCACTATTGCAATGCATTGGAAAAAGTCCGCTGGGCCAACTGCAGGTAATTGGGCTGAGAAATTTAAAACCATTATAGAGTTGGAAAAATTGATAAGCGTAAGGGGAGATATAATCCAGAGGCACCTGAATGGATTCATCTAACAGATATTGAGGGGGTTTAGGGGGGTTTGGGCTGTTGGGGGAATCAGTTGTTGAGGGGTTAGTGGGGGGAAGGGTGGGGGAAATAGGGGGGATAAAAGGGTTATAATCATAATGTTAAAATAAAAATTAAATTGTTGCATTGTCATGTGCTGGAGCCAATGGCTCGTTGTTATGTTTGAGATGTTATTTCAATAAAAATTCAAAGTAAAAAAAAAAAAAAAAGTTATAGACCACCTCCAGGAATGTATCCAAACCTTTTTAAACCCAGTCAAATTAACTGCTTTTACCACTTGCTCTGGGAAGGAGTTGCAAAGCTTAACTGTACATTGAGTGAAATCTTGCAGTGGTTCTGAATCACGTTCTTAAGGATTTGCATGCACTGCCTCCAGTGAATACTAGTCTATCTCGTATATTCATTGTGGATATCCTGAAAATTTGACTGACTGGGTGCGTCCTGAGGGCTGGGTTGAGAAGCTCTTCTGTAGAGATACCCCACACACTCATGGAGCAGGCAATTTCCCTGGAAAATGTGTGGTTCCCTGATAATGAAAAAGGCACTTGACTGCTGTCAAACAGGATGCTGGATTCTGTAGGCCACTGGATGACTCAGGATAATGCCTTTCATGCTCTTGAGCAGTGAGGAGCCCAAGCTCTTGAGTTTTATTTTAAATATTTATAACCTGTGTATCTAAAAATGGATGTGGATAGAGACTTGAAGGTCTCTCTTTTTAAGTTTCCACTTGTTTCTGTTTGCAGGCATTGTGCTGAGTGGGGAGCTTTGGGACTTCCTGAGTTTTGCAGAACGCTATCCCAGCATCATCTATAACATCCTACTGTTTGGCCTGACAAGTGCTTTGGGCCAGGTGAGCCTGTCTAGTCTGTGTGGATAAGACATGGAAATGGCAGGCTTGCATTGATGGATGGGATGCCTCTGGGGGAAAAAGAAGAGGCCAGAGGACTTAGAGTCATAGGACTCTACTGTCTACCTTAGGCAATACTTGGCTGTAGAATAAGGATTAGTAATGCATATGTTGATATACTATACTGCTGTGATTATGGAAGATTTATGGCAGGATAGTTGTATGTAATATTTTTGTTCTAGGTGACACCCACTGAAAATCCATCAGAATTCTCATTGGGTGTTTTCCTCTCCCAAGTTGAGCAGTCCTTTGCCCCTACTCTATCTAACCCCAGCACTCTCCCCCCATACCCCATTGTACTTGTCAGTCTGCAGGCATCTTTTGTCTTGCAAGGAAACCTGCTGCCTCCCATTGACCTTAGAGCTTAGAGCCTGTGCAAAGAGCTTACTAGAATGTCCTGTGCTTAGTACACACAGTCAGTTACAGGAGCGCCCTCTCATGGCTGGTAGCAACACATTGTGTATATGCATAGGCAGCGAAATGGTTGGGCTGTTGGGTCCAAGGCCAACACAGCATCGACAAATAGAGAGCTGGGGTGCAGCTAGAGTGGTTTTCTTGGCCCCTCCAACTAAAACTTTGGTATTGTGACTAACATCTCTATCTCCAACTCGCACGCTTCCTATATACGAAGACTGTAATAAGGGACAGGCATGTATGTATACAGGGGTATGTCAAAATTAAAAAAAATATACACACACATGCAGAGGGACAGAGTGAGGATGTCACTGTGTCATCATTCCATTTTTTTTTTTTTTTTAAAGAACCTCTTGCTACCTTGTTTCTTCTTTGAACTGTTATTTGAGCATCTTGTGCCACACCTCACATGTCACTGTAACATCTTGTCTTTGACTCTGTCTTTAGAACACTGTAGTAGGGAGTTTCATATCTCATTATTTCTTTCTTTGTTACAGACTTTCATATTTATGACTGTGGTGTACTTTGGACCCCTGACCTGTTCTATTATTACCACCACTAGGAAGTTTTTCACCATCCTGGCCTCTGTTATCATTTTTTCAAACCCCATCAGCTTAATGCAGTGGGTTGGGACCTTCTTAGTATTCTTAGGTAAGTCACTCTGCTTTCTGTTTTGCACTGCTCTAGTGGTGGGGTGCTGTGTCGGGGACCTTTTTAAAATGGTGGTTGCGACCTTTCTGCTGAAATGGGCGCACAACTCTCTTGTGTATTTGGGGATTCTTTTCACACCTCGTGTGTCAGCCCTTTATGATCTTAATGTAAACAAGATGTTGCATAGCATGGAACTCCAATTAGATAGATGGCAACCTTTATCATTGTCTCTTGCAGGACGAATAAGCCTAATACGCATGGTTATACTGCCTTGTTGGCTGTACCTATTACAAACGTTGCCAATTCGTCTGCTGAACAAACACATACGACATTTCAACCGACTGGTTAGCAGATTCTGCTGGCTAAAAAGAAGCCTAAAATGCGCTATCAGTTCTTACTAGGCAATTGGGCACGGGGGATGGGTTTATCCAACCTACGTTTCTACAACTTGGCTTGTCTGTTGTGTAGCGTCCGGGACTGGGTGTACTGTCAGAGCTGGTTCACTCCCCTGCAGTTTGAGCGTGAGTTCTTTGCACCGTATAATCTGATCTCTTTGCACATGGAGCGCTCGTTGATACCTACTTAGTTGTGATCCTCTGTACTATTGAAGCCCCTGAGGGAGGCTTGGCGCTTCCTGGTGAAGAGTCTCGGAGGGGACCCACGCGTTACCAAGGTGCTCCCCCTGCACGGCAACCCTTCCTTACCACTGGGTTTAGATAATAAAACTTTTTCAATCTGGTGCCGATTGGGGATCACCTGACTGGAAAATGTTTTGGATTCTGAGGGGAGGCTTAAGTCTTTGGCTATGCTGAAAGGTCAGGAGGGAATAAAATGGGGAGATGAATTTGCATATTGCCAACTAAATTGCATTATGTTCAATGACTTTGTAAAGAATCATTTCAGGGGGGAATGGGCGCACGGGTACGTGATTTCTTTGATACTATCTCAGACACTTTCTTCAACAACCGTTGTACTTATTTGTCAATCTTTATTAAACTCTTAACTTACTTGCTATCATTGCCATCCACATATTTTTAAAAAAGTTTTACACACAACCCAACAGACATACCTTAATCTTACCCTCATTCACACTAAACAGAACCGCTAATTATTGAATCCAAATTCTAAAATTTCTAATACATTTCACACTTTCATGTTCCCCAAAAACCACCTCCAAGAGATACAATTCAATAATTTCTCCTCTTAAGGAACAGTTTGTTTTCCAAAAAATATTAATCCACTTTCAATCTGTAATCCACATCAATCTGTTGTTTCTTCTCATAAATCGAAGTTAATACTCCTGTTACTAAATCAAGTTATCTTCAGCATCTACTGACTGAAGCATGATCTTTATAATCCACAAATGACCCAGGAATCTTCAAAAGTTATTTCCAAACAACGCAATCCATATTAGTCTGTTGTTTATTATTCTTATAAATTGTGGAGTTAACAAGCCTGTTCCTTTTCATCAAGTTCTATTCAATTTTTAAAGATTTGAGCACATTCTTCATAATATATAAATGGCCTGAGGATCACATGATTGTTCTTGTCATTTCAATAAGTGATAACTAGCTTCATGGTGGTTTCTTCTGTTGTAGCAATATATCCACATCTACATCAAGACCCTACATGCACGTGTTTTGCTCCGTAGAGCATCTTCAGGGGTCATATATTCTAAATGAACAACAATACAATGTAATCTGTCTTTACCTTTTCACATATGTTCATGAAACATATATACAAAACTTGTCATGCTTACTGACTACCAAAGGTTATTGAGCACTGGAAAACCAGTTGCTCATGAAGACGCCAAAAGTGGACGCCCACGCATGTGTATAGATCAGGAACCCAGCATTTAAACACCATCACCTAAATGTTTAGCCACTCAATTTCTTTGTTGAGGCCGTGGGGAATTATCGTATTCCACCTAAATATAAGGCATTGTTCCTTTCTTAATAACATCAAGGGGACATTACCCCCTCTCTCAGAACTAACTTGATTCAATACTACAAAGCGTAACTCCTGTATTTTGTGTTCCTTTAACTGCCAATGAGACACTATGGGGGCTTCTGTGCGACCAGTGCGCAGATTGCTTAAGTGTTGGCCAATACGAGTCTTAATTTTCCGAGTGGTTTGGCCAATATAACATAAGCCACACGGACACTGAATGCCATAAACACAGTTCCATCATGTTGCAATCTGTGTAACCCATCAATTTGTACTTTTTACCATTAGTACGAGGGATAGTGATTTATTGAACTTGTAATGCATATTGACAATATACACAGTGATTGCACACACCGTGACCTTCATCAACTAATCTATACTCCAATTTATAAGAATAATAAATAGACTAATGTGGATTCCGTTGTTTGGAAATAACGTTTGAAGATTCCTGGGTCATTTGTGGATTATAAAGATCATGCGATGCTGAAGATAACTTGATTTAGTAACAGGAGTATTAACTCCGATTTATGAGAAGAAACAACAGATTGATGTGGATTACAGATTGAAAATGGATTAGTATTTTTTGGAAAACGAACTGTTCCTTAAGAGGAGAAATTATTAAATTGTATCTCTTGGAGGTGTTTTTGGGGAACATGAAAGTGTGAAATGTATTAGAAATTTTAGAATTTGGATTCAATAATTAGCGGTTCTGTTTAGTGTGAATGAGGGTAAGATTGAGGTATGTCTGTTGGTTTGTGTGGAAAATTATTTTTTTAAATATGTGGATGGCAATGATAGCAATTAAGTTAAGTATTTAATAAAGATTGTCAAATAAGTACAATGGTTGTTGAAGAAAGTGTATGATATACAGATTGCAACCAGTTATTGAGTATATACCTAGAATAGAACATTGATACTATCTCAGAATATGCCACATCCATTTCAGGCATACATAGAGAACTGTGGACTTTGGAGGAGCCTAGAGATTTGGAAGTGATTCGTCACTGTTGGGAACAAGATATGGGTTTGATCTTGCAATCTTGGGATGTGCTTTCTTTAATCAAAGGTATACCGAGACTCACGAACAATGCAAGTTATAGAGAGTGTTACTTTTGGGTCTTGCACAGAGCCTATTTCACTCAGGTACAGATGATTTGAGCAGGGGGATTGTTCTCTGCACTGTGCCTCAAATGTAAATTATCAGATAATACGTATTATCATGCCTTTTGGGGTTGCGACACAATCCAACGTTTTTGGAAGCAAATCATGAAATACCTCTCGCATATAATTCAACACCCGCTGGTGTGTACCCCATCTATATTGCTGTTGGATAACCCTGGTCCAAGAGTGGGATGGGCAGTGATGACCACGATGCTGGCTCGGAAGGCTTTTTTATTAGCTCGGAAATGTATCTTGCAATTCTGGATGTCAGAGGGGCCGCGAGCATACTGACATTGGCGCAGTCAACTTCATCAATTGATGGCCTGGGAAGCTCAGGAGGCAAGGGGCTCTAACAGATGAAAAGTGCATTTTTTTGAAGCTCTGGAACCCATACTTGTCATCCTTGATCTCTAGGGGAAGGAGCTTGGTGCAAAATGAGCTATGATTGGAGGGGAATTTGTGTAAATGGCTGAAATATTGGAGGAATCTAATTATCACTCTTCATGCTGGGAGGAGAATAGGGAGGGGGGTAATATTTAATGCTGTTTCATTCACCTATTGGGCTTGTGGGGTTATAAGGAATCAGGCCTCACAAGGAATGATTGAGCGTTGGGGAATGTAGGGCTATGACGGGAGTTAGTTGGGGGGCAGGGGGAGGGGATTTGCTGGTAGAATAAATGCTTGATTTAAGTTAAATATAAAACATGGGGAGCAGATCGCAGAAGTGGGCTGGCAATTCGCTCTCTTAGTAGGGTAGGTGTGTCTCTATTTCATGTTGTAGCACACTTGTAAGGCTGGAACACAAGAAGGGAAGGGGGATGGGGGGTCAGAATGCTTAGTTGTGCATTGGTAGAACTTGATTGATGTATAACTCTTCTTATTTTGTTGTTTCATTGTGAGTAAAATAGGGGATGTGGGGGAAAGAGTGTAATTTGACATAGTATGGTTATCATCAGTTGGATGTCTTGAGGGTTTACAAAGTTATTTCAACCAATCGTTATGTGTATAATCTGGGAGGGGGGTTAATAGCTTAAGTTGGGGAGGGGAGAAAATGTTAAAACTTTGATGAACAAAGGTAAGGTGGTATTCCAATATTTACTAATAACCAGTTTATCAGTGGAACTTGCTGGCAATGATAACATACTAAATCATCAATAAAAAAGTATTAAAACTAAAATGGTGGTTGTATTTAAGATACTGTGGTTCACTTACAGTAGTACTATGTTTATTAAAACTTTCTGTATGGCCTTTTTTGTACGGAGATAGACCAGCTTTTAAACTAGAACCTGGGGGAAGGCCGACAGTCATTCAAAAACGCATGGAATGGTGCAAGTTATCTTTCAAAGATATCACCAAAACAGGGAAGATAGGGTATCCCGATTGCGAGGTTGCAATAGAGATCATAGTAGACCAGGAGGCATATTTTCAAAGCACTTAGACTTACAAAGCTCCATAGGTTCCTATGTAACTTTGTAAGTCTAAGTGCTTTGAAAATACGCTTCCAGGTGTCTTTAAATAAAAAGCAGACATAAGATTACAAATTAACACTGTCAACTGTTGAGCAAGATGTAAATAGGAACAACAAACAAACATAGTTTTAAATATCTATATGTGAATGCCAGAAGCCTAAGAAATAATATGGGAGAGTTAGAATATATTGCACTAAATTAAAAATTAGATATAATGGGCATCTCTGAGACCTGGTGGAAGGAGTATGACAGTGGGACACTGTTATACCAGGGTACAAATTATATCATAGTGATAGGGTGGATCAAATTGGTGGAGGGGTAGCATTGTATGTTAAGGAGGGCCTTGAATCAAATAGATAGAAAATTCTCAAGGACACAAAACACATCTTGGAACCCCTGTGGATTGAAATTCCATGTGTAAAGTGGAAAAGGATAGTGATAGGAGTGTACTACTGTCAACCTGGCCAGGATGAACAGACAGATGTAGAAATGTTATCAGAAATTAGGGAGGCTAACAAACTGGGGAACACAATAATAATGGGCGATTCCATATCATCAAGCTGATCAATCCATAGACTGGTGGGTTGTGTCCATCTACCAGCAGGTGGAGATAGAGAGCAAACTTTTGCCTCCCTATATGTGGTCATGTGCTGCCGGAAACTCCCCAGTATGTTCTCTATCTCAGCAGGTGGTGGTCACACACAGCAGCAGCTCTGGCTAGGCCTCCAAGCCTAATTTTTAGGTTTTGTTGAGTGCCTGGGGTTGAGGGCTCTTTTGAGCAAGTGCAAACCTGGTGGCGCCAGGTCCCTCCTTTTCTCCCCCCTCCCGCTGGCTCCGTAAAAAAAAAAAAAAAAAAAAAAAAAAAAATTTTTGAACGTCCTTAAAGGCGTTTATTTCGACGTTTATTTAAGCGTCTATTGCAGCTACTCACTGGGACACCAGGTCGTTACAACTCGGAGCGGACAGCAGGTAATTTTTACCTTTTTATAGCGGGCAGGGGGTTCCCCGATTCTTCTCCTCGTGGCATATGGCGTCGGAGGGCGAGGGCGCAAAGGGTCGCTCCCCGGGTCGCTTGAGCGCTTCTAGAGGGGATGCGGGGGTCTTCAAGCCTGATTCGCCCTTGTTGGGTGACAGTTTCGTGACTGATGAATGTCCCGGTCCTTCCTCCGGCGTGGCGGTTTTTCCCGCCATAAACGCCCATCCCCCGCTCCTCGCCTCCGCCATCTTGGCCGGCCACGCGGCTCGGACGGCTTCTTCTTGGGCCGCCCTTGAGGTTGGAGACATTAATGCCATGAACGCCCTTAATTTGGGCGACGGCACAGAAGCGGCTAAAGTTAAGAGCCGTTCTTCCCGCGCGGCTCCTTCGCGGAGTTTCGCGCCGGATGCCATTTTGGATGCGCAGCATGTCTCTCCCCCGCTATTGCGAGCGCCGGTTGAGGGTGCGTCTAGGGCTGTTGCCCAGACTGCGGAAGTGCACAGTCTGGGGGGTTTCTCCCCCGAGTTTGTTTTGCTGCTGCATCAGGCCTTCCTCATGCACAACGCTGCCCCTGCTCCCTCGTCTGGTAAAGAGGTTGAGGTTCCCAGAGGTAAACGCCCTCGGGTTGATTCCCAGGCCTTGGAGGAATTTGTCTCCTCCGATGTAGATGAGGGCAGCGTGTCTGAGGTCTCCCAATGGTCCTTTGCGGATTCCTTGGAGGAGACGGATCCCCGCTCGGATGGAGCGGATGACCCCTCTGCAGCGCGGCTTTTTAGCCCAGAGGATTTGCCCAACCTTTTGTTACAGGCCATGGACACTTTGAAGATTTCCTCTCCGGAGGACGTCTCTCCCTCAGCCCCTGTTGGCTCTGCCATTATGCTGGGGACGAAGCGCCCGCCTAGAACCTTCCACGTGCATGATGCCATGCACACCTTAATTTCGGCTCAATGGGATGTCCCAGAAGCGAGCCTTAAAGTGGCTAGGGCTATGTCCTGCCTCTATCCTTTGGCTGTGAGTGAACGTGAGGCCTATCTGTGGCCTACCGTGGATTCTTTAATCACTGCGGTGACTAAGAAAACGGCGTTGCCGGTGGAAGGTGGCACGGCCCTAAAGGACGCCCAAGACAGAAGATTGGAGGCGGCCTTAAGGTCGTCCTTTGAGGCGGCTGCTTTAAGTTTGCAGGCCTCAGTTTGCGGCTCCTATGTGGCCAGGGCGTGCCTGACTATGGTGCAGCGGGCTTCCCCCTCGGATCATTCCTTGAGGGCTGATTGGCCGGCCCTGGAATCGGGCTTAGCCTATTTGGCAGACTTGCTGTATGATGTCTTGAGGGCCTCAGCGAAAGGCATGGCTCAGACAATCTCTGCGCGGCGGTGGCTTTGGCTGAAACATTGGTCTGCTGACCACGCCTCTAAATCCCGCCTGGCTAGGTTGCCTTTTAAAGGCAAGCTGCTCTTTGGGGTCGAGCTGGACAAAATCGTGACCGCTCTCGGCACGTCTAAGGGCAAGAAATTACCAGAGGTCAGGGCTCGGGCTAGTACTCGTCCCGGTACCTCCAGAGGACGGTTGCAGGAAGCCCGTCGGTACCGCCCGGGCAAGTCGGGCTCTGCCCCCTCTTCCTTCAAGAGGAATTTCTCCCCCAAGCAGCATTCCTTTCGCAGAGACCGCCGTCCCGGAGGTGCTCCCTCCGGTCCTCCCCCAGGGTCTCGTACCCAATGACAGGGTCTTGGTCCACGCCCCAGTGCAGATTGGAGGACGGCTGTCCTCGTTTCTGGGCGAGTGGACCACAATAACTTCAGACGCGTGGGTGCTGGAAGTCATCAGAGACGGTTACAAACTAGAGTTCTGCCGACCCTTAAAAGACGGGTTTGTACTCTCTCCCTGCAAGTCTCCGGTCAAAGCTGTGGCAGTGCAGCAGACCTTGGACAATCTGATCCGCCTGGGCGCGGTCGTTCCGGTGCCAGAAAGTCAGCTTGGCAAGGGACGTTACTCCATTTACTTTGTGGTACCAAAGAAAGGAGGTTCTGTCCGGCCTATCCTCGACCTCAAAGGGGTCAATCGGGCCTTGAAAGTGCGGCACTTTCGCATGGAGACTCTCCGCTCTGTTATAGCGGCAGTGAAGGCAGGAGAGTTCCTGGCATCCTTGGACATCAAGGAAGCGTACCTGCATATTCCCATCTGGCCTCCTCATCAACGCTTTCTGCGTTTTGCAGTCCTGGGACGACACTTCCAGTTCAGAGCCCTCCCTTTCGGGTTGGCTACTGCTCCGCGGACCTTTTCCAAAGTAATGGTGGTCATCGCGGCCTTCCTACGAAAGGAAGGGGTACAAGTCCATCCTTATCTGGACGACTGGTTGATCCGAGCCCCCTCTTATGCAGAGTGCGGCAAAGCTGTGGACCGGGTAGTTGCTCTTTTGAGCTCCCTGGGATGGATCATCAACTGGGAGAAGAGCCAGCTGCGCCCGACTCAGTCCCTGGAGTACCTGGGAGTTCGATTCGACACCCAAGTGGGCAGATTGTTCCTGCCAGACAATCGGATTGTCAAACTTCAGGCTCAGGTGGACCAGTTCCTAGTAGCCTCTCCCCTTCGGGCTTGGGACTATGTGCAGCTGTTGGGCTCTATGACGGCCACGATGGAAGTTGTGCCCTGGGCCAGGGCTCATATGAGACCGCTTCAACACTCTTTGCTGCAGCGCTGGACTCCGATGTCGGAGGATTATGCTGTGCGCCTTCCCTTGGACCCAGCAGTGCGCAAGGCGCTGAGCTGGTGGATGCAGACAGACAAGTTGTCTGCGGGAATGCCTCTGGTGACCCCAGAGTGGATTGTCGTCACGACGGACGCCTCGTTGTCGGGCTGGGGAGCCCACTGCTTGGGAAGGACAGCGCAGGGGCTCTGGTCTCCTGCAGAGGCAAAGTGGTCTATCAACCTCCTGGAACTCAGAGCCATTCGGTTGGCGCTTTTGGAGTTCATCCCGGTACTGGTGTTGAAGCCTGTACGGGTCCTGTCGGACAATGCCACGGCTGTGGCCTATGTCAACCGCCAGGGAGGTACCAAGAGCGCCCCTCTAGCCAAGGAGGCTATGAATCTTTGCCAGCGGGCGGAAGTGAACCTGGAGCAGCTTTCAGCGGCCCAAATTGCCGGAGTCATGAATGTCAAGGCGGACTTTCTCAGTCGCCATACCTTGGAGCCCGGAGAGTGGCAGCTATCTGCTCAGGCGTTCTTGGACATCACGAAGCGCTGGGGCCAGCCGAGCCTAGATCTGATGGCGTCATCGGCCAATTGCCAAGTGCCGCGCTTTTTCAGCAGAGGACGGGACCCTCGATCCCTGGGAGTAGATGCTCTTCTCCAACAGTGGCCGACACAAGAGCTTCTCTATGTGTTCCCGCCCTGGCCCATGTTGGGCAGGGTGCTAGACCGGGTGGCAAAGCATCCCGGCAGGGTAATCCTGGTGGGTCCGGATTGGCCCAGGCGTCCCTGGTATGCGGACTTGATCAGGCTCTCAGTCGACGATCCTCTGCGGCTGTCAGTGGAGCAGGGCCTGTTACATCAGGGTCCCGTGGTGATGGAGGATCCCTCCCCCTTTGGTCTTACGGCCTGGCTATTGAGCGGCAGCGTCTGGGGAAGAAGGGCTTCTCAGACAAGGTCATCGCCACTATGCTGAGAGCGAGGAAGCGCTCTACTTCTACTGCTTACGCCAGGGTTTGGCGTATCTTTGCAGCGTGGTGTGAAGCAGGCTCACTTTCTCCCTTCACTGCTCCAATTTCTTCAGTGTTGGCGTTCCTGCAAGAAGGTCTGGAGAAAGGCCTGTCGCTCAGTTCCCTTAAAGTCCAGGTAGCGGCTCTGGCTTGCTTCAGGGGCCGCCTGAAGGGTGCTTCCCTGGCTTCGCAGCCAGATGTGGTGCGCTTTCTCAAGGGAGTTAATCACCTGCGCCCTCCTCTGCACTCAGTGGTGCCTGCGTGGAATCTCAACCTGGTACTAAGAGCATTGCAGAAGCCGCCTTTTGAACCCTTGTCAAGGGCATCTCTGAAAGACCTGACGTTGAAAGCAGTCTTTTTGGTGGCTATCACTTCAGCCAGAAGAGTTTCCGAGCTCCAGGCGCTCTCAGGTCGAGAGCCTTTTCTGCAGTTCACTGAGGCAGGAGTGACTTTTCGCACAGTGCCTTCCTTCCTGCCCAAGATTGTTTCTCGCTTCCATGTGAATCAGCAGCTCTGTCTCCCTTCCTTTCGTAGGGAGGACTACCCAGAGGAGTACTCTGCTCTTAAATATCTGGATGTGAGACGAGTCATCATCAGATACTTGGAAGTGACCAATGATTTCCGGAAATCGGATCATCTGTTTGTCCTGTTTGCAGGTCCTCGTAAGGGTCTGCAGGCTGCTAAGCCTACAGTGGCAAGATGGGTCAAGGAAGCCATTGCAGCGGCTTATGTGGCCGCGGGGAAGGTGCCGCCTATCCAGCTGAAGGCTCACTCCACGAGAGCTCAGGCGGCCTCGATGGCAGAGGCCGGATCCGTCTCCTTGGAAGAGATATGCAAGGCGGCAACTTGGGCTTCGGCTCATACATTCGCCAAGCATTACCGTTTGACTGTGGCTGCACGGGCGGAGGCCCGGTTTGGAGCTTCAGTGTTGAGGTCAGGGATTTCAATGTCCCGCCCTGGGTGAGTACTGCTTCGGTACATCCCACCAGTCTATGGATTGATCAGCTTGATGATATGGAAGGTAAAATTATGTATAATCATACCTGATAATTTTCTTTCCATTAATCATAGCTGATCAATCCATAGCCCCTCCCAGATATCTGTACTGTTTTTATTCTGGTTGCATTTCAGGTTCAAGTTTAGTCTTCAGTTACTTCAGAAAGACTTCGTGTTCAAGTTTTTTCACTTGGATTCTTCAAGAGTTAAGACGAGTTTGTGTTACAGTGAGCTGCTGCATTCCTCTCCCCTCCGTTTTACGGGGCTGGATTGAGACTTAAAATTCTGTCGGCACTCCCTCCCGCTTCGTGCGGCTGTAGGGCAGCTTTGTACCCCTCCCGCTTCGGCGGTGTTAGGGTCAGTCAGCTCCTCCCGCGGTTGCGGTTGCAGGATAAGCCAGATCCCCCCGCATCGGCGGGTGTGGTGTCCCTCCCCCGCTCCGCGGGGATGAGCTGGACGGATTCCCCTCCCCCACTTGTGTGGGGATGAGCTGGGTTAATTCCCCTCCCCCGTTTCGGCGGTGGTGAGCTGGGCAGAGTGTCCCTTCGTGGGTGTAATTCTCTAAGTGCTGAGTCCTGCGGATGGAGCTTTGATATCGACATACTGAGGAGTTTCCGGCAGCACATGACCACATATAGGGAGGCAAAAGTTTGCTCTCTATCTCCACCTGCTGGTAGATGGACACAACCCACCAGTCTATGGATTGATCAGCTATGATTAATGGAAAGAAAATTATCAGGTATGATTATACATAATTTTACCTTTCAATTACCCCGATATTGACTGGGTAAATATAATGTCAGGGCATGCTAGGGAGGTAAAATTCCTTGACAAAATCAAGGACTGCTTTATGGAGCAGCTGGTACAGGAGCCAACAAGAGGAGGCAAAATTCTAGACCTAGTCCTTAGTGGAGCACATGATATGGTGCAGGAGGTAATGCTGCTGAGGCCACTTGATAACAGTGATCATATGATCAGATTTGATACTGGCTTTGGAGTAAATATAAGAAATCAATATGTTAGCATTTAACTTTCAAAAAGTTAATAAAATGAGAGAACGGTGAAAAAAAAGCTTGGAGTAGCAGCTGCGAAGGTCAAAAATTTACATCAGGTGTGGATGCTCTTCAAAAATACCATCCTGGAAGCCCAGGCCAAATATATTCAGTGTATTAAAAAAGGAAGATGGAAAATCAAACAGCCAGCATGGTTAAAATATGAGGTGAAGGAAGCTATTAGAGCTAAAAGAAAATCCTTCAGAAAATGGAAGAAGGATCTGACTGAAAATAATAAGAAACAGCATAAGGAATGGCAAGTGAAATGTAAAGTGGAACTTTGAGGAAAAAAGATTGCATTGGAGGAAAAAACACATAGTGTAAATTTTTTTTAGGTATATTAAAAACA
Source organism: Microcaecilia unicolor (assembly GCF_901765095.1). Lineage (NCBI taxonomy): Eukaryota > Metazoa > Chordata > Amphibia > Gymnophiona > Siphonopidae > Microcaecilia > Microcaecilia unicolor. The sequence goes on along the minus strand of NC_044042.1, from coordinate 86,516,372 downwards.
AGAAGCTGGCAAAAGAATCATTTGTACCGCTAGATGACCGGAGGGTAAAAGGGACACTCGGGGAATACAAAGACATAGTGGAGAGATTAATTGAATTCTTTGCTTTTGTCATCACCGAGGAAGATTTGGGAGAGATCCAGAGACTTTGAGAAAAAGATTGCATTGGAGGCAAAAGTACACAGTAAAAAGTTTTGTAGGTATATTAAAAGCAAGAAGCTGGCAAAAGAATCAGTTGGACCGCTAGATGACTGAGGGGTAAAAGGGGGACACTCAGAGTAAATGAATTCTTTTCTTCAGTCTTCACCGAGGAAGATTTGGGAGAGGTACTGGTGATAGAAAAGATATTCAAAGCTGGTGAGTCAGAGAAACTGAATGAAATCTTTGTAAACCTGGAAGGTGTAATAGTGCAATTTCACAGATTGAAGAGTAGCAAATCGCCTGGACTGGATGGTATTAATCGGAGAATACTGACAGAATTGAAAAATGAACTTACAGAACTATTGTTAGTATGTAATTTATCTTTATAATTGAATATGGTACCGGAAGATTGGAGGGTGGCCATTGTAACGCCGATTTTTTATTTTTCCTAAAAAGGTTCCAGAATTGATCCAGGAAATTATAGACTGGTGAGCCTGACGTCGGTGCCGGTCAAAATGGTAAAGGCTATTATAAAGAACAAAATTAGAGAGCACATTCAAAAGCATGGATTGATGAGACAAAGCCAACATGGATTTAATGAAGAGAGATTTTGCCTCACCAATCTATTACATTTCTTTGAAGGGTTGAACAAACACATGGATAAAGGTGAGCCAGTCGATATTGTGTATCTGGGTGTTCAAAAGGCATTTGACAGAGTACCTCATGAAAGACTCTAGAGGAATTTGGAGAGTCATGGGATAGGAGGTAGTGTACTGTTGTGGATTAAAAACTGGTTAAGAGATAGAAAACATAGAGTAGGGTTAAATGGTCAGTGTTCTCAATGGAGAAGGATAAATAGTTGGGTTCCTCAGGGGTCTCTGCTGGGACCTTTGCTTTTTAACATATTTTATAAATGATCTAAAGACGGGAGTAACTAGTGAGGTAATTAAATTAGCTGACAACACAAAGTTATTCAAGGTTGTTAAATCACAAGAGGATTGTGAAAAATTGTAAGAGGACCTTATGAGACTGGGAGACTGGGCATCCAAATGGCAGATGACATTTAATGTGAGCAAGTGCAAAGTGATGCATGTAGGAAAGAGGAACCCGAACTATAGCTAAGTGATCAAGGTTCCACATTAGGAGTCACCAACCAGGAAAGGGATCTAGGTGTCATCGTTGATGATTTGAAACCCTCTGCTCAGTGTGCGGCTGCTGCTAAAAAAGCAAATAGAATGTTGGTATTATTAGGAAAGGAATGGAAAACAAAAATGAGTACGGTTTTATGCTTTTGTATTGCTCCATAGTTTGACTGCACCTGGAATATTGTGTGCAATTCTGGTCACCGCATCTCCAAAAAGATATAGTGGAATTAGAAAAGGTATAGAGAAGGGTGACAAATGATGAAGAGGATGGGACGACTTTTCAGCTTGCAGAAGAGATGGCTGTGGGGAGATATGATGAGGTCTATAAAATAATGAGTGGAATGGAACAGGTACATGTGAATTTGTTTACTCTTTCCAAAACTACTAGGACTAGGGGGCACGCAATGAAGCTACGAAGTAGTAAATTTAAAACAACTCGGAGAAAAAATTTCTTCACTCAACTTGTAATTGAACTCTGGAATTCATTGTCAGAGAATATTTTATTTTTTTATTTTTGTTACATTTGTACCCCGCGCTTTCCCACTCATGGCAGGCTCAATGCGGCGGGCAATGGAGGGTTAAGTGACTTGCCCAGAGTCACAAGGAGCTGCCTGTGCCGGGAATTGAACTCAGTTCCTCAGTTCCCCAGGACCAAAGTCCACCACCCTAATCACTAGGCCACTCCTCCACTCCAGTTAGCTGGGTTTAAAAATGGTTTGGATAGCTTCCTAAAAGAAAAGTCCAGAAGCCATTATTAAAATGATGGGAAAATCCACTGCTTATTTCTAGGATTTGTCGTGTTGAATATATGAGACTCCTCCTTGATTAGTAAAGAGAACAATCATTATACAAATGGTTGGGTATTACTCCGAGTGAGAGCTCTACTTCTTATGATTTTGCAAGTATTGATAGTGATAGTAGAGAAGTGCTGTATACATTTGACAGTATTTCTAGGATAAGCAGCATAAAATGTATTCTGTTTTGGGATCTTGCCAGGTACTTGTGACCTGGATTGGCCACTGTTGGAAACAGGATACTGAGCAAGATGGACATTCAATCTGTCCCAGTATGGCAATACTTATGTACTTATTCTGACAAATAGGTCAAGGCAGTTAAAACAGAAGTAATAGAAGGAGAAAAATTCCATTAAAATCAAACACTCACATGCAAACAAGCACAGTCAGTCATGAAAGCCTCTCTCAAGTCTAAGGCTTAAAGGCCAGTGTAAACAGATGGGCTTTTAATAAGGTCTTGAACCTTTTTAGATAAATGCAGAACCTGAAGTCAAATTGAGCCTCTGATGCTGGAGGAATAGGGATGAGAGAAAAGGGGTACAGGACATGGGTGTTGCAGATATTACTGGGTAAGGGAGTATGTAGGCTGTTGCTTCTGGAGTTTACTAACTTTGAAGATAAGAACACGCGTATTGCCATCCTTGGACAGAATTCCAGAGTTTAATTACATGTTGAGGGAAGAAATATTTTCTCCAATTCGTTTTAAATTTACTACTTTGTAGCTTCATTGCGTGCCCCCTAGTCCTAGTATTTTGGAAAGAGTAAACAGATTCATGTCCACCCGTTCCATTCCACTCATTATTTTGTAGACCTCTGTCATATCTCCTTTAGCCTTTCCTCATAGGGAAGTCGTCCCATCCCCTTTATCATTTTCATCGCCCTTCTCTGTACCTTTTCTAATTCCACTATATCTTTTTTTTAGATGCGGTATTCAGAATTGCACACAATATTTGAAGTGCAGTTGGGACGTTTGAGTTCTCCGCCCTTGGTGGATTCTCTTGAACCTATCTCATTAAATGTCATCTGCCATTTGGATGCCCAGTCTCCCAGTCTCATAAAGTCCAATTGTAATTTTCACAATCTTCTTGCAATTTAACAACTTTGAATAACTTTGTGTTGTCAGCAATTACCTCACTAGTTACTCCCATCTCTAGATCATTTATAGATATATTAAAAAGCAACGGTCCCAGCACAGACCCCTGGGGAACCCCACTATCTACCCTTCCCCATTGAGAATACTGACCATTTAACCCTTCTCTGTGTTTTCTATCTTTTAAACAGTTTTTAATCCACAATAAAACACTACCTCCTATCCCATGACTCTCCAGTTTCCTCTGGAATCTTTCATGAGGTACTTTGTCAAATGCCTTTTGAAAATCCAGATACACAATATCGACCGGCTCACCTTTATCCATGTGTTTGTTCACTCCTTCAGAGAAGTGTAATAGATTAGTGAGGCAAAATTTCCCTTCACTAAATCCATGTTGGCTTTGTCTTGTTATTCCGTGCTTTTGAATATGCTCTGTAATTTTGTTCTTTATAATAGTCTCTACCATTTTGCCCAGGAGCGACGTCAGGCTCACCAGTCTATAATTTCCCGGATCACCTCTGGAACCTTTTTAAAAATTGGCGTTACACTGGCCACCCTCCATTCTTCCGGTACCATTCTCGATTTTAAAGATAAATTACATCTTACTAACAATAGTTCTGCAAGTTCATTTTTCAATTCTATCAGTACTCTGAGATGCAACTGCTCTATTGTTAAATTTGGTCACCTCTTGTTTTCTGAAGATTCAACTGTTCTGTTGTTAAATTTGGTCATATCTTGTTTTCTTTTAGGTCTTGGTCTTGATGCAAAATTTGGAAAAGCCTCGAAGACGTCGCACTAAACCTTCAAACAAAAACAAACTGTTCATAACTTATTGTATGGACTCTTGCTGTCCATTGTAAGAGATTGGACATTTTTTTATTTGTTAAATATATTTTACAGGAACTTTTTAAAACATTTTTTTAGTTATTGAGAGAGGAGTTTCAGGGGAAGTTGTGATCAGAGATGTGGACCAGTCAGCACAGGTTTTCTTCCTTCTATTAAAGAGGCACAGAGAGAGAACTGGGCATTGAAAAATGTCTCCTATGTTATGTTTGTGTTTGGTTCTCAAAACTTTATGGGTCTCCAGTATTCAGAGCTTTCCTTTTAGGCACAAAATGGAAGATAGTCTTGGACTAAACATTGTTGAATATCCACAAGAATGTGTGTTTCTCAAAGCAAAATGGAGTCTATAGTTCATGAAAATTTAGCTTAGTACTCATTAACTGCAGCGTCTGTGTGCTGTGGCCCACTCCCACCATTTCAGTGATATTCTGATAAGCTGGGAATGTTAAAGAAATTTACCTGAGGCATTGTATCCCCAACCCCCAAAACAATACTACTTCCCCTGCTGAGTAGAATACAATACTGACTGTACTGTGCAAGTCATTGGTAAGACTCTGCTCGGAGTATTGTGTTCAGTTTTGGCGGCCAAATCTCACTAAAGAATAGACTTGAAGCAGTTCAGAGGAAGGGAAATGGGACTTGATATACTGCCTTTCTGAGGTTTTTGCAACTACATTCAAAGTGGTTTACATATATTCAGGTACTTATTTTGTACCAGGGGCAATGGAGGGTTAAGTAACTTGCCCAGAGTCACAAGGAGCTGCAGTGGGAATCAAACTCAGTTCCCCAGGATCAAAGTCCACTGCACTAACCACTAGGCATAAGAATGGTATCGTGAGCAATTCTGTATAGGATGCACCAAGTCTGGCGCCCAAAAAGTGAGCACTTAGCCAGTATTCTATTACAGCCAAATTGCATGCCACAGCTGTTTAGAATACTAGCTTGTCGGCAAAGTAGTACCTAAATCTGGGTGCACCATTAACCCCTGCTTTATGGCAGGCATAACTGGTGTGCCTAAATGTGGCAGTTGTACATATAACTGCTAGTATTCTGGAAAGTACACACTAGACTATTGACATGCCCCTAACCCACCCACGTGCACACCCTCCATTGCAGTTGCCCACTTATAGGATTTAGGCACCAACTTTGTAGAATAGATGTGTACCTCACTAATGCATGTAACTGCTAATTATTGACAATTATTGATAATTAATGGTACTTTAGGGCCAAACAGCTGTTATGCATGTAATTGAGTTATTCTGTAAAGTGCATACACACATTTGTCTGAAACTGCACCAGTTATAGAATTAGAAGGATAGGGTTTGTGCTAAATGACATATACGTACGAGAAGAGGCTTGAATACCTGAATATGTATTCCCTAGAAGATTGGAGGAACAGTGGCGATATGATGTAGATGTATAAATACTTGAAAGGTATTAATATACAAACATGAGGAAGCAGTAGAACTAGGGGACCTGAATTAAGGTGACACTCTAGGAGTAATGTCAAAAAATTCTTCTTCATGGAGATGATGGATGCCTGAATTACCCTCCCAGTGGAGGTGGTGGGTACAAACAGTAAAAGAATTCAATAATGCATGAGATAAAATAAAGAGGATCCCTGTATAGAAAGAGGTTGGAATTAAGCAAAACTTAAATGATCTTCGCAGTTTAAAAAGGGCTTGAATGAATGCAGCTACATCTTAGGCCACCTTGTTGGGTCAACCATACAGGTCTTTATCTGAAGTCATTTCTTTGATTAATTGCTAATAGCCATGTGGCCTGGGAAGCTCATTCCATCCTGAATATAATACTGACCCTATTACTGCTACTCATTGCTGCCATAGGTAAGAGTATCAAAGTGACAGTGGATGAAAGGTAGGAGACATTTAAGGTTGTGAATGACTGGGGGAGGAAGAAAAGGAATGAGAGAAGTGAGTGACTAGTTGTGCATAGCCTGTATGTTATAGTGTTAGTCTGTCACATTTGATTTTTCTCTGTTTTGAGACTTTTTGTGTAGATTGCTCAATGTAGCTTTGTATAACCAGTGGTATAAAAAAAAAAAAAAGTATCATGGTGTACATGTTGTGATAGGATGCTGTGCTTCCACAAGACTATTCTGTTTCTTCACGGACAAGCAGGATAAAACAGCTATGCATAGGTGATGTCAGCACATGAGGTTGCTAGGTCAGATATGCTCTCCCTTTCTGGGCATGTGCCAACTTGCAGTCACCTAGAGGTCTTTTTCATCTGCTTGAACCTGCCAGATGCACTCTGCTCATCTACAATTTCTTTTTCCTCATTAAACCATGGCAGATGATAAAACGGAAGAAAATTTAAAAAGAGTACCAAGGACAAGCAAAATAAACCAGATTCAAAAAGTACTTGCAATGCTCCAAGAACACAGCTCTCTGACTCCCATCACATGTATCATGTATATGTTCATTGCTCAGACCCTGGCATATTATTATTATTTATTTAGATTTTGCTCACACCTTTTTCAGTAGTAGCTCAAGGTGAGTTACATTCAGGTACTCTGGATATTTCTCTGACCCAGGAGGGCTCACAATCTAATTTTGTACCTGAGGCAATGGAGGGTTAAGTGACTTGCCCAAGATCACAAGGAGCAGCAGTGGGATTTGAACCGGCCACCTCTGGATTGCAAGACCAGTGCTCTAACCACTAGCCCACTCCTCCAATCCATTGTATTTGCCTGATCAAAATGTACCTGCATGTTCTAAAAGAGCCTCACCATGCCTTTGCTTCTACCTCCTCTGAGCCTCCCCTCCAGCTCTAACACTGGGATCACAACAAGAGCTGTAGTAGTGGCATAACCCACCTTGGCATCTCTCCTGCAAAAGCTAGATCACCCAGCAACTTCTAACAGTCTAGCTTCCTTCCTTCCTTCCATCTCTCCTACTGCCATCCCTTTTATCTGTCATATCTTCAATCTTTCACTGTCCACTTCGACTGTTCCTGCTGCCTTCAAACATGCCGTAGTCACACCAGTCCTTAAAAAAAACCTTCATTGGACCCTACCTGTCCTTCCAACTATTGCCCCATCTCCCTCCTCCCATTGCTATCCAAGGTACTTGAACATGCTCTTCACCACCGTTGCGTTGACTTTTTCATCTCAAGGTATTCTTAATCCACTTCAATCTGGCTTTCACCCCCTTCATTCAACTAAAACAGCGCTTGCTAAAGTCTCCAATGATCTGTTCCTGGCCAGATCCAAAGGTCTCTATTCTATCCTCATCCTTCTCGATCTGTCTGCTGCTTTTGACACTGTTGATCACAGCCTACTCCTTGATACTCTGTCCTCACTTGGATTTCACGGCTCTGTTCTTTCCTGGTTTTCTTCTTATCTCTCCCAGCGTACCTTTAGTGTATATAGTGGATCCTCCTCTACTTCTATCCCACTGTCAGTTGGTGTACCTCAGGGATGTGTCCTGGGACCTATTCTTTCTCCATCTAATCTTCTTCCCTTGGTACTCCGATCTCATCCCATGGTTTTCAGTATCATCTTTACACTGATGACTCCCAGATCTACCTCTCCACATCAGAAATCTCAGCTGAAATCCAGGCCAAAGTATCAGCCTGCCTGTCTGACATTGCTGCCTGGATGTCTCAGCGACATCTGAAACTAAACATGACCAAGACTGAGCTTCTCATCTTTCCCCCTAAACCAACCTCTCCTCCTCCCCCATTCTCTATTTCTGTGGATAACACTCTCATCCTTCCTGTCTCATCAGCTCGTAACCTTGGGGTCATCTTCGACTCCTCCCTCTCCTTCTCTGCACATATTCAGCAGACTGCTAAAACCTGTCGTTTCTTTCTCTATAATATCATCAAAATTCGCCCTTTCTGAGCAGACTACCAGAACCCTCATCCACACTCTTATCACCTCTCGCTTAGACTATTGCAACTTGCTTCTCACAGGTCTCCCACTTAGCCATCTCTCTCCTCTTCACTCTGTTCAAAATTCTGCTGCGCGACTAATATTCCGCCAGTGTCGTTATGCTCATATTAGCCCTCTTCTCAAGTCACTGGTTTCCTATCCATTTCCGCATACAGTTCAAACTCCTCTTATTGACCTATAAGTGCATTCACTCTGCAGCTCCTTAGTACCTCTCCACTCTCATCTGTCCCTATGTTCCTCCCTGGGAACTCCGTTCACTGGGTAAATCTCTCTTATCTGCACCCTTCTCCTCTGCTAACTCCAGACTCCGTTCCTTTTATCTTGCTGCATCATATGCCTGGAATAGACTTCCTGAGCCGGTACGTCAAGTTCCATCTCTGGCCGTCTTCAAATCTAAGCTAAAAGCCCACCTTTTTGATGCTGCTTTTAACTCCTAACCCTTATTCACTTGTTCAGAACCCTTATTTTATCATCCTAACTTTGATATTCCCTTATCTCTTGTTTGGCCTGTTTGTCTGTCCATATTAGATTGGAGGCTCTGTTGAGCAGGGACTGGCTCTTCATGTTCAAGTGTACAGCGCTGTACATGTCTAGTAGCGCTTTAGAAATTATAAATAGTAGTAAGCCATATTTACCACTCTTTGGCCCCAACTACCGCCTCTTCCTAAGCAACTGGCTTTGCCTGAAAGCCTAGCCCTGCCTGATGCAGTCAACCCAGTGCTGTTGCCTTACAGCGCTGGCTCCTCTTCTCTCTCTGTCTGGTGCAGATCACACAATACTGTCGCATAGCACAGAGACATCACAGTGCCATAGATCCTGATGCAGGTATAGAGTCCTCACCTGCAGAACGCCCCTCAAGGTGCAGAAATACCAATGAAGACATGGGGAGAAGTGCATAGGCTCTCTAAGCAAGTGAAAGAGAGTAGATGGCATGAATGGGCATAAGTACATAAGTGTTGCCATACAGGGACAGCCCAAAGGTCTATCAAGCCCAGCATCCTGTTTCCAACAGTGGCCAATCCAGGTCACAAATAACCTGGCAAGATTCCAAAAAAGTACAAAACATTTTATATTGCTTATCCCAGAAATAGTGGATTTTCCCCAAGTCCATTTAATAATGGTCTATGGACTTTTCCTTTAGAAAGCCGTCCAAACCTTTTTTTTTAAACTCCGCTAAGAATTCTCTGGTAATGAATTCCAGAGTTTAATTACACATTGAGTGAAGAAAATTTTTCTCCTATTCATTTTAAATTTACTACATAGTAGCTTCATCGCATGCCCTCTAGTCCTAATTATTTTTGGAAAGCGTAAACAGACGCTTCACTTCTACCCATGCAACTCCACTCATTATTTTATAGACCTCTATCATGTCTCCCCTCAGCAGCCTTTTCTCCAAGCTGAAGAGCCCTAGCCGCTTTAGTCTTTCCTCATAGGGAAGTCGTCCCATCCCCTTTATCATTGTCATTGCCCTTCTCTGCACCTTTTCTAATTCCACTGTATCTTTTTTGAGATGCGGTGACCAGAATTGAACATAATATTCGAGGTGCGGTCGCACCATGGAGCAATACAAAGGCATTATAACATCCTCATTTTTGTTTTCCATTCCTTTCCTAATAATACCTAACATTCTATTCCTTAGCATCCCTCCGGACCGGCCCAGGATTGGACTGATGGGTTGTGCACGCCTACCAGCAGGTGGAGACTGAGAAAAAAACTCTGACTCTAGAGAGCCAATGAGAGCCCTGGTCATGTGACCCTAGTCCCAGTATTTTCTCAGTCTCCCAGCAGGTAGGACGTGAGCCTATTAGTCTCTCTTTTTGGTATTGGTAGATTTTCTTTATTGGTTCTTCTGTGCCCAGGAATTTTATTGAGGTCATTCCTGATACTAAGTGCCTTAGTGTTCAGCCTCTGGGGTGTTAAACTCGGGTGTCCCGAGTCCCTCCCCCCTATTTCCTCCCCATCTCCCTTCTGGTGTATCCCCACACAGCTTTATTAATAACTAAGGGAAGGGCTACCCTTTCATTGAAAGGAGTATTGCCTTTGGGAGAGGCAGCCAGTATTAAAAAAAAAAAAAAAAAAAAAAAAAAAGAACTGAAACAGCTGAGTAAGCTATCTGTTCCCCGCTGACTTAACGAGCAGGCAGCTCTGTCAGGCAGCTCTGTTGTGGGTTTTCAGCACCTGTTTTAAAAAAAAAAAAAAAAAAAAAGAGCTACGAGATAGGGGAAGCGAACTAAGGCAAGCCAGTGCCTTTTTAGTGTTTTATTGCTCCTGTCAGCCCTCGGGTTTTTAGCTGCTAATTAGGCTGTTAAAAAAGGCGCGAACCGCGTTGCCGCTTTCTCGCGAGTGCTCGCTTGTTGCCGCGATGGCGGAAAAGTTGAAAAGATGTGCAGTGTGTCAGCGTCGGGGAGTTAATGCCGCCGGCGCCTGTAAATTTTGTACGGCGCTTGACATGCCCGCCGTTCCTCTTCCTCCGCCGGTTTTGTCTTCGGTTCCATCGGGGGTTTCGATTTCGCCGTCGCGCTCCCTCGCTCCTAGTTCGGAGGCCTCTGGCTTAGTTCTTGAAGCGCCCGCGGCGAAAGTGGCGCGAACGGCGGCCATTTTGTCTCCTGCTCCTTCAACGTCGGGTGCCGCGTCTGGCCCTTTAAACTCCGCGATTTTGGGAGATTTAAATACGGAGGTCCTGGCACACTCGACAACCACTCAGGGAGGAGGTTTTCCCCCTGAGTTTGTTGTTCAGATGTACCAGGCCTTCCTGATGCAGCGAGAAGTGCCAGCAGCGGGGCTGGCAGGGGCTACAGCGGGGCTGTCAGGGGCTATGGGCAGTTCAGTTCCTACTGCAGCTAAGCCTAGGACATGTGAGTTTCCTTCAGATCTGATACCAGAGCATAGTTCAGACATGCCTTTTTTGGAGGAAGAGGAAGATTTAGGACCGGCACTTAATGAGCTGGCTTGGGAGGATCCTTCCTCTTTAGATCCTGACACTGTTCCTTTGGGCCAGGGGGAAGATCCCTCGGTGGCTAGAGTGTTTCACAAGGAAGATTTACAGGATCTTATTGTTATGGTGGCTACTACTTTAAATTTTGATGATCAGCCTCCAGCTTCACAAGTCCGTAAAGTTGATTTGTTGGTTAAGGGCTCTAGGGCTTCTAGCAAGACCTTTCCTATGCATGAGGACATTTGGGATGTCATTAAAGCGCAGTGGGAGGTCCCGGATGCTGCTTTTCGGCCTACTAGATCTATGTCTCGTTTATATCCAGTGCCCGAAGCTGATAAAGCACTTCTTAAGCTCCCAGTGGTTGATGCTGTGGTCTCTGCGGTTACTAAACGCAACACAGTCCCAGTAGATGGAGGAACGGCGCTTAAAGATACTCAAGACAGGCGTTTGGACTCTCTTTTGAAGCATAATTTTGAAGTTTCCTCCCTGGCAGTGCAGGCGGCCATTTGCGGATCTTTAGTGGCCAGGGCCTGCTTTCGGTGGGCCGAAAGAGTCTTGGATAGATCTTCCGATGATCTTGCAGCTATAGATGTCGAAGTGGCAAAGATTGAAACAGGCTCTGCTTTTTTAGCCGATGCACTATATGACCTGTTGAGGGCTTCTTCTAAATCTTTGGCCCTGGGAGTTGCAGCTCGCCGCTCTCTTTGGTTGAAAGGTTGGTCGGCAGATGCAGCCTCCAAATCTAAGTTGAGTAAATTTCCCTTTAGGGGTTCATTTTTGTTTGGAGACGATTTGGACAAATTGGTTCACTCCCTAGGAGACTCTAAGGTGCCTCGTCTCCCTGAAGATCGGCCTCGCCTATCCAGTCGGGGGGCCTTCTTTGGACGTGGTAGGCTAAGGTCTTTCCGTAGATTTCAGCCTGATAAAGCTTCACAGCCTCAGAGGTCGCGTTTCTTTTCCAGGAACCAGTCCTTTCGAGGTTACCGCAGAGGAGGCAGATTCTCAAGCGGCAATTTTCGCTCCCCTGCGCGTCCTTCCCAATGAAGGTGCGAGGGCCCCTTCTCTGGTACCTGTCGGAGCTCGGCTTTCTCAGTTTTATCAGAGGTGGGCCCACATTACATCAGATCAGTGGGTCTTGGAGGTGGTTCGAGACGGATATGCCTTAGAATTTGCAAGGCCTATTTCAGACGCCTTTCTGGAGTCTCCCTGTCGTTCTCCCCTCAAAGCGCGTGCGGTTCGGGAGACTCTCCAGAGGCTCTTAGATCTCCAGGCGATTTATCCAGTTCCTCCTGCCGAGTACAAGCAAGGTCGGTATTCCATTTACTTTGTGGTGCCCAAAAAGGAGGACTCCCATCGTCCTATTCTCGACCTCAAAGCTGTCAATCGCGCTCTCAAGGTCACCAGTTTCCGGATGGAGACCCTTCGGTCAGTCATAGTAGCAGTGCGCAAGGGAGAGTATTTAACAGCTTTGGACCTGACAGAGGCCTATTTGCATATTCCCATTCGTCCTGCTCACCACAAGTTTTTGCGTTTTGCAATTCTAGGCCGACATTATCAGTTTCGCGCTCTGCCTTTCGGCCTGGCGACGGCGCCGCGCACATTTACCAAAGTGATGGTCGTGGTGGCAGCGGCTCTCAGGAAGGAAGGGATTTTGGTTCATCCCTACCTGGACGACTGGTTGATAAGGGCAAAGACTTATCAAGAAAGTTGTCAGGTCACGGAGCGAGTAGTATTGTTCCTGCAGTCCCTAGGTTGGGTGGTGAACATAGCCAAGAGCCATTTGGTTCCCTCTCAGTCTCTAGAGTATTTGGGGGTCACCTTCGATACTGCGAGGGGTCGAGTTTTTCTTCCGCAGGGCAGAATCCTAAAGCTCCGGTCTCAAGTTCGGAATTTGATGCATCTGAAAGTACCGTGTGCTCGAGACTATCTTCAGGTTCTCGGTTCCATGGCTGCCTCGATAGAAGTAGTTCCCTGGGCCAGGGCTCACATGAGATCTCTTCAGTGGTCTCTTCTGACCCGGTGGTCTGCTCAAACAGATTCCCTTCTGTTGAGACTGCCTTTGCGGCTCCGGGAGCGAATCTCTCTGTTTTGGTGGCTACGGATGCAGAATCTCACTGTGGGGATGCCATTGGAGACTCCGCGGTGGATTCCTCTAACAACAGATGCCAGTCTCCGAGGCTGGGGGGCTCATTGCCTGGACAAGTGGGCCCAGGGCCTCTGGTCGCCGCTGGAAGCAGTTCAATCCATCAACTTTCTGGAGACCAGGGCGATTCGGTTAGCTCTGCTGCACTTCGGTTCTCTTCTGGAGGGCACAGCGGTGCGAGTTCTCTCGGACAACGCCTCGGCAGTAGCCTACATCAACCGCCAGGGAGGTACGAGGTGCCGTCTCCTGTGTCGGGAAGCGGAGAGTCTCCTGGCGTGGGCGGAGATTCACCTCACGGCCATCTCAGCCTCGCATGTGGCAGGAGTGGACAACGTCCAAGCAGACTTCCTCAGTCGTCACACTCTAGATCCCGGGGAATGGGCTCTGAGCGATCGGGCGTTCCAGTTGATAGTACAGCGCTGGGGTCTTCCAGTACTAGATCTCTTTGCCTCCAGGCTCAACTCCAAAGTTCCTCGCTTCTTCAGTCGCCGAAAGGATGTAAGGGCGGCAGGGGTAGACGCCCTCTTGCAGCAATGGCCCTCCGGCCTTCTTTACGCGTTTCCTCCATGGCCACTAATAGGTCGTCTCCTTCAGAAGATCGAAGACCACGGGGGGCCGATCATTTTGGTGGCACCGGACTGGCCTCGGCGTCCCTGGTACGCGGATCTCCAGCGTCTGTCCGTGGCGTCTCCTCTTCGTCTTCCGGCACACAAGGCTTTGCTGGTTCAAGGACCAGTTCCGCATCCAGATCCAGCTCGATTTTGTCTTACGGCTTGGCTCTTGAACGAGCTCATTTAACTAAGCGAGGATTTTCAACGCCAGTAATTTCTACCATGCTGCAGTCTCGTCGCCGTTCCACCTCTTTAAACTATATTCGCACGTGGAGAATTTTTGAGGATTGGTGTGCAGAAGCTGACATTGTTCCTTTTCGGGCGTCAGTACCTCAGATGTTAGATTTTTTACAGCGAGGTTTTGATAAGGGACTCTCTCTTTCGTCGCTGAAGGTGCAGGCGGCAGCTTTGTCCTGTTTCAGAGGTAGAATAAGGGGTAAGTCTTTGGCTAGTCTTCCCGAGGTGGCTCGTTTTTTGAAGGGGGTCAGCCTTCTTCGTCCTCCGGTCAGATCGGTTTTTCCATCTTGGGACCTTAATCTGGTGCTTTCGTCTCTGACAAAGCCTCCTTTTGAGCCTTTACAAACATGTTCTCTGAAGGATTTAACGCTTAAGACGGTGTTTTTGGTGGCTATCGCGTCAGCCAGAAGAGTCTCAGAGTTGCAAGCTTTTTCCTGTAGATCTCCATTTCTGGAATTTTCTAAAGAGCGAGTGGTCCTTCGGCCGGTTCCTTCCTTTTTGCCCAAGGTACTATCTCGGTTTCATATGTCCCAGTCGGTTTTTCTTCCTATTCTGGGATCCTCCTCCGGAACGCAGGAGCAGCGAAAGTTGTATACTCTGGATGTTAGGAGAGTACTTAAACGGTATCTTGCGGTTACGGAGGACTTCCGTCGATCAGACCGCCTCTTTCTGCTGTTGGCTGGTCATCGCAAGGGCCTGGCAGCTTCTAAGCCTACTTTGTCTCGGTGGATCAAAGAAATGATAGCGTCTGCTTATCTTTTGGCAGACAGACCAGTCCCGGCAGCGCTTAAAGCTCATTCTACCCGGGGGCAGGCAGCCTCGTGGGCGGAGTGTTCCTTGGTGCCACCAGCGGAGATCTGTAAGGCAGCGACTTGGTCGTCACTTCATTCTTTCTCTAGGCATTACAGGCTAGATGTACAGTGTCGTCAGGAGACCGTCTTTGCATCTCGCGTACTCACAGCGGGTTTGCTGGGGTCCCTCCCTTAGGACTACTGCTTTGTTACGTCCCATCAGTCCAATCCTGGGCCGGTCCGGAGGGATGCTAAGGAAGGAGAAATTAGACCTTACCTGCTAATTTGCTTTCCTTTAGTCCCTCCGGACCGGCCCAGGTCCCTCCCGTGTTCTATGGTTCTCAATTTTACTGTGTACAGAGATGCAACTGTCGTCTACAGAGCTGTTCTGCTAGTTAGAC
Source organism: Microcaecilia unicolor (assembly GCF_901765095.1). Lineage (NCBI taxonomy): Eukaryota > Metazoa > Chordata > Amphibia > Gymnophiona > Siphonopidae > Microcaecilia > Microcaecilia unicolor. The sequence continues at coordinate 86,501,325 of NC_044042.1, read as the reverse complement.
AGTTAAAGGAGATACATTATGCTCTATAAGAAATACAAATGCATTATGTTCTACAAGTTAAATGTTTTGCAAGTTCTCTGGTTATTCAGTTCATAATATTGTACAACTTGCACAGTTTATGGGATACACATTTCTGTTCTTAATTGGCCATGCCACGGCTCTGAGCTGAGTTGTTGGTGCGCCCAGTGTCACGGCAAAGCCGTAGTTTAAGCACGTTGGTTTCTCTCGTGCTGCCTGGCTGCTTAAATTCCTCAGGGCACAGAATATAGGTCCTTCTTTTCCTTTCTGCTTGGTTATTCAAATACTGGGACTAGGGTCACATGACCAGGGCTCTCATTGGCTCTCTAGAGTCAGAGTTTTTTTCTCAGTCTCCACCTGCTGGTAGGCGTGCACAACCCATCAGTCCAATCCTGGGCCGGTCCGGAGGGACTAAAGGAAAGCAAATTAGCAGGTAAGGTCTAATTTCTCCTTTGCTTTCTTAGCTGCAGCAGCACACTGAGCAGAAGGTTTCAACGTACCATTAACGACGACACCTAGATCCCTTTCTTGGTCTGTGACTCCTAAGGTGGAAGCTTGCATGACGTAGCTATAATTCGGGTTCCTCTTTCCCACATGCATCATAGTAACATAGTAGATGACGGCAGAAAAAGACCTGCATGGTCCATCCAGTCTGCCCAACAAGATAAACTCATGTGTATTCCTTACCTTGATTTGTACCTGCCTTTTTCAGGGCACAGACCATATAAGTCTGCCCAGCACTATCCCCGCCTCCCAACCACCAGTCTCTCCTCCCACCAGTCTCTCCTCCCACCACTGGCTCTGGCACAGACCGTATAAGTCTGCCCACCACTATCCTTGCTTCCCAACCACCAACCCCTCTTCCCCCCACCAGCTCCGCCACCCAATTTTGGCTAAGCTCCTGAGGATCCATTCCTTCTGCACAGACTGTGCTATATTCTGTTCCTGATAAGAGGACTTGTGCTTTGAAAACCTCATGGGCATCCAGAGATGAGCAACATTACAGGAACTGCATAGATTTGGGAGAAGAGTTTATGCAGCTGTGTACACAGCTCCTTCCAATCCTGTTTTATGTTCCTGTCAAGAAACCTTGGACAGCATTATAGAAGAATGACTTCCCTTGTCCCCACCACATCATTTTGGTACTGAATTATAAACCAAATTTCCAGCTATTTGACAAGATCCCTCCTTCAGTCTCTCTAGCACAGAATGTTCCAAGCCACTGCCCCAGCTTAAATGAGCGACCCCATAAAGGCAAAAACAGCACAAAGCAAGAAAACTTCAATATCCTCTCTGCAGCACTTCAAAATAAAAAGTATTGAACTCTGCCGTCCCCCTCCTTCCTTTCCAAGCATCTAACATTACCCATTCCTCATGGTCACTGACCATGACTGGTGAAAGAATATAACTGCTAGATTTCATATCCAAGGAAGACCCTTCATTTACTAAAAGAAGAATTACTTAGCCCTGGAACATGCTTAGTCCAATGTGGAGTCCTGGTGGGACTGTACATGCTTATTACAGAGGGGCCCTTTTACAAAGACACGCTGAAAAATGGCCCGTGACAGTGTAGACGCGTGTTTTGGGCACACGCAGAATTATTTTTCAGCACACCTGTAAAAAAACGCCTTTTTAAAATTTTTGTTGAAAATGGACGTGCAGCAAAATGAAAATTGCCGCGCGTCCATTTCGGGTCTGAGACCTTACCACCAGCCATTGACGTAGCGGTAAGGTCTCACGCGGTAACTGGGTGGTAATGGTCTATGCACATAAAATGCCGATTACCGCCTGCGTGCCAGAAAATAAAAATATTTTCCAAAGCACGTAGCGGGCGCGAGTCAAAAATGAAATTGCATCACTTTGCACTTGCTCACATTAAACATTATCTGCCATTTAGACACCAGTCTCCAAGTCTCATAAGGTCCTCTTGTAATTTTTCACAATCCTGCAATTTAACGACTTTGAATAACTTTGTGTCATTGGCAAATGTAATTACCTCACTAGTTACTCCCATCCCTAGGTCATTTATAAATATGTTAAAAAGCAGTGGCCCCACTAACTGCCCTTCTCCATTGAGAATACTGATCATTTAACCCTACTCTCTGTTTTCTATTTTTCAACCATTTTTTAATCCACAATAGAACACTACCCTCCTATCCCATGACCAATTTCCTCTGGAGTCTTTCATGAAGTACTTTGTCAAATGCCTTCTGAAAATACAGATACACAATATCAATCGGCTCACCTTTATTCACCCTTTCAAAGAAATGTAATAGATTGGTGAGGCAAGATTTCCCTTCACTAAATCCATGTTGACTTTGTCTCATTAATCTATGCTTTTGAATATGCTCTGTAATTTTGTTCTTTATAATAGTGTCTACCATTTTGCCCGGCATTGACATCGGACTCACCAGTCTGTAATTTCCCAGATCTCCACTGGAACCTTTTTTAAAAATCGGCGTTCCATTGGCCACCCTCCAATCTTCCGGTACCACGCTCGATTTTAAGGATAAATTACATATTACTAACCAATAGATCCGCAAGTTCATTTTTCAGTTCTGTCAGTACTCTGGGATGAATACCATCCGGTCCAGAAGATTTGCTACTCTTCAACTTGTGGAACTGCCCCATTACATCCTCCAGGTTTATAGAGAATTCATTCAGTTTCTCCGACTCGTCAGCTTCAAATACCATTTCTGGCACCGGTATCTCACCTAAATCTTCCTCGTTGAAGACCTAAGAAAATAATTCATTTAATCTCTCCACTACAGCTTTGTCTTCCCTGATTGCCCCTTTTACTCCTTGGTCATCTAGCGGTCCAACCGATTCTTTTGCCGGCTTCCTGCTTTTAATATACCTAAATAAATTTTGACTATGTGTTTTTGCCTCCAATGCAGTCTTTTTTCGAAGTCCCTCTTAGCCTTCCTTACCAGCGCTTTGTATTTGATTTGACATTCCTTATGCTGTTTCTTATTATTTTCAGTCAGTTCCTTCTTGCATTTTTGGAAGGATTTCTTTTAGCTCTAATAGCTTCCTTCACCTCACTTTTTAACTATGCCAGCTGTTGTTTGGTCTTCTGTCTGCCTGTTTTTAATGCCGCCGACCGTGAGACGTGACCGTCAGAACCAGGGAAGACGCGAAGGTCGACAGGCTGTCTGGATGGGCAGTCTTGCCTGGAGGGGAAAGTGGATGGCACCGTTGACCCGGGCCTTCCCTTCGCATAACCCCACCCGGCGGGGTCTGGGAATTGACAGCGGCTTCCCCCGTCCCCGGGCCAAAGCACTGTCCCGGCCCGAACCTCAACACCCGTCTACACCATTGGTCTTACCACGTGTGAGGAGGAAGACGCGCCGATGCCCAACTGCGCCCTAGCACTGCAGGCCAGGCAATGGCACCCCCAGCCTCACTGTATACCGTGAGGAGCATCGGCTGGCCAGCCGCAGGCCCGGGACTGCTGAAGAGGAGGTGGCAAGCACGCGGCCATAGAACTGAAGAGGGCTGATCAAGGAACAGCTTTCGGCGGTAGCCCGGAGACACCATACAGAAGATCTGGAGGCACGTGGTTAGTTGACCATTCTGCGCTGACGGCCGCGGTGTGAGCAGCCTCATCCACCGGTGAAGTGAGGTGTTCCTGGATTGCGTGCCGCCTCTCCCACAACTACGGTGAGTCACGCATCTGCTCAGGTGACTGCTTCCAAAAATCCCTCCCCCAGGGCCTCCAGAGTACCAATACTGGAACTTCGGGGTGGCGGCTTCCCACGGAGAGTACCACAGCTGCGGAGCAGAGACAGAGCACGACTGACGAATCCTGTGGGGGGCATGGCTCCGAGTCTTGGGCTGCTTCTGCAAAACTACTAGGTAGGGACCGATCGTCTATTAGGTTGTGAAGCAACCGTTAGTTTGCAACAAATGGCTGCCCCCGAGATTATGACAACGTTTGTGTTATATTAAGATCAACTAGTGACACCCCAAAGTCGCCTTCTAAGACAGAGGAAGGCAGAAGACATCCAACAACAAGAACGCAGTGGCTGGCAGTCAGAGGAACCATGAGAAACAGACTGTTGCCTAGAACCTACAGAGCCTCCTACGCATGACTGTGTAGGCAGGAGCAGCACCCAGAGTGGGTAGCATCGCCGAGCCTATACTGCAAGAGATCCCATGCCAAAGAACAGGGCCGTGCCAAGGGTCTCTTGTGCCCCCCTGCATGTGGCACAAGATGCAAAGGAAATTGGAGCTGAAAGATGGAGTGCATCTTTGTAGGATTGCTGAACAAATAAAGGGTTTACAACCACTTAGCTTTTCGTGCTTTCATGTTCACGAAATTAGTAATTAAATCTTTGATATCTAACTGGGCACATATATCATTGCGCCTGGAAATAAAAAAATATTTTGTGGACGTGCGCCAAAATTGAAATTACTGCAAGGGCCATGCGGTAACCGGGCGGTAACTCCAATTTGGTGTGTGTTCGGCACGCGTAGGCGCCTACACGGCTTAGTAAAAGGGGCCCAAAGTATGCTTCCTATTCCCTTACCACAGTCTTAACACATTGACAGAACATTATCACAATTCTTATAGAAATCTAAACCACCTCGTATTGCTTTATGGATTTTTAAATTGCCTAAAACTTATGGAGGAGTTAGTTTCCCAGATTTCGTACTTTATCACTCAGCCTTTAAGGTTATCACTGGTTTGATTCAAATTCTTCAACTCATAACTCCACATGGTTTTTGATTTAAAAGGAACATTGCACTCCTTTACCTCTTTATATTTTATCAAGTACTAATAGTAAAGCTAAAAATTGGGATCATTTATCACCAGTTATTTCAGCCACAATGTCATCCTTTAACAAACTTCACAACACTATTCCTAAGAGCTTGTTGGAGTCGTTTGATGTAATACTCCGGAATAATGTTGATATTCAAATAGAAATGGCAGCAGTGTGGTATTTGGTCCTTAAGTCAGCTCATTCACAATGGTACTCTTAAAACATTTGCCCAATTGCAGGAAGATTTTCATCTTCTTAAATCTTGAGTTCTTCACTGGGCTCAATTGTCACATGCTCAAATCCACCAAATGAAACTTTAATAAGATTGGACAAATTACTGCAATTAATTATTTTGATTTCCAAACATTACATAGTTACACATAAAGACCCTTTTATGTACAAAAAAACTAAAGTTATCAGATGCAAAAAGTGTGGATTGATATTCAAGATAACTTGTCTGATGATCTTTGGAAAATGGTTTGGTCAAAAAGCCCACAAGCCTCACTATCATTATCAATCACTCAATCTATGTTCTTCCTTCATCGCTCATTACGGACCCAAGAAAAGCTAAACTTTGTGGATCACCCTCTTCAGATTTATGCTGCTCCTGCAAACCAACAATTGGAACCTTAACTCATCTCAGTCTCAGCACTCCAACGACGGTCACGGCAACACCCGGCGGCCCAAATAACTCGGACCGGAGATGGACGTGTCAGTCACCTATTCTGCATCCGCGCGTGGGGAGAGCTGGGCTGTGCCAAAGAGCCGTGCACTGCGCGGGAAGGCAACAGCAGCGCATACGCATAGGCGCCGACGCGGTAAGTTTTATTTTCTTTTAGTTTGGATTTTGAAATACGGCAGCGCTGGGCGTGGCGCCCTTGTAGGCAGGTGCCCCCCTGCGGTGCTTACCCCGCTTACCGGGTTGGCACGGCCCTGCCAAAGAACATAGTCCTATCGCACATCCACTTACCAGAACACTGCCTATCAAAAACCCACAGTGACCCAAAACCAAATGAATACCTTCAAACTACTCCTAGCAATTAGATTGATCGGATACAATACACCTCATCAAACTGACAACAATTCAAACAACAGAAAATCACTAACACACGGACAACCACAACAGAAAGGAAAGAAAGGTCCTACTAAAATAAAGGAATGATCAAACTGACAACAATTCAAACAACGGAAAATCACCAACACGCGGATAAGCACAACAGAAGGGAAAGAAAGGCCCTACTAAAATAAAGGAATGACAACTAATAAAAATCTGCACTACATCAAACACAGTAGAACCATACCAAACAATTCAGGTGGGTTATAGTAACGCCAGATCCGCAGTAAACAAATCAGCAATACTAACAGACTGGATCACGTCAGAAAACCTTGATTTACTTTTCATAACTGAAACCTGGATCCACGACCAAAAGGACCCCATAATCCTAGACCTATGCCCTCCAGGATACAAAATCACACACTGGACCAGGATGGGCAAGAGAGGCAGAGGCATGGCACTAATCTATCATTCCTACTTTACCACTGAAACCACTGCCGAGTCCATAACACCTCAACTTGAAATTGCCTCAATCAGAATCCACAGCAAAACCCTACGCGATCATTTGAACTGTGTCCTGTTTTACAGACCACCAGGAAATTGGAATGAAGGCCAAACTAACCTCGTGGACTTAATCTCAAACACATGTGTAACGAACCCCAATATAATAGTATTAGGAGACATTAACCTCCACCTAGAAGACCCAAACTCGACCTACGCACGAGAATGCAAGGAATTCCTCCACCTGTGGGATCTTAAGTGGCCACATATGGAAGCAACCCATGTCAAAGGGCACACACCTTATCTCACACAAACTCTCGACAGACCAGAACCTAATAATAACAGGTGTTAAATGGACAGAAACACCATGGACTGATCACTACAAACTAAATTTATCCCTAAACTGCCGAAGGAAGGGATCATACAGTACACAAGAGTACATAACCTACAGCACAAGAGGTCATGTAGACACAAAAACATTCTGGAAACAAATATACAATAACGATTGGTCAGCACAAACAGACTCCATATACTACCTCAGAATGGGATAAAATATGCAAAAACATACTAGATGAAATAGCACCCTTACAAATAAGAACCTCACGTAGCTTAACTCGATACCATGGTTCAACGATGTTCTGAAAAAGCTAAAAACGCAAACCAGGAAACTTGAACGAGCATGGACAAAAACAAAAGATGAACAAACAGTCAACACATGGAAACAAACCCAAACAAAATACGCAGTAAGACAGGCCAAAAGATCATACTATAAAATAGGAACAGACTACAAGGACCCGAAGAAATTATACCAACTCGTGAACAAACTCCTGGACACCACCTCGGTCACTACAACAAATACAGACATCCCATCCGCAGACAAACTTGCTAAATATTTCAATGAAAAAATTGTAAATCTACGCAAGGCACTTCCCCAGGATAGCGCCGACATCAAAAACTTCCTTAATGAGTTAGACCCTACCTCTGGAGAATACCCAGCCGACCGAATCTGGTCAAACTTCACTCTCCTTACTGTCAAAACAGTTACCCAGACGATTAGTAGGTTCTCCAACACTCACTGCAAGCTTGATACCTGTCCCAACTGCCTAATAAAATCCGCCCCTGACTGCTACATTACAGACCTCGCATCCCACCTAAATTACATGCTCCAGCAAGGACTCTTCCCTAAAGAAAATGGTAATATCCTACTCACCCCCATACCAAATGATAACGGCATGTTTCTCCAAGCCACTTATCTGGCGGGTGTCAACAACAGTCTGGCCGACAGGTTGAGCAGGATAATGCAACCTCACGAGTGGTCTCTGAACATGGGCATAGTCCGCAAGATCTTCGAGCGCGGGGCACCCCCTCGGATCTTTTTGCCACTCAGATCAATCACAAGGTCCCTCAGTTCTGTTCCAGGCTTCAGGCCCATGACAGACTAGCGTCAGATGCCTTTCTCCTACATTGGGGGGCAGGCCTTCTGTATGCGTATCCTCCCATACCTCTAGTAGAGAAGTCTTTGCTGAAAAGCAAGACTGCGGAACCATGATCCTGACTGCACCCTTCTGGCCGCGTCAGATTTAGGTCCCTCTTCTTCTGGAGTTGTCCTCTGAATAACTGAGGAGATTGGATTGCTTTCCAACACTCAGAACGAGGGGTCGCTTCTACATCCCAACCTCCAGTCTCTGGCTCTCACGGCCTGGATGTTGAGAGCTTAGAATTCGCCTCCTTGAGTCTTTTCAGAGGGTGTCTCCCGAGTCTTGCTTCTAGTAAAGATTCCACAAAGAGGTGTTACTCTTTTAAGTGGAGGAGGTGTGACAGCAAGGCCCTAGATCCTCTTTCTTGTCCTACACAGACCCTACTTGATTACCTTCTACACTAGTCAGAGTCTGGTCTCAAGACCAACTCTGTAAGAGTTCACCTTAGTGCGATTAGTGCTTTTCATTGCTGTGTTAGAGGGTAAGCCTATCTCTGGACAGCCTTTAGTTCGCTTCATGAGAGGTTTGCTTTTGTCAAAGCCCCCTATCAAACTTCCACCAGTGTCATGGGATCACAACATCATTCTCACTCAGCTGATGAAAGCTCCTTTTGAGCCACTGAATTCCTGCTATCTGAAGTACTTGACCTGGAAGGTCATTTTCTTGGTGACTGTTACTTCAACTCGTAGGGTCGGTGAGCTTCAGGCCTTGGTAGTACATACATCTTATATCAAATTTCATCACAACAGAGTAGTCCTCCGCACGCACCCTAGGTTCCTGCCACAGGTGGTGTTGGAGTTCCATTTGAACCAGTCAATTGTCTTGCCAACATTCTTTCCCTGTCCTCATACCCACCCTGGCGAAAGCAGTTTGCATACCTTGGACTGCAAGAGAGCATTGGCCTTTTACATGGAGTGGACAAAGCCCTTCAGACAGTCTGCCCAGTTGTTTGTTTGTTTCTTTCAATCCCAACAGGAGGGGAGTCGCCATTGGAAAACGCACAATCTCCAATTGGCTAGCAGGTTGCATTTCCTTCACTTATGCCCAAGCTGGGCTGACTCTAGAGGGCCATGTCACGGCTCATAATGTTAGAGCCATGGCTGTGTCAGTGGATCACTTAAAGTCAGTCTCCATTGAAGAGATTTGCAAGGCTGCAACGTGGTCATCAATCCACACATTCACATCTCAATACTGTCTTCAGCAGGATACCCAACACGACAGTCGGTTTGGGCAGTCAGTGCTGCAGAATCTGTTCGGGGTTTAGAATCCAACTCCCCCCCCCCCCCCCCCCCCAGACCCATTTTTGTTCTGTTCCAGGCTGCACTCTCAGTTAGTTGTTTATGGTTTCAGGTTAATCTAAGTTATGTCCTCGCCGTTGCGAGGCCCAATTGACCAATGTTCGTTGTTTTGAGTGAGCCTAGTTGCTAGGGATACCCCACATGTGAGAACAAGCAGCCTGCTTGTCCTCGGAGAAAGCGAAGATACTTACCTGTAGCAGGTATTCTCTGAGGACAGCAGACTGATTGTTCTCACAAACCCACCCTCCTCCCCTTTGGAGTTGTTATTTGCTTCTTTTTATGCTTTTTGATTTAACTGAGAGAATGCACTTACGTGACGGGTGGGAAATCAGTCCGCGCATGCGCGGTGCGCACTGCACAGGCACCAGAAGACTCTGGCAAAACTTTTTTTTATATTTTGCTTGCAAAATGCCGATTCCTGGGCCGATGCAGATGTCGACCCACATGAGAGAAGAATCAGCCTGCTGTCCTCAGAGAATACCTGCTACAGGTAAGTATCTTCGCTTTTTGGTCTGTACAGTATTTGTTGTTTTGGGTGGGGGGGGGGGGAGTAGTTCAGAAATCTATGTGTGATATTTTTACAGTTTAGGTACTGCCTTTTGCTCCCCCCTCCTCCATCATTTGGAAGGGATTTTGCTGCTATTCATTTGAGGCTAGTTAATCCCTTATAAAAGTACAAATGAGAATGTTTAAATGTTCCCTCCCCCATCCTAGTATTGCAGTGTGGAATTCCTGTGTATGTTGAAAGGGGCTTTGATTATTATCTGTGCCTCCCCACAACTATTCAACTAAACTGTAGTGTAGCAGAGAGCTTGACTGATCAGTGTTCATCTTCATCTGCAATCCTCACAATACCATATCATACACTGAAAGCTATGGACATCAGCCCAGAGTGCTTGCTTTCTCCCTTCCTAAATACATCCTTTGGTTATAGCTTATCAGTGTAAGCCCTCCTCCTGACCTGTCTCCCCACCACCACCACACATACATTGCCACTAACATCATCTCCTCCATCTGCTAGTAACATAACATCTTTTGTTGGAGAGGAAAAGTCTCCACAGAGCCAACTTTGCACATGAAAGCAATTCTAGCAGCTGCTCTTCTGCCTGTGCAGCTGGGATCCTGCTCTACACGCAAGCAGTGCTGCAGCTGCTTTGCCTCTCCACCAAGCAGAGAGTGTCCTTCACTTTTTTTTTGTTGTTGTTGTTTTGTTTTGTTTCTTTGCTTGATGATGATCCTTGGTTGGGTCCAAAGGATTCTTTCTGTTTTGACTTTTCCAGCCTTGTAAATGCTTCAAGGACTGTAGGCAGATTTTCTGAAAGTCACTAGTGATTTCTTATACGATTTTCTTTTATTTAACGTTTTGACAGATTTGTTAAGGTTTTATTCCACAGTTGTCTCACGCTGTCTTATGGGTCCTGCACACAGGGAGATTCTCATATGTTTGTCTTATATATTGATTGGCCCTGGGAATATTCCTGCTCATTTATTCTTCTCAGCCTGGTGTCGTCTTCTGTGTTCTGTCTGCTTCTTGTCCCTTGCAGCTTAGGACATTGCCCATATTTACAGCAGTGCATTACACTGCGGACAGATTGTGAAGCGTTTGTTTACACTTTCAAACAACAACAAAACCAGGGGACACAAGATGAAGCTAGAATATGGTAGATTTAAAACAAATAGGAGAAAGATTTTCTTTACTCAGCGTGTAGTTAGACTCTGGAACTCGTTGCCAGAAAATGTAGTGACAGCAGCTGGCCTTACGGAATTTATAGGGGGTTTGGACAGATTCCGGAGGGAAAGCTCCATTGAACATTATTAAGAATTAAAGTTGGGTTTTTTTTTGGGGGGGGGGGGAGGGGTTGCGGGGTTCTTGAAGCCAGGATTGGCCCAGGATGCTGGGCTTGATGGACCCTTGGTCTTTTCCCGGTATGGTGGTGCTTATGTACATGTTTTTCATAGACAAGGAAATACTGTGTAATTTTGGACATAACTGGCTGGAATCATGTATATGACTGAGATTTCATGGATATACTACAGAAGGTGTTCATAACTCTTTCCAATTGTGACTGGCTCAAGTTATGGGTAAAGATCCTCAATACAAACATTCAACTAATAATATAAGCTCCAAGAACAACCCTCAGACATTTTTGCATTATATCATATAGCATAAAACTATTTTTTTATTGTGCTGATAATGCAAGATGGCAGATGGAATCACAGACAGCCATTATCATAAAGTATAATCATTGCACAAACTTAAAAGAATTTTATGCGCAGAAAACAAACAAAATTTAAAACAAAATACTGTTGAAAATGTAACAGCAAGTAGCACTGGTTCACTAAAGCCAAGTTTGTAATACTTATTTTGAGAAAAGCAGAAATGCTCGTAAACATTGTATAAATAGTAATTTGCTCAGTGGTTATACTTCATTATAATGGCTGTCAGTGATTCCATATGATGCCGCTGCTATCTTCTGTTATGAGCACAACAATAAAAAATGTTATGCCATTTGAGCTAATGTAAAAAATGTCTTTAATTGTTTTTGGAGGTTATGTGTTTGTCTAATTTCCATTTTTCTCCTGTTTAATATTATTACCCTTTGATTGTGTGTGGTTTCCACACTTTATGCTATGCAATTTACATTGGCCAGATACTGAAAGCTCTCTTAATGGTTTATGTTTAAGAATTAAGATTAGGCTTTACTGGGAGCTCAAAGTTCCTGTCTTCCTAAGATGTGTGTATTTCTTCCTAGGCTTGTTCGGGAACATGCTCGCTCAGAACGGGTTAGTAAAGAGAGCTTTGCTTTTAGTGGATTTTATCCAAATATTATTCCCAACCTGTCGTTTTTAGTGTGTAGCAGAACATATTTTACTGCAGATGCCAAGAGATTTAAGTGCCATCTACTGAACATACAGAGGGGAAGATGCACTAAAGACTCGTTAAAGCCCTTCCCTTACCGATTCCCTTAGCGAATCGGTAAGGAACGGGCATGCATCAAGGAAAAGGAATGCAAATTAGTTGCTCATTGTAGCTCACTTGCATTCTCTATTCCATCGGTAAACAGTTGGCCGGTCGAGCATGCACAGAGCAGCCAAGCGTTATGCTGGCTGCTCTGCGCATGCCAAATACGCCTCTGTGCCGCCCGAAAGGAAGATGCCGTGCTGCTCACCCCCTCCACGGCCTGCTGCAGGAAGGCTCCGATGCGGCTCGATCGTGGCAGGAGAGTGCAGTTGAGGACGTCCATTCAAAAAGACGTCCTTTTTGGAGGTGTGTCCCCCCCCCCGCAATAATAAAAACGGCCTTTTTGGACATCCTTCACTCAGCTGAGAGACCTTGAAGTCTCTGAGCCAATCACAATGCGTTTAGCTGAGCTAAACGCGCTGTGATTGGCTCAGAGACTTCCAGGTTGTACTGTCTACAAAGCAATTTTTTTTTTTCATGAAAGACCCCGGTTCTTTCAGTAAAACTGAGCTGATCAAATCCCTGCACTGGCTCTCTCCCCTAGCTAAACACACTGTGATTGGCTCAGAGACTTCCAGGTCTCTCAGCTGAGTGAAGGATGTCCAAAAAGGCCGTTTTTATTATTGCAGGGGGGGGAGGACGTCCAAAAAGGATGGACTTCCTCAACTGCTCTCTCCTGCTACGATCGAGCCGCATCGGAGCCTTCCTGCAGCAAGCCGTGGAGGGGGTGAGCGTCGCGGTGTCTTCCTTTCGGGCGGCACAGGTTTTTATTAAGTGAAGGACGTCCAAAAAGAATGTCTTTGAAGTGGGTTTTTTTTTTTCAGGTGAAAGACGTCCAAAAAGGACGTCCCTAACAACATTTTTTTCTTCCGATTTGCCCCAACACGAGGTGTAGACCTCCTGTAGGTTTTTCACGGTAAGGGGATCGGAAAACCACAGTGCATCTCATTATAATAGCCTTGCAATAGCCTTTGGATCATCTGCATTCTGTTTTCGTTAGCTGCTACCATGATCGGAAAATGGCCTTTAGTGCATGCCAGGGTTTACTACTTGCTCGTTAATGGCTCGTTAAGTTTAGTGCATCTGGCCCAGAGTGGGGGGGGGGGGGGGGGGGGGGTCATTTTTTTTCCTCTTGGTTATGATATTTGAAACCTTTTCTCTTTCTCTACCTCAACCTAGTTTTGTTCTTTATTGCCTCTTATCTGTGCCCAGCCTTGTGGCATTTGAGGCAGTCTCTCACTTTCATGATCAAGAATCACAGCTTTCTATACCTGAGGATTTAGAATCCACACCATTTGAGGCCTACACTGGAGCAAGAAGCTCCTGAGGAAAGACATCAATTAGCTCAGAATTTACATGTATAATGAATATTATATATCTTTCTAAAGCGCTGGACCTTGGGGAACCAAGAATCTCAACTACTAGTACCTAACCAGCAAAACCTCCTTTTGATTGGTTGAGATGTTCCAAATAAAAGGAGTAAATGCCCCTGGGACTTAATCTTTCATGAGAAATTGGGGAAAGGGCCAGGTGTTTCAGCTGCTCTGCTTTAAGAACAGAAATCGGACTTGTCTGTGGCTCTCAACTCTCCCATTCCTTTAATGACTCTGTCAAGACCAGGGTAGTTGCTGTTGCTTTTGGTAAGGAGACACTGGGGTCAAACTTCTGACAAGGCCTTTGGTCTGTCCCTATGTCCAGGACCAGGGCTTGGGTCTCCTTTCTCAGACAGCCTCTGAAATTTTACATGAGTTTGAAATACACAGCAGCTCATTTTCTTCGCAGCGTGAAGCGCTGTGATCATGTCACGCCGTTATTTCAGAGGTTGCATTGGTTCCAGCGTTCTTTTTGTATTTTTGATTGCTGTATCCTTTTCACTCCATTTAGTGACTCTCACCATTTTCCCATCTGAGCTTTGCACTCTTCCACACATGCTACGATGTTATTTCTCAGCTCAGTGTTCCATATTACTTTTTCCATTCTATCCATCTGAGGCTTGCACTTCCCCTTTCTTCGTTGTGTCTCCTTATATGCTGCATTGTTAATTCTCTGCTCACTAATCCTAACATGCTGCAGTGTTATTTCTTTGCTCACTGATCCACATTACTTTTTTTCCGTTCCATCTCTCTGGCTCTTAGCTCCTTTTTGTTTCTTTGTTCTCTATACTTTATACTTTCTTTCCAGCACTTTCTTGCTCTGCTTACATTTTTTTATATTTCTTTCTCCCTTTTACAGACAGCAAGTGCTTCAAATCCCCAAGCTTATATATTCACACTAAGGTGCGTTTCTCTGTTTATTACTCATTTTTGTTTACATAAATATGTTCGTTTCACATTCCATGGTATTTATTACATGAACATTTTTCTTAAGAAACATGGTGTTTTCTGTTCCTTTTTTAGATAACATATAATATATGTTACACTTCTTTTCTAAATGCGATTGTTGCATTCTATATCCCATATGTTATATTTGCTACATGTACATTTTGTCTCTGTCTCTTTATTTTTATGTATTCTTTCATTGTAACTGCATACAGGTATATTTGCATTTTTGCTTTTTTTGGATAATTGTTTCATTGTTTTTATTTACACACATATATATATATATATATACATGTAATTTTAGGTTTAGGTTTATATTCTCTTTTTTTATTTTTGTTTTTATTTATTTCGCATGTATTTATTTTCAATGTATAATTTTTAATGTATTTGTTTATTTTAGGCCCCTGAGGCAGGCACTTAGCCGAAACATGGTGCCATGTCGGGCGTTACGAATAAAGTTTTTCTACTATAAGCTCCGTCTTCCTGTTTTCATTGGTGGTGCCTTGCTGGTCACACTACTCTTTGTTTGAACTGCTATACATAGTGGACCACAGTCTTCTGCTTCTGTGGCTTTCTTTCTCTTCTGATTTTTAATTGTACATCACCTAGTGTTGGCTGGTTCAATTTTGGTGATATATCAAAAATTTAGAATAAACATAAAATAGGGTAGGTGAAGGAGTAGATAACAGTGGCCTGACACTTAGGACAGCCAGAATTCAAATCTTGCTTTTTACTACTGATGTTTTTGTGACCTTGGGCAAGTCACTTCCCCCTTCATGGCTTCAGGTTCAAATTGAGACTGTATGCTGTATGAGGATGGGGAAAATACTTATTCTACCTGACTTTAACTTGCTTAGAGCTGCCATTGAAAAGGTAGAAGACAAATTCAGTTTTTTTTTCTTCAGTTATACATGAATCTGAATCCTTCTCCAATTGAATATAAGAGTAGCCAATGGTCCATCTAACCCAGTATCCTGTTTCCAACAGTGGCCAAGTTAGGTCACGAGTAGCTGGCAGAAACTCAAATCATGGCAACATTCCATGCCACCAATCCGAGGGCAAGCAGTTGATTCCCCATGTCTGTATCAATAGCAGACTATGGACTTTTCCTCCAGAAACATCTCCAACCCTTTTTTTTTTAATCCAGATACACTAACTGCTGTTACTACATCCTCTGGCAAAGAGATCCAGAGCTTAACTATTAATTGAGAGAAAAATTATTTCCTCCTATTTGTTTTAAAGGTATTTCCATGTAACTTCCTTGAGTGTCCCCTAGTCTTTGTACTTTTGGAACAAGTAAACAAAATGATTACTTCTACTTGTTCTACACCACTCAGGATTTTGTAGACCTCAATCATATCTCCCCTCATCTGTCTCTTTTCCAAACTGAAGAGCCCTATCCTCTTTAGCCTTTCCTCATATGAGAGGAGTTCCATCCACGTTATCATTTTGGTGGCTCTTCTTTGAACCTTTTCTAATTCCACTATATCTTTTTTTGAGATACGGTGATCAGAACTGAACACAATACTCAAGGTGAGGTTGCACCATTGAGCAATACAGAGGCATTATAGTATTTTCGATTTTATTCACTATCCCTTTCCTAATAATTCCTAGCATCCTGTTTGCTTTTTTGGCCACTGCCACACATTGAGCAGAAGATTTCAGTGTATTATCTACAACCACACCTACATCTTTGTCTTGGTTGCTGACCCCCAAGGTGGACCCTAGCATCAGGTAACTATGATTCGGATTATTCTTTCCAATGTGCATCACCTTGCATTTTGTACACATTAAATTTCATTTGCCATTTGGATTCCCAGCCTTCCAATTTCCTAAGGTCTTCCTGCAATATTTCACAGTCTGCATGTGTTTTAACAGCCTTGAATAGTTTTGTGTCATCTTCAAATTTAATCACCTCACTCGTCGTTCCGATTTCCATATCATTTATTAATATGTTAAATAGCACCAGTCCCAGTACTGATCCCTGTGGCACTCCTGTTCACCCTCCTCCATTGAGAGAAATTACTATTTAACCCTGCCCTCTGTTTTCTGTCCAATAACCAGTTCCTAATCCACACCAGAGCATTGCCTCCTATCCCATGCTCTTTAATTTTCTCAGGAGTCTCTCATGAGGAACTTTATCAAAAGCTTTCTGAAAATCTAGATACACTACAACAACTGGCTCACCTTTTGTCAAGAACTGTCACGGAGTCCGGAGTAGTGAGCCCTTGGGCCATTGCCAGCGACCAGCAGCAGCAGGCGAACCACCCAACAGGAAGCGAGGCTGAACACAGGCTGGTACAAGCAGGACCGGAACTAGCAGGATGGGAACTGAAGCTGTAGATGAGCAGGCCTGGAATAAGCAGGACTGGAATAACCAGATTCTGGAACGGGCTTGGCTAGAACAGGATTCAGGATCCTGGAACAGGATTCAGGATTCTCGAACAGGATTCAGGATTCTCAAACAGGCTTGGCTGGAACAAGATTCGGGATTCTCAAACAGGCTTGGCTGGAATGGAAGCTGAAAGACGGGGTTGGAACAAACTGTGGAGGAACTGAAGTTGAAGGCAAACAGGGCAGACACAAGCAGGATTAGAACTGAAGCTGAAGGCTTGCAGGGCTAGAACAGCAACAAACACACACAGACAAAAACTCATCAGAAGACATCTATTGCAAAGGCAAGCCTGAAAGTTCCCAGGTGCTTAATAAAGGCAATTACAGATGAGGTCACAAGTGAGGCTTGGCTGCAGGAACCCCAAAGCAAGTCTGGAGTGCTGGAACATCAGAACAGGACTGGAATGAACTCTGGAACATGTTTGGGAAACAGGAAGAAGACAGTCCACAGCAGCCATAGGGCCTGGTCACCAGGAGGCGAGGTGAGTGTAGGCATGGGATACAGTCACAACTGTGACACCTTTATTCACACCTTCAGAGAAAGTAAGCAGATTGGTGAGGCAAGACTTCTCTTGGCTGAACCCATGATGACTCTGTCCCATTAAACCATGTTTGTATATGTGTTCCATAATTGTATTCTTTATAATAGTTTCCACTATTTTGCCCTGCAGTGATGTCAGGGTAACCGCTCTGTAATTTCCCAGATCAGCCCTGGAACCCTTTTTAAAAATCGGCATCACATTGGCAACCCTCCAGTCCTTGGGTACTACACACAATTTTAATGACAGGTTACATATTACTAACAGCAGATCAGTAATTACATGCTTGAGTTCTTTAAGTACCCTTGGATGTATGCCATCCTGTCCAGGTAATTTACTACTCTTTAATTTGTCGTTTTGGCTCAGTACATCTTCCAGGTTCACCGAGATTTCTTTCAGTTCCTCCACATCCTCACACAAAACCATTTCCGGTACCGGCAGATCTCTTACATCTTCTTCCATAAAGACCGAAGCAAAAAATTCATTCAGTTTCTCCGCTATGGTCTTGTCCTCCCTGAGTGCCCCTTTTGCTCCTTCATGATCTAACAGTCCCATGGATATTCTTTTGGCTGTAATAGCCTCTTTCACTTCACTTTTCAACCATGCTGGCTGTCATTTTCTCTTCTTTCCATCTTTGCAAATATGTGGAATGCATCTGGTCTGGGCTTCCAGGATGGTATTTTTTAATAAATCCGTTTTTTAGATTATGAAAGATAACTATCAATGTCATACTTCCTTATACAGAAAAGAAACTGATCGCAATGCCTTTTTGCATTTTTCTAGCTTTTACCATCAGGCTTTGAAACAAAATTTACCATACTGTTAATTTTTAAGACTCAAAAAACTCTGTTCTGATTACAATGATTTTGAAAATCAGGCAGTGATCATGGCAGATCGTTTTTGCAAGAGAGGTTATCCTAAAAAGTGTGTTAATTCAGGTTTTAATGGAGCAGTTACCACAAAATGTAAAGTCTTACTAACAATATGTAAAGAGAAAAGAGCTCCAGATATAGTATATACATTGACATTTTCACACATGGAAGATAATATACAGAAAATCATCCCCAAACATTGGCATATCCTTGAAGGCCATACTTACTTCCAAGGTAAAGATTTGGTAGTAGCATATGCTAGAGAACGTAACCTCAAGGAGTTTCTTGTTCCAACTACATTACTAGAACCCACTACACTTTTGCTGTTAACTATGTCTTTGGGTCACAGGAAATGTGGCTGTTGTAGTGTGTGCCATCACACCTTAGAAATTAATGTTTTTAAATATCCAATTACTAACAAGATTTATCATTTAAGACACAGCTCAAACTGCACTATGTCTCAAGTTATTTATATTGTCCAGTGTCCTTGTCCACTGTTTTATGTGGGCAAAACCACAAGGATGATTAAAACAAGAATAATAGAGCACTGCCGCTGCCGAAGCAGAAATGTACTTTCAGCACTGTTGGTTGATCATTGGAACAATGCAGGACACTAAATTAGTGATCTTAAGTTTTTTTGTGAGTAGAACCATTCAATGCGGTTGGAGAGGAGGTGATGTTGACCATAGATTCATTGATAGTTTATATATGGTTGCTGCTCATGGTCAGTATACATTGATCTCCGTCCTTTTCTCTGATGTCCCTTTTGGTTGTAATTTTATTCTTAGCTCTCTTCTATTCAGGCTACTGCACACAGTTTTTTTACATTGTTTTTTCTTATCTCCCCCGTTTTCTGTATCCTATTTGTACTTTTTGTTTTTTAGGGCCCTATTTACTAAGTCACGTTATTGGCACGTTAGCGTTTTTAACATGCTGTAACCATATACACGTGTTAACAGTGTATGCACTTAAATATCCCTATAGGCACCTATGTGGTTATCACGTGCGCTAATCGAATTTTGTCACCATTTTTGTCTTCACAACTTCCCTGGGAGGGCAGGGGAGAGGAGGGTTGCTGGACATGGGTGGATGGAGGAGAGGGAAGGGAGAGAGAAGAAATGTTGGACATGGATGGAGGGGAGGGAAGAGTGAGGAAGGGAGATAAGATGAGGGAAAAGGAAGAGAGGAGAAAAACTGCACATGGATGAAGAAAATACGCAGACGCTGGATCCACTGGACAGTCCAAGTCTGCGGAGGACCCAGCTACGGATGTAGGGCAAGAAATTAAGAAGAAAGGCAGAAAGTAAAGAAATAAATGGAAAGGAAGCCCTGGAAATGGAGTTAAGAGGACAGATAGCAGCAGAATCGGATACTGGGCCAGCATGATCAGAAAAACAAAGTCACCAGACAACAAAGGTAGAAAAAAATAATTTTATTTTCATTATAGTGTTTGGAATATGTCCACTTTGAGAATCAGGTGCTCAACATTAAAAGTTTATATTTATGGCATTTTATCCCACATTAAACATGAATTAGATTGGAACCTGGGCTCATTTAATGTTTTTTTCCTGGAGTAATGCATTGCCCCCCCCCCCAAGCACTCTCCCCGGCTATAGCCAGTTCTGTAATTCGGGGGGCGGGTGCAGAGGTGGACCAGGGAGAGAGCCTGTTGTTAAACATTTACCAGCACACCACTGCCCCCATCCCTCCTTTCCTCTAGGACATACATATTGAGGTCTTAAAGTCTCTTCTCATATGACTTTTGACACAAGCCCATATCATTTCTGTCAAGTTTCAAGTTTATTTATTGCTTGATATACCGTTCATCAAATCTATCTGAGCGGTTTACAAATATAATAATATAAATAATCAGAAGAAAGGAAATATGAAATAGAATTCCATTTGGATAGAAGAGAGAAGAGAATAGTATAACAGAGCTTCAGTGTTCTCCAGGGCACCCCGTGTCGCACCCGCTTCTCCCCCCCCCCCCCCCCCCCCCACCATAGGGAGGACTTGTGGTGGACTTGTGGTCGAATACAGGGGTACTGGCGGGGTATCACTCAATCTTTGACTACCATTTTGGAGGCTGTGTGTCCCTGTGATCCCAAATGGTGCCTGCTTGAATGGGGAATCGAAGAGGACATAAATGGCAAAAAAGACTTGAAAGACTTTGTTTTGCGGCTGCAAAGTCAGTGATATCGGCCCATTGGTAGCAAGCTACTAGGCCTTCCATTTCCATGTGGCTGGTGAAAGTTTGTCTGTTGGGGGAATTGCAAAAATTAACTGACTGCCGGTTAGGGAGGTTTGATCCTAAGGCGATCGAGTGGGTTAAATTGGATCATTTATTGGGTATTGTTTCAGGGGAAGAAGGGGTTTTGTGATGGGGGGGGGGGGGGTAATGAGGGAAGGGGATGTTTTATCTGTTTACCACTGTGTTTTGTTTAAAGAGGGGGCTTGACAAGATGATATTGGTTTGCAATCTATCTTTATGCATTGATGTAACCTTCTCAAAACTTAAACATTTATTGTAAAAAAAAAAAAAATAAAAAAGGGGGGTGTTGGCGCTGAGCTGGCCATCTGCCAATATTCAGTGGCATTTAAGGGGGTAGAACCAATGGATATTGCTGCTGAGTGCTGTGGACCTGGTTGGTTAGTGCTAGGACAGTTCAGGGGGACAGATAGGGTGGAGCTGGCACTTAACTGATTAGTGGTAATATTCAGTCCAATAACTGGTTAAATAAGCAGATAAAGTTAGGACAGTAAAAAGGTTGTTCTAACTTCATCTGCTGAGCTAACTGGGTACCAGTCTGAATACTGATTGGTGCCCAGCTAAATCCTGGTGATTGCACTTAGAGATTCAATGCCAGAGCCCAGACATGGCTCACCATTGCATATCCATATGTGGGCGCCTATAAAGGAAAGTAGGTACCTTATGCACAAAATTTAGGTTCAGCTGCTTATACCAACCATAAAGCTGGTGTAAATATGCATAAATGCTACAGATATGCACGTCACTCACAGTATTTTATAACGCACATGTGTAGTTGTGGCATCTGCCCATGCCAACACCCACCTTGAAAACATGCACTTACAGGCCTTTCTCAACCCAGTCCTTGGGGCACACCATTGGGTTTTCTGGATGTCCACTATGAATATGCATGAGATAGATTGGAATGCACTTCCTTCTTGGCATTCCAGTCTATCTCATCCATATTTCACGATGGATATCCTGAAAACCCAACGGGATTTGGTGTGCCCCAAGGACTGGGTTGAGAAGCTGCATTGTACAAGATACATGCATATGTATAGAATACATTTACATCTGTATGTAGTACCTAAGGCCCAGAAGCTCAAAACCTAACACATGTGCAAGGTGCGATTAGTGCTGGAAATGTGTGCATGAATGTGTGCAGCATGCACAAAACCCTCCTGCGCACATGCTAATCTGAATGCTGAAGCTCAGTGCAAATTGTATTTACATGCATTGAAATGGATTCATATCAGGTGATTATGTATTAATTCTGATGCTCAGAAGTCAGCACAGAAACTATTCTGCCCTCAACAGCAAAAAAAAACACACAATCGGGTTGGGGATAGCGTTCAGATTTTGAGAAGAGTTCTTCTGAATTTTTCACATTAAAATGCTTTTTTTTTTTTTTTTTTGCTTCTTTTGAAAGGAGAAAGAGGCCCCATGCGCCTGTAGTGCTGATAGTGAGCAAAAACATGTCTGCGAGTCTGAGCAAAGCTGGGGGTGAGGGTGGGCATTGGCACCTGTTTTCCTGCGCTTTGATGTGAGTCTCTTAAGGGATTTAAAACTGCAAAAAATTATTGGGGGGCTTATATTTCATGGCGCAGGAGAAGGGTGCCTATGTGCTCTTGCTTTTCCTATTTTGCCTGGTGCATGTGCACAGGAGTGTCACAGTAAGCACAGCTCTTGTGCACATGCAGCAGTCACATTCCTCTCCCTTGCTTTAATTTACTAGCGTGCATCAAATTTGCATCCATTTGCTTTGGTCGGGGGGGGGGGGGGGGGGGGTAGTTTTCAGCTGTTTTTGCACTATGGGATGTGTGCTCTTGCCTCTAGAGCTGGAGTTTTGAGCACTACCTTCTTTGTAGATATGTTCTTGCCTCTAAAGCTGAAGTTTTGAGTACTGTGCCCTAAGTGTGGACACATCGTTTGTAGAGTTGCCCTTACAGTATTTATTCTGTATAGACTCCATATTTCATTCCATAAAGAATTGGTTGAATGATGCTATTAACTGTAATCGTAGTTTTATTGATTGGTCTAAATTGTCCAGGTTTTTTTTTTTTTTGCATGGGTCTTAGAAATTTGTCTTTGCAACGTCTTTATCACTTGTATAAAGAGGAGTGGGGAGCATGCTTGGAAACAGTAATTAGTTGCCTCTCTGGCCCCACCCCGAGTATTTGTCTTGACGTAATATTGCCAACAGCCCGAACCTGGTCATAGATAAAAGTAGGCTGTTTGCACAATGCAGGTTTATTCACCTGCTTACTGAAAAGGTGTGCCGGGAGTGGGAAGAAAAAGGCTGGAGAACGGGGAAAGCAACGACTTCCCTATCAGAAAGTTCGTAACTCTCTATGTCACTCACGGTCGGTCACTCTCTCTCTCCCGCCTTTTTCTCGCTGCAACGGCGCCCAGCGCAGGCGCATTACAAAATCCCGGACTGGTTTCGTGCGTGCTGATGTCACGAAAGCGTGGCGACGGTGGCAACTCAAGTCCCGGATGTGTAGTGGCCGTGTGATGAGGGGAGCGAGGCTGCGAGCAGGGCGGTTGTTGTGAGGTGAGCGTTGTCGCAGGACTCATTCAGAAGCTTTGGTTTCTTTCCTTTTACCCATGACGTTAAAACTTCTCTTCTAAGCCACATACGCAGTTTAGCAGCCGGAGTCCTAAGGCCTTCACCAATCCGTCAAATAGCCGCGGTAGGGAAAGAGAAGTGGTGCGCAGGCGCAGTGATTTTGGCCTAAGGCGTCGCGCGCTGTGCGCATGTTCGTCGCTCGTTTTTCCGAAGTGTCGCTAGTTCCTTGTATCGGGCGTGGTGCGCATGCGTCGGTGGCGATTGATTGTGACGCGCTTGCGCAGAAGGTGGGTGGCTGCAGAGCAGTTTGGTTCCTAAATTAAAGAGTGGGGGAGAGATTGAGTTCTGGAGCCAAGAGGGAGGTTGGTCCCCAGATTAAAGAGTGGCAGAGAGATTGAATGCTGGTGCCAGGAGGGAGGTTTGTTGCCGATACCTTTTACCATAAGAGGCCAGATCGGCTGTCAGTTTTGTGAAGGGGTCGGTAACAGTTTTCACATACCTTTCCTTTCTAGACTAGTGGTTCTCAACTACTGTGTCCCCAAGAGATGGGAGGTGTGTCACAAAAAAGGTCGATGTAGATAGCAAACCTGTGTTTTATTTACTGTCATTTAATAAATGGCAAATCATTAGTGGCTGTAATCAGAAAATACCAGCTGTCTTGAGAATCAGGTTCCCCGCTACCCCCAATAATTACTGCCTCCAGGCCCAACTAAAAATGTTGCAGGTCTGCTGTCAATAGATTTTGCTATACAATTTGAGTAGCATATTTGCAAGTTTTTGTGTTGCTTCACTGTAACAGGCAGTGGTGGGTTTTTGTGTTGTTGTTACTAAGGTGACACTGGAATGTAAATGTTTTTTTTTTTTTAATTTTTATTTATTTTACAAAGCTTCATGTACTGTTTTATACCAAAATATGGCTTCAGAATGGTTTACAATAAAACAATGATATGTTGCTGTAGAAAGGCAAAGTGAAGCTAAGAGTGAGTAGGGTAGGCTAGAGAAAAGAGGTGAGTTTTCAGAGAGTACTTGAATTTGTTGTAGGAGGATTCTGAGCGAAGGTGGGTGGGTAAGGCATTCCATAGTCTGGGACCAACATAGCCGAGAACTGATGCACATGTGGATTCAAGTCTGATAACAGTGCAAGGGGAAAGTTGAAGCAGACCAGCATTTGTGCAATGGAGTGAGTGAGCAGGTTTGTAGGGGATGAGGAGGCAGAAAGGTAATCCGGGGCGGTCGGAAGGCAGGATTTGAACAGTATGATTAGGAGTTTAAACTGAATACGTGCTGAAAGAGGTAGCCAATGTTCTTGCTAGAGCAGGGGAGTGATATCGACAAAAGGCTTTGCATGATGAAGAAGGTGGACAGCTGTGGATTGTACTGATTGAAGGCACTTTAAAGATTGAAGTGGTAAGCCAGCATACAAAGAGTTGTAATCAGGTGAGTAATGAATGACAGGAGAAGGGCCCAAATGGATAAGAACGAAAAGATGTAGCGAACGGTAGTGTCTGGAGAAGGTGTGCAAGGAAGGCCATGTCACCACTCTACATATTTCTTCTGGGTAGAACAGACGGGCTTCCGCCCAGGAAGTCATGACAGCTCGGGTAGAAGGTGCCCAGAATCCAGCAGGAAGTGTTTTACACCAGCTAGTAAATAGGAGAATGTGATAACCTCCTTGACCCAGCGAGCTAGTGTGGTTTTGGAAGACGCATCCCCTTTCACACGTCTCTGGAACTTGGCCAGTGGATAGACTAAGCTGATCTGGGGCGAGGAGAACAGGGAGACTTTGAGGGGAGGCATGTTTGAAAAGAAATGCTGGCCATGGGTCAAGGGCAGAGCCAGAGGGATTTGTGGTAGCGAGAGTGTGCTTGAGGGAGACCAGGGATGGTACTGTGAAGGCAGACCAGGAGGATGAAGATGAAAGTGAGCATGGGGATGGAGGAGAAGACATAAAAGGGGAGGTGACAATGGCCTGAGAAGAGGGTGCTTTCAAAGATGAATTCTGGGCTTGCACCTTTTCATCCCAAAAGGTGTCTTTTATGTAGTTGGTGAAAGGATAGTGGGATTATAAGAAGGCAGAGAAGAGCCTGAGGGGGCAACCGATTCAGTGAGTTGAAAAAGAGCACAAGGTTTAAAAGCTGCATTAGAAATACGTTGAGAAATGAAATTTATTTTAGCTTTGCGTAAAAGGGTCCTATACTGATGATAGTGGGCATGAAAGATGTCTGAGGTAGCTGGAGAGCGACATTTACACCAGGCCCGCTCAGTGCTACAGACCTGTTTCTTTTGCAGTCTGAAGAAGAAAACCAAAGAGCAATAGTCTTGCATTTATGCAAAGGTGGCCGAACAGGGGTAACAGTGTTCAGAGCCTGGTGAAGGGAACTGTTCAATCTATGAACCAAGGGTAAAAGTGTGTGTGTGTGTGTGTGTGTGTGTGGGGGGGGGGGGGGTTGGTGATGTTAAATGTGGCAGGGAAGGAAGAAGGAGCAGCAGCAGCAAGGGGGCAAGAACGATGTCGGTAAGAATCCATCGGGAGGGTGATGGGGGGGGGGGGCAAGGAGATGAGAAGGGGGACAGAAAAGTGGAGAAGAGCATGATCGGTCCAGGGATACCATGCTAAGTCCAACTGTATGGTAAGTGAGAAATCTGGGCTGATGTGTTCCATACAGCTTTTTGATATGGGATAGGCAAATTCATACTAAACTTACAGTTAAACAATTACATTTTTAGAGGGGCTTTGTTAAGCTGTGAATTTCAGTGTTTGGTGTGTCACATACATGAACATTGTCAGGTGTGTTGCAACAGAAGAAAGGTTGAGAAATACTCAACGCTTGATGATGAGGGAAACCAGAGGTAAAAAAAATTACAAACCCCGTAGCGGGAGGAGGGACTTGGTGGGTGACTAGGGGGCCACTGCCTAGTGTCCATCCTTTAGACTCATTCCTCTTGCTTGTACAGTTGCTACCTCAACCCTCAGTTCTAAGCTGAGTAAGTCCACTTGTTTGCCATCCCCTGTTCCCCCAGTGCTATCAGTGAACAGTTCAGATGTAGGAGGCTGATTTCAGTACTGACTCTACCCTTACTAGCTTCACCTGGGTTGTAAGGCAACCCTGATTTTTGAGGGTGGAGCCCAGGCATTGTAGTAGGAGATGGGAACAAAGTTCCAATAATAATTATATAAATACATAACTTAGTGCGGTAAAGAAAATTAGTCTGAGAGTGGGGTGAAATTGTGCATGAAGTAACCAGGGTGGAGGAAGAATGCTGAGGAGTGTGAAGCATCCCCAGGGGTAGGAGTGGTTGAAAGTAATAATATAAGATGTGTTTCGTGGACCTACTACTCTATTTAACATTTCTAAAGCGCTACTAGGGTTACGCAGTGCTGTACAATTAACAAAGAAGGACAGTCCCTGCTCAAAGGAGCTTACAATCTAATGGACAACATGTGAAGTCAGCTTACAATCTAATGGACAGTATGTGCGGACAGTCAAATTGGGGCAGTCTGGTCTAACCCAGTATGTCATATACATCCTGTTTCTGATTTTGGCTAGTTCAGGTCACAAATATCTGGCAGGATCCCAGATAGATCAATTCCCTAATGCTCATATCCAGCGATAAGCAGTGACTTTACTGAGTTCATATGACTATTAATGGTGGCCTCAGAGTGGTGGTGAAATAGGACAAAGGGGGAAATAAAAGAGAAGAGAGGGGATATTTTCCTGTCTTCTCTTTTGCCCCTGGTTTTTAATATGGTAATAAGTAGAAATCCTGGCAGCAAGGCGCAGGCAACAGTGTAGATAAGTCTATCTGGCAAACTGTGATATAAGCAGTGATGGAATTAACTAATAGCTGGATCTGACCAACCAGCAGCAACTACAATAAGAAGTCTGTCTGGCAGATTATGTACTACTTTTGTTGACTTGGTTGTTGGTGGAAAAGCCATGGATTGGAACCTAGAAAGGCACATGTTTGGGTAGGAGCTGCTTTAGCCTAATGCCCAATTATATATTTGATTTTGACATGTTTATTTTTGCTAGCATTGAACTATATTTTTAAATGTTTGCTGTAATCTTTGAGAAATCTTGGAAGAATGTTAGTTATTACTTATACTATCTAACTTAATATTTATTTAGAAAGGAAAAGGGGATTTGATATGCAAACTGCTTTTATTGTAACCACAAGAAAGGCAGTATATTATATAACAGTACTTATTTTGTACCTGGGGCAATGGAGGGTTAAGTGATTTGCCTAGAGTCACAAGGAGCTGCAATGGGAATCGAACCTGGTTCCCCTGGTTCTCAAGCCACCACACTAACCAGTAGGCTACTCCTCTACTAGTGACGTTTTTGTTTAACCATGGATGGGGGAAGGAAATGGTGTTAGGTGTGAGCTATATGTACTTGATAAAGTACAAAAGAAAAAAATAAAATGTTAATTCGGTATAGTTTATATAAATCTTTAATAAATTAGCATTTATATTTTGTTTTGGAATTTAGTTCAGTGGATTACAAAAAGCATCAAACATAAAGTACAATTTACATAAAATTCCAGGTAAAAAAATAAAAATAAATAAAAACCATGCACAATATTCTTGGCCCGAACAGCCCACTGGTTCCATGTGCAAGATATCTTCATCTTGACTCCCTCATGAAAGAAGTGAAAGAAATAGGAGGTGGCAAGGTTGAGAAGCATCTGCATAAATGAGAGATACATCGTTGAAGTGCTTCATGAAGCATCAAAGATCTCCAGTCATGAGAAAGAAGGAGCTGTGCTGAAAGAGGACAACTGGATGCTGGTCACAAGATCCTGTAGGATCGATACCATGACTCCACCTTCCTTTGAACTGAAGAACCCATATGCAGCCCTGGAAGTGGAGGAGGTGAGAGCATCCCAGAGAGAGGAGGAATTGAAGCTCAAAATCCCCAAAGTTGCTGAATCAGTGACCACTAAGAGGTAGTGGTGGTTGGTAAGGAAAAAGAGGTTAGCCTTTATCACTTACAAGAGATTGTAGAAAGAGGAAGACTGGCGACAGTATCTGGGAAAAGCTATTTGAAGCTGGAAAAGTAGTCAAGAAAGCAAAGATGCAAGTGGAAGAAAATAACCAATATTGTAAAATGGGGGGGAAAGACATTTTTTTAGATTTGATAGGAGAAAGTGGAAAAGTGGCATTGTGAGACTCAAGTGAAGGGGAGGAATATGTAGAAGCTGATAAAGGTAAGATGGAATTGATTAATATCTCCATTCTGTGTTTGTGGTTGAAGGGTCGGGAACAGGGCCACAGAAGACAAACACAAATAGGAATGGAAGGGTGGTAGTCCCTGAACAATTTTCAGAGGACTGTGTTCATGAGGAGCTGGCTAAACTAAAGGTGGACAAAGTAATGGGGCCAGATGGGAAGTTCTAGCAGCTCTGCTGGCTAACCTTTTCAGTGCTTCTTGGGAATGGTCCTGGAGGACTGGAGAAAGATGTAGTCCATCTCCGCAAAAGTGAAAATAAGAGGTTGGGAACTACAGGCTGGTAAGTGTGACTTCTGTGGTAAGTAAATTAATTAATTAAAGCAGAGAACACAGGACCCAAGGCAACAGTTTCCCTAGAGGCAGGTCTTGTCAGGCAAATCTGATTAATTTCCTTGACTGGGTGACCAGAGAGTTGGATCGAGGGAGAGCACTGGATGTGGTGTATGTTCTTTTTAGCAAAGCCTTTTGACACAGTTCTGCATACATGACTAATAAATACACTGGGTATCCATGGTATGGGTCCAAAAGTGACTGGTTTTGGAACTCGTTGAGTGGACATCGACTGAGTAGTGGTAAATGGCGCTCATTCTGAGGAAAAGAATGTTACCAGTGGTGTGCCACAATGTTTGGTTTTTGGGCCAGTTCTTTTTAACAATTTTGTAAATGATATTGCTGAAGGGCTGTCTGGTAAGGTTTGCCTCTTTGCAGATGATACCAAAATCTGCAATAGGGTAGACACCCCAGATGGTATTGATAACATGAGAAAGGACTTCATGAAGCTAGAGGAATGGTCTGGAATTTGGCAGCTTAGATTTAATACTAAAAAATATAGAGTCATGCATTTGGGCTGCAAAAATCTGATGGAACAGTACAGTTTAGGGGGTGAAGAACTTTTGTGCACGAAAGATCAGCAGGACTTGGGTGTGATCGTATGTGATGATCTTAAGGTGGCAAAACAGGTAGAAAAGGCAATGACAAACTAAAAGGATGCTTGTTTGCATAGGGAGAGGAGTGGCCAGTAGGAAAAGAAGTAATGATGTCTTAGTATAAGACTCTGGTGAGACCTCATTTAGAAAATTGTGTACAATTCTGGAGACTGCACCTTCAAAAAGATATAAACAGGATGGAGTCGGTCCAGAGAGTGGCTACTAAAATGGTCAGTGATCTTCATCATAAAGCATATAGGGACAGACTTAAATATCTCAACATGCATGCTTTGGAAGAAAGGTGGGAGAGGGGAGATATGATAGACATTTAAATACCTATGTGGTATAAATGTACAGGAAGTGAGTCTCAATTGAAGGAAGCTCTGGAATGAAGGGGCATAGGATGAAGGTGAAAGGGGATAGACTCAGAAGTAACCTGCGGAAATAGTTCTTCACGGAAAGGATGATGAATTAATGGAACGACCTCCTGTTGGACGTGGCGGGGATGAAAAAATTATTTGAATTCAAGAGAACTTAGGACAAGTACATAGGATCTCTAAGGGAGTGATAGGCATCGATGGGCAGACTGGATAGGCTATATGGTATCTGCCTACATTTTTCTGTGTTTCTATAAAATATAGTACTCGGCCATAGTCTGGGCAGAAATGAAGAGGGGGTTGGAAATGGAAGCACTTTGAGGAGGGAGTTCAGTGTGATAAAGATACAGCAAAGATTGGAGGCAAGAGTTTTTCAAATGGATATCATAGTTTTGTCAAGTTCAAGAGCAGACTGGAAAGGAGGTCAGCAAGAATTTTGAAATATAATGTGAGGGTACGAGATTTTAGCCAGAGGTGCTCAGCAGAGTAGTGGATTCTGGAGATGCCAAGGCTGGTGGTTGTGATGCCTTAACCAAAAGGGGAATATAAGGAGTGTGTGTGTCAAGGGCAGAGGAAAGAACAGTATAATAGGATAAGAGAGCCTCTTTGACAGAACTTATAGCATAGTGGTGGAGAGGAGTGCAAAGGTCAATATCCTGAAGAATCCTAAACGTATTGGTGATTGGATGAGACTGAGGAAGGGGTAGTTGGATGAGATGGTGGTGCAGGGAGGAGGTTTTTAGATTTGTAAGGAACTGGGCAACATTCTGGGGAAGGGGAGAGCCTGTTTCGTAAGAATGGACTCCACTTTAACCAGGTTGGGACCAGGCTGCTGGCATCGGCATTTAAAAAGGAGGTAGGACAGCTTTTAAACTAGAACCTGGGGGAAGGCCAACAGTCTTTCAAAAACGCACGGTTCGGAACAACCTGTCTTTCAAAGATATCACCAAAACAGGGAAGATAGGGTATCCTGATAGCAAGGTTGTAAAAGAGACCATAGTAGATCAGGTGACCTTAAGTAAAAATTAGACAAAGGATTGCAAATAACACTATTGACTAATGAGCAAGATGTAAATAGGAACAAACATAGTTTAAAATGTCTATATGCAAATACAAGAAGCCTAAGAAATAAGATGGGGGAGAGAGAGTATATTGCAATGAAAAATTACATATAATAGGCATCTCTGAGACCTGGTGGAAGGAGGATAACCAGTGGTACACTGTCATACCAAGGTACAAATTATATCATAGTGATAGGGTGGATCAAATTGGTGGAGGGGTATCTTTGTATGTTAAGGAGGGCCTTGAATCATAATTTGAAAATTCTGCAAGAACAATACACATATTGGAATCCCAATGGATTGAAATTCCATATGTAAAGGGGAAAGGGGGACAGTGATAGGAGTGTACTACTGTCCACCTGGCCAGGATGTAGAAATGTTATCAGAAATTAGGTAGGCTAACAAACTGGGGAACACAGTAATAATGGGTGATTTAAATTACCCCGATATTGACTGGGTAAATGTAACATCGGGGCATGCTAGGGAGGTAAAATTCCTTGATGAAATCAAGGACTGCTTTACGGAGCAGGTGGAGCCAAAAAAAGGAGTAGGAGAAAAAGGCTCTTCTCAAACAACGAAGGAGACGTATAGATGGTTAAAAGGCTTTATTAAAAAAAACATCAAATTCAACTTGACACAGCAGCCATTTATGTTTTATACCCCGTTTGTGTACAGATTTTGATAAAGAAATTTCTTATCCACATTGATGATATAATTGACATCATAAGGTTAGTACTTTATAATTCTCACTAGCACCTTTATATGTAAAAATCTTTTTTAATACATATTTTACATATGTGTATTTCATTTTGTGCTGATTATATGTTTTGTACATATTTTTTTTATTATTTATGACACATCTAATATATATTTTATATGTAACGAACATAATTCCACCTTTTTCATACGTAACATAATTCCACCATGTTTTGATGATTGTTGCTTTCTGATGTTCACAATATTTTTAATATGTATTGTATTTTACTGCAACTTGTTTTTTTTTATGACTGTTACTTTTTGATGTTCAACATATGTTTTTAGACTCCTGAAGCAGGTGCTCAGGCGCCGAAACATGGCTGCTGTGTCGAGTCAAATTTAATATTTTTGTAATAAAACCTTTTATCCATCTACACGTCTTCTTTGTTGTTTGAGAAGAGCCTTTTTCCCCTACTCCGTTTTTTGGCTTTGATTGCGATACTTAGGGAATCAGTGCACCTCCACTTCTTCTGTGGTTTTCTTCTCTCTTATGGAGCAGTTGGTACAGGATCCAAAAAGAGAAGGAAAAACTCTAGACCTGGCACATGATCTGGTGCAGGAGGTAATAGTGCTGGGGCTGCTTGATAACAGTGATCATAATATGATCAGATTTGATATCAGCTTCGGAGTAAGTACACACAGGAAATTCAATACGTTAGCGTTTAACTTTCATAAAGGAGACTGATAAAATGAGAAGAGCGGTGAAAAAAAAAAAACTTAGAGGAGCAGCTGCGAAGGTCAAAAATTTACATCAGCCGTGGATACTGTTCAAAAATACCATCCTGGAAGCCCGGGCCAAATATATTCCGTGTATTAAAAATGAGGAAGGAAGACCAAATCACAGCCTGCATGGTTAAAAAGTGAGGTGAAGGGAAGATATTAGAGCTAAAAGAAAATCCGACTGAAAATAATAGGAAACAGCATAAGGAATGGCAAGTCAAATGCAACGCGCTGATAAGGAAGCCAAAAAGAGACTTTGAAAAAAAGATTGCATTGGAGGCAAAAACATAAAGTAAAAAAAAATTTTTTGGGTATATTAAAAGCAAGAAGCCGGCAATAGAATCGGTTGGACCGCTAGATGACCGAGGGGTAAAAGGGGCAAGCAAGAAAGACAAAGCCATAGTGGAGAGATTAAATGAATTCTTTGCTTCGGTCTTCACCGAGGAAGATTTGAGAGAGATACCGGTGCCAGAAATGGTATTCAGAGTCAGAGAAACTGAATGACATCTCTATAAACCTAGAGGATGTAATGGCGCAATTTGACAAACTGAAGAGTAGCAAATCTCCTGGACTGGATTGTATTCATCCCCAAGTACTGATAGAATTGAAAAATGAACTTGCGGAACTGTTGTTAGTAATATGTAATTTATCTTCAAAATCAAGCGTGGTACCGGAAGATTGGAGTGTGGCCAATGTAATGCCAATTTTTTTTTTTTAAAGTTCCAGAGGTGATCCGGGAAATTATAGACTGGTGAGCTTGATGTCTGTGCCGGGCAAAATGGTAGAGACTTATAAAGAACAAAATTACAGAGCATATTCAAAAGCATGGATTAATGAGACAAAGCCAACAGGGATATAATGAAGGGAAATCTTGCCTCACCAATCTATTACATTTCTTTGAAGGGGTGAATGAACATGTGGGTAAAGGTGAGCCGGTCGATGTGTATCTGGATTTTCAAAAGGAGTTTGGCAGGAAATTGGAGATAGGAGGTAGTGTCCTATTGTGGATTAAAAACTGGTTAAAAGATAGAAAACGGAGAGTAGGGTTAAATGGTCAGTATTCTCAATGGGGAAGGGTAGATAATGGGGTTCCCCAGGGGTCTGTGCTGGGACCGCTGCTTTTTAACATATTTATAAATGATCTAGAGATGGGAGTATATAGCGAGGTAATTAAATTTCCTGATGACACAAAGTTATTCAAAGTTGTTAAATCGCAAGAGGATTGTGAAAAATTACAAGAGGACCTTGGGAGACTGGGCATCTAAATGGCAGTTGACATTTAATGTGAGCAAGTGCAAAGTGATGTATGTGGGAAAGAGGAACCTGATTTATAGTTATGCAAGGTTCCAGATTAGGAGTCCCCGACTGGGAAAGGGATCTAGGCGTCATCGTTGATATGTTGAAACCCTCTGCTTAGTGTGCGGCGGCAGCTAAGAAAGCAAATAGAATGTTAGGTATTATTAGGAAAGGAATGGAAAATAAAAATGAGGATGTTATTGTGCCTTTGTGTCGCTCCATGGTTCTATTGCACCTCTAATATTGTGTTCAATTCTGGTCACCGCATCTCGATATAGTGGAATTAGGAAAGGTACAGATAAAGGGGATGGGACGACTTCCCTATGAGGAAAGGCTAAAGCGGCTAGGGCTCTTCAGCTTGGAGAAAAGACGGCTGAGGGGAGATATGATAGAGGTCTATAAAATAATGAGTGGAGTGGAACGGGTAGATGTGAATTGCTTATTTACTCTTTCCAAAAATACTAGGGGGCATGCAATGAAGCTACAAAGTAGTAAATTTAAAACCAATCGTAAAAAATATTTATTCACTCAGCGTGTAATTAAACTCTGGAATTTGTAGCCAGAGAATGTAGTAAAAGTGGTTAGCTTAGTAGGGTTTAAAAACGGTTTGGATGGCTTCCTAAAGGAAAGTTCATAGACCATTATTAAAATGGACTTCTAGAATAAGCAGCATAATATGTATTGTACTGTTTTGGGATCTAGCCAGGTTCTTGTGACATGGATTGGTCAATGTTGGAGCAAACAGATGCTGGGCTTGATGGACCTTCGGTCTGTCCTAGTATGGCAGTACTTATGAGTTTAATTCAGTTCATCTGCATATCATAAACCTCATCCCCTTACTCTGATTCACTCATCTTATTCTGACATTTGTAACATTAGAGGTGTACTCTCAGCTCCCTGGTACTCTTTAATCTCTTGTACACTCATTCACTCAGCCTTTCTATCCATTCAACTGCTTAAAAACGCAAGTATTATCATACTGCTTTAGATCAAAAGTCCAAGTCCAGTATCCTGTTTCTGATAGTGGCCAATCTAGGGCACAAGTAGTAAACTGAACTAATCTAAAAAAAATACTTTTATACTGCAAATAATTTATCGGTTCTATGTGATTTACAAATAAAAAGAAGCCAGCCATACATAGTTTGATTGTTTTGATTGTATTTTCCTAAGTTAAAAATGACTGAAAATGTCATGCACTCTCGGTACATAAATTTCTCAAATAACCATGTTTTTAAAAATGTCCAAAACCTTAAAAGGCTATTAGAAAATCTAACAGTTGCAGGAAGATCATTCCATAATTTAATTCCTGCAAAAGAGAACGAATATTGAAACATTCTGTTATAACTAATAGACTTGAAAGAGGGTAGATGTCGAACCAAAGTATCCCTCAATCACATATTTACCATAATGATTGGAGTGAGGTTGAAGGGGGGCAGACTGAGGAAAAAATGTCGGGGGGGGGGGGGGGTTCACGGACAGGGTGGTGGATGCTTGGAGTGCCCTCCCGCGGGAGGTGGTAGAGATGAAAACGGTAACGGAATTCAAACATGTGTGGGATAAACATAAAGGAATCCTGTTCAGAAGAAATAGATCCTCAAGAGCTTAGCCGAGATTGGGTGGCAGAGCCGGTGGTGAAAGGCGGGGCTGGTGGTTGAGAGGCGGGGCTAGTGCTGGGCAGACTTCTACGGTCTGTGCCCTGAAAAAGACAGATACAAATCAAGGTAAGGTATAAACAAAAAGTAGCACATATGAGTTATCTTGTTGGGCAGACTGGATGGGACCGTACAGGTCTTTTTCTGCCGTCGTCTACTGTGTTACTATGTAACAACATCATGTGTTCTGTCTCTGAGCCATGTAATAGTTTAAAAATAATTATATGGAGGTCACATGGTGCTATGACTGCGGGTGGACTCTAAAAGGTTCCTCTCCGGCTGTCCTGGTGTAAAATCCCGATTTTCGTGGTGACCCCCCCCCCCCCCCCCCCCCCCGACCACTTTTTCGATATTGGATTGGTGGCGAAATACCTTGCAGTCCCAGCTGACAGACTTGAGCCGTGATTTTGTCTCTTACAAGGCTAGGACCGGCGCGGTGGAGGACAAAGTTAGGCCCAGATGCACTTACTCCACAATAAAAGCCTTTCTCTTACCTATCCTCTGTTTCTGCTTACCGATTTTGAAAACAATGGTCATGCATGAAGGAAGTCTCATGCAAATGAGCTGCTCGCTGTTAGCTCATTTGCATGCGATTTCCTTCCAGCCAGTCGATCAGCTGTGCATGTCACAGATGGCTTCATACATGCAGACAAGCTGCATGTATAATAGCCATCTACAGCCTTGTTTTGTTTACCTTTCCTGCCTTCCTTGAAGTGCCTGCCTGCTAATCACAGCGCGTTTAACAGGGCTCTCCAGTGGTGGTTGGCTCCAAGCTGCAGACCCATTTTCAGTTGTTCTGATGAATGTCGGCTCCAGCTGACACAGCTTCCCTTACAAAAGAGGGCAGAGAGAGCCGGGAAAGAGGCTGGAGCAGACAGGAATCTGCAGACAGCTGTCTGTAATTTCCTCAATTGCTATTCATCCCCCCCACATCCTTTGCTCTTTCAAGCTGCTGGCCATCGGGAGGAGCAACAATACTCTATCCTCTGCCTTAGGCACTCTTGCACCTTTGATGACCCGCCCTGTAAGGCGTACAAAACCCCAACCTTGGCTGACTTCTAATATCCGCTACCTACATTCCTGTACCCGCTCCGCCGAACGCCTCTGGCGGAAATCTCAGGCCCTTGCTGATTTCTTACACTTTAAGTTCATGCTGACCTCCTTCCAATCTGCTCTTTTACGTGCCAAACAGGATTATTATATCCAACTGACCAACTCTCTTGGCTCTAATCCTCGACTTCTCTTCACCACATTGAACTCTCTCCTCAAGGTGCCCCCTCCCCCAACTCCCCCTTCATTATCTCCTCAGACCCTTGCTGAATTCTTTCACAAAAAAGATAAACCTTGCTTTCTCTACCTCACCACCTCTCCCTCCACTAGTCTGTTCTCCTCATTCCCTTTCCCCTCATTCCCTTTCCTCCTTTCCTGAAGTTACTATTGAGGAAACTACACTTCACCTTTCTTCCTCAAAATGTACCACCTGTTCCTCTGATCCCATTCCCACCCACCTTCTTAATGCCATCTCTCCTGCTCTTATTCCTTTTATCTGTCACATTCTCAACCTCTCACTTTCCACTGCGACTGTCCCTGCTGCCTTTAAACATGCTGTGGTCACACCTCTCCTTAAGAAGCCTTCACTTGACCCTACTTGTCCCTCTAATTACCGACCCATCTCCCTCCTTCCTTTTCTCTCCAAATTACTTGAGCGTGCTGTTCACCGCCGCTGCCTTGATTTTCTCTCCTCACATGCTATTCTTGACCCACTACAATCTGGTTTTCGCCCTCTCCACTCAACCGAAACTGCGCTTACTAAAGTTTCCAATGACCTATTACTGGCTAAATCCAGAGGTCAATATTCCATCCTCATTCTTCTTGATCTTTCCGCTGCTTTTGACACTGTCAATCACAGCATACTTCTCTATACCCTGTCCTCCCTTGGATTCCAGGGCTCTGTCCTTTCCTGGTTCTCTTCCTACCTCTCCCTCCTCACCTTTAGTGTTCACTCTGGTGGATCCTCTTCTACTTCTATCCCTCTGCCTGTCGGCGTACCTCAGGGTTCTGTTCTTGGTCCCCTCCTCTTTTCTATCTACACTTCTTCCCTTGGTTCATTAATCTCATCCCATGGCTTTTCCTACCATCTCTATGCTGATGACTCCCAAATCTACCTTTCTACCCCTGACATCTCACCTTGCATCCAAACCAAAGTTTCAGCGTGCTTGTCTGACATTGCTGTCTGGATGTCTCAACGCCACCTGAAATTAAATATGACCAAAACCGAGCTTCTCATTTTCCCCCCCAAACCCACCTCCCCGCTCCCCCCGTTTTCTATTTCTGTTGATGGCTCTCTCATTCTCCCTGTCTCCTCAGCTTGAAACCTTGGGGTCATCTTTGACTCTTCTCTCTCCTTCTCTGCTCATATCCAGCAGATTGCCAAGACCTGTCGTTTCTTTCTTTACAACATCCGTAAAATCCGCCCCTTTCTTTCCGAGCACTCTACCAAAACCCTCATCCACACCCTTGTCACCTCTCGTTTAGACTACTGCAATCTGCTTTTTGCTGGCCTCCCACTTAGTCACCTCTCCCCTCTCCAGTCGGTTCAAAACTCTGCTGCCCGTC
Source organism: Microcaecilia unicolor (assembly GCF_901765095.1). Lineage (NCBI taxonomy): Eukaryota > Metazoa > Chordata > Amphibia > Gymnophiona > Siphonopidae > Microcaecilia > Microcaecilia unicolor. Next base: position 86,463,670 of record NC_044042.1, on the reverse strand, counting down.
TCATCTTCCGCCAGGGTCACTTTACTCATACTACCCCTCTCCTCAAGACCCTTCACTGGCTCCCTATCCGTTTTCGCATCCTGTTCAAACTTCTTCTACTAACCTATATATGTACTCACTCTGCTGCTCCCCAGTATCTCTCCACACTCGTCCTTCCCTACACCCCTTCCCGTGCACTCCGCTCCATGGATAAATCCTTCTTATCTGTTCCCTTCTCCACTACTGCCAACTCCAGACTTCGTGCCTTCTGTCTCGCTGCACCCTACGCCTGGAATAAACTTCCTGAGCCCCTACGTCTTGCCCCATCCTTGGCCACCTTTAAATCTAGACTGAAAGCCCACCTCTTCAACATTGCTTTTGACTCGTAACCACTCGCCTCCACCTACCCTCCTCTCTTCCTTCCCGTCCACATTAATTGATTTGATTTGCTTTATTTATTTTTTTGTCTATTAGATTGTAAGCTCTTTGAGCAGGGACTGTCTTTCTTCTATGTTTGTGCAGCGCTGCGTATGCCTTGTAGCGCTATAGAAATGCTAAATAGTAGTAGTAGTAGTAGTAGCAAAACCTGGAAGATCAGCTTCCTTGCACCATCAATAGATGGTCTGCAGCTCACAGCAGCCCATTAACAAGAGCTGCAGACCTCCCGTTAGATTTTCCACGTAAAGGTAGGGACTGCTTTTGTGCATGGGGTCGGAGAACAGCTGCGCATCACCTTGCATGCGCATTATAATAGTAATTAGCTCATTATAATAGCTTTGCATTCCGTTTTCGCTATGTGCTACTGTGACAGGAAAATGGCTCGGAGAACCCTTTTGCGCATGTCTTGTTTTACTACTTCCTCGCTAAACCAGCTAGAACTAGTTTAAAAACCATGTTGCTGGCTCATTAGGTTTAGTGCATCTGGGCCTTACTGTGGAAAAGGATTCCCACAAGCAGATCTTGAACAGAGTGGTTACATTGGAGGCCAGGGTCAAAGACCTGGAAAACAGCTCTTGACAAAATAATACTTGACTCATGGGCTTACCGGAGTCAGTGCAGGACAAGGAGCCGATCAGCTTTCTGGAGTTTTGGCTGGTGTGGGAGTTAAGCCTCCCGGAGTGTTATGGGGCCCTTCGTATAGAAAGAGCACACTGCCTGGGCTTATGGCAGGCCTCCTCTACTCGGTCATGAGTGGTCATTCTTAAAATACTTAACTTTGCCCACAAATTAGCCATTTTGCAGGCGGTAAGAGCAGGGAAGACACTCTTACGAATATCGGAGTCCTGTGCTTCCTGGACTATTTGGCGCAAGTTGCTACCCGGTGCAAAACGTTTGCGCCTATCTGTTCTAAGCTCTTTGCTTTGAAGGTGTACTTTGCTTTAATGTATCCTGCCAAATTGCGTGTAACCTTCAGTGGCGCGACATATTACTGTGACAGAGGCTGAGGTGCAGACTCTTCTGTCCTGGATCGAAGTAGGTGAGGGGGTTTTGTGTTTAGCACAAGGATGATTCCTAATGCATGGAGTCAGAACACACTGCTTTTGGAGTAGCTGCCTTATGGTGGATGGTATACCCTAATTACCTTCACTCCTGCCTTTGGACGGACCGGCGGCATTACTGTTTTTTTTTTTTGGCACATAGGGTTGGCGCCCACTTTTCATTTAACCCTCTCCTAGGAATTTGACAACTCTTGTGTTTCACCCCATTTTGGACTATGTTTGCCCTTGATCCTTTTTTTTTTTTTCTTTTTGACTTGGTATCAGGACCTTGCGACCCACTGTACAACATAGGTAATGCTGGACCCAGATTGATGCAGAGCATACATGGACAGAGTTACCTGGGACTCTGCCTTCTCCTAGGAGTTTGAAGACTGTTGAGCCACATTTTGGATTGTGTTTGTCCTGGATCATCCCCCCCCACCCCCTTTTTGTTTGTTTTTGTTACCTTAGATTGCTCAGATACTCTTGGATGTTTGTGTTTGGACCTGATGTCGGGACCCTTTGGCTCATGGTACAGTATATATCATGTTGGACCCCGGCTGATGTGGAGTCAACATGATAGAGATACCTAGGACTTAAACTCCCGTGGGTCGTAGTGGCCTGAAGATCTGGACTCTAAAGCCTCTACTTTGGAGTAGGTGTATGTAGTCATGTGAGAGGTTGGCTGTAGTGTTTTTTTTGTTTGTTTTGGGGTTTTTTTTTTTGCACAGATTAGTGTGTGTGTGGTGAGGAAGTAGGAGGGTATAGTCTTGTTGCATTGGGTTGGGGTTTTCCTGCTTTGGGGAGGGGGGACCTTTAGTACATAAGTATTGCCATACTGGGACAGACTGAAGGTATATCAAGCCCAGCATCTTGTTTCTAACAGTGGCCAATCCAGGTTACAAGTACCTGGCAAGAACCCAAAACAGTACAATACATTTTATGCTGCTTATCCTAGAAATAAGCAGTGGATTTTCCCCAAGTCCATTTTAATAATTTATTTATTACATTTGTATCCCACATTTTCCCACCTATTTGCAGGCTGAATGTGGCTTACATAGTACCGTAAAGGCGTTCGCCAAGTCTGGTAGAGAAACAAATACATGGTGATGTGGTCGATTAAGGTTCAGGCACAATGGGGATCAAAGAGAGGAGAGGTTATGTAGTGTCCATTACGAGCTTTGATTCTGCTGTGTTGTAGAGTGTAGTCATTTATGTTGGGTCGGTAGGGTATGCCTTTTTGAACAGATTGGGTTTTAGTGATTTCCTGAAGTTTAGATGATCGTAGGTTGTTTTCACAGCTTTTGGCAGTGAGTTCCATAGTTGTGTGCTTATGTAGGAGAAGCTGGATGCATAGGTTACTTTGTATTTGAGACCTTTACAGTTTGGGTAGTGGAGGTTTAGGTGTGTTCGCGATGATCTGGTTGTGTTTCTGGTTGGTAGATATATGCCTGTCATGTAGCCTGGGACTTTGCCATAGATAATTTTGTGGACCAGGGTGCAGATTTTGAAGGTAATACGTTCTTTGATTGGGAGCCAGTGTAGTTTTTCTCGGAGGGGTTTCGCACTTTCGAATTGTGTTTTACCAAATATCAGCTTGGCTGCTGTGTTTTGAGCGGTCTGGAGTTTCTTTGTGAGTTCTTTACATCCCGCTTAGATTCCGTTGCAATAGTCTGCATGGCTTAGTACCATTGATTGTATTAGGTTACGGAATATTTCTCTCGGGAAGAAAGGTTTTACGCGTTTAATTTTCCACATTGAGTGGAACATTTTCTTTGTTGTGGAGTTCACGTGGCTCTCAAGTGTAAGGTTGCGGTTGATTGTAACGCCAAGAATTTTCAGGCAATCTGAGATAGGGAGGGTGTGGTCTGGGGTGTTTATGGTTGTGGGTTTGTACGTATTGTGTTGAGATGAGAGGATGAGGCAGTGTGTTTTGTCAGCGTTCAGTTTCAGTTGAAATGAGTTTGCCCATGAGTCCATAGTGTTCAGACCGAGCTTGATTTCATTGGTGATTTCTGTTAGATCATGTCTAAAGGGAATTTATATTGTGACATTGTCTGCGTAGATGAATGGGTTGAGACCTTGATTGGATAAGGACTTAGCCAGCGGGATCATCATTATGTTGAAAAGTATTGGTGATAATGGTGATCCTTGAGGTACTCCGCAGTCTGCTTTCCAAGGTGGTGATATGTTTGAATTTGATTTCACTTGGTATGCTCTGGTGGTTGATCCAGCTGATGAGTATATTTCCACCAATCCCGATGTAGTCTAGGAGTCTTAGTAGTATATTGTGGTTTACCATATCGAATGCGCTCGACATGTCGAATTGGAGGAGAAGTATGTTTTTACCTTTAGCTATGTTTGTGCAGCGCTGCGTACGCCTTGTAGCGCTATAGAAATGCTAAATAGTAGTAGTAGTAGTAGCTACTTCCTGCTTGAATTTGGCCAGGAGAGTGACTAGCACAGTTTCAGTACTATGGAGGGGGCGAAATCCTGATTGTGATTCATGTAGTATTGAGAACTTGTCCATGTAATCAGTAAGCTCTTTGGCTACCATGCTTATGGACTTTCTTTTAGGAAGATATCCAAACCTTTTTTTAAACCTTGCTAAGCTAACTTCTTTTACAACATTCTCTGGCAACGAATTTCAGAGTTTAATTATACATTGAGTGAAGAAATATTTTCTCCAATACATTTTAAATTTATTACTTTGTAGCTTCATTGTGTGCCCCCTAGTCCTAGTATTTTTGGAAAGAGTAAACAAGCAATTCACGTCTACCCATTTCACTCATTATTTTATAGCCGTTTTTTTCTCTAAGTTGAAGAGCCCTAGCCGCTTTAGCCTTTCCTCATAGGTAAGTCGTCCCATCCCCTTTATCATTTTCGTCGCTCTTCTCTGTACCTTTTCTAATTCCACTATATCTTTTTTGAGATGCGGTGACCAGAATTGTACACAGTATTCTAGGTGTAGTCGGACCATGGAGTGATAGGCATAATGTTCTCATTTTTGTTCTCGATTCCTTTCCTAATAATACCTAACATTCTGTTTACTTTCTTAGCTGCCGCCGCCGCACACACCATTATTGGGGTTGGTATCAGGGGTAGACACCCAACGCGATGGTTCCACATCGCAGTGATCATTGTGCCTCTGTGGCTGTACCTTCTCCAAACTTTTCCCCATTCACGTTTTTGAATAGGGTCTTGTGCAGGCTAACTCGGATGTTGTCTAAATTTTGTTGGTCGCACAACCCCCCCCCCCCCCCCCCCCCGAAGATGCAATTTCACTTGTTTATGGGGACCTGGAACCAGGGGGGCACTGGGTGTACCCAACTTTCATACATACAGTCAGGCCTGTTAGTTGCTCCATACTCGTGATTGGATGTTCGGTAAGTCACATTTTACCCCCACTAAGATGGAACGTGCGCTGTATGTGCCTTACTCTCTGTTCTCCTTATTGCATACCCCTCAACCTCATCTTCCCCGGAATTTTAAGGAGAGGCTTCTTTATACGTTCCTTGAAATTAGCATGGGACTTCATTGTTCATAGCCTAGGAGGGAACCCCATGAGGATGGATCAGCTGTCCTTTCGGGGCAATGCAGCTTTTGAGTCTAGTCTGACCTGTTCTACCTTTATGCATTGGGAGCTGCGGGAGGGGGGGGGGGGGGGGGGGGGAGTATGCCACCTTGAGCACATTTTAGGTCGAGGGACACCTTCTCCCCTTTGCTGAGATCCAGCAGAAAACTGGTGAAGGATGGGACATAGTGTTTAAGATGATGATAGGTGAATCTGTCTTGCTCCTTTAGATAGTACCTGACTCCAAATGCATATGGCTAAGCACATTAGGGAATTCTTTAATGCCTTCTCTGAAAAAGAGATTTCGGTCTTTGGGGCACATAAAGCTCTTAGTATGTATGAGAAACCTAAGGATTTGGAGAATATTCGTTCCAACTGAGGAAGGGATTTGGGGATGGATCTGGCTGGCTGGAGCTTGTTGACCAATATCAGGAGCATACCCCTTACATCCTGTGCTTAGTTGCACGAGAGTTATTATCGAGTCCGTTGTCAGGCTTATTGTACCCAAACCCAACTCTTTAGGGCAGGTGGTATTCAGTCCCTTATCTGTTTGAAATGTCAGGGAGTGGCCAATACATTTGGTCATGCCTTCTGATATTCTGTGATTCAATGCTTTTGGAACGAGTTGGTGTTGTGTTTTATTTTACTGATAAATTGAGTCAGCGAGAGGTTGGATTGGTGGAGCAACTGTTGTTGGATCGACCCAGGGCCTTTAGAGGATACAGTCCTCCTCCTTAGAAAAATGTTCCTAGTGACGAGGAAATGCATAATGCAATACTGGACCACATAGGAACCCCTTAACTACTGGCATTGACAGAACCTACTTCCTTTATTGGCTGAATGGGAGGCTTGGGACACCAGATGCTCCCCCAAACAGAAACAGTATCTTTGGCTTTGGGAGCCTTATTTGGATACACTCCACCTTAGAGGTCGTAGTCTTTTACTAAACACTCTGGATTAATTCACTTTGTTAGATGTTCTCATTTTTTTTTTTGTAGGGGAGGATAACTTTCTTCATACCTACTACTACTACTACTTATCATTTCTATAGCACTACTAGACGTATGCAGCGCTGTACACTTGAATATGAAGAGACAGTCCCTGCTCGACAGAGCTTACAATCTAATTATCTGGATGTTACTGAGTATCATAGTAACATAGTAACATAGTAGATGACGGCAGAAAAAGACCTGCACGGTCCATCTAGTCTGCCCACGATAAACTCATATGTGTATACCTTACCTTGATTTGTACCTGTCTCTCTCAGGGCACAGACCGTATAAGTCTGTGCAGCAGTATTTCCCGCCTCCCAACCACCAGTCCCGCCTCCCGTCACCGGCTCTGGCACAGACCCCGTACAAGTCTGCCCTCCCCCATCCTAGGCTATCAACCACCAACCCGGGTAGCTTCCTTCTCTCTCTCTCTCTCTTTTTTTTTTTTTTTTCTCTTGGCATGGGAGGCACAAGAAACACAGATCTTCGTGTCCCTTTTGACTAACTATTTGTTTGGGGGCTGTCTGGATTTCTCTTACTCTTTTCTCTTTAGTGGTTCTGGGGAAGAGGGGGAGGGGTGGGGTTATTTTTGTTGTATGTTATTTCAAACAAAAACAAACAAAATTGCTTTTTCAATCTGACTATTGTATGCATCAGGTTTTAATAAAATTGTTTTGTACAATAAACATAATCATACAAGCTTTAAAGTAAACTCTACCCTGATTGGAAACCAATGGGCTCTAACCAATTGTGGGATCACTCAATCATACTTTTTTGCTGAATAAACCAGTCTAATTACTATATTTTGCAAGGTCTAATAGTTTTTCACAGTTATTTGCATGCAGCTCTCAAAAAGCAATTTACAATAATCTAAATGACTTAAGATCATGGCTTGAACAATTAACCTAAATTGCACTGGTTCAAAACAATGTCTGACTCTTCTCTACTTATCCAAGGCTACCTACTTAACATGGTGGAATTCAGTATGCATACTTGCCAAGTATGAATATGCAGCGGATGAGAAGTATAATTCAATAACTAAATACAGGAAAATATGGACTCCCCTTCAAGATCAAATATGTAGTACTCTTGTGTAGATACTGAAAAAAATTAAAAACACAATCCAGGAAATTGAAACACACATGGAAAAAAAAATAAAAAACGAACATACACTCAATGCTTGGAAACAATTACAAAGGAAATACAAATATGCAATAAGACAAACCAAAAGGTCATACTACAAAACTAAAATAGGGCCGGATTACAAAGACGAAGAAACTGTACCATCTCGTGAACAAACTACTAGACACAACGCCGATCACCACAACCAATACTGACATTCCATCTGCAGACAACCTTGCTAAACACGTCAACGAAAAAATTGCAGACCTACGCAAAACGCTACCTCAGGACAAAACGGACATCGAAAACTTCATCAGTGAACTGGACCCATCCCCTGGTGAACACTCAGCGGACCGAATCTGGTCAAATTTCGCTCTCCTCACCACCGATACAGTTACCCAGGCGATCAAGAGGTACTCCAACAGTCACTGTCAACTGGACACCTGCCCCAGCTACCTATTAAAATCCACCCCCACCACTTCGTAACAGACCTTACATCCCACTTAAACTTCATGCTTCAACAAGGTACCTTCCCTAAAGAAAAAGGCAACATCCTACTCACCCCAATACCAAAAGACACCAAGAAAAAGAAAACAAATGACATTACCAACTACTGTCCAGTGGCATCTATCCCACTGGTAGTCAAAATTAATGTAAGGCTTGGTAACCAAACAACTAAATGATTACGTAGACAAATTCACAATACTAATCGAATCACAATCAGGATTCCGCCCCAACACAGCACCGAAACAGTATTACTTACTCTCTTAACTAAATTCAAGCAAGAAATAGCAAGAGATAAACGTATACTTCTACAATTTGACATGTCCAGTGCATTCGACATGGTCAATCATAATATATTACTAATACTCCTAGATTACTTCGGAATCAACGGAAATACACTCAAATGGATCAAGGGCTTCCTATCCACAAGAACATGTGAAAGTTAGCACAAACATATCATCACCTTGAAAACCTGACTGCAGAGTACCGCAAGGATCACCACTATCACCGATCCTTTTCAACCTCATGATGACCCCTCTAGCCAAGTCCTTATCCATTCAAGGCCTTAACCCATTCATATATGCTGATGACATCACAATATATATCCGCTACAAACAGGATCTGGCAGAAATCACCAGTGAAATCATGCTCATTCTGAACATCATGGACTCATGGGCAAATGCATTCCAATGTAGTAGTAATAATAATAATAATATAATAATAATAATTAAAACTCAATACAGAAAAAACACACAATGTCATCATCTCATCCCAATACAACACATACAAACCCACAAACATAAACACCCCAGGCTATACCCTTCCTATTGCACACAGCCTGAAAATTCTCGGAGTAATAATCGATTGGAACCTCTCACTAGAGAACCAAGCGAAATCTACCATAACGAAAATGTTTCATTCAATGTGTAAACTTAAACGTGTGAAGCCGTTCTTCCCGAGGGAAATATTCCACAACTTCATACAATCAATGGTACTGAGCCATGTAGACTACTGCAACGGAATCAATGCGGGCTGCAAAGAACAAATTATAAAGAAACGTCAGACCACTCAAAACACAGCAGCCAGGCTTATATTTGGAAAAACAAGTTTTGAAAACGCCAAACCCCTCCAAGAAAAACTGCACTGGCTCCCAATTGAACGTATTGCTGTTAAAATCTGCATCCTGGTTCATAAAATTATCTACGGCGTAGCCCCGGGATACATGACAGACCTCATGGACTGCCAACCAGAAACGCAACAGGATCAGCACGAACATACCTAAATCTTCACTACCCAAGCAGCAAAGGACTCAAATACAAATTAACGTATGCATCCAGCTTTTCCAATTTAAGCACACAACTATGGAACACACTGCCAAAAATAGTAAAAACGTACGACCACCTAAATTTCCGGAAAGAACTAAAAACAAACCTGTTCAGAAAGGCATATCCCACCGACCCAACATAAAAGCCTGAGCACCTGCAACACAACAAAACCAAAAATCGTAATGGACACACCCCAACTTCACTCTTCCTTCCTAAGCTCCCTAATATACCTACCTTACATAAACCTATTCTACTACAATAACACCTGTATTTGTTCATTCCGGAACTGGCAAACGCCACTACGGTACTATGTAAGCCACATTGAGCCTGCAAATAGGTGGGAAAATGTGGGATACAAATGTAACAAATAAAAATATGTACTCTTAACTGTCTTTTTTTCATGATATGACTACCTACCCATCGTTACTAATCCGTAATCATCATAATTTTATTTATAGCATTTATATCCCACATTTTCCCACCCACGGGCAGGCTCAATGTGGCTTACAGTAATCTACAGAAATCATACATCAATTGATATTTTTATCTTGTATCAGATATGTATATTCTTTGCTCAGTTTATTGTTCATATTTGTATACTGGCTAACATTTTAGCCATTTGTGTTTTGTTTCATTGATAACATCAAATAAAAAATATTCGATCTAAAAAAAAAAACCCCAACTCGGATTGATTCATCCAGCACAGTGAGCCTGATGCCAGTTTGAAGTACTGGCTGAGGGCAGTGAGGACCAACTTGGCATGTGACAGCGATTCCTGGGGGGGTCAGTAGTCATTACACTACCTGCGCCTGTGGGGGAGAGCAAAAGCGGCTCCCGGTGTTTCCTGTGCTGGAGCTCCACTGTACAGCCTGACTCCGTGGAGTGTTGTGCTCCTTCCCGGCTCATTTTGGCGGGCGCAGGACAGCTGTTTTCTTGGGCGCATGCCATCTTTTCTGCCGCGCCACATGGCAAGGCTGAAGCGCCAGTTCTCACTTGGGGCCAGATTCACCTGTGATTCTGGCAGTTTTATATGCAGGCTTTTCAGAAGATGTGACTGGGGTACTGGGGTTGATCACTTTTAAGTTTCTTCATATTTAAGGACTTCTGAGAAGGAGGCCTTGGGCAGTTTGCAGACTCCTGTGGGAGTCCTCGGATCTCCCACAGCTATGGATCTCCCGCAGCTTCCAAAGGGCATGGTCGGAGGCCCAGTAGACCCGTGCGGCTGTTCTGTGGCAGCGAGAGACTTAAGCTGCAGCTTGGAAAGTACTGACTATCTGAAAGTCTTCTGGTGGACATGTCTGTACCTCGCTAGGTGATTTATGGTTTGGGTGCACCCTCTTACAATTGCATTAAGAATATTTCTGGACCCTCCTCAAAGAGGTTCAGGTTCTGTGTACATCATGAATGGAGGGGAGAAAGGGATCAGGATTAGGGATCCTACTCTAGGTTTTTCATTCTTTCCCTCTCTCAGAGCATGGCAGTACAGATTGTTTAGTTAGGCAGGCTTAGGGCTGTTGACTCCATGTTTCTGTGAGAAATGTTACATTTTGAGGCTAGTGCATGCCTCTCAGGTTTCTCTCGGTCTTCATGGTAATCCTGCATTCTGTGCTGCCCTGGTGGCATTTGCTCTGTTTGCACTATTTACATCAAATTAGTTTTATTCAGGAGGGTAGCTGGCCGTTCAAGGTTGGTTTATCCATCCTGTTAGAAACTGTGGGTTCAGCTAGGTTTCCAATGGGGCATACTTTAATTCTCTCACTGCTTGCCTGGCCAAGCAGTTCTTTCATGACTGTAATATCACTACACTACTATACTAAAGATTGCACACTAGCCCCATCTACCCTAGTATCTGCAGCATACCTGTTACCTCTTATTGCTTCTATGGCATTTTTGGCATCTTTTCATGGTATGGGGCACCTAGATTTCATGAGGAGTGGACCAGGAATTACTTCAGTGTAGAGATAGCTTAATAGTTGTTGCAACCAGCTGAGAGTGAGGACAGAGCTCTAGAAGTGCTGCTTCACGACCCGCTGCAGCTTGCTATCTGTAGTGCACAATGGTGCAACAGCCATATTCTGCTACGCCATCTGGCTCTTGTTCTCAGCTGCACTTGTTAGCTCCAGTGTGCTGCAGTTCTAGTGCACAGTCACACCAACCAATTCTTGACCCTCTCTGTAAGAAGTTAGCACTGGCTTAGGCATCAGACTACTGATGTGGTTTCCAAGTCACATTTGTAAACCTGCCTTTTGGAAGTAATCCACTACAACGAGCCACCTGGCTGCTGGTATAATGAGCTCAGTTTCAACTCCAGGTCTAACTGTGCCTGCTGCATCTCCCAATGATGGAGTCTCATTTCACTCCTTGGGCAGGACTCCTCTACAGTTTTCTGGAGGAGTGACCAAGATTGCCTCAGCTCAATGTGTTTTAATTTCGCTATTGCACGGTTACAACCTGGACTTCACTACAGATTTTTCTTGGAGTCTACATGCAAGCTCAAACGCTAAAATCAGACAGTTCTTGTACCTTGCCAACGTGTCTGCCTTTAGGCACAGTCAAGTCTGTCCCAAGTTGCAATTGGGGGAATGGGAGGTTCTCTTTGCTTTGTAGTTCCAACCAGGGAGCTTTCTTCCAGTTGTTTGGATGTCATAAGAGTCTAGGGTGTTTACGGTTCAACTTTTCACAATGGGAACCCTGCAGTGTGTAATGATTAAGTCTGGTGGGGAGAGTTTCTAGCATTCCTGGACCTCTAGAAAATGTACTTTCATATTCCCAGTGCTCCTTCCCGCAGAGGGACCTTAGTCATTCAGCCTTTCCACGTTACCAAAGACATTTTTTCAAGGTCATGATGGTAGTGCCAGCATTCCTTCACGAGGATGGATTGCAGGTTCATTCATACCTCGTGACTGGCTGATTTGCTGCTCTCTCTATCAAGAGAGTCTCCAATTTTCATCCAAGATACCTATCCTTCAGTCCTTAGGATTGGTAATCAGTGTTACCAAGAGTCAGTTGTTTACATCTGTCAGGCTTCTTCCCTGAAAGCACTGGGTTTGTGAGCCCTTGGCCCACTACCGTGGAGCGGCAGTGGCAGGCAAGGTCACCTTCAAAGCAGAGACGAGGCAAGGCTGGACTGGAACCCCAGACTGGAGTTCTGCACTGGAACGCACCGGACAGGAACCCACTGGACTGGTACACAGTGGACTGGAACACACGGGACCGGAACCCGCTGGACAGGAACACACTGGACCTAGGCTTCACCTACACTTAGCCACCGTTCCCCGAGGGTTGAGCCCTCAGGTTCGGGCAGCCAGCAGGGCTTACAGGAAAACCGGAACTGGAACTAGCAAGCAGGAACAGGAGTCAGGATAAGAAGTGCCCCAGGCGCCTAGGCGAAAGCAAGGCAAACAGGCAGGGAATATCTGGGTTCCGGCAATAGTCAGGTCTGGCTACAGGCAGAGAATATCCGGGTTCAGGTAGTAGTCGGATCAGGCAGCAGGCAACAAGTATCGGGGTTCAGGCAGTAGACGGTTCAGGCAGCAGGCAGCAAGTATCGGGGTACAGGCAGTAGTAGTCCAGTGTGCACCGTCCAGTGCGTTCCAGTCCTGTGTATTCCAGTGCAGAACTCCAGTCTGGGGTTCCAGTCCAGCCTTGCCTCATCTCTGCTTTGAAGGTGACCTTGCCTGCCACTGCCGCTCCACGGTAGTGGTCCAAGGGCTCACAAACCCAGTGCTTCCAGGGAAGAAGCCTGACAGAATACAAAGGCCAAGGCTGCAGTCTCTAAGTGATTAATAAAGCCCTTCCACACCTGAGGAGCAGCTGCAGCCACCAGTAAGCAACTACTGAGGTTGTCCAGGCACAAACAAGAGAGACAAGTTCGGCAGCCTGGAAGAACTGGACCGGACTCGGCTAAAGTCTGGAACGGGTAGGAACAGCAAGACAAACTATGGCAGCCACTGGCTCTGGCCACTGGCTCTGGCCACCAGCGTAAGAGAGGAGCACAAACCAAGGAGCAGGCAGAGCGCACAGAGAACATAGAGAGACTTAGAATACCTAGGTGCAGCACAGAGGAGCAAACAGAGCCAGGCTGGAGGCAGAGGTAGAGCTAACTCAGGCAGCACCCCCAGGTGCAGTAGAGTGGAGTAATTAGAGTCATGCTGGAAGCAGCCAGCACACAGAAGGAAAACTGCTCCAGAAAGGATAGGCAGAAGCCAGCTTAGAAGCTGACCCCCCAGAAATAAGGTAAGTCTGAGGGTGGTCATGGCCACAGACGTGACAACATCACAAATCTTGGCTTATCGGGGAGTGGTGTTCCATTTAGGCTTGGGAAGTCCTTTTTTTCCTTTTGCCCCTCAGCAAGAGGTGCCAACCCAAGTCAGGTTCTACTTTCCCTACCAGGTCCAGGATATGGGAATAGGTTCCCCTTGCACCCCACCTAGATACACCTCTGCATAGCGGGGCAATGTCTGGGGTGACCCACTGAGTAGAAATAACTTCCGACATAGCCTCATGCATTGCTAAAGACTGAAGCGGTCTTCTAGTTCTTGCCATTTTAAAGTTAGCAGATGCAGCAGTGGCAGGATCAGAAGCAGACTTATTCAGAACCAGGAGAGCCTTTGGTATATAGAAAGGCGGAGTCTCCTTACGAAACACCCACACTGCGGTGGGATCATCAGATTCCTGACCTGCTGAGCAGAAATGCCTCAAGCCTCATGCTGTCCTCTGGCTGGTCACAAGAAAGGGGATCTGGTTTCGAGAGTCACGGTGGCCGTTGGCTGAGAGAGGCAATTTCTTCAGCTGACCTCTATATGGAACAGTCTCTCCCATTGTGGGTGGCAGTTCTTTCTTCCAGTTCGCAGTTGACTTCCTTTTCTGAGTCCCGTCTGGCTTCCGTGGCTGCCCTTTGCAGTTCAGCCACTTGGTCTTCTGTCCTTCCGTGGATGGCTTTTGCAGATCGTCCAATTGATCTGCTGTCCTTCCCTTGCTAGGCTGCAGACTTGACGTGGCAGCACATGTAGCTGCTGCCTGTGGAGCATCGCTCCAGTCTGCTGAGGTTGTAGTACCCGCCCCACTTGACTGCTTTGGTACATCCCATAAGTCTCTGGATTGATCTGTGGGATGCTATGGAAAGTAAAATTAGTCTTCCTATATAATAATTCTCACCTCCAACGTTCTGAGGCTGCCTGGAACCGTGACTTCCGGCTGGAGGTTGATGGAGTAGATAAAAGTGACATCATACCACCAACACAACTGAGCAGCAAAACCAATGAAGTGGCACGCAAACAAGAACAATAAAACAAAGCTCGAGCCTGTCTGCCAACCTACCATGCACACTAACGTGTTTTGTGAGAACAGTTAGTGACTAACCGCTCTCACAAAACAAACCTGCAGACGGAGCACTGCCCCAAATCTGCCGTACTCCTCAACAACAACAACAAAAAACCCCTCTAAGCACACTGACACTTGATCTCCAGAACCTGCAGCGCTGATAAAAAAAAAAAAAAACAGCTGATGTACTCATGCCAGCAAGAAACGAAACAGCCTGCAAAACAACGCCGTCGTGACGAAACTGCCGTACTACTTAAAAAACAAAAGAAAACCAGTTCTCCACACTGACCAGTCACCCTCCCGAACCTGCAGTGCGAATAAATAAAAAAAAAACAGCTCCCCTACTCCCAACAGCACGAAACCCTGAGAAAAGTACTGGATTCAAAATACACAAAAAAAAACACCTGACAAGACTGATGCCCTGCACAAGGTGCCTCAGAAAACAACGAAGAAAAACTACAGAGCTGTCAAAAAGCCCTCAATACCCAGCAATGACAGCAGAGAGAAGTGATGCTGCCATGAGACAGGTGCATGAGACAAAACTGAAACAAGAAAAAGAAAAATATTTACCTACTACTCCAAACCCTGAAACTGAACCGGGCAAGTGTCATCGGAGGTAGGGTATTATTATGGATTAAGAACTGGTTGAAAGATAGGAAGCAGAGAGTAGGATTGCGTGGCCAGTATTCTCAGTGGAGGAGGGTAGTTAGTGGGGTCCCGCAGGGGTCTGTGCTGGGTCCGTTGCTTTTTAATGTATTTATAAATGACCTAGAGATGGGAATAACTAGTGAGGTAATTAAATTCGCCGATGACACAAAATTATTCAGGGTCGTCAAGTCGCAGGAGGAATGTGAACGATTACAGGAGGACCTTGCGAGACTGGGAGAATGGGCGTGCAAGTGGCAGATGAAGTTCAATGTTGACAAGTGCAAAGTGATGCATGTGGGTAAGAGGAACCCGAATTATAGCTACGTCTTGCAAGGTTCCGCGTTAGGAGTTACGGATCAAGAAAGGGATCTGGGTGTCGTCGTCGATGATACGCTGAAACCTTCTGCTCAGTGTGCTGCTGCGGCTAGGAAAGCGAATAGAATGTTGGGTGTTATTAAGAAGGGTATGGAGTCCAGGTGTGCGGATGTTATAATGCCGTTGTATCGCTCCATGGTGCGACCGCACCTGGAGTATTGTGTTCAGTACTGGTCTCCGTATCTCAAAAAAGATATAGTAGAATTGGAAAAGGTACAGCGAAGGGCGACGAAAATGATAGTGGGGATGGGACGACTTTCCTATGAAGAGAGGCTGAGAAGGCTAGGGCTTTTCAGCTTGGAGAAGAGACGGCTGAGGGGAGATATGATAGAAGTGTATAAAATAATGAGTGGAATGGATCGGGTGGATGTGAAGCGACTGTTCACGCTATCCAAAAATACTAGGACTAGAGGGCATGAGTTGAAGCTACAGTGTGGTAAATTTAAAACGAATCGGAGAAAATTTTTCTTCACCCAACGTGTAATTAGACTCTGGAATTCATTGCCGGAGAACGTGGTACGGGCGGTTAGCTTGACGGAGTTTAAAAAGGGGTTAGATAGATTCCTAAAGGACAAGTCCATAGACCGCTATTAAATGGACTGGAAAAATTCCTCATTTTTAGGTATAACTTGTCTGGAATGTTTTTACGTTTGGGGAGCGTGCCAGGTGCCCTTGACCTGGATTGGCCACTGTCGGTGACAGGATGCTGGGCTAGATGGACCTTTGGTCTTTCCCAGTATGGCACTACTTATGTACTTATGTACTTATGTCATACTGCTTATTATGCCATTCAAGGGGGGGGGGGGGGGACGACTTCATTTTAACCTTACACTGTCAATCACACATGAGGGAGAGGGGGCATCAACTTGGAAATAAGAGGGGGGGGGGGGGGGTTCATGCACACAGACAGACTACTCTGCCCCACACTGACACACTCTGTCTCTTTTTCATACTGACACACAGTCTTTACAAAAAAAAAAAAAAAACTAAAAGGAAGGGGGTCCTGAAACTCGGACGGATGGAGGTGGTCATGGAAATACACACACACGTTCTGTCTCAAACACACACAACCAGTCTACCACTGTATGTGTCTCAATGTTACACACGTGTTCTCACACACACAACACACTCTCTTGGACTGTCACACCCACGCTCAGACATACACATACACTCTGTCTCACTGACCGCTGCTGTGATCCTGCAAGGGAAAGGACTGTGGAGCTTTCAGGACAAAATGAGCGATGCAGAGCACACATAAATTGCCACAATCACAACTCTGACACACTCTATATCTGTGTCACACACACACACTCTCCCAGTCTTACAAACACTTTTTTACACAAACTATATGGTTACAAACAAAAACAAAAAAAAACCTTGCTAGCGCCCGTTTCCTTTAAAACAGAAACGGGCCTTTTTTTTTTTTACTAGTTACTAGTAAATTTAAAACAAATCGGAGAAAATTTTTCTTCACCCAACGTGTAATTAAACTCTGGAATTCGTTGCTGGAGAAAGTGGTGAAGGCGGTTAGCTTAGCAGAGTTTAAAAAGGGGTTGGACGGTTTCCTAAAGGACAAGTCCATAAACCGCTACTAAACGGACTTGGAAAACTCCAAAATTCCAGGAATAACATGTATAGAATGTTTGTACGTTTGGGAAGCTTGCCAGGTGCCCTTGGCCTGGATTGGCCGCTGTCGTGGACAGGATGCTGGGCTCGATGGACCCTTGGTCTTTTCCCAGTATGGCATTACTTATGTACTTATGAGTCCCAACAGATCAATCTAGAGGCCTGCCCTTTGTTCAGGGTTGCGTGCTTTTGTCTAGTTGCTTCAGTTTCATCAGATTCCTTCATTTGATTTTTGAGTACAACCCCCCCCCCCCCACAAAAAAAAAAAAGCAAAACAAATCAAAACATAAAGGAAACCTTTTCTTGTTACTCTCCCGCAGGAGCGGTTGAGGTGCTTACGTGGGTTTTATGCAGGCAGGAGAGCACTTACTGTTAGATTTTTCTCTTCCTTCTTTCACTGCTTTGGTATCGACAATACTGAAGTTAAGGTGGCTGCACATGACCACTTCAGGGCCGCCAAGAGGGGGAGGGGGGGGGGGCGGGAATTCCCCAGGGCCCGGCATCCAAGGGGGGCCCGCCTGGCGCTAGCATTACTCCTGTTCCTGTGAACGTCAGTGCCTCGGAGCAGAGTACTTCCTGCGGCGTCCAAACAGCCTCTTTGGATGCAGCAGGAAGGAAAGACTTATTCTGCTCTGTGGTGCTGCCGCTCACAGGAACAGGAGAGGAATGCTAGCGCCGGGCCTTGGGGAAGTTTGCTGTGCATAGTGACAGCCTAGAGCAGGAGTGCAGGACAAGTAAGCAGGGTAGCAGTGGTGCAAGCCCGGAAGGGGACGGGCCCAAGGGGTGTTTGCCCTGGGCCCGACTTTGTGTCTCTGCGGCCCTGGACCACATTATAGTAAACCTCTGACATTCTCTTATCTCCACCTGCTGGTAGAGGGACATAACCCACAATTCTCTGAATTGATCTGTTGGGACTAATGGAAAGAAAATTATCAGGTAAAGACTAATTTTACTGAACCTGTTCAATGGCTGGTGGGGTAGCTGAAGCTCTACCAACCGAAGAAATCCGCTGCTTTAGTCACTCCCTTCCTCCTTGTACAGCCTCGGGAGCAAGGAAGTCAGTGGGATGCCTCTGATTATCAATGCTAGCACTCCCCAAGCATGCTGTTTGTGCATGGACTGAGCATGCTCGGGAAGTGCTGGCATCTGTGGCTGGAGGCACCCCACTGACTTCCTTGCCCTTGAGGCAGCACAAGAAGGAAGGGGGCTGCCTTAGCAGTGGATTTCTTCGATTGGTGGGGCTTTGGCATCTAATGTGGAGGGAGGGAGAGGAAATGCTTACCCCCTGTCCATCTCTGTGCCCCCTTCCCCCCATGGTCTGCTGGCTATGCTCTGCCTTTAATCGCATGACTAATAACGAAAAATATTTAATCAAATTGCAGCCCTAATTTTTTCTAAATTCTATTTTAACTTATGTGTAACAACCTAATCTTCCACTAATGTAACCTTTTATAATTAGCCTTAGAATCACTGTCAGCCATTGCATCTTCCAACAGTATTAGAAAGGTGGTAATAGCTGCATATATAAAATTCTTCATTGCATACTTATCTAATACTTTAGAGATGATAGCACTACATTGAACACAGTAGGTGATAAAGAAGAACCTTGGGGTACCCCACATTTGGGGGCTCCAAGGTAAAGAGTTAATTCTTCTTCCTAACCTGATATGTTCTGGAAGTTAGAAACCCCTTCCTTATCGTCCCTCCGGACCGGCCCAGAATGTGACTGATGGGTTGTGCACACCTTCCAGCAGGTGGAGACTGAAAACTGATTCTCAAGAGAGCCAATAAGAACCCTGGCTAACTGTAAATACACTTGGTATTATCTGTCTCCAGCAGGTGGAAGGTGGTGAGCCCTTGAGTCTCTTCTCTCTTTTCTTCTTTTTAAAAAATATTAATAATATTCTTATTATTAGAAGTGTAGGATTGTTAGACAGTGTTAATAAGTTCTATATGTCTGTTAGCCTTGTGATTCTGTGAACCAGTGCCTCTTGCTGGGAGGCTGAGGCCTGCGGAGGGTCTCTAAGCCTCGTGTGTGCCAAACCTGGGTGGCCAGGTCCAACCCCCCTCCCATTTTCTTCCCTGTTTGGTGGGAATTCAGCTCTGACAGCTTTCCTCAACCTCTTCAGTGGGGGGGGGGGGGGGAGTGCTTTGAGGTCTGGGAGAGGCAGACGCATTTAAAAACAAACAAACACAGAAATCAGGCGCAAACGAGCAGAGCATAAGTACATAAGTATTGCCACACTGGGACAGACCAAAGGTCCATCAAGCCCAACATTCTGATTCCAACAGTGGCCAATCCAGGTCACAAGTACTTGGCAAGATTCCGAAAAAGTTCAATACATTTTATGCTGCTTATCCCAGAAATGAGCAGTGGATTTTCTCCAAGTCAATTTAATAATGATCTATGGACTTTTCCTTTAGAGAAGCTGTCCAGACCTTTTTTTAAAACCCCGCTAAGCTAACCGCCTTTACCACAATCGCTGGCAACGAACTCCAGAGTTTAATTACACGTTGAGTGAAGAAAAAATTTCTACAATTCGTGTTAAATTTACTACTTTGTAGCTTCATCACATGCCCCCTAATCCTAGTATTTTTTGAAAGAGTGAACAACTGTTCCACTCCATTCATTATTTTATAGACCTCAATCATATCTCCCCTCAGCCGCCTTTTCTCCAAGCTGAAGAGCCCTAGCCGCTTCAGCCTTTCCTCATAGGGAAGTTGTCCCATTCCCTTTATCATTTTTGTCGCCCTTCTCTGTACGTTTTCTAATTCCACTATATTTTTTTTGAGATGGGGGGACCAGAATTGAACACAATATTTGAGGTGCGGTCGCACCATGGACTAAAGGCATTATAACATTCTCACTTTTGTTTTCCATTCGTTTCCTAATAATACCTAACATTCTATTTGCTTTCTTAGCTGCTGCTGCCGAACACTGAGCAGAGGGTTTCAACGTATCATCAACAATGACACCGAGATCCGTTTCTTGCTCAGTGACACCTAACGTGGAACCTTGCATTACATAGCTATATCGCAAGATCAATTACTCAAAACTTCCACAAACTGAAAATGCACTCAATATGAATAACTAGTAAGGAAGGCCCATTTCAAATCGGAATGAAACGGGCGCTAGCAAGGCTCACCTCCGTCCCTTTGTGTCTCCGTGTGTCGCCGGCCCCCCTGCAGCCTCCGTGCGAATGTGTGACCCGGGTCCTTTTGGCACGCCCCCCCCGTGTGCTCCGCCCTCGATGTCATCGCGTTTTGACGCGAGGGCGGAGCAGAGCTACAGTGCAGTACAACATTGGAGCTGAGAATGTGCTCCGCCCTCAACGTTATAACGTTTGACGCGAGGGCGGGGCCCACAGACTGTGATTTTCTGTGGCTTTAGAGCTTCGAACTTACGAACCTGGCTTCAGTGATGTCAGTGCAAATAGAACGTTGAAGGTGAGTTTTTTATATATATAGATGTAATCAAAGGAAAAATGGCCTCACAGAGCTCCTAGATCAACATGATCTAATAGAGCTAAAACGGACTTCAAT
This sequence comes from Microcaecilia unicolor, assembly GCF_901765095.1. Lineage (NCBI taxonomy): Eukaryota > Metazoa > Chordata > Amphibia > Gymnophiona > Siphonopidae > Microcaecilia > Microcaecilia unicolor. The sequence goes on along the minus strand of NC_044042.1, from coordinate 86,443,182 downwards.
TTGGTCCTCTGTTCATCATTGGCCACAAAAACCTTTGATCTAAAGACGGGTAGCTAATTGTCGAAATCGCTTGTATTGCAATGGTGTTAATATTCTCATTGCATCCATCTAGATTTTAAACGACACAGGCTACACTCAATACTATTAATACAAACTGAAAGAAAACTTATCTGTCAATCGTAGGATGCTACCGGAACATTGTAATCGTTTCTTCTCCCCCTCACCACCAGCTGACGATGGCCAGTGTTTCGTGCCACTGTTTCTAGGGTCTGCAAATGGAGAATATCAGTAAGAGACATCTCTTAAGGTAGCACAGTAACGCTATCAATCTTACAGTAAAAAAAAACCACAGCACTCTCCCCACCAGACTTAATCATTACACACTGCAAGGTTCCCATTGTGAAAAGTTGAACCGTAAACACCCTAGACTCTTATGACATCCAAACAGCTGGAAGAAAGCTCCCTGGTTGGAACTACAAAGCAAAGAGAACCTCTCATTCCTTGTCATCAAGCAGATGAATCCATTACGAGTGGGTTGTGTCCATCAACCAGCAGGGGGAGATAGAGAGCACTGAAAAACCATAGTGCCTCATGGCCAGCTAGCTCCATCTGCCTCTTCAGTATTCTCTATCTCCCCAGCAGAGTGAACGCAGCTTATTCAGCTCCTTCAGAAAATCTGCCTGGGGTGGCTCCTGTGCTGTTGCCAGTTGTAGCAGGGGTGCTGTGGCTGGTGATGCCCACTTTAAAGGGACATAGATACGCCCTTTCCCTGCCTTACCCGGCCCCCGACGTGGATGTAGACACATAGGCTAGCCCTGTCCCTGTCTTTGACCACGCTGTGGATGCAGGCACATAGGTTCGCCCTTTCACTGCCTTCCCCATGCTACTGATCCTCCGGAGTGAAAAAAAATTTTTTTTGCCTCTTGCGCTGTTGCCTCTAACTTTCCTCACAGCATTAAAAAAAAAAAAAAGTTGCGTCGCGCTGTAGTGCTGCAATCCCAGAAAAGAGGATTTCTTCTGATTGTGCAGCGGATCGGAGCTCTGTGGACTCGGTCCGGGGAGGTAAGAGCATTTTGTAGCTCCTTCGGGGAGGGCCTGTGTTCGGGATGGTTTTAGCGCGAATTCGCCATTTTGAATTTCCCGCCGTTTTCGGCGATGGCTGCGGAGGTTAAGTGCTGTTCCCGTTGTGTCAAGCGCAGATCAGCAGCAGGGCTCTGTAAATTGTGCTCTTCTGACGTCAGAGCCGGCCCGAACATGGCGAGCGAGGTTTTTTCCCACTCCGTGGAGCTGGCAGCGGGCGCCATTTTGGAACAGCATGGCACGACCCCCGCAGAGGTGGAGGGGTTTGAGCCTGGAGGGGAGCCTCGTATGGAGGCTAATATGAGAGCTATTATCCCCGGACTGGAACCGGGAGGCCAGGGTGAGCCATTCTCCCCTGAGTTTGTTTTGCTGCTGCATAAAGCATTTATGTTAAAAAGAGCTCTCCCGCAGGGGTCTCAATCGGCCCTGCTGCCTGTGTCCCCTCCAGTGGAGCCCAGCCTTGACAGATGGCCGCAGGAGAAGCGCAGAAGGGTGGATTCCCCTTCAGAGAGTGGCGCACCCCCCCCCCCCCCCCCCCGTGATCGGGATGTGAGGATTCTGAGGGGTCTGGCAGGCCCTCGTGGTCTGGAGAGCCAGAGGAAGGTGCAGGATTGCCACCGGATCCAGATGATCCTCCGCGGTGAGGATTTTCCACCGCGATGAGCTGCCAGTGCTTATTTCTAATGCATTGCAGGCCCTTTCTATTGAAGATCCTGCGAGTGCTGAAGTCTCCTCTGCTAATCCAAGGATGACAAGTACTAAGAAGCCTGCTCGAGCCTTTCCTTTGCATGACTCCATCCAAGAGCTTATTTCGGCTCAATGGGCTGACCCCAAGGGGCCTTTCAAAGTTGCCAGGGCTATGGGGCAATTATACCCTCTTAAGTGGCGTTTGGCGCGCCTAGCTGTGCCTAAAGTGGATGCCCTAGTCACGGCTGTGACAGAGAACTACCCTCCCAGTTGAAGGAGGAGTTGCCCTGAAGGACATGCAGGACCGACGCCTTGACTCAGCTATAAAGCGGTCCTTTGAGATTTCAGGCCTATCCTTACAGGTGTCTGCATGCAGCTGTTATGCTGCCCAAGCCTGCCTCACTTGGTTACAACAGGCAGTGGAACAGCCTGGAGATGGAGCGGAGCCCCTTGCGGAGGTGGCACCACGGATGGAGTCGGCCTTGTCTTTCTTGGCTGACACCCTTTATGATCTGGTCAGAGCTTCGGCTAAGCAGATGGCTGTGGCGGTGGCGGCTCGCCGCCTGTTGTGGCTACGGCATTGGGCAGCTGACATGGCCTCTAAGCAAAGGTTGGTGAAGTTGCCCTTTCAAGGCCTTCTATTTGATGAGGAGCTGGAGAACATTGTTAAAGGCCTGGGGGATGCTAAACCCCAGCGCTTACCCGAGGATAGGCCGTGGCCTTCCTCCAAGGGTCAGGCGGTTCCCTCCTCTTACAGAACTCGCTTCCGTGAAGCTTGAAGGTACTGCCCGGGGCGTTCTGCTGGGTTGACTTCAGTGCCCATTTTCATTTATTTTATTTATTTATCATTTTACTTAATTACATTCACATTTATCACATAAATGTAAGGAAATACATAAATTAATATAAAAAGGAAAACATTTTCTCTCAATATATATTTACATAATTGTCCACAATTGGAAGATCCAAGATCAGGAAAACAATCTTAAAGAAAATAAGAAAAACTCAAAATGGTTAATCTTACACTTCACATTTTCTGAGGAAGGAAGGTTAATTGGTTATTGCAGCTGGTGCAGTGGTAACTGATGGAAGTTGCTGCAGAGGATTCTTCATTTGTTTCCACAAACTCTTATAATTTCTTAGGTTCAAACAAATAAGTAATAAGGAAATAAAACACTTACAAGGGAATCGCGCAAGGAAGGTCCCACCTAGGGCAATGATTCCTGGCTTAAAAGCCAAGACCTCACACCTCCCAGTCTGCGATTCCCTTGATGTGCCTGGAAATATATGCATCTTTGAACCCAAAAAACTATCAACCATGTATCGGAAATACAATTTCAAAACATTGTTCCTATCTAAATCAAAGACGAAAGTCACTAATAATAAATCTATAACTTCTGAATTTTCCAAAATGTCAGTTAAACTTACATCTCTTTTCTCTGATAAAGAAGATTTTAAAGGAAATATAATTTTAGTCACCAAAAGGTGGCTATCAGAAGGTATTAGCAAAGTATCAGAGAAATATTTCTTCAAGAATTCAGTAGCTGATATATAGGATATTATAGGTAAATTTATCATTCAAGTTATTTTCCCTTAATTGGTTCTCCAGAAATTCCAATTTTTACAAGATAACTATTCTTCATTACCAAATTATCTGATTTTCATAGAGAAGCCATTTACGTAATCAAAGTCTCTATTTTTATATCTTGGACTTCCACTTTGTTAGATATGTATTAATATAAATTCTTTAACTCACATAGTGAAAAATTTTAAACATCTGAAGAGAGTTATTCACATTCTGCTGCAGTTCCTATAGTACGTCCATTATGACATTATTGGCTTCACCAAGTCCAATTTCTCCACAGAAACCGATCCAGATATCTTTGGGGGGAAGAGCTCACTCTCCAATCCCCCAGTTGGTTTATTATCCGAGTCGATGCTGCGCCAGGACCTCCTCGGGTCACATGAAAATCCTAACCCACTTTGGGCGTTTCCATTATTGACCTCCATAGCGAAGCATTACTATTTCTGGGTCTTGGAGGGGTCGTGCCAACAGGAGGACTCAAAGTCATTCCCTCCACTGAGATTCGGCAATAAAGCCTTGCTGTTCCCCCAAAGCAAGAACCGATATCCCCGACGTTATGACCTCAAATCTCTCCAAAATAGACTGAGAAGTGGTGGGAACCCCAGCCGTGTTCGAGGAGGACAGCACTATGGCTTTGCCTTTTCTCTTCCCCATTCTCTGGGGAGCACGCCCTCTTCTTCAGGCATTCTGGTGTAAAACGGGAACTCAACTAGCGTACGTCCTCCCTCTACGCCATCTTGGATCCTCCAGGTTGGGACACTCTTTGTCTGGTTTCTCCTCAGAGGCCTGTCTGATATGGGTAACCCTACAGCATAGCCCTCTGAGTCATTGAAACACGGAAGCCCCTCCACCACTTACAAGGTGGTGTCCCTTCGGAAGGGACGTGCCCATTTTCAGCAGAGGAACTCCTTTCGCTCAGACAAACATTCCGCAGCAGCTGGCTCAAGACCTGAAGTTCAAGGGCGACCCTCTCAATGATGGTGCGCCGGCCCTCTCCTCGCTCCCTGTTATAGGAGGATGACTTTCCATCTTTCACGAGGAGTGGGCCAAGATTTCCTCAGATCATTGGGTTTTGGACCTGATCAGAGATGGCTACAGAATAGAATTCAATGCCCCGGTGAAAGACGTGTTTGTGGAGTCCCGATTCGGTTTTGCCGCCAAAAGGGCGGCGGTAGAGGAGACCTTGCAAGGCTTGCTTCACATAGGGGCGGTGTCCCCGGTGCCTCCCGCTGAACACGGCTCTGGCCGTTACTCCATTTACTTTGTGGTGCCGTGAAAAGGAGGGTCTTTTCGGCCCATCCTAGACTTAAAAGAAGTCAACATGTCCCTGAGAGTGCAGCATTTTCACATGGAAACCCTGCGCTCCGTCATTGCGGCGGTACAGCCAGGAGAATTTCTCACGTCTTTGGACCTGAAAGAAGCTTACTTGCACATTCCTGTTTGGCCTCCGCACCAGAGGTTTCTGCGGTTTGCGGTTATGGGAAAACATTTCCAGTTTCGGGCCTTGCCATTTGGCCTCGTCACAGCTCCCCGAACCTTTTCAAAGGTAATGGTGGTAGTAGCTGCTTTTCTCAGGCGAGAGGGTATCCGGGATCTCCCGTACCTAGACGACTGGCTCATCAGAGCGGACTCGGCAGTGGAGAGTCATCAGATAACAACCAGAGTGGTCTCAGTACTTCAATCTCTGGGCTGGGTCGTCAATTTGGCCAAAAGTCACCTGACCCCCCTCTCAATCTCTAGAATATTTGGGGGTCCGGTTCGACACAGCCTCGGGGTATATGTTCCTACCCAAGCAAAGACGGTGCAAGCTTCAGAACCAGGTCCGTCTGCTCCTGAGGATGTCTCGCCCGCGAGCTTGGGACATAGTCCAGCTGTTGGGGGTCGATGACCGCCACTTTGGAAGTGGTGCCATGGGCGAGAGTGCACCTGAGACCTCTGCAGTGTTCCGTGCTTCAACGATGGTCTCCAATATCTCAGGATTATCAGTGCAGACTCGCGTGGCTCCCTGCGGCCCGGCTCAGTATGGAGTGATGGCTCTCAGACAGCATGCTGCGGCGAGGAATGTCGCTAGCGCTCCCCAATTGGTGCCTGGTGGTATCAGATGCCAGCCTGAAGGGCTGGGGTGCACATTGCCGGGGAAGGCATGCCCAGGGTCTCTGGACACCCGAGGAGTCGGAGTGGTCCATCAATCGCTTGGAGTTGAAAGCGATATTCCAGGCGCTTCTGGCCTTTCAATTGACCCTGGAAAGATTGGCTGTCAGTCGGACAACACGACAGCAGTGGCCTACATAAATCGACAAGGCGGCACTCGGTGTCAAGCACTGGTCGCAGAGGCCGCTCAGATATGCCACTGGGCCCAGCTACATCTGCAGTTCCTGTCAGCAGCTCACATTTCAGGTCAGAGCAACGTGCAAGCCGATTATCTAAGCAGGAATCAAATCGACCCAGCGGAGTGGGAACTTGCAGACAAAGTATTCCTGCAGATCTGTGCCAAATGGGGGACGCCCGTAGCGGATCTTATGGCCTCAAGCGCAAATGCCAAAGTTCCGTGCTTTTACAGCAGACAGACAGATCCTCGCTCGGCGGGGTTGAATGCCTTGGCTCAACCCTGGCCTCAGGGCCTCCTGTATGTGTTACCTCCGTGGCCCTTGATAGGGCGAGTACTCCTGCAGATTTGGCTACACCAAGGAGAGGTGGTTCTCATCGCTCCGGATTGGCCCAGGAGGCCGTGGTATGCGGACCTCCGGCGGATGCTGGTGGAGGCTTCCCTGCCGTTACCTCTGGAACCGAATCTGTTGTCACAGGGACCTGTAACCATGCAGGACGCCTGCCGCTTTGGTCTTACGGCATGGCTATTGAGAGGGCGCAATTGAGAGACAAGGGTTATTCCAGTAAAGTCATTTCCACTCTCCTACAGGCCCGCAAGCGTTCCACTTCCGTGGCTTATGCCAGGATTTGGCGCCAATTTGAGGCTTGGTGTGCTTCTAAAGCAATCACACCCATTCGGACTTCTGTCTTGCCGATACTTGACTTTTTGCAGGATGGTTTACAAAAAGGCCTTGCCTATAATTCCCTGCGTGTTCAAGTGGCAGCCTTAGCATGTTTTCGAGGGAAGGTCGCTGGCCTCTCTCTGGCTGCTTGTCCGGATGTGGCACGGTTTCTCAGAGGGGTGCTTCGGCTCTGTCCTCCCGTGAGAGCTCCATGCCCGGCCTGGAACCTGGGGTTAGTTTTAAAGGCCCTTCAGTGTTCGCCCTTTGAGCCGCTTAGGCGAGCTTCGGAGAAGGATGTGACCCTAAAGATGGTCTTTTTGGTGTCCATTGCATCGGCGAGACGGATGTCTGAGCTCCAGGCGCTGTCCTGTCGAGACCTATTTCTGCAATTCTCAGAGTCCGGAGTTATGGTACGTACTGTGCCGTCCTTCATGCCTAAGGTGGTTTCAGCATTTCACCTAAACCAACCTATTTTCCTGCCCTCATTTTCTGAAGAGGAGTGTCCAGAATCCTTTGGGCAATTGCACCTCCTAGATGTGCGAAGGGCTGTGTTGCAGTATCTGCGCATGTCAAATGCCTTTTGGGCCTCTGATCATCTTTTTGTTCTGTTATCAGGTCCGCGCAGAGGGTCTCCAGCGTCTAAAGCCACTATAGCCCTTTGGCTCAAGGAAGCTATTTTTTCAGCATATCTGCTGTCTGGCCGGCCTCCGCCTGAAGCCTTTAAGGCACATTCCATAAGAGCGATTTCCTCGTCTTGGACTGAAACTGGAGCACTCTCTCTTCAAGAGATATGTAGTGCAGCTACTTGAGCTTCTAAACTCTCTTTTGCCCGACATTACAGGCTGGATGTGGCTGCCAGGAGAGACGCGCATTTTGGAGAACAAGTACTGGTGCGTGGTATGGCTTGTTCCCACCCTATCTTGGGATTGCTTTGTTACATCCCACTCGTAATGGATTCATCTGCTTGATGACAAGGAAGGGAAAATTAGGTTCTTACCTTGGTAATTTTCTTTCCTTTAGTCATAGCAGATGAATCCATGAGCCCTCCCTCAGTGATTCTTTATGTGATTGATCTTGGTTTTATGTTCAGTTTTTCCTGTAGATATGTTCCCTCATTGGGAGAAGTTGGAAAACCGTCTTCAGGATTTCTGTTCTGTTACAGGAGGTTGAGTTCGTCCCTCCTTTGAATTGTTGCTCCTGTTCTGGGGCGTTCATCCGCTGTGAGGAAAGTTCATGTTGTTATATGTGGCGGTGTCACACTGCTTTGGAAGCTTCAAATACTGAAGATGCAGATGAAGCTAGCTGGCCATGAGGCACTATGGTTTTTCAGTGCTCTCTATCTCCCCCTGCTGGTTGATGGACACAACACACTCGTAATGGATTCATCTGCTATGACTAAAGGAAAGAAAATTACCAAGGTAAGAACCTAATTTTGCCTTCCCCCAATTGCAACTGGGGACAGACTTGATTGTGCCTAAAGGCAGACACGTTGGCAAGGTACAAGAACTGTCTGATTTTAGCGTTTGAGCTTGCATGTAGACTCCAAGAAAAATCTGTAGTGAAGTCCAGGTTGTAACCGTGCGATAGAGAAACTAAGACACATTGAGCTGAGGCAATCTTGGTCACTCCTCCAGAAAACTGTAGAGGAGTCCTGCCCAAGGAGTGAAATGAGACTCCATCATTGGGAGATGCAGCAGGCACAGTTAGACCTGGAGTTGAAACTGAGCTCATTATACCAGCAGCCAGGTGGCTCGTTGTAGTGGATTACTTCCAAAAGGCAGGTTTACAAATGTGACTTGGAAACCACATCAGTAGTCTGATGCCTAAGCCAGTGCTAACTTCTTACAGAGAGGGTCAAGAATTGGCTGGTGTGACTGTGCACTAGAACTGCAGCACACTGGAGCTAATAAGTGCAGCCGAGAACAAGAGCCAGATGGCGTAGCAGAATATGGCTGTTGCACCATTGTGCACTACAGATAGCAAGCTGCAGCGGGTCGTGAAGCGGCACCTCTAGAGCTCTGTGCTCACTCTCAGCTGGTTGCAACAACTATTAAGCTATCTCTACACTGAAGTAATTCCTGGCCCACTCCTCATGAAATCTAGGCTATTTTATAAAGACACTTGGGCGGTTTTTTTGTGTGTTTTTTATAAATTTGGCCTAGAAAAGCTGCATACATCGTATTGTAAAGTGTGTCTATAAACTGCAGCTGTACCCAAGCTCCACCTCTTAACACACCTAGACACAATTTGTGTAAAAGTACATGCTTTCTTACCATTGTATGTACCTTTACATGGGGTGAGGGTTAGGAGGGGAAATTTTTTAAGTGGCATTTTACATATGTATACTTTTATATGTGAACAAAAAAGTGTTTAGAAAATTACCATTTAAGCTTCTACTCCTGTCCACACAAATGTATGTTTGCCTGGTGCTCAGCATGCTGCTAATCTGGGCCTGATTTGTAAGAGAGGCTTTGGCCTAAACTAGTGTCATATTTACTTGCAACTAGGAATTAACGAGCAACTGAAGTCACATATGCAATGCTGGTAGTTCATCTTCATGGTTTCATAGGTTAGAACAAATGCTTGGGGCATGCAGGAAGATTGCAGTGGACAATGTATAGAATGAGAGAATGGACAGAGATGAATGGTTAAATTAAGAAACAATTTGAGTGTGTTCTCATTCTGTTTACATCCCCTAAGTGTGTATGTGTGTGTGCACCCTCACATGGTGTCCTCTTAAGGACAGGTGGAGCTGACAATCTTAGAGCTCTGGAGTCTGATTTTACTTGTGGCACTTTACAGGTGAATCTTCGAGCGTGTCTTTTGTTGGTGCTCAGTGAGAACAGGGTGCGTTTTCAAAGCTTTGAAGTTCTGCAGTGACTAGCATTTTGCGGTACTGAAACTGAAATTCTGGTAAGATGTTTTTAATACCATCAGAATGTAACAGATTGTTTGTTTTTGTTCTTTGCAATGTACGGTAAATGTTGCTTGTGTGACAGTTCAGCCTTGGAGACTTCAGTTCAAGTTTATCAGCAGATGAATCCAGAGACTTGTGGGTTATGTCCATCTACCAGCAACTGAAGTGTGCTGCATAGGCATTGCTTTTTTTGTATGAAAAAAGGTACCGGTACTCATTATGGGTGGGGGCCCTACCTATGGCTCTGCCCTTATGATAGCCACACCCATGTTAGGCCTTTTACCAACCATGGCGCATTGATAGCTATTCCCTCATCCTCCTCCCCCCCCCCCCAGTCCCCACCCACTAGCAGAATGGCAGGTATATACACAGTGTTATTTGAAAATCAGGTAAACTCGAGTTGAGAGAGACAGTGGAATGAATGACCAAGGCACATTCGATATCAAGCTAAAAACAGCAAACACTACAGCAACAGGTGAAAAAAAAGAATGGTGTGTTCCACCTAGGTTCTGAAATAAATACGCACACACACAATCATTTCATGTTTTCATTTTGTGCTAATTTGCCTGTTCACATTAATTGTCATCCACAATTGCAACCCATTACAACCTCAGGTCAATGGTAGCAGTAAATCAAGCAGTCATTCACAGGATCAAGGAACTCCAAAGAGCCATCTAGAAAGGCAAACTAATTAGTGAGTTAACACACTGCACTTTTAGTACACGATCAGTTCTCAAGAACCTTAAAAATACAGTTTATATTCCTGCCTCGCGCCACCTTGCTGAAGCTACACAACGCAGGCAAAGCACAAAACCTGCGCTTTACCTTGTCTAAAAGCACTTAACTACTCACGCTTTCCCCTAAAAGTTACGAAAACTTGAAGTTTAAGAAGAAGGGAATGTGGCTGCCGAGGAGCAGCCCTGCTCCTCACCTGGGTCAGCGCTCTGCCAGTCGTCTTTGCTCGCCAGGTACAAGGCTTACAGTGGACTTAGGCTCTCTTCCAGTCCACTCTCTGTTTACCCGAAGTTGCAGCGGAGAACCGGCAGGTGGCGGCAGTGAAAGCAGCAAGTAGGCAGGCTCGCCTCCGTCCTGCGCTTCCCTGCCCTCAGCGTCCCGCCTTCGTGGAAAGGAAATGACATCTGAGGAAGGCGGGACGCTGAGAGGGCAGGGAAGCGAAGGACGGAGGTGAACCTGCCTGTTTGCAGCTTTCACTGCTGCCGGTTCGCCGCTGCGACTTAGGGTAAGTAGATTTCTCTTTCTCTTTAACATCAGCAAAATTCGCCCTTTCCTCTCTCAGCACACCACCCGTACTCTCGTCCACGCTCTCATTACCTCTCGCCTTGACTACTGCAACCTCCTCCTTACTGGCCTCCCACATAGCCATCTATCCCCCCTTCAATCTGTTCAGAACTCTGCTGCACGTCTTATATTCCGCCTGAACCGATATACTCATATCACCAATCTTTTCAGGTCATTTCACTGGCTTCCAATCAGATACCGCATACAGTTCAAGCTTCTCCTTCTTACCTACAAATGCACTCAGTCTGCAGCCCCTCATTACCTCTCTACTCTCATTTCCCCTTACGTTCCCGCCAGTAACCTCTGCTCACAGGACAAATCCCTCCTCTCAGTACCCTTCTCCACCACCTCCAGGCTCCGCTCATTCTGCCTCACCTCACCGTATGCTTGGAATAAACTCCCTGAGCCCATACGCCAAGCCCCCTCCCTACCCATCTTCAAATCCTTGCTCAAAGCCCACCTCTTCAATGTTGCTTTCGGTACCTAACCTTTATACCTTTCAGGAAATCTAGACTGCCCCTATTTGACTGACTGTACATTTGTCCTTTAGATTGTAAGCTCCTTTGAGCAGGGACTGTCCTTCTATGTTAAATTGTACAGTGCTGCGTAACCCTAGTAGCGCTTTAGAAATGTCAAGTAGTAGTAGTAGTAGTATTTCCAGGGGGCAGAACGGAAGGTCGGAAAAAATGGTGCCGGTACGCTGTACTGGTGCGTACCGGCACAAAAAAAAGCACTGTGCATAGGACAGTATGCTCCTTAGTCAATCAGTATGTTCTTTCTCCAGCAGGCAGAGGATGGGCTCTTGCAAGCTCCTGGTCTCATTTTCAGCTATTGTTCCTGTTCTGGGTTCCCCTGGTTCAGTTGAGCTTGGGGATGTTTAGGCTGCTTGGTGCCTGATTTAGGGTTACCCTTGGTGGTGCCAGGACCCCCCTCCCTTTCTCCTGCCAGTCCCCACCCCCCTTCTTCTGCCAGTCCTTCACTTCTCCTTCCTCAGAGGACTTAAAACCAGGAGGAAAGTGCTCAGCATTGCTGAGGGGAGAAATAGGAGAACTAAAACTGCTGCTGCAGCTCTTTTAGGAGGGGGGGCTGCTTCTGCACTCCTGTCAGCGTTAACTGCACAGCCTGGGCAGAGAAACCAGCAAGAGGGATGAGTTCTTTTATGTGTGTACTGCTTTAAATTTTAATTACCTGTTAAATTTGACTTTGCAGCTGCATTATTTTCCATATTCCCATGGTGGTGGAGGCTGGTAAGCACTGCTCCCACTGTAGAAAGAGGAGAGCAGCATCTGGGCAGTGTGCGAGTTGTTTTTGGGCTCAAGATGCATTGGCTTTGTCGCGGGAAGCAGTGGGGCCGTTAGATTCTCATGCAGCAGGGTCTTTGAACATCTCTCTCCCACCCCTTCTGCGTCTGTGCTAGCAACCATGGCCATCTTGCTGTTAATCTGGGGGATGCTGTTTAGGACATGGGCAGGGTCCTGTTCCTCCTTTAGGGTCTAGTTCTCTCTCTCTGTCTCTCTCTCTCTGTCTCTTTTTTTTTTTTCCTCCTATGGTTGCAGCTTCTTCACAGGAGCCTTTCTTCTCCCCAGTTTGGTTTACTTATGCATCGAGCATATCTTATGAAAAGGTCTCCTGTTTTCATAGTGTCCCACAGATCAATCCAGAGATTTGTGGGTTATGTCCCTTTACCAGCAGGTGGAGATAGGTCATGTGCAGCCACCTTACCCAGTATTCTCTCTATCTAGCAGGTGGATGACTATATCTATGGATTGATTGGCTCCTGGCCTGGTCCCCTGAATTTAGTTGAGGTTCTGGGGTCTGAGGTGTCCCAGTCCTGGGACTTGGGTTCACACCTGGTGCTGCCAGGTCCCTCCCTCCCTCCTTCCACCATCACCCCCTCCTCTCTGTCTGACTGGGGATTGTGGTTCTCACTCTCCTGACTTTAAAAAGAGTCTGAGGTTTCTTTTGCTCCGGTGTCCTCTCCTGCCTTTAAAAAAAAAAATGCCGTTTGAGCACTGTAAAGAAACAACTCCTCAGTCTGATTTGCCCAGCATGGTGAGGTCATGCCGGTTTGCAGTACTAGCTGAGGGGTGTGAGGACCAACTTGGCATGTGACAGCGATTCCCGAGGGGGTGAGTAGTCATCTGCGCCGGTGTGGGAGTGACTGGGCTGCTATTGTTACCCTTGTCGGAGATCCACTGTACAGCCCAACTCGTGGAGCAGTGTGCTCCTTCCCAGCTCGTTTTGGCGGGCACAGGGCAACTGTTTTCTTGTATGCATGCTCGCCTCTTGGCGCCATCCTTATTACCATGCCACATGGCAATGCTGAAGTGCCAGCGCTCCCCTGGGGCCCAATTTTGCTTGCGATTTAGCAGTTCCATAGCGTCCCAAAGATCAATCCAGAGACTTGTGGGTTGTGTCCCTCTACCAGTAGGTGGAGATAGAGAGAACCTCCAAGGTTTGCTATATGTAAACCTCGGTATTCCAGTAGGTGGAGATAGAGAGAACCTCCAAGGTTTGCTATATGTAAACCTCGGTATTCCAGTAGGTGGAGATAGAGAGAACCTCCAAGGTTTGCTATATGTAAACCTCGGTATTCCAGTAGGTGGAGATAGAGAGAACCTCCAAGGTTTGCTATATGTAAACCTCGGTATTCCAGTAGGTGGAGATAGAGAGAACCTCCAAGGTTTGCTATATGTAAACCTCGGTATTCCAGTAGGTGGAGATAGAGAGAACCTCCAAAGTTTGCTATATGTAAACCTCGGTATTCTCTATCTAACAGGTGGAGGGACATCCTTTGTGTAGCTCTGGTTTGATCTGGCTACTGGTGTCCTTTGGGCCTAGTTTAGCACAGACAGGGGTTGAGTGGCTGTTTGCAGCTTGTGGTGCACACCTGGTGGTGCCAGGTCCCTCCCAGTCTCCCCCTACCTTTCCTCCATCGCCCGGGGCTGTTGGCCTGATCCGGGTGTTTCCTTTCTCTCCTGAAAAAAAAAAAAAAAGGGAAGCGTCCCTTTAAGAGCCTTTGTTTTATTTAATTATACGGAGAAGCTAGACGAACTGCTGAGTCAATTTTGGGGCAGGCGTTTGTGAAGCATGTCAGTGCCTTCTGAGGCGGCTAAGCGCTGCTTGTGGTGTGGGGGCCAGAGAGCAGCGTCAGGGGAGTGTGAGTCCTGCTGTCATCCTGTAGCGGGTGCTCAGCACGACAGGGGTTCCCCTCAGGCGTCCGGTGAATCGGAAGCGCAGGGGATAGTTTCGGCGGTTTCCTCGGAGCAGTTAGTGCATCGTGCGTTGGCGAGCACCATTTTCTCCTTTCAGGTGTGACCTGCTCCACACGTGGCAGTTGACAGGAGGCACAGCGCGCTTCTGTGGCACAGGCTCTGATGGATGGAAGCGATTTAGAGGGAGCAGGGAAGTCCCTTTCGGTTCCTTTTTCCCTGGATTTTGTTTTATTGATGCATTCCTTAATCACAGCGGTCACTAAAAAAACACTCTCCCTGTGGAGGGTGGCAGGGCGCTGAAGGACCCTCAGGATCGTAAGAGACTTAAAGCTGTCCTTTGAAGTGGCTGCCCTTTCCCTGAAAGCCTCAGTTTGTGGCTGTTATGCGGCGCAGGCATGCTTATTGTGGGTACAGAAAAGCCTCCTCTCCGGAGGAACTCGTGGCTATTTTGCCGGCCTTAGAGTCTGGTTTAGCCTTCCTTGCAGATCTCCTTTATGAACTTTTGAGGGCTTTGGCGAAGGAGGTTTCCCTAGCGGTCACTGCACGTCGTTAGCTTTGGTTGCGGCATTGGGCTGGCTAGGAAAGCTTCCTTTTAGGGGAAAGCTTTTGTTTGGAACAGACCTAGAACAGATTGTGAAGGACCTTGGTGACTCCAAGGGCCAGTGCCTCCCGGAGTACAGGTCCAAGTCTGTGTGACCGGCGTGACCTAGACCTAGGTTTAGGGATACCTGGCGTTACCTCCCAGGTTGTGGGACCTCCTTTCAGAGAGCAAGGTTTTCTCAGAGGCCTCAGCCCTTTCAAGGTGACAGGCGGGCCTTCCTCTCCAGTAACAGAAACCAGCCCGCAGCCAGATCCGCCCAATGATGGGGCCCTGGTCCATCTCCAGCTGGTTATTGGGGGCAGGCTGTCCCTATTCCTGGCGGAGTGGACCAGGGTAACATCCGACGGATGGGTGGCCTAGTGGTTAGGGTGGTGGACTTTGGTCCTGGGGAACCGAGGAACTGAGTTCGATTCCCGGCACAGGCAGCTCCTTGTGACTCTGGGCAAGTCAGTTAACCCTCCATTGCCTGCCATGAGTGGGAAAGCGTGGGGTACAAATGTAACAAAAACAAAAAAAAATCAGAGACGGCTACAAGTTAGAATTGGCTTGTCCTATAGTAGACTCTTTGTTCTGGAATCTCCTGGCAAATCTCCCCCCAAGGTGTTCTGGAATCTCCTTGCAAATCTCCCGCCAAGGTGCGGGCGGTTCATCACACCCTCCTCAACTTACAACGACTGGGTGCCGCCCAGCCTGTACCCCCTGCAGAAAGAGGGTGCGGTCGATACTCCATTTATTTTGTGGTGCCAAAAAAGGGCGGTTCTTGGCGACCTGTCCTAGATCTCAAGTGCGTCAACAGGTCCTTATGGGTTTGGCATTTCCGCATGGAAACACTCTGCTCAGTGATCGCAGCGGTACAGCCAGGGGAGTTTTTGACGTCTCTCGATCTCAGAGGCCTATTTACACATTCCAATTTGGCCTCCCCACAGGCGTTTTCTTTGCTTTGCAGTGCTCTGTCGTCATTTTCAATTCAAAGCGATGCCCTTCGGCCTAGCCACAGCACCTCAGACCTTTTCCAAGGTCCTCGTCGTAGTGGCGGCCTATCTCAGGAAGGAAGGGATTCAGGTCCGTCCTTATCTAGATGAGTGGCTTGTGCGGACGTTGTCTTTTGAGGAGAGTCGGCGGGCAACCGGCAGAGTGGTCGGCTTGCTTCAATCGCTTGGTTGGGTGATCAGCTTCCCAAAGTGCAGCCTAACGCCTTCCCAGACACTGGAATACTTGGGAGTGTGCTTCAATACCCAAACAAGGATAGTTTCTCTTCAGCTTGAGCACAACAGTTACAAGGTCAGTTGCGAGCTCTGTTCTAAACTCCGAATTTGCAGGCTTGGGACTATGTACAAGTTCTAGGTTCCGTGGCCTCCACCTTGGGCCAGAGCTCACATGCCCCCCCTGCAGTGGCACCTTCTGAGCCATTGGTCTCTGCTATTACGAGGTTCGGGTGCCATATTCGGCCCGTCTGCACACAATCATGCACTGGTGGTTCATTCAAAAGAATCTGCTGTCAGGCATTCCTCTGGCAACCCCGGAATGGAAGATCGTGACCACAGATGCGTTGCTGTCTGCCTGGGGGGCTCATTGCCTCAACAGACGGCCCAGGCCATTTGGACCTTGACGGAGGCGTCATGGTCCATCAATCGCGGTTTGTCTGGCCCTTCGGGAGTTTCTGTCTCTGCAGTTGCCTAGATCGAGGTCTCTCGGACAATGCGATGGCGATCGCCTATGTGAACCGTCAGGGGGGCACCAAGAGTGCACCAGTAGTGCGTGAGGTGGCTCTGATCTGCCGTTGGGCAGAGACTCATCTCTCTCTTGATGGCGGCTCATATAGCAGGGTCACAGAATGTGCAAGCGGACTTTCTCAGTCGCCACCAGTTGGAGCCAGGGGAGTGGATACTCTCCCTTCTGGCCCCCGTTGGGGGATGCTGGTGATGGACTTAATGGCCACCGCATTCAATGCGAAGGTTCCTCGTTTCTTCAGCAGGGGAAGACATCTGGGCTCTTCTTCAACCTTGGCCCAGGGGCCTGTTCTATGCCTTTCCCCCGTGGCCAATGGTGGGCAGGTTACTGACTCGCATTGCCAGTCATCCCGGTTGAGTGATTCTGGTGGCCTCGGATTGGCCCAGACGTCCCTGGTACGCAGATATGGTCAGGCTCCTGTTCGATTGTCCTCTCTGGCTACTGGCACAGGACAGTCTCCTGCTGCAGGGACCAATCATGATGGAGGATCCCTCCCCCTTTGTTCTTACGGCCTGGCCCTTGAAAGGGCGGTTGAAAAGGAAAGGGTATCCGGACGCGGTTATCGCTACGATGCTGCAGGGTAGGAAAAGATTCACCTCGATAGCTTATGCTAGGGTGTGGTGTACCTTCGATTCGTGGTGTGCGAGTTCTGGATTGTCAGCGGCTTTGGCTTCAGTATCGGTTATCCTCGCGTTTCTTCAGGAGGGTGTACAGAAATCTGTCTCGTTGAGTTCTATTAAGGTGCAGGTGGCAGCTCTGGCGTGCTTTAGAGGCTGGCTTCAGGGGGCATCCATTGCCTCCCACCTGAATGTGGTTTGTTTCTTGAGGGACGTAAATCGGTTGCGTCCTCGTGCCAGTTCTGCCATCCTGGAACCTTTAATCTAGTTCTCAAAGCGCTTCAGCGTCGTCCTTTCGAGCCCTTATCGGGGATTATGGTTAAGGATCTCACCTTGAAGGCGATTTTCCTAGTTGCCATTACTTCGGTTCGGAGAATTTCAGAGTTGCAGGCTCTTTCTTGCAGAGACCCGTTCCTGCATTTTATGGAGGCGGGGGTATCGATTATGACAGTTCCTTCGTTTTTGCCCAAGGTGGTTTCTCGTTTCCACTTGGGGCAGTCCCTGCATTTGCCGGCTTTTTGCCAGGGAGATTACCCCAAGCAATTCCGGGCGCTGCCTCGACATGACGGGCTCTTCTTAGGTATTTGGAGGTGCCAAATGAATTTGGTCTTTCTGACCATCTCTTCATCCTTTTTGGAGGCAGTAAGAAGGGTCATATGGCTTCCAAGGCCACCATAGCCCATTGGGTGTGGGATGCCATCACTTCGGCGTACGTGGCATTGGGCAAGCAAGCCCCTGCGCACGTTTGTGCTCATTCTACGCGAGCTCAGCCTTCCTCCTATGCAGAGTCCCATTTGGTTTCTCTGGAAGATATTTGCAGAGTCGCTACATGGGCTTCGGTCTATAGATTCACTCATCATTATCGGGTGGATGTGGCAGCTCAGCAAGATACAGTGTTTGGCTCGTCAGTGATTTCTGCTAGGTTGGGGATGTCCCGCCCTACTTGAGGAATGCTTGGGTACATCCCGCAAGTCTCTGGATTAATCTGTGGGACTTTATGGAAGGAAAAATGAATTCTTACATGATTTTCTTTCCATTAGTCCCAACAGATCAATCCAGAGGGCCCCCCCCCCCACTGGATTTACTGTCTGCAGTTTTGTTTTGGTTAGTTTTATCGGGTTCAGCGTTCTGAATGTTCCTTCATTTGATTAAATAATAAAATAAATATAGAACTGTTTCCATTCCACTGCTTTGGTCCAGGGATATGGGACTAGGTTTGTTATGGGCACAAGGATCTCTTTCTTGGATATTCCCCCATGGGCCTGATTCCGTGGAGCACTGTATTCCTTCAGGGGTTCCTTCTCTGCTTTGGACCCCATCTCTGTGGTTCCCTTCAAGACAGCTTAGTCTCAATGGGTGATTTCAACACAGCCTTCTGCTGATATTTCATAAGTTCTCTCTCACTGGAAGTGGCAATCTGCAGCTTGTAAGCTGCTAGGGTGTGCTGTAGCTGGCGGCAACAGATTTCAGATCCTTTCCAGAAGGCTTTCCAGAATTGGTCTTCCCTTTTTCTCCTGCCCCCTGTGAAGGGGGTGTTTCTGCAGCTTCTGTGCCTTCTATTTTACCTGAGGAACTGGAGGAAGGGGACATTTTGCAGGATGAGGCAGGTGATCCCTGAGCTCTCTGTGTATTTCATAAAGATGAACTGCACTCTTTCAGCACTAGTGCCCTGCAAGTGCTGAATATTTTATCTCTGGACTCTCAACACTGTCTTCATCTAATTCTAAAATGGCCAGCACAAAGAAGCCTCCAAAATCCTTTCTGGTCCATGGGGCTATGAAGGAGTTTATATCTGTGCAATGGGCCACTCTTGATTCAGAACAATGTTTCTCAGGAGGAGCTGGAGAAGTTGGATGCTCTAAGGCGGATACCCTGGTGGCCGCATTGACTGAAAGGACTACCCTTTTGGTGGAAGATGGCATAGCTCTAAAGATGTCTAAGATAGGAAGTTGGAATTCTCTGTTAAGCTGCCCTTTGAAGTTATAGCTCTCTCTAGGCAGCCGTTTGCAGTTCTTATGCAGCTAGAGCGTGCCTTAGCTGGGCCAGTAAGTGGCAGATGCCTGCTCTGTTTCTGAGCCACAGGCTCCTTTTGAGTTTCCTGCTATGGATAAGGAGATGGGGTTAGTCTATCTGGCTAACTATTTGTATGATCTTATCAGAGCTTCGGCCAAACAAATAGCCTTGGCCGTTGCTTCTAGATGCTTGTTGTGGGGAAAATGCTGCTTTCAGGCAGCACCTTATGAAGCTTTTCTTTTAGGGGAAGCTTTTTTGGTGGGAGGATTTGGAAACTGTGGGTGAGATGCACAGCAGCACCCAGTAAATATTGGTGCCGCTGGAAAAATTACCAGGTTGCAAACAGTTACCAATGTAGAAAGGGGATCGCATGTAAATGAGATGCACGGATCCCCTTTCGTGTATCAATAGCTGTTTGCCACTGAAATCTGTCAAATGCATTTGACAGCTTGCACAAAATCCCTTATGGTCAGTGGACCCCCCCCCCCCCCCCCCCCAGGATCTCTTAAAATTTCTTGGTGAACTGCCTCCCAACCCCCCTCCCCACACACCCACATAAGATCTGCAGGAGGGCAGGAGCAATGCCTCTGGATGCACCCTTCTCAAAATGCCTCTGTCCGGTGCATCCTGTGGTGCACTGGGCTGGTGCTGGGCGCCACAATTCTGCCCTTCTGCCTCCTGCGGGTCTAAGATACATGGGAGGTCACTAGACCACCTGGGAGTGATGGTTATAGTAAGGGGGGGGGGGGAGTATCGAGGCGGTCCACTGGACCACAAGAGTTCTTTTGCATGAGGGGTGTCCGGGGTCCATTGAACCACCATGGAATTTTTAAGAGATTTTGGGGGTGGGGGGTGGGGAGGGATTGGGAGGGTTAGGAGGCAGTCCAGTGGACCACCAGGGATTTTTGGTTCAGGGGTCCCGGGAGAGGAGAGGGTAGAGATCACAAACAGGCAGCCTTTGCAGCTGCCTGTTTCCTTCTTCTCCGACAGCTATAGAGCAACCGTAAAATCTAGATCGGATTTTACGGTCGCTCTGAAGCTGTGCATCACACGGAATGCTCATAAGAATATTAATGAGCTTGTTGTTATACGTTTGTATAGGGTTCTTGGTGACTGCTAACGGCACACGTTAGAGCCATAGAAAAACCCTTTGTGCATTATTCAGTGGAGATTGTTTGCTTTAGACTGGCTACAATTAGTTTAAAGCAAACATTGACAGCACAGTAAGCTTTGTGCATCGGGGCTGTGTCGAGGATTTGGGGGAATTCTAAGTCTCGCTGTTTGCCTGAGGACAAACCTTGAAGCTCCTTTCGGTCAGGCACGCTCTCGTCTTAAGGACTCCAAGTGGTACAAGCCCGGTTCCTTTGGTTCCTTCCAGAGGCCGAGATACCAGTCCGAACAACCCTTTTGTTCGGAAAAGTCAATGCTGGCTCAGTCTGCGAGATCCTCCCCTGCCTCTCATCCTTCACAATGATGGGGTTCCAGTTTATTCTTCGTCAGAGATCATAGGGGGGCGTCTTGCCCGATTTTATAAGGAGTGGACCAAGATTACTTCAGACCAGTGGGTCTTCGACATTACAAGAGAAGGTTACAAATGTAGAGTTCTTCTTTCTCTCCTGTCACAGATTTATTTCTTGGAATCGCCGTGCAAAGCCTTGCGCAAATCAGTGGTAGTCTGCTCCACTCTTCGGTCTCTGCAGGAGATAGGAGCGGTTATTCATTTTCCTTTCCACAGGCAGGGTCAGGGCTTCTATTCCATTTACTTTGTTGTTCCAAAGAAAGCAGGCTTTTATCACCAGGTGCTCAATCTCAAGCATGTCAACCATTTTTGCATGGAAACCCTCCGATTGGTAATGGCGGCTTTGAGGTAGGGAGAATTTCTGGCCTCCCTGGATCTCGAGCTGTACTTTTCGTATTTACATTTGGCCTCCACATCAGTGATTCTAGGGAAGCATTTTCAGTTCTGAGCGATTCTGCTCGGACTTTATACAGCTCTCTGAACCTTCTCCAAAGCCATCGTGGTGGTAGCAGCATTTCTGAGGACGGAAGGTAGGTATCACACTCCATCCCTATCTGGATGACTGACTGATCAGGGCCTCTTCCATTCATGAGAGTAATCAGGTGACCTCCAGAGTGACCCTTCTTTAGTTGCTGTGTTGGGTAATCAATTTCTCCAAGAGCCATTCGATTCCCACACTATCTCTGGAGTATTTGGGATTTGACCAGTCGTAGGGGGGAAGTGTTCCTGACAGATCTTGGACAGAATGAGAATTCAAAATTGGATCCATCTGTTGTTGGAGACTTCGAAAACATGAGATTATGTTCAAGTTCTGGGCTCCATGGCGGCAATGATTGCTATGGCTCCTTGGCTCAGTGCTCTCACATGTGCACTCTTCAGCAGTTCTTGGTGACCTGTTGGCCTCCCCTATCTCAGGGCTATCAACTCCACCTTCCCTGTATTTGGCAGGTGAAAACCACTAGCATTTTGAGGTGGTTGCATCCAGCCAATCTGTCGGGGGGGGGGGGGGGGGGGGGCTTTGTCCTCCCTGTCTTGGATGGTGGTAGTGACTGGTGTTAACTTTTCAGGCTGGGGAGCCCATTGTCTTGGTCACAGTGCCCCTGGGCCTCTGGAATGAAATGGAGTCAATTTGTCCTATCATTTGTCTGAAACTCCAGGCAGTCCGCAAGGTACTTCTGGTATTCCAGTGCTTTCTAAGGGACAAGCCAGTGCGGATTCTTTCGGATAATCTTATGACAGTGCTTAGCTGGCGGAGTCTCACCTCCTGCTGTCCTGGGCAGAAACACACTTGCTCCAGATTTCTGCAGCTCACTTTGTGAGATCTCTCAATGTCCAGGTGGTTTTTTTGAGCAGGAGCTCCCTGGATCTGGAAGAATGAGAGCTCTCCATGGAAGTTTTCAACTTGATAACGAGGGAGTGGGGCACTCCAGTTCTAAATCTCATGGCATCCTGACACAATGCCAAGGTTCCCAGATTCTTTAACAGAAGAAGAGTAGGGTTCTGAGGGCATCGACGTTCTTCTTTAGCTATGGCCGGAGAGATCTTTTCTGTGTTTTTTCCTTGGGCTATTATAAGGAGAGTCCTTCACGGAATCCTCCTTCATTTAGGCCTGGTACGTCTCGTTGCCCTGGATTGGCCCCGAAGACCTTGGTATGCAAATTTGGTTCATCTTTTGGTGGACACCCCTTTTTGCCTTCCACTGCTTCAGAATCTTTTGGTTCAAGGCCTGATCCAAATGGAGGATCCATCCTCTTTTTGAAAAGTCAAAGTTGAGGAAGGTAGGTTACTCTGATACTATCATTACCACTTTGCTGCAGTCAAGGAAGAGGTCTACCTCTTCGATGTAGGTTAGAGTTTGGAGACTCTTTGAGGCTTGGCATTCAGCGAGGGTGGTGTCTTCCTTTCAGGTGACCCTGCCTCACATTTTAGCTCTCTTGCAGGAAGTCTTTGAGAAGGGGCAGCCCTGGCTTGTTACTGTGGTCGGCTTCAAAATTTATTTTCTGACCGCACATCCTGATATTGTTTTTCTGAAGGGGGTTGATTGAGTCAAGCCTCCACGTCTCCATCCTTGATACTGAATGGTATCTTAATTTGGTCCTATGCTCTCTTCAGAGGGCACCATTTGAACCACTTCGGAAGGTTACACGTAAAGACCTTACCTTGAAGTTGTTTTTTCTGGTGGCTATAACATCTGCTCAGCAGATTTTTGACTTACAAGTACTGTCTTGTCGATATCCCTTTTTAAGCTTTGCTGAGGCGGGTATCATCATTTGGACTGTTTCTTCTCTGCTTCCTCAGGTACTCTTCCTTTCTTCCACCTGAACCAACCTTTGTTTCTTCCATCCTTCATGAAGGAGGATTTGGGAAGGATTTTGACTTCTTAAATTTGCTTGACGTACGCTGGGTGCTCATTTAGTACCTGCAAACTACTAATGAATTTTTGTGCTCTGGGTGGGTCGAAATTGGTGGGCTGCAGCATCTAAGCCAACCAGTGCTTGTTGGATTAAAGCAGTGGTTCCGAAACCTGGTCCAGGAGGCACCTCAGCCAGTCAGTCAGGTTTTCAGGATATCCACAATGAATATCCCAAAAAACACACAGGCAGATAATCTGCAAGATCCAGAACAGCAGAAGAGAGCAGGCCAATATGATGAAGTAAAACAAAATGTATTCAACGCAGATGTTTTATGAACTACAAACAACTGTTCTCTAACATGCCTATGTTTCGCTCTCTCAAGGGCTGTGTCAGGGTCTTAACGTAAATCAACGGAATCTATTCAGTGTTTTCTTGTCGGGTCAACACTGTCAAGAGTCTGTCTACAGTTATCTTACGGCTTCGCTTCTCTGCTAAGAAGTCAGTCTACGCTCCTGCTTTATTTGGCATCCATTACTCCAACAAAAGTTCAGTCCACTATCCACTGTAGTTCTCCAACAAAAGGTCAGTCTATTCATCTGGCAACAGTCTCCAGCAGAAGTGGACTGACTTGTTGGAGTACTACAGTGGATTATGGCCTGACCTTTGTTGGAGTAGTGGACGCCGAATAGAGGAGGACCGTAGATCGACTTCTGATCAAAGGAACGAATCCAGAAAACAATGGTTGACAGAGATTCTTGATAGTGCCAACCAGATAGGGAAAACTGACTAGCTCCTGCTGGTTTGTGTTAAGCCCTTGATGCATCCCTTGAGAGGTCGAAACATGGTCATGTTGGGCGGTTAGAGAACAGTTGTTTGTAGTTTTTAAATATCTGCATTGAATAAATGTTGTTTAAGTTCATCAAGTTGGTCTGCTCTTCTTTCTACTATCCACAATGAATATTCATGAGAGATTTGTATGCAAATCTCATGAATATTCATTGTGGAAATCCTGAAAACCTGACTGGCTGGGTTGCCTCCAGGATCAGGTTTGATAACCACTACATTAAAGAATCCATTGCTTCTGCTTATATTCTTATGGGCAAGCAGCCATCAGCTTCTCTCAGGGCTTTGTCAACCAGAGCTGTTGTGACATCCTGGGCAACAACTTGGGTGTACTCTTTTCATGAAATCTGCAGAGCAGCAACATGGTCCTGTTTGCATATGTTTTATAAGCATTGTCATTTGGATGATTCAGTGTGGTCGGAAGCATCCTTTGGGGCCTTGGTGCTCTCTGTGGGTGTGTCTGATTCTCTTCCTGTTTGAGGACTGCTTTGCTACATCCCACATGTCTCTAGATTTACCTGCTGCATATGACAAGGAAGGAAAAATTATGCCTTACTTGATAATTTTATTTCCTTTAGTTACAGTGGATGAATCCAGAGACCCACCTTGGCATGTTTTCTCTGTTCAGAGTTCTTGTTGCAGTTTTAGGTGCATAGAGCTGCTGATTGTTACCTCATTGATATTCGATTCTGTGAGGGAGAAGTGCTGAGCTACTAATTTTGCTTTCTGATTTGTTATGAGACATACTGATTGACCAAGGAGCATACCATCCTATATGTGGCACACTTCAGTGTTCTTTATCTCCACCTGCTGGTAGATGGACATAACCCACAAGTCTCTGGATTCATCTGCTGTGACTAAACAAAAGAAAATTATCAGGTAGGTTTCTCTGGGTGCTGGGCTTCTTTGCATCATACCTTTGATGTATATCTTGGTGGTATATAAGATGGCTGTCCTGTTGCTTGTTTCTGTCCCATATATTACAACTTTTCCTGAGATGCTGTAAGTCATTTCCTGTAATTTGTTGTTCTGTGTGCTCTCTCACGTGCTTTTTTTTTTTTTTTGAGCTTCCCAAGGTTTTGCATTTTTCTAAGATCAGAACTGGATAATGTGTATTTTTATAGTAAACTTTATTGGTGATAAATAGTATGATCAGTATAATATAAAACCAGCGGAGGACTGTGTCATTGGGATCCATGCAACTCATATATTTCCACAAGCAAGAATAAGCATTTTCAGAGGCTATGGTTAGTTTGTGTGAAATATATAATACTAGTAAAAGAGGGCCGTTTCCAACAGAAATGAAACGGGTGCTAGCAAGGTTCCAGGGCCCCCTCCCTCCCTCCCTCTCTCCTCCGAGTTCCAGCCCCCCAACCGGCACCCCTCCCTGTCCTCCGAGTTCCAGGACCCCCCTCCCCTTCGAGTTACAGGCCCCTCCTCCCCTTCAAGTTCCAGGACATCCTTCCCCCTCCCCCCCTCTTGTCCACTACCCTCAGAGTTCCATGCACCCACTGTCGTCCGAGTTCCACAACCCCGTGCCTCCCTCCGTCTCTGTCTGTGGCCTCCCTGTGGAAGCAGGACGTGTGTGGCTGCCCCTCCCATTCGTAAGTGCCGGCTGTTCTGTAAAACTTTTTACCTCGTGGTCCGCTGGCAACAGTGAAGTTGAGCAGGCACGGCGCTTCAGACTGCCTTTGCTTTCGCTTCTGTTTCAGCTGTGCCTCTGGTCCCGCCCTCATTTCCTGTTTGCGGAAGGGCGGTACCAGAGGCACAGCTGAAACAGAAGTGAAGGCAGTCTGAAGCGCCGTGCCGTGCCTCCATTTCACTGTTGCCGGCGGACCAGGAGGTAAAATGTTTTAAAGAACAGCCGGCACTTACGAAGGGGAGGGGCTGCCGCACAAGTCCTGCTTGCACTCGGAGGCCACAGAGAGAGAGGGAGGGAGGCGCGGGGCGGTGGAATTCAGAGGAGAGGGGGTGGCGTGGAACTTGGACGACAGCTGAAGGAGGGAGGGAGGTAGGAGGCTGGTGGAACTCGCAGGAGAGGGGGGCCGTGGAACTCGGACGGGAGTGGAAGGAGGGAGGTAGGGGATCAAGGAACTCGGGGGCCCGATTCTGTACGCACCTCCGGTGGCTGGTGCTAGCTTCCCTCCCCTCTCACTTCCCATTGGTCTGGCCTGTGACGTCATCCCCAGGGCGGACCAGTGGGAACTGTTACGAACCCAGGCATCCAGATGGAGGTGCAAATTATTATATAGGATAGTTGTTTTAAAGCTAGACCAGCCCAGCAGATAGAGGTAGGGGAACTCAACTCTCTTCCAGTGACATCACTGGTATAAGGGCTGGTGCAGTCTGGAAACTTTCAGTATTTCTTATCCTCCTGTTAGACCACTCTAGCTTACATTTGTCAGATTCCAGCACAAAGAAAAGGATTTCATCTAGTTCTCATTGGTGCTGAGGGAGCACAGTGCAGGGCATCGAGCAGAGGCTTGCATATTCTAGCATGTTTCCCCATTGAATCATGGGGAATTAAGCTCAGGCTTAATTTCTGTATCTCTACCTGCTGGTTGATGGACACAATTATCCCACGAGTTCTGGAATAGCAGGAAAGACTAATGGAAAGAAAATTAATGAGGTAAGACCTAATTTCTCCATGCTGTTTCTGAAACATACACTTCAACACGGAGCATGGAGGAGGCTTGGAGCTGACGTTAGTTGCTTCAGTGTCTATTTCCAGTACATCAGGGAGGAAACTTCATAGAGGGGATCCTTGGTGTTTTGGTAATGATGGATGCTTGACCATGCTTTCAGTAATGTGAAACGGGCAGAAACTCAGGCTTCTCTGACACTTGTCTTCTATGAGTCCGAGTAAGAACGCTCATGGGATTCTAAGGAGGAGCTGAGAGTTTCTTGGAGGAGAGGTCCACTGGTCTACCTTCAGATCCTTCCCCACCAGAGGATTTCTTTCATTGATTTTATGTGGTATATGTCTTAAGCCGTCCCATTTCATTTAGGCAGAGGAAGAGCCCAGGGCAGGAACATGGTTTAGGGGTTCTTAACCTTTTTTGGTTCCTGTGTACCTTTTACAGATTAGTGAAACTCTGCATCCCCTAGAAAGTTTCATTAAACTTGTCTCAGATTTCAGGACCCTTCTCTGCACTCCATTTGACTTTTGAGAATATAGGAACCCCTACTTAAGAACTGCTCCAATTCCTCACCCCCTCCCCAAGGAGCTGTGACAGTGGGAGACCCTCCCCCCACCCCATGTCTCATTAATAAGATGTTTGATCTATGTACAGAGTCCAGAAGGTTCCAGGATTCAAAAAACTGCAGCTTCCTCACCATTTCATGATAGTTGAATCTTCTCTCCAAAGAGCCAAGAGTTCCAAGACTTGCTTCTTGCTGCCTCCTGCAAGGGAGGCTAGGATATTTAAGTCTTTCGAGAAGAGTGTTTCATAATGTTGTTCTCCTTTCCCGTATAATATCCTTCCATCAGTTCATGAGCATGCACTTGAACATTGTGCACAGTATTTCAGAATTTGTGGATACTTTTCCTAGGGATAAAGCCGAGGAAATCAAATCAATTCTTGTATACCACTGATAGCTCCTTTCTAGGGTTCAGTGCAGTTTACATTCTAGATGAGACAAAAGCCGATAATGTTAGTGTGAGGTATGAGAGCAATTAGAGACCATTGGTGTAATGTATGAGACCAAAAACATTATAGGAAAGGGTAATGGATGATATTAGGAGGTAGGTCAGTGGATTGTTATGAAGCAGTCTTTGGAAAGAGAGAGATTTTTAGCCTCTTCCTGAAGCTAAATAGCTGTTTTCTGTTCTGATGGCAATAGGTAGTGAGTTCCATATTTTAACTCCTAAGTACAGGGAATAGAGAGCTGAAAATCTTCTGATTTCGAATTGTATTTTGAAATGGTGACGCTATCATCATCAGTTGTTCTTTCAATCTGTTAGACTGGACCAAACGTAGCGAAGTGGTCTTAGCAGTTCAGAGGTGAAACCCTGTAAGATTTGAAAAACTAAACAAGCAGCTTTGAACCCGATTCTTTCTGCTATGGGAAGCCAGTGCAGTTTGTTAAGATGAGTTGAAATAGTATATCTATTCAATCTGTATATTAGTCAAGCAGCTGTATTCTGTATGATTTGCAGTTTTTTTTTTCTGATATTAACACTCTACCAAAAAATGCAACATTACAGTAAACCATTAGACTAACTTTTGGACTAGTAGTGCAAAGGCTTTTTGATTGAAGAATCATCTGACTAGATGTAGCTGTCTCATTTTGAATAGTGTTTTCTTCCATAGCTGGTTAATATGGGAAGAGCAGGTGAATGAAGAATTAAGCAAGATTCCTAGTACTCTCGTTTCAGACTCGACTGTAAAGCTTTGACCATTGGACAAAGATATTGATGATGGGATCTCAACGCCCTGATTTCGGAACCACAGGACCTTGGTTTCTCCGAGGACAAGCAGGTTTGCATATTCTCACAAGTGGGTAGAGCTTTGTGAAGCGCGAGCCACACTCCACTGCACATGCGCGAGTGCCTTCCCACTTTCACGTGAACGCGGCCCCCTTAGTTCTTTTCTTTCCACGTGAGAAGCAGCTGCGATTTTAATCGCTCTCCTCACACGTCCGGTCTGAAAGAGCTTTTTTTTGAGTGCCTTCGGCTATTTTTTTTTTCTGGGTTTTCTTTTGTTAAACCTTGCCTTTGCCAATTTTTGGCCGTTTTTTTTTAGGTCTGGTCGGGGTCTTCCCTTCTTTTTTTGTGTGCTTTTGCCCATTTTTCAGGCACCATTGAGTTGTTTGATTTGGCTGGCGAGGTTTTCTTCTCCATGTCCACGAAGACTTCCAGTGACTTCAAGCGCTGTACCTGGTGCAACCAGACCATCTCAGGGAAGGACACCCATTCTTGGTGTCTCCATTGTCTTGTGCCCAACTATCTTTGTATGAAGAAGAGGACCCAGGTTTCCCGAGATTCTCAATGAGAGAACATTTTTGAAGCCAGGTCCTCGGCATTGATGTCGGAGACGTTGATTGATGTTGACCATCGTACCAGCATCGGTAATCATGGCTGCTTCTAGACCTGTAGACACTGGGAGCAGTGAGGCATCAAGTGGGTCTCCAGCTATCTCGAGGCCTCCTGTTGTGATGGCCCCCCGGGACTGTCCATTGTCAGACCGACCCTGTGACGATGTGAGGATTCGATGTCGTCCTCGTTGGCACCGAGGAACCTGGGTGACGTTCTTGGGGCAAAGGCCAAGAAGCATCATCATTGGTCACCCTCATTACATGGTGCCGGGAGCTCTGGGGCGAAGAAGGATTCAGCACCCGAGAAGCATTGGCGCCGGGAGGACCGCTCTCCCTCCATACAGGAGATGCCAATGTGACTCTCTCCAAGCAGTCGAGATCCTGCTCCCGTGTTGGCCCCAGCGGTTCTGCAACCTGAGCCCCAGCCAGCACCCCAGCTTTTCCCCGATGTCAGTCCTCGATGAGCGTATCTGGGCCTTGTTTCCTGAGCTGCTAGATGGCCTTATGCAGCGATGTGCATTGGTATTGGGGGTGCTTGCACCTGCCATATCTCCCGCCGCAGCCCTGCCTGGCTTACAGACCTGGTATCGACTGCCACCCAAGCCGGTACCTCCTTGATGTCGGTGGATGAAGCTTTGCTGGAGTCGAGGCGGGAGCTGGCTCTCGACACTGCTTTTGAGGACAGGGTTCCTCGGCATTAGAGGCAGGTTTGGTCTTGGACATCTCGTAGGGAGATTCTATCTGACACTGAGGAGGAGTGCTCATGGGAATCGGAGGAGGATCCCAGATACATTTCCTCAGATGAGCCATATGGGATCCTCTCTGAGCTCTCCCCACCACCTGAAAGGAGACGGTCTCCGCCGAAGAGCCTTTCTTTTCTGTCTTTTGTCAAGGAACTGGCTGATGCCATTCCAATTCCTTTATAGGTTGAGGATGAGCCCAGGGCCAAGATGCTCGAGGTCCTGGATTACACATCTCCTGTGACTGCTCCTCTGGTGCCCAAGAAGATTGACACCCAGCATCGGATCCACTAGGTTTGTAAGGCCTCAGTTGCCTCATGGTTCCTTAGTGGTGGAACCCGCTTTCAAAAGAGCCATGAGTATCGGACTATGCCTCGGGGAGCCAAGGCAGAGACAGAGAAGCTAGAAAGAACCCTGGACTCTTTTGGAAGGAAGATGTATCAGGCTTCAATACTAATCTGTATTCAGTCTTACCAGCTCTTCACGAGCATTCACTTGCGAAACTCAGTGAGACAGCTGTCAGACTTGGTCGACACGCTCCCCCCGGAGTAGACCTAGCCTTTTCGCCAGTTGGTCAAGCAGCAGAAGGCGTGTCGCAAGTTCTTGGCCAGGGGCACTTAAGACACTTTTGATGTGGCATTCAGGATCTCTGCCCAAAGTATAGGAGTGCGCAGACTCTCATGGCTGCGTGTTTGACTTGTAACATTCTGCCTCCTTATCTAGGAGGTTGGCAAGCCATGGAGCAGTCGCTACTATTCTAGGTGTTCTCATTCACTTAGACAGCGTATGCCTAAGGCCCCTAGTGCTCCCCAGTCAAAGCCAGGGATGAGCTTTTGACTAGGTCCAGCAGAGCATAGTTGCAATCAAAGTGTCCATCCCGGACGACTTGCCGGTCGGTGGGAGGCTAAAATTATTTCACCAAAGGTGGCCTCTTATAACCGACCAACAAATAGTCCATTTTGGATACACCCTCAACTGGCAACCCAAACCTTCAAATTGCCCACTGAGAGCTCATTCATTCAGCACAGGCAGGTACTTGCAGAGGAATTCTCCGCCCTTCTGAAGGCCTGTAGTCGAACCTGTTCCACCAGGGTAGGAAGGGCAAGGATTCTGTTCCAGGTACTTCCTTGTGCAGAAAAAGACAGGATGCGTCTCATCCTAGATCTTTGAGGGCCCTAAACAAATTCTTAGCTCGAGAAATGTTCAGGATGGTTTCCCTTGACACCCTTCTCCCCCTGATTCAGAAGGACGATTGGTTATGTTCTCTTGGACTTGAAGGATGCATATACTCACATCCTGATACTTTCATAGTCGCAGCGTCACTACGCAGACTGGGAGTCCATGTGTTCCCCTATCTTGACGATTGGCTGGTAAAGAGTACCTTGGAGGGCGGTGCTCGGGAGTCCATGCGGATGACTATTTGGGTTCTAGAGCTACTAGGGTTTGTTTTAAACTACCCATCTCCACCCTGTTCAAAGATTGGAGTTCATAGGAGCCCTGTTCGACATGCGGACGGTTCTAGCCTACCTTCCAGAGATGTGAGCGGACAATCTTTGTCACCTTAGTGTCCAAGGTTCGTGCCTCTCAGCAGGTCACAGCTCGGCAGATGTTGAGATTATTGGGCTGCATGGCTTCCACAGTGTACGTTACGCCCATGGTACGTCTTCACATGAGATCAGCTCAGTGGTCCCTGGCTTCTCAGTAGTATCAAGCCACAGGGAGTCTAGAAGATGTCATGCAAATGTCCCCTGAGCTTGCACGCTCTCTTCAGTGGTGGATAATACGATCCAGTTTGACTCTGGGACTTCTATTCCAAATTCCTCAGTCACAAAAAGTGCTGATGACAAATGCATCTCTCCTGGGATGGGGAGTTCATGTAGATTGGCTTCACACTCAGAGTGCTTGGTCTGCCCAGGAAACGAATCTTCAGATCAACCTCCTGAAGCTTCGAGGGATCTGGAACACTCTAAAGGCTTTCAGAGATCGGCTGTCTTGTCAAATCATTATAATTCAAACAGACAATCAGGTTGCCATGTATTACACCAGCAAGCAGGGGGGGCACAGGATCTTGCCCTCCGTGTCAGGAAGCTGTCAGGATGTGCATTGGGCTCGCCAACATGGCATGTTTCTTCAAGCCAATTATCTGGCAGGTGCAAACAACACCCTGGCTGAAAGGCTGAGCTAGATAATGCAACCGCACGAGTGGTCTCTCATATGGTCGTAGCCCACAAGATCTTCCAAGTGTGGGGCACCCCCTTGGTGGATCTTTTGCCACTCGGGTCAACCACAAGGTCCTTCAGTTCTGTTCCATGCTTCAGGCCACAGCTGGCTAGCGTCAGATGCCTTCCTTCTCAGTTGGAAGGGAAAGGAATTGGGACTTGATATACCACCTTTCTGTGTTTTTACAACTACATTCAAAGCGGTTTATATATTCAGGTACTTATTTTTGTACCAGGGGCAATGGGAGGGTTAAGTGACTTGCCCAGAGTCACAAGGAGCTGCAGTGGGAATAGAACTTAGTTCCCCAGGATCAAAGTCCACTGCACTAACCACTAGGCTACTTCTACATGCCTTCTGTATGTGTATCCTCCGATACCTCTAGTGGGGAAAGACTTTGTTGAGACTCAAGCAAGATCGGGAACCATGATTCTGATCGTGCCGTACTAGCCATGGCAGATATGGTTCCCTCTTCTTCTGGAATTATCCTCTGAAGAACTGTGGAGATTGGAGTGTTTTCCGTCCATGCAGAACGAGGGGTCGCTTCTACATCCTAACCTCCAGTCTTAGAGCTTGGATGTTGAGTGCCAAGAATTTGCTCCTTGGGTCTTTCGGAGGATATCTCCTGTGTCTTGCTGGCTTCCAGGTGCTACACTTTTAAATGGAGGCGATTTGCTTTCTGGTGTGAGATCAAGGCCTTAGATCCCCTTTCTTGCCTTACACAGACCCTGCTTGAATACCTTCTACACTTATCAGAGTCTGGTCTTGAGACCAGCTCAGTAAGGGTTCACCTTAGTGTAATTAGTGCTTATCAACAAGTGGAAGGTAAGCCCATCTCTGGACAGGCTCTGGTTGTTCGCTTCATGAAAGTTTTGCTTTTGTCAAAGCCCTCTCTCAAACCTCCACCAGTGTCATGGGATCTCAACGTCGTTCTTACCCAGCTGATAAAAAGTTCCATTTGATCCACCGAAGTCCTTCTATCTAAAGTACTTGACCTGGAAGGTCATTTTCTTGGTGGCTGCTACTTCAGCTTGTAGGGTCAGTGAGCTTCAGACCTTAGTAGTGGATGCACCTTATACTAAATTTTTTTTTTTTTTCGTGTTTATTTATATTTATTGAACATACACAAATCGCACATAAAAAACTTATGAACAAACAGTGTCTCCATTTCACTCTTCAATATCAACATAAATTTTGTTTTGTTCCTATTATTCTATAATCCCCCCTATTCATCCCATGCCCCCTCCCCCACCCTCCCTCCCCCCCCCCTTCCTATTAATTAACTGGCAAGGCAGGGTCCGGCTGCGCCAACCATTCAGTATATGGGTCCCATATTCGATGATATGTTACCAGGCGACCCTGTCGCATCGCCGTCAACTTAGACATCAAGCAAATATAGTCCAATTTCCTTATAATAGTCTTAAGTCCTGGTAGAGTTTGTTGTTTCCATGCCGCTGCTAGCACCAATCTGCCAGCCACCAATATCTGAGTGGCCAGTTGGTATGCATATTTTCTGGACCCCTGGGGTCGCATATGCAACAAGCAAAGTCCATAGTCATAGGAAAGTTTGATTTCGTTATACTTACAATCAACCTCACCACTCTTGTCCAGTACTGCTGAGCGTGAGGGCAGGCCCACCATATATGAGCCATATCTCCTATCATTTCACATTGATGCCAACAGAGAGCCGACCTCCCTTTAAACATTCTAGCTAGTCTCTGTGGTGTATAGTACCAACCATACAATATTTTATAACCATTTTCTACAAGAGCATTAGAAATTGACACCTTAAGCAACGAAACAAACACTTTTTCCCACACTGGATATTCATAAGAGGTCCCCAGTATTTTCTCCCACTTATATGTATAATGTAGAATTGGCTGTGTTTGCAATAAGAGTGCTTTATATAGTCTGGAGATTCCCCCTCTGCCTCCCCCTCCGGCCATAGCCTTCTCTAATTGTGTTTCCTTTAGACTCAGCTCTTCCTTTGCTCTCCTCATAATGTAATCCCTTAGTTGGCTATATTGAAATGCATTAGACATTGGGATCCCGTATTCCTCTTGTATGTCTGTAAATGTTAATATTTCCCCCTCCTCCCACAGCTGCCCCAACTCCCTCAAGCCACTCCGCTCCCAGCTTCTGTATCGTGAATCCAAAGATCCCGGTATGAATCCTGGTGCATGGCGTATTGCGTTGTGCAAAAAATATGTGCGTCCTCGAAAAAATCTGTTGCGTACATTACTCCAAGTTATGAGCGGCCATCTAATAATCGGTGGTAGGTCTTTTTTATTATGTCTTTGATCTCTCGGTCAGATAGCCAAGGGATAACTCGCAAGGGGTGCGAGACACACCAAGTCTGCTCCATAGCCTTCCAAAGCCTTCCATTACTCTGCATCCACTCTGCTAGTATGCGAAGGTGAGCCGCCTGGTAATAGAGCAGGAACGAGGGCACTCCCATACCCCCATGTACCCTTGGCTGATGCATCACCGACCTTCGCACCCGTGGTGGTTTTCTTTTCCAATGAAGGAGAATACTCTACGTTGCAACCCCTTAGAAACTTGTCAGGTATAGAAATGGGAAGCGCCATAAACAGGTATAGCATCTTCGGCAATAAGATCATTTTAATCGCATTTATCCTACCCATCCACGAAATTGTTAAGCCCTCCCATCTCTCCATTTCTAAAAATAATTCCCGTACCTTTGCAGGGAAATTGGCCGCATATAGGTCCTCAAATCTCTTTGTGATATTCACCCCTAGTATTTAATACTTCTGGAGGCCCATTTAAAGGGAAAAGTGGCCCGTAATCGTGCCACTTGATTCATTGGTATGGAGATATTCAGCACCTCAGATTTCTCCATACCTTATACAAATTTAATCACAACAGAG
The DNA here is from genome assembly GCF_901765095.1 of Microcaecilia unicolor. Classification (NCBI taxonomy): domain Eukaryota; kingdom Metazoa; phylum Chordata; class Amphibia; order Gymnophiona; family Siphonopidae; genus Microcaecilia; species Microcaecilia unicolor. Next base: position 86,408,849 of record NC_044042.1, on the reverse strand, counting down.
TAGTCCTTCGCACACACCCTAAGTTCCTGCCAAGGTGGTGTCGGAATTCCATCTGAACCAGTTGATTGTCTTGCCAACATTCTTCCCTGACCTCATGCCCATTGTGCGAAAGCAGCTTGCACACCTTGGATTGCAAGAGAGCATTGGCAGTTTACATGGAGAAGACAAGGCCCACAGACAGTTCACCCAGCTTTTGTTTCTTTGATCCCAACAGGATGGGGGTCGCCATTGGGAAATGCACCATATCCACTTGGCTGGATGATTGCATTTCCTCACATGCCCAGGCTGGGCTGGTCTTAGAGGTATGATGTCACGGCTCATGATGCCAGAGCCATGGCTGCGTCAGTATCCCACTTAAAGTCAGCCTCCATTGAAGAGATTTGCAAGGCTGCGACATGGTCTTCCGTCCATACATTCACATCACACTACTGCCTTGAGCAGGATACCCGATGCGACAGTCAGTTTGGGCAGTCAGTGTTGCAGAACCTGTTTGGGGTCTAGATTCCAACTCCACCTTCCTAGGCCTGTTTTATTCTGATCCAGGCTGCACTCTCAGTTGTATATAGTTTTTTTTTTTTTTTTTTTAATAATTTCAAATAATTATACAAGACAACCTTGCACAAGTAATACAGAGATACTATAACATTATTGAAAAAGAAGAACATCTCTTATAAAGAAAAATTTATCCCCATTCTTAGACCACAAAACAGTGGGGTGCGGTGGGGGGGGGGGGGGAGTCAGTTAAGTTGAGGAGAACTTTAACTTATTTGTTCACTGTAGAAATTAGGACCTGACGAGGCTACAGATAATATACAGCTACATCTCTACCCTAAACCCCAAAAGTCATTTGGCAATATTCTTTAAGTCAATAAAGCTTTTCATTGTTCCGGTTCATAGAAAATATACTTATTATCCTAATATTTTATCAGGCATTTACACCGTTAAGCCAGCAAAAAAACTGGCTCCCAATGCCTAACTTCTTCTCTCAGTTCAAGAATGTTCTCCTTTATCCTGGGTTGACCTCGTAACATCAGGATATATCCAAATTCGTGCACCTAGAAATAATTTTGAGCATTTTTAAAAGTACAATTTCATAAGTGAATTTAAATCTTGCTCAAACACAAATGAAATCAGCAAGTAGAACGAGTTTGGATATTAGTCATGATTTTTCTAGGAATGCTGTCAGATCTTGTAAATCTTGATCTTCTGATTTTCTCTTTTCCTCCTCCTTCTTTTTTTGTGGTATTGGAAGATAATATATTTTGTTAATTGGAGGAATAAGTTCAGAGGAGTAATTGAGAACTTCAGATAAATATTTTTTAAACAGTTCCAAAGCATTCAGTTCTACCATTTTTGGAAAGTTCAGTACTCTCAAATTGAGATGCCTGTTAAAGTTTTCAATCTGATTAATTTGTTATGTAGAATAGTCTTATGTTTAATCAGGCACTCAGTAGTATTTTTTAAAGATGTAATTTCTTGTTGAAAAAAAAGCATTTTGGCTACTAGTGTCTTGCTTTCTTTTCTCAATTGAGTTATTCAAAAGGTCTACCTTAGTCACCAAGGAAGCAGTATCAGAGGCAGCCTTAACCGTTGTTTTTTTGCAAATTTTGTAGCATTGCCCATATGCTTTCGAGGGTTACCTCCGCGTGAGCTTCCAGCTCATGATGGTTAAATTCTCCAGGTTTTCCGGGTGAGACACCAACCGCTAAACTTTCTTCGGCGCCATCTTCAGACGCTTCCGAAAGTTCTGCCTCATCACGGAGGCTCGCTGGACACGGAGGTGGGTTGAGGTCTGGCGAGGAGAGAGTAGTATCTGGCCCCAGGGGAGTCGTCACTCCTCCAGATACTCCCACAGGAGCAGGGCTCCTCGCCTCCTTTTCCCTGTGGCGTGCTCGTAGCAAATCTATCAAGGGTCAGTTGGAAACGGCTTGGTGGCTCCTGCTGCGGATGGTAAGCCTTTAACCACCCCTTTCCTCTTGGTATGCGGCATTCTTAAAAGGAATTTGTTTTTCAAAGTAACAGGAAGCAAATCCAAGGAGCCTCGATGAATGCTAACGAGCAGCGTCCACCATCTTGGAACGCCCCCAGTTGTATATAGTTTCAGGTTAATCTGTGTTTTGTCCTCACTGTTGCGAGGCCCAGCTAACTGATGTTTGTTGTTTTGTGTGAGCCTGGATGCTAGGGGAGTCACCACTTGTGAGAATAGCAAGTCTGCTTGTTCTTGGAGAAAGCAAAGATACTTACCTGTAGCAGGAATTCTCCAAGTACACGCAGGTTTCATATTCTCACAATCCCACCCACCTCCCCTTGGAGTTGTGTCCTTGAATACTTTTATTTTGGTTTTTACTTTAATATTGAACAAAGGAGACTGTGTTCACGCGACGGGCGGGAAACCACTTGCGCACACTTTTTAAAGCTCTAACTTTTACTTTGGCAGAAATGTCGGCCCGGGCGACACTGGCGTCTACCCATTTGTGAGAATATGAAGCCTGCTGTCCTCAGAGAATACTGCTACAGATACTTATTTTCGCTTTTTTGCGCATCAGTTTCAGTTTATTGGTTAGAGCCCCAGTTCTACCAGCAGTCATGCCATTCGCTACTGACTGAGTTGTATGTTTGTTTGATGCTGTCACTGGTAAAGAGAAGCAGGATGTCATCCGCGTAGGATAATAGTAGTTCATTAAGACCTAGGTATAGTGAGGCAAGGGGTGACAGAGATTGAACAGTGTAGGTGGGAGGGAAGATCCTTAGGAGACCAGTAGTTGGAAAGTTAGTTGTTACGCTTGACAGAATAGCTTCCATATGAAAGTAATTCACTGAACCATTTGATCACAGTCCCTGTTATTCCTATCTGGTCCAGGGCGTTTGAGTAGCAATGTGTGGTCAACCACATTGAATGCCGCCGATATATCGAATTGGGAAGAATTGCTTGGTCACCTTTGCATAGGTGATGACTAACATATGTAGTTAGAACTAGCAGCAATGTTACCGTTCTATGTGATAATATGAGCCAAATTGTGACCAGTAAATTTTTCCAGATATAAACAAAGTTGTTTACTGATGTTGACCAAACTATAGAGGAATTGGTAACACAACAACTAATGGACTACTTAAGAAAATTCACAGTACTACATAAATCCAATCAGGGTTCAGACCACAACACCAAAACGATCCTAACTACTCTAATAATGTTTAGAAGTTTAATGAGCCAAGGGGAGAAATACTATTAATGCAATTCGACTTGTCAAGTGCGTTTGACCTATTAGACCATGAAGTATTGACGACCCTACTCAATTGTCTTGGAATCAGTGGCACAATGGCCAAATGGTTCAATGGCTGCCTTTTTTAAAACTCCGCTAACCTAACCGCCTTTACCACATTCTCTGGCAATGAATTCCAGAGTTTAATTACACGTTGAGTGAAGAAAAATTTTCTCCGATTCATTTTAAATGTACTACTTTGTAGCTTCATTGCATGCCTCCTAGTCCTAGTATTTTGGAAAGCGTAAACAGACACTTCACGTCTACCCGTGTCAGCTCCACTCATTATTTTATAGACCTCTATCATATCTCCCTTCGGCCGCCTTTTCTCCAAGCTGAGGAGTCCTAGCCACTTTAGCCTTTCCTCACAGGAAAGTTGTCCCATCCCCTTTATCATTTTTGTCGCTCTTCTCTGCACCTTTTCTATTCCACTATATCTTTTTGAGATACGACCAGAATTGAACACAATATTTGAGGTGCAGTTGCACCATGGAGCAATACAAAGGCATTATGACGTCCTCATTTTTGTTTTCCCTTCCTTTCAGTTAGAACTGTGAACACCCATCTAAATTCTGAAAAGACCTCAAGACTCACCTCTTCCGGAAAGCCTACCCAGCAGACCGAACTATTCTTGAACAATGCATCACATCTATCGAACTAAGAAATGAACAATACCCCTTCCACATAATCCTATTACTTCAAACTGTACGAATTTTATCACTTCGGTTATAATTAAATGTACTTCTAACCCTTAACCTCCTCTGTATTGCTCACTAGAAGCTGTAGTCCCATCCCCGGAGACCTTTCAGCCTCATTGGGATTACTTCTCTCTATATGCTACTATATATTCGTCACAGAGTTGTATTCTCTTTTCTGGAACCTTATCAGCTTCCTTGCACCTATTGTTACTCTGTTTTCCACTCTGTATATATTCCCGAGTTGGTACTCTCCTCTCCGGAACCTGTAAGCCACATTGAGCCTACCGCTATACGGGAAAAATGTGGGATACAATGTAATAAATAAATAAAGGCCAGATCCTACATTGTAAAAATGTCCAACCAGCTATCTACCTCCTAGCTACGCGAGTGTGGGGTGACCACAGGGCTCTCCGATATTACCAACACTTTTCAATGTAACAATGGCTCCTCTTGGGGGAAAAAAATTGGAGTTAATGGGCTTTAACCCGTTTATCTACACAGACAATGTCACCATTAACATACCTTTCAACAACAACATCACAGAAATAATAGACAAAATTAAACAGGTCTGGACCTTATGGAAAACTGGGCAGAAACTTTTAAACTCAAATAGGGACAAAACCAAATAGCTAGTCCTGTCAAGTCCACACAACCCAGACAGTCCACCAAAACTTTGCAATCAACCACCAAACAACCAATTGAAACACCGTTAAAAATACTAGGAAGGATCACGTGACGCCATGACCAGGAGCGGTTGCTGAAACCTCCGCTCCGGCCAGCTTACCCACTTAACCCTCAAAATCAAGGGAAACGCCCCAGTAAAGAACCGCCAGACACCTTAACCCGCAAGAAGAAGGGAAGGTAATTAAATCGACGCTACTCACGGGAAAATCCATGGCGGCGAAAAGTGTCCGCCGAGACAAAGAAAAGACGCGGGCCGGCGAGGAAAAAATGGCGGCGCCGGCGAGCCCGGCTGCGACGGCCTTGAGCTCCGTGTGGGTAGCGGAGGTGGCGGCGGAGGTGACGGCCGCCATGGAGCCTCTGCTGGATCGACGACTGGGGCCCATCGACAGCAAAATAACGTTGGTCCAGGAAAACTTGGGACAGCTTACTAAAGAACTAGCGGAGTATCAGCAACGTCATGGAGCTCTCGAAGACAGAGTGCACAAAATGGAGGAGGAAAATATTAAGCTTAAAACCATGGTGGAAAGCTATGAAGGAAAGCTAGAAGACCTCGAGAACAGATCAAGGAGGAATAACTTAAGATTGGTGGGTCTGCCTGAGGCTTTGGAGACTGTAAACCTGCGGGTATTTTTGGAAAAATGGCTGCCAGAACAACTACAACTCCCAGAAGCCCTGGGAATTCTCCAGATAGAGAGAGCTCATCGAGTGGGGCCCAAGCCTGTGGAAGCACACGCCCGAGAGTGGTGATCTGCCGCATCTTAAACTTTGCGCACAAAGAGGCAATACTGCAAGCTTTAAGGAAAGATCAGGAGCTGCAATATGGGAACAAAAAGATCTTATGCTTCCAGGATTACTCGGCGGCGGTGGCGATGCAGAGAAGGAAGTTCTCGCCTATATGCACTAAACTTTTTGAAAAGAAAATTCGATTTGCACTGCAATATCCAGCTAAATTAAGAGTCACCTACCAAGCGGTCACGCAGGTCTACACAACGACTGAACAAGCACAAGCTTTTTTGAACTCTGTGGAACACCGCTGATAGAGAGGTTAAATTGAAGCTCAGAGGAGATCTGATGGAAGATGAGATCGAGGGGCACATGGATAAAATATGTTGGATTACAAAAAGTTAACTAGAGTTGGAGGATGTTCAGACCCAATTTGTTGGGCGGAGACGATGGATTGATGAGATTGTGGCCACAGGAGGCAGCCTGGGAGAACATACTAGGCAACTAGAATTCCTTGGGCACGCGCTGCAGAATGGCTCGAGCAGAAGTCTGAGATTACTGCATAGAATACTACAGAGCATCGAAGCACAATCACTGTACCGAAGAATTGAAGCGATTTTTGCCAAAGCGGCCTGGATTAATACCAGAAGGCACTACAGGAGGCTGACCTGGGGAATTCTCGTAGAGGGCTGCGGAGGATTCTCCCTACAGATCAGAGAGACAGCCTGAGAACTCTGGAATAAGGTTTTGTGTAGTTTGTTAAATGTTGTTTTTTTTCTTTTTTGGACAAACTGGAAAAGTTACATAATCATAAATTAGAGTTACACTGAGGAGAAGTCGAGGGGCATTTTGTGTTAGATGGTATACGAGAGGGAGGGGGGTAGGAGGTGTTAAACGTGATGGTCTCTTTTAGAGGCCTGGGTTTAGAAGAAGGGAAGTTGGGGTTTAAGGGGATAGTTGGGGCTCCAAAAGGGGAAGAGGGGGGAATTGGGGGATGGGGGGGATTGAGACCTGGAAGAGACGGCGACTGGGGCTTGAGAATAAATAAAATGGCTAAGGATAGAGCATGAGGAGGGGTGGAGGCTGGGACATCCCTCTTCTATGAATAAATGGTATACATCTTGTGATCAGATTTTTTATGGGACCTGGGTCCACTAAAAATAGTTACATGGAACGTGGGAGGGATCTCGTCCCCAATTAAACGCTCAAAAATTTTGCAACATTTACAAAGACATAAAGTAGATATAGCCTTCCTCCAAGAAACCCATCTATCGGCTGGGGAACATGCTAAATTGCGAACCTGGTGGGTGGGGGATTGTGTATCGGCAGCGGCACAAGGAAAGAAAGGGGGGGTTGCCATCCTGTTTCGAAAAGGAATAGTGGATAAGGTGGAAGTGAACTTCACAGACCCAGGGGGTAGATTTCTGCTGTGTGAGGCCATGTGCAGCGCCAAATTATGTTGTTTGGCAATGTATATGCTCCGAACCAATATGATCGGAAGTTCTATAATGATCACTTCACGACTGTTAATGAGCAAATCTTTGCCCATAATAACAGGGGGAGACTTTAATATGGTGATGGACCCCTCGATTGACAGTACTGGGGCTAGGAGGAATGAGCTCAGACAGGAGTCGCGGGGGCTGCCTAATCTTTGCCGACAGGTGGGGCTAGTGGATGTCTGGAGGACTCTCAACCCACAGGGGAGAGACTACACACATCTCTCGAGGGCGCACGGCACACAGGCTAGAATTGATTATCTGTTGATTTCAGAACCGATGTTCAATTCAGTGATGGCATCTGCAATAGGAGCAGATGTGATATCGGATCATGCTTGGGTGGAAATGAGCTGGACGCCTCGGGAAGAGAGGGGAGGGGCACAGAGATGGGTATTCCCCACAGAGCTATATCGAGATCAAGATTTCAGGGCCTCCATACACCAGAGTTGGCGGGATTATAAAACACACAATGCAATGCATGTTGAAGACCCGGTTCTGTACTGGGAGGCGGCTAAGGCAGTACTTCGAGGGGACATCATTAGCTATATGGCTCACAAACGTAAAGCTCGGAATAGAGAGATACTGAGGGTGAGTCAACTAGTATGCCAGGCTCGGAGAAGATATGGGCAACGGGCCTCCACTGAGAATAGACAACATTTGATGCTCTTGCAGACTAAATTAAATGAAATACTTCATCATAAAGCAGTTAAATCGCAAATTTACTATAAATACCAATTATATAAGCATGGGAACGAGTGTGGTCGTTGATGGCGCGCCTGATTGCAACCAAACAGGGGAAAACCAGGATTTTGACTATGAAGAAGAGGCAAGGAGAGCGAGTCCACACGGACAAGGAAATTAGCGAGGGTTTCTACCAATATTACAAAAAATTATATGAGGCCCCGCCAGATGATGGTCTGACGGGAGACTCCTATTTAGATCAGATGGGTTTACCAACGCTATCCCCCCAGGAGGCACAACAACTGAATACTCCTATTACACCAGACGAGGTGTTCCTGGCGATTAATCAAAGTGTACTGCTTAAGGCGCCGGGAGTAGACGGCTACCGGGCGGAGTTTTACAAGATCATGGGAGAAGAGATCACTGAGCCCTTAGCTGCAATGTTTAATATATTAATAGAGCAGGAAAGGATGCCTCCGAATTTAAATATAGCCTGTATTATAGTACTCCCCAAGAAAGGGAAGGATCCGGAACTAGTTGAATCATACAGGCCCATTTCGCTGTTAAATTACGAAGTGAAATTGATGGCTAAGATCTTAGCGAACAGATTAGCGAGAATTTTGCCGAACCTTATACACGACTCCCAGGTGGGGTTTGTGAGGGGACGGAAAGTCACTAAGAATGTTTGTAAGGTGCTGGCCTCATTAGAAGCCAGACGTCGAGGGAAGGAAAATTCTTTGTTAATCAGCTTTGACGCTGAAAAAGCTTTTGATAAAGTAAAATGGAATTTCCTATATGCTGTTCTTCAGAAATATGGCTTCACGGATCGATTTCTATCAGGGATCAAAGCATTGTATTCAGCGCCAAGGGCTAGAATATCGGTAAATGGGATTGAGACACAAGATTTTGAAATAGGCCGGGGAACACGCCAAGGTTGCCCTCTGTCACCGTTATTGTTTGTGCTATCACTGGACCCCTTATTGAGAGAAATTGAGGAACAGAAAGCGGTGGCAGGGGTAAAGATAGGAAGCGAGGTCTTTAAGGTAGCGGCTTTCGCAGATGACATCTTGGTCCATTTAACAGACCCACAAGAATCTCTGACCGCTCTATTAGAGATATTCTCCGAATACGGAGACTATGCGGGCCTCAGTTTGAACTTAGAAAAATCAGAGGCCTTGGCCTCCTCAGAGGACGTGTGGACGGTGGAGAGGAGTTCCCTCTGAGAAAAGCACAAAACTCCTTTAGGTACAGTGGGGAAATAAGTATTTGATCCCTTGCTGATTTTGTAAGTTTGCCCACTGACAAAGACATGAGCAGCCCATAATTGAAGGGTAGTTATTGGTAACAGTGAGAGATAGCACATCACAAATTAATCCGGAAATCACATTGTGGAAAGTATATGAATTTATTTGCATTCTGCAGAGGGAAATAATATTTAATCCCTCTGGCAAACAAGACCTAATACTTGGGGCAAAACCCTTGTTGGCAAGCACAGCGTCAGACGTCTTCTGTAGTTGATGATGAGGTTTGCACACATGTCAGGAATTTTGGTCCACTCCTCTTTGCAGATCATCTCTAAATCATTAAGAGTTCTGGGCTGTCGCTTGGCAACTCGCAGCTTCAGCTCCCTCCATAAGTTTTCAATGGGATTAAGGTCTGGTGACTGGCTAGCCACTCCATGACCCTAATGTGCTTCTTCCTGAGCCACTCCTTTGTTGCCTTGGCTGTATGTTTTGGGTCATTGTCGTGCTGGAAGACCCAGCCACGACCCATTTTTAAGGGCCCTGGCGGAGGGAAGGAGGTTGTCACTCAGAATTGTACGGTACATGGCCCCATCCATTCTCCCATTGATGCGGTGAAGTAGTCCTGTGCCCTTAGCAGAGAAACACCCCCAAAACATAACATTTCCACCTCCATGCTTGACAGTGGGGACGGTGTTCTTTGGGTCATAGGCAGCATTTCTCTTCCTCCAAACACGGCGAGTTGAGTTCATGCCAAAGAGCTCAATTTTTGTCTCATCTGACCACAGCACCTTCTCCCAATCACTCTCCATCATCCAGGTGTTCACTGGCAACTCAGACGGGCCTCCATGTGCCTTCCGGAGCAGGGGACCTTGCGGGCATTGCAGGATTGCAATCCGTTATGTCGTAATGTGTTACCAATGGTTTTCGTGGTGACAGTGGTCCCAGCTGCCTTGAGATCATTGACAAGTTTCCCCCCTTGTAGTTGTAGGCTGATTTCTAACCTTCCTCTGATCAGGATACCCCACGAGGTGAGATTTTGCGTGGAGCCCCAGATCTTTGTCGATTGACAGTCATTTTGTACTTCTTCCATTTTCTTACTATGGCACCAACAGTTGTCTCCCTCTCGCCCAGTGTCTTACTGATGGTTTTGTAGCCCATTCCAGCCTTGTGCAGGTGTATGATCTTGTCCCTGACATCCTTAGACAGCTCCTTGCTCTTGGCCATTTTGTAGAGGTTAGAGTCTGACTGATTCACTGAGTCTGTGGACAGGTGTCTTTCATACAGGTGACCATTGCCGACAGCTGTCTGTCATGCAGGTAACAGTTGATTTGGAGCATCTACCTGGTCTGTAGGGGCCAGATCTCTTACTGGTTGGTGGGGGATCAAATACTTATTTCCCTCTGCAGAATGCAAATAAATTCATATACTTTCCACAATGTGATTTTCCGGATTTAATTTGTGATGTGCTATCTCTC